>NC_050068.2:250277181-251527181 GCF_009764565.3 Dermochelys coriacea | reverse complement strand
AAAATATATTTAAAAATATGGGGATGGAAAGTTGTGGTACTCTCTGAACAAATGATGCTTACCAAGGTCACCCCTCTGGCATTCCTTCTTTCAGGATGGCAAATCTGGTTATTATAGTGCATACTGTGGGCCAGATTTCTCATAGGCTGTTTGGAAAACTGCCTTTTTACGGTTAGCTGGGGGATGAAGGGCTAATAATGGTGATGGGATAGTATAGATCCCTACGTCCCATTCTGCACGGCACTTTGCATGGTTTGCTGTAGTTTGAAGATCATTTGGGTTAAACCACAGTTTTTACAAATGTTAACACAGTAAACAGGAACTTTTAAAAAATTGTTTCTGGTTGGTTTTCTTTGTGGTGGTGAGGAGGTAAAGTCAGCGATAATGTGGATGAGTTAAAGTTATAGCAATAGAATTTTTTTTTTAGCAAAACAACCCTCTTTCCTTCTTCCAGAATAGTAAGCCACTTACACTAACAGGGGTCAGATTTTACAGACACAGGGTCAGAAGTATTCAAAGAAATGCTGCTAGCAGACTTCTGTATATTGTGTTTCCCAAATGTTAATGATATGTTAATTTTCTATTGGCATTAAATATACTTTTGATATTTTGTTTTAGTGAGAAGCACCTGGAGTGTTTACTGACACACTGCATTAAAGTGCCAATGCTTGTCCTAGACCCTGCCGTGCCTGCCAACATCACTCTGAAGGACCTGCAATCTGTTCATCCTTCTTTACAAGCTGCTAACAATATATTCTTTGTAGCAAAACCAAAAAATCCGTCTACCAATGTGACAGTAGTTGTTTTTGACAATCCTAAGGAAGGTAAGAACTGGTTTGTTGTGTTTTCAATCATCAGAGGGAAAACCAATATTTTTCTTGGTACTAGCATTGCAAGGTGAACTGGACCTTTATCCAAACAACTTCTTACCCCAGACCAGTCTCTAGCTTTTTTCACAAGGCCTTTCCTATGCAGCCATGCCTGGGGTCCTTGTCCAGCTCTTTCGGTGAATACCCCCACTCCTGATTTTGCTTCATACCTGCTCCCTTTAGACTGACCAAGAAGCTTGCATGGTTTGTCAGTATTTCTTCCTATCCCAGCCGCCATTCTTAGCTGAAATCAACAGCAGGCTGTGCTTGGGCCTTTGGCCTTTTTTAAAGGGTCAGCCCTTTGTTTCGTAGCATCATCTGTCTGTCCTGGTGGACTGTTCCTTTTTGTCTGTCTGTTTTGTCTGTAGCGGGTGCTACAGTAAACAAATAATAAACTGCATTTAATAAAGCTAAAGGAAAAAAGGCCATGCTAACAAAGCTGACGTAACTGTATGTTTGTTGTTAACGGAGTATTTTCCTGTTGAAGTGCACATGGAATTCTTAAAAACATGCACTTTAAGGCTACTGTGACAGAAGGTGTGTACTCTCATCAATCTGTACTTAAAGGTGCTGATTTTTTTGAGTCCTGTAAGCTTTTAAGTGGAATTTTGAAGTTTTGCCCACCTGTATGTTGTGAACGTCCATGTTGCTTCCTTTGTAGGTGCTCCAGTTTTCCATACCTCTTCAGACATTTGTACAAATAGTTGGTTATTAAGTACACCAGTGGTTCTCAGCCAGGGGTACGCGTAACCCTGGGGATATGCAGAGGTCTTCCAGGGGGTACATCAACTCATCTACATATTTGCCTAATTTTACAACAGGCTACATAAAAAGGACTAACAAAGTCACTACAAACTAAAATTTCATACAGACAATGACTTGTTTATACTGCTCTGTGTACTATACACTGAAATGTAAGTACAATATATATATTCCAGTTGATTTATTGTATATAGTAAAAATGAGAAAGTAAGCAATTTTTCAGTAATAGTATACTATGACACTTTTTTGTATTTTTAATGTCTGATTTTGTAAGCAAGTGGTTTTTAAGTGAAGTGAAACTTGGAGGTATGCAAGACCAATCAGACTCCTAAAAGGGGTACAGTATTCTGGAAAGGTAGAGAGCCACTGGTGTACACTACGCTGACCCTTACTCTGGTAAAATATAGTCCTCTTCCTACTCCAGACACTTGTGGATGCTTAGGAGCAGGGAATGTTGGACCATTGTCCACTACATTAGAAGCATCTCCTTTATTGGCCTGCCTACCGAATACAAGGCACTAACATAGTAGAACATTATGTTAAACCTTAAATTCAAATTTATTTTTTTTTAAATGTCAGACTCCAACCATTTGTTCAGATGATGTTGTCTTTGTACAGTACTGTGAATGCAGTCTCCTGTGCTCTATTTCTGTCTCTGCTATTGAATTGCTGCTTGACCTTGGCAAATCATTTTAACCCCTTTTTCTCAGTCTATCCCTCTGTAAAATGGTGATACCTCCCAGAGTTAGTTATAAAGCTTTTTGGGATCCTTTGATGAAAAGGATTATATCACTGCTAAGATTAGTTATTATATGAATTTTACATTACAGGTAAATTGCTGTATTCGATAACATTTTCAGTATTGTACTGATAATCTTAGAAAGTTGATCTTCTAGACAGAGGAGAATAACCCTAGAAAACCTTTTTGAATGTATTGTACTAAATACTAGATCTAATACTGTACAACAGGAAATTATATACTTGCCAAAAATTAATATTCTTTACCTTAGACCAAACAGTGTCTAGGTATTTAGCATTTATATAAAAGATTCTCAGAGCAGGTACAACTTCTTCATTTATCTTAATGTGTATAGTGTCAAGCAAGTTGTCACCACCTAACCAATAATTTATAAGTCATGCAGAAAACTTGTTGCTCTGTAACCCATTCACATTCTTTTTTGTAAAATTTTAAGCTTTAATTTGCAAGAGATGAATTTAATTAATAGAATGTACTAAAATGGTGACCTCTGGAACCATTTATTTATTTCAGCTGAAGATGCCCATTCTGGAATGTTAAAAGAAAGCAGCAAACAGACAGTATGGAGAGGTTATTTGGTATGTTTATTTAAGAGTTAAGTTAATTACTTAATTTTTTTAACTAAATTGTCAGATGTTGTATAAATTTAATTTTCTTTTCCTACATTTTTAAAAAGTATTTCTTTCACTGTTTGCCTAAACTTGTGTGTAGTAGTGTGAGTGTGTTTTTAAAATAAAATAAAATATTCTAGTTTTTGAAGTTTGGTTAGGTGTCAAAATTAGCTCTCATCTGGAAAAAGGTTTGAGAGATGTGTTAGTGAATCACTGTGGGTGTTAAAAACAAAACAAAATGAGAGCTAACTAGAAATTATATTTTTCTTGTAGACCACAGACAAAGAAGTACCGGGTTTAGTGTTAATGCAAGATTTGGCTTTCCTTCGTGGATTTTCAACTACATTCAAAGAGACAAATCAGCTAAGAGTAAAACTACCAGAGAACTTGGCCTCTAAAATAAAACTGGTAAGAACTTGCAGGGGAGAGTTGTTTGATTACATTGTTTTGGAATTCTTTTTACAGAGAGATCCTGGCCAGTCGGATGCCAAAACTTCAGTGCATGACCTTCAAGCTTATACTAGGGCTATTGCTGATAGTCATCATCTTTCTCTCCCCTGCCCTTAAGTTTATTTTCTTCCATCTATGTTCTTGCGTCATGAAGTACATCAGGATAGTGCCTCAAGTAATTGCTTTCAAAATTGCTTCTACAATTATGTATCTAATGGCTGTCCAAGCTGTGGAGGTTACGTTGCTACCTTTCAGTTGTTCAAAAACTGAAGTACTGGCTATGTCAGTTTCTCCAAGACACATTCACAGCAGTCTTCTCTTTGGCAGAACTGTCCCTTGGTACCTGCCTATCTAAATTTGATTGGAAGACTTGCATTGTTCATGTAAGGTCCTGGCTAGACTTCTTTTCTCTTTGCATTTGGAAGAGTTTGTTCTGGTTAGAACACTAAACTAGGAGTCAGGACTATGGTTCTATTACTGACTCTGCCGCTTACTCTTTATGTGACCATGGGCAGGTTGCACAGTCTGTTCCTCAGTTTATCCATCTGTAAAATATGGCAGTGTTTTTTGGACGTAGCAAAAATGAGAGGAATCATGGCAAGAGATGGCACAGACTGCTGGGGGACTACTGGTCATGAGGACCCTTTCTTCTTCCCTTCCCAGGAGTCCTGCCCCCACATTTTGAACTATGACTAAAATGCAGTCTTCTGATTAGCTCTTCCCCCCACCCCCTTTTTGCCTTTCTCACACTCAATCCTAAAAATCCTAAATCTCTGGTTTGGGGTGGACAGCATGGAAGGAGGAATTACTGTATGGAATAGGGAGTAGCAAGGGGTGGGAGTGGACAGGTTGGGCCTCCAGGGCTCCTGATAAGAGGAATAGGGACAAAGGGGATGGTTGACATATAATGGAGCTAACAGGATACATACCTAATGTCACACAATTTTCTTATATATCTAACCACCTCCTATCACCGCTCCCCTGGAGAGCTGGGTGGCTGGATCCCAATCCCAGCTGGGAGCCAGGGCGAGAAGCCCGGGGCGGCTTGAGGTCCAATGCCAGCTGGGAGCTGGGGCAAGAAGCCTGGGGCAGCTTTGGATCCCGATCCCATTTGGGAGCTGGGGCAAGAAGCCTGGGCAGCTTTGGACCTTGATCCCAGCTTGGGAGCCGGCATGAGAAGCCTGGGTGGCTTTGGACCCTGATCCCAGGTGGGAGCCGGGGCGAAAAGCCAAGGGGCCCCCTGCCTGCTCCCTGCCAGGAGTGGGGCAGTCTTGTCAATTTCACAGCTCAGTGAGCCATGAAATTGACAAGGCTGCCCAGCTTCCCCCTGCACCCTGCAAATGAGGGGCCAAGAAGCCCCAGGTGACTTCCCCCCGCTCCTGGTGGCGAAATGCGGGAGGGGGAGAAGCCCTGCATGGCTTCCTCTTTCCCTTGGTAGTGAATGGGTTAGGGAGAAGCTCAGGGGGGCTTCTTCCGCATCTTGCGGGGTGGGAAAGTGGGGGCCAGCCTGCCAGGAACTCAGGAGCCTCCTGGCAGGAGCCCAGTCTTCCCCTTTTAGGTCGGTGGAAGCGCTCCTGGTGAGGACGCACACTATTCACCCAAGGAGGGTAGTGTAGACATGCACCACCGCAGTAATTACTGCGGTGGCTGTAAGTCAACCTAATATAGGCCGACTTAGTTTTGTAGTGTAGACATACCCTTGTTTGTATGGTGGAAGTGTCTAGTAGTCCCAGTCAAAAACTGGGCCTCATTGCACTAAGCACTGCACACGCGCGCGCATCCATACGCACGCGCGCGCGCACCCATACGCACGCGCGCGCACATATACAAACAAAAAGATGGTTTCTGACTCAAAGACCTTATAGTCCAAGATGAGAGATGACAGGTTCATACTACAGACAGTGAAGGAGGACCTTTTACAGCATGTATTTAAATTTGAAACAATTCTGCTATATTAACTCTTTTATTTTTTTTATTTATATAATTTGTAAAATGCTTGGAGATAGTCTGATGGAAGAAGTTAAATGTATGTTAATTGTCACAGAATTATCGTTCCCTGGCCCTTCTGACTCTCATGCAGTTTCCCAGTCACACCCTTGCGGTCGTTATTTTCCAGTGCAGTGCTGCAAGTAAGGGATTGTAAACAAATTTTGAAATCACTTCCATTAGCAAAGGTGGCTATATATGAGGGGGGAAGGAAAGAGGGGAAGGGCATTAGAAACCAAAAAGTGAAGCTGGTGATACGTTTACATACAGTGCTAATGACTCTAGTCTAATAGAATCTGTTCTTTTCTTGAATCAACACATTTCTGGATCCAGAGAGCTATAAAAATATTCTTCTACCATCTGGACTGTAAAAGTCTTTTCTTGAGAGCTGTCACAAGTTTTCTGTATGGCTTGTAATAGGTGAGCTCAAACTGGAGTTGAGAAAAAGTGATGTTAACAAAGCAGTGATTAAGGGACATCTTGAAATTAAAAATAAATAAATAAAAAACCCTGCAGAAATATGTTTGATCATTCTGTCTATAATCAGATAAGCTTGAGAGACAATGTAGGCTAGAGGACTGAGCATGATTAGGAGCCAGGAGCTTCATGAGTTCTGTCCTGGCTCTGCTATCGATGCACTGTGTGGCATCAGGCAGTTTGCTTAAATTCCTTGTCGGCTTCCCCCTCTGTAAAATGGGGATAATGGTTATTTACATATCTCACAGCAACATTGTAAGGATTAATGTTCATAAAATGCTGTGAAGTTATAAATAGTGTTAATACAAGATGTGAATTTGCAGGGTGAAAGCACATAGATAATTACCTATGAAATTTATGTATTAGTAATGTAATGAGCTTGAAGTTTCTTGGTCCTCTGTTAGCTGTTAATGTGCTTACTGATCATATTTGTTTTGTGGGCTGAACATGTTCGGGTAGGTGTGCTTTAATATTTAGTCCTCTGTTTGAATTATTTCCACTTACAATTGAAACTGCCGTATTTAACAGGAGATGGCGCTCCTGCTCTTTATCATTCAGTCTGCAGCTTTTACTCAATAATAGGGTTTCTTAATGGTGACTTTCAAAGGAAATATATTGGGCTTGGTGTTGTCTAGCCTAGAACACACTATGGTGACATAGGAACTAATCAAATGGACAGGAGAGTAAAGAAACTGAATTGAGTGATGGAGAGTGGGAGGGATTTTTGGTCAGACTTTAAAACTCTGGGGGGTGTTTTGCTTTGTTAGAAAACCTATCTCTGTTACCTTGTTTTCAAGAGATTGTCTTGCCATATACACTATATAGGTATATAAATACACACTACTGTTTTTCAGCAGTGTTTTGTCTTTTCTTCAAAAGCTTTTCAGAATCTCTACGTTTAAGAGAAAAATCTTAAGCTACCCTAGGTGGGCACATGCCCAAACTGAACCGCTGCCTTATCATATAACTCTATTCCTTATCCCTTCCAACCCTGTTTGTCACCCTCATTTGGATTGTCACATGTGGAGCAGCTAGAGCACACAAAATAATAGTGATGAAAAAAGGAAAACTATTGATAGCAAATCCAGCCAGGAAGCCATTCCTAATACCTGACCCTGTTTTGTCGAGGTGGTAATGTCAAGTCAAATAGAAATTAAATATTTTTAAAAACCGTTTTGGGGTGGGTGAAATGGGAATCTCAGCCGTTCATGTCATATGCCAGATATCTGATTCTCCGGGACTGTATGACGTTGTTGTATTCCTAAAAAAAACGCATGCCTACTAATGGCAGCTTTGCAATCTGTAAAATTTCCATATCAGTATTTTTGGAGATTGCTTGCTGTGAAGACTGTAACTATTCCTCAGCCATACAACTACAGAAGTCATCCTTTCATCAGTATGTTCAAATGATTCCCTGGAAGGTCTGCAATTTATTAGATTTTTCTAATGGCAAACCTCATAAGTCAGATTGAAAGCGATCAAATAGCATATGAGTCAAACCATCGACAGCTTTAAAATGTCACAGGCATGACAGCTGGGCTTGTTTGATTGCTAAGGGATGGGGTGCTAACACTCTGACAAGTGCTGACTTAGAAGGGGCAGAAAAGGTCAGATTTAATTGAAAATAAAAATTAGTCTGAGGGAGCTAATAGTTGCATAAAAATCTGGTGGGATGTTTTTTAACTTGATATAGTATTACTGTAAAGTACTAAATTACTTTTACAAATCTCAGCCAACTAAAAATATATGCATTAATCCACAACTGTTTTTATTAGCGCTAACATTTCTTTTGCACAGCACAGAGGAACTGATGACATATTTGCCGCTGTTAAATTTTCAGTCCAGCTTTTAAATATATACACTGTGCTTCTAGAGAATTGGAACACAATTGCGCATTTTAAACTTGTTTTGAATCTTGCACACTACAATGTACAAATAAATCCTTATAATATTTAACTTGGATGGTTTTACTTTTAGCAAAACATACCAGTCTCCTGCCCTTTGCAAGCCACATTTGCTGTCAGATATAGCATCCAGTGTAAGTCCCTTATCATCCTGCACATTATGAAATCTGATAGCCAGAATAACTAGTAGCAAGAGATAAAAACAGCTAACAGATCAAACAGTTCCCCAGTAACGAATGACCTTAGCAGCAGATTGGCAATCATGCTTGAGGACTCAGAGAACCACCAATGGATTAGTTCTGAAGCCTTTTGTGTATCAAATTTCGAGATCATAAATTGATCCTTCAACCGTTCTAAAAATTTCATGTTACAGGCATAGCTGAATTGCCTTTCTGTCCCCCCGTGTTACTTTAGAAAAAGGTATAGTTCCTTTAATGCTAAACTAAACTGAGGTTTCAGAAAAATATGAATTTCATTGTGGGGAGACTAAAATGCATGATTTAATGTAATAATGAAGCATTTCTAACATAAGCACAGATTTATGGTTGCTGGATTGCAGTGTAATAAGAGAAACTTAGTTGGAAACAGTAATATCAGGCACACAATGAAGTTTTATGAGTATTGTTCTATTAAAAAAAAAAAAAAAGAAGAAAATTTCAGTTTCCCAGCATTAGGTTTCTGTTCTTCCTGAAACATGCCATGCATTTGAGGATGTCAGTTTTCATTAACCATGTTGGCCCTTCATTGTTAGGTTGCTTTACAATATAGCTGATATTTTATAAGTTTTCATCATTCAGTTTTTTTTCTTAGTACTATCGTGAGAGAAATACAACAAAAAATGAATGAGCTTGCAAGGGAAAAATCTCTCTTGTGTGGATACGTGCCAGAAATGAAAGATTGTTTCTCTGCTTGTATAGTTACAGCTTTATTCAGAAGCCAGCGTTGCCCTATTGCAACTGAATAACCCCAAGGGTTTCCAAGAACTGAGCAAGCAAGCTAAGAAGAACATGACTATAGATGGAAAAGAATTGACACTTAATCCTGCTTATTTACTGTGGGATCTCAGTGCCATCAGTCAGGTAGGTAAATTTCACCGAGGAATGTAAAGACTATAGTGTCATAAGTTTCAAGGAGTATGATTAAATAAATACAGTTAAGGAACAAGAATTTCTTCCAAAATTATAGGATTGTTAGGAATCGGCTATTCCTGCCATATAAAAAAATAACTCTCCGATCTTGAAACCTTGAAAGAAGAGTTGGAGGGAGAGGAGCTTAATCAAATTGTCTTTTAGGACCACTGAGTCAAAAATATTTGGCTTTCCATACATACTTTTTGGTAAAATTGTCTGCAAACTACTCAGATTATTTTAATTTGACAAAAGTGTCATGTCTCAGTAGATACTTAATTTCACATAAGCATTTTATTTTTCATGATGGGAAAAAGACTTAGTTAAAATAGCACGTTTTGTTTGCTCCTCATGGCATTTCTTTTCCCCCCACCCCTTTTTTTTATAATATACATGCTGTTGTTAGTGCCAAAATATTAATGGTGTCTCATCTAAAAGCTTTCAAAACAACTTTTTCAGCCCTTTTTATTTAACTAGAAGACTTCAGTAAAAGAGAACTGTCTCTTCTTCTGTGGAACAAATGACAAAGCCCATTTTTTTATCAAAATTATATTAAATGAAGTGAGGAACTTCTATTTTCAAAGGAAGATTTTTTTTAAAAAAACAATCTTATCAATTTATTTCTTCCAAGGCCTTTTTATATTATAGTAAATCACATTTCATATATATATATATATATAAAAGACAGCAAAGCAAATGCATATATTTTATTATAAAGTCTTGTCATATGCTGTAACCAATCAACAACTTAATCCTATAATTAAAATTGAATACTTCTGTGAACTTTTGCTTGGCTTACGAGAACTGTTCATATTTTCTCACTATAATGCAGAACCTTAACTCAGACTTCACTTCCTCATGGAAAAATAATGCATTATTCCATTCGCTGATGTGTGGATGTCTGAGGCATGTATATTGGTGTTGCTGAGGTGGGAGTTAAGATTTTGAGCTATAGTATGATCAAGGAGTACGAGGTATATATTGTGTTGTTGGAGATGTATAGGATTTATTTATGGGGGTTAGAGTCTGCCTTGAAAGTGGTAGTCATTCAAATTAAGATCCATTAAAGAGGGATACCTTAACTGGACATTCCTTATAAGGGTGACGTAGATGCGGATTTCCCTTAGGGAGTGTTAACTGTCTTCTAACAAAAGTTTTTTTTTGTTTGTTTTTTATGGGGATTAAATGTGTTGCGATAGTGACTTCACAATGTGACTTACCTAACAGATTTTAAAATGAGGTTTCAGTCTGTGTGTAGTCTTTTTAACAAGAAAATACTGAAAAATTTGGGTTTAATTGATAGTTGATGAGACCTGTGTGCCTCTTCTGTTCAATAAACTATTTTTGTTGGGAGTTTTTAACATAGAAGAATCCAGGATTTTTAAAAAGTAGGTTTTTATAAAATGTGTATTGCACAAGGCAATTCAAGCAAATCATTAGGATGACAAATATTTATAAATAGTATACAATACAATAGAACCAAAAGGCACAACTATTAAAAATGCCTTTTATACATTAATGTCGTGAAACATAAAATAATTGAAATACAATGTGGCTTTGAGTCAGTCCACCACATGAAGGAGTGTGAGATCAGGAAAATTATATCTAATCAAAAGCCAGGAAGATAGGGTAGTATGTCTCTGGGACCTTGAAGAAAGAGGAGCCAGATTATTCAAATAACTGTCTGCCCCCATTATGATCCATGGACATACTGGTGATACCTAGTAGTTAACAGTATAAAGATAGTTGATGTCAATGTATTTTAGTGAAACCAGACAATTTGTAAAGGAATAATGATATTTTTTCATTATACTTACCCTTTACGAGTCACAGCCCTCGTCCTGCATAACACTGACACACGCATGTGCTTAACCTTCTTACTGTAAGTTATCCCATTGACTTCACTTAGACTACGTGCAGTGCCTCTTTTAAGCACGTATATAAACTTTTGTAGGAATGGGACCTTAACTCTCTAATTAAATGTAAATATAGGTCTAATTTTTTTCATAGTCTAAACAGGATGAAGATATTTCAGCCAGCCGTTTTGAAGATAATGAAGAGCTGAGATATTCCCTCCGATCAATAGAGAGGCACGCCCCTTGGGTTAGACACATTTTCATCATCACTAATGGGCAGATTCCATCCTGGCTTAATCTGGATAACCCTCGGATAACTATAGTAACACATCAGGTAAAATTCTCTAAAGGATTCCATAGTGATTTTAAGATGCACCTTTTTTCTAAGTAAACCTTGCATTTTATTGCAAAGGTAGAAGGAACCATGTTAATTTTCCCCCGTTTTGTTAAAATATATTACATTTTATATTTCACTTTGTTGCTTCACAAGACAACTGAAGGTATATCAAACCTTCAACTTACTCTTTGTTTTCAAAGAGCCAGAGGCTTCAGCTAAATTGTGTCTGTCTCTAATACCCTTATGAAGTCTGTTTATAAAAAAAAATTGAGGGAAAGTAAATGCTGTTTGAATCTTAATCCATAAAGAATTTCTTAGGGCCAATGGAAAGCCAATAAACTTGTATTAAGACAGGATAGACTAGCATTTTTGTTACTGGAAATAAGAAATACGTGAAAAGCTATATTAGTTGTCTTTTAAAACTGGCTTAAAAAAATTCCTTCAAATCTACTAAACAAATAAACAGCAACAGAAAAAATCACTGGCTTTTGGTTAAATAATTCTGGAGTTTTGAGTATCTTGGCATGCTCAAACTCTGAGCAGTATGGGAGTCTTTCCATGGGCATCAGTTGGCTTTGGATCAGGTACAAATAATGCTGGTCTGCCAGTTATGACAGAGCGAAAAAAAAACAGTTTAAGCTTGAAATTTGTATGTTTGTTAGCTATATGGAGAGACTATGGTAAAACTTACTTCTTCTCTACCATATCCCTATTTATTTTCTCTATCCTTATGTCTTTCTCCCATCTCTTTACTTTTCTTGTCTAAAATCATTTTTACCTTGAATAGATAAAAAGCATTGTCTGATGTACCTGATAGTTTACACGTGTGTTGAAAAAACACCTAAGTGATTTTTTTTTTTTTTTTTTTTTGGATAGGACATATTTCAGAATTTGAGTCACTTGCCTACCTTTAGTTCCCCAGCCATTGAAAGTCACATTCATCATATTGCTGGCCTTTCCCAGAAGTTCATTTACCTGAATGATGATGTTATGTTTGGGAAGGATGTATGGCCTGATGATTTTTACAGTCACTCTAAGGGTCAGAAGGTAAGTCACCATGAAACAAGATTAATCAGAAATAGTGCAGAAACTTTTTCTGCACTAATGTGATATAAATTGAAGAAATTCTAATATGAAAGGAAAGGAGGACTAAAAATATTTATTCTTAAAAATGAAACATTTGGTAGCAGGGATATGAAAAAAAGTGTTTTCCATACCGTATAATGTAGGTATCATGCTTACAGTGCTAGCAGCACCTCTGTCCCCTTTTGGGTCTCTGAGTGCACTCCGTCAGCTATATCGGACCTCATATCTTTACCTCTCCTGGGGTGGAATTCTGTAAACTCCCACTCTTAGACAGGGACCTCGATAAAGTTCCCTGTATATCAGTCGTGCTTACCCAGCAGGTCTGTCTGGGAGTCTGGTACTAGTGGCATGCAGTGGCATAACAGCCTCCCTAAAAGCAAAGTAGTGTTTTAACAGTAGGAACAAAACATTTACAGAAAAAGGATTAAAACATCCAATGACTGCCATCCTCTGCTGATAACCAAGGCAGGCCTAACTTCTTCAGACGCCTCCAGCAGGTGCTTGTATCACAATCTTGTTTCCCCCAAACAACTCTCCTTCTTATTCCCCTCTAAGAGAATTCCTTTTAAAAAGTCCTGCTGTACCCTTAGAACGTCTGTGTTTAGGGGTTATCATCAAAGCTAATAATTCTGGTATTTTCCTTTAATAATTCTGCAGTGTTTGCTGAAAGTTGGCTTATCCAGAGCCATTTTTTCCCTTTCTGCTTGTCTTTCTTTTCAGCCCTCTATTAAACTAAACCAATATATTCATGCAGTAAGCATCCCAATAACCAGGTCAACATATAGTATTAAAATACTGCAGAGCAGCTCCATTTCCATCTGTTAGACTATGATATTGCTTAGGGCTTGACCACATGGAGGCATAGTGCATGGCAATCCAGGGGGTGACTGTACAGCTTACTAGGTTGCTGCTCACTGTCTTTCTGTATCCTGCTACCGTGCACTAAAAGTTCCGTGGTGCACTTTGATCTACTGCTTGAAACAGCAATCGGTCAGAGTGCACTATGGAACTTTTAGTGCATGGTTGCAGGCAGTGGTGAGCTGGAGCCAGTTCACACTGGTTCTCTAGAACCGGTTGTTAAATTTAGAAGTCCTTTTAGAACTGGTTGTTCCACAAGGGCTAACCGGTTCTAAAAGGGCTTCTAAATTTAACTGGCCAAAAGTGGCGCCTTAGGCGCCGACTCCATGGGTGCTCCAGCCCTGGAGTACCCAAGGGGAAAATTTGGTGGGTGCAGAGCACCCACCGGCAGCTCCCCGCCCCAGCCCCAGCTCACATCCGCTCCACCTCCGCCTCCTCCCCTGAACGCGCCGCCCGGCCCTGCTTCTCCGCCCCCCCAGGCTTCCCACGAATCAGCTGTTCGCATGAGAAGCTGGGGCAGGCTGAGAAGCAGGCGGCGGCCTCCCGCTCAGGCCCAGGGAGGCAGAGGTGAGCTGTGGGGGGGGTGCAGGGGAACCGCTCCCCGCCCCAGCTCACCTCCGCCACCCTCGGCCTGAGTGGGAAGCTGCCGCCTGCTTCTCAGTCCTCCCAAGCTTCCTGCCGAACAGCTGATTTGCGGGAAGCCGGGGGAGGGGGCGGAGAAGCAGAGCGGGGCAGCGCGTTCAGTGGAGGAGGCGGAGCGGAGGTGAGCTGGGGCCGGGCGCAGGGCGGGGAGCTGCCAGTGGGTGCTCTGCACCCATCAAATTTTCCCGGTGGGTGCTCCAGCCCCGGAGCACCCAGGGAGTCGGTGCCTAAGGCGCCACCTTTGATGTGATCAGTGGGGGAGCAGCCGCTCCCCCTGCTCCCCCCCAGCTACGCTCCCCCACCCCTAGGAGTGAGAGGGACCTTCCGGATGCTTCCTGGGAGCTGCCCCAGTAAGCACCTCCGGGACTCCCCACCTCGCTCCACAGCAGGTGCCTCTGGCTCTTAGGGGTGGGCACCCACTACGGTGGCCCACAAGGGGGGGGGTTGTCAAGGAACCCGGGGGATTTGATGGGGCAGGAGTCCCCGAGGGGGTGGCGGTGGGCAACAATCCCCTCGTGGGGTGAGGAGGGAACCTGTTAAGATTTTGGCAGCTCATCACTGGTTGCAGGGTATCTGCGGTAGGATAGTGAGCTGTATAGTCACACCATGGCTTGTCATGCACTAAGTGTCTGTGTGGTCAAGCCCTTACACTATCATTGATGCAGCTGATAGCAATAGTAGAAGTGTTACTGTAAAGAGGCCACATGAGATTTTTTTCCATTGTATATCTAATCCTGGTCAGAGCAGGTCTTTGTGAGATTGTGGTTAAAAAACACTGATGGCTATTTAAATCCTGTCTTTGCTAGTGTTCCCACCATTGTACCACTGGTAGTGCTGCACCAGTACGAGTGCTTTCTCAAGGTCTAGTGTGGATGGGTCTTACACCACCATAAAATCATAAACCTGGGCATATTTTGTGGTTAGTAAACTGGCATCAAGATATAGTGGGAATTACAGGAATTTGGGGTGATTAAAAATTGTTGCTGTTGACTAGCAGAAAATTTCAACTGCTTCAGTAGGCTTTAATAAAGGTAAATAGTTACATATTCAGCTGAGTCCTCTAATGAGAGCTGTCATACAATTCTTCATTTTATTACTGTTTTGTCAGGTCTCATGATAACTTGGAGTCAAATGAAGTTTTCTATCATGAAATCTGATCAGTAGTTGTTACAGCTGGGTTTAAATAGGGGGTGGGGGTGGGAAGGTCTGAATAAAAAAGTGCTTCATTTTTAATGCTTGTAAACTAAGCATATCTTGTTCTACATTGTGTTATGTCAGAAATTCTTGGAAACATTTAACTCATAGATTATCAGATGCTTAATGATTAGTATGTTAGTTCTACATCTGTTTGTCACATGCATGACTAATAGGCAGCCCCCGGAAACTTTTGGGTCAGCAGACAAATGAATTGAAGTCAGTTATTTTAGACTTTTAATCTTTTAAACACTGTTTAACCTTTATATAAATATTGTCTGTGGGAATGAACTCAGGGCTGAGAGTCAGGCGGTCCTGTGTTCTTCTCTTGGCTTTTTAATCGATTTACTGTGTGGACCTCTGAGCCTTAATTTTGCAGACCTGTTAAAGGGGATAATGCTTACCAACCTCACTGGTGTTAAGAATTAATTATTGTTCGTAAAGGTCTTTGAACATGTAAAGCACTATGCATAGGGAACTGTTAAGTCTGCTTATTTGACTGAAAAACTGAGATTGTAATATTATTCCTTCTAGGTTTACTTGACTTGGCCAGTGCCAAACTGTGCTGAAGGATGTCCTGGCTCATGGATTAAAGATGGTTACTGCGATAAAGCCTGTAATAATTCAGCATGTGATTGGGATGGAGGGGATTGCATTGGTAAGAGAATTTAGAAACAAATGAATTAACCTACTTTCTTACAAAAATTCTGTGACTGGTGGATTATCCTGTATATATGAACAATTCCCCTTTTGATAGAAAAAAAAAATTGATCTTTCTTACAGATATAAAGATACATTTCGTTATGTGGGAAATAACTGATGCTTCAAATTGCAGTATTTGAGCAGTACACAGGGAAATCTTGCTCTGTGTATCGGATCTAACTAGATGAGATAGCGGATTCTTTGAGCTTTAATGTCTATTAGCTCTGCAGCTCTGATGGTAGTAAAATGTTGGTTTTACTCATGAACAAAGCACAGATCACTCAGTATAGCAGTAATAAGATCTCAATTTCAGAATCATTCTTCTGACCAGAATCACTCTTTAAGGGAAGATTGAGGGTTAATAATGGCATTTTACATACTTTTGACAGCTGTGTATTCTCTCTAATATCATGGATTCAGTATTATGTAGTTGGGTTTTAAATTAAAATTGGACTTTAGGTATGAATGGTTTGCCAGAGTATTTAATACAAAGTTTACTTTATGAGATTTAGTAAATTTTTAAATTTTACATGCTCTGTCATTCATTCCTTTTGCTAAGGAGATTATCCACAATCACTTCTCTGTCAGATTTTTCCTGATGTTTTAAAAACCTGTTACAGAGCATGCTCTGTCTAGAGTCTAGACCACCTTCTCAAGATTGGTCCTTATGAATATTTGTGTTCAACACACATCCATATTTTGGGTACTTACTGTCCAGTGTGAAGCTAGCAGATGGTCATGTCTTTGACATGGTGGACCTGAGGGTCTAACTAGAACATGCTCTGTCTTGACATCCATTTCTCCACCTTTAAACACCCTAACTTTCTCCAGATGTGAACACACTGAAGAACATTATTTCCCCTTCCACTTCTCTTCCTGTCAGATACTTAGTTTTATGAGGGTGATTTTTTGTTTTTCATAGATTTATATAAGGCTAGAAAGGACCACTATGATCATCTAGTCTGACTTCCTGCATAAAACATAGGGTACAGAATATCTTTTGTAAGTCTTGCTATGGAAGGAATTGTTCTTTTCTGCTATATAAGTGAGTACTATTAAGCACAAGAGCTTTGGGTGCATTTTCTCAAAAGGGAAATCTTGCTTTTAAGCTTTGGGATGTAAATGTATGCACAGGATTAGAATGCAGATGAATGCTTTCCCCTCTGTATTTTAAAATAATTGTAGATGCTCTTGTTGCAGGGTTTCTGAAAAGTCCTGTCAGTGTTTTAGTCTTTTAAAGTGAAATTTTATTCTATAAAATGGCATCTTTTCATTCTACTATTTCCTGTGAACGTTCAGAGATCTTCTTTGAGTGCTGGTCCCGATGTATATTTCCCATGTGGGTATGTGTGAGCGCCATGCACCTGAGTCTGAAGATTCTTAATAAGCATTGTCCGTTGACTCACACATGCACAATAGCCTTCCTTGTGCTCCAGAGTGAAGATGTAAAAGGCAGTGCAGGCCCATGCCTTTCTTGATCCTTCTTACTACTACATGGCCTGAGTCGGAACCTTCTGTGTGCACAGATTTCTCCAGCTTCTTTCTTATAAGCCTGTAAATAGATATTGTAAGTAGTTTTTATATTTAGTAGAGTTAGAGTTTTATATAGTATAGTTAGAATAGCTTTAGGGGAATCCCTTCCCTCAGTCTGGAACTATGTCCAGAGTACCAGTGTTTAAAAATTGTGTCTCTTGCTCTCGCTCCTTCTCTGTGAGCAACAACCACCAACACTGCCTCTGCTTTTTGAGTGAGATGTATCTCTCTGCAAAGTTCAGCATTTGCCGCTTGTTTCCCCTGTGAACTTGTGAAGCTCATGAGCTTATGGAGAAGGCCATAAGACCTCATGCTGATCCGGGCTAGGGAGACTCTCTCTCTCCTCCCCCCGAACATTGGCCCCGACTGACAAGCAGCCCAGTGAGTGTGAACTTGGGAGTGGAGCCTGGGGCTGCCAAGCACAAGGAATCATCAGCCAGGGCTTTGCATGAGAGTAAAGGACGCTCATGGATACAAGGACAGATCCCCATGCATGTCTCTGTCTGGGTCGGGTGAGCCTCTGCACACAGATTCTAAGGCTCAGGACCACTTAAGGTTCCCAGGCAGGAGGGTTTAGCACAGAAGAAAAAGGTTTAGTCAGTCCTATTGTTGGCTCCAACTCCTAAACATAAAGACTGGCATTCTCCAGCTCCATCTCAGAATGTTGGACCTGACTCTTTGGCAGTACCTGCCCACCGTCGGGAGGACAATCCACTCTCAACATTTCAGGACACATCGGAACTGTCGTTCCCGACTGCAGGAGTGCCCTGAACATTGGGATGTGGGGACACTTAAGTCTTTCTAGAGGATATCTTCTTCTCTTATCCTTAGCCCTCTCTCCTCTCAGGCCTGATTCTTGTGAGAGACATTGCCACAGCAGAGGATGAAACCACTTTGGTAACATAGGAACCCTCTCTGCTCCAACCCTGAGGCAAGAGTGTTCATCCTCCGGTACCGACAGCCCTACCAGTAGAACAAGAACAGGTCTCTGACTTGGATGAGTCAGATGCTCTGGCCTGTCCTTCATCTCCTTGCAAAAAGATGAGTCCTGAGAGGGAGTGGAGAACATCCAGATGCCCTACTCCCAGATACGACTTTCCCAGGGACTACTGGTACCTGATGCTGTGGGATCCTCTCAAACTGTTGATCCCTCATATTGGCCCTACTGGGGCCTGCATGGTAAATGTCCCAGGAACTGTCCATGAGCCCTACAGCACCTCTCCCACATGGCATCTGCTGGATCTGTTAGAGTAGTAGTATAGGAAACTGAGCCAGATTTATGCTACCAACAGGGATCTCATTCTCATCTCTGGACTAAGTGATCACTCCATTTTCACTGGACAATCATAACCAATACCAGGAGCTACTGCAGAGGATAGCAGATGACTTTTAGATCCCGCTGGAGGACCTCCAAGTTCCCAACACCGTCTCCTTGACGTTCTGCAACCAACAGGTCCAAGCAAAGTGGCGCTCCTGGTAAATGAGGTTATCATGGAGCCAGCCACTGTGGTCTGGGATACCCTAGCCTCCTGCGCCTCCACACATAAAAGAGCTGAGAGGCGCTATTTTTTCCCAGCCAAAAGAGCTGAATTTCTTTTCATGCAACCAGTGCCCACCTTGCTGGTGGTTCAGGCAGCCATGTAAAGAGCAAAGTCACAACACTCTTTGGCTGACAAGGGCTCAAAGAGTTTGGACCTTTTGGGAAGTAAGGTATTCTCTTCTATGAGCCAGCAATTCCGTATCGCTAATTGTCAGGCTTTGTTAACAAAATACGATTTTAACAACTGATCTAGGCTGGTAGACTTTAAGGACAGAATTCCCCTCAAGGACAGAGCCCAGTTTCAATCCTTCATCAGGGAAGTCAACCTACTGGCAAAAACATCCTTACAAGCTGCAGTGGATGTGGTGGACGCAGCATTTACAGGGCTTGCTACTGGTGTAGTTATGAGGTGTGAGTCTTGGCTTCACTTTTCGGGTTCTCCAGAGAGGATTTACTGTTTGCGTCAAACTTGTTCAGCAAGAAAACTGATGAGTCTCTACACTCACTGAAAGACTCTAGATTGACCTTCCACTCCCTGAGAATTTATACCCTGGTGCCAAAAAGAAAAAAACTACAGCCAGCTGTATAGGCAAAGACCATCCTCTCCACAAACATTCTACCTCAGGTGCTCAGCTGAGCCTCTGCGCAAGCAACAGGATTCAGAGACCTCAATTTTCAGGACCCTCTACTACCACGACCTCCATCCAGTCCCACTCACCTGCTAAAGGAGGTACTTTTGATGCCTCGGTCAATAATTGCCTACTTTTATTGACGCCAACCACTTCTATTTCCCATCCTCCCCACAAGTCTTTGGGGGAAGTCTTTCACTTTTTGCCCACAATTGTGGCTCTATCTTGACATACAGGTGGGTTCTAGAAATCACTAACATGGTTACTCTGTCAATTTTCTCTCTCTCTCTCACATGCTGTCCCCACCACCACCACAAACACCTTCCCAATCCCTCTCCAGGGACCACTCTCATGAGGAGATTCTTCGCCAGGACACAGACTCTTTTCCATCGCAGGGCAATAGAACGAGAACCACCTCAGTGTCAAGCGAAAGAGTTCTATTCCCCATACTTCATAGTTTACAAAAGATGTTACTCGTGATGCGTGAGAAGGAAAGAGTCTAGCTTGTCTCTCGGTTCCCAGGCTGTTTGTGCAGTACTGATACTTACAAGAATTAAAAAAGTGATTACTTGTGAATTGAAGAAACTGTATCTGGAAATCCGTAATACAAAAAACGTGGAACACCGTAATAGCAAGCCACTTTGCAGCACAGAACTGTACTTTACTTTAAGAATATTTAGTAAATAATTTTGCTCCTGTAGAATGTACAGTGAAAACTGATCTCAAGCAACAAGCAAGGGAGTAGCAAAATCAGTTGCCTACCACAAATTTGTCTTTAATTAAAATTTGGACAAATATATATTGGTAACCTTACCAATATTTAAATTGGTCTTCTTAAGACCAGGGGTTTCCTATTCAAGATAGGGTTAACATAGGGTAGATTTCACAGTAGTTTATAGGGGAAGAGTTAGCAATCAGCTAATGATTTGATGTTAGTATGTAAGAGTCTACTTTTTTTTTGTTTTCTTCACACTAATTTTAACAAATGAGGTTTAAAATAGTAGCAGAGAGTAATCCATGTCAGAAGTAAGGGTTCTAATGGATGTTTTCCCCCCACATCCCTACCTTCCTTTAGGGAACAGCGGAGGTAGTCGTTACATTGCTGGTGGTGGTGGAGGTGGCGGAGCAGGGAATGTCCCACCCTGGCAGTTTGGTGCTGGAATCAGTGGAGTTTCTTATTGTAACCAGGGCTGTGCCAATTCCTGGCTGGCAGATAAATTCTGTGACCAGGCATGCAATGTCCTCTCTTGTGGATTTGATGCTGGTGACTGTGGGCAAGGTATGTAAAGTACATAATTGACAGTCTTCATGTGAGAATTCTTCAGAACTGTATGTTACTGTTTTGTAGTTATTGCTTGTGAAGTCCTGTGTTAAGACACATTGCAGAGTTGAGGGAAAAGAGCTGTGAGTGTATTACCAGCTTGGGAAAATGCGTATGGGTGGTTGTTTCATGAACAAATTCAAACTCAAAAGAGTGTTTGGGGCTGATTTTATTTTTTCTTGAGCAGTTATTTACTAAGTATGGACAGTGAGTTTGGTGCTGTACAGAACACAGAGTATCAAGGTCCTTGCCTCAAGAAGCTTACGTTTTAAATTAGAAAATTCAACACAGACACACAAGCACCGTAGCCTAATCTCAGTGACACATTTATAGATACTTACCTCTTAACTAGTATTGAAAGGCTTCACGTGATATTTCAAGGAATCATTTGAAGGAAGAGAAAATGTCAGGGATGCTAGGGGAGGGAGGGAGTTACAAATATAAGGGATGGCATGGAAAAGTATGTGAAGATGAGAATGGGAGCAAGATAACGAAAAGGCTTGGGAGGAGTGCAGGCAGTATAAAGAAAATAGAGCACAGAGATGTTGGTAGTGTGAAGTTATGCAGAGTCTTAAACGTTCATGTAAGAAATTGGAATTTGATATTGAAGACCAGAGGAAGTTAATGGACCAGTTCAAAGAGGCAAGTGACGTGGTCATATTAGTTAAGTGGAAGATGTTAGCAGCTTTTTATGTAGGTGGGAGGGGCTGAGGTCAGATGCAGGAATGCCAAAAAGGTTTTTGTTGTAGTAATAGAGCGGAAAGGACAAAAGCATAAGAGTTGATGAGAGCTTGGATGTGGGGTGTGGAGAAAGTGAGAGGAGTACAGTAAGACACTGACATAGCGTCCTAGGAGGATGACGAACTTGTCAGCAGTGATGGAGATGATTAGGGCAGAAGGAAAAAGTTCATTTTGGCCATGTTAATTTTTGAGGTCTCTAGCCAAGATATGATGATGTAGTATAGTTCATCTAAACAAACATAAAACTATCCATTAGAATGTGGTGAAAGCAAAATTTGGGAGTTTCAGTTACGATCTATAGTTTAAAATAAATGAGGGAAAGTGGTAACGTGCCATAAAAATGCTGAAGGTGGAAATTGAAAGTCTGATGATCACAGCTTTAGAATTGCCACTGGAATGAATGGCAAATTTATAAATCTTAATATGTTATAAAATGGTGATCCATTATTAGGATAAATGAATGAGAAAAATTGGCAGTTACTGTAGTTACCATTTTTGAGCTCACGCTCTGTTGATATTTTGATTACTGCTTAAAACGGGATTGAAGAAAAGTGACAGGGTGATAAATTATTAATTCTTTGTTTTTCCAGATCACTTTGACGAGTTGTACAAGGTGACTCTCCAGCAGAATCAAACCCAGTACATTATTCCAAAAGGTGAATATCTGCCCTATTTCAGCTTTGCTGAAATAGCCAAGAAAGGAATTGAGGGTGCCTATAGCGATAATCCAATTATACGTCATGCTTCTGTTGCCAACAAGTGGAAGACTATCCACCTGGTAATGCATAGTGGAATGAATGCAACTGTGATCTATTTTAATCTTACATTTCAAGATAAAAACGATGAAGAGTTTAAAATGCAGATAGCTGTTGAGGTTGATACCAGAGAGGAACCAAAATTGAACACAACTTCCACCCAGAAATCAGACACTTCCATTAAAATTACACCTTCAGTATCAGAAGCTGAAATGATTTTTGAGGATATTCCTGAAGAAGAACGTTTTCCAAGAGTCAGGAAACGTCCAAATAACACAAAGGAGAGTTTTCTTGAAGATGTGGTAATGCCAGCAGTAAATGTGTCTTTCCTCCCTGAAGATGTTCAGTTGGCTCTGTGGAACCTGGGTTTAAAGCTAGAAAATGGTGATATCACTCATAAAGGTTATAATCTATCAAAGGCTGCTCTTCTGAGATCTTTCCAAATGTTACCTACAATGACAAAAACAAAGAAGATGTCAGGCATGGAAAGGAAAGGTATCTATGATGATGTAAAAGAACAAAATAACCTTACCAGTAGGCACAAGCCTGATAAAGATTTAATCGGTGCCAAAATAGAAGCTGTAACAAAAAAACATGAAGCAGTTCCTTCAAAGTCAGGAGCTACAAAGAGTACTGTTTTGACAATGAAGGTAAACCGGCAGTTTCCTCTAAAATCAGTTTCTGAATCCATGCCTGTAATCCAGATCATGGGAAATAAAAATGGATCTCGAGAGAAAATACTGAATGCACTCATACCAAAAGAAACCCAGAAGTCAAAAGATATTGGAAATGTGGAGACTGTAGAAGAGAAAAAAGAGGAAATGGAAATAAACAAGCAGCATGCCAACGTAGATAGAGCAGGCAGCAAAGTGTTGCCAGGAAGGAAACTTCAATATTACACTGGAAGTGATCAAGGCTTTTTGCCATGGGAAAAAAATAAGTATTTCCAAGATCTTCTTGATGTGAGTATCCTAATGCATAACACAAAATATATCACTTCAGAAAATTTGTCATCTTTGCTTTATGCATAATTTAATGGAACACAAGGTGAAAATCACAGTGAAACATTCTTTACTTATGTGACAAATTCTGAAAACCCCAGAGATTTTTTTTAAAATCTGTTTTACTTTTAGTTATTTTCACTGTTCATTTACTTTCTGTGCTTCTCCAAGGGTGATGAAAGAACTGTCCAAGTTCACTTTTTCTCTCTAGTTGGGTTTTAGTCAGTTTTGCAGTCTAGTTTTCATGTACTGGCACAATGGAACTGTTCAGGTTTACAGCACTGCAAAGGAAGGTTTAAATTAGTTCTCATGTAAATTTGTATATACATACAAAATTTTATTTTTTGTATAAATCCAATCTTTAAAAAATTCCATCTATATCTTTGGGTCTAAAAGGTAAGTTAAGTGTCTGTTTTATTATGCCAGCAAAAACTTATACGAACAGATCAAATGAATACAGGAGGAAATCCTTTCCCAGATGTCTAGCCCAAAAAATTTGTTCTGGGAATCTGTAGAATGGAAGGTGGAACACACACAGTCATCTGACAGAGGTTAGTCCTAATTGCTTTCAAGTAGTGGAGGTGCTCCATTTAAAATGTAAGATATTTTAACTCTTTAAACTTAATCTTTGATTGAAGGTTCCTTCTACATAGAATCCATACTCCAGAGACATGATTTTGTTAATTGTAGATGCATAGCCATCAAAGGGAATGCAATATTACATACATGTCCTGCAACAAATAGTGGCTTTTCTATTAAAATTTAACAAATTAAATGAGGTTCCATATGTCATTTCCTGTCGATGCATGAGAGTTTTAAGGAAGGTCACATTTCAGGCCTAAACTGTCACTGTAAAAAAAGAGAACTCAACACTTTAAGCAAAAACGTTTGACACTTCTTACAGTTTTACAAATACAGAAAAGCGCTTAGTACTTCATTGGAGTTATCAACATGCATGTGTGTTAGGAGCTCTAATAATGTAACCCTGGGTTATGCCTATCATTTTGTTAGGAAGAAGAGGCATTAATTAAGCAAATGTCCTACTTTACTGATGGTAAACGAATTGGCAGGCAGTTGAAAGATACATTTGCTGATTCCCTCCGATATGTAAATAAACTTCTAAACAGCAAATTTGGATTTACATCTCGGAAAGTCCCTGCTCACATGCCTCATATGATTGACCGCATTGTTATGCAAGAACTACAAGATATGTGAGTATGACTTTGTTTGAAATAAGGTGAAACTCCAGAACAGTTGTAAATCTATCTTCTGTGTCTGCTCCCTTGAATTTATAGCTTTGTGTTGATGATTGACTGTCTATAGGTTAAAAGAAAAGGAGTACTTGTGGCACCTTAGAGACTAACAAATTTATTTGAGCATGAGCTTTCGTGAGCTGTAGCTCACGAAAGCTCATGCTCAAATAAATTTGTTAGTCTCCAAGGTGCCACAAGTACTCCTTTTCTTTTTGCGAATACAGACTAACATGGCTGCTACTCTGAAACCTGTCTATGGGTTGATGCCTGACTGCTCCTTAAACTTGTATTTTGAGGGGGAGAGAGAATTATTCCCTCATTAAGACAACCGTGTTAAAATAAGTGGTCTTTGGAGAACTTTTTGAACTTCAGATGAGGTACTTTTCTTCAGTAAGGAATGTTTCACTTTAAGGTGGCAAAGTAGTGAATTGATTTGTATTGTTTCTGGACAGGTTTCCTGAGGAATTTGACAAGACCTCATTTCACAAAGTGAGACACTCGGAAGATATGCAGTTTGCTTTTTCATATTTCTATTACCTCATGAGTGCAGTTCAGCCACTGAATATTTCCCAGGTTTTTGATGAAGTTGATACAGATCAGTCAGGCATTTTGTCTGACAGAGAGATTCGCACATTGGCTACAAGAATACATGAACTGCCTTTAAGTTTGCAGGTACGTTTTCTTCAGAAACCATTTTTGTTGTTACTTTAGCTGTAAAATTCAATATGATCATTATCACAAGAGAAAACAAACACTGCAACATAAGGCAATTCTTAAATCTTAAACATACAATGGAAGTTTAATATGTGCTACTTTTTTTTTTTAAAAAAATAACATTCAGGCAAACTATTACAATGTTTTAGCTGTAGTAGAAGAGCAATCTGTTTTCTTCTGAGTTCAGTAAGGTATTTGGTTTGAACATAATATAAAATAAAATGTTAAATGACTTAGTATTTGTTTATATTATGGTAGTGCCTAAAGGTCCTAACCAAGATTGTGGCCCTATTGTCCTAGGCATATGCATAGTAAGAGCGAGTCCCTGCCCTGAAGAACTTACAGCTAAATAGACAAGGCAGGTGGAGTGGTGAGAGAAAGGAAGTAGTGTAATAGTATATATTTATAATAAGATAGCACCCTAAGACCCCATTGTGCTGGCCACTGTACAAACGAAAAAAGACAGTCTCTGCCCTGAAGGGCTTGAATTCTAAAGACACAAACAGACAACGTGTATTATCTCCACTGTACAGATAGGGAGCTGAGGCACAACGTAGGTAAGTGACTTGCCCCAAAGATCATGCAGGAAGTCAGTGACAGAGCTAGAGCTAGAGCCAGATCTCCTGTGTTCCAGGCCAGTGCTTTAATGAGAAGACCATTTTTCCTCTCTCCATTTCTTCCCTCCTCTCTTCCCCATTGTTAATAACTTAATAAGTTATTTCAAATTTTGAAATTTACTTGAAATCATCAATAGTGCAATTTTATTGATGTTCAAATGGAAAGGGCAATTCCTTTGCTTTGGTTGTGCCTCTGTGGCCCTGATTCAGCCAAGTATTTAAGAATATGCCTGATCTTACATAGGTGAGCAGCTCCATTGACTTTAATGGGACTCATACTTAATACCTTGCTGAATAATAGCCTATTTGGGGTATAGCCTATATTTGATTTTGTGCAAAAATAGTCCAATACGTTTTGTAGCTAATATTTTAAAGGTACTTTCAGACATTCTGAATACAGAAGGAATATAGTATAATTATAGAACCATGTTAGTGAGAAAATATGTAATGGATTTGTTTCTTTCCTTCTTCTGGCAGGATTTGACAAGTCTGGAGCAAATGCTGATAAATTGCTCTAAAGCACTTCCTGCCAACATCACTCAGATTAGTGTCATTCCTCCAACTCAGGAATCTTATTATGATCCCAATCTGGTAAGAAAATATTTAGCCTAAAAGATGTACATTTTGTCTCATTTCCTGAGCTTGTATCTACTGAATTCATTGTTTTCCGTGCGCAATTTTAAGGATAATTTACAAACAATATAGCATGTATGCAGATTTCTTATGTTGGGTATAAAACTGTTATAAATCACACTTCTAGTTGTTAAGGTCAAGAAATATTCTCAACAAAAGTAAAGAATGCAAATTTTCACATACGTGAGATTTGTCCTGTTTTCAAAACGTGAAATGTAGTTCAGCATGTTGAACCAGAGAGGCAATATGCACTGTCCTCATTTATCTGAGGGTTTTGATGGCACTAGGCAAGTCTTGATCTGGAATTTCTCCAATTTGGTGAAGAGATTAGCTCTCTGTACCTAGTCGTGAGATGCTTTCCTCAAAATTCTGATACTTTTGAGTAACTCCAATTGACTTTTAATGTGGTTTAGGCTTCCAGTGCCTAAATCACTTTTGAAAATGGGACTTGGGCCATGTCTACTTGCTTTGCTGGTTAGGTGTACTAGTGTACTATAATGGCAAAGTGCTCCTAATGTGAATTCATCTTTTGCTGGTGTTTATTCCATACCCCTTAGTTAAATGAGGTATGCCAGTAAAATTGCAGTTTGCCCATATAAGCTGGTCTATACTAGAGGCTTTTTTTGGCACAGCTATGTAGGACAATGATCACACCTCTTCACACCCTTGACTGACATAACAATGCTGGCAGAAGTTTTGTAGTGTATGCCATTAGATTATGAAGTCATTAGGTTGCTTTTGAAAAATTTACTCTAGTGTTTTGCTAAATTTGGGCCTTAAGGCTTTATAGGTTCAAACCAATACTTTGTGGTATATTGTACTCAGAAATGAACTTGTTAGGCAGAGCAAATCATGGAGCACAGAATAATTACTTCCAATGACAGTCCTTTAAAATACATGAACTTGTGTACCAAGGGGACCAGGCTGTCCTAAAGGAGCTGGTTCTTGGCAGTTGTTTCTTCAGCAAGAATCTGAATACTGATCAATCGCATCAACCTGGTCTGATGAAATGTAAATGTATATTTGGGAATGCTCCAGATATTCAACACATTGCAGTCCAGATTACCTCATTGTCTTTTGTGTTATTCACACCTTTGTGCTCATCTGAGTGAAATTGGCAAAACTATGCAATGGTTCAGTCTAGGTTTGTCAGTAAAGTGAAACTTTGAGGAGAGGCAATAAACTTTACTTGGAATAGAGTTAAAAGTAAGTCGGAATAGTTAGGAACAATTTGAAATTATTTTAATCTCTTTGGAGTGTTAATAAACTGTCACTAATCTAAACACTAATCATGAGTACTAACATTATCATTTTTAAGTCCACTTCAAATAGTGACATAACAGTGTTTGTTTTTAGCACAGAGGCAGAATTTATTTTTACTTCTCTGGGTTGCAAGGGATAAATTTGTAGGAATGAGTGTAGCACTGTAGAAAACTTCCCGTGGGAATAGAGATTTGGTTCCCAGAATTGTTGTTTCCACATAGTTCAGACTAGGAATAATAAGCTTAATACCCCTCAGCTGTTCTTTAGTGCTTGCCTGACCAATTTTACTAGTTGGCATTGACTGGCTTGCATCAGGAATGCCAAAATCAGCTGTCCAACCTGCTTCAACTAGTGAATATTGTATTAGAGATGGAATGCAGAAGCTAAATAGAAAATATAACAAATACTAATATTAGAATGCATCAACGTCCCTTCTTTTTCTAACCAAACTGATTTGTTTCTCATTTTCATCCTAGGAGCAAAGTTTTGTATAGTTCTCTGGAAATTGTAGAACTCTGTTCTTTTTATAATGCATTTCTTTCCAGGAGACTTTTAATAATACAGTTTATAGAGGAGTTATGCAAGGATGTTGTTTACCCCAGTTGTATTTTCTTACAGCCTCCAGTGACTAAAAATCTGGTAACTAACTGTAAACCTGTGACTGACAGAATTCGTAAGGCATTCAAGGACAAAAACAAATATAGGTCTGTTATATTACTTTTATTTTTTATAATTGTTTGTATAACATTTGTAAACACATAGTAATAAGATGAGAGGTGAAAATGCATAATTGATGATAGACTGCACTGTACACGTTAAAATAAATTTAATCCAAAGCTTCCTAGTAGTGGTACTTGAACAGAAATAGACTGGTGAAAAAACAGAATTAATAACTACTTATTTTTTCTGTTAACTTTTTATTAAATTTTATTTCTTTATTTTCATTCATACACAAACAAAACATAACAAATTATACATAAACTTCTAATAATGTGTTAACCATTTGCTACCTAACCTTCACTATACTGGAGACATTTAATTATATGTAAAAAGAATGTTTAAAATAACTAATTTATATTTGTATTACACAGTTTACAAACAGACAAAAATAGTTTATAAAAATTCAGTTCATTTTAAATCTTACTCGGCCTTATCCTTATTTTATGTACAGAGAAATTGAAGAAGAAAATTTATTAGAATAAGATAAAGAACCGAAGCAAATTTCAGAGGAGGGGAAAAGAAAAGAAGAGGGAAGGAAGTGGGCAGAGGGGGAGATGGCTGGAGGGGGAGTCCGATGCATTTAATAGTATCATTCAGATACTTCCAGGAAAGCATCTGAGAATCTCTGAGAATTTTTCTTGGCTATTTCTGTTACAGCATTCAACTTTTTTCCTGATGTCCAAGGCTCCAATCTTCAAATGTTGGTTGCTTTTTAGATTTCAGTTGCAGCACTAGGCTTTTAGGAATTATTAATGCGATGCTGAGATAACTACTTATGTTTTATGTTTCACTACCAAAAAGGAGATGTTATTTTTTAATTTCAGTGATAATACACTTTTGGTAGCCTAAACATTTTTCATATTGCATGTATTTCAGAGAATGATCACTATTATTTCGCCTCAATTCCTTTCCTTGGGTCAATTCCTGACCCTAGTTTATGTAACTGTAAGGAGTACAGTAACTCCAGATTGCTATGTAAATTAACTGCATGCAGCACAGACTGATACTAAGGACTGCTGGAGAGCATAAAAGGGTGCAGAAGAGATCTTCCTCTACTTTGCCTGTGGTATATGTTAATCTGCTTGAGAGGGGATCCCAGTCTCATATTTCCTCATCTTGCTGGGGAAAGGAAAGCTACTGTAGCCCTAGCTGCCATGTGCGTTTCTTGCAAGGAAAGAGGTGTGTTGAGAATGGGATTCTTCTGTTGGTTTAGGGAAGGGTCATTGTTGTCCTGCCCTGTGTGTGCTGGGAATCTGTCTAAGCTCTTGAGCTCAGAGCTCTGTCAGATCTAATAGCCAGGGAAAATGACTAGCCACACAGCCTATTTAGTTTCTTTGGTGGCCCTTCAGCCGGGATGGAACTCATGATCTCATTTCCACAATGCCACATATGCCAGATGGGCTCAACAATCAGACTCCTCTTCCAAGGTGGGAGAGATGTTTGGGAGGCCACTGAAACTTGCCTCCCATTGCCTAAGTGGCTACAGAATCTATCAGTACTGTAGAATCTAAAAGTTACGAACTGACCAGTCAACCACACACCTCATTTGGAATTGGAAGTATGCAGTCAGGCAGCAGCTGAGACACAAATACAATACAGTACTGTGTTAAATGTAAACTACTAAAAAAATAAAAGGAGTACTTGTGGCATCTTAGAGACTAACAAATTTATTTGAGCATAAGCTTTCGTGAGCTACAGCTACAACTACAGCATGCATCTGATGAAGTGAGCTGTAGCTCACGAAAGCTTATGCTCAAATAAATTCGTTAGTCTCTAAGGTGCCATAAGTACTCCTTTTATTTTTTGCGAATACAGACTAACACGGCTGCTACTCTGAAACCTAAAAAAAAAAAGGGAAAGTTTAAAAAGATTTGACAAGGTAAGGAAACTGTGTCTGATTGTTTCATTTAAACTAAGATGCTTAAAAGCAGCATTTTTCTTAGCATAGTACAGCTGTATTAAATCAATTTTCAGTTGTAAACTTTTGAAAGAACAACCATAACGTTTTATTCAGAGGTATGAACATTTCAGAGTTAAGAACAACCTCCGTTCCCAAGGTGTTCATAATGCTGAGGTTCTACTGTATTGTAGAACTGCTAAAGGCTTTGGGTCACAGATGCTGCTTGGTCCAGGACTTGGCCATTTATTTATTTAATGACATGTCAAAGTGCCCTAAATGCTTGGCAGAGATCATAAACAAGCCACTGCCCCAAAGAGCTTACAGTCTGATTTTAGACACGGCACAATGGATGAGGTGACAAACACAATAGGGAGAGAATGAGGCAAGGAAAGAAGAGGCACAATATAATTATAGGTTTCAGAGTAGCAGCCATGTTAGTCTGTATTCGCAAAAAGAAAAGGAGTACTTGTGGCACCTTAGAGACTAACAAATTTATTTGAGCATAAGCTTTCGTGAGCTACAGCTCACTTCATCAGATGCATTCAGGGGAAAATACAGTGGGGAGATTTCGCTTAAATTAATTATGTTACTCAGTTTAAGGCTCTTCTCGGTGGGTTTATTAATTTTTAAAATAAGATACAGTGATTGTAATTGGCGCTCTTGTTGTTGTGGACATTGTTAAAAGGAGGGATTTAAATGAGGAGGTGGTAGTGGCCTGGCTTGACAAAATGAGAAAAATGTTCCATACATATGGGGCAGCTTGAAAAAAGGAATGGCAACTTGTGTGGGACAATTAAACACAGCATCAAAGGCCCTTTTAGCCTATAGGTTTCTTTCTGAGACTTTACACTTCATATATCTACAGCTTTGACAATATTTGTAATTTATTGCATTTAATTGTAAGGCCCACATCTTGCAAAGACTTGTGCACTTTTGTCAAGTTAAACAGATGTGTGAATCTTTTCAGGAATTGGTCATAAGATTAGAGTTTTATCCTAATCCTAATTAGAGTCATCTATAATTAAAATACTTCTTTTTCTTCCCTTCAGACTTTCAGAGTGGGGAGTGAAGGGACAGGGGAGGGATGGAGAGAGATTGGTTTTAAGAACATGTGATACAAACATAATAAAGCATATGTAGTAAATAGTAGAGGCTTACATAGTTTACAGGATGTCTCATTAACATTCTTCCTTTGAGACCACTAGTTAACCAATGTGAGTACGAGAATTCAGGTCTTAATTTTCCAACAGGTTAGTAACAATTTTTTTTAAATGTACAGAAAAGAGATTCTATGTAAGAGCACCAGTTGTAGTGAGTTAGCTTCCTTGAGTAAATATATTGAGAGAGGAACCAAATTTTAAACTACTCTTGTGGGGGGGAAAGGACAATCAGATGTAGAGCAGTGCAGCAATAAGACATTTAATTTGTAGAATGTCGTGTTTGTAATGCCTGACTCATGCTGTTATGCTAATCTAAAAATTGTTTTAATAATACTAAGGTTTGAAATCATGGGAGAAGAAGAAATTGCTTTCAAAATGATCCGCACCAATGTTTCTCATGTAGTTGGCCAGCTAGATGATATAAGAAAAAATCCCAGGTACACATTAATTGTTTTCTATGTTTTGAGATTGCTTTATTTTCCCTTGAGACAGCTTCAAACATCTCATTTTATAGGGTGCTTTTACTAATATTTATTAGGTGTAAGGCAATTGTGAGTAAAAATTACTTTTTAAATATCAGGTTGCGGTCTTAATCATAAATAAAAACTACTCTGTCACTAGCACTGCAACTTATTTTCACTCCATACTTTTTCTGCCACATAATTTTCATATTTGTAATGAACTAGAAGTGTTGAATATTCTAGAAAACGTGATGAAAATTGTGAAGAACTTTCATGTGGTCATGCAGAATAACTTGTGTATCTGACTTTTTCATTAGCCACTGCTAAATTTTTATATTTATAAAACCATTGGAAACTTGCAGAAAACTTCAGCAGCTGCTGCTGAGAGTTTAATCTTGAATAGGATTCTACTTTTCACAAACATTGTATCACAGGCTTTAAAGAATTGGCCACTTTGTGATCTGTTTTGGACATATAATATTTAAATGATATATGAAACATTTGAAGACACTGAATATTACAGTATGTAGGCATTTGTATAAACATTTTTGAAAGATCCTTTGTTACCAAATCAGTGTGCTGATTTACTTTGTATATAGTGTCAAATGTTCTGCCCCACCTACCCATCGCCTCAGGATATTTCTACACAGCCTGTGGCAGCGAGTATCTGAGCCCTGGTTGACAGACTCAGGCTTACATTATGGCAATACAAATAGCTATGTAGATGTTGCAGCTCTGGCTGGAGCTTGGACTCTGAAGCCTAGAGAGGAAGATGGGCTTCAAAGCCCAAACTCCAGCCGGAGCTGCAACATCTACTCAGCTATTTGTAGCACCATAGCATGAGCCTTGTAGCCCGCGCTCTGAGAGTCCTGTTGCGGGTTGCTGCTTGCTGTGTAGACGTACCTTCAATTATAGTTAACTCTGCAAGGAGTGGAAAGAAAATAGAAATGTTGAATCTTAACCTAGAGTTCCCCCTTTGCTCTTACACTTCTGGAGTAACTTGCAGACAACATTCTGTATTAGAGTAGGATATGCGGAGTCAAAAGAATTGAGTTGTAGTCCCAGCTTGTCCACTGATTCAGTGTGGGAGCTCGGGCAACTCACTTAACTTCTCCTTGTCCTTTTTTCCTCAGGTGTAAAATGTGATAATACTTACTCAACTTTGTAAAGCCTTATCCAGTGCTTTTCATCTGATGACTTCAGAGTATTATTTTTTGCTTATTTACTAATCCATGTAAAAGGTTTTTACAAAGTGCTCCAAGCAAAGGAGAGCTTTGTGGTCTAGGCATCAGTTTTGGAATACCCAGAACTATTGGACCTGCCGGTTCAAATCCTGAAACAATTGAACTAGTCCTTCCATCTTGTGAAGAAAATGAATAAAATTCCATTGTTCGCTGTCCGACAGTCTGTTGGACAAAACCTTGAAAACAGAGGTGCTTTCTGTTCTTGTTGGATATTAAATATCCATTTGATTTACTTCATTCTACTAAGACAAAATATCTCTTCTGCACACTGTTGTATAGAGCAATGTGTGCCAGTTGTCCTGATTGCCACACAGATTCTAAGGTAATGGGCAGAATATAAAGATCTAGGTAGACTGTGTCCTTCATCCCAGAGAGAGTAGCATGGTGATAGTTAAGCTTTACGTAGGTAGCTGGTGAACCATTTTTAGATCTTTTGGAAGGTCAGGTGCTGAATACATGCAAAATATGATTTTCTCTGCTATTTGAAAGGACACGTTATACTGTAGAGCAGCTGACTGAGCCCATTTCTTCACAAAGGTTAGCAGTTATCAGGCATATGTTACCAGATATGATTTCTTTCTCTGGGGAAAAAGTAAGGCTCTTTTGTCTTGCAATATAAATAGGGCACAAAACCTTGCCCATATGTAGGAAAGGGCATTTTGCTGCCAAACACCGCCTCAGAGTGGCCAAGGATACACAGCTGTCAGGCAGACTATATGCTGCTTCAGTTACAACAAATCGCACTACCTAGATCTCAAAGTCTTTCTATTTGGACACTATATAAAGGCATTGTGGGGATCCTGGTTTATTGGTGATTTTCATATACATTCTAGAGACAAGGTGCGTGAGGTAATATCTTTTACTGGACCAACTTCTGTTGGTGAGAGAGATGAGATTTTGAGCTACACAGTTTACCAGTAAAAGTGTGGGAGTTTTTTCTGACTACCAAACCTTTAAACTCAGCCTGGGGTCTGTAAGTCAAGTTATGTTCTGTCTGGCATGTGTGTCGTCATCAACAGTAAAGGTTATTCAGGCCAAATTTTGCCCTCAGTAAAAGTATTACCTTCCATTGCTTCACATGAGAGCCTCTGAAAAATGCAATATAAATGGTTAAACTATTAATATTGTGCTGCAGCACCTAATACAATGCAAATCAATCTATCATTTATAATATTGAGAGAATAACATGAATTACAAGTGACCTATGAAACTATCTTGCTAGTGTTGTAATTTGGGGCTTCTATTCTCTGTGATCTTTATAATCAACAGAGGGCTGTGAGATGACTCACTCTTAAACATCTGCTATTAATTCCATTAGAGGGCAGTGGTGCACATAGACGCATGGTACAGGACAGATGCAAATGTAATATGTTGTTAGGTACAACAGATATTGGGATTTCTTAGTGCTCAGTGGATGAGGAAGGCCTTTACTCCTAACACCTGGAAAATTAATCAAATATTGCAAAGATAAGGAGTGCTGTTACCTGTATTCGAGTATATCTATATCCACCAAAAATACAGTTTGCAAATAGCTTTGTTATCATACTAAAAGAAATATCCTAACATTGACTCTTCATTTTTCTAGAAAATTTGTTTGCCTAAACGACAACATTGATCACAATCATAAGGATGCTCAGACAGTGAAGGCAGTGCTTCGGGATTTTTATGAATCAATGTTTCCCATACCGTCTCAGTTTGAGCTGCCAAGAGAATATCGGAATCGCTTCCTTCATGTGCATGAGCTTCAGGAATGGTAAATTTTACAGATTCTCTTCCACATTCTGTGTGAGCTATTGTGTTGTATCAGCATCTAACTCAATGTATGGAGCAGCTGCTGAGGGGTGAGTGCTGGGCAGGCTCTGCAGCTGCCTCCCAAGGGCCTTCCACATTGCTGCTCTCCCCTGAATTCCCCCTCCGCAGGCCTCAATTGTGACCCATTAGCACATTCTGACAACCCAGTGTTGAAAAACACTTGGTTTAGAGCATGATGAAATGCTGTTAGAAATCCAGTTTTAGCTACAATTGAGTTTAAACCATATTTAAACACAGTGGCCTTACATTTGAAACTATATACTGTGGAGTGGGCCCAAGAGCTGTTCCAGCATGCTACTAAAACCGTTCACTGGAACCGAAAAGAGTTATGATAAATATGTGCAGAACTTATGATGCACCTTACAAATAAGCATTTTGCTTTTTAAACCAAGTTATACAGGGGTAAATTGTTACACAATGGTGCATATTTTTTCCTCTTTATCTGAATATTTTTACTCAGTGGAATGTTAGGAACTTTACGATATGTCAGTGCAAAGGTACAAACATTAATATATAAAACTCTGTTTCCATCTTTGTACAGGAGAGCATACAGAGACAAGCTAAAATTTTGGACTCATTGTGTGTTAGTGACATTGATTGTGTTTACAGTCATCTCATTTTTTGCTGAACAGGTAAAAGTTACAATTTCATCCAAATACACAACTTTAGTAGTATACAGTGTTGTCTTTATTAAATGAATTAATTTTTTTAGGGGTTTTGAGCAATAGCTGAAGTACTGTTTCGTGGCATACAAAACACATGTAGTAAAGAAGTTTTGGAACAATAAAGGAAGGAAGACACCTTGACCAAAGTTTTCAGAAGTGATTTGTGATTATGGGGTGCCTCATTTTTCAGGTGACTTACTTGCGAGTCCTTAAAGGATCCTGACTTTCAAAGGGTGGGTGCTGAGGTACATTTAGGGTGTGTCAGTTTGGGTCCTCAAAATCACCAGTCACTTTTGAAAATCCTAGGCTGTAAATATTTCTATCAATCAAAAGCAAAGTAAGATAACACTAGGAAAAATTGATTAAATACTGATCAGCTGGTCCAGACAGTATCCAACTTAGGGCAGAAAACATCTGATCCAAAGCCCACTGAAGAAGTCATTAGAAAGACTCCTGTTTACTTCAGTGGACTTTGGACTAGGTCCCAAAAGAAAATGTCTCCAGTTTTCCAAACCCTTAGGCATGAAAATTATTTTATGCACATAGGTAGTCCCTTTGAACTCAAAAATAGTCAGTGGAACTAATCACATATTTTTGTTTGCAGGATCAGGGCCTTAGATGACAAACTTATCACTGAAAATTATGTTTGCCTGTTATGTTTCCTGTTGATAAACCTTATTTCTATTGTAGTGTTTGTATTTGATGGAAAAAAATAAATGAACCATGCTGTTGTCCAATTTCTTTTCCTGTGTATCTGTTCTATGCTGCTATGTTAATCTTGTTCACTCTTTCCATGATCTGATGAGGAGAGTGTGATTTTTGATAACTTTCCCATTATATTTTTATTTAGTCCTATTAAAAAAAGTCACCTACAGCTCTTGTGTGTGCTGCCCCTCCCCTACTCTCCCAGTTTGCAGCTTTTTTAGCTACTGGAAACTCCTGCTGTATAAAAACTTGGCTTCAAAGGTATAATTAATTTAGTGCAAGGACTAAAGCTCTACATTCTATATTTAAGTACAGACAGATCTGTGGTAATCCTCTTGTAATTAATTGTGCCCAGTTATTTTATTAAGCTAGTTAAAATATGCTCTTTCAGATTTAGTATATTTATCAGTCTTGGAAATAATCACTCACTGTATTGTTCAGGTGTTCTTGACCCAGACATTGACAAATCTAATAGAGACACCTAAGCCTAATAGAAGAGAGTTTGAGTAATTGCTCCCTTCCTCTTATGTAGTGAAAAAATTGAGGGTATAGTCTTTTATACTTGATTGCTATGAAATGGTCAAGGTTTTATGGGGTTTTTGGGAAGAAAATTTGATGACCTGTTCCCCTTTGATGCTTGGGAGAACTAAATATTAATTATTTTTTTAACTTTTCAGCTAATTGCACTTAAACGAAAGCTTTTTCCGAGGAGGAGGGTCCAAAAGGAAGTCAGTCATGAACGAATCAAGGTGTAGAAGAGCTTTGCTTCGAAATCAGTCTACCTCAAGATGTAATAAGCATTTAAAATTGTGACTGGAGAAGTGTCTTTATGATGTAACATTTAGCTAGTTTGACATGAAGAAAAAAAGTCAAATATCCATAAACTATAGCCTTCATAGCGCTGCGTGTAACACCCAAGCTCCTGAAGTCATGAGACGGGGGAAAGTTAGAAGGAGTGTGTGTTGGCAGTTCTCAACTGGTTTTACTTTATAAGCATTAGCTCACAGATATGTTATCCTTTTTATAAAAAGGTTACTGAAACAAACCTAACTGCATTTAAAGCAGTGGACGTTGCCAACTAAGTAAAATGTTGGAAAGTTTAACTGTTCAGGATTAACTAGAAAGATGTCCCTGACCTTGCATTCCAAAGCATTTTGCAGATTGCTGAATAAATCAATACGTTGTGTTGATGCTGCTTTTCCAGTTTTAGAAGTAAAACAGAGGATAATTGCTTAATTTCCCAATTAGATATAGTCTACATTTAGTGACATTTACATTGTTTAAATATAGCAACAATGCAGCCTCAAATTGGTGGTATCTAATGAGGAATTGGATGATATATATCCTAATGATATAATTAAGAATCAAACTACTATTATTTTAAAGATTTTATTTCTCACCTAATTCATTAAATTGCCAGGAATACTGTGGTATTGTTTGTAGGCCTAATTACAAAGAGAGAGCTATATTCAAGTAAAAGTGACTAGGATGTTATTATTTTACAAGCGTAAATATATGAGCAAAAGTGCCTCACCATATAAATGAGTAATATATTGTTTTAATGTTGCATTGTATTAGAGCGATGTTTCATTTCTGAATTTGGTAATTATATTCTCATATGAAGCATTAATGTTTTAAAATTTGGACAAGCACGGGCAATCCTGTCATACTTTGTTAAGACCGGTGTCAGGATACAAGATTTTTAAGGGGGAGACAATACTGAGACACTTTTTTCAAGCAGATATTTTTGACAGAGTACTTGCAATCATAGTTATTAACAGTAGTCTTCTAAAATCACTTCACTAATTATTTTATAATTTGAGTATGAAGTATACAATACATTGTGTGCTGTAAGATATTCAGTTTGTTTTAAAAGTAACTAAAGTCTTGTGATAAACAATGAAGTTATTTTGGTTTATTCTGTTTTTGCTCTAGAGGAAAAGAAAATACATCCGATTTAGTAAATTACTCACACCTATTATTCCTGTAGACTTTGCTTGTCATTAGAAATATTCAAAAGTAACTCTAATTTGTTTTCATATTATCCAGGGCATATGCCGATTGTTAAACCAAATAGAATCTAAATTTTAAATATTTTAAAATATAAGCATTTGTATTTTTCTTTTTAGAATTTCATACTAGAAGACCTCAGATGTGTTTAATATGCTGTGACATACTAAAGTAAACACATAGCATACAAAATTAGGGGTTTTTATCTGCCCTATTTTCAGTTGTCAAAGTCTTCTATTTTGGCAGAAGTGTCAAGGATGGTAGAATACTTCAACAAGTGAAATTACAGGAAAGCCAGGATGAAATAAAGTTATATTTTTAAAACTTTTTATTTCAAAAAGACATACTCTGTCAAGTAGATTAAGTCCAAAATTTGATCTACTTTAAAAAAAAAATACAGTGCAGAATACTAAAACAATTTTAAAGTACATGAGTACAAGAAATGATTAAAGAAAAATAACTACAGGGCCAGTTTTTCAAAACTTTTGGCTAAGTTACATGTGCAAATCATTAATTTCCATATACAGATGGCATGTCAGTGCACGGATGCCCATTCATTTCTGCAGTTTAAGCAAATACTTTTGAAAACGAGGTTCATATTATTTTGTTTTATTGCACCAATAGCCAGCCAGCAGACAGAGTGTAAATTAACTGACAAAATTTATTTTCAGATCTGTGTCAATGTCACAGATATCAAAAAGAAGGAAAGCAAGCAGAGCTGAAAAAAACTGGGTGTAGGAGGAAAATATTACCCCAATATTTCATAAATTGGAAAGGACAAAACTAGTGAAGTAAAATATTTCTAATCTTCTATGAGGTTAAAGAGCAGAGAGTAGAAATCAAATGATAAATAAAAAGTTCTTGACAATATATTTTATCTTTTTGCTCACTTTTTAGAATTTTTTACGTAATTGTAATGTAGTTAGATAAAATAATTGGGAGAGGTGAAAACTTCATTGAGATCATACTCAGATGATGAAGCATAAAGATTCATTACATGATTTGAGAGAAATAAAATCTTAAATTACTTTCTCTTTCTGGAATTTTCTGTACAATATGATTGTTCTGAGCCATATGATGATCACCACTTCATAAATCAGGATATCAGAAATATGCTACCACTCTAATGTCTGCCAGCAGCTGACAGCTTACTCGTATCATTTTTGCCCCAAAGGTCATATCTTGTCATCTTATTTAAAAAACATTTACTTTTGAAGTGACCTGTTTCAAATACAATAGATCTTAAAATCAAAGGAAAATTTTATGCTGAAATTAGCATGTGAAACAATATTAAAGTTTAATATTAAAATATTAACTATTGAGAGAAAGGACTTTCAAAACTTTGCTACATTTAAAGCTTTCGATCCTCTTAATTGCATCACCTTCTTTAGCAGTAAACTTAATGAATATCACCTGTTGAAGATTACTTTTACTGTAACTAAAAAGATGGTCTCTAGCATTTGGTCCACAAGTAGTAAAATGCATGTCATAACCGTCTAGCTGAGGGGTTTTTGGCTGTCGTCCATAACTTTGTCAGCAAGGAGTCACTTGAGGCAAAAAATAAATCTTCCGATATGAGACGTCAAACAATTTGACCATGAACATTAACGTAACATTTGATAGTATAAAGCTAAAAAATGACTGCACGATAGGCTATTAAGGCGCTCTGTGTGGGTGAACCCTTGCATCTGCACAAATGTCCCTACAGAACTAGGATAGATACCATTTCAATATAAAGAGAGAGACGGTCTTTGTGAGTGCCTTTGGAACAGAGCAAGTAAATTATTAGTAAAATTGAAAAATTATCTATAAATAAATCACATTTTAAAAATCTTGTTTACATTTAAAACATTTTGATAATGTCAGCTTTTTTCCTTATTCACCATTAGCAAAGTATTAATACTTTTAACATTTTATTACCTAGTGTCTCAAGGGGCCTTTTTTAGGGCCTGTTTCAAAGCCCAGTAAATTACTGGAAGTCTTTGAATTGTTTTGAGTGAGCTTTGGATCAGGCTCTAAGGCCCTGATTCGGCAAGATATTTGAGCACAGGAATAATCCCACTGAAGTCAAAGGGACAGCTCATATGGTAGGCAGGTGTTTAAGTACCTTCCTAAATTGGGTCCTGTGTGTTTCCATTAGAAACCACATTTAAGGAAGTGAGATGTTAAATAAAGTATTAAATAAGGAAGAAATATTACGTAGGTTCAGGTAGATTTTCAAATACCTTTGTAAAATCATTGTTAAATTGATTATTCTGGTTTTGAATCAGTTTGAAAACTATAGAAATATCACTTTACAGATATCTTTTTTCCTAAGTGTTAATCCAAAAATGTGTTTTTTGCAAAAAATGCTGCTGACACTTGAGCTCTAGAAACAAGATAATCTCATTTTCTTCTTTCTTTCATGAGTTTTTAGATATTTAACATAGTCATTGTTTTAGAACCATTAACCTGAAGATCCTGTCAGGCTTTCTAAAATATAATGTCCTTATTAGCTGTAACACCTAGTAGGACCCTAAAAGGAACTAAATTTGTGCAAGAGCACTCTCTTATTTGATGTCACCAGTAAAAAGAGTGACACTGGAACCAGGAAAATTCTTATTATTTAGTGCAGGGGTGGCCAACCTGAGCCTGAGAAGGAGCCAGAATTTACCAATGTACATTGCCCGAAAGCCACAGTAATATGTCAGCAGCCTCCCATCATCTCCTCCCCAGCTCCCAGCGCCTCCTGCCCACCGGCCGGCCCCCCAATCAGCGCCTCCCCACACCTCCTGATTAGCTGTTTCGTGGCATGCAGGAGGCTGGGGTGAGGGTGAGAGGAGTGAGGGCATGGCAGGCTTGGGGAGGGGGTGGGAAGGGGTGGAGTGGGGGCAGCGCCTGTGGCAGAGCCAGGGGTTGAGCAGTGAGCACCCCCCAGCACATTGGAAAGTTGTTGGAAAGAGCACCCCCCGCCTGTAGCTCTAGCCCTGGAGTTGGTGCCTAAACAAGGAGCCGCATGTGGCTTTGGAGCCACAGGTTGGCCACCCGATTTAGTAAATTGCAGAGCGTGTTAGAGGATGTGAACCTGTCTTGAAGAACGCATGGACTGCTGAAAGGGCTGAATCTTCAGGCTTTTATACACTGTGAACTTGATGGGCATAGCTGTTGCACAGAATACTCTGCAGTAGCTATTCCAAAATAACTCCCAGTGTAGACAAGGTCTTAATCTTCCAAAGAATATGCATCTGTAAAAGAAAAAAATGTGAGCAGCATTTTTGGACTTAGAGAAACTTGTGCCATGCAGCGTCCTCCACAAATGTCTGTTTTTGACAGTTCCCTTTGTAAAAATTACATCATCCTTCTTCCTGTTAGTTTTACTGTGATTTTCAAGTTCTCAGTGGTCTGAATAACTAAAATCCCATTTTTGCACATAGTTGATCTTCAACTACTTACATCACATACTTATTTTTATTCATTTCTAATTCAAGCTATTACAAAATCAATTATGCATAGTTGCATTGTACAATAAAACATTTCTGGATGTTGATTAGTGTCTACTAGTGTATCGTCTTGTTCTGTATTTGCTTGGTGTGTCTTTTGGGACCGTCAAGGAAAGAAGTCTCTTTTCTGTTCATTTACATTTACTGTATATATTATATTTACCACTTCTGAAATTCAGCCACCTCTTAGACTGATGGTGGCAAACATCCATTGCCCAGCACAATGTACAGCAGGGGCAGAAGGCAAGTATTGGTCAGACACTTTGTTGAACACACAAAGCAGAAACACCCCATGGAGGATAATGAAGGTGGGTTTGGTCCCTGTATGTGAAATGTATGTGGATACATGAGAGGGTGGGTGAATATGTATGAGTGGAGAAGTGGATGCATAGGTGCCTGGAGATGAGAGCTTGTGGTGAGTGAAGGGGTCTGTGGTGTTGGGGTGGCTGGATGTAGATACCCATGGGAAGACGCATATATTGATCAGGAGCTGGTGTAGGTGAATCAGACAGGATTTGGGGGCTATTCGGTCCCTTTACCCAGGTTCTTTGAGTGAGTCAATGTGCTGGAGCACACAGGGCACAGGTGGGGGGAGAAGCACCAGGATTTGCCTTTTGAGGGAAGAGGGAGGAGTGACTGGCTATGGGAAACAAAACTATATTGTGAAAGCTCCCCTAAGCACTGAAGTGAGTGTGGCCCAATCCGGGTTGAGGGAGACCAGGTTTCTGTGCTAGGGCAGGAAAGGCACTTAGTGTTGTTTTTTGTCCTGCTCCAATTGGTTTAGAGCTGATGACTGTGGAGGTGTGTGGTAAAAGAGGGAGGGGTTCAGTACCGCTTATCTGGGTGGTGTGAGGGAGAGGAGAAGCTGGGCTTGGAGGGGATCTGGGCGTGTGGAGGGGATTGAGAAACTGGACTGTGGGGGATCAGGGCATATGTGGGGGAGAGAGGCTGGGCTGTGGGGGATCTGGGTGGATATGGGGGGAGAGAGGCTGAGCTGTTGAGGAATCAGGGTGGATGTGGGGGGGATGGACAGGCTGGGCTCTGAAGGGGTCAGTGGATGGGGATGGAGAGGTTGGGCTCTGAGGGGATAAAGTGGAGAGACTGGGCTGTGGGGAGCTGAGCATGGGCCAGATGGATGAGGCTGGGCTGTGATGGGATCAGGGTATCGGGGGGGGGGTGGACAGGCTGGGCTGTGGGAGGAGCAAGGTGGATGTGGGGGGTGTGTGGAGAGGCTGGACTGTGGGGGAGCAGGGGGATAGACAGGATGGGCTATGGGGGGAGCAGAGTGGATGAGGGTTGGGGGGATTGACAGTTTGGGCTGTGGGGGGAGCAGGGTGGAGTGGAGAGGCAGGGCTGTGGGGGGAACAGGGTGGGGGGATATACAGGCTGGGCTGTGGGGGGAACAGGGTGGATGTGGGTAGAGTGGAAAGGCTGGGCTGTGGGGGGGATGGACAGGTTGGGCTGTGGGGGGGAGCAGGGTGGATGTGCGTTGGGGGGATGGACAGGTTGGGTTGTGGGGGGTGGGGCTGTGCGGGGAGCGGGGGGGTGGGCAGGTTGGGTTGTGGGGGGTGGGGCTGTGCGGGGAGCGGGGGGGGTGGGCAGGTTGGGTTGTGGGGGGTGGGGCTGTGCGGGGAGCGGGGGGGTGGGCAGGTTGGGTTGTGGGGGGTGGGGCTGTGCGGGGAGCGGGGGGGTGGGCAGGTTGGGTTGTGGGGGGTGGGGAGGCGGGGCTGTGCGGGGAGCGGGGGGGATGGGCAGGTTGGGCTGTGGGGGGAGCGGGGGGGTGGGCAGGTGGGGCTCTGGGGGGAGCAGGGGGGGATGGGCAGGTGGGGCTGTGGACGGTGGGGAGGCGGGGCTGTGGGGGGAGCGGGGGGAGCAGGGGGGGATGGGCAGGTGGGGCTGTGGACGGTGGGGAGGCGGGGCTGTGGGGGGAGCGGGGGGGATGGGCAGGTAGGGCTGTGGGGGGGAGGCGGGGCTGTGCGGGGAGCGGGGGGGATGGGCAGGTAGGGCTGTGGAGGGTGGGGAGGCGGGGCTGTGCGGGGAGCGGGGGGGATGGGCTGGTTGGGCTGTGGGGGGTGGGGAGGCGGGGCTGTGCGGGGAGCGGGGGGGATGGGCAGGTTGGGCTTGGGGGGTGGGGAGGCGGGGCTGTGCGGGGAGCCGGGGGGAAGGGCAGGTAGGGCTGTGGGGGGTGGGCAGGTGGGGCTGGGGGGGAGCGGGGGGATGGGCAGGTAGGGCTGTGGGGGGTGGGGAGGCGGGGCTGTGCGGGGAGCGGGGGGTGGGCAGGTTGGGCTGTGGGGGGTGGGGAGGCGGGGCTGTGCGGGGAGCGGGGGGGTGGGCAGGTTGGGCTGTGTGGGGTGGGGAGGCGGGGCTGTGGGGGGAGCGGGGGGGATGGGTAGGTAGGGCTGTGGGGGGGGAGGCGGGGCTGTGGGGGGAGCGGGGGGGATGGGTAGGTAGGGCTGTGGGGGGGGAGGCGGGGCTGTGCGGAGAGCGGGGGGGATGGGTAGGTAGGGCTGTGGGGGGGGAGGCGGGGCTGTGCGGAGAGCGGGGGGGATGGGCAGGTGGGGCTGTGGAGGGAGCAGGGGGGATGGGCAGGTGGGGCTGTGGGGGGTGGAGAGGTGGGGCTGTGGGGGGAGCGGGGGGGATGGGCAGGTGGGGCTGTGGGGGGAGGTGAGGCTGTGGAAGGAGCGGGGGGGATGGGCTGGTAGGGCTGTGGGGGGTGGGGAGGTGGGGCTGTGGGGGGAGAGGGAGGATGGGCAGGTAGGGCGGTGGGGAGGCGGGGCTGTGGGGGGAGCGGGGGGGATGGGCAGGTGGGGCTGTGGGGGGGGGAGGCGGGGCTGTGCGGGGAGCGGGGGGATGGGCAGGTGGGGCTGTGGGGAGGGAGGCGGGGCTGTGCGGGGAGCGGGGGGATGGGCAGGTAGGGCTGTGGGGGGTGGGGAGGCGGGGCTGTGCGGGGAGCGGGGGGGATGGGCAGGTAGGGCTGTGGGGGGTGGGGAGGCGGGGCTGTGGAGGGAGCAGGGGGGATAGGCAGGTAGAGCTGTGGGGGGTGGGGAGGCGGGGCTGTGCGGGGAGCGGGGGGGTGGGCAGGTTGGGCTGTGGGGGGTGGGGAGGCGGGGCTGTGCGGGGAGCGGGGGGGTGGGCAGGTTGGGCTGTGGGGGGTGGGGAGGCGGGGCTGTGCGGGGAGCGGGGGGGTGGGCAGGTAGGGCTGTGGGGGGTGGGGAGGCGGGGCTGTGGAGGGAGCGGGGGGGATAGGCAGGTAGAGCTGTGGGGGGTGGGGAGGCGGGGCTGTGTGGGGAGCGGGGGGGTGGGCAGGTTGGGCTGTGGGGGGTGGGGAGGCGGGGCTGTGCGGGGAGCGGGGGGGTGGGCAGGTTGGGCTGTGGGGGGTGGGGAAGCGGCGCTGTGGGGGGCAGGGGGGTGGGGAGGCGGGGCTGTGCGGGGAGCGGGGGGGTGAGCAGGTTGGGCTGTGGGGGGTGGGGAGGCGGGGCTGTGCGGGGAGCGGGGGGGATGTGCAGGTGGGGCTGTGGAGGGAGCAGGGGGGTGAGCAGGTAGGGCTGTGGGGGGTGGGGAGGCGGGGCTGTGCGGGGAGCGGGGGGGTGGACAGGTTGGGCTGTGGGGGGTGGGGAGGCGGGGCTGTGCGGGGAGCGGGGGGGTGGACAGGTTGGGCTGTGGGGGGTGGGGAGGCGGGGCTGTGGGGGGAGCGCGGGGGTGGGCAGGTTGGGCTGTGCGGGGAGCGGGGGGGTGGGCAGGTAGGGCTGTGGGGGGTGGGGAGGCGGGGCTGTGGAGGGAGCGGGGGGTGGGCAGGTTGGGCTGTGGGGGGTGGGGAGGCGGGGCTGTGGAGGGAGCGGGGGGTGGGCAGGTTGGGCTGTGGGGGGTGGGGGAGGCGGGGCTGTGGAGGGAGCGGGGGGTGGGCAGGTTGGGCTGTGGGGGGTGGGGAGGCGGGGCTGTGGGGGATGGGCAGGTGGGGCTGTGGGGGGAGCAGGGGGGTGGGCAGGCGGGGCTGTGGGGGGTGGGGAGTGGGGGCTGTGTGGGGAGCGGGGGGGATGGGCAGGTAGGGCTGTGGGGGATGGGCAGGTGGGGCTGTGGGGGGTGGGGAGGCGGGGCTGTGGAGGGAGCAGGGGGGATGGGCAGGTGGGGCTGTGGGGGGTGGGCAGGTGGGGCTGTGGAGGGAGCAGGGGGGATGGGCAGGTAGGGGGGTGGGGAGGCGGGGCTGTGGGGGGAGCGGGGGGGATGGGTAGGTAGGGCTGTGGGGGGGGAGGCGGGGCTGTGCGGAGAGCGGGGGGGATGGGCAGGTGGGGCTGTGGAGGGAGCAGGGGGGATGGGCAGGTGGGGCTGTGGGGGGTGGGGAGGTGGGGCTGTGGGGGGAGCAGGGGGGATGGGCTGGTAGGGCTGTGGGGAGTGGGGAGGTGGGGCTGTGGGGGGAGCGGGGGGGATGGGCAGGTAGGGCTGTGGGGGGGTGGGGAGGCGGGGCTGTGCGGGGAACGGGGGGGATGGGCAGGTAGGGCTGTGGGGGGTGGGGAGGCGGGGCTGTGGGGGGAGCGGGGGGGGTGGGGAGGCGGGGCTGTGGGGGGAGCGGGGGGGATGGGCAGGTAGGGCTGTGGGGGGTGGGGAGGCGGGGCTGTGGGGGGAGCGGGGGGGATGGGCAGGTAGGGCTGTGGGGGGTGGGGAGGCGGGGCTGTGGAGGGAGCGGGGGGGTGGGCAGGTTGGGCTGTGGGGTGGGGAGGCGGGGCTGTGTGGGGAGCAGGGGGGATGGGCTGGTAGGGCTGTGGGGAGTAGGGAGGTGGGACTGTGGGGGGAGCGGGGGGGATGTGCTGGTAGGGCTGTGGGGGGTGGGGAGGCGGGGCTGTGGGGGGAGCAGGGGGGTGGGGAGGCGGGGCTGTGGGGGGAGCGGGGGGGATGGGCAGGTAGGGCTGTGGGGGGTGGGGAGGCGGGGCTGTGGGGGGAGCGGGCAGGTTGGGCTGTGGGGGGTGGGGAGGCGGGGCTGTGGGGGGAGCGGGCAGGTTGGGCTGTGGGGGGTGGGGAGGCGGGGCTGTGGGGGGGAGCAGGGGGGTGGGCAGGCGGGGCTGTGGGGGGAGCGGGGGGGATGGGCAGGTAGGGCTGTGGGGGGTGGGGAGGCGGGGCTGTGGAGGGAGCGGGGGGGTAGGCAGGTTGGGCTGTGGGGGGGGGAGGCGGGGCTGTGTGGGGAGCAGGGGGGATGGGCAGGTTGGGCTGTGGGGGGTGGGGAGGCGGGGCTGTGGGGGGAGCGGGGGGGATGGGCAGGTAGGGCTGTGGGGGGTGGGGAGGCGGGGCTGTGGGGGGAGCGGGGGGGATGGGCAGGTTGGGCTGTGGGGGGTGGGGGGGTGGGGAGGTGGGGTTATGGAGGGAGCAGGGGGGATGGGCAGGTGGGGCTGTGGGGGGTGGGGAGTCGGGGCTGTGCGGGGAGCGGGGGGGATGGGCAGGTGGGGCTGTGGGGGGTGGGCAGGTGGGGCTGTGGAGGGAGCAGGGGGCGTGGGGAGGCGGGGCTGTGCGGGGAGTGGGGGTGATGGGCAGGTAGGGTGGGAGCAGGGGGGTGGGCAGGCGGGGCTGTGGGGGATGGGCAGGTGGGGTTGTGGAGGGAGCAGGGGGGATGGGCAGGCGGGGCTGTGCGGGGAGTGGGGGGGATGGGCAGGTAGGGCTGTGGGGGGTGGGGAGGCGGGGCTGTGGGGGGAGCGGGGGGGGTGGGCAGGTTGGGCTGTGTGGGATGGGCAGGTAGGGCTGTGGGGGGTGGGGAGGCGGGGCTGTGGGGGGAGCGGGGGGGATGGGCAGGTAGGGCTGTGGGGGGTGGGGAGGCGGGGCTGTGGAGGGAGCGGGGGGTGGGCAGGTTGGGCTGTGGGGGGGGGAGGCGGGGCTGTGTGGGGAGCAGGGGGGATGGGCTGGTAGGGCTGTGGGGAGTGGGGAGGTGGGACTGTGGGGGGAGCGGGGGGGATGTGCTGGTAGGGCTGTGGGGGGTGGGGAGGCGGGGCTGTGGGGGGAGCGGGGGGGATGGGCAGGTAGGGCTGTGGGGGGTGGGGAGGCGGGGCTGTGGGGGGGAGCGGGCAGGTTGGGCTGTGGGGGGTGGGGAGGCGGGGCTGTGGGGGGAGCAGGGGGGTGGGCAGGCGGGGCTGTGGGGGGAGCGGGGGGGATGGGCAGGTAGGGCTGTGGGGGGTGGGGAGGCGGGGCTGTGTGGGGAGCAGGGGGGATGGGCAGGTTGGGCTGTGGGGGGTGGGGAGGCGGGGCTGTGGGGGGAGCAGGGGGGTGGGCAGGCAGGGCTGTGGGGGGAGCGGGGGGGATGGGCAGGTAGGGCTGTGGGGGGTGGGGAGGCGGGGCTGTGGGGGGAGCGGGGGGGATGGGCAGCTAGGGCTGTGGGGGGTGGGGAGGTGGGGTTGTGGAGGGAGCAGGGGGGATGGGCAGGTGGGGCTGTGGGGGGTGGGGAGTCGGGGCTGTGCGGGGAGCGGGGGGGATGGGCAGGTAGGGCTGTGGGGGGTGGGCAGGTGGGGCTGTGGAGGGAGCAGGGGGGGTGGGGAGGCGGGGCTGTGCGGGGAGTGGGGGGGATGGGCAGGTAGGGTGGGAGCAGGGGGGTGGGCAGGTGGGGCTGTGGGGGATGGGCAGGTGGGGTTGTGGAGGGAGCAGGGGGGATGGGCAGGCGGGGCTGTGCGGGGAGTGGGGGGGATGGGCAGGTAGGGCTGTGGGGGGTGGGGAGGCGGGGCTGTGGGGGGAGCGGGGGGGGTGGGCAGGTAGGGCTGTGGGGGGTGGGGAGGCGGGGCTGTGGGGGGAGCGGGGGGGATGGGCAGGTAGGGCTGTGGGGGGGTGGGGAGGCGGGGCTGTGGAGGGAGCGGGGGGTGGGCAGGTTGGGCTGTGGGGGGGGAGGCGGGGCTGTGTGGGGAGCAGGGGGGATGGGCTGGTAGGGCTGTGGGGAGTGGGGAGGTGGGACTGTGGGGGGAGCGGGGGGGGATGTGCTGGTAGGGCTGTGGGGGGTGGGGAGGCGGGGCTGTGGGGGGAGCAGGGGGGTGGGGAGGCGGGGCTGTGGGGGGAGCGGGGGGGATGGGCAGGTAGGGCTGTGGGGGGGTGGGGAGGCGGGGCTGTGGGGGGAGCGGGCAGGTTGGGCTGTGGGGGGTGGGGAGGCGGGGCTGTGGGGGGAGCAGGGGGGTGGGCAGGTGGGGCTGTGGGGGGTGGGGAGGCAGGGCTGTGGGGGGAGCGGGGGGGATGGGCAGGTTGGGCTGTGGGGGGTGGGGAGGCGGGGCTGTGGGGGGAGCGGGGGGGATGGGCAGGTTGGGCTGTGGGGGGTGGGGAGGTGGGGTTGTGGAGGGAGCAGGGGGGATGGGCAGGTGGGGCTGTGGGGGGTGGGGAGGCGGGGCTGTGGGGGGAGCGGGGGGGATGGGCAGGTTGGGCTGTGGGGGGTGGGGAGGCGGGGCTGTGGGGGGGAGCGGGGGGATGGGCAGGTTGGGCTGTGGGGGGTTGGGGAGGTGGGGTTGTGGAGGGAGCAGGGGGGATGGGCAGGTGGGGCTGTGGGGGGTGGGGAGTCGGGGCTGTGCGGGGAGCGGGGGGGATGGGCAGGTAGGGCTGTGGGGGGTGGGCAGGTGGGGCTGTGGAGGGAGCAGGGGGGGTGGGGAGGCGGGGCTGTGCGGGGAGTGGGGGGGATGGGCAGGTAGGGTGGGAGCAGGGGGGTGGGCAGGCGGGGCTGTGGGGGATGGGCAGGTGGGGTTGTGGAGGGAGCAGGGGGGATGGGCAGGCGGGGCTGTGCGGGGAGTGGGGGGGATGGGCAGGTAGGGCTGTGGGGGGTGGGCAGGCGGGGCTGTGCGGGGAGTGGGGGGGATGGGCAGGTAGGGTGGGAGCAGGGGGGTGGGCAGGTGGGGCTGTGGGGGATGGGCAGGTGGGGTTGTGGAGGGAGCAGGGGGGATGGGCAGGCGGGGCTGTGCGGGGAGTGGGGGGGATGGGCAGGTAGGGCTGTGGGGGGTGGGGGGGTGGGGAGGTGGGGCTGTGGAGGGAGCAGGGGGGATGGGCAGGTGGGGCTGTGGGGGGTGGGGAGGCGGGGCTGTGCGGGGAGCGGGGGGGATGGGCAGGTAGGGCTGTGGGGGATGGGCAGGTGGGGCTGTGGAGGGAGCAGGGGGGATGGGCAGGTGGGGCTGTGGGGGATGGGCAGGTGGAGTTGTGGAGGGAGCAGGGGGGATGGGCAGGCGGGGCTGTGCGGGGAGTGGGGGGGATGGGCAGGTAGGGCTGTGGGGGGTGGGGAGGCGGGGCTGTGCGGGGAGTGGGGGGGATGGGCAGGTAGGGTGGGAGCAGGGGGGTGGGCAGGTGGGGCTGTGGGGGATGGGCAGGTGGGGTTGTGGAGGGAGCAGGGGGGATGGGCAGGCGGGGCTGTGCGGGGAGTGGGGGGGATGGGCAGGTAGGGCTGTGGGGGGTGGGGGGGTGGGGCTGTGGAGGGAGCAGGGGGGATGGGCAGGTGGGGCTGTGGGGGGTGGGGAGGCGGGGCTGTGGGGGGAGCGGGGGGGATGGGCAGGTTGGGCTGTGGGGGGTGGGGAGGCGGGGCTGTGGGGGGAGCGGGGGGGATTTGCAGGTTGGGCTGTGGGGGGTGGGGAGGTGGGGTTGTGGAGGGAGCAGGGGGGATGGGCAGGTGGGGCTGTGGGGGGTGGGGAGTCGGGGCTGTGCGGGGAGCGGGGGGGATGGGCAGGTTGGGCTGTGGGGGGTGGGGGGGTGGGGAGGTGGGGTTGTGGAGGGAGCGGGGGGGATGGGCAGGTGGGGTTGTGGAGGGAGCGGGGGGGATGGGCAGGTGGGGTTGTGGGGGGTGGGGAGGCGGGGCTGTGCGGGGAGCGGGGGGGATGGGCAGGTTGGGCTGTGGGGGGTGGGGAGGCGGGGCTGTGGGGGGAGCGGGGGGGATGGGCAGGTAGGGCTGTGGGGGGTGGGGAGGCGGGGCTGTGGGGGGAGCGGGGGGATGGGCAGGTTGGGCTGTGGGGGGTGGGGGGGTGGGGAGGTGGGGCTGTGGAGGGAGCAGGGGGGATGGGCAGGTGGGGCTGTGGGGGGTGGGGAGGCGGGGCTGTGCGGGGAGCGGGGGGGATGGGCAGGTAGGGCTGTGGGGGATGGGCAGGTGGGGCTGTGGAGGGAGCAGGGGGGATGGGCAGGTGGGGCTGTGGGGGATGGGCAGGTGGGGTTGTGGAGGGAGCAGGGGGGATGCGCAGGCGGGGCTGTGCGGGGAGTGGGGGGGATGGGCAGGTAGGGCTGTGGGGGGTGGGGAGGCGGGGCTGTGCGGGGAGTGGGGGGGATGGGCAGGTAGGGTGGGAGCAGGGGGGTGGGCAGGCGGGGCTGTGGGGGATGGGCAGGTGGGGTTGTGGAGGGAGCAGGGGGGATGGGCAGGCGGGGCTGTGCGGGGAGTGGGGGGGATGGGCAGGTAGGGTGGGAGCAGGGGGGTGGGCAGGCGGGGCTGTGGGGGATGGGCAGGTGGGGCTGTGGAGGGAGCAGGGGGGATGGGCAGGTGGGGCTGTGGGGGATGGGCAGGTGGGGTTGTGGAGGGAGCAGGGGGGATGCGCAGGCGGGGCTGTGCGGGGAGGGGGGGGATGGGCAGGTAGGGCTGTGGGGGGTGGGGAGGCGGGGCTGTGCGGGGGAGTGGGGGGGATGGGCAGGTAGGGTGGGAGCAGGGGGGTGGGCAGGCGGGGCTGTGGGGGATGGGCAGGTGGGGTTGTGGAGGGAGCAGGGGGGATGGGCAGGCGGGGCTGTGCGGGGAGGGGGGGGGATGGGCAGGTAGGGTGGGAGCAGGGGGGTGGGCAGGCGGGGCTGTGGGGGATGGGCAGGTGGGGTTGTGGAGGGAGCAGGGGGGATGGGCAGGCGGGGCTGTGCGGGGAGTGGGGGGGATGGGCAGGTAGGGCTGTGGGGGGTGGGGAGGCGGGGCTGTGCGGGGAGTGGGGGGGATGGGCAGGTAGGGTGGGAGCAGGGGGGTGGGCAGGCGGGGCTGTGGGGGATGGGCAGGTGGGGTTGTGGAGGGAGCAGGGGGGATGGGCAGGCGGGGCTGTGCGGGGAGTGGGGGGGATGGGCAGGTAGGGTGGGAGCAGGGGGTGGGCAGGCGGGGCTGTGGGGGATGGGCAGGTGGGGTTGTGGAGGGAGCAGGGGGGATGGGCAGGCGGGGCTGTGCGGGGAGTGGGGGGGATGGGCAGGTAGGGTGGGAGCAGGGGGGTGGGCAGGCGGGGCTGTGGGGGATGGGCAGGTGGGGTTGTGGAGGGAGCAGGGGGGATGGGCAGGCGGGGCTGTGCGGGGAGTGGGGGGGATGGGCAGGTAGGGTGGGAGCAGGGGGGTGGGCAGGCGGGGCTGTGGGGGATGGGCAGGTGGGGTTGTGGAGGGAGCAGGGGGGATGGGCAGGCGGGGCTGTGCGGGGAGTGGGGGGGATGGGCAGGTAGGGTGGGAGCAGGGGGGTGGGCAGGCGGGGCTGTGGGGGATGGGCAGGTGGGGTTGTGGAGGGAGCAGGGGGGATGGGCAGGCGGGGCTGTGCGGGGAGTGGGGGGGATGGGCAGGTAGGGTGGGAGCAGGGGGGTGGGCAGGCGGGGCTGTGGGGGATGGGCAGGTGGGGTTGTGGAGGGAGCAGGGGGGATGGGCAGGCGGGGCTGTGCGGGGAGTGGGGGGATGGGCAGGTAGGGTGGGAGCAGGGGGGTGGGCAGGCGGGGCTGTGGGGGATGGGCAGGTGGGGTTGTGGAGGGAGCAGGGGGGATGGGCAGGCGGGGCTGTGCGGGGAGTGGGGGGGGATGGGCAGGTAGGGTGGGAGCAGGGGGGTGGGCAGGCGGGGCTGTGGGGGATGGGCAGGTGGGGTTGTGGAGGGAGCAGGGGGGATGGGCAGGCGGGGCTGTGCGGGGAGTGGGGGGGATGGGCAGGTAGGGTGGGAGCAGGGGGGTGGGCAGGCGGGGCTGTGGGGGATGGGCAGGTGGGGTTGTGGAGGGAGCAGGGGGGATGCGCAGGCGGGGCTGTGCGGGGAGTGGGGGGGATGGGCAGGTAGGGCTGTGGGGGGTGGGGAGGCGGGGCTGTGCGGGGAGTGGGGGGGATGGGCAGGTAGGGTGGGAGCAGGGGGGTGGGCAGGCGGGGCTGTGGGGGATGGGCAGGCGGGGCTGTGGGGGGCTGTGGCGGAGGGGGGCGCGCTGGGGCTCCGCCGTTTCCCCTGCGGCGCGGGGTTGCGCGGCCTGTCTCGCAGGGGCTCCTCTCCCTGGCGGAGGGGGGCGGGGCTCGCTGGGGCGCGGTCTCTGGCTGGCTCTGTGCGGCCCGGGCGCTGTGGGGACTGGAGGCGGCGGAGGCGGCGGCGGCGGCTTTGGGTCCGTGCGCTGAGGGGCGCCGGGGAGACGCGGCCTCGGGGCCGGAGCCCCCCCGGGCGAAGCAGCCGAGCGGGCTGGCGAGGAGCAGGTGCCCCCGCCCCGGAACCGTTTCTCACTCCCGGCTGCCTCCTTTGCCCCTCAGGGAGCGCCCCCCGGCTCGCCTTGGGCGCGGCTCTGAGGTGAAGTGGGCGACTCCCTGCGGGGGGCGGGAATCTCACGGGCGGGCTCGCCAGTCTGATCTGGGCGGGGAGAGAAATAAATCAAGACCCAACTCCCCCCCCCGGGGAAGGTGAGCCTGAGGTGCCTGGATCAGTGACTGTGCCGGGGGGAGCGGGCAGGGCTGTTTAGGGGAGCGGGGTCGCTCTAGCTCAGGGATAGTCGATTATTTTTTTGCCAAGGTCCAAATTTCTCATCAAGGCAAAGTCAAGATCCGCACGCCAGAGAAAATAAAATAATAACGGTAATAAGGAAATGAAAAGATGTTGAGGTCTGTTGAAAAGCATGTGGTGGTCCCTCTTCGGCCCCCTGTCTGGCTGTGAACTACCCCTGCTTTAGCGGGAGGGAGTGAGAAGCTCCTGCCCCACAGAGGGGCCCTGAGCACAAAGCATTAAATATCAGGGCTATGAACCGATTAACAAAAATGTATGGTGATTAATCGCATGATTAATGATTAATCGCACGGTTAATAATAGAATACCATGTATTTAAATATTTTGGATTTTTTTTACATTTTTAAATATATTAGTTTCAAGTACGACACAGAGTACAAAGTGTACAGTGCTCACTTTTGATTACAAAATATTTGCACTGTGAAAAACAAAAGAAACCGTATATTTCAATTCACTTATACAAAGTACTGTAGTGCAATCCATTTATAATGACAGTTGAACTTACAAATGTAGAATTATGTACAAAATGTAACTGCATTCAAAAATAAAACAATGTAAAACTTTAGAACCTACAAGTCCAGTCAGTCCTACTTCAGCCAATCACTCAGACAAACAAGTTTGGTTACAATTTGCAGGAGATAATGTTGCCGGCTTCTTGTTTACAGTGTCAACTAAAAGTGAGAACAGGCATTCTCATGGCTCTGTTGTGGCCAGTGTCGCAAGTTATTTGTGCCAGATGCGCTAATGATTCACATGTCCCTTCATGCTTCAACTACCATTCCAGAGGACATGCGTCCATGCTGATGACAGGTTCTGCTCGATAACTGTCCAAAGCAGTGTTGACTGACGCATGTTCATTTTCATCATCTGAGCCGGTTGCCACCAGCAGAAGGTTGATTTTCTTTTTTGGTGATTCGGGTTCTGTAGTTTCCACTTCAGAGTGTTGATCTTTTAAGACACCTGAAAGTATTCTTCACACCTTGTCCCTCTCAGATTTTGGAAGGCACTTCAGATTCTTAAACCTTGGGTCAAGTGCTGTATCTATCCTTAGAAATCTCACATTCGTACCTTTTTTGCGTTTGTCAAATCTACTGTGAAAGTGTTTTTAAAACGAACATGTGCTGGGTAATCATCTGAGACTGCTATAACATGAAATATATAGCAGAATGTGGATAAAACAGAACAGGAGACATACAATTCTCCCTCAAGGAGTTCAGTCATAAACCTAATTAATGCATTATTTTTTTAATGAACGTCATCAGCATGGAAGCGTGTCTGCTGGAATGGTGGCTGATGCATGAAGGGACATATGAATGTTTAGAATATTTGACACCTAAATGCCTTGCAACGCCAGTTACAAAAGTGCCACACAAATGCCTGTTCTCACTTACAGGAAACATTGTAAATAAGGAGTAGTCAGCAGTATCTCCTGTCAAGGTAACCAAACTTGTTTGTCTTAGCAATTGGCTGAACAAGAAATAGACTGAGTGGACTTGTAGACTCTAAAGTTTTACATTGTTTTGTTTTGGAGTGCAGTTATGTAATAAAACAAAATCTGCATTTGTGAGTTACACCTTCACAATAAAGAGATTGCCCTACAGTACTTGTATGAAGTGAATTGAAAAATACTATTTAGTTTATCAGTTTTACAGTGCAAATATTTGTCATCAAAAATAATAATGTAAAGTGAGCACTGTACACTTAGTATTCTGTGTTGTAATAGAAATCAATATATTTGAAAATGTAGAAAAACATCCAAAAATATTTAATAAATTTCAATTGGTAGTCTATCGTTTAACAGTGAGTTTAATCATGATTAATTTTTTTAATCATAGTTAATTTTTTTGAGTTAATCGCGTGAGTTAACTGCAATTCATCGACAGCCCTATAAATATAAATCCTGCTTTAGGAACCCCCACAATACCCACAGTTGCAGTCTATGAGCTTACCAGGTTTTTGGCACCAGACCCACACATCAAGAAGCTTCATTACTTGATCTGCCTGACTTTTCTTACCCGTGTCAAGTTGGGCACCTGAAAGCCAAAAGACAAGTTGAGAATTTCAGATTTGTCCCAAAGTTATCTCTTGTGTTTTAAGATGATTTCTTGGGGTCTCTTATCATGGGATAGGCATGGGATAGAGTCTCCAGGCATTAAAGATTATGTCATGTGATGAAACCTCCATGAATACATTCACCCAAAACTGGCAACCCTATCATGGGAAGTTTTTTTAAAAAAAATTTCATACACAATATACTTTTTAAAAAAAAAACATAAAACATTTTACAATATAGAAGTTGAGTCATAGCACAGAAAGTTTGATCTTCAAACTTTTAAGGTTCGTATAGCAGTATAACTTGGCCATGTTGCACATAGCGTCCATTTGTTTTATTGTAAAACATATTTTCAACAGGAAGTATAACAAGATATAAAATTAACAACCAAAACAGAAGTAGGAAGTTCTACATGTGTGAGATATTGCTGTGGGAACCTTAACTCTTGAATCCTTAACCTTAATGTGCATGAATTTGTGTTTTTGAATTTAATTTCCTTTTATTTAAGAAAGGTAATTTTCAAGGGATTTAATATATGCATTTTATTAGTATCACACTTCTGTTTCTTGCAGAACCTGTAAGTGTTGCTCTTATGAGATATGCACTTGAAGCTCAAACAAACCTCTCTTGAAGTCAGTGGGCATTGGATCGGAACTAGAGTGACCAGATATCCGGTTTTCAACCGGAACGCTCGGTCGTAAAGGGATCCTGGCAGCTCCGGTTAGCACTGCTGACTGGGCCATTGACTGTCCAGCCTCTGCGCGGCTTCTAGGAAGCAGCTGGTATCGCCCCTCTCCAGCTCCTACACATCGGGGCAGCCAAGGGGCTACGCATGCAGCTCCTACCTCAAGCACCGCCCCGCAGCTCCCATTGGCTGGGAACCAGGCCGATGGGAGCTGCGGGAGCAGCATCTGTGAACGGGGCAGGGCGCAGAGCCACCCAGCCATGCCTCCATGTAGGAGCTGGAGGGGGGACATGCTGCTGCTTCTGGGAGCTGCTTGAGGTAAGTGCTATCCAGAACCTGCACCCCTGGTCCCTTCCCAGGCCCCAGCCCTGATCCCCCTCCCACCATCCAAACCCCTCAATCCCAGCCCGGAGCACCTTCCTGCATCCAAACCCCTCATCCCCAACCCCACCCCACAGTCTGCACCTCCACTGGAGCACTTACCCTACTCCGCTTCCCAACCCCCTGCCCCAGCCCTGATCCCCCTCCCACACTCTGAACCTCTCAGCCCCAGCCCGGAGCCCCCTCCTGCAGCCCAAATCCCTCAGCCCCAGCCCCACATCAGAGCCCGTACCTCCACCCAGAGCTCTCACCACCCCGCACCTCAACTCCCTACCCCATTCCAGAGCCTGCTCCTGCACTCTGGCCTCACCCCACAGGAATACAGCATTGTCATTGCTGTAGGCTGATGTGTTTTCTTTTCAGTGAAAAAAAGTTTAATTATCAAAATTATCTTTGCTTGGGGTGTGGGAATAGCTGCTGACACTTCTACCTGTGTTGAATTATGTCCAGATCTATCAACTCACTGACTTGGTCTGGAAGAAGGGCTACTTTAAGACTACTTTTTATTTCCCCTTTTTCATCCTTCTCCACCTCAAGTAGCTTGATTTTTTTTTTTTTGAAGGAATTTTTAAAAGTATAGATCACCGTAACACATTTATGCATAGAAGTACCCCAAAGGGTGGCTTGAAAATAATTTCTGTGGGCTAAAATACCTCCACAGCCAAATGCTGCTCATGTAATTTAGTATTTTAGTACCGCCATGCACTCTAACACATTTTACGATATGTGTATGTTATTTTCTTGAACAGAAAGCATTAAGAAAGGATTTTAGTGTCATACACATACTTTTAATGATATTTAATAACTTTCTTCAAAATAAGTAATTTTAAACATTCATTTTAACTATTGTACAAAGGCACACATAAAAACTCTAGTGCTTTGAATAACTAAATGCATGTCATATATTTACAGGGGCACTATCAATATTTTAAATGTATAATTGTATTACTTTATGTAAACTACACTATAAACCGAGTCTACAAAGTGTAGCTAAAATTAAAGTAATTCAGAAAATGAATATGTATGGGTTTGAGGGGTTTTTTTTGTTTTTTGTTGGTTTTTTTTCATATTTCCAGTAGGAATCACTGGAATTTTATTCTTTAAAAAATCATGGGAAGAGGTGGTTAACAAATACAATATATTTGTTACAGTAGAGAAAAAGCCTCTCATTATGGCACCATCTGGAAGAAAGCATGCAGGGAAAGCTGGTAAACCAATACAGGAAGATCAAGCCTTATGTGCCTATGACTTTCAGGAAGAGGAAAAGAAAAACTTGAGTGGATCAGAGGAAGATATTAGGGAAGGTGCAGTATGTCCCCTGAAATCATTTTCATCAAGTTTTATGAAGTGTGTGCATGTATATCTATAGATATATCAAGATATATATTTAAAATTACTGAAAGGTTAGTGATACAGTATAATGCTGTTTCTTGTTGACATTTCTGATGGTGAATAAAAACAAGATAGTTTCTATGTCAGAGTGATTACCTAATTTAATAAGGTTTATAATTTTGCTACTGATAGCTTGACTTCTGAGTTAAAGATTGACTGACCATCACCTGGAGAGATTGAAGTGTTCTCCGACTGGTTTTTGAATGTTATAATTCTTGACGTCTGATTTGTGTCCATTTATTCTTTTACGTAGAGACTGTCCAATTTGACCAATGTACATGGCAGAGGGGCATTGCTGACACATGATGGCATATATCACATTGGTAGATGTGCAGGTGAAGGAGCCTCTGATAGTATGGCTGATGTGATTAGGCCCTATGCTGGTGTCCCCTGAATAGATATGTGGACAGAGTTGGCAACGGGCTTTGTTGCAAGGATAGGTTTCTGGGTTAGTGGTTCTGTTGTGTGGCGTGTGTGGTTGCTGGTGAGTATTTGCTTCAGGTTGGGGGGCTGTCTGTAAGCAAGGACTGGTCAAAAACCAGTCGGAGAACACTTCAATCTCTCCGGTCACTCAATTACAGACCTGAGAGTGGCTATCCTTCAACAAAAAAACATCAAAAACAGACTCCAATGAGAGACTGCTGAATTGGAATTAATTTGCAAACTGGATACAATTAATTTAGGCTTGAATAGAGATTGGGAGTGGATGGGTCATTAGATAAATTAAAACTATTTCCCCATGTTATTTCTCCCCCCACCCCAACCCCCACTGTTCCTCAGATGTTCTTGTTAACTGCTGGAAATGGCCCACCTTGATTATCACCACAAAAGGTTTTCCTCCTTTCCCCCCCTCCTTCCTGCTGCTAATAGCTCATCTTAAGTGATCACTCTCCTTACAGTGTGTATGATAAAACCCATTGTTTCATGTTCTTTGTGTGTGTATATAAATCTCCCCACTGTATTTTCCACCGAATGCATCCGATGAAGTGAGCTGTAGCTCACGAAAGGTTATGCTCAAATAAATTTCTTAGTCTCTAAGGTGCCACAAGTACTCCTTTTCTTTTTGCGAATACAGACTAACATGGCTGCTACTCTGAAACCAGTCTTCAGGATGGTGCTCTTGTTTTGTGATTCACAGTAGGCCATTGATGACATGGAAGCACTGCTCAGGCAAGAGGAGCATGCTCTTCTCCTCTGGTTAAGCATGACATTGTTCACCATCTGCTCTGTCTGAGCCACATGGACAAAGAGGTGTAAGGAATGATGCACAGATCAGCTACCTGTTTACCAATTGATGTACCAATTTACCTGTTTGCCGATTAATGTACCTAGCTGTGCAAGGAAAGTGTTCTGATGTCAAAGGGTGGGATTTGGATTGTGGTGCTGGCAGTGGGAAGAAGGGAGGGGCAGAGAGCGAAAAACAGTAAGAAAAATGGGCAGAAGTCTTGAGAAAGAAGGGTGAGAAGGCAAGAGGGGGAGCCTGAAGAGAAGATAGATAACAAGGGACGAAAGGGGAAAGAGAAGGAAGGAGAGATCAGCCAGCCAGTAAAGGAGTTCTTGCTTCTGTCTTAGGAAAGTGTAGTTTGTCATAAGGGACATACTTTGTTAGAAAAATACAGTGATGGGACTTAATTTAGAATTGATCAACCAAATGATGGCAGCTCTTCAGAGTGAAATGAAAGGCTTTTGCACAGAGTTAGTTTGCACAAACAACAGATGATGATGTTCTCTAGTCACTGGTGGCATGCCACAAATGCTGCAATCCTCTCATGGTTTATATGCGTAATTACCATTTAGCTATGGTCCCTCGCACATTATGTATCAAAACAATTATTTTGTGTAAATATATTTTTACAGAATTTTCATCAGATGCCAACAAAACTGATTTCAAAAGAGAAGTTTTGTACAGATACTTGAAATGCTCCTCTTACACAGTTGTGGTTCTACTTCTGTCTAATGTCATGTCAGAAAATGAATTGACGATAACTATATTGTAATAAGTACTTACTCTCCTTCAGCTAGCTTTGTTAGCAGGTTAGTTGATGTCCAAAAGAGCTAACAGCAGAGTAATCTGTTGAGGTATCACACCAGGATTCCCATACTTTGATCTCAGCTTCCTACTGTGGGAGAGCTTGAAGCTCCATCGTTCAGTGATTTTCAACCTTTTTAAATTTGCAAACCCCTAAAAAATTTGGAATGGAGGTGTGGACCCCTTTGGAAATTCAACCTATGGTCCACGGACCCCTATCATAGAAGACTTAGACTGACAGCTGACTTAAAGAATTCAACTGTAAATGTTGTGCATGCTTGGCATAGCATTTGACACAGTATGAGGAAGGTTTCAGAGTAGCAGCCGTGTTAGTCTGTATTCGCAAAAAGAAAAGGAGTACTTGTGGCACCTTAGAGACTAACAAATTTATTTGAGCATAAGCTTTCGTGAGCTACAGCTCACTTCATCGGATGCATTTGGTGGAAAAAACAGAAGGGAGATTTACATACACACACAGAGAACATGAAACAATGGGTTTATCATACACACTGTAAGGAGACTGATCACTTAAAATAAGCCATCACCAGCAGCGGGGGGGGGAGGGGAAGGAGGAAAACCTTTCATGGTGACAAGCAAGGTAGGCTAATTCCAGCAGTTAACAAGAATATCTGAGGAACGGTGGGGGGGGGGGAGAAATAACATGGGGAAATAGTTTTACTTTGTGTAATGACTCATCCATTCCCAGTCTCTATTCAAGCCTAAGTTAATTGTATCCAGTTTGCAAATTAATTCCAATTCAGCAGTCTCTCGTTGGAGTCTGTTTTTGAAGCTTTTTTGTTGAAGGATAGCCACTCTTAGGTCTGTAAGCGAGAGACCAGAGAGATTGAAGTGTTCTCCGACTGGTTTTTGAATGTTATAATTCTTGACGTCTGATTTGTGTCCATTCATTCTTTTACGTAGAGACTGTCCAGTTTGGCCAATGTACATGGCAGAGGGGCATTGCTGGCACATGATGGCATATATCACATTGGTAGATGCGCAGGTGAAGGAGCCTCTGATAGTGTGGCTGATGTGATTAGGCCCTATGATGGTATCCCCTGAATAGATATGTGGACAGAGTTGGCAACGGGCTTTGTTGCAAGGATAGGTTCCTGGGTTAGTGGTTCTGTTGTGTGGTGTGTGGTTGCTGGTGAGTATTTGCTTCAGATTGGGGGGCTGTCTGTAAGCAAGGACTGGTCTGTCTCCCAAGATCTGAGAGAGCGATGGGTCGTCCTTCAGGATAGGTTGTAGATCCTTGATGATGCGTTGGAGAGGTTTTAGTTGGGGGCTGAAGGTGATGGCTAGTGGCGTTCTGTTATTTTCTTTGTTGGGCCTGTCCTGTAGTAGGTGACTTCTGGGTACTCTTCTGGCTCTGTCAATCTGTTTCTTCACTTCAGCAGGTGGGCATTGTAGTTGTAGGAATGCATGATAGAGATCTTGTAGGTGTTTGTCTCTGTCTGAGGGGTTGGAGCAAATGCGGTTATATCGTAGAGCTTGGCTGTAGACAATGGATCGTGTGGTGTGGTCTGGATGAAAGCTGGAGGCATGTAGGTAGGAATAGCGGTCAGTAGGTTTCCGATATAGGGTGGTGTTTATGTGACCATCGCTTATTAGCACCGTAGTGTCCAGGAAGTGGATCTCTTGTGTGGACTGGTCCAGGCTGAGGTTGATGGTGGGATGGAAATTGTTGAAATCATGGTGGAATTCCTCCAGGGCTTCTTTTCCATGGGTCCAGATGATGAAGATGTCATCAATGTAGCGCAAGTAGAGTAGGGGCATTAGGGGACGAGAGCTGAGGAAGCATTGTTCTAAGTCAGCCATAAAAATGTTGGCATACTGTGGGGCCATGCGGGTACCCATCGCAGTGCCGCTGATTTGAAGGTATACATTGTCCCCAAATGTGAAATAGTTATGGGTGAGGACAAAGTCACAAAGTTCAGCCACCAGGTTAGCCGTGACAGTATTGGGGATACTGTTCCTGACGGCTTGTAGTCCATCTTTGTGTGGAATGTTGATGTAGAGGGCTTCTACATCCATAGTGGCTAGGATGGTGTTTTTAGGAAGATCACCAATGGACTGTAGTTTCCTCAGAAAGTCAGTGGTGTCTCGAAGATAGCTGGGAGTGCTGGTAACGAAGGGCCTGAGGAGGGAGTTTACATAGCCAGACAATCCTGCTGTCAGGGTGCCAATGCCTGAGATGATGGGGCGTCCAGGATTTCCAGGTTTATGGATCTTGGGTAGCAGATAGAATACCCCAGGTCGGGGTTCTAGGGGTGTGTCTGTGCGGATTTGTTCTTGTGCTTTTTCAGGGAGTTTCTTGAGCAAATGCTGTAGTTTAAGTATAAGAAAGCAAGATTATGCATAAGTAATTATCCCTTTAAATAAAATAATTTTCAGCAAAATATTTTGTAAGTGGTGCCTGTTTTTGTTGTTTTTAATATATAAAGGTGACACTCCAGTAATTGACAAACATGGGAAAAAAAGACCTTCAGTGACTCCCAATGCTGTACTTGAAGAAGATGTGGGGTAATTTGCTTAAAAAACTTATTTTTATTAAGAAAAAATTTCCACATAGATATTAATTACTGAAATTTAATATGCCTATTTTTCTCCTAGTAGATTCTAGTCAGATTTTTTTTTAAAGACAGTAAAATCTATTAGTAATATATTGGTAAAGTAGACTACAGTTACGTTTAAAAAAGGGAAAACTTCTATATTTTATATAGCAATGCCAACTTTTGAATAGCTGTAACTATCAGCTAAAAAAATTATTAATATTTGTTTTCTGGCTTCTTGCTTTCTCCCAAAGGTAGTTTGAGTTCCACCCTAGACAGTTTTATCATTTTGCTGAACCTCTTCCCCAATTCTTATTTTTCTTGAAAATGACAGTAATGCTTCAAAAATTAAATGTGTCCATTATTACCTGAAAAGATCCAATTATTTTTATAAGTAAAGTCAGCCTTTTAAGGCTTATGTTTGAAAATATACAGAGTTGGAATAAGTCTTAGTGACAGTAAATTCCAGTCTGTGAAGACTGGGGGGGTTTGAGATTGTACCATATAAGAACTGGTTTCTAAGAAAATTGTACCCTACAAAAAAAATGCATGTAAACAAGAGAGATCTTCCTTTCCTGTTGCCCAGAATGTCTTGCCCTTATTTAATCTCTCTGCAGTTTCCCCACTGCCACACATATCTGTTTAATCTTCTTGGTTTTTCCTTAAAAGTGCTGTGCAAATCCATCCCAGTCTACATCTTGCACCTTGTCTTGTATCATCATCCTCTGCTCTTCCAGTGATGCCAACCATGATGGCACATTTATCTCTTCCTATGTCCCTCATCATCCTTATATATAGAATTCTCCTCCCAATTTTGTTTTACCAGTTCACTCTCTTTTCCTCAAATAGATTCCCCTTACAGACTGAATACTCCCTTGTCCCCAGGAACTTAGTTAATAGAAAACTATAACTGAAAAATCATGCAAGTCTCTCTTTGGACTTCCCGCTGCATCCTATTATGTGTGTGTATTTCTCTTAGCTTGTAAATTCCTCAGGACATGTACTGCTGTCATTTTCTGTCTTGTACAACAGTGACAATTTTGTCAGCAGTTACAAATTATAATACAATGGATAGATGTTAAAACTAGGCAGTTAAACTTTGAGGTATATACAGTGGTTCTAATTCTATTGTCATTTATACAAAAATAGTCATATCAAGTTTTTGAAACAATATTTTGTAGGGGTGAAGTACAGACTATGTTGGAACGATTTGGAGGTATGTATATTTTAAAATATTCATATAGTATTGAATTAAGAAATATTAATGTTTATGTAACAATGCTGGAAGTATATAGTCTAACTCTTTTTTTATAATAATAACTTTAATTAAAGTATCAAAGGTTTAATGTGAGAGGTAGAGTAAAATGATCACTCTTTATAGCATTGGATACAGCCACTTTCCAGCAGAAAGTGACAACTGACATGCATAAATGAAACAATATAAGATAAGTGCTAAAATGTAAACATAGTGAAGATGCAAGTATTCTTATAGGCTAATTATCAAAGAAGAGAGAATGGAAGGATACATGAGTAGAATTTAATACCAATCACAGTCTAAAGCAGAAAGGAAGATTTTAAAGATGAAGTATGACAAGAACTTACGCAGTTATTTGGGTGAGGGTCTGCCAGAGTGGCAGGGCAGTATGAGTGAAAAAGCTATTCCTCTCACCTTCCCCTTTTTGTCACAGTGAAGGAGCAAACTGAAGATCAGGAATGTAGGAGGGGTGTAAGAAAACAGGGATATAAATGTATAATATAAATTAACATATTGTGTAACAAAGGGGCAAAAAGAAGTGGGAAGGAAGAGGACAGGAAAGACAGGTCATGACAATAAGATGACTCATCTACTCAACAATTGGTTGAGTAATAATTTTATTTTTATCTCATATATAAATAGATGTCTTATAGAATAAATATATTCTGTATGTGGGCCTGAAAGCAGGAGTGGATCTTATGGACCTCCCTTGTGCGTTAATTAACAATTTAAAAATGCCAAAGATTTCTTGCTTTGGAGGTAAATAAAAGAATGTTCTGCTAGTCAGAGCAATGTAACAGGAAGATTACTTCAGTCTTTGAATAATTAAATAATAGGAAGTTAATGCAGCCTAATGTAGACTAAAGATAGGTAAAAGGATGAAATATGGAATAATCAGAAAATGTGTTGAGAGAAAAAGATAATGCCATCTGCACAGAAATAATAGTTAGGAATGGATCTAGCAATGAGACATCGTCTGAGACAAAATAGAGGGACAATAAGAGATCAGCTGATATAGCCTTGAAGTAATATGTAACAGAAGGATCAAAGTGGTTGTTACAGGCATGAAATTGGGTATACCTGTAATTTGCTTAATACCCTTCCAAACAAATTTATATATGTCATAATAAAACAGTGATGTTTACTCAAACCATCCTTTTTTAGAGCTACTTAACGTGCTTGAAGAATGAGAAATTATTTACCACTTATATTCATTTAAAAGATTTTGACAGTGTTGGTAGGGCCACACTTTTGCTACTTAAATCCAAATAACTTTAATAAATATTTTTCCAAAACAATTTTAGTCAGTGCTTTTTGAATAAATAACATTTTAAGTGTCAGCAGCCCAAGTCATATGAGCAATTTTTCAATGATAAAACTTCGTGTATGCTTCACTAACGCACAAGTTATATAAAAATGGTAATAGTAAAATATTTTGAAATTCCTAAGAAAATGCATAATAAGTCTGTTGTAATACATAATACAATTCCTGATTATTATTTGTCTAAATATAGCTGACATTAACAAGGCTCTCTTGGCTAAGAGGAAAAGATTAGAAATGTATACTAAGGCTTCTCTTAAAACCAGTAACCAGAAAATTGAACATGTTTGGAAAACACAGCAAGAACAGAGGTAAGAGTTACAGTTATTGCTGGAAAAAAATGTGTTCAATTTGTTTTTCTGGATCACATAATCTGTTGTCATAGCATCAGGAATTGTCATATCTACTCGGGCCACAAGGGACATTCTACCCAAACATCTGGTTATCTGCATCTGCTTTGTTTAAATAAGCAGTAATAGCGTAACACATCTCGTTCATTTTATGAAAGAGAAATTTGACATGAAAGTTTCTAAGCAAACACAAAATTTTTATTTTTGGTCAAAATGTTGTTCTACTTTAAAACTGAAAAATTTTCAGTAAGATTTTTATGGTTTGGTTTATAAACAAGTCAAATGCTTTTTAAAAACTAAAGTATTACTCATAAGTTTTATTATGTACTGAAAACTAATCTTAGGTAACTTTTGGGGTTTTTTTAACTATTAATTCATTATTTTTCTTTCTCTCTGAGGCATGTTTAATTACTCACAGAGACAGGCATTAAAAATGCATGGCAAGTATTCAAGGCTCTACGCCAGCCCCCCTACCTGTATTTGGATTTGCACTTCTGGTACTTGCCACTTGTCCAAGCAACCTCCCTAATTTTTTTCATAAACATCCCTAAAAAACTCAGAACAAGTTGGATATTTCTGATAGTGTTTGCTCTGATTTGAATATTGACCTGGTAGTTGTATTTAAATGCTCTCTGCCCAATACATAATTTTAAATGACATTAGTTTACCCATAAACAAATGTCTATGTTCTCAATTTTTCAAATTGATGCACATAATCCTTTTAGGATTATATTTCACCATTTTAATGAGCAAAAATAGCTTAGGTCTTTATTTTGTGCCATTCCCTACATATTGGTAGAAAAATTCTGCAAGCCCCAGGTCTTCAACTTCAAGAAAATAGAACTTCCTCTTTCTGTCTTCCCACTTCCAAACCCTCCACCCAAAGAAACCTATATTTGGGCAATTCGTCTTCTAATCCTATGTAAACACTATTATTTATAAACAGAATGTTTTAAAGTTTTTCTTCTGGCATTAGTGGCTCTACAATTATAATGACCATGCCAACTGATGCATGTTTTGCCACCTGTAAAACGGGGATGATAATATATAGCACTTTTTGTAAGAGATCAGTTAACGCTAGAAGTTATTGTGATGTATTTATAGGCAGAAGCTCAACCAGGAGTATTCCCAGCAGTTCCTGACTTTATTTCAACAATGGGATATGGACATGCAGAAAGCAGAGGAACAGGAAGAAAAACTAGCGGTTTGTTTCTAGCCTGGCAACTGTTTGATACATTTGTCTTATAATACATTCACAAGTGCTAATTATTCTTGTTAGACACCAACCTCCCACAGGCATAAACACACTTTAGGTGAATTTCAGACAAAACATGTGGTGTGGGAGACTGACAGTGTCTTAAAAGTTTTTTGTTTTTGTTTTTTAGGACTTCCCAAGTGTAAAATGTTTATAAATTATCAGCTGTATTGCAAACTGAAGAGGGGATAAAGACTATCTGATGTTGTAGTGTCTCTCCCTAGCCTTATCAATATAGAGGTAAATGCTCCTCATGTGCAGGAGCCATATGCTGACCCTGCAGAGATGCAAGGTTCCCATGGAAGATCAGAGCAGATCCTAAATGTCCTGCTATATATGGGCAAGTTTCCACCCAAATCACTAGAGACTGTGGGGTAGGTTAAGAGACACTGGGACATTATGCTTGGGATGGAAGTAGGGAAATGGTGCCAAGTCTGTGTAGGGTAGGATGACATTGGGGAATTACAGCATTTACACGTGATCCTGTTAGCTGGGAACAGAGAGCAAGAGCAGTCACCCTAATAATGGGGGAAGGAAGCTATATAATAGCAGAGGAGCACAATTACTCTGGGAGCACATTGAACCAGTTCAGATTACTTGGAAGAAATTGTGTTCCTCTTCAGTTTGCAAGTTGTGCTGTCCGCTGACAGCAACATAGGTCTAGAGAATAGATTTGGACAGCATTTCCCCTTTCCTTTCCATCCCCACTATCTATCAAAGATCCATGTTATAGATTCTAGAACGTGGATTTCCAGTGAAGGGGGAACTTATACTTTTGAACACCGACAGCATCGACCTGTCTAACTACTGCTTGTCAATTAACACGATTCTTCTTTGTGCTTTAGAATATGTTTCGCCAGCAACAGAAGGTTTTTCAACAAGCAAGAATAGTTCAGAGTCAGAGACTGAAAACAATTAAACAGCTGTATGAGCAATTCTTAAAGGTTCAGTGTATATATACCTTTTTTAAAGCTAGACCATGATTCTGTTAGAGGGATTTTTAATGAAAGAAGGCTGCATTGAAATTTACAATTAAAATAGGATTAAAATTCCCTATATTTTACAATAGTTATTGAATTAAAATCCATTTAAGGATGATACTAGTAAGAGAGCCTTACACATGGTTCTTTTAATTCATCAAGAATGTTTATGTAGGGGTATTTTGGAGCCTGCAAGGATAGTTCCATTTTCCGTGAAGGTCTTGTCTAAACACCCAAGTTGTACTCGCATAACTAAAATCTGTTTTAAAAAGTGATGTAATTAAGCCAGTCAAACTCCTGTGTGAGCACACACACATCTGATTAAAACTGTTTATATCTGTTTACTTTGCATTTGTACATTTATCAGGGTAAACTAATCAGATTGAAATCAAATTAAGAGTAACCAGAACTTTAGTTCACAATGTGTCTGTGTGAAGACTGGGCCTTAGATTAATGTTATGAAAACTCCTCCTTTTAAATAAAAGTGAAATATTTCACACCATTTGAAAATAAAGCATAAGCCAAAATTTAGCATTTGTTATGCTTATGTTAGAGGTAGCAGTCTCACTAAAAGTGAATGGCTACCATAGAATAGTGACCCATTGTCAGTAATCTTTTTACAAATAGCTATTTGTAGAGAGATAAATGCTCATATTAAGTAAATTAAAATAAAATTTAAATAGTTTTTATGATAAGAAGTTATGCTTCATTGGGCGAGTTTTCCAAACACAGGACACTGGGTATTACGTTTAATAAACCAATATTAAAACTGAATATGCACTCTGATGCCAGCAACAAAAGTCAGTCCAAAATAGGGGTCTTCTGTGAAAGTGGGCCCAACTGGGGCAATTAATATTCACTTCAGTTTAACTGACTTTCTGGGGTTTTGTTGGTTTACTATATATTTTGATATTGTATTGAAAGCGAAGTGCACATTTTATAAACATACCCTTAACATAAATGGTTAATAAATGATTAACAGAAGTTAAATACATTACAGATGTAAGTAATATGTATTAGAGATTATGGACTATTAACAATTGTTTATCTAAGTTATTAAAACATCACTTGTTAACCCTTCATATACAATTTATAGATGTACTCATACTGTAAAGTGGTCACTACTTATTTTAAAATAAGATAGATCTGCAAATTTTTGAATGAAGAAGAGGCTATTTTGTATCTTTACATTCTCCCCCATCTCAGAAGCCACGTGAACATAGGTGAGATGATTAATAATAATAGTATCTCTCTACTTTAAATCAAGTATGTGGTTTTTTTAATCAAAGCTGGTTTAAGACCATAAAATAGGTCCATCTATTTCCAAGATACCACTGTTCTACATTTCCCTGAGCTCTGGTACAGAAAACAGTTTAACTGCTACCATAGACAGAATTAAAAAAAAATTTTTTAGCAGTACTTGAGTCTGTGTTCTTGCATTTTCTGTGGTTAGCAATAGGTTAGTTTCATAGCTGGATCTGAAGAATCTGGTTATGTTAAAAAGTTACCATATAATGTATTAGTTTTACATTAATTTCAAAAGTTAATAACCATTCTGAAAAAAATTGGACATGCTACCAAAAAAGAGAGAGAGGAACAAATGAAATTTAATTTGGAGTGGACTTACTCAAAGAAATAAAAAAAGTTTAATTAAACTTTTTAAATTTGAAAGGTGTGGTTTTTTTGTGGGGGGTTTTTCATTTTTTTTTTTTATAGAAAAACAAATTTCATAATGTTTTCCCCCTCCAAGTGCAGTAAAATGAATGATGTCCAGAATTCTCACCCCTCATTCCCTTTTACTTTTAAGTGTTAGAGTAGAAAAGAGAGTGAGGGGAAAATCCAGAACTGTTTTTTTAACAACTAAACTGAAGTGGAAATTTGTTTTGTTTCAAAATTTCACATCAAATTTGAAGTTTTGTTAAATGACATTTTCCTCACAAAACCTCATTTTTGGCAGGAAAACTTTTCTGTCAGTTTCAACCAAGACTAGTTTAGAGTAGGTTTCAAATCTCAGTTAGTATGAAAACAAAATAGGTGCTCTCATACCCTATTGCTAAAACAGAAACCAAAACTAAAACCTAGTTATCTATCATCTTAATATTAGACGAACACATCTGAAATAAAAGCCTATTTAACCATACCTTAGTACTTTCAAACTTTCTAATTTTAATATTGCTTTTATATGACATTAACTGAAAGACAAATTACAGCTACTAAAGATGCAAAGTGAATGGAATAAAAGATGACTTTAGTGCTTGAACTTCCAAATAAAATCAAGACTCAAATCCTGCACACCTTTACACACAAGCTTAAACTTCATGCTTTTGAGTGGCCCCACTTATTTTGATGGGACAACTAATGTTTAAAGTTATGGACAATCTTAAGCATTTGCAGGATTACAGGTCCCAAATTGTATGTGAAAGGGGTGCAGTGCAGGGCATTTAAATTATGAATACAGGAGGGGGAAAAGAGGAATATATCTCAGGCCTGATTATCAGAGGCACTTTACACCTGTAGCTCTCATTGGCTTCTGTTAGAATTGTTAGTGTTCAGCATGTAGTTGTTTTCTTAACACTACTGCTACAAGATACCCTTTTCAGCTATTACTCAGTTTCATGCTCTACTCTCACCAAGTCAACTTTATGCAATACCCTTGTAACCCATTAGTAGACAAGTAAGATACTTTGCATGGTGTTGGCAGTCTACTCAACATTCAGTACATTGTTGTAAACTGGAAATGTATTTCTAGTATTGCTGCATGTTTTCCAGTTGTGGGATAACTCTGGAAGATGAAATTATGATCCCTTTTGTGAAGGTTGTAACTTGCTAATTATGATACAGTAGAACCTCAGAGTTACAAACACCTCAGGAATGGAGACTAACTCTGAAATGTTCGTAAAAACAAAACATTATGGCTGTTCTTTCAAAAGTTTATAACTGAACATTGACTTAATACAGCTTTGAAAGTTTACGATGTAGAGAAAATACTGCTTTTAACCATCTTAATTTAAGTGAAACAAGTACAGAAAGTTTCCTTACCTTGTCAAAAACATTTTAAACTTTCCCTTTATTTTTTTAGTAGTTTACATTTAACACAGTAATGTACTGTATTTGCCTTTTTGTGCGTGTGCGTCTGTCTGCTGCCTGATTGCATATTTTGGGTTCTAAATGAGGTGTGTGGCTGATGGGTCAGTTCGGAACTCTGTAGTGACTGTGGTACCAGTGGTGTATGGTGCTCAGCGAGTTTTGTTTACTTCTGGTTTGTGAACAGGATTTGTTTGGAAATCTAGGTTGGGGGGGGTAGTATAAAACTGCTAATATTTGTCAGTTTTAGTTTGTTAATTTCTATTATTTAGAGTATGGAAGAACTAGAGAAAAATCATGAAAACCTTCTAGCAGGTGCACAAAATGAACTTCGCAAAGAAATGGCTATGTTGCAAAAGAAAATCATGATGGACACTGTAAGTATTAGCACTGATTTATAGGGAAAAACAGTTAAATATAAAGACAGAACATTAAGTAGAAAAACCATTTAACATTCACTTTTAATTCTTTCAATATATCAGACTGATGTGGTATTTTTTTTCCTAAATGTTGCATTTGTTCAGTGTTATCTCCTTTCTTGTAACAGCAACAGCAAGAGATGGCAACTGTTCGCAAATCTCTTCAGTCCATGTTATTCTGATGGCTCAGTGAAGAAACAACTTGCACCTAAGTAACATGATACAATTATAGCCATTAGCATGGAAAAATAAGTCTGTTCCTTTAAAATTCCAATTTAAGAGTACCTATTAATCAAACAGTTACATGTATTATTTCAATAATGTTACTAGTGAAATTGATAGTCATATTTTTTCATGTTCTTAATGGAAGAGATTGCAAACTGGATTCTTTCCTCAGAAACTATTACTATGTCTTTAAAATGTCTGCTTGAATTCTCCTTAACCTCTTTGCAGTGAGAGTTGCTTTTCTAACACTAAGGCAGTATTATAAAATACAAGATTATAGCAGTATGAAGGTTAATAGAGGTTTACCTCTTGAAACAGGTGAATATGAATCTGTGTACCATACGCAGCAGTAATGCAAAATGGATCACAAAATTCCACCAATAATGACATCACAGGATTAAAAGGACACATTAAAAACTTGATGCTGTTATGCAAAAATGTACCTTTCCAACTTTATAATTGTGAACTAAAGAAACCACCAAAATAATCCTAGGTTGTGTGTGTACATCTTGCATATTTAGCAGGATAACAAACTGGAAAGTTTAGGAATTGAAAGTATGGTACACACGAATTACATTTCTTTGGTACTTTAGGTTATTAGACTACATCTTGTTATTTACTCTTTTTCTGTTCTAGGCACTAATGGTTGAGGGTTTTTTAAAGTATCATTAGTAGCCTTATTATAAGCTGTACATTGTACTTTACTGCACTAACACGGACATACATTTGCCAAGATGGCAAGACTTGTTAGTCATGTTAAACCAGGTATTTTGGCTTTACAGCATAGTGTGCCTAATTGGTTTAATTAAGCCAAATTAAACAGTTTATAACACAGTCTGCAGTGATTATTGATAACACTACACATCTATATACTATCAGTTCCCGTGTACCATTTTGGAAGAGATACTAAAGCAGATGTCCATCTCCAGAGCTGTAGCTGGAAGGGTAGTTCTTGCTGCTTTTTGAAAGAATTAGCAGTTTAGTGAAGATTAAGTTTTTAAAGTAAATTCTTTATATTTTGTATATCACAGTACAGTGAATTCCGATTTACTTTACAACCAGGTTGGAGTTTTCATGCATTTGTTTTACAGAAAACCACTGTATACACATTCATTTCTTACAACTTAGGAAATCCCTGAAATATTTTCAACATTTGGATTTAATACCAAAAAAAAAAACCACCCACCCATTTGGTCATTAGTTGCTTGACATCACTAACAAATATAACTTGGAGGAACTTGCACTCAATTGAATGACAGTTTTAGCTTTGATTCTATAAAAGAATGTATAGTAATATGCCCATCAGAAGAGGAGAGATTTTTTTCCCAGGCTTTTCTAGAATTGCCCTAAAAATGTAGTTTTCCAAAGGGTTCCAAAACCAGACTGTAGAGATTCTGTATAAAATATTTGTCCATTTCTATTTTGGTTCTCCCAGTTTTCTGGAGCCTGTGTCATTTTTTAGGGAGTTATTGTTGCACTATTTTCTGGATAGGGAAGTCTGGGCCAGCTGTTCATGGTGCCAGGGCAGTTTTTCAGTCCCTGTTTAAAACTGGGATTGAGGAAGGGAACAGAGTTATAGAGGGGGGATTGTGATGGCCTACTTCTCTGAGATTGAAATGTTGTGTTAGTAACCACCATGCAGCCACGCTCTTCCACAACAGGACTCAGAGCAGATAAACACTCATTCGGTGCTAATTAGCACGTTGGGAAGACATGTTAAAGTGTGTGAATCTTTGGTGGCTACCAAGTCATGGAACTCCACTTACATTATCTCTAAGTTGTCATTTAAGTATAATCAGATAATGCTGTAAGTTCTCTTCTGGTGTGATATAGTCAAACAAATGTTTTTCAGTCAAATAGAAAGTATTGCCTACAACATTAATACCCACAGGCACAACTAACTATACCCTACACTGCAACTTGTTTTGAGAGCACAACACAAGCTTCTTAGGCCTACTGGTTACTGAAAATAAGGCTGAGCTTGTTGTGGACAAGAAACTGCTGAGTCACTGAAAATTCTTTCATTAAGCAGTTCTCATTTACAGTATTTTTGAGCAACTGATGCATCTCACTGAGAACTGTTAAAGTTGTCATTACTACTTTTCACTCTGTATCTTATGCACAAGATGCATGAAAATGAATGTTAAAAGTTAATTTGTGCATGATGCTTTTCTCCCAGTTTATTGAATAGGGTGAGGAGGATGAACTCTTAAGCCTTATCTAGATGGTTGGGGGAGTCATGTGATTCACACAACAAGTACAGCACCACTGCTGGCAAGTGGTGGATTACAGGTCCAATTTTACAGCGATAGTATAGCCTCAGTGATCAATGATCATATTTTCCAGTAGGATTCTCTAATAGAGAACCTCATGCCCAGAAAGTATAATCTTTATTCAGAATGTTTGGTAAACAATGTTTTTCAAGTTTATTAGAAGCAGTAAGAAACACCACCACAGGAGTGCAGATATATCACAGGTGCATGAAGGCTGAGAGCTTTTACCCACGTGAAATCTAACAGGTTGTATCATGATATTAATAATGGTGGTGGTTTTCTGCTCAAAAGTGAAAGTGTTTAGTATATTCCAAGCTTTGGGAATGTTGTGAACTGCATTCTTCATTGCTTAAACTGCAAGACAGAAATTGATAAGAGGTACTTTCACATTGAAGGGCTTTTGTAACTAGTCTATTGAAACAGCTAGGATGGGTGAAAAGTTAGGGTTCACATCTATGTTAGGTTTGCTACCTAAAAATTAGATTTGGTGGAAATGGCACTAGCCCTTAGCAGAAGAGATCTGACTTACTTTAGCTGATTCTCATTTATTTAAACACTGGGTTTTAGATTACCTTTTTTTTTTGGCCAGTATTTTCAAATAGACAAATGTATTAACCAACCAGCTCATTTCACAGCCTGAGCTTTTATCACATGGGATATTGCTTTATAATAATCCATTTTATAATCTGTGATTAAATACAGTGAAGGGTCTAATACACTGTTTTGTACTTAATCTTTTGAGATCTTTTTCTGGACAGATTTTTATACTTAAATACCAGGTTTTCCTATGACTTAACAAGTTTACTTAATTCCTTAAAGAGTGTGTTTAAAAAAAAAAGTCTCACATACAGCTCGTTATTACCATAACAAAGAAACTACAGAACACATTTTGATAGCAGTTAGTCTGATGGGTTGCATGTTGTGTTCAAAGGGTCCTTGCTGATCAGATCTCTAAATATATAGGCCAAATATTTAGTCCTGCAGATTTGCACTTTTTTTTTACTGGTGCAAATCATTAGGGCTAAAATTTATGCCATTTAGATACATCTGATGTTGCTTGTAAATTAGATACTTGATGGTACTTCAGCATTAAGCGTTATTTACAAATTATAATGGGTGCAAAACTAGAAGCCAGGCCTTAGAAGGAAACTCAAGCGATATATATTTTCAGTAACCGCTGAAATGGAGGCTTCACCCCTGAACCTGTACTCAGAGATAATAATAATTGAAATTGGCGGGCAAAGTGTGTTATAAAAGATGAAGCAGGGGAGGAAGGAAGAGAAAATCCAGGAGGTTTTTTGTGTTTTTTTTTTTTTTTTTTTAAAACAAAAAAGCTTGGATTTGTCAGGTACTGAGCTCCATTGACTTCTCTTCACCGTGTCAAACACCATGTATTATGGTAACAGCAGCAGTGAGTTGCTGGATGGTTAATTTTTAATTAGTCTCAATTTGAAAATTTTATTTTAGGCACAGACTGGAAATCTGATTAATTTCATAGCAATTCTCAGCAGTGAGATTTTAGAAACATTTTTCCTCTTGTGTGAAGTGAAACAGCTCTTAGACTACAAACCTAAAGTACTCAATACTAGGATTCTATGTACCAGAATTAAAAGTTATCTTCTCAATCAAGGAGAATCTAGTGCATGGCAGAAAATCAGTTTCAGACTGATGAATCCATGATCAAAGGAATGATTGCAATGTCAGAATTTTATGCTTCATGATACAAGCATAAATCACAATAGACTGCACAACTTCATATTTAAGTAATCGTATTTGTTATCTGAGCATATTACTGAGCTTTTCACTGACTTTTCTTGAAAAGCTTTGTCTGTATTCCTGAAAAGGGGATCTACTTCATTCATTATTCCCCTAACTGCTTCTCCTCTTCTGCTTGAACTACTAGTCAGTCAGTATGGTTTTGAACCTGTTCAGGAGCTTGAAGTGATGAAATTCTGAAGACATGTATGTGAAGGTGAGCAGCAATCTGCATGCATACACCAGTGGAGTATCTCAGCAAATCAAACAAGGATATGACCTAAAAACAAAAAAAACAAAAAAATAAATGTTACCAAAAAGTCTACCCTATAGCTCAGCCCTCATGTTCATTTATTCTAAGCATATCTTTGTTTATCCAATCTATTGTTGGGTGAGTAGTTTTAAAAAGGTATTTAAGTGATTAATTTATACTCCAACATCTTAATTTACAAGTTTAACTTCAATTTGACTTTTTAAAACTATTGTAAATTAACCATGTATTTGTATTTCCACTGCTAACAAAGCTTTCGATCTGAATGAATGATTAAATTACTCTGTTAAGGTTAACATTTACATCAAAGCAAAAGCCTGAATTCATAGCATGAGTCTCCAAGATTTTCTTTTGTCCTAAACTTCAGCCCCAAACCACGAATTGTAGAGAATAGCTACCACTGTACTGGGTGCCAAAAAAGGAGAAACAACTAGTTTAACTGATGGCATGGGATAAGAGGGATTGAGTTTTCAACCTGCCCCTTATATACACACCCATATGAAAATAAGCATTTAACACTGTTTCAGTGGATTTGAAAATTAAAGTTTAAAACAAATGCTTACCAATGCTACCCATAGAACAATATATTCGTCAATAAAACTGTTGAAGTACTGGTCTAAAAATAGAAGACCTGGCCCAATAAATGCAGTATCTTGAAGATAGATCTCGCTTTTTGTCATGTGGGCCACCTACATAAAACAAGATTTGATATAGCTACAAAGCTTGGCATCAATGAAAAATTTACTTTGAGAACATGAACTATTATGGTAAAATTTTTAAATTAAGGAACAGTACAAATAAATAATGCTCTTAAAAGGGACAGTCAACCTGTTCAATTGACTGACTGACTAAAACCCCCAGTTTTTTTATATAAGGACATTTTCTATTTAAAGTTACTTTAAGCTCTGCTACTATTTAGGAAGGTCTTTTGGGTGAGCCCAAGAGCACCGCCACAAAAATGCTTTTGGCTCACCCTATCTCCTCTAATACATGCCTGCTTGCTGCTCAGTTAGTTTCAGCATTGCTGCTGCTGTTACTCCTAGAACCCCTTTACATTAAAGCAGCATAAGTATGCAAGTTTTTCCCCTTACCACCCATAACAAAGAAAGTGACATCACCATGAAGGTCATGTGACTACTAGACAACAAAACAGTGACACTGATCATACATGTTAGTGCTGTCAACGTGTTAGCTACAACAAAGACTTCCATTAAGTAGAAAAAGCTACCTTTGGATCCAAAGGTATGTAACAACTGCACAAAGAGCTCTTCCTTCCCAAAGGCCTTCTCCCCTTCTAACTGGTAACTAGCTGTGTTTACAAGTTCTTGTACGCCTTCAAACAAACAATCTTACTGAGCCTTCTGGATCCAGTCCTTCCTTGTTATTCTGCTGTATATGCACTTGTGAAGTCTAAGCAGTGAGTCTATGCCATGCTTGCTGTAAGCCAAGTAGTTGCTTCTCAACTCAAACCTAATACTTTGCTATTTAGCTATACAGTGAAGGTTTGTTAGACACCTGGAATAGTCAAAGCCTGTACCCATACAAAACAAAGAATCACAAGAAAAAAGTCCTCCAATATTTATATCCAGAATAATGCTAATGGGCTTGTTTTTGTGGTTTCCTGTCTGGGTCAGGCAGATCTCAATCTGGTGAGTCCTGCCCTCTTATGAATGAAAAAGAATGTAGATAAATATAACATTGTACTTTCAGTTGTCTAGAAGAACTCTGTGTATGCCCTCGTCTAAAGTTAAGGCAGGAATGCCTTAACCACTTGGCTATAGGGCATTCTTGGATGGATCTTGATGTCTCCTGTTGAAGTTGTTCCACTTTGTAAAAAATATGTGACTATTGGCCTTGAATTTGAGTCTCCTGCATCACAGGTTAGTGCCCTAATCAGTGGGTTATGAAGTTGTACTCTCCCCCTCTTTGGCCCAATGAATAATTATTTTACAAAAGTGTAAGTTTCAACAGGCAAGACTGAGACCCTCATAGCCCAGTAATTAAGGCACTCATCTGGGACACAGGAGAACCAAGTTCTGAATCAGGCAGAGTCATCACCACCTGCTCCTCAGGCTGTTTTGTGCAGACCCCAATCCAGCTGCTATGCTCTAAGGAGGCCTCTGAGCACATCTACTGGATTGGATCCCACAGCAGACATAGCACGTAAATATCTAGTTTGTGAACTGCACTGAGGCACAGGTGAAAGTTAGTTGCTAAGCGGCACGCTGCTGGCAGTACTGAGGTGGCGGTCTCAGTTTCCCCCCAGTAGAAGGTTATGAGCCTAGGGAGTTTAGGCACCTAGGATTTTGAGGATTAAATTCTGACCATGGCCACCTCAAGCGGCAGTTAGGTCCCCTCTGACAGGCCCAGGTTAGTTGTTGTAATAGAGGTTCTGCAATAACCAACAGGGTATATTAGCAGAGTTGAGTAGGAGAGCTTACACAATGCCCACCTACAGCACTACTCTCAAAAGTACCAAATACACACATCCAATAAAAAAAAAAAACAAGATTCCTTACCACCAATTTTTGTGTGATCTTAGCACTCACAAATCCAAATGTTAAGACATAGAGGCAAGGGTGTTTTTCAAACAGCTGAGTTGTAGATTTTTTATAGATCATTATTGCCAAAGTGATAACTAGCCCTATATGGAGGCCTGGTGAAAGAACACTAGTGCCCTGAAACACACAAAGCAGAAAACGTTTATCATAACTTGAATCATACCATAAATTTTTGGACCCAATTTTCAGGACTGCTGACCAACCACAACTTCCACTAAAAGCCCAATGAAGTCACATGTACTCAACATGTCTGGAAGAAGAAAAAATCAGGTCCTGAGTTGCTTTGCAGCCGGGGCACTCGCATTGACTTTTCCTTCCCATTATATTTTATAAACTCAAACCTCATTGCTGTTTCTCTGACAATACAAGACCCCTAATCAAGGCTATACAGAAAATATGACTTGGATTACCACTGCAGTTGAGTTATTAGCTGTCTCATTCACATATATTTAATGGCTTTACAGACAGCATTAAGGTATATCAAAACAGTAGAATCAACGTATTAGATTGCTTAAATATTCAGTCAGTAAGATGATCAGAAGTACCAAGTTTTTTGTAATGTAAGAATTTAACATGCAAGCCAAACACAGTAACCCGCTTCTTCCCCACCCCAATATTAGAATACAGTTTAAATTCTAAAATAGCTTACTGCGATTGTAGATCCATTTTTGCCAACTCCACCACCAAAGATGACATGGAAATAGTTGGAACAGGAAAATAATGCTCCACCCACTATTCCAAGAACAGGAAAAGTCTTCAATTTTAGGTCTATCAAAGGGATCTTTCAAGAAAAATGTTTAAAAAAATTAAAGGACATCATTCCTTGGAAAAAATTAAACTGTTGCTGAAATCTCCAAAAATAATTTGTATTGCTTTATTTTAACTATCCCTTTTCCTTGAAACTTATAATCAAATCAACAATTTCAGAGTACAGTCCTGTCCTTAAGATAAGATACTTTTTTTTGGTGGGGGGGGGGGGAAATGTTTAAATCCTGGAAAAATAGGTGGTTAAATTCTGCCCTTGAAATTCAGCTGTATTTTATGGTGCTAGTATTTGGAACACCCTTAAAAAGCTCTTTTTATACTTTGCTAAGTATTTCAAATTTGATTGAACAGAAATCTGTGTCAGAGGAAAAAGGATAGTTCTTTCTAAATTCATTGGTCAGCACAATGGAGCACCAAAGGAAATGCAAACTCCATCTGCCTGCTTTGTGATTACATTACATAGTATGCTATATGATGCATCTTTGCATTATGTATATTATCCAGATATAGATTTAACAAAATATTTACCTTTTAGAGTCAAATGCAGTTTCAAGAAAACTTCCAAGGCAGCAAAGGGTTAAAAAAAGAGGAGCAATAAATTTTCTGAAACCACGGACTACATATTTTTGGAGACAGACTTGTTTTTTCTTTAACATTAAAATGTAAGGCAGAGACCTCTGCATCTCAAAACAATCCACCAATTAACACAAAAAGAATATATAGTCAATTAGCCAAATTTGTGAAGTCTAAAGATCCCACTTATGGTTTGCATTTTAATCTTAATAGTTTCAGAAACAGAACAAAAGATATTTGGGGAGAAGAAAGCCAAACTGTTTAAGAGAACATTTTCCTCTAAAAATAATTTGCCATTTCATAATTGTCAGATTGATGAATAAGTTAGATACAATAAAACATTACCAAAATAATTTAGACTGCAAAATTAACTTGATGTTGCATGGTATTGATATCTATTCCAATCAACTAGTACGGTGTATTATACAGATGAAATCACCACCAGGAACAGGAACTGCAGTCCAGTATACAGCAGGCTTCAAATTGTTTCCAACTTTTAAAAATATTTGCATTCAATCCTATATGGTCCTATTCTACATGAAATAGATGAGCTGTTCCCCCTTCCCTCAAATAGACTGGAAATATTTTTTAATATACTGATGCCAGAACACTGCTGGGTAGACATTTTAAAGTTACAGGGCCAGATCAGCTCTTACATCAGTGTAAATCCAGTGCAGCTCCATTAACTTTAACAGTTACTCCATATTTACATCAGCATAAAGCAGAATTTAGCCCATTGGATTTGTAGATTTTAATGGACAGTTTGTTTTACAATCGAGACAGTCTACTTTAAAAATTATAATTTTGAGCAGAAATTTATGGTACAGGAATAATTAAATATAAGAACTGGATGTAAAAGAAACTTACATCTGAAAAATATAGACTGTGGGTAAGATTCCTTTGAACTATAATCAAAATGTATTTTCCAGGCCTAAAGTTAATATATGGCAGATGGGGTCTTTTTCCTCTGTGAAGCTCTAATTTCATGCATAGGAAACACACCATCACATCCAAGAGATACAGTACTGAACTACATGGAAACAGGCACCCTACAGTAAATATATAAAGCAATGTTTGTATGTATTAAAATTGAAATAAAAAAAGATTTAACAAATATAACAAACTGAATACAGAAGATTTGAAAAGCAATTACTAAACATCAATACACCTGCACATGACAGCTTCAGATACAACTGTGAAAGTCTGAATGCTTGATACACTTACCTTATAGTCCCACATAGTGGTTCCACCAAATGCAGACATCAAGAAGAGAATTATAATGGCTATCTGAACTTCAGTTACATCAACCCTAGAAAGAAAAGAGGCAGCAGGCTTAGTTCATACATCTGTTTGTTGGGGGGAAGGAATGGGAATAAATGATTAGGTAATTAAAATGTATACATTCAGGACATGCCATGTATATAAAATACCTGATTTCTGTGACCACAAAATTCTATATACCAACTAAAGCAAAAACATACTTTGCTAAATACCTGTTTATCATTTATAGTTATGCACAGAAAACTTGGTAGTTTTTTTTTTTTTTTTTTTAGTACTGTATAGCTATTTCGGAAATTTTCATAAGCTTACAAATCACGGTCATAAATATTAAGCAAAACGATAATTACAACAATGAGCTTTTAACAACAAAAACAGTAGTATCATCAGATCTCTCTATTTAACAAGGTTTTATTCGTATTGCAGAGTGAGTCTTTATACTATCCAGGGCCTGTTTTATTAAATTGAGTGAAACTGACTATTCATTTATCAAGCAATGTGATTATCAAACATCAATATTTACTAAAATTAGACAGGTGTGGTAGGTATTTTTGCAGGCAATGTATTTTGAGTATTGAATAAATGGCAGCCAGATATCGAATATCTGTCGTGCATTTTGCTAGATATGAAATTGATTCATTGATTTTTCCATAACCTCCCTTATTTTTTAAAAACAAAACCATTCCTCTAGTTTTGGACTATTTTTCCGTTAAAAAGAACATTTACAGGAGGTAATGCTGCCCACTTCTTAATTATAATGTCACCTGAAAGTGAGAACAGGCATTCCCATGCCACTGTTGCAGCCAGGGTCACAAGGTATTTATCTGCCAGAGGCGCTAAAGATTCATATGCTTCAACCACCATTCCAGGGGACATGCATCCATGGTGATGATGCTTGTTAAAAAAAAAAAAGTGTTAATTAAATTTGTAACTAAACTCCTTGGGGGAGAATTGTATGTCTCCTGCTCTCTTACCTGCATTCTGTCATATATTTCATGTTATAGCAGTCTCGGATGATAACCCAGCACACGTTGTTCGTTTTAAGAACACTTTCACCGCAAATTTGACAAAAAGCAAAGAAGATACCAATATGAAATTTCTAAAGATAGCTACAGCACTCGACCCAAAGTTTAAGAATCTGAAGTGTCTTCCAAAATCTGAGAGGGACGAGGTGTGGAGCATCCTTTCAGAAATCTGAAAAGAGCAACACTGCAATGCAGAAACTACAGAATCCAAACCACCAAAAAAGAAAATCAACCTTCTGCTGGTGGCATCTGACTCTCATGATGAAAATGACACAGGGATGCACGTCCCGTGGAATGGTGGTTGAAGCATGAAGGGACATGTGGATCTTTAGTGCATCTTGCATGTAAATATCTTGCAACACTAGCTACAACCGTGCTATGCAAACGTCTGTTCTCACTTTCAAGTGACATTGGAAACAAGAAGCAGGCAGCATTATCGTCTGCAAACAAACTTTTGTCTAAGCAATTGGCTGAACAAGAAGTAGGACTGAGTGGACGTAGCGTGGTCCTTATACTCTCGACTGTAAGGAATATACAAGGTTAACATCACTTCCAGGACTAGCCGCCCCAAAGTAAAAGAGCACAGGCCACATATCCCCGGATAGGCTCAGCAGAGCATAAATGCTGCACCCTCCTCAAACAGTGGAGAAGTGAGGTGAAGTGTCCACTGTGCTCTTGGAGCTCTGGGAAGCACTGTGCACCCCAATGACTAACAGTGACTTTACGAAGCCATTATTGTAAATAGAGTTTAATGTATTGCAAATCAATAGCAATTTTACAGAGGTCTCAGGGACATGTGTAAAAAGGAATGTCAGTTTTGATAGAATTCCAGGTCCTGGACCAGATATGAACTTCAGATAAAACAGACATTGAGATTTTTTTTTTTTGGCAGGTTGGGGGAGGGAAGGATGGGTGGAAGGTAAAATGAGATGTGTCAAAATTTGGTGTGTCAAATGCAAAGATCAAATATGTACAGTTCTGAAAAGAGTTCTACTTACTTTCCAAACTTTAACATACCCGATACATATGTCTGCCAGTGAGCACAATAAAACATGAACATTCCCACAAAACAACAGAAAAACAGCCAGTCAGGGTTCGTTCCCAGTCGAACAGCTATGCAGGCTCCAATGGAAACAAAAACTGAAAGGCAGAGATAAGCATGGTTAGTCATAAATAATTATACTACCTTCAATTTTAAAGACAAACACTAGACAAAGTTTGATTGCAATAGCATCAATAGTATAGTGACTTGTTGGACAGCATTTCCCAAACTTGAAGCTGAGCCCCCTTCAGGAAAATGAAGCCTATGGTGCCCTTTACATCCCCATAGTGTGCCCATCTTAATTTATACCTTTTCAGCCCTCCCACCCCCCAACCAGGGAGGCATACCCACATCTTGTGTAACACTGTTATAGGATAGTGAGAGTGAGTTACAGATTATTGTAAAAATAGGTTTTACATTTTAGAATAAACTTTTTTTTTCCTAAAATCTGTTTAAAAACAAAAACACATCACACCATCATCAAGTGCAGATCAAATATAGGGAATCTCATCACAAAATCTTTAGAGAATTGAAATATTGTGAAAACGGCAAGAAAATGAACTCTTGGGTAACCTTAACTACATCACACACAGCTAAGCACTCACTGTAGTGTTCCTTGTTTCATTAGGTTTAGGTCAGGGTTTCTCAACCTGTGGGTTGTGACCTAAAACTGGGCAACTGGAATGTTTCAACGGATCACATGACAGTTCCAGTCCTGCGAGACGGTTGTGGCCTGGTGCATGGGGTCAGAGTGCCACTCAAGTTTGGCTCAGTTACTCCTCCATCATGATGATGGGAAGGTAGCCAGCTCAAATATGAGTGAGGGGCACTGTGATGCCTGTGTGCCAGGTCATGCCACTCACACAAATCTGGCCCAGCTGGTTCCCCCCTTAGGGGGTGGAGCCAAACTTAAGTGGTGGTGTGATCCTGGAGGTGACAATGCCCAGAGTAGGGAACTGAGCTGAGCCAGCCCCATGTACCCAGAGGTGCAGGAGCTGTCACTGCAGGGGGGGGTCTGCAAAGCCCCATCCCCTCAACACCCTATACCCCCAGGAACAGGACCCAGTTCCTAGACTTGGGGCTCTCGCACATATCAAAGCCTATTTTCTCAGTTAATCAAACATCTGTCATAACTTACTCGACAGAAGAACTGAAGGCTGGCCTCACTACTTATGTGGCTCGATCACAATAGTGATGAGGGCTGTATAAGTATCTAAGATGCCAGATACAGTATAAATACCTGCAGTTCAATTTTAATTTGATGCTAAATTGCCAAGATGAGTTAAGGTTTATACTATAAACAACAACAAAAGTGGGCTATTAATTTCAGATATTAAGCAGTAGCCAATTAAAAATTGTGACTTGGACAGCAATTCAGAAAACATCACTTCAGGAGAGAGAAACACAAGAACTTGCATGTTTTAGTTTGTTTTGTTTTTTGATGGAAGTAGTCTAGCCCATCATTTTGATTTCTTTCTTAAAAGGAAATGAAACCTTTTCTAATTAGAAAGATTGAGTCATGTCAACATAATCAGGCACTATGAAAGCGAAATGAGGAAAAGTAAACACACTTAAAAGTTGTTAGAACTACAGTACCAGGTCAGGAGAGATTTAATTCCTTATTGTTACTTGTATTAGTCATCTCGGCTCTAGTGGAAATGTATACCGTAGACGCTAATGTTAAAAAAAAAGCCTGAAGGATAGTGTGCCTACTGCCTGGAGATACTGCACTTCTCTCCAAGGAAATCTTTGAATGTACTGCATTGCTTAGAAAAAGTGATCAGATTCAATAGAGGGAACACACTCATTTCATACTCTCAATGTATGCCTGCAAGAACTAGGTAACATGCATTATACATGTCTCAGGGCCACTTCTAAAATATTTTCCTACTCCCTAGGTTAGTAAGTAATAACCAGCTAGCTCTCATACAGAGCTTTTCACCAGTAGATCTCAAAGAGCTTTACAAATGAGGTCAGTAGTCTTATTCCCATTTTACAGATGGAAAACAGAGGCACCAACAGGTGAAGTGACTTGTTCATAATCACCCAGCAGGCCAGCAAGAGAATCCAGGACTCCACAGGCCCAGTCTAGTTTTTAATCCATTAGGTCAGATTGTACCTTACTAGGATTTAGTTTTTTCCAGTTACCCCATCTCGAGTTTTAAAAAAGAAGAAATAAAGTTACCTGTGGAAATACAGTCACAGCCATGGTCAAAAAGTTCCCCTAAGGGGGAACTACTATTTGTTCTTCTGGCTTGTTTCCCATCAATAGCATCCAGGGACTGGTAAACAAAGAGTCCTAATGCACACAAGAGGAATACCCAACACGGTGCCTGAAACAGATGCACGAATATCAATACTGTCAGTTCCAGATTACTTACTATTAGCCAAAAATCTATCATACTACAGATTTTCTCTGCATTAAAAGCTTTCAGAGCAGAAGCATGCTAAGAGACTACCATGGACAGGCCAAAGTCTTCTTTCAGTTTTAGCAGTGTAAATTGCAGTAAATCTGAAATGAATTACTCAGTTTACATCACTGAAACAGAATCTATGCAGTCTCATACTTGTGCTTTCATTTACAAAACTAAAAGTTTAGGTAGATACAGCTATCTAAAGTGGCATCAAGATTAATAAACTTCAGTTTTCTCACCTGAAAATTGAGAGAGGTGCACATAATTAGTAGGAGTGGTTCTATCCATGTTTATGGACACACAACCCAAACAAAAAAGAGCTTCTTAAAAAAAAAAAAAAAAAATTCAGCATTTCATTCAAATTCTCTGAAGTCAATTAGATGATTAACTTTGAATTTTATTTTTTTCCTCAGTATTTAGAGAGCTGGTTATATTTGTATATCAAATTTCAGTTAATATGCAATTAAACGTAGAAAATGCATTACATAATTTTGTTAACAGAAGTTTTACTTTTTAAATAGACAAAGTTGGAGATTTTCAAGGCTCAAAGGGCAGTCAGACACCTAACTGCCATTTGTGCCTTGCAGAATCTCTTCCAAGTAAATAAATGGTTCTCTTAAGAATGAAGAGCTACTGTCCATTGAATGTAGACTTTGATCATTTATTTAGTTCTTGTTTTAAATTGATTGGGGTTGTTTTTGATCATTCATTACTGGGTTTTAGTTTAGCAGGACTTGCCATGGTAGTGGTCCCATCTCGGAGGGGAGATTTAGCTTTCAGAAATCAGTACCGACTTTGAAACTAGTACTTACTGATTACTTTTTCTCATACACCCCCAAATCTAGTTTCAGTCCAGGTCACATTTTTGCCCCCTAGTTGTTACCAATCACACTTTACACAAAAAATTGTTCGGGAAGAAACAAAGTCAAAGATTACATGCAAGATGTTTATATCAAATAAATATAAAAACCCATCGGAAATCATGAAAATTAATTCTCTTCTACCCCTACATAGGAACTATCTGTTACATCCTGCCCTCAGTTACTCTTGTACAATCCCTCTTCAGTGGGAGCTCACTGGTGTAACAGGGCAAAATTTGGCTGTACCACATACCTCGTAATCAAGATAGATAATATTTCCTTTCCAAGTCTGTTTATTAAAGGTGAGTGAGTGTATCTGGATAACAAAATTATACATTATATGGATATACTGAATATTAACGAGTAGATGTGGGGCTGAGAGCCAGGAAAAAATCCACTTTAAATAAATCCTCACACAACAGGTACACATCCACATAAACTAGCCAGTTGTCTCAGTCAAACCAGAAAAGAGAAGAATTTTGACAACTGAAAATAATAAACCTTTTTTTAAACTAAGTTAGGACAGGAGGTTTTCATGGAGGGGAATGTAGAAGGAGGAAAAATGAAAGTATGGTGAGATAGTTGCTCTTAAGCCCTCTTCATTATATCCCATCATAGCACTTGTGAACCAGTTTGTTTAGAACAAATCATGCATCAGATTTAGACTCATCCCAGGAACCCACAAGACCATATTTAAGGAAGATTCCGTTTTGAGCTTAAAAGCCTTGCTCATAAAGCCAGAAAAGAACAATACTTAAAGCCATGAATTTGTAAACTTAAAAAACAAAACTTAGATAACTTTCAGAAAGAAAAGATTGTCAGTATCTCTCTACTTGGGACCCTTCCTACTCCACTTAGCCCTGATACAAACTTCTAAATGAGAATCCAGTAGACTTCTGATTTGGAGGCAATAGTAGCATCATCCTAGTTAAGAGCAGGCTGAGTAATCCTTATCTGGACCATTGCTAAATCTATTTTAAAATTTGTCTAGCATCATGACAAAAGAAAAATAAAGTAATGAAAACTCTAGGGAAAATAAAGGATCTGAATGTAATGAGTACAGCATCAGATTAATTTCCAGAGTATGTCACACAAAGGAATCAGATAGGAAGTAAAAACAGGACCTAAAATAAACTTTAAGGAGCCCTGAGAATTCATTATATTCTAGCTAAGTTTGTAAACGGATCTCAACCTGACCCCTAAATTGCACTTGCAATTCTGCAAGTACAGAGTTTAGTTAGATACTCATCTGATTGTAGGACTAATGTTGATAGTTACTGTAGGTGTCTAATTTCTACTTGCATCTGCAAACAGTTGGCACAATTTTAGAAGCTTTCTTAGAAAATACGGGCTTTCAAGATTTTTAAACATGTCCATTGTCTTTGGGTTTAAGCTTCTCCAATGTGGGAGTACCTACTTCTGTAGTCATAATATAAAATCCGTTATGCTCTTTATGTTGGTATTACTTCAATTTAAAATAAGACTACCATCTAATTCTAGTCAAATGTTTTTTTCCTATTGGTAAGTGCTCTCCTATTCCAGCTGGGTTATCTTATCTCTTCTCACTCCTTGGACAAGATTACACTTGCAATCTCTGCGATATATTTAAATATATGTTCATGATTGTTACTACTGATTAGTTGTAACAATTCGGTCAAATATATATATATATTCCCATATTCAAAGAGTAGTGTCTCTCTTGGTTCAGGTATGACACCAGTGACTTTTGGACTTTCACTGTAGTTTACACAGTATTAGAGACTCTGAATCCCCACCAATCTTTAGGTCAAAGATCTAGACTCACATTTTTACAAAGGCCTAAACCTAATGATTTATGAAGCAAGAGGCTCCAACAGTTCCTCCTCTCCTCCCAAATAGCATTAAGTGAGGAGAAAATTAAAAAAGTCTAGCATTATCTCTAAATTAGATACAAAAAAGATTTAAATTCTAACTGACATGAGCATTTTGGGGGCAGGCAGAAAACAAAATAGCATTATGGTAACCCAATGGAAGATTATAAACTAGCTTCCATCCTGCTCCAATACAGGTTTAACATTACATTTTTAAATAATTAAGTTTTATGTTTTTTTCCTCCTATTAATCTAGTTATTAAATAAGAGGCAAAATGGTTTTATCATCTTTATAGGCAAAACACATAAAGGGACAAAGACTTTCAAAACACGCGTAAGCTAGGAACAGGGGAAAATCCAAACTCATCTTCCCTCAGGAAGACAGGAAAGTGACCATGTAGAAAGAACAGGGCCTTTTGACAAGTAGCCTCAGAATCCAGGAGTGCCCTCAACCCGGATTAACCCTAGCACTTTTAAATCCCCTACATTAATCTAAATTCCCATTTAAACAAAATCTCTGTTGTAGCCCTTATCCTTGCAAAGAAAATGTAAAATGATCATTAGGATTACGTGTCAATAGTTTTTCATAAAGATCAAGTATTATTCAATATTCTCCCCACAGCCCTCCCCACACACATACCCTCCGTCAGATGCCCAAGGCTAGCCTTTGAGGTCTATGAAATCCATGACCCTAGGGCCCTCAATTTTGGGAAGGACTTAGGACAGATTCTTGGCTGTGTTGCCCAGGCCTCTGCTGCTTGAGTTGCAATAAATTCCCCTTTTCAGCCATTTGCCTACAGTTTAAAATATAGTTTTATAGTCCAGATTACCCAAAAAAGCAATTATGCATATCATACACAGAATTAAAACTGTAGGCTGTGCTAATTCTGTTAATAAGATCCTCTCAACCACTCTATTTTCCCACACTCCTCCCTTCTTCAAAAGCCACTGGATATATAAAACTGCTAAACAGATTACTATTGTTAAACAACATCTCACTCGCAGTTGGCATTTTATTTGTTTCTGAATACATAATCTCCATATTCAATGGAGAATCATGAAGAAAACGCTGTCATGTCACATTCTTCAACAGTAGCAATGCTATTTAATTCCAGTTTATTCTATGTGGTATGTTTGCTATTTATCTTGTTTAATCTTTTAAGTAATTATTTCATAAAATACGATCAAGAAAGCCAGAACAATGGCTTGATACAGTAAGTAAACATAACTGTACTTTGTCACAGAAAGACAATGCGTGACTTTCTCCCTGTACACAGACATTTTTAGTATTTCCAAATTTGGGATACTACAATCAATTAGTCAAGCCTTTCCCGCCCCGCCCCCCTCTTTTTTTAAGGTTGCCTTTTTTCAAAGCATTGTTGGATTTGCAACCTGTGTCAAGGATCTTACTTTAGAGCTTCTTTATATGAAAAGGTAACAAGCTTCATATCACAATTCCTCAATTTGTACAGATTAAAAAAGCTTGCACATTGTTACTGTATTCATTATTAGCTAATGACAGCTTCAACAACCCCATGGTTATTCAGTAGAATAGACATGATAATGAAACTGTTTGATTTCTTAAATCAAACTTTGAAACAAGGATTCTTGAATTAAAGAGAACATGCTAATGTTTGCAGTCATAACTTGAGATCATATTGTCTGAAGAGAGTTTATTTAATGGAAAACAGTTCTGCTACACTCAACTTCAAACTGATGTTTGATAACATAAATATCTTTCTCCCCTGATTAGAACGTGTACACACATATACTAGAATTCAAGTTAAAAGTTTCCCCTGCCTTCTCAGTATGGGCTTTCCATTTCCTTATAAATTCCCACCATGACAGGATCCATGGAGCGTGAGGAGCAAAGGGTTTTCATTCTCCTCATCTTCCCCATAACTAGCTTCTCCATATCAGTTAACGCTACAGAACACCTGCTGAGAGGGGAAGCAGATTGCACTGAAAATGTAGCAACAGGTGTCGGCATGAATGGCTTGAGGGAGTTGGAAACGGGATATGGAGCCTTTCACCCCAAGGTCATCACTTCAAAGCTAACCCAGGATGGTAGTGACCTGCATGTTGTTGGGCAGCTGACATGAAATGTGTTGGTGATCTCAATCTAACTGGTAGTAAACCAGTGTCCAAATCACAAAACCCTCCACCATACTTAGGCCTAGTTGACAGTCTCATAGACTCATAGATATTAAGGTCAGAAGGGACCATTATGATCATCTAGTCTGACCTCCTGCACAATGCAGGCCACAGAATCTCACCCACCCACTCCTGCAATAAACCTCTCACTTATGTCTGAGCTATTGAAGTCCTCAAATCATGGTTTAAAGACTTCAAGGTGCAGAGAATCCTCCAGCAAGCGAACCGTGCCCCATGCTACAGAGGAAGACAAAAAACCCCCAGGGCCTCTTCCAATTTGCCCTAGAGGAAAATTCCTTCCCAACCCCAAAGATGACAATCAGCTGAACCCTGAGCATGTAGGCAAGATTCACAAGCCAGATACCCAGGAAAGAATTCTCTGTAGTAACTCAGATCCCACCCCATCTAACATCCCATCACAGGCCATTGGGCCTATTTACCATGAATAGTTAAAGATCAATTAATTGCCAAAATCATGTTATCCCATCATACCATCTCCTCTATAAACTTATCGAGTTTAATCTTGAAGCCAGATAGGTCTTTTGCCCCACTGCTTCCCTTGGAAGGCTATTCCAGAACTTCACTCCTCTGATGGTTAGAAACCTTCGTCTAATTTCAAGTCTAAACTTCCCAATGGCCAGTTTATATCCCTTTGTTCTTGTGTCCACATTGGTATTGAGCTTAAATAATTCCTCTCCCTCTCCAGTATTTATCTCTGATATATTTATAGAGAGCAATCATATCTCCCCTCAACCTTCTTTTGGTTAGGCTAAACAAGCCAAGCTCCTTGAGTCTCCTTTCATAAGACAGGTTTTCCATTCCTTGGATCATCCTAGTAGCCCTTCTCTGTACCTGTTCCAGTTTGAATTCATCCTTCTTAAACATGGGAGACCAGAACTGCACACAGTATTCCAGATGAGGTCTCACCAGTGGCTTGTATAACGGTACTAACACCTCCTTATCTCTACTGGAAATACCTCGCCTGATGCATCCCAAGACCGCATTAGCTTTTTTCATGGCCATATCACATTGGCAGCTCATAGTCATCCTGTGGTCAACCAATACTCCAAGGTCCTTTCCTCTTCCGTTACTTCTAATTGATGCATCCCCAACTTATAACTAAAATTCTTGTTATTAATCCCTAAATGCATAACCTTACACTTCTCGCTATTAAATTTCATCCTATTACTATTACTCCAGTTTACAAGGTCATCCAGATCCAGTATGATATCCCCGTCCTTCTCTAAATTGGCAATACCTCCCAGCTTTGTATCATCCGCAAACTTTATTGGCACACTCCCACTTTTTGTGCTGAGGTCAGTAATAAAAAGATTAAATAAGATCGGTCCGAAAACCAGTCCCTGAGGAACTCCACTGGTAACCTCCCTCCAGTCTGACAGTTCACCTTTCAGTATGACCCGCTGTAGTCTCCCTTTTAACCAATACCTTATCCACCATTCAATTTTCATATTGATCCCCATCTTTTCCAATTTAACTAATAATTCCCCATGTGGCACCGTATCAAACACTATACTGAAATCTAGGTAAATTAGATACACTGCGTTTCCTTTGTCTAAAAAAATCTGTTACTTTCTCAAAGAAGGAGATCAGGTTGGTTTGGCACGATCTACCTTTTGTAAAACCATGTTGTATTGTGTTCCATTTATCATTGACCTCAATGTCCTTAACTACTTTCTCCTCCAAAATTTTTTCCGACCTTTTAAACTACAGATGTCAAACTAACAGACCTGTAGTTACCCGGATCACTTTTTCCCCCCCCTTTTTAAAAATAGGAACTATGTTAGCAATTCTCCAGTCATACGGTACAGCCCCTGAGTTTACAGATTAATTAAAAATTCTTGCTAATGGGATTGCAATTTCATGTGCCAATTCCTTTAATATTCTTGGATGAAGATTATCTGGGCCCCCCAATTTAGTCCCATTAAGCTGTTCGAGTTTCACTTCTACCTCAGATAAGGTAATATCTGCCTCCATATCCTCATTCCCATTTGTCATCCTACCATTATCCCGAAGATCCTCATTAGCCTTATTAAAGACTGAGGCAAAGTATTTGTTTAGATATTAGGCCATGCCTAGATTATCCTTAACCTTCACTCCATCCTCAGTGTTTAGCAGTCCCACTTCTTTCTTTGTTTTCTTCTTATTTATATAGCTATAGAACCTTTCACTATTGGTTTTAATTCCCTTTACAAGGTCCTTCTCATTTTATCCCTACATGTTCTGACCTCAATAAGGGAGGGATCAGCAAGGAAAGCTACCATCTTCCACTCCCTGTACGCTTTCCTGTTTTTTCTTAATCACCTCCCTGCGATGCTTGCTTATCCAGCTTGGTCTACAACTCCTGCCTATGAATTTTTTACCCTTTCTTGGGATGCAGGCTTCCGGAAGCCAAAATAGCTCAGGAGACCAGATTCTTGAATTAAAGCTATGTAATGTCATGAACACAAAGGTTCCAGTGCCCTGGAAAATTAACCTAAAATAATTACAAATTTTTAAATTAAAATGTAATGTTACTGTCTTTCTGTCCCATTGAGCAGCTTTAAATTGGCAAGCTTGAAGTAGCTTTGTTTTTTAATGAAACCTTAAGGAGTTATTTATAAACACCAGTAAAATGTTTACAAACTGAGGGATATTTTGGAAGTTCAGAGAGAGTAAATAAAGGACTCTGGTAAAATTACTGCATGGTAAAAAGGATCAAGATATGGTGAAAGAAAGAGATAGTGACAGAATAGCGAAAGGGTAGAAGTGTTGGACCCAGTAATTAAGTTGGTAATTATTCTTAATAATTATAATTATTCAGGAGAGTGCAGCTAAATCACATCTACTTTCTCATCAATTCACAGAAGATCGCCATCTCTCATTTTGCCATCTCCCTGTAAGACGAACACATCCCATTCCCCCACTCTTAAAATGACCCTTTTATAGATGTACATTTAAGTCCTATATTACTTTTCTTTAAAGGCTGAACACAAAGCTCTGAGATTTTTTCCCTCACAGGATACAGCCAATTCCTTGATAAACTTTATGGGCTTCCCAAGCACTCTTTCAAGAGTTTGACTATATACTTGTTAACTCTGTGCCAAACATTAGGTACAATATTTTTTAAGGTGGTTTAAGAGCTCTCTTGACATACAACTAAGTGACACTTGTTAGCCTTTTTGTGGCCACTGCACAACATATTCTTACGTTCAAGTCATCCTGTACTATCATATTTCCTTCCCCACATGCCCAGTTACAAAAAAAGGGCCTATTTTGAGTTGATTTTTGGAGATACACCTACAAACAAAATTTCATTATCTGCTTTTCTTCCCATTTCCTCCCATATGCTTATACCCTCTGGAGTCTGACAATAGTCTCCTGAATATCAACAACTATGTTTATACTTTTGACAGATTTCATCACTGTGTCCCCATGACCTAGAAATCTCGCGATGCGACCAGGCAGAGGGCACAGGAGGTGCACAGGTTTTTCAGAGCTCCCCTGGGTCAGACATATGCATTATAATTCACTAGACCGTGGCATGTGAAATCTCTACCGAGACCTGGCAGCCCACTGGTCATTGTAATCACTATGAAATGTATGTATGGATAATATTCACAGAATTGTGTCTCTCTACTGGAAATTATGTTCTTAAGGCAGGTAACCAGGAGGTAAGAGACTCACACTAAGGCCAGAAGGGACCATCATGATCATCTAGTCCGAATTCCCGCACATGCAGGCTACAGAACCTCACCCACCCACTCCTGTAATAGAGCCATAACCTCTGTCTGAGTTACTGAAGTCCTGAAATCATGATTTAAGGCTCCAAGTTAGAGAATCCACCATTTGCTCTAGTTTAAACCTGCAGGTGACCTGTGCCCCATGCTGCAGAAGAAGATGACAAACCCTCAATCTCTCTCCAATCTGACCTGGGCTGAAATTTCTATCAAATTGTCAAAAATCAATTAAAAGGCAAACATCGGTCAGTGTGCTATAACAGATGACTGTTGTCGCAGCTGTTCTGAAGATGTTTATCAAGATACCGAGGTTGCATCATTGTCATCTCCTACCCATCAGAAGGAACCAGGTGTTGCATCACATCCTTTAGTGCATGCATAGTGTTCACACATTTACTATTTCACAATGTCTTTGTAAAGCTCCAGGATTAGACAGGCATATTTCCTCCACACCATCCCCATTTGGCAGTGAACAATTAACTTTGTTCTGCTGGGAAGAAAAACACCTCAAAATGCTACAGTACTCTTGGTGAGAGATTGGGAGTAAGAATGGAGAGCTGTGACCTGTCACAGAGTCACAATCTTGGTGCATCTTTCCCCTGTGCCTTTAAAACTCATATCAAGGCTTGAGGGCTCTCAATCCAGGACTTTCACAGGCACTAAATTACCTACACTTTTTAAATATATTATGAAATATGTACCTATACTTACCTATGTTTTTTTAAAAAAAGTGTTAAAATTCAGTTTCAATAACTTAAAGTACTACTAGCAGGGGACTTTAATTATATAGAATCTTTTGTCTCTTTAATATTCACAGTTTTATAGAGAGAAATGCAGTGTTGTAATACTCCTCACAATTAAATAGTCAAGACTCTCACTCAATTATAATGGGAAATGTTGCTTCTTGTGGCCATTATGTAGAGTTGAGAAGTTGAAGTGTACTTCTATGCTGTCAGGTTGGCCAATGATTTAATAATTCATAAAATGTTTCATTACTACATCCACCATGTCTCTCTAGTATCTTGGGACTGACACGGTACAACTACACTGCATAAAAACAATTTGGGTATTAAGAATTCAAAAGCAAATTTGCATGCTTCTCCCAGTTTGCCCAACTAAAACTTTCTTAAAAAAAAAAAAGTTTGCAGGCCTTTAATCTACAGCTAGAATGCAAAAGTTAAGGGTAATAAAAAAACACACGTAGACAAGCCAAGATGCTCAAGTGTTACAATATCAAAAGATCTATAATACACTAATCCTAACAGCTATGTTCCAATTTATTGTGGCTAGCACAGTTTCAACCTTGGTATGGGTACAGTTATGAACAAGCCAGATCTCTGAACAACTGCACTTCTATAAACCCTGAGGAATTTTTGTCTGTTACCACATACCGAGCTGCAACTAACTACAAGTTTGTAATTCCATCTCACTGTATTATTACAATCCCAATAATGTAAAATCTTTTCTGTATGATCCACATGTATTTTTCCTGAAGTGAAAATATCTGAGGGTGATATTTAAAACAGCAGGTTAACCTATTAGTCTTTAACCTGTAATGGCAAGAGTTCTCCTACATTTTGGGTCACAAGTGAAAACAAGTTTGGAGGTTTAATTTTAGCTCCTAACACAGGTTTCTCCACATCCCAAAAGCACAACAGAAGTCAGATCCAGATCCTGCAAGTGGATCTGCACAGATAGGCCTTTGCAAAGCCCCATTTACATCAATGAGGCGCTGCAAGAGTCTGACTGTGTGAGTGCACTTGCAGGACTAAGGCCATCGTTTCCACCTTGTGATAGAAAAGTCTAGGCCCTCTTCACTCCTGCCACTCGTGCAGTAGTTCAGAACTGCAAGAGGGCTCCCACATTGCTCATGCTCTCTTTCTTGAAATGAAAAGATGACAGAATTTGTTTGGACAAACAGGAGTTGGATAACAGGGTGAGTTTGTGTTGTAAGGAGATGCATACATTGGTGAGAGAGAATGTTGTGATGGGAGGCATAAAACAACCCCCTAAATTAAAACAAGAACACAGAACAAAAGGAGGTTCCTGCTTCATATTACATGTTTATAATGGATGTTGTGATGGTTGAATGAGATTTTTAATTTAGACTGCCAGGTGAAATCTGACCCAGCATTTAGGTTTTACAAAACTCATCTTTTATAAAATTAACACCACTGAAAAAAGTGGGAAAAATTTCTCATTGAGCTAGTGCACTATATAGTGCTATACACTAAAAATAGAAGTGTAGTCATGGCAGCATGAGGGACTAGTCACCCCAACTATGATCCTATTCAAGACCCCAACTATGTACTTGGAGCGGTTACCCCCTTCCTGCGCTTGCACTACCATGACTACAATTTTATTTTTAGCATGCTAGCTGAGTCAGAGCCAGTATAGGTATGTCTACCCAAGCTGGAAATTCCAGCTCCAGCTCCAGCTCCAGCACAGACATAGCCTAAGTCAGTAGTTCTCAAACTTTTTTTTTTGCAGACCACTTGAAAATTGCTGAGGGTCTCGGCAGACCACTTAATGATCTTTCCAAATGTTGTTTGTACAGTTAGCTAACTATTGTAAAGCGCTTTGGATAAAAGCGCTATAGAAAAAAAATAATTAACTTTTTTTGTTCTATAAATAAAAGCACACAACTCATTTTAATATCAGTAGTCTTACCTTTCTAATGCGATGGATGTGCTCTCTCTCCCCCGCTGCGGCAGCTCCCGAGCTGGGGCTGGGAAGGGGGGGGTCTCTCCCCCATCCACAGCAGCCACAGAACTGAGGCTGGGAAGGAGGGCCATCTCTCCCCGGCAGCTGCAGCCCTGGATCTGGGGAAAGTCACCTCTTTCTCTGGCTGCCGCAACCCTACACATCCCAAATTCCCCCCACTGCCCCCTCCCACCTACCTCTATTCCCCCCAAGGCTACGACCTCACCTTACATGTGCATCTTCTCCAGGGTCCAAGCACTTAATTAGTGGCACCATGCCAGCGTGGCTCCACTAATTAGGTGGGTGGCCCTTCATTTTCTTGTGTGCGGCCGTCCAAGCGCGCACCTTAGAGGGAACTATATGCGGACCACCTGAATGTAGCTTGCGGACCACTGGTGGTCCATGGATCACAGTTTGAGAACCTCTGACTTAAGTTAACAGAGTAGCATTAGGCACTTTAAATGCCAGCAACTTCAGTCTACACTAGTGCTCCCATCTTTGGAGCTGAACTGTAGATGAGATTGGTTGGATATTGTGAGTAAAAAAGCCCGTTCAGTATTGCAGAAAGCCAAGATTTTCATGTAATGTCATGACTCCAGGAGCTTGGACTTAAGGACACCAATATTGTGTGTCTCATGATAAAATCATGACTGCTGGCAATACACAAGACAAATCTCTCTAGAAGAGAAAAGTCAAAACAGGCTTGAAATTCATCCCCCCAAAGGGAGTCTCCTTTTCCATCGAATGAGTGAGGTTTGGAGTATGTCAAAATATTAGAAACTATTTAGCATCAGAAGCAACCTACCCACAGACCAGACCGCACCAACTCAAAGTGGCACCAGACCATTCCAGAACAACCAATGCAAAACCTGCAGACATATCTCTGCTTCAATGATCAACACTCGCCCCCCACAACACAACTTTCAAAATCCATGGGTTCTACACATGCCTATCACAACATATGATATACCTCATCCAGTGCACTAGATGTCCCAATAAAAACTATGTGGGTGAAACCAATCACTATGATATTGAATGAACTCACCACAGAAAAATGATGAAAGACAAACACCCCATCACATGCGGGTGAACACTTTTCACAAAGCCATCGCTCTATATCTAACCTATCAGTCCTCAACCTCAAAAGAAACCTCCACAGCACTTTCAAAATACGAGCCCAGGGGCTCAAATTCGTTACTCTGCTAGATATTAAAAATCATGACTAGACAGAAACACTGGATTTAATGTTTATTACAACAGCATATAACCCACTAACCCCCTCTTTTTGTCCTACGACTGCAGAAGCATTATCGGGCCACTCTACCTTGAATGACCCCTTACAGTATGTGCTAACTATTTATGCTAAACAACCTGTTCCACAACCTTGTTGTGATGCTGGGAGTACCTTTCCCAGACCTTTCCCAGACCTGAAGAAGAGCTCTGGTGGCTTGAAAGCTTGTCTGTCTCGCCAACAGAAGTTGGTCCAATAAAAAGGTATTACCTCACTCACCTGGTCTCTAATATCCTGGGACCAATACTAGAACTACGCTGCATAGTACAGACCCTGTTGGTTGGCATTATAACAGTTTGGTCTTTCCTTCGTAGACATGGTTCAATCCCTTCTAGAAAGAGAAGGCCAAACACAGTTATAACACAGGTGGGGCACTATTGATGCAACACAGTAGGGTTTACTGTGTGCGTAGGCTCAAAATACTGTCTGAAGATATAGTGCTACAGTTGTGCGTTTTTTACAGCATCGTGGGATTTACAGTAGGAAGGGATTACAATGGGGGCAGGTTCTCAGTTTGTGTAGGAATTTGTTTTGCAGTGAGTGCTGTGTGTTACACCTGGAGATTACTGTATGCAGGAGGGATACAGGGTGTGTTTGTGTGGCTGTCATTTACACTAGAGAGAGGGTTATAAGGCCTCGCACAATGAGTATATACAATGTGCACAAAAGGTGTTACAGGGAAAAATGAGGCTTGAACGCTAGAGTTGCTGGGAGAGTTTCAGTCAGAGCAGGGACTGTGGGGGCAGAAGGTCAGTTACAGCATAGGTGGATTTAGTGATTACAATGCAGGAGAGAGTGAAGTGGTTTACAGTGGAGCATATATGCAGGGAGGAGGAGAAGGTGTTTGAGTGGGGGACAGGGACACGATGCAGGGGGTGAGAGCTGGCTAGAGAGGGTTATAACTGGGATTATTATGGAGTGTGCTGGGCGGGGAGGGTGGTTACTGTGGGGAAAAGGGTGGGGTAGTTTGGGGGGATGACAGTAGGTGATTGGGGTAGAGTAGGGTGACCAATTTTGTAGGGACAGTCCCAATATTTGGGACTTTATCTTATATAGGTGCCTATTACCCCCTACTCCCATCCCAATTTTGCGCACTCGCCCTCTGGTCACTCTAGGGTAGAGGGACGATTAGCTGGGGGGTGGGGCAGTATGGGGCAAAGGGGTGACTTGAGAGGGGTGGCTGGGGAACGAGGCGGCGAAGGGGCCAGGCTACGGCGGGGTGAGGGGAGCAGAGGCGCGGGTGGGGGGGGGGGCGCGAGACTGGGGGAAGCGGCAGCTACTTGGGTCTCTGGGGAGGCTGGCGGGGGCGGCAGGGGGACCCTCGGGCCGTACCTGCTCGGTGGCGCCGGGGCAGTAGGCGATGAGCAGCAGCGTGGTGAGCAGGTTGAGCAGGAGGCCGCTCAGGGTGATGGTGTTGGGGGCCAGCCAGGCCGGGATCTGCTCCACCAGCCAGGCCCAGTAGAGCTGCAGCGGCGGCTCCAGCAGCGAGCGCCCGGACGCGCTGTAGCGATGCTGCTCCAGCCGCCTCAGCTGCGCCGCGCTCAGGGGCTTGGGCGGCGCCCACAGGCCGGCCATGGCAGCTCCTCGCGGGGGCTCGCTCGGCGCCTGGGCCTGGGCCTGGGCGCTCCCGGGGCTCGGCGGAGGGAGGGGCGGAGGCCGGAGCGCAGCCGCCGCCCGCAGCCGATATTTAACCCGCGGCCCCCGGGCCCTGAAGTGCGCCCGCCCCCAGCACTCCCCGCTGGGCTACGGGGAGCCAGGCAGCCCCGATCCCCGCCTACCCCCCAGGGGGGCCGGGCAGCTCCTCCCCCCACCTCCCTCCGCTCACTCCCACCTGCCCCACAGGGAGCCAAGCAGCTCCTCCTCCCTTCCCCCATAAGGGATCTGGCAGTGGCAACCCCCCCCCCCACATCTTTACCCCACAGGCTGAGCCCAACAAGCCCACACATGCCCCATGGACCCTTCGATACTGTGTACGTAATGACTACGAGCTAGTGGTCTCTTAGGCACTGTGATGCCCCCTAAGGCAATGGGCTGCCCACCGCCTCAGTGATAACTAGATTAGGGTGACCAGATGTCCCGATTTTACAGGGACAGTCCCAATATTTGGGTTTTTTTTTAATATGGGCTCCTATTACCCCCCACCCCATGTCCCGATTTTTCACACTTTCTGTCTGGTCACCCTAAACTAGATGGAGACGGCTCACCTGTGATAATCAGCTCAGGTGCTACACCAGTCACATCATCCCTTACTAAGGCCTGGTCTCCACAGATCACACTTTCCACGAGGGTGACAACTTGCCCTGTGTTTTAAGTGACATCCCCCTCTTCGGTGCTTAATATTCTGCAACCTATATATGTTTAGGCACTACCACTTCTTAACACTTATGCTACCTAAGCACAGATCGGAAAGCACTTTACAAAGGAATCATTATCCCCATTTTGCAGATGGGGACTGAGGCACAAAGAGGTGAAGGGTCTTGTCCATAGTCATGCAGCAGTTAAGTGGCAGAACCAGGAATAGAACCAGGTCTCTTGACTCCAAGTCAAGTGCCCCACTGCATTAAAGAAACATTTGATCAACTAACAGTGAACAGGATCATACTGTGGTATAAAGGTATGATTCTGTGCTGTGTGAGATTTTTGTGTCTGGCTATGTTTTATCTGACTTGGAGGTTCTCAGACTATGGTATCTGAACAACTGATGGTCCATGAAGCAGTTGCTTGTTGTCTGCTGAGAGCTAGCTGTTCACAAGGTACTGGTTTCTTCTCCTTATTTCCAGTAACTAAATTGCATTAAGAGACGGATACAAATACATTCAGTATCTTCCTAATATTTTTTCACGTAAACAATTGCCTTGCTTGCCAGAGGGCTGTTATACAATTGCAAATAGGAGGAAGCTGTCTGTTTAATTGCAAATGGCAGGGGAGTTGATTTGCATTGTCATGAATAAGAGGGGAGGAGTGTCACAAGATAACGGCTGTAGTAAACTGTGGTACACTGTGAAAAAGTTTGAGGCTCCCTATATTGTAAGTTCCTCAGGGCAAAGGTCTGTCTTTTTTATTTGAATTCACAATGCCATTCAGAGGGACATTGTTGTATGAATAATAATATTGTTTGGTCACCAATGTATAGAAAGGATGTAGAGAAACTGGAAAGGATCCAGAGGTGAGCAACAAAGATGATCAAAGGAATGGAATGCAAGCCATAAGAGCAAAGACTGAAGGAACTGGGTATGTTTAGTTTGGAAAAGAGGAGATTATGATAGTGATTTTTAGATACTTGAAAGGCTGCCATAAAATAAGATTGAGAAAAGTTGTTCTCTTTTGCCCCAGAGGCCAGGACAAGAAACAATGGGTTCAAACTACAGCATAGATAGCAGATTTAGATAAAATCTCAGGAAAAACTGCCTAACTATAAGAACAGTAGGACAATGGAACAGATTGCCTTGGGAGGTTGTGGAAGCTTCTTCACTGGAGGTTTTCAAAAGGAGGCTGGATAGCCATCTGTCTTGGGTGGTTTTAGACACAACAAATCTTGCATCTTGGCAGGGGGTTAGACTAGTAGATCCTCTGAGTTTCTTTTAACCCTATGATTCTATGATATTGAAAGTAATCATGGGCCCCGTGTTGCAAAACTATGTAGGCTGTGCTTGAGTCACATTACTGTAGGTAATGTAGGTTGAATCCCTGCTGTAAATTATCCTGGTCATTTACTCAAAAACTTTATTTTATCTTAACATGATTTTCCTTGTGTACATTTCCTTCTTTATAATCCCTTTGAGAGCCATAGCTGAAGCCCAGGTGATTGGCTAAGTCATTGCTTACTATGCCGTGTCAAACTTTGAGCAAATATGAAATCATACAGTATGCATATAGGTGATGCTGACTATGAAGTATCTGGAGAACATAGTAGTTAAGTAATGGGTGTTTCTGTTGGAAAATAGCCAAGATTATGGCATCATCAGATCCTCAGCGCAGTTGATAAATAAGAATATTTTTCAGAGTATCTGGACATATTTTCTTACTCAGAATGCAACTTGCATGGTGTGTCCTGTAATACTTCAAAATTCTAATTATTAGGGCTCGCAAGGGATTAAAAAATTAATTGCAATTAATCACTCGATTAATCGCACTGTTAAATAATAATAGAATACCATTTATTTAAATATTTTGGCTGTTTTCTACATTTTCAAATATATTGATTCAATTACAACGCAGAATACAAAGTGTACAGTGCTCACTTTTGATTACAAATATTTGCACTGTAAAAAAACAAAAAAAATAGTATTTTTCAATTCACCTATTACAAGTACTGTAGTGCAATCTCTTTATCATGAATATTGAATTGACAAATGTAGAATTATGTACAAAAAAAATCTGCATTCAAAAATAAAACAATGTAAAACTTTAAAGCCTACAAGTCCGCTTAGTCCTACTACAGCCAATCACTCAGACAAACAAGTTTGGTTACAATTTGCAGGAGATAATGTTGCCCACTTCTTGTTTACAGTGTCACCTGAAAGTGACAACAGGCATTTGCATGGCACTGTTGTAGCCAGCGTTGCAAGATATTTATGCCAGATGTGCTAAAGATTCATATGTCCCTTCATGCTTCAACTACCATTCCAGAGGACATGCGTCCATGCTGATGACGGGTTCTGCTCGTTAACAATCCAAAGCAGTATGGACTAACGCATGTTCATTTTCATCATCTGAGTCAGATGCCACCAGCAGAAGGTTGATTTTCTTTTTTGGTGGTTCGGGTTCTATAGTTTCCGCATCTGAGTGCTACTCTTTTAAGACTTCTGAAAGCAAGCTCCACACCTCGTCCCTCTCAGATTTTGGAAGGCACTTCAGGTTTTTAAACCTTGGGTACAGTGCTGTCGCTATTTTTAGAAATCTCACATTGGTACCTTTTTTGCATTTTCTCAAATCTGTAGTGAAAGTGTTCTTAAAATAAAAGGAGTACTTGTGGCCCCTTAGAGACTAACAAATTTATTTGAGCATAAGCTTTCGTGAGCTACAGCTCACTTCATCGGATGAGCTGTAGCTCATGAAAGCTTATGCTCAAATAAATTTGTTAGTCTCTAAGGGGCCACAAGTACTCCTTTTCTTTTTGCAAATACAGACTAACATGGCTGATACTCTGAAACCTGTTCTTAAAACGAACAATATGTGTTGGGTCATCATTCAAGACTGCTATAACATGAAATATATGGCAGAATGCAGGTAAAACAGAACAGGAGATGTACAATTCTCCCCCAAGGAGTTCAGACACAAATTTAAGTAACACATTTTTTTTTGAACAAGCATCATCAATATGGAAGCATGTCCTCTGGAATGGTGGCCGAAGCAAGAAGGGGCATACGAATATTTAGTGTATCTGGCACGTAAATACGTTGCAATGCCGGCTACAGAAGTGCCACGCGAACACCCATTCTCACTTTCAGGTGACATTGTAAGTAAGAAGCAGGCAGCAGTATCTCCCATAAATGTATACAAACTTGTTTGTCTTAATGGTTGGCTGAACAAGAAGTAGGACTGAGTGGACTTGTAGGCGCTAAAGTTTTACATTGTTTGTTTTGTTTTTGAGTGCAGTTATGTCACAAAAAATCTACATTTGTAAGTTACAGTTTCACAATAAAGAGATTGCATTTCAGGACTTGTATGAGGTGAATTGAAAAATACTATTTCTTTTGTTTATCATTTTTATAGTGCAAATATTTATGATCAATAATAATATAAAGTGAGCACTGTACACTTTGTATTCTGTGTTGTAATAGAAATCAATATATTTGAAAATGTAGAAAAACATCCAGAAATATTTAATAAATTTCAATTGGTATTCTATAGTTTAACAATGCAATTAATTGCGATTAATTTTTTTGAGTTAATCGTGTGAGTTAACTGCGCTTAATCGACAGCCCTACTAATTATTAATATCTTTTAGCCCTCTAAACATTTAGAATCTGAGCTTTGAAATGTGTTGTCTTTACTGAAAAATAAAGAGAAAATATTTTTCCACTAACTTCTTTGTTATATTAATCTTTGGTGTTAGTTGTAACTACTGTAGGTACATTTTCAGACAAAAATGTGATTGTCAAGTTCACAGTTTTCTTTTAAATGAAGTAATTTGACCAAGATCACACAATGGCAGTGTTGGGATACAGCCCATCACTGTGACACTCTGACCACAAGACCATATTTCCCCAGTGTGATATTTTGGGGATCATCCAGACTAGTATGGGTTCTTGTCCCCACCTGCCCCATACCCAGGGAGTGCTTTAAAGCTGTGCTGCTCTGGCTCAGATCTCTGCCCACAAACACAAAGTCTTGCCCTGGCTTCCACCAACCTAGTTACTCCTTTCAGGGTAACGCCAACAGCCACTCCAGTCCCAAGTCACCCTAAATCCATCCTTCCTGAATTTTTAACTACCAGACATTCAAACATTTCCCCTCTAGTTCATCATCCCCCAGTGATGTGAAACCAGCCTTCAGTTATCAGCCCATTTTGGCGCACACACTCAATGCAGTTTGCACAACAGTGACCTATTTAGGGTAAAAATAAACAAAATATTTATTTACTAGTAAAACCACACAGATTCAAAGATGACATAGAAAGGGAAAGCAAACATATACAAGTTACACAGGAAATAAAGATGAAGACATAGCTTCAGGCTTTACATTTCTATAGTAGATAAAATCTCTTTTCTAATATAAATTACTCATTCCCTTTGAAGAATTTCCCAGTGTACCACAGGCCATGGGGGGGATCTAATGTTCACAGACAGCTCCTGCCTTCGAGACTGTCCCTCGAATTCTGAATGAAAACCTCAGATTCAAGCCTCCTTTTTAAAAGGCTTTTTTCCTACTTCTTGTTCAGCCAATCGCTAAGACAAATACGTTTGTTTACATTTACAGGAGATACTGCTGCCTGCTTCTTATTTACAATGTCACCTGAAAGTGAGAACAGGCGTTTGCATGGCACTTTTGTAGCCAGTATTGCAAGGTATTTACGTCCCAGGTATGCTAAACATTCATGTGCCCCTCCGTGCTTTGGCCACCATTCCAAAGGACATGGTTCCATGCTGATGATGCTCGTTAAAAAAATAATGCATTAATTAAAATTGAGACTGAAATCCTTGGGGGGGAATTGTATGTCTCCTGCTCAGTTTTACCTGCATTCTGCCATATATTTCATGTTATAGCAGTCTCGGATGATGACCTAGCACGTTTGTTTCAAGAACACTTTCACAGCAGATTTGACAAAACGCAAAGAAGGTTCTAATGTGAGAGTTCTAAAAATAGCTACAGCACTCGACCCAAGGTTTAAGTATCTGAAGTGCCGTCCAAAATCTGAGAGGGACGAGGTGTGGAGCTTGCTTTCAGAAGTCTTAAAAGAGCAACACTTAGATGTGGAAACTACAGAACTCGAACCACCAAAAAAGAAAATCAACCTTCTGCTGGTGGCATCTGACTCAGATGTTGAAAATGAACATCAGTCTGTTCTGCTTTGGATCATTATCGAGCAGAACCCATCATCAGCATGGACTCATGTCCTCTGGAATGGTGGTTGAAGCATGAAGGGACATACGAATCTTTAGCATATCTGGCACGTAAATGTCTTGCGACGCCAGCTACAACAGTGCCATGCAAACGCCTGTTCTCACTTTCACCAACCTAAGAGAAGCAGCGAGAAACTCTTCTGTTTCTTCAAAACTAATCTAGAATCATTGCTCTCATATCCTGAGCTGTATACATATGGGCCTAGTTCCACCTCCTAATTAACAATCCCTTCCCTCATAGAATGAGGAGGAACTCATTCTATGAATATCCGGCTCGCCATTTTGGATTTCTTTCAGACATCACTACCATTGCAGAGGGCACTCAGAAGATATTGAGGTTTTGATTAAAGAAAGAAAGCAGAGAAAGAATAGGAGAGTGGGTTATTATTGGGACAAAGAAATGAATCATTTGTGGGGTCTGCTCGCTCTCAAGTTTGAAAGGAAACAAAACATTTACTTTTTGGAGTTCAGTGGGATACTGGGCATTTCAGATTTGTTGCATGTTCTTCTCAGAATGTCCATTCCACCAAGTGCCCACAATTTAATGTAATACTTCATTCAGGTATGCATTAAACTAGTTTTGCCAACTCTTGTGATTTTAGGTGGGTGTTTTTTGTGAAGCCTGAGCTCTTGGAGTAATATGATTCTGTGAGATTCTCAACTTTCTAGGTTTTCTTTTTTTTAAAGTAAATTTCTAGCCTTTATGGTTGTGGAGAAAGCTTGAAAACATGAATCCTGAAGGTTAAAAAAACCAGAAGGCAAATAAGTAGAACCCTAAATTTACTATTATTTTAAAGTCAGTTGTGTTGGTTTGAGGCCTGGCTTACGGTTACCTAGGGCTGGCAAATCTGCCATATCCATAGAGATAGATACAGTTGCCTCCATGCTCCATAGTGCAATGTCCCTGTGGTGCGGTTTACAATTGCATTGACTTTTTCCCGCTCCTGTATTGCATTACTCACTTGGTTCTGATTTGCTGTCCACTAGGTCTCTTTCAACTGTACTGCTTTTCTAGTCTTTCCGTTTGAATATCTGTTCTGGAATATTTCCATGCTAGATGTATTAGATTGCATTTTTTTTCCAAGTTGGATCTCCTCCTGATTCTACTTTCCAAGTTTTTTTTGTATAATTTCTTTGTCATCATTAGTATTTGCAGCTCCTCCCAAGCTAGTATTAATTACAAATGTCATTAGCATTCTGTTTACTCCATTATAAAATCATTAATTAAGGCTGTTAAATTAGGCTGAGCTGAACTCTGGTCGTTGCAGCATCTGACCAAATAACTGCTCCTAAATTAAAATGGCGGTGTTTATCTTTCATTACCCTTTGGTTATGGTCCTCCACCCAGTTTTTAATCCACTTGAAATTCCTTTCCTATCTAGTTCAATTTTATAATTCCTCTTCAAGTCAATTTCAATTAATTTTGAGACTAAAATATGAGGCCCTGTATTCATTCGCTATCCTATTGCATATCTGCATAGGTAAGTACAATTAAATAAAAAGCAGTAAATCTAAGTTTTTTTTCACTATTGCTGTTCCAGTATTCTACTTTTCCCTTTTGAACTTTATGCACACCAGTATTCGCATTCACTTCAGTGGGGTCTATTGTGTGTATAGTTAAGTACATGCTTAAGTCTTTTCAGGATCAGGGCGTGTATTGCCTGATCAATCAATGAAGGGCTGCCTATTTGGTATTGTCTACACTTGGGTTATTGGGAGTAAAAAATGTGTACTGGTCCTAACATCATGTTGGCTCTACTGCTGGTAGACAAGCCACCTGAGGCCTTCAGGTTTTTTTTAGTACCATGATGTTTATTAGATGTGCTCTGAGTATGATCATGTTTTTATGACTGTTAATCTTCAGTGATGGACTCTAAAATACTTGAGACGCTTCTCTGTGTTGTCTTGAGTGCCATGCTAATTTCTGTAGATGGAATCAAATGACTATTAGCTGTACGGAGTATGGAGTTCCTTTATAGGGAGAGTAGGAGTCACTGTCTCCATGGACACTGGGTGCAATTTCTGTTAGCGAGATTCCTTAATGTAAGAGAGGCATCTTATATTTTTAACTTTATTTGAGAAAATGTTAATCAGCAGGGAGACTTGTGTGAGTTGGAGAAATAGGTTTAGTTAAACAGAAATGTGATTAGGAGTAACAGATTTTTTGTAAAAGAAAGTAACAGTAACTTTGAAGCAGCATAGGTGTGGATAAGTCATACAAATTAAACTAGGTGCTAATATGAGCCCCAGTCCTGCAATGAGTGCATGTGGGTGGACACCTCTGCCCACATGGAGCCCGATGGCTTCAAAGAGGACCATTTATGACTGTACCTCATTGATACAAATGTCAAGATTACCCAATTTACCTCTTATTTTCCATTCTTATTTCCTCCCTTCTCTTTTGCACATCTCGGTTGTCATTGTTATGTTCGCCACTTTATTTAGGCCCCAACCCTGCAATTTATAATGCATGGGCAGATTGCTACGCCCACGTGGAGTCCTACTGAAGTCAATGGGGCTTGGGGTGATCACCCATCCCTTATTTTAAGGATTGTCCCTTGACCATTTTAGACATTAAATTGAAGCTTATGCTAATTGCATTGTATACTTAAGGGCAGGAGAAATGTACACTTGAGAGAAAAATACATGATATGCTAAAGAACATGGTGTTTCCCTAAAATGTCCCTTAAAGTACAGTACTGTCCCTTATTTTTCATGTGATTTTCCCATTTTTCCATCCAACAAAAGGGGTCTCCCTAGTGGGGCTTCTTGATGGGTACATTATTCCATCCACAAGTTGTCAATTGCTGGACTAGGGCCTTGGGTTCTAAGTTCCCCAGGCCAAGGTCTCACTTGTCTGTAAAGTGTCATATACACCAGTGGCACACTATAAATAATCTGTTTAACTGGTTCTATTTGAGCTTTATATTTAACATACTCAAGTTTGCTGGGCCTAATTGGGAGCTTTGAAGAAAGTAAAAGGTGCATCTGCATTTATCAGAAGGAACAACTGTGGTAAGAGTCTGTGGGGCTGAAGCTCAGATTCCTGAAACATGAAGAAGCAGCTCTGTGCCTCTTTGGATCTGCAAAACTGCCCTCAAGCAAGTGGATCTAGTCACCAGAGGATCCTGGTACTGTAGGGAGATTCTTGAATGATGTAGAGCTCATGTAGTAGCTCCAATGCCATCTCCACCCAGTTACCAATGCAGAGAACATGACGGGGATTTCTTTACACCCCAGCAGTTTCCAGCTGCTGGAATGACTCTTTGTTGACACTTGGCATAAACAAAAGCAGACTTCAGGAGCAGAGGGCCTAAGGCACCTCAAATTTATGCTAGTCAGTAGATTGACAAATGCATGGTCCCATGATTGAGAAAGCATAAAGTGAGCATAAAACTGTGCACATAAACACATGCACATAGCATAGGAGGCTATGCACACAAATTCTCCCCTCCACCGAAGAGCACTGAACACTTCTAGCCACAGCTCAGAGTTTGGTCCTAATAACCAATCTATTGTTATGTATTATATAAATGAAGACAAAGTGCTTGGTGCTGCATTAGACACAAAGATCAAGAAAGTCCCTGCCTCAAAGGCCTTAGTCTAGAAGATATAGAAAGACAAGATTAATTGGGGGAATGCAGAGGAACAAGCTATCTTTACTGTTTTATTCCATTTCCCCCTCATATGAATTTGATATTTTACATGGTTTTATTTGTTGAGCTCCAAGCAGAGGTGGGTCTTTTAGTGAGATCTGAAATGAAAGGTTGGTGCCTAGAGCACTAGTAGTGGGTGTGCCTGTCATGCACAGAAAGCATGAAAACGGGGATGGGAGGAGAAGGAAATGAAAAGGGTATCAAGACGGGGAAGCTTAGCAGAGCAATGGGCATGAGGATATTCAAGTTGCCACAGTGAAGGAGGAAGTGGTAACTAGTTGCTTATAAAGTAGTGCAGAAACACTAGCTCAGCAGTAACTTGCCAGTGACAATAAAAATGCCTGCGGCAAAGAATGTCTTAATTATAATAGCCCATTTTGTTTCATGATTTTTATCTAATGGTTATTTTCATGTTAATGCTTCTTTCAACATCAGACAGCTGCTGTGTTGCAATTTCTGTATGTTTTCTCTATTATTACATCAACCAATTATTCCAACTACATGATAAACCTTTGAACAAGATTGCACTTCATAACCTAGCCTATGTATGGCGTTGGAGTAACAATCGGTAAATAAATGACAGGTCAGAACATAACTGAGAACCCAGCCAAATTATTTGTTACCCCATGTCTTGTATGTTTCAGAGAGTTCAATGGAGAGCTAAAGAAAAATATCACATTCATTAAATGCCACCACCTGCTTCTCTTGGAGGTTAATGTTCCTAGCATTGGGAAATTAGTGTAACTATTTTATCTAATCTAAAAATTTCTATACAACTCTTATCCTTGATTTTCATCTTTCATGATGAGGAAAAACTCAATAGCAGTATGGTTAAGAATTACACATCTGCTGTGGTGTGTATAACGGATCAGTGAATGAGGGAGGGACAGGTTGGTGAAAAGATAAGGAGAGTTGTCACCATTCCTATTATAATTAAAAACACTGCAAATATAAAATAGTATACATGTTCCCCCACTTTTGTATGCTCCTTGTCCTAGACTGTAAGCTCTTTGGGTCAAAGATCATGTTTTCATATGTACTTGTGCAACACCTAGCACAATGGCATCCTGGTTACCACTGGCATGTCTGCAATGTGGAAATTAAATGCTAAAAGAAAGCAAAAGAAGCAGTGAGAGACAAAAAGGTATCCTTTAAAAAGTGGAAGTTAAATCCTAGTGAGGAAAATAGAAAGAAGCATAAACCCTGGCAAATTAAGTGTAAAAATATAATTAGGAAGGCCAAAAAAGAAGTTGAAGAACAGCCTAGCCAAAGATTCAAAAAGTAATAGCAAACATTTTTTTTAAGTACATCAGAAGCAGGAAACCTGCTAAACAACCAGTGGGGCCATTGGATGATCAAGCTGCTAAAGGACGCATTCAGGGACGATAAGGCCATTGCAGAGAAACTAAATGAATTCTTTGCATTAGTCTTCACGACTGAGGATGTGAGGGAGATTCCCAAACCTGAGCCATTCGTTTTAGGTGACAAATCTGAGGAACTGTCCCAGATTGAGGGGTCATTAGAGGAGGTTTTGGAACAAATGGATAAATTAAACAGTAATATGTCACCAGGATCAGATGGTATTCATCCAAGGTTCTGAAGGAACTCAAATGTGAAATTGCAGAACTACTAACTATAGTTTGTGACCTATCATTTAAATCAGCTTCTGTACCAAATGACTGGAGGATAGATAATATGACGCCAATTTTTAAAAAGGGCTCCAGAGGTGATCCCGGTAATTACAGGCCGGTAAACCTGACTTCAGTACCGGGCAAACTGGTTGAAACTATAGTAAAGAACAAAATTGTCAGACACATAGATGAACATAATTTGTTGGGGAAGAGTCAACGTGTTTTTTGTAAATGGAAATCATGCCTCACCAATCTATTAGAATTCTTTGAGGGGGTAAACAAGCATGTGGACAAGGGGGATCCAGTGGATACAGTGTACTTAGATTTCCAGAAAGCCTTTGACCAGGTCCCTCACCAAAGGCTCTGAAGCAAAATAAGCAGTCATGGGGTAAGAGGGAAAGTCCTCTCATGGTTTGGTAACTGGGTAAAAGATAAGAAACAAAAGCTAGGAATAAATGCTCAGTTTTCAGAATGGAGAAAGGTAAGTAGTGGTGTCCCCCAGGGGTCTGTACTGGGCCCAGTCCTATTCAACATATTCATAAATTATCTGGAAAAAGGGGTAAATAGCAAGGTGGCAAAATTTGCAGATGATACAAAACTACGCAAGATAGTTAAGTCCCAAGCAGACTGCGAAGAGCTACAAAAGGATCTCACAAAACTGGGTGACTGAGCAACAAAATTGCAAATTAAATTTAATGTTGATAAATGCAAAGTAATGCACATTGGAAAACATAATCCCAATATACATATAAAATAATGGGTCTAAATTAGTTATTATCACTCAAGAAAGAGATCTTGGAGTCATTGTGGATAGTTCTCTGAAAACATCCACTCAATCTATAGCAGGAGTCAAAAAAGGTAACAATGTTGGGAATCATTAAGAAAGGGATAGATAATATCATATTGCCTCTATATAAATCCAAGGTATGCCCACATCTTGAATACTGTGTGCAGATGTGGTCGCCCCATCTCAAAAAAGATATATTGGAATTGGAAAAGGTTCAGAAAAGGGCAACAAAAATGATTAGGGGTATGGAATGGCTGTTTATAAGATTAATAAGACTGGGACTTTTCAACTTGGACAAGAGATGACTAAGGGGGGATATGATAGAGGTGTATAAAATCATGACTGGTGTGGAGAAAGTAAATAAGGAAGTGTTATTTACTTCTCCTCATAACATAAGAACTAGGGGTTACCAAATGAAATTAATAGGCTGCAGGTTTAAAACAAACAAAAGGAAGTATTTTTTCACACAGCACACAGTCAACCTGTGGAATTCTTTGCCAGAGGATGCTGTGAAGGCCAAGACTATAACAGGGTTCAAAAATGAACTAGATAAGTTCATGGAGGAAAGTCCATCAATGGCTATTAGCCAGCATGGGTAGGGATGGTGTCCCTAGCCTCTGTTTTCCAGAAGCTGGGAATTGGCGACAGGGGATGGATCACTTGATGATTACCTGTTCTGTTCATTCCCTCTGGGGCACCTGGCATTGGCCACTGTCAAAAGACAGGATACTGGGCTAGGTGGACCTTTGGTCTGACCCAGTATGGCTGTTCTTATGTTCTTAAATAATCACATGGTGAGATAATGTAAAATAACAATCAAACAGTATTTTAGTAGGTCTTAAACACTTCATGTTTATTGTACATTAAATAAAACACTTTAATTTCAGTTGAAAGAAACTTGATTTGTGGGTGAGTCATAAGAAATATAAATCTTCTAGATGAAGAAATACTCAACTGAAATGACCATTAAATGCATGTGTATTAACAGTCAGTTTATAGCAAAACCATATTCTTTTGAACTGCTGTTAGATTAGTAAGATCCATTATCAAAAGAGGTATGCATGTCAAGGCCCTACTGGATTGTAACTGGTTGATCAGTCTACTTTCACTCTGACAAAAATATGCCTAACCCTACAAAGTACAAAGAAGAAGATAGTCTTCTCATGCGTATTACACAGCTTCTTCTCCTTTCTCATTAAAAAACAAACAAAACACATTATCAAACAGAAAACAATGCTGAACGTTACAAAATGTGTCTTGGCTTAAATTTCAACCCCAAAACAATCCATGCGTAACTTTGATTTTCAGCAGCAGGAAGAAGGGAAAAAAGCAGGGAGGGCACACTGTAGTGATGCTATTGCAAAAATTAAAACGCTGGCTACCAGTTTCCAGTGCAGTGGCGGGAAAGCACTGTGGATGAGCTCTCACTTTCCCTCAGGGTTTCCTGCTTGCATTTCTTGCATATATGAATGAATGATATGCGGAGGCACCCCTTGCATTAAGAGTCTGAAGAATGAAAGTCCACCTATGGACAAGAAACAAGACAATTGAATGGTTAAAATTGCCAAGAGAAACAGATTTTTAAAAATATTTTTCTGGCTCTCTCTGAAAAATATTGACCCAGTTAAGTGACAGAGATCTAGTCAGTCCCTATGCTACATTTTCTCTTGACACACAGTGAAATTTACCCCTGTGCAATGGGCCAGCACAAAAGGTTACTCATAATTTAAGTCCTATGTTGGGATTTTAAGTGGTGCGTAGAACTTGTGCTGGTCCCTTGCAAAGGGGTGTATTTCACTTGTAATGGGCCAGAGTCGGTCATCAGTTGCACCCAGTGCAACCCCACCGATATACAATGCATAGCTTCATCCCAAACAACGCTGTTCATTTCAATGGAGTTGCATGAAGTGTATCTAAGGGTAGAATTTGACTAAAAGTCCAGTGCAGAGAACACTTGACAGGCAGAAAAAAGACAAGAAGTGCAGATTCACATTATTAGTGCTGGATTTTATAACAAACATTTAGCAAAATATTTACTGTACCTCTTGAAATTTGACTGAAGTATGTGCAACTTATTTATGTGTATGAAAGAATTGCACAAAAAGACAGGATTCTCAAAAATAGATGCCTGAATTTAGGCTCTGAAGCCCATATTTAGGCTTAATAAGTAGCCTGATTTTCAAAAAGTTCTTTGAAAATTTGACCATAAATTCTCAAATAAATGAAGTAGAATTGGCATGAGTATTATTCCTGTTTCTATAGTAAATAATCTCCTAAGATTCAGCAGTGAGCTTTCATTTTAGTTTCAGCACCTTCAAATGGCACTGGCCCTTATTATAGTTTGAGCACAGGAGAGGGGCCAGCAACTCCTGAAAGTGAAATCTTTTTCTGATACCGTGACCTTAAGGAAATCACTAAGGCCAGATGCTCCACTTCTGAATTGTGTGGAGGGGAGTTAATGTGCATGGAAAGACTGCAGGGTCAACATTTGGAGGGGAGCCCTGGGTACACTGCATATGCTCCTTCCACACAATGAATACTGTCAAATACTGCTGTCAGAGCTCGTCTTTGAGAGCTGTGAAGCCTGAGGATGTGCTTCCCCCATTTCCTCACTTCCTTGATTCTGAGGAAAAACAGAATTATCAAGACATATCTCAGTAGTTGTGGGTTGTTTTTTTTAAGGTGATACATTTAGCTTTCTTGAAGAAGTTGTTCCTGAAGTTATGTGGGAAGAAATTGAATACGCAGTTTGTAACCTAAAGAAAGGGAGAAGTCCGGGAGTGGATGATATTTGGCCAGGAATATCTCAAAATAGGGGAAGATACCCTCTTCAAAAAGTGTTAATGCAGCAGTTCACCATCTACATCAATAGCAAGCGTGTTCCAGATGCATGGGGAAAAAAATAAAAAACAATACTATTGATGAAGAAAGGCGATTCAGAAGAACTGAGCGACTACTGTCGGATCACACTCCTCTCACAAGTGTATAAAGTCTTCATCCGCGACATACTCAATCAGATTAAGAAGGATCTTGAAATGCACAAAAGCAGAGAACAAGCTGGTTTCTGCTCAGGTTTCTGCTCTGTCATGTGACAATTGATCACATCCACTCAGTTCGGCAGCTCATCAAAAAATGCAAGGAATACAAAGTACCATTGTGTCTTGCATTTGTCAACTACAAAAAGGCATTCGACTTGGTAGAGGTCAACGTTATACTCAACACACTTGGAATTAACCGAAGGTACATCGACCTGCTGGAAGAAACTAACCGCAATTGCTCGACAGAGATAACATTATTCAATGTCCCCTGCATTATTACTATTTGCAGAGGATTCAGACAAGGTGACAATCTCACTGAAGCTGTTTGCAGCAGTACTGGAGTTGCTGTTCAAGAAATTGAACTGGGAAGAAGGAATCAGAATTGACGGAAAACAGTTAATGCATCTTCTCTTTGCTGATGACTGTGTAATACTGGCAAAGGACATGGCAGAACTGGAGAACAAATTGCAGAAACTGCAAATGCTTTCGCATGATATTGCATTGGAAGTGAACATGTCGAAGACGAAGTGGATGTGGAATGAGCATTGTGCAGAAGGAATCATCACTGTAAATGGGAAAGAAATCTAGGAGGTTGACAAATATATTTACCTGGGTCAGCAGCTGAGCAGAGACAACTCATTCGAAGGGGAATGCAGTAGGAGGCAAAAGGCGGGGTGGGCAAGTTTCAACAAAATAAAGACATGTCTAATGGATAATGAACTGCCTATGAAGAAAAGGAAAGAACTGTTTAACTCCACTGTTCTACCAGCAATGATATAAGGAGTGGAAAGCTGGTCAACGACAAAAGCAGAGGAAGAAAAATTCGCTGTCACCCAAAGAGCAATGGAAAGGCAAATGCAATATCGCTCCATGATCACATACCGAATGAGGAGATCAGAAGGTGTACAGAGGTGATCGCTGTAGTGCAAGCGATGTATGATGCAAAGCAAAGATGGGTGGGTCATGTAGTCTGCAGGCAAGACAATAGGTGGACAATCCTCATCAGTGACTGGATCACCAGAAACCACAAGCGACCGCTGGGCAGACCGAAAACGTGCTAGGCCGATCCCATGACAAAACTCTTTGGCCAGAAATGGAAAGAACATGCTACAACAAAATAGAATGGTGTGGCATTGACTTGCATTCGTGGAGGGACAGACGACGACAAGCTGGACAAAGATGACAGGTCCCAATAAGAGCTGGGGGAGTCTCACCATGCTGTGTGTTGCTTTGTCCCTTCCAAACCTCTGTTTCTTATATCTGGGGAATTGGGCTTGCTTTGGTACTTTGACAGGCCGCGGTGTCTACTGAATAAGCATCCTACAGCACAGTCAACTGCCACAGCCTCTCAGGGCTTCCAGGGTTTGGAAAGCATATTGCTTTGGATCTGGCACCGTATGGGTAAAGAGATAGGACCAAACCTGTTTTTAGTTAATGTACAATGTTTAGTTTAGCACGATGTAAACCTGGGTCTATCATGAAGACAATGGAGTTATTCAGAATTTAGCCTGGTGTGATGGAGGGGACAGGTCGGCCCGAGACCTTTAAAATAGATTTTAATATATTTAGAAACATGAGAAAATTTTACTTTTTTCCACTGTGTGCGGGACAGTACTGGGTCTGTTTTAGACCCAGCTTTGCATTTTATGATTTTGTTTTGTATTGTACCACCACTCTCTTGTTTTTAGTTAACTCTTCTTTTTTAAATAAACCAAATCTTGTTTTGTTGTAAGTACTCACACTTACTGTGTGATTTTACAGGAGCCGTGGTTTAAGGTAAAACTAGCCAACTGGGGTACGCTGCTCCTCTAAGAGCAGAGGACCTGGGATTTCTGTGAGTAGCCAGTGTCAGGAGCTGGATATCACAGAAGAATGATTCAAGGGGACGAGTGTGCACCTAATGATAACCTACAATATGATGACAGCACTGGATTAGCCCAGAAGAGAGTGCCTGAGTGGCTAACAGGCTGGTGATGTTAGAGAGCTAACACTGAACCACCAGAGACAAGGCTACCTCTCATTAGAGGCAGGGGGTAAAAAGGTGGGTCTCAGTCTTGGGTACCCCATGAACCGTCAGAGAGGGACTGTGGGAAATATGGCAAATATTTTGCTAAAAATATTAGAGATCACCCCTTCTCGATAGGGAAGGTTGGTATGTGTGATAAGGAAACTGCATTACTACTGTACCTTTTATAAGTCTGCATGGATGTTCACTTCTGCAAGGTGCAAAGACAATCAATCCCTAATAACACTTACCTTCTGAGGCATTTCTGTAGCACACCAAAAGTTTTAAAGCAAAAGTACATTTTCAAGATGAACACATGATTCTCTTTTCCCGAGCAAACTATATATTTCAGCTAGATTAAACGGACTGATTCAATATGGATATAATTTTATTCTATTTACATAATTTAGGACAAGCCAATATATCCATTAACAACATTCTCCTACTAAAGAGACATTATTTAATTGTAACTCTAAGTAAGTGAGCTACATTATTTAACCTTATCACTCTTTCAGAGTTGTGCTTTCCCAGTCTTAGGTAAATGTTTAATACAGACAAAAAATGGCATGCTTTATAGCATTCTTTAAAACTTGTGTAATGCAAATTTTCACAAGAATCATTCATTTTTAAATAAAATTAAGTGATGTAAAATGGTCTCATTTATTTAGAAGTCTATCCTTAGATGCAAATAATTGACTGGAGATGAAAAATACTCTTACGTTACTTGTATTTTCTCTATGGTAAGTAATTAACCTAACTCATGCTCTGTTAAATTCAGTTGAAGCATTTTCACTAGCGGAAAGTAAGTGGATATACCACTAAAGGGAGTTACTATAACAAGCAATTATTGGAAAGATTAAGAGTTAATTGTTAGTTTAAGGATAGTGTAATATAAATTCAAATAATTAAATTATTGATTTAAAAACATTTTCATTAAATGACATAATGAAAATCATGCCATACTTGGCAGGCTTTGTATGACGTGAAAACAGACATAAGCTTCATATGCAAGAATCATATGAAAGCTTACCTTAGATGGCAATATACATTCAAAAATCCTTACTGTGCAACTAAGGGAGAGAGAGAGAAAGAGAAGTAAGCACTTAATTGCTAACACCAAAGTAGAGAACTTGTTGGGTGAAATTATGTTCATAATTATGACAAGATGATGTTTTAATCCTTAGTCATGTAAAATATGTAAGAAATAGAAGCACATGGAAAGTAAATGGCAGGGATCCAGTACCACTTCAAAATTATAATTAATGTGTGATATTAATATGCACAAACAAATATGACTGGCTTCTGTAATTAGTCTAGGGTACATAGTGGAACCAGTCAAATTGTGCAATTGACTTTTAGAATAAGAGTTTCCAAACTTAGCTTCAGAAGAAGCTAAAACATATATATATATTTGTGTTTTTCAACACAGGAAAAAACCCACACACAGAGCATTATATATATACATATGTTGAAACTCTAAAAGGCAAAATTATCAAGTATAGACTAGTTACACACCAGTGCCTTATTATGTACCTTTACACAAATACATATTTACATAAGTTAAGGCAAGCCATTTACTCTATAGGAACCATTAGTTTTAATAAAGTATTTTACGTATGTACTGCTATGTCTGGGCACTAAACTGTAGCAGCCATTTAAAAAAAGAAATATTCAAAAATATTTAAAATGGTTGCAGTATATTCTAGCTTAATTGCGTCACAAGAGTAAGTTTTTAAATTGTGCATCTGAAAGCCTCCAGTTCTGGAAATTTCAGTGTTTGGGCATTTCTGCAATTTAAAAATGGCCATGTTGATATTTTTGAATTTTGGTAATGTTAAAAATGTCATTTCTATTTAAAGGAGTAAATTCTCTGCTGGTGTAACTCAGCTGAAACTGAATTTAAAGTCAGAGTTATGCTCATAGATAATTTATTTGGTTCTAAGGGTGAAATCCTGGCCCCTCTGCGTGGGTATATCTACAATGAAATTAAAAAGAAAAGGAGTACTTGTGGCACCTTAGAGACTAACAAATTTATTAGAGCATAAGCTTTCGTGAGCTACAGCTCACTTCATCGGATGCATTTGGTGGAAAAAACAGAGGAGAGATTTATATACACACACACACAGAGAACATGAAACAATGGGTTTATCATACACACTGTAAGGAGAGTGATCACTTAAGATAAGCCATCACCAGCAGCGGCGGGAGGGGGGGGTGGGAGGGGGGGGGGGGAGGAAAACCTTTCATGGTGACAAGCAAGGTAGGCTAATTCCAGCAGTTAACAAGAATATCAGAGGAACAGTGGGGGGTGGGGTGGGAGGGAGAAATACCATGGGGAAATAGTTTTACTTTGTGTAATGACTCATCCATTCCCAGTCTCTATTCAAGCCTAAGTTAATTGTATCCAGTTTGCAAATTAATTCCAATTCAGCAGTCTCTCGTTGGAGTCTGTTTTTGAAGCTTTTTTGTTGAAGGATAGCCACTCTTAGGTCTGTGATCGAGTGACCAGAGAGATTGAAGTGTTCTCCAACTGGTTTTTGAATGTTATAATTCTTGACGTCTGATTTGTGTCCATTCATTCTTTTACGTAGAGACTGCCATCATGTGCCAGCAATGCCCCTCTGCCATGTACATTGGCCAAACTGGTCACTGGATCACAGACCTAAGAGTGGCTATACTTCAACAAAAAAGCTTCAAAAACAGACTCCAACGAGAGACTGCTGAATTGGAATTAATTTGCAAACTGGATACAATTAATTTAGGCTTGAATAGAGACTGGGAATGGATGAGTCATTACACAAAGTAAAACTATTTCCCCATGGTATTTCTCCCTCCCACCCCACCCCCCACTGTTCCTCTGATATTCTTGTTAACTGCTGGAATTAGCCTACCTTGCTTGTCACCATGAAAGGTTTTCCTCCTTCCCCCCCCTCTCCCACCCCCCCCCCCCCGCCGCTGCTGGTGATGGCTTATCTTAAGTGATCACTCTCCTTACAGTGTGTATGATAAACCCATTGTTTCATGTTCTCTGTGTGTGTGTGTATATAAATCTCTCCTCTGTTTTTTCCACCAAATGCATCCGATGAAGTGAGCTGTAGCTCACGAAAGCTTATGCTCTAATAAATTTGTTAGTCTCTAAGGTGCCACAAGTACTCCTTTTCTTTTTGCGAATACAGACTAACACGGCTGCTACTCTGAAATGAAATTAAACAACTGCAGCTGGCCCATGCCAGCTGACTTGGGCTTGCAGGACTGTTCAATTGCGGTGTAGACATTCGGACTTGGACTGGAGCCTGGGCTGTAAGACCCTGTGAGATAGAAGGGTCCCAGAGCTTGAACTGCAGCTCGAGCCTGGGAATCTACATGGCAATTAAACAGTCCCTTAGCCCAAGCCCATCAAGTCCGAGTCAACTTCATGGGCCAGCTGTAGGTGTTTAATTGCATGTAGACATACCCACTGACATCAGTGGAAAGGTCCCATTGACTTCAACAGAGTTAATATTTCCCCCTTAGACTTTGCATGCCAAATGACAGCCTGTATTGAAGTTCTAAGTACGAATTCAGAATAGAAATCTAGTTTACAATAAGGAATACATTTTAAAATAAAATGGATAACATGGTGATACCTCTGTTCTTTCAATAAGTCTCCAGGTTATATCAAACTAACCTAAACCTGATCCTTTGAGATGCAGATCACCTCTTGAGAGGAATTGAGTCACCTTGACAAAGGGAGTTGCATATATTTAAGGTTTTGTTTATTTATTTATTTTACACATATATGCATGGTTTTATGTCTAATGAGAAAGTTTTAATTCTTGCCTCAACTTTGCATAACTCTGATGTTAGCTCGTACATTCTTGATTAATTTGGCCTTCTTTGCTCGTGTGACATAGCCAATGTATGTCATGAGACACTAGCTAGTACAATCTAAAAGCAACTAAGGAATACACACTTTACATGCAAATACATTTTGATGTAAAAAGAGAGGAATGGAAAGGAAGGTAATGTCCAGTGGAATATGCTTTTTATAAACCTGTTTCTTCCCCGTCAAGAAGAATGGTTCTCCTGGGGTAATTATTCCATGATACAACACTGCAGAATTGGAATATTCATACTGGTATTTATTCTCATTTGAAATTGTTCCCAATTAATTTATTTAACAACTTATTTTTTTTTAATATGATTAATACCAATTGCAACTTTTCTCAGAATCCATTACTGTCGTCATGTTATTGAAGTGATAAGCAACCTTGGCTTCATTCTTAAGGCTGATCACTCTCTCCAAAGTAGTCAATTATTTCATGGGATTATGATTATAAAAATGTGTCATGGACCATGAAATCTGGTCTCCCCCTGTCGAACCTGGCCTTTTGTGTGCTTTTACATTATACTATATAGATTTCACAGGAGAGACCAGCACTTGTCAAATTGGGGGTCCTGACCCAAAAGGGAGTTGCAGGGGGGTCACAAGGTTATTTTAGGGGGGGTGTCACAGTATTGCCACCCTTACTTCTGCGCTACTGCCTTCAGAGCTAGGCGGCTGCTGACTGAGGGCCCAGCTCTGCAGGCAGGAACACAAAAGTAAGGGTGGCAATACCACACCAGGCTATCCTTACTTCTGCGCTGCTGCTGGCAGTGGCTCTGCCTTCTGAGCTGGGCTCCCAGCCAGCAGCCCCCACTCTCCAGCTGCCTAGCTCTGAAGGCAGGCTGTTGCCAGCAGGTGACCTCTGGGGGAGGGGGCGAAGGGTCACATGACCCTCCCCAAACCACTGAGGGGGGCAAGACCAGCAGCTGGGGAGATGAAGGGGCAGGGCCAGAGCCTGAAGGGAAGAGGCAGGGCCAGAGCCTCTCCGTTTCCGGCCTCCTCTTCTGGCCACGCTGCCTGGTGCGGCTCGCAGCAGCTGCACTCTCTCAGGTAGTCTCCAACAGGCAGTGTGGCCAGACACTGCCCGGAAGAGAGCAGCCACTACGTGCCGCACCACAGGCGGGCATCGTGGCCGGAGGCTGCCTGGGAGAGTGCATTAGTGGCTCCATACATGCCAGGGGGACTGGAGCAGAGCCCTCCCCTCCCCCCGGCCAGATAACCTGGGATGGGGAGAGCGCAGGGTCCCCGTGCTGGAGGCGGGGACGAGTCACATGGGGGGGGTCATGTGGGGAGCAGGGCAGGGAGGAGTCATGTGAGGGGGTCACGTTGGGGGTGGTGTCATGTGCCTCCTTTGTGTCCCTCCTACTAGTTAGCAACCCCCCTCACAACTCCTTTATGGGACAGGACCCCTAAAATTACAACACTGTGAAATTTCAGATCTAAATAGCTGAAATCATGAAATTTACATTTTTAAAAATCCTATGACTGTGAAATTGAACAAAATGGACTGTGAATTTGGTATGGCCCTATTCATGATGAATTCTCTTAGGGCCTGATCCAAAGTCAACTGAAATCAAAGGGAGTCTTTCTATTGATTTCAATGGGTTTTGGAACAGGTTCTATCTACTGAAAACAAAACAAGACAATGATTACAAATTCTTATGACAAACCAGCCATGATTAGGAATCTAGCCCAAGGAACTGTAAAAAATATTTTAAAAATTTTCTTTGGGGGAGAGGGTGTGTGAAAAATACAATAATAGTTTTAATGGAATTCTGTGTTTATATAGTTTGTCATCTTCCAAAACATAGTTCAGATAGAACTTTTTTTCTTAAAAAAGATCTTTTACAAAGTGCAGCATGAACTTTTTCAGCACCCTTGTAGACAAATAAACTTGTCATGCTATTGTAGTAAATAGCTCAACTGTTTGCCATTTTAAGTACATCTAATAGACCTGAAAAAGATTAAGCAAATGCTGTGGTTTATCAGAAATAAATAACATTTATGAACAGAAAACATTTCACTGATGGTAAAATGAAATACTTGTTATTCTATTTGTCTACTATAGTCAATAAAATGTTTAAAGAAATTAGGTAAAATTTGTAACTCCCGATAGTCTAGATTTGAAGCCTAAAATGATATATGCAAAGTGATAAAAGAATAAAATTGTAATGCACTACTGGTATACCATGCTATTACCATAACTTTTCATTTATTTAGATACCATATAAAATGAGTAGTACACTGTATCCATGATATTTTTGTGACATTCCTAGGAATATGTCTACGTGTTAAAACAGAGATTACTAACAGCTCAGAAACAGATGAAAGAAATTCTGGACTATTTAGAAAAATGAGAGTTAGTGCAACATATATTCTTGTATAGTGTATATCTGTCTAACATGATATGCTATCCAAAAAAAAAAAAAGTAGTGACACTACTGTAGCTGTTAAACTCACCAGTTATGTAGCATCCCTTAAATTATAACTTTGACCCTGTAGACCTTGCCCAGGAAAAATTCACTTTGAAATCAATAATGTTTTGCCTGAAAAATGACTGTAGACTCAGGCCCTAATTTTTTACTTCCTGGAGTAAAGCAGAAGTTACATTTTAAAAAATATATACACAATGATCTGTTTCCATTGACTCAGAATGCCTTTCCTCCAGAGATCACTTTTCTTTGTGTCGTTGTGCTGCTCAAGCATCTGATTGCTCTTGCTGAGGTAGCTGGCTGGGAGCTGGGAAGATGGGCTGGGCAGGTTAACAGAGTGTACAACCAGCATATAAGCGGATGGATGGGGGAACACTGGTAAAGTTACATTTTTACAATCTGGCTATGTGTGATACCCATTGTATTTGTCTCTCTTTCACATAGCAAACCTGGACTGTCTATTAATGTACAGATGCCAGAAGCTGGGACTGGACAACAAGGGATGGATCACTGAAAAAATTGCACTTCCTGTTTATTCCCTCTGAAGTATCCAGCCCTCGCCATGGTTGGATGAGAGGATACTGGACTAGATGGACCACTGGTCTGACCCAGTATGGCCATTTTTATGTTCAGTACAATTGCTGATTATGGGCTTGATCCTACTCCTGTTGAATGCCGTGGTTAAACTCTCCCTGACTTTAATAGCAGCAGACTGAAACCTCACAACAGATGTACTGTATTTGAGTCTAACAACATGCTAGTCTGAAACTTCTTTTGAAAAGTGATTAAATTAATGGCTAAATATGCTAGTTTAAAGGAAGGAATATAAACAAGAGAGATGATTCGTGGTCCCTAATTGGGGATTAGGAAGGGAAAAAGGATTTGCATGCCTCATGAGTTGCGGGGGGGGGGGGGGAGGGTGCGCTGGACTGCCCTACGGTTAATATGAGTTTGGATTTAAAAACCAGTCAATCAACAAGAGAGATGTGACATGGATTAACAAAAAGAGTGAGAACCTACCGCCCAGGATGGGACACTGGCAAAACACAACTATTTCTAGAAAAAAGAAAAGGAGTACTTGTGGCACCTTAGAGACTAACAAATTTATTAGAGCATATTTATTAGAGCATAAGCTTTCGTGAGCTACAGCTCACTTCATCGGATGCATCCGATGAAGTGAACTGTAGCTCACGAAAGCTTATGCTCTAATAAATTTGTTAGTCTCTAAGGTGCCACAAGTACTCCTTTTCTTTTTGCGAATACAGACTAACACGGCTGCTACTCTGAAACCTGTAACTATTTCTAGGACTCTTCTCAGATCTGATGCAGAAAATGGATACATGTTTTGAACATTAAGACTTTCAGCTTTTGCATAGTCTCTAGGGTCTGTCAAGATCATTCACTTTAAATGAGTAAGTAAATATTGATTTCTTTAAAGAAAAAAAGAGGCATGGAAGCTATAAATAAGGATCCAACAATGATCATGTTTCAAAGCTCTTGAGAGCGAAGGCGGGGCGGGGGAGTGGAAGGTTTTGTTTAAAAGTGGGGAAGGATGGTCTGAGGCACCACTATGGGAAGTGAGTTTCACACCCTTCTTCCCATCACAGCACATGCATGATTGTTTGCTAATCTAGGATGTGATACCATAGCAACTGAGGTTATTTGAGGCACTTGAGCTAGCTGTCCCCTGGCAGTATGAATAGGACAGGGTTGCTAGTTTGACATTCTTGCTGAGTGATTCTTTGGTTTTGGAACTTGCTTCCTGAGTTGGTCTGCTGAAAACTTGATAGAGTGACCTTCAGGACATGCTGCAAGACCTGTTTGTTTACTGAGGATTCCCCTTGGGATGGATGATTGGGGGATGAAGAGATCTAACTGAGGGGCTGGAGCATGGGCAACGTTAGGAGCAGAGTTGTGAAGAATTTTTTCCCTTTGATATAACAAGCTGTTGAAGTAGTCATTCGATGATGGGGGTAGGCATGGCCATCAATGGCAGTATTTTGGATTGTTTGCAATTTTTTGTGCAATGTCCAGCGCACCGGACTAGAGTCTTATAAATTCATTTTTTAAAAAAGTAGTAAGAGGTGGGTGGTGTCAGATCAAATTACCATCAGGGAAAGGCTCAAAGAGGTCATCTCAAACATAGCTGGTAATTACTTTTTGCATCATATACATTAAAGTTCTACCTAACTACATTACTGAGCACAACAGACCCCTTGAAAAATGATCTAAGCCTTTTTACACTTCAAAACATCAATTTATAAATGCCAAATGTAAAGAAACGAGATTCACATCAATATTGATCAGAATGGCAAAATCTCTCATTCATTCCTCAATAAACCACTGTTCAGGGAAGGACCAATTCTTCATCAATGATTTCCAGGTCAATGTTGCAAAGTATCCTGTGGCTTAGATACCAGGGAAAGCCTGCATAAAGAGGTGGGTCTTGCATCATATACTAAAAGTGGCAAGACTATAATTCATCCTGATGTCCAGTAGCAAAGCATTCTAGAGTATAGGCTTTCACACTCAACAAAAGCACCATACTGGATCTTTTCCCTTGTACAGTTATCAACACTGTTGTTGGGTTTACTGAAGAATGCTACAGTGTCTTTGGCAACAGTAACATCTATGGATGCTTAAGACTCCTAAATTTGACAAATATTAACCACCATTGTTTCTTCTGTTTGAACATGTTTGATATGATCTATTTTCATTTAATTAAAAGCTATTCTGTAGGGGAAAAGCACCCTGTTAAGTCATTGGACACACAGAGAGACAGAGAGATCTTACTGTGATCATAGAATTGTGTTATTTTGACAATTTTATTGTGAGCAGAACATTAAAGATTCAAAAGTTGAAGGTAACTACTGGTAAGGTATTTAGGGCTTGGGGGCTTATGAGTTATAATGAAAGATTAGTCTAACTTGGCCTCTAGATTTTAGTGATTAATGGCTGTCTTTGTTAGGCCGTATGATCTTCTCCTGTGCTGTGAAACAGAGAGCCTTGCTTGGTATTAAGAAACAGACTGTATACATCTAGAATGGAGGACACCACTTTCACCTGCCAGAATACAGTAAAAAGGTATCAGGACAGTCAAGAAATGTGGCTTTACTACCACTCTCATTAGATGAACACGCCACTTTATGAACAGACCAGTTATGTCATTACTTCCTTGCTACCATATTTGAGCTGTGTGACAAGATATATCAGAAATGAAAGAATGTTAATCATAATCCAAAAGAAACAGAAAGGAACCAATGCAGAAAAGCTAAATATATTGGCTTTCACTACATACAAAATAATGGCTACTGAGTAAGTCTTTTATGTACTGGTAATCCTATAAAAATATGCTTTTTAGATCATTTACTGCATGTCTGATCCAAATCCCATTGACTTCAGGTGTTAGATTGGGCCTTAGGACCATTCACAATACCTGCAGTCAATACTAAAACATCTTGAATTCATAAAATATATTCATTTAATGGATTTAAAGGATATTTCATTTAATGGATTTCATTTCATTTAATGGATATTCTCAAGGTTGCAGAACTCTGACCAACTTCTTCCCCTTCATATCTGTTTGCAAAAGCAGTATGATTCTCTATATGTATTTTTTCTAAAAATAAATACATTAATAAGATCTATAAGCCAGTGAAAGATTCTCCTTAGGGAACTAGAGGACGTGCCATTACGTGAGGCATTTAAAAGTACATTGGGCAAAACACTTGGAAAATATACTGTAGGGAATAACCCTGCACTGGACAGTGGAAGAACTATCTAGATCAGTGGTGTAACAAAGCCTCAAAGTACCCTGGGGCAAGAATAGGTTAGGGAGCCCTTTTCTGATTTTGAAATCTGCCCTTCTCTAGGTCCCCCACAGACCCAATCCAGCCCCCATCCCCTACCTCCTTTCCAGCCCTCCTGTCCCTCCAGACCACTAGCTCCCCCACAGCCCCAATTGAGCCATCCCACGCCCCAGTTCCTGAAAGATTCCCTCCAGCTCCCTTGAGGCCCACTACATGTCCTGAGTGCCTGCCACAGCCCCCCTCCCCCCACACCCTGCTCCATTTCTGATCTGGCCCCAGCCCAGCTCTTCCTCAACCATCCTCCAGAGTCCTTCAGTTCAGCCCCCAGCTCCCCCAACCCCTATGCAGTCACCCCCGCAGGCTCTTTTAGTTCCCTTCCTGCCTCCTATTTTCCTGATCCCACCCCAGCCCCATTTCAGGCCCTGTACAAGCCCTCCCCCAGCTCTGCTCCAACCCCCTGTAACCCCCATCCTCCCATCTATGATCCATACCCTCTGAGCTCCACTCCAAGCCCCTTCCCCCACCTTCAACAGCTCTGATCCAGCCCCCCAGTTCTGCTCCAACCTCCTTTTATTTTCTTTTGTTTAAGGCTGACAAACTTTATTGCCGTGTTTAGTTTGACTCCTTTTGGCATCCTTTACAGATTCTCCTCCCATCCAAAACTGACCCTTGCTTAATGCTTGTGCCATGTGCTGTACATCTGAGAGTCATGCTAAAGTTTGCCATATAAGCAGTACACCTTCTGGTCCCTAAGAGTCACGTCCACTCATGAAACAACCCTTGAAGTCAATGGATATTTGAATAAAAATACCCCCGGCATTTGCTTACTGCACTCTTGACTCTAATATATACTGTATCTAAACAAAGAGTGGATTAGCTCTGATCTTAGAAACCGTACCTTTCACTTCCAGTTTGCATTCAACTGCTGCCTCTCCAAGTTCATTGACTGCTTTGCAGGTGTAAGTGCCTCCGTCATAAGGGTTGGGTTTGCGGATCTCCAAGGTACAGACACCTTGGTTACCAAACATTCTGTATCTTGGGTCATTTAATATAGTCACTTTGTTTTTCATCCAGGTTATTTTGGGCTGTGGTAAAAAGTGCACACAAATATAGGGAATTAAATGTTAAGCTCTTTCTGTGACCTTGTATTAAAGTGGAATGATATATTAGTGGTATACAATGAAAAAAATATTGACAAAAGGGAAGTTGTTGTCCATACATAAAAATAAGTTTGGCCTCTATCATGCCATTGTTTTTTTAAGCACAGCTCCCTGTGGCCCTTATAATTTAGCTGAATTCAATCAAGATAATATTTTTGGGTGGGCAAAAATGTAGATCAGTTACATTACAAAGGGTGTACCATATAATATTAAGCAACTAATAATTTTCAAGATCTAAATATTCTACGTTTGTCAATAAAGCTGTTTTTTTTTTTTTACTAGTAACCAATGCATAGAACTTAATCAAAAACCTTGGAAGTGAATGGTGGATCAGAGAACGCTTTTAAATAAAAATTCTGATTTTATTGGGTCAGTTCAATTTTCTACTCTGGAAAAATTCGTCAAAGAGAGAGATAAACTCAGTTGGGCAAAGTCAATGTATTTGTACAGTGCCTAGCACAATGTGACCCAGTTCCTGACTTTGGGTGGTACTATAATATAAATATGAATACTTATAATCATAAAGAGTATTTTGTTTTAAACCAAAATCCTTATTGATGTATTAACCATGCAGCTCTTGTGAGTTACTGAAGTAGCAACCCTACATTTGCCTGATCAGGTTGGAAAAATCCACATTTTCATTAGGATAATCTGTGGATTTAATAAATCTCATAATACTCACGTTGTAGAAGGGTAAACTGAGACAGAAGGAGATGTGATTTGTCCATTGCGATACAACAAATCAATGGCAGAACGGAGAAGAGTACTTAGGAATCCTGACTCTTGCTCTATTCTTTAGCCCACTGATTCTCCTTAGAGCATGTGTGAATTATTAGAACAGGAACAGTACTAGAAAATATCAGTGTCTGATTAAACTCTCCTTTCCCTTCACTGATGTTATTAAGTGGTATGCCATACCTTTGGATTTCCTCGAACACTGCAGTTCAAAGTAGCATTGTAACCAGCTACAGCATGTGTGTTAATTAAAGGTTGAGTAAACATTGGTGCTTCGGTGAAATTAAAGTCTTCATAAATTGGATTTTTGTAGATTTTACCTATGAAATAAATATGTTAGGAGCTCTTAGAACAAAGTTAAGCATTTCATACTGTTTTCAACAATATTCAACTGTAAAGAGTGAGTCTGCTCTAATTTGCACTGTTTTATATACCAATGTAACTCCATTTATTACACTCATTCTCACTAGCAGAGAGCAGATTTGAGCCTGAAAAGTTACTGTAGTCCAGGGGTGGGCAAACTTTTTGGCCCGAGGGCCACATCGGGGTTGCAAAACTGTATGGAGGGCCGGGTAGGAAAGGCTGTGCCTCCCCAAACAGCCTGGCCCCCACCCCCATTCGCCCCCTCCCACTTCCCGCCCCCTGACTACCCCACTCAGAACTCCCGACCCATCCAACCCCCCCTGCTCCTTGTTCCCTGACCATCCCCTCCTGGGACCCCCCGCCTCTAACCACCCCCCTGGGACCCCACCCCCTATCCAATACCTCCTGCTCCCTGTCCAATGTCTCGACCCCATCCCCGCCCCCTGACAGCCCCCCTGGAACTCCCATGCCTATCCAACTACCCCCTGCTCCCTATCCCCTGACTGCCCTGCCCCAGAACCTCTGCCCCATCCAACCGCCCCTGTTCCCTGTCCCGACTGCCACCCGGGACCTCCCTGCCCCTTATTCAACCCCCCCCCCACTTCCTGCCCCCTTACCATGCTGCCTACAGCAGCAGGAGCTCGCGGCCCCGCCGCAGCCAGCCACGCTTCCTGTGCAGCCTGGCAGGAGTGGCGGGCCAGAGCGTTGGTGGAACGGCACACTGAGGCTGCGGGAGAGGGGGGGACAACAGGGGAGGGGCTGGGGGCTAGCCTCCCCGGCCAGGAGCTTAAGGGCCAGGCAGAATGGTCCCACAGGCCGGATGTGGCCCACGGGCCGTAATTTACCCACCTCTGCTGTAGTCTCTGATCATACTGTACAGAGAATTTAAAATCTTCCCTTGTTGTATAAATACATGGTATATTAAGTATAATGTATATACTCTGTATGCATGCCTGCAATTACACACACACTTTGTACAACGATATGAATACTGATTAGCGGGCTGGTAAGAGTGATCAAAGCAGTGACTATAAATGTCATCTTAATGTTCCACATTTATTCTTGTCATTGATTTCTTTTTCTAATTTGTTCCATCTACAACTATTATTTCCTAACTGCCAGTACCGTAAACTTGGGCTGGCACAGTCTCTGAAAAGCCAGATGTTCTTCTGCTTTATACTGCACAAGTACCACCAATAACAACAGCAGAAAATGTGTTGATTCTGTATCAAACAAAATCTAGTAGAGCTGGCTTTCTCATGGATAATGTATCTGCCCTTGTGGTGCTGACAGTAGTAAATAAATTATTTTTCCTCTGTAAATTACACTGATGCATAGAATGGACATATGGGGTGAAATTCACCCAGTACCAAGGGCCAGTACCAAGGGCTACGCACCACTTACACCTTACTTAGGCTCTCCAACAGGTATTCACAGGTGCATCGGCCTTGTGCTGGCCCTTGGCACAGGGGTGAATTTTCAGTGACAAGAAACAATTTCTACAGCCCCCTCCTCTGACCACCACCACTCCACTTTTATATAGAAAACTATTTCTGCTCTGAGCGATCTCACTGAGAAATACCAGCTTTGTGAACTCACTGTTTTTAGTTTCCTTTATGCAGTCCCCATTTTTGATGGGCAGAATGAAGATGCTTTTCTTTCGAGTGAGAGAACAAAGTTCTGCGTTGCCAATAGGAATGCCATTAGCACTGGCTCATACAGCAAGCGACTGTTGTCGCTCATCTCTCTAAACTTAAGCCAACTGCCTTCACTGTACATACTGTATGGGAGAGACTGAGCATTCCTGAACTCAGGTCATGCTCACTGCCATTCTACTTTACAACAGTTTATGTACAGATTACAACAACGCCTTCGTTTCTATTTTAAACTGTTTGAAAGCTCAGATACATAATTCAGAATTGAGAGGGGAACTGTTGTTACCCTTTAAAATCCAGCATCATCCTCCCCTGGTTTGTTGCTTGTCCCATAATTTGTAGTTGTGAGCAGTGAATGCCATACACTACCAAACTGGAATGGCAGCAATTTACACTCACTTTGCACTGGTGTAAGTGGCTACACTAAGTACAAACAGTGAAGATTCAAATATTTTTGTCTCTTATTCTCTTCCCTTCTCTGAAACCCACTCTTCCCCCTTCAGAACATAATGGACAGCTAACCATCCTTTGCGATCACAGCACTCTCTCTGGTCATTGTTGCATCCTCACTGAGGCCACACATGTTTTCAGCGAAGATCCGGAAGTAGTACTCATTTCCTATGATGAGTTCAGTAATGGTGGCACTGGTTCGGTGGTAGTGCTCAATTACAGTGAACCATTCCTGCAAGACACAAACACAGACTGAGTTTGCCTGCAACACACTTCATTTATCAACAGCTAGGGTTTAGAATAGCCACGGTGCATCTGAAAGCATGAGAACAAATTTTAAGGAATTTATATAACCAGTAAGACATAACACAATAACTGAGTTAATGGCAATAAATTCTAAGCTAATCACTACAGAATAACTGGGCGATGACGGAAGAGTCACAAGCAATTCAGCTATGAAGGGTGAATGGAAAGTGAACCCTATTAAATTGTCATATGCTGATGGTTAGTCAGGCGGGATAATTGTGGAAATGCAATATTACAAAGGTCCTATCGTGCAAGAGAAGAAGGCAGGCTCTGCCACTCAGATTTCATATTGCTGACCTAGAAAGTATTGCTGCAGATAAGAAAGCAAGTGACTTCAAAACACCAACAAAACTAACAACTAAAACTTGTGTCAACCTCCAAGCGCCCAGTACGTCCCAGTACTAATCTGCCTCCTCTGGCTCTAGGCTAAATGAACAATAGGATTATGGGAAGCATAATTCCATTCCGGTGATTTCTCGTGATTTAAGAACAGTTGATAGGGTAGGAGGAGCAGTGCATACAGCCCAAACTACAGACACTTGATCAGCACAGTGACTGGATCTGAGAGGCTCTTTTCTTTACTAGTAGCCACAGTACGGTCTAAGGAGAGCAGCGTGTAAAGCTCACCCGGCCAGACTCATGCGACTGGAAGAGGCCAGGTCTCCCATGGCAGAAGCCACGAGGTAATTTATTTGATAAAAATACAACTTCCAATTCATTCTTGATTTAATTTTGAGAAATCATGTGTAAATAAGGGACACTGACAGAGTGGAACAAACAGCTAAAAACCCCTATTTGTTAAATTAGTTTTTGAGGCAGTTCCTGGGGCAAAGTTACAGGACAGAAATAACCATTCAATGTATGGCATGTGGGTTGTTGTTTTTTCTGTAACAAAGTCCTGTGGATGTGATTTCATCAGCTCTGAATTCCTGTGATTTCTGGCACAACACTCATCTCTTGGGCAGTATTATATACTCCACTGCATACTGCTTCAGGCATCTATCTGCATAGCTCTCAAGAGACCCATGTTTAGATGAAAGACATCTCTTTAAATATCAAATTTAAATTTGATCTTGGTACACAATATCTACCTAGTGAGATCAGCAAGACTAATGCTAAAAATATTATTCACGTAAAGCAGAATATGACCATGAAAATGCTCTCTCATTTATGCCACCCCTTCCATTTGTCTTCCTTTCTCACAGTATATATTTGTGTAAGTTTCTTGTGCCAGAGTTTGTACTGATATGTATTAAACCTGCAGAGCCATATTATTTTAGACTTCCCAGTAATATAGCTCATAGCACTCAGAAAGGATCATCCACTCGAAAGAACTTGGGACTCCCTTTCTTCAGAGGCAACTGTTTTAAGAAAATATCTCTTTGGAAACAATCATTATTTAAAATCCCACTTGGTACTATTACAGGAAAATTCTTGTCACAGATAGCATGGAGATAACATGGAATCACTGCCCTATGAGCAAAGAGTACACTTTGGACACTAGTTTCAGAGTAGCAGCCGTGTTAGTCTGTATTCGCAAAAAGAAAAGGAGTACCGGTGGCACCTTAGAGACTAACAAATTTATTAGAGCATAAGCTTTCTGAAGTGAGCTGTAGCTCACGAAAGCTTATGCTCTAATAAATTTGTTAGTCTCTAAGGTGCCACCGGTACTCCTTTTCACTTTGGACACTAGTTATTATTTTATATTACAGTAGCACCTAGAGGTCTGAACTGAGATGGGCCCCCATTGTGCTGGGCACTGTGTATGGATATAATCAGAGACAGGTCCTGGCCCGAACAGCTTATGATTTAAAGAAAGATGAAGGGTGGGAGGGGGAATAAAGTCACAGGGAGGTAAACTGACTGATAAAAGGTCACACAGCAGATCAGGATATTAGTATTCTTCTAATGCAAACTGATTCATCTCTCTTAGATTCACAATGTCCAAACTTGCAGTATCTATTAAATGTAGAAATCCAACCGCTGTCTCTTACAGAGCTATAAAACGGGCTTGGTTGTGAAATAATAACAATAATTAGCTCTCATAAAGCACTTTTCATCTGTAAATCTTAAAGCACTTTACATATTAGGTAAGTATCAGTATCCCAGTCTGTAAAATAGGGTTAATGATACTTACCTAATTTGTGAAGTAAAGTACAGAGAAGTGAAGGGATTTGCCCCAGGTCACCATACAGGCCAGTGACAGCTGGGAATAGAACTCAGATCTCCTAACCATCTAGTGGACTACCTGCGGGGCCACACTGCCTCCAAAATGAGCATTTGGGATTTTGATTCTCTATTTCCAGAGGGAACAAAACAGAATTATTTCTCTGAGCTTCCTGCAAACTCTGAGGGGTTTAGACAAATGAGATTCTGAGCTACTCCCACCCATCCCCCTCACTTGCCCCATCTCTAATCTGTGCTTTGCATAATGACAGGTTTCAGAGTAGCAGCCGTGTTAGTCAGTATTCGCAAAAAGAAAAGGAGTACTTGTGGCACCTTAGAGACTAACAAATTTATTTGAGCATAAGCTGCTGTAGCTTATGAAAGCTTATGCTCAAATAAATTTGTTAGGCTATAAGGTGCCACAAGTACTCCTTTTCTTATCTCTAATCTGAACACAGATTTGTAAATACACATGTTCTCATTTATAAACTTTGAGTACCGTGGACACTGGGATTTTCTGATGAATTTTTGAGATTTTCTGAGTAGTGGTGTGGTTCTGTAATGATCCAATGCCTCAATCATCGACATTTATCCATGTAAATAGGGGTTTTTATATTTAAAAGAAAGAACGTGGTGACTGTTGGATTTAAATTGAATCAAACATATTTTATATCTTACCATGCTCTTCTTGTCCGCTTTTTGAATTGTGTACCCAGTAATGGCAGCGTTACCATCATCCTTTGGTGGCTGCCAGACTAAAGCAACATTCTCTCCCCAAACATCCTCAATCTTTACAACATGTGGTGGGCCAGGGCGATCTGTAATGATGATATGGCACTGTCATCTTTCTATTATGCCTGCTCTCTGTTTCTCTCTCTCTCAGATATGATATATCTCTATCTCTATCTACATCTAGATAGCTATAGATATATATCTTACACACAAAAAACAATGCTAAAAGAAGACTGCAAAGTCAAACACTCAAAATTTAGGAAATGCCAGTATTCAAGTTGCCTGTGCCACCTTTAATTTGATTCCACTGAGCACATGTGTTATGATACAGTTTTCAGTTACACAATCACATACTATTTTTGCAAAGATATAAGCAAATGAAAACTTGATCTTATAATGGGAAGTCTCAGGCAAGCTTAAGTACAGACTGAGCTACCAGCTTCACCTATAAGATATAGATAGATAGTGTATGAGATTTCCCAGATGTCTCTCTTTTTTCCATCATAAGGCTTTTAACACTGATGGTCTCTTCCAAGTCATGTTTATGAGAAACTAACTCTTGCTACAACAGAGCTGTATCAGATCTGACTGAATGCCACCTTAACAGTAAAAAGCTTCAGTTTTTCTGACAAATATGGAACATAAAAATCCATTACAAACAGCGAAGTAGTGTAGGATTCTAGGGGGGACTGGAATGTTCAGGCTGGTACTGACGTTTTGTACAGAGGTCCCCAATTACACTAGCTGAGGACCTCACTCAGAATCTCTGGCCAAGTGAACAGAAGTAGAGAGGTACCATTGTACAGAGGAGGCTGTAACTGGAAATCTCATGTTTTCCAGCACACTGGTAACAAGTTTTTGGAGTCTGTTTTGCCAAAATACATTTTTTTAAACATACCAACTACTTGAATATCTATTGTAGCTTTGTCCACCAAGTTTTCTACTTTCACTTTCAGGTCGTATTTTCCAGAGTGGCTCCTCTCTGCCTTTCGGATAAAGATGATAGTATCATTTTCACTGTTGCGGATGTTAATTTGATTCTTGTCTACGGAAGCGCCATTTTTCTTCCAAGATACCTTTGGCCTTGGTCTTCCCTGTAAAAAGCCATGGAACAAATGAAGTATGCTTTTGGGAGGAGAAAGAGGTGTTAGGCTGTCGCAAAGACAAAATAAAAGTCTTCTTGAACCAGAATGGTGGAAACTCTTTAAAGAAAAAGCAGATAACTCTAAACACAAGGCATTCAGAGGCAGTCACGTGTTCATATACTTGTTTTTTTCTGAACTTAATGGGCAATATTATTTTGTTTTCAGTGGTTCTCAGAAGCAGATGCCCTAAGAGAATAACAGTGTGATATCAATAGACACTAACTTGTTGATCATGTAGTGTCACTACTGGGAGTTTGCTCTTCTAGAAATGAGAATTTCAGGAGTGCTGTCCAAATATGGTAACCTCAGTCCTTTCAGAGTATTTTGGCTGAGCGTATACACCACACAGTAGTACTTTTATTTACCAGGAGTAGCATTTCCTATAGCATATATTGTGCCCGGCATCTGTCTATGTGCACAAAAGAATGAGAAAGCATAAGGTCTGGACACAGTAGGGGACCTTGCACTCAGCAGAGCAAGGACTCTGCAGACAAGTGTTACTGGAACAGCTAGCCTCTGCAGAGGGTGTCGGATAATGTCAGGCTATGGCCCTGCCTGCAGCCAGCAGAGCTAACCAGCTGGAGTAGAAAGTGTATGTTGCATCCTTGGAAGTGTTGGTGCAACAGCTGTGCTTCCCAGGGGCTCTATGAGGCATTGTTGACAAAGATTCTGCTGGGTTGGTGAAACTTCAAACCACCCCCAAAGCAAGACAGAGAATAAACGTCACATTTCAGCTCTAGGCACCATATCTTATCATTGTCTGCCTATTGCAACTGCTCTGTGCTGTGCTAGTGATTATCTTGTGTGTAATGGCAGGTCTACATTGGAGATTATGGGTATTCTGTGGACAACAGACAACAGATCAGCACTGTTTGCTAGTTACAAAATTGAGTCTTCATCTGAGCACAGTCTGATTTCAGAAGGCACAGAAAGAGCCATCTGGCAGGTGTCCTGGCTGTCCAGGATGTAATTCTGCTTAAATTAGCTTCATGCCCCACCACAGTTGTATAACATGCAGTTCTAACAATCACAATATAAGAAAAATAAGCATTAATAACTGTGTCTTTATTTCTTACCTGGAAAGGAACAACAAGATTCACAGCTTCTCCAACCCTTCGAATATAGGTTTGTTTTAAGTGTCTTGGTAGACGAATCTTTGGAGGTTCTTAAAAAAAAAAAAAGTGTGGTTTTGTTTTTAACTGTGGTATTGAATTTAACAATGTTGGTGAGCACCAACATTAGTAACATTAAAACCTATGGCCTACGTTTCTCCGAAGTGAGATGTGAACTGGATGCCTCTATTTTTGGGTTCCCAACTTAAGACACCTTAAAGGGGCCCTATTTTTTAGAAAGCGCTCAGCGCACTGATAGGCTAACGGGTAGGTCAGTGATGGACACCGTTAAAAATGAAATTTTCAAACTACACAAAAAGAAGAAGGGCCAGACACTGCTCATGCTAAAGCCCTTCTGTGCTATTCCAGTGGTTCAGAAGGTCTTTAAAACTGCACTATCTGGCCAGCTGAGGAGTCTCCCACCACAGAAAAGGGCTGTGGGAGTGTGTCAAATGTTCAGAGTGCTGCTACACTTTCATGATCCCTGCTTGATATATTGGCCCCAAGCTAAACTGCTCTAATTTATGCTAAGACAAACCAGCCCTCGGCAGCCCCCTGGATTGGACACTTGCAAAGGCAATGTACAAGTAACTACCTTTGGTCCCAGCTGGCTACAAAAATATTGGGGGGTAAATCACTTCACCTGGTGCCAAGGCAGTTGTACAGATCCAATAGTGGACAACAAAGTGTGTATGAACTGATGGTCAAATTCAGCTTTATTACTAGCTCTCAAATTTCAAATCTTGCCCATGTGATCACTGGTCAGCAGCATAAGAAGGGAATGAGACTGAATGCAAGTGTAACTATGTCTTTTTGCATTACTGTTCTTTGCACTTTTTGAGGTGATGAAAAAGCAAATTGAAGTGATAGATGTGGCCTACTTTCACCACTGTGCCTGCAGCTTGTTCTATCCAGCATCAGTGTTGCCAATTCTTGCAATTTTATCAAGAGAGACTCATCAGATTTGGTGTGCTGTTTTATTATTTTTTAAGCCCCAGCTCCTGGAGTCCTGTGAGTACATGAGAATCTCAACTTTCATTAAAAGAAAAAAAGCAAACTTCTAGCCTTCTTGGCTGTAGAAAGAAGCTTGAAAACATGACGCCTAAGGCTTCAAAAAAACGCAAACAAACCAGAAGGCAAAGGAAAACAACCCAAAACGTATTATTTCTAAGGCAATCTCATGATTTTTGAATGCTTGGAGTTTGCAGTACTGCATTGGCATGGTTTCAGCATGCGACTGTATGGTAGTGTTTCTGCAGTTTCCAGCCGCAGGTGCTAGTTACAAGAAAGAGGAGGCATGAACGCTGAAAGTGTGTGTGTATTGGGGAGAGAAGAGAGAAACAGTGGTGTAGCTCACCTATCACTTCCTTGACTAGAATAGGTTGTGGGTGCAATCTAGGTTCACTGGGACCAGCAGCATTCACAGCTTTTACTCTCACGAAAATTCTGGAACCAGCTGGCAGGTCAGTGATGGTGTACCTTGTTTTGTCCGTCAGTTCGGGGTTAGCCACTAGCCATTCTTCCGCTGGGTTAGGAAAAAGAAAAGAGGAGGCAAAATTACAGAATTATACACATAATCACTTCTCCATCAAGAAAACTTACAGTATAGCCAACAACTGCACAGAGACTGTTGCTGATTAACGATTTTATTCTCTAATAATGCCATTATATGACATTGATTTGGATTAATACAGAGATAATAAGGAGGGAAATGTTTCTAAGGATACTCAGCATTATCTTTTTAAAAAGTAAATACATGTGAACAGTAATTACAGGATGTAATTAAAGAAATCCATTAAAAGTCTGTTGATAAAAAACAAGGGCCTATAGAGTGTGGTTTTCAAAAGCACTCAGCATTGGCCTAACTCTGCTTCTGTTGAAGTCAATGAAAAATTTACCATTGACTTCAGTGGGAGCACGGTTAGACCAGCACTGAGCACTTTTTAAAATCACACCTGTCGTGTATAGATGATAGTAGCACATAATTAGCTATTTATGAACTGTCAGTTTTCCTATGGCTATTGCTTCATTTGGGAGACAGCATGGTTCAAGGACAGGGCCTAGGATTAGCAATCTGAGTTCTATCCCCCAGCTCTGCCACTGACTGGCCATAGGTAGGTCACCCAAAGCTCTCTGTACCTCAGTCGTCCCATTTGTAAGATGAAGTTAGAGATATTTACTTACAATTGTAGAGTGTTCTGAGATCCAAGTACTGACAGAAATGTTTTATATGATCTAACTGCATTCTATTGTTCGCTCTAATGCTAATTAATGAAGTATTTGCTACTTTAGAATTTTACCAAATAGGGCTGCCATGAAAAACAGACTCTCTGCTTATCACTTTAAGAAATAAGGACAAGACTGATCAGAGTTCTTCAAATGATTCCAGTGTTCTCAGTTTTTTCAATTTGCTGTAATATGTTTAAATATAATTCGTGGATCCTTTGCAAAATTATATATTTTTAGAAAAGCCCAGGTTACATATGACACAGTTTCCCTCATCCCTCCCCTCCTGCCCTCCAAATTTGGATCACTTTAAGATCCCAAGCTTTTTGACATTCAGAGTCAGATTGCTATAGCAACAGGTCAGGAGTTTAACTTTTCTTATAAAGAAAAAAACCACACCACTATGGTATTGGCCGTCAAGACAAGTTACACTATTATAAGCTTTAGTGCACTGGAGAATAACTGAAGAATATTGGATACATTTTTATAAGGATGGGACCCACACTTAGGAAGAGATTAAACACAGTTCTGTTTAAAAAAATTTCTTCCAACTAAACACAAGAGGGTTAGAGTCAGGGATTCAATTTCCTGATCCTTTCCCCATCATCTGAATGCTCCTAGATCTTTCTGTTGGTAAGTAAAGCTGCAGGTTCTGGAGGTTCATGGCCCCCAAAGTCAATTAGGCTCTCAGAAATCTCTCTTGGTATGAGTAAGAAAGTTTTATAACCTTCACTGAATACTGTACCTTCCAGGTCATAAGTTGCCTCCACCAATTCATCACACAGATCTGCCGATATACCTTGTGAGAGTCCATCATTAAAATTAATCAGACACCCACTTTCACACAGGAGTATTGTCAGTGGTTAGCATTCCCTGTTAGTAATTATGCATAGAGCTGTACTGCTCCCTGAAGATCCAGAGGAACCTGTAGAGTGATCAGTGAGTTTGCAGGCAAAGTGCATCTGGGGTAAGGGACATTCACCAGAATAAAGCTTGTATAAGTAGTACTCTTCCAGGTAAGCAGAGTAGTTTAACTGGTGTCGTCCATGGTTTACTAAGGCCGAGGCTCCACCCATAATGTGAGGTTGAAGAAGAACCAACCACACTTGACCCAAATAGGATAACTCAAGGAAGTTTTCGTTGTACTATCTTCTCTCTGCATCAGGTCCCCATTCTTCTTCATACCACTGCTTTGCTGTCTTCAGCCCTATCCCCTGGCCTGGGTGCTTTGTGCCTGAATCTCTCAATGAACTGGGAAGTGCATCTGGGTATTTAAACCCATTAGCATCAGGGCATTTGCCTCACTCCATTTGAGCATCCCTACAGTAAAACCTCTAGTGGCTCCAGAACGTGTTTTGGTCCCTAATAATAACCAGTTTGTGCTCAGGTGGGAACAGAAATGAGGCCTAATCATATTTGGATAAACAACTTGTCCCTCAAACTATATGTGGCTTGGCAGAACAGGACCTCTTCTTTGGGCCAGTTTTAACTTTGAAGATGGGTGGGAGCTACTATTCAGAGTGATTATGGCCCTAGAGATGGCTAATGGGGAAGAAGAGATGCTCTTCTGAACTATTCATGGTGCTCAGGGAAAAGGTGGCAGGTGAGACAGAAGAAATTTTTTTTGGACTGATCAGTCATGAAAAGGGGAAAGGAAAGAGAAAAAAGGAGAGTTTGAGGAGAGAAATGGAGCAAAAAGAGAGAAGGAAATATAGTACAAAAGGAGGGAATGGCGAGAAAGAATATTGAGAGAAGGAGGACAAAGAATAAAGGGAAGGAATGAAAAAGACATTTGAGAGAGGACAAATGTAACTAATGGGAAGGAAAGAAAGAAGAATAGCAGAGTGCAGGAATAAAAGTTAATTTAAGGTAACCCCTAAGGTTACAGCTGTCATGGCCATAGAATCACGGGCTCTGTAATTTCCACAATTTTAAAAATCCATTATTTTGGAACTGGTGCATGCTGGTGGGTGGATGTGATGGCAAGGATCTGAGCCAATTCAACTGAAAACCTTGTAAGCTGCCAAGTTGCTAGCTTTCAGAATAGACCCAGGTCTAAGTGGTTGCACAGGTCCTGTGCAGGCCCTTTGTACCGGGATGAATTTCACCTGTAGTCAGCAAAAGCTCATTAACTAACTCTGAGATGACACAAAGAACTAGATCAGTCCCTATATTACTGAGGTTTAATTCCTCCAAGGATGATGAGGTTTCTCTCCCCACCAAGGAATAAAGGAGGAAAAAAGACCTTCCACCCCTTTTTAAAAGGAGAATCAAGTTGGATATTAAAGGCTGGCTCTGGGGTAGGATCTCCTGTGTTCAAATGTATTCCCTATTATCACAGTACAAGCCCAGTTCTAGATATTCATCCCAATGCTCCAATTCTGCAATAGATATATGTGGATGCAACCTTACAGCTGCATGGGACCCACTGAAGCCAGTGGGTCTCTGAACGGCTACAGGGATCCATCTGTGTGGATCCAATTGCAGGATCAGGCCCTACACTTGGGAAATAAAGGTATCTAGGGTACAAACCAATGCCTGTGACACCTGACACTTGTAATCTATACATTTCTATGATTTTCCCCCTTCTCCCTATTACCACCCTATGATTTTTCGTAAAAAATTTGATAAAAAAAACTCTAATAATTCCACATTCAAGGGCAAGAAAGAGACAACATACTACTGAAGGGATAAAGAAGCGGACTAGAAAGGCAGAATCAAACAGATGAAAGATACAGTCATAAAGGACCTTGACATTCAAAAGAATTATTAAACATTATAGAAAAATTAGTCCGAGGGACAACAGACGCTGGAAAAGACTGAAGAGAACAGTGTAAGAAAGAAAAAGGGATACACAGTAAGTTAAATATCTATTTAATTTGTATTTTCTATAAAGCTTGCTTTCTAAATGTTATGATAAAATATATACATAAATAATTTTGATTGTGTATATATAAATGTATATGTATATATGTGAGGCATATATAGATATATACAAACACACACAAAAATCTATGTAAAATACATTGTAATCATTGTATTTTATCTGAGGTGGGTAACACCAAAATGACAGATTCAAGGGTCATTTTGTTGTATCTTCTTATGTTTTAAACCTATCTGAAAGAAAAAAAATAAAGAATTTGCTCTGTTCGACAGGTATGCAAGGATCTTTGGACTCCTGCCACTTTAAATGTATATTTGGAAAATCCCTCTCAATACTATCACTGTTATTATCATAAAATAGTATATTTAGCCTCTTATCTGATTAGAGAAAATTCCTTATGCTGTTCTGCAATGAGCTACATAGTACTAAGACCTTAAGGCCATATTATATCCCTGATTTTTCTTTTTTTGCCCAACACTTGTATTGACTTCAAGGGGAACCATGTGTGCAGAACAAGGGCATAATGTACGGCAGCTCTTAGATTCATTAAGTCGTCAGTTGCCTTCTTAGTACAGTGTTTCTACAGAGTTTATTAATAACATCCATGCCTGTGCATTTGAAATATCATAGGAAAATATGAATGTAGCATGTACGTGCTTCATTTGGATCTAGTACTGCATGTTTCCTCTTTCCAGACCTTCTCCCATCTCCCTCCCTCGATACATGAAGAAAAACTCTTCCTACCATTCCAGTTGTGTTTACCTTTATGTCAACTGCTCAGTACCTCTGAGCTTCTTCAGTTCTCTTTCCTGCTCCTTAAGGATTTTCTGCCCACTCCTACAAGTTGCTGAGGGCTTCCTCAGAGGTGCCGACAGCCCTTCGTTCCCATTGACTTGACTGAGATTTAAAGGCACTCAGTACCATGCAGGATCTGGCTGATTTTCTGCTCTATTTTTTCCACTGGGGTGTTTAAATCCCAAAAAGCTTTCCTGTTGTGAGCCATATGTTCTATCCTATACAGCTCTTGCCTTCAGGCTGAATCCTACAGACTTTACTCATGAAAAACTCCTATTGATTTAAATGCACAAACTGGCGTTCATTTGTAGAGACTTGTGTAATATGGTTATACTAGTCCTTAGATTTACAGCATAGATAACATCGCAGGTAGTTAAAATGAACTAAACTGCACCATGTTCATCAACATTTAAATTTCTCTGGCAGACCCATTCCCCTGGATGCTCCAGAAATAGTCATTTTGGACGCCCACAATGACTGGAGTTTGCTTATTCCACTGTGTCAAGTTTTGCTTACCCATTCCAGATGTCACCAGCCTTCGTTGCTTTCTGTCCCCAGACTCCATTTCTATGTCCACTCATAAGAAAGCTTCTGCTAAGTATGTAACTGAGAACACTGAGGTTTTGCTATTTAATCACTTTACACAGTGAAACTGCTGGTTGTATGATGTATATTGTTTGCACTTCTCTGTCTCCCATTATTTTCCTCCGCTCATTTAATTTTCTCTCCCCCTTTTCCACCTTTACACTCCTCCTATCCTCCTATATGCCTCTAAATCCAAATGAAAAATCCTATACGTGAACACTCCCAAATGCAAGGGGCATTCAAAATCCAAATCTGAATTTTGTGGCTTGGACCACTTCTATTTGATATCATACCACAGCCACAGGGCTGTCTGCCTCTGTATGTGAAACTGATACTTGAGGAAGCCACTATTGATTCCAAACACAGATTTAATCTTTTGAACAGATTTAAGATACCAGATATAGACTCTCCAAGCTCTTATGTGACTGGACTTTAATCCAAAACACGTCAAAATGTGGTTCTCCAGTTTTCTCCAACTGCCAATTTGGAGGTTCTTTTTTCCTGCTTTTCCTTTTCCCCCATCCATCCAAATATTTAATCTCTCTGGTATAGCCAGATTTCATGTCCTCAGGGAGCAAGCTGTGGAAGCCCCTGAACAATGAACTCTTGCACATCAGCACAGTGCACAGCTCCCCAAGTCACTAGACTAACCGGCTGTTGTTTTGAAATGCCAGATCAAATGTAGGAACGGATAGGTGTGCAGTAGCTAGAAAAGAGCCTGGATGAAACCCCATAGCTTGAGAATTCTGGCTGGCTAACTTTTACCTCAAAGCAACAGTCAGCTCTCACGGAGAAAAGGTGGGGCAAGTCTCACCTAGTTTAAGCACTAGGAGCATACCATAGTTGTTGTCACTTACTTCCTTCAAAGCAGTACTCTATGACATAGCCGTCTAAACCTGCTGCTCCAATGTGATCTGGTGGCCGCCATTTCATTGTAACAGTGCTGTCAGTTACTCCATCAACTGCCAGGAGAGTTGGTGGACTGGTGACAGCTAAAAATAAAGAAAACATTTGTATTAGCATTAAAGTGTGCACTTATGATATACAGCAAGCGGGAATCTTCTAATTGCTGCCCAAAGTGGCAAAACAGATTCTAGGGCATAGATACTGGAGAATTTAGGACTTTATTTCTCACCTTTATGACAGGCGTGTGTTTTATTCTGTCACATTAGAAACCAAGAAACACCTGTTCAGTAAATAAAATACTGGCCTTCCAGCAACTGCTCCCAGAACTTCCATTTACCAGACTCTGCAGCACTGATGTATATTTGGATAGATGAGAAGATCCTCAGACCACAGTATTGTTACTCTCAGAAGAGGAGAGGACACTCTTTCCCTATGCTCCCTAGGATTATGAGTGTCCTCTGTAAAAGGCATGACTGACTGAGGCGGATTAAGATTTATTGGGATCCTGGGTACAAAGAATATTTGGGCCCCCCACACCCTGGGGGCCTAGGGGTGCTGGAACCAGGGGAGGGGGGCAAGACTTTCCACTTTTAAAAGTGGGAGGGCTATGCCTGCCCACCTTTTAACATGGGCATAGTAGCATTGGGCAGGCACGGAGCGGTGCTGGAAGGGGCTGTGCTTCACGGCAGGGGAGCTGATAAATTGATAAGTGCTCCTGCTATGATGCGCAGACCCTGCTAGTGGCACCAGATTCTTCCCAGTGCAAGGCTGAGGTGTGCCTTAGCCCCCCCCCCCACAGGGCCTCCTCTTCCCCCAGGGCAGGGACAGGGACATGGACAGGGTCTGCTCTTGCCACGCTGGCCCCCACCCAGGGCAGGTGGAGGGTCTGAGGCTCCCCAGACTATCCTGGCTCCCTGGGCAGTTCTTACCATGGCCCAGCTCTGGCTTCTGGCCTGGCCAGGGGGTGGGGCCTTGGGGGGAAGTGAGGGAGCAGGGAGGGGCCACAGTTTCAGTGCCACTAGCCCCCCCTTTTCTACAGAGGTTCCAACATTCCTGCAAGGGCCCCAAATTGGCTGGAGCCCCTGGGAATGGGCCCTGAAGGGGCCACCACTGCCTACTGACCTAGAGAATAAGGTACTGTGTGTACTACAGGGAAACTGTGTTTATCAGAATCATTTAAAAACGTGTGTTTCCACAAAGGTGCCAGCATGGCTTTCTGGGACAATGTCCATCAGGTTTAACCAGGTTGGGGCTTACTAGGGTCCCGGTCCATGACTAGGGCTCTTAGGTGCTATGACATTACAGATAATAAATAGTAGGGTATGCAAAACTATTTAAAATGTGGTTAGTTTACCCTGGCTAAGAAAAGGGGTTGAAACCACGTTAGCCATTCTGGGGAAAAGAAATGTGTTTTCACTAACAAGGTATGGTAAATGAAGCACAGGGCTGGAAACCAGGACTCCTGTAAGTCTGAATCTTAGCTCTGCTACCTAACTTACTGGATGATTTTGGCCAACTTAACTACTTTTCCCCAATTTTGCCATCTGTATAATGGAGTTGATACCAGTCAACTTACAATGGAGGAGAATTTACTGTTTGCACAGGTTTTTGAAACTGCAAAGCACTATGCAAGTGCTAAGTATTATTACTAAAGGAGTAAGTCTGAAAGAAACTCAGATCTCCATATGGAGTTTGTAGCTCATGACACTGAGCCACTCAACATGAAAATATTGACATTTGATTTTTGGCCAATTTTAAAAATTAATTTCCAGTGCTTGGTTGCTTCCAGAATGGGAGATTTTTATAAGGGGGACGCAGAGGGACCAAGACTGTCACTGATCCTATTCTCTCATGAATTCTGTCCACTGTATGCCACTCGTGTGCCCTTCTGCATAAAACATCCCCTTGCTTTACAAAAAGAAGACATTAGAAGCAGAAAGTTAGGACTGTTGCATGTGGCTCTTTAAAATTTTATACACAAGCCAATGTTCTAAATGTGCAGATACTTCTATATTCTGGTTTACTCACCCAAGGGAACAAAAGCCTTTGAGGGCATACTTGGTTTGGAAATTCCTACGGCATTAACAGCAATTACACGGACCTCATAAGCAACACCTTCAATCATCTTCTTTGGTTCAAATGTCGTTTCTTTACACAGGTCAAAATTCAGTCTCATCCACCTGGAACTTTGTTTCTTTTTCCTTTCAATGAAATATCCTATTTAATAAACATAATTATGTAAACTTAAATAAAAGGACCAGCATTTGTACAATCAGATACAAAGCCAAAATGAATGCCATCTTTTTGGCTGGCCAGTACCCCTTTCTGGCTATAATTCTACATTCCTTTCTGATCCTTGGGGTTTTGCTAACAGTTGCAAGTTAGGCTTTCTCCTCCAATTGCAACCATTTTTAAACATAATATTATAACATCACAGTATTTAGCCCACGGTGATTAAGAGCCCAGGTCTACCAGCTTCTGAGCACCCCTGATGTCCATTTATTGTTGTATATTGGAAGCTGCTCAGCTAGACATGGAACTGTTCCCTAAGTCTGCTAGCTCACAAAAAGAACAAAGTTTCAAAGTTTGGTGGTTTATGATAATATGCAAATTGCCCACCCAACTCAGCCCCTGTCAGAATAGTGGTAATTTAATAACATTACAAAATGGTGAGGATAGTCTTCATGTCTCCAAGGTCCTGTAACCCAGATATCTAAGAGAACACCTCTTATAGAGATTAACAGCCATATGATGCTTTTCCTGTTGATTTCCAAGAATTGAACTTTCCAGGACCAGAAGCTGAGCCGTTTCAATACAGGGTCCATTTCTTTGGAGTTCACTTCCCTTGACCATACTATGATATCACCAAACAAAAGAAATGCACTTACCTAAGAGAGGAGACCCGCCATCATAAGCTGGAGGTCCCCAGTTCATAAAACACCAGTCTTCACCCACTTCAGTCACGTTTGGTGCAAGAGGAGGGTCAGGAACATCTGTTGCAAACACAATAAATATATCTTAATTAGAAGAAAATGAACCTTAAAAAGTTTTTTCTAAAATGAAGTAAAGGAGGACACAGAATACTGTAAAATAAACACAATAAAAATAAAAATTCTTGAAGTGGAATCAGGCTTTACCATGAGAGTGAGACTAAGAGCAGTTTTCAAAGGCAGAATAAATATGTTACAATAATCAAGTCTGGAGGTCAAGAAGGTGTAGTTACTGTGACTAGATACATGGTGGGAAGAAAACGTCAGAATATGCTGGAAATGAAATCCTGTCCTGAGCACTACAGGAATGTGGGCTTCAATGTTTAGTTCAGGAGATCAAAAAGAGCTCCCACTTTGTGAACCTTTTCGACTAATTTGGAGCAAACCTCTTCATAGAGAGGAAGGATGATCTGGTGGCTAGAGTACTATGCTGTGGCTTGTGAGACCCCAGTTCAATTCCCTCCTCTGCCACAAGCTGTGTGTGTGAACTTGGGTGAGTAACTTATTTCTCTGTGCCTCAGTTCCCCCTCTGTAAAATGGTGATAAAACCTCATAGGGGAGTTGTGGAGATAAATACAGCAAAGGTAGTGAGGTGTGTGACAAAACACTATGGAAATGGGAGCCACATAAGTACCTTAAACAGATCATGAGGGGAGACAGCCACTGGACATAAGGTACTTCAGATGTTTCTCTCACCCTACAGCCGATAAGTCTATCTATAAGGCTCCAAAAAGGGCCCCTCTAGAAGGATGGGATCTAGAATGCCAAACACTGGGATGGGTCACAAAACAGAGGAGCCCTAGGGCAGCATAAGAGATATGAAAGACTCATATGGGAAAAAGAAGCTGATTCTAGGTGGGGGATTTCTTTAACAAGTATTTATTGAAAAGTGAAGTAGATATGATAAAATCTGCCAGTTTGGTGCTGTGGCCTAGTGCATGAGAATGACTTACCAACCACCTTGATGTTGATATTAGCTGCGTCTTCTCCAGCCTCATTCTTTAGCATTATTTTGTAGACACCTGTGTCATCCCTCTCAGCTATATCAATTACCAAACAGCTGCTATCCGGATAAGTTTCTGCTCGTATTCTGCCACCTGTCTCCATGATCCACTAGGAATCAAAATAAGGGGAGGGGAAATGTAGCGTTTTCTGACTTGAGAACCAGAATGAACAAAAATCAAAACCAAAGTACAATACAGTACACTTAAAGGAAAGAAAACCTCAGAACAACAACAGGAACCATCTTGAGCTTTACATTTAAAGCTCAAAGTTTCAACCACTTACTATACATAAAATGACAACACAAATAAGGGATGGGTCAATCATGCCTGGATCCTTTCAGAGATTCTTAGGTTTGACAGTACCATTAAAATTTACTAAGGAATGTACAAAGATTTGACCATGTGGTTCTTACTGAAGTCAATGAGAACCATATGTCCCTATCTCCGCATGCTGCATTGAAAATATGGAGGTGATAAATTTGGCTTCTTGGAACTATGTGGCCACAGACAGATCTATGTGAAGTTTTGCATTGCATCACCATAAGGAGTTTTCCTGGCTCGTTGTTTCACTACAAACTTGAAACTCCAATAGTTTGTCAAGAGGGTCATTAACATTTGCAAACATAGGCTAAGTTATGGCTTTTTGTCAAAACCTTGCAGCATTTGCAGTTTTACATAAATTATGCAAAAACCAGGTAGAGCATTGGTGGTTTGGACTGTTATGTTTAAATTTTCAGACTGTGTGAACCCCTGTGAAGCAGGTGGCTTGAACCTGTGAACCAAAAACCATCAAAATAGAAACTGAAAGCATCAGAAGAGTAGGTTAATAAGGCAAATCATTTTAGAAATGCAATTCAAGTGCTGTTTAAAATGTACTGAGTAGCTGCAGTTCAGCTAGTTTACAGGAAGAACAATTTCCTCAACTACAGGAATTTGTAGGCCTGTGTTATGCAAACTAGACAATCATAATGGTTCCTTTTAGCCTTTTCCAGGAATCTATGAGAAGAGCAGTCTACATTTCAATAATAGCACATCAGATATGTGCGGCTCAGTTCTCCAAATGAGCATGGAGATTGGGTTTTTCTGTCCAACAGAAATATGTACTTCAGCAGATGAGAGGATTGCATAGGCTACTCTACACTGTGTCCGATTCATCACTGCCCTTTATATTCTATGTACAGCAAGACCATTTCCTCCAGCTGCATGATTTTAGCTATCCAACCCTTGTTTCAAAATAACACCAAATGGAAAATAACAATACATAAATATATATAACGCTTACTCTTCTCCTTGGAATCAGAATTATGGAGATACAATGTAGTTGAGCAAGTGTCTCCTCATTATCTTTTGCCAGGGTGAGAGCCATAAAACTATTCAAACAGATTGACTCACTATGCTGAAAACTATTTTTGGTGAAAAAGGCCCTTCACCAGACTACAGAAATACGTATATAGTAGTACCAGCTGTTATACCTTATCCCCTTTACTCCACATAACTTTTGGAGTCGGCTCTCCAGAGATTGGGATCTCCAGTCGTAGTTTGTTTCCTGCTACTACTGTCACCGTGTTATCGTCACCAAGACTTTCCAGGTGGAGCCTAGGAGGATCTGAAAATTCAGACATCGCCAAATTCATTATAGTCCTGCCACATTGAGAAGCACATTTGGGTAAGTACAATGACCTGGGCATAATTGTGCAATATAATGCAGAGAAAAGTGGTCCAAAACACTCTAAGTTGGGTGCTTCCCTGATATTTTTAATATAGTTGAACCGTCTTTTTTTGGCGGGGGGGGGGACAACCAATCCTATTACCTTTCTTACACCACCCACCTCCAAACATTCTCCAAAGGCCCACAGCAAAGCCATTGATAGGTCACTGCCATTCTCTGTTGTTCTTAGCCTGTCTCCTCTCTCTCTGATACCTGTATTTTGTTATATATGGCTCTTGTAACATAACATTAGATTAAAGATGTACAGTTTGACAAAGCCATCCCTAATATTCAATGGTTACTATTAATATTAGGATTAATAACCCAGCTAACAGGGCATTATTGAGGGGACAGTCACTGTGATGTTTCACTTTTGTTTGAAAAATTGGGTTCATTAACAAACCACGTATTTAACTGATTTAACATATCTTGGTTAATAAAATTAACCATAGATTGCTTAATGCACTTGTATGTGGGACAAAGTGCACATGTACCACTTTTCCTGTATCAAATAAGTTGACAAAAAGTGTCAGAATTCAAATGGGATGGAAAGTCAAAACTCTGAAGAACATAACGCTGCATTCTGCTGTTGTAACGCACACTACATAGAGGACCAGCAGCAAGTGTTTGAAGAAAACTCTTAATACTTGCTTATTTTTAGGCTTAGAAATTCAGCAGGGGAATCTTTCTTGTGGCTTCAAAGGTCTTTGCATCAGACCCTCAAATCATAACCAGATCTTGATTTCTGACTAAGTAAAAGCTCAGATATGCTAATGGGAGATTGCATTTGTGTTCTGAAGAATTTCTGGCCAAAATCTTGGATATCTCACACAGCACTCACTTTCCACAGGTCAAAGAAAAACTTTATAAACTATAGATGCATCATGCACTTACCTATGACATGTACTCTGCATGGTATGTTAATTTTATAGGCATCTGGTACGAACATGTAATCACCTTCATCATCAACAATGGAGCTTCCTATAACCAACCTATGGATTCTGTGAAAAATTAAAAAAGAAACCCATTTAAGTTATATTTTGTAGACTTTATGCAGATAAAAGGAAGAATTATTCTTACATCTCAAGTTATAAGTTCACCAGGTCTGCTCATTTGTGTCAGATTGCTGACTCTAAAAAAAATCTTTGCTACTGTATGCTAAATAGTGTTTTAGCCGATTAAACTGTTGGTGATCAGAATTTGATTTTCTTGAGAAGGGCATCAAGGAAAGTAGGAATAATTAGGGCTCTTAATGTTTTCCGTTTGATCATGGAAATGGAAAACTACAGGGAGTGTAATCTATTTTACTCAGGTGTCTCGAGCCACTGCCTATAGGTTGCAATTAGATCTCTATGAGAAAATTTGATGCCCCTTTCCCAGGAACTAGGCCTTATTTTTGTTGGTCCTTCCTTGTGACTCTACTGTTTCTGTCCCTGGAACAGAGTGGCAGGGGAGTAAGCAAGGCACGCTGCTCTCTATCCTATGCCTGGGTGAACTCTCCAGAAATACACAGATTTTTTTGGGCTCCTGTGTTCTGGTCTGGCTGAGCTATGCTCAGGGCAGGACCCAACTTGAGAGGTGCAGGATAAGTGGCTTTATACCACCTTTATGGGATCCCATACCCAAGCCCAGGGTGCCAGGGGCCACAGGTTAGAGCAATCGCAAGGCTATTCTATTGTATGCCAACATAAGGGTCTATTATGCAGCTGGGATTTGTCCCAAGGTGCTCCTTGTATTGGGGTGGTGGAAGAGTGAGTAGAGCCAACATGGTAGCATTATACCACCCAAGAATTCTCCTACACATGTGGAATTCCCAGATACCCAGTTTAGCGTGTTGGTGCAGGGCAAAGGAAAAGTATTGTGGTTGAGGATCTGGCTCTTAGCTTTTTTTAAAATGGAGAAAATAGTAAATGAATTCTGTTCTGAACATTTGACTAATTCTCCAGAGATTTTAAATGCAAAGGGACCTGATAAATGCACATAACTTGCATGGGCAGAGATGTGAATTCTGTGCGCAATACATGAAAATGGCATAGAAACAGACAGTAAAACAGAAATCTTAAAATGGTATTTCTCTGTCATTTCTAGTAATTGTTTTAATCTTGCTACTTAATGCCCACAGGGAGTGCAATACAGAAACTTCAGGCAAAATGCATCCCTTGAATGTAGGTACATCATGAAATATTCCATTATGGCTAATCAACAGTCTGAGTAAACTGACTGAAATAGAGGAGCAGCAGTGAAGATGGTAGCTGACAAACATTGCTCTCATTGTGAGGTCAAATATCTCTAAGGGGATTGAATGTGAGGGGTGAAAAAATATCAGTGGGGCAATTCATACTCTGGCATTGCCTGAGCTCAGTCTCTATTACAATTCATGTTTCAGGATGCCTACCTTCCTCTGTGATATAACTTTACATGGTCACTGGCTGGAAGAAGTTGCCCATTTTTGTACCACTTTCCTCCTATGTTCTCAGATATCTCACACTTCAGGGTGATTTCTTTCCCAAGCTTCACAGTCTGGTCTGTTAGTGGCTGCATTATTTTCAGTGGTCTCACTTAAGAAAAGAGAACCATGGAAATTAGTGCTGATATTGTATAACCATTCATGATTTTATTTGGGAGCTGCTACTAGCAGCCATTATCTGAGAATCAGATAAGCACCCCTATGATTATTAACCAAAAAAAATCCTCCTCATGGATTTTTAAATACTAATTAAATACTAGTAATAGATACAAATCCTGATATGCATTCTTTACTTAAGCTGTGAAACATTTAGCTTTCGATTGTTTAATGTAACAATGACTGAAGTTCTTTAATTGTGTGTATTCTTGAAAAGTGCCATATTGACTGACTGACGGTACAAGAGACATAATTCCTTCTCTGGTCCACAAAACAGGCAAGGAATGGGCAAACACTGTGCATGCTTTCCTTAACAACATGTCAATGAGGGACTACCTTCATAGGTCAGATGGTACATCTGTCCACTAGAAATTGTAGCGAGACCACAAATTTAAATTGATATATACCAGTGATCACTTATAAGATGGTAGTGGCTTTCTCTCATTTGCAACGTGGACCAGATTCAGAGTGGTGAACTAGAGATGAAAATTTGTGTATATTAATAATTTTCACAGCCAACCACACTCCTGGTAGCTATTATCTTCACCAATTGAAATAGATTAACCAAAAATGGGACATGTTCGCAAACACTGCAGGACTTAATAGGTCTAGAAGAAAGAGAATGAACTCTGCTAAATTATATTCTGTCATAAATACACACACACAAACACATTTACAAATGATTAAAAGTATGTTACAATAATTTCTAACACTTGCCCTAAAGTAAAAAAGCAGTAAATTGCAAATGTGCATATGCTTGGCTAGAAAAATGTATATTTTAGACACTTTTAAAGATATATTGCCACAAACCCCAGTGTGGGAAGTTAATTGCATATATTTCTACGTCATATTTTCAATATTGTTTCTATTCTTTTTTCTGATGACAAGTCTAAGGGTTGGGGATTAGGGAACTAGTTCCTAGTAGCACTACTCATACTTACAGAGCTGGTTGGAAAATGTTTATTCTCCCCATGGAAAATGTTGACTCTTCATAAAAAAAACGCTGGTTTTTTTCTGGTTTTGGGTGAAAAAAATTGCCTTTTGATTTTCTAATGAAAAAGTTAAAAATGTTGAGAAAAGCAGATGCTTTCTGTGAAAAATTTAATTTTGTCAAAAACCCAATTTTTCATCAAAAATGTTTTGACAGAAATTTTTCAACCAGCCCTACTTAATTGTCTGTTAATCCCCATAATATCCAAAGGAAAAGAATGCAATGCACTGATCCTGAAGATTAGTAATAGAAAAATCACTATGAGAAAAATCAGTTGAAACCACTGTCTATCATGATAAGCAATACTCATTGTATCGTCATGCTCCTCTTGTGCCGGTTTTCAACTGTTGTCCGGTGTCTTATAATTAGATTGTAAGCACCTTGGGACAAGGACTGTCTTTTTGTTCTGTGTTTCTAAAGCACACAGCACAATGGGGTCTTGGTCCATGACTAGGACTCCTACACACAACGGTAATACAATTAATAAGCAAATAAATAAATAAATAAATAAATAAATAATGTTGGTCAGGTTTCCTAGTAGACTCATAGAAATAGGCAAATAGCAATAGTGTACTAGGAAAACAGTTCTGTTACAGGAGTAAAATTTCAAGCACAAATAGAAAGATGTACAGTACTTACAATCAACTGCAAGCTTAGCAGCTGATTGCCCTCCAGTTGTCATCACTGAATAGGTTGCATTGTCTGCTTTTGTAGCTTCATCTATGATCAGAGTGTGTTTTTTACCATCAACCTTAAGTCGGTATCGAGATCTAGGTTCATTGGTCAGCTCCACACCATTCTTAAACCTGATAAAGGATAATAAATATTACTTCCTTAATGAAATTTACCATTGCTAATACTATATCAAGCAAGTTCTGCATGAATAAGTATCCTGAAGAGATTAAGAGAAGCTTTTGTAGAACATAGGGCAAGAGAAAAGATTTAAATGAACTAATTCATTAAAAAGAACAGGAGTACGTGTGGCACCTTAGAGACTAACAAATTTATTTGAGCATAAGCTTTCGTGGGCTACCGCTCACTTCATCGGATGCATGCAGTGGAAAATACAGTAGGACGCTTTTATATACACACAGAACATGAAACAATGGGTGTTACTATATACACTATAATGAGAATGATCAGTTAAGGTGAGCTATTACCGGTGGGGGGGGGGGACCCTTTTGTAGTGATAATCAAGATAGGCCATTTCCAGCAATTGACAAGAACGTGTGAGGAACTGTAGAGGGGAAAAATAAACATGGGGAAATAGTTTTACCTTGTGTAATGACACATCCTCTCCCAGTCTTTATTCAAGCCTAATTTAATGGTGTCCAGTTTGCAAATTAATTCCAATTCAGCAGTCTCTCGTTGGAGTCTGTTTCTGAAGTTTTTTTGTTATAATATTGCAACTTTTAGGTCTGTAATTGAGTAACCAGAGAGACTGAAGTGTTCTCCGACTGGTTTTTGAATGTTATAATTCTTGACGTCTGATTTGTGTCCATTTATTCTTTTACGTAGAGACTGCCTGGTTTGGCCAATGTACATGGCAGAGGGGCATTGCTGGCACAAGATGGCATATATCATATTGGTAGATGTGCAGGTGAACGAGCCTCTGATAGTGTGGCTAATGTGATTAGGCCCTATGATGGTGTTTCCTGAATAGCTATGTGGACACAGTTGGCAACGGGCTTTGTTGCAAGGATAGGTTCCTGGGTTAGTGTTTTTGTTGTGTGTTGTATGGTTGCTGGTGAGTATTTGATTCAGGTTGGGGGGCTGTCTGTAAGCAAGGACTGGCCTGTCCCCCGCAAGATCTGTGAGAGTGATGGGTCGTCCTTCAGGATAGGTTGTAGATCCTTGATGATGCGTTGGAGAGATTTTAGTTGGGGGCTGAAGGTGATGGCTAGTGGGGTTCTGTTACTTTCTTTGTTGGGCCTCTCCTGTAGTAGGTGACTTCTGGGTACTCTTCTGGCTCTGTCAATCTGTTTCTTCACTTCAGCAGGTGGGTACTGTAGTTGTAAGAATGCTTGATAGAGATCTTGTAGCTGTTTGTCTCTGTCTGAGGGGTTGGAGCAAATGCGGTTGTATTGTAGAGTTTGGCTGTAGACAATGGATCGTGTGGTGTGGTCTGGATGAAAGCTAGAGCCATGTAGGTAAGTATAGCGGTCAGTAGGTTTCCCAGTATAAGGTGGTGTTTATGTGACCATCGCTTATTAGCACCGTAGTGTCCAGGAAGTGGATCTCTTGTGTAGACCTGTCCAGGCTGAGGTTGATGGTGGGATGGAAATTGTTGAAATCATGGTGGAATTCCTCCAGGGCTTCTTTTCCATGGGTCCAGATGATGAAGATGTCATCAGCGTAGCGCAAGTAGAGTAGGGGCATTAGGGGACGAGAGCTGAGGAAGCATTGTTCTAAGTCAGCCATAAAAATGTTGGCATACTGTAGGGCCATGTGGGTACCCATAGCAGTGCCGTTGATTTGAAGGTATACATTGTCCCCAAATGTGAAATAGTTGTGGGTGAGGACAAAGTCACAAAGTTCAGCCACCAGGTTAGCCGTGACATTATCGGGGATACTGTTCCTGACAGCTTGTAGTCCATCTTTGTGTGGAACATTAGTGTAGAGGGCTTCTACATCCATAGTGGCTAGGATGGTGTTTTCAGGAAGATCACTGATGGACTGTAGTTTTCTCAGGAAGTCAGTGATGTCTCGAAGATAGCTAGGAGTTCTGGTAGCGTAGGGCCTGAGGAGGGAGTCTACATAGCCAGACTATCCTGCTGTCAGGGTGCCAATGCCTGAGATGATGGGGCGTCCAGGATTTCCAGGTTTATGGATCTTGGGTAGCAGATAGAATACTCCTGCTTGGGATTCTAGGGGTGTGTCTGTGTGGATTTGCTCTTGTGCTTTTTCAGGGAATTTAATTATTATTATTAGTTTAATTAATTAAACTAAAAGCATATTATTGCTGTCACAGTATTTTTAAAAACAATATTTTCTAATCACATTTCAAATTTATATACACAGAAGATTAAATGGTCCTTAAGACACTGCACTTTTCATTCTTGGAGAAAACAGCAGCTACTCTGAGGTGGACGAAAATGGCTTACCATTTCACATTTGCATCCTCTTCAGATACTTCACAGGATAATTCTACTCTTTCACCAACATAGGTACTCAGGTCTTCCAGGGCCTTGGTCACCACCACTGGGGGCTCTATGATGAGAAAAAAATATGGTTTTATGTTTCAGAAACACAACTAAACAAAATAGAAAAAATGTGTTGCAACAGTACAGAAAATAATTATATTTTAAAAATTCTAATGTCAATCATCTTTTTAAGATATTGGCTAAGACTTTGTTTTTTTTCTACTTGAAATCCGTAAAAAGATTGCCCATATACCAATAGCAGGTATAGTTATTGCAAGATCTTGAGTCAGTGAAAAGAAAAACGTACCTCTTAATCCATTTTGCAAACAGTGTGTTAACCTAAATGGATTAAGTGCAGATCCACATTCCTACTTTCCTAGAAGCCCTCCATCCCCCAGAGTACAAATGTTCTCATCATACGCTGCGATGGAAATGGCATAGTATTGAATCTTCATAGGCTAGATCCATCCCTGCTTGTTAAAACTCAAGTCAACTTAATAAGCAAGAGAGAATACAATCCTTGTACTACATTAATTTAAAAGAACACTGACAACTATTTGATAGGGTTTTTAGTCACTATTGTTTTAAATAGCTTTTTGATATATATGAAATGGCTTTTCTTTTCCTGTAATTTTTCTTCCTACAAACAGAAGTTTCCCTTCAATTTTCTAATGCATCTTTAACCAAAGGCTTGCCTTTTACTCAGTTTCCTGCTTGTGCGCCAGTAGCACCATCAGTGATTCCAATAAGAATGTTAACAGCACAAGTGCAGGGAGACTTGGAGAACAAATCCATGCTCTTGAGAGAAAGAAAAGTTTTCTCTTAAGGTCAGTGGCCTAAATCTACAGCTGGAAAGATTGGTTTGTGATGATTTTCAAAAGTTCAGTTGGCTTGAGTCTATTGAGTATCATCAAATCTCTGTACTGCTAGGAAGGCTAACACTGTAGTCAGTGGACCCCTAAAATAGGTTGCAATCTACAGAGGATCACAGCTTCACAAAACTTCTATGTGCTGAAGTTACCACTAAAACACTAAGAGGTGGAGGAAAGAAGAATCAGTAGGGTTGTCAAAGAGATAAAGAGAGATCATAGGGGATGGGGAGGGTAGGACATACAGGCACACCCAGGATCAGAGCCTCATCTGATGTAAATCACCATTGTTCCAATAGATTGAGCCATGCCGATTTACAACAGTTAAGGATCTGGCCTGCTGTTTTAAAACTAAAAAGCAAGATAATGTACGCTACCTCTTACAAACAGTTCTGTGGAGCATTTCTCATCACCACTCGTCACATGATAGCGGGCGTCATCTGCCATTGTGCAGTTATTGATGAACAAAATTCGCTGGTTACCTTTGTGCTCAAAAATGTACCTGTTTGAATTTGCACAGAGCAACCCAGAGTTAGAAAAACTTGGTCTCTTTTGTTCTCCTTTTAACTACAAAACGTTCAAAGGATTATTGTAGGGTGAAAGCCTATTTTGTGCATGGCTTTGGAGTGGATGGCCTGAAAGGTCTTCTTCAGCCTTAACAAGGATGGAGATGTGGTAGTAAATACCCAGTAGCAAGAAAAGCTATAGGCTTGTTTGGCACCTAACTCCTTTGGCTCATTTGAAAATCCCAGCCACAATTATTTGGAAAAAATAATTGTAAACTGGCTCTTGAAGATAGCAGAACAAAGTGAGTATCTGAAGTCCTAGACCAATAAAGCTAAAAAATAACCTGTAACAGGAGCCTAGGCTTCATTCTGACACTCTTAACAGGTTTTTGAGGTACAATAACAGCTGAGGTGAAGAAGTTACCATTATTGGTAGGCCAGATGACTCAGGGGAGTTGTAATGGGATATGGAGCATTTCACCTTTTTATCACTGGTTCAGATTTGCTTCACCTCAGTAATGACCAAAGCTTATTAGCATTTGACAGAGGTTCTGCAGCCTGTGTGAAATGAGTTGGTGGTTTCAGTTCAACGTCTACAGGATGGGTGTCCACAAATCAGCCTGTGGTGGAACCCTGAATTGGTCAAGGCAGATTAAGGGATTAAAGAAAAGACACCTAGACTTTCTGCATGATGGCAGTCATTTAATACTGGGCCAAATCCTGCACTGGTTAATACTGAGAAGGGAAAGCTGCTCACTGAGTCCTCTGTACAGGGGCCTTGCTGGTAAAGATGTTCTTGGCAGGCTAATGCAAGCAGCGTACTGGGATTTTGAGTTAAGTGCATTTTGCTGTTCCTGGGAGCAGGGTCACTGTGACCTTATCCCTTGATAGATAATAAGTGGTGCTGACCTTAGCATAAGCGATAATTGATTCAAGGAGCATTGGACATACCTGCTCCCTTCCCTATCTTCCCAACCACTGTTCCCCCAATTTATAGACTCCCCTCCACCCTCCCGGTGACATGACACAGGGTCTGGTATATAAAGTCAGCCATCTCTCCTCCAAGTCACGCTGCAGAACTGTTATGGAGTAATTCTGACCATATCATTTCCCAATCCCTTACAGATTAGAGGGCAGAGTATAGTTCAGTATGTTTTGTTGTGGGAATATATTTTATATTCCTCTCTATTCCTGGGGATGCAGAGAACACTCTATATTAATACTGAAGCATACTGTGGATTGTTCTTTGAACTATAGTTCACTGGCACCTTTACAGCATGCATATAACTTATGTGAAGTTTGATTATGATAAACAGTCTGCAAAAGAAGTTGGTGTGAGCTTGGTTACCAAGAGGGGTAAATCTACACAAAACAAATCCAGCATTAAGGGAAGATGCAATGTGTTAGTTCAGCGAGAAAGTGTGTCGAATTTATTTGATGTGTTTAGTAAAAATCACTTACTTTGTACTTGGTCGTATTTCTTGGCCATTTTTATACCACTTGAGCTCCACCGTTGGATCTGCCAACTCCACCATAAACCTTACTTTACCTCCTTTATCCACCTGATATGCAGGATCCAGAATTTTGGAAAAAGCTGTTGCAGGGTATATGAAAAGAAGAGGAGAAACAAATGAAAATTTGCATGTTTTAAGGACATTGCATAATGCAAAACCCAACTGGGACTGATACAGTACATAATATGGAACCCATTTATAATGAACTTAACTACGATGGAACTCTCTGATGTTGTTGTTGTTATTGCTACTTAGGCCAACCTTGAAGTCCTTACTTCGGTAAAATTCCCACTGAATTTCCTTTTGTCAGAGTGAGCACTTTATGGTTTGCCTAAGAGTTAATGAAAGTCCCAAATTGTTTCAATGGATTGGAATATGCAAACTGCAGTTCCTTTTATAGTGGAACTTTGCAAAGCATTATAAAAATACCTGAAACCAGGCAAAAGTAGTCCAGTTTCAAATTTCATTATAAGTTCAAAACTCTAATGAGGTTTGTCAAAAGATTCATTCAGGTTTGCAAATCTGCTTAATCAAAACCCTGGTCTGAGTTATAATTTTGGCCAATTTGTGGCTTTGTATAAAAATCATATAAAATGTATGGTTTCACTTCATTTAAACATAAGGCTAGGTAAAGCCTAGAGGTTTCAAGAGAATTTCACTTTGGGTTTTTATTTACATTCAGGCACAGAAGTGAGACTCAGAGGAACACGTCCCCAGTAGATTGAAAGTGAAGAAAATGTTCCCACAGATAAATTGTTCACAACTAATTACAGTGTAGGCAGTCTCGGTGTGACAGCAATTGCAACCTCATGCAGTATCTTTGGGGGAGCAGATTGTACTAAATTTATGTATCACCGTGGGCCAGGGATTATATGTATGATTGTGTTTCTACTCCAGGAGGGAGGGTTACCACAGCTCCTTCAGGAACTAGAACTGTGTGTGTGTGTATGCGGTTAGGGGTAAGGTAAATCACTTATGTTGTAAACACCTCCAGAAAGGTATCTTCCCTTGGGGAGGTTTACATATTCCAGTTCAAACTGAGTTTCTAGAGACTATGAAAACAAACATTTTGTCTTAAAAGTGGTGTGTTTAAGCTGACTCAGGACCTTCTTTTTAAGGGGGGAGGGCGGGCTTCTCCCTTGCAAAAGGATTGGAGAGACTTTGGCTTACTAGGGCCTCATAAAACTGATGGGTGACCTCTGATAAGCTTTTAGCTTAGAAACTTCCATTGTTTTTTATGTTTTCTCTGTAATGCTTTTACCTTTGGAATAAACGTGCTTGCTTAGCAAGAGCTGTGTGGTAACTTGTAACTGTTGTTAAAACATTGTTCATAGCCCCCAGAGAGAAAAAACAATGCACAGGCACTGACTGTAGGCAAACTGGCTTGCTGGGAATATCACAGAGTAAGGCAGGAAGTTGTGCAGCCTTAAAACCCCGTCAGAAGGGAATGGCAGCAGGGTTCCTTCCCAGAGACAGGTGGCAGCTGAACACCTGAAACTTGACTGGGATCTCCTGGAGTGGACCATGGAGGTGGGGATACAGGTGCAGTTACCCTGAAACTGACACTAAGTTTATAGTGCAATTAGTGGGCGGAGAATGGGGGGGAGAAGAAAGGTCTCTACAGATCTGACAAAGCTACAGGTTTTCCCCAAGGTCTGTAGGTTTTCAGACTTTCCTACAGGTCTGCAAGGAAAACCCCAGCAGCAGGAAAAACCTTATTGGTTAGGCAGCTTCTCCCCAGAAAGTGGGAGAATAGAAAAGGCAGCTAATCAGAGTTGCTGCCGGTGCTGAGGGACATCCTCGTCCTTCGCCCCTTGGAGCAGTTTGTATTCCTTTCCCATCCTTCCTGCTAAAAGATTCAAATGTCCTTGTGCGTAGCTGGGGTGAAGCTGTTCCTGCCAACTCTGCCATTCCTGCTTTGATTCCCAACACTGCTCCTGCACCAGGACTGGGAGGGGAGCTGAAGATTCTCCCCACACGGTTCCACCTGCCTCTCCCCCTTTAGATAGAGTTCCACCGAACAGAGGAACTGCCATAGTGGTACAGATCAAAGGCCCATTTAGTCCAATACTCTCTCCTTCAATGCTGGCCAGTGCCAGATGCTTCATCAGATGAGGAACGGTACCCATAAAAGTCAATTGTGCAATAACATGACTATGGAGATGGGTAATTTCTCCCTGACCTCCTTTGGTGGCTGACTTCTATCCAGAAGCAGAGATTTGATGTTGTATGTAAATTTTTGTGCCAGTTTAGAGCAAGTTTATTCAGACATATGCTTAATCCCTTTTTGAACCACACTAAATTCATCACTTCAATAATATCTTTTGGCAATAAATTCTACAAATTAATTAAACGCCATCTTTAAAAAAATACCAAAAGTATTTCTTTTTATTAATTTTAAATGTGTTGCTCTTCATTTACATTGACTATCCCCTTGTTTATGTTTTATGAGAAGGTAAATAGGAGTGAATGACCTTTTCTATAACATTCATTATGAGTTTGTATGTTAGAAGAGTTGAACCATATTATAGTACGAAGGGACAGTTTAAATCCAATTGCTTTTAACAGCCAAGGAAAAAAATGGATCTCTGATTGTGTAAATGACAGTAGATAATTTTAAAATTCCAAGCACGACTGAAGCAGCAGAACCATTCATTTTACTTCTGGTAGTACTCGACATAGTTAAATTCATGTACATTATTTCTGGATTTATTGGCCTAGAATATCTGGTGTGGCCAAACTGTGCTCAGTGCAGAACTAGAGAGATTGAGCAAAGGTGGCCCTTATATCATCTTTATGGTCCCTCAATACTGTTACTGGCCAGGGGTTTCTCCAGTCTCTGGAATAAGTTAGAACACTTTAAAGACTGCTCTAACTTACACCCATCTGCCAGTGGCCCCAATGGACTGATCTAATAGATAGGGATCACTGGGATACAATAAGGCCTTGGCCATGCTCCCGTTTCTCTGGGAATGCTTCCTGACCTGTGTTCTGGGAGGGAGATATCTTCGACACAAGGGGAATTCTCTGAGGAACCAATGGAGCAACACAAGTATCTGGAATGAACCTGAGAAGTGCCCCGGTATACAAGCAAATGCCAGACAGTTACCTTGGACAGAATTGTGTGCATGTACATATGTTACACAATTTGCATTACTAAGCATCTTGAATGGGGAAGGACATTCCTGAATCAGCCTCCCCCTGCACCCAAAGGAGTGTTTGTGCACTAGCCAGGATCTCAGTGAAGCTGAGCGAAGTTTCAAAATTAAGTACAAAAATAAATGGCGAAGAGCAAATAAGATGTTTAGATTATTAAAGTTGAGGAATACTAAAGTGTTACTCCTTACATAGGATCTAAATTACGCAGTCCTTAACCAAGTGAAACTCCCTTGCAAGTCAATGGGAGTTGTGCTCAATTAAGAACTGCAATTTGGCACACAGGACATTAGTGATAAATACCGAATGGTATGTGGCTTTTATGTTAAGCACTGGGAACCAAAACCTGCCCCGGTTTACTCCCTGTACAACTTGAGTGGGGTTTCACTGTGTGTAAATCAGGTTAGAGCTTGTCCCCGTATATTTCACAGACTTTGTCTCACCCTGTCTCGCAAGAAGATGGTTCATATTTGACCAACTGATGTAAGAAACCTTTTCCTTAGTCATACCTGCACTCTTTTTCTCTTCTCTGCGCATGCGTTTCAGACGTTTTAACATGCCTCTCAGATCAGTGATACCGTACTGAAATGCAATCTTCTCATATTCATTGGGATTAGCATTCTTCAGGAGCTCCCACACATCTATCTCTGGCTCTTCCTCTTGTTTAATCTCCCTAACAGTAGTAAAAAAAATATTTTTTTTGATGTAGCATAGTTAATGAGACTTCAATGCATTAGAAAAGAAAGGGACAAGTGGGTATTAAATCTATGGTGAGATTAGAAAAGTTTTGGTTAAGATTTGAAGATTTAAATCAAAATTTTGATTCACTTAAGGATGGACCTGAGCTGGGTTCTGGATTCAAACCTACCCTGAGGTTAGTTCTGGATTCAAACTTTCTCACAGTACATGAGGTAACTGAATCAAGGGTTCTGGTTTTGTCTCTTATAGACGGATGGCTAACTATGAAATTCAGATCCTGATCCAAACTTCTGTATTTTGGAGAAGTTTGGATCCAAGGTTCTTTTTTGGGATGTCCAAGTATCATCAATCTGTGGGAAATTTTACATCCTGAGGAAAAAAATATTTGAAAATACAGTAGTATGATAAGGCCTGATTCTGATCTCACATAAACCAGTTTCTCATACTGCTGTAACTTCATTGACTTCAGTGAAGTCACTTGTGATTTATACCAACATAACTGAGATCACAGTGTAGTGTATAAATTGTATAGTTATGAAAGAGGCCTTTAGTCTTTGAACGTAGACCCCAATTCTGCAATTGTTTCTGGTAGCAGGGACACACACAGAACCTCACTGAAGTCATCGGCATAAGGGTACACCTGTTGTCAGGAATTAGTGCTTGCAACTGAGCCTGGGACATACTAGCTTCACCTCCCTAGTGAGCAACAGAGGACTTGTAGCTGAATCACACTTGGCTTGCAAGAGAATCACCTGATTGGCCAGACTGCCTGAAGGAACCAATGGTGTACTCTTAAACATAGGAGCAGCATTAGGCCAATGGCTGCTCAACGCATTCGCCCACAGCTGCATTAGTTCCTGCTCCAGGCTTGGCCCCAGCCCTGCTCCTGCCTTGCCTCAATTCAGGTAACCCAGCTCTGGCCCTCAGCTACAATTCCTGACTTCTGACTCTAGGTTCCTATTCTGGACTACCGACTCCAGCTCCTTCACTAGGCTGGACTCCTGCTCTAATCGCTAGATATGACCACCCACATTCCGATCTCTGACAGTTTGCGCAGCCCAAAACCAAAATTGGGGTAGCTTCCTCTTCCAGGATGGATGCCACAGAAACTAACATCCCTTTGTTGGCATTGGTCGATGCCTTGCAGAATTTACAAACCCAGATTAGCACTCTGCAGGAGCAGAACACTGCCTTTACATACTCAAGCCTGGCACAAGGACCTTAAAGAATTGAATATTCATTTACCAGGCAAGTTTGACAGACACCATGGAAAGTTCTGTGACTTCCTGAACCATTGTCGGCTCCTGTTTCTATTATGCCTGCAAATTTACCCCATGGATTGGTCCAGAGTGGGGCTCATCATCAGTTTGCTGACCAGGGAGGTGCAGGTCTGGGCCTCTTCATTATGGAAAAAATACAGCCCTTTTTTGGGCCAATTTAAGAATTCTGTCCAAGTCATGGAAATAATTTTGATGACTCAAATCGAACATTCATGGCACAAGCTATGCTCCAGACCCTGAGACTGGGATGCCAACCAATCAGCTACGGAGTTTCAGCGCCTGGTGACAGACACCAAGTGGTACAAAGCTGCACAGTGTTACCATTTCTGGCTCCATCTGAACAACAAGAACAAAGGCAAGCTTGTGTGGGCAGAAGCTCCGACCAACTTGGATTCCCTTTTCGCATTAAGATAGACAACTGCCTGTGGGAATGCCAACAGGAAAAGAAGTGGCTCCTTGGCATTGGTCAGAAAACCTTCCATACCCACCCCACAGCCTGAACTCTTGCAACTGGACACAGCCTGACACCATCTCTCTGATGCAAAGAAAGATCAACATGGGATATCAGGGCTATGCCTCTACTGCAGAGGACCAAGACACTTTGCCTTGAGTTGTATGGCAAAGGGATGGTAGAGAAAATGCCAGGTTCCAGCACCAGTAGAGGGATCTGGGTGAGGCTAGCACTTCCCCTTTGCTCCAATTCATGACTCCTACAGTGGTCCTCCGGCACCTTGATGGCATCTAATCAATGCTCAACACACCTTCAGCTCCTGCTCTGTCTATGACACCCCCAATGACAGAGCTCAGCCTGGAACCACTGGTGCCTCCAGGAATTTTGTGGACCTAGAATTTCCCCTAAAACACAAGATTCTGACACTGCATAAGGCCATCACTGCATGGAGACCATCAACAGTTCTCCCCTACATTTAGGCCAGTCACACAGGAGATCATCCTTGGAGGTCACCACCCATCAGGGTCATCATAAGTCCTTCCAGTTTGGTTTGGTCCATTTCCCACACTTTCCAATCATTCTTAGCATCACATGGCTTGTGACACACAATCCCCACATCATTTGGGGATCAAGCATGGTGCATTTTAATTCCCTGTACTGCCAGCAGTCCTGCTTTCCTGAGCCCAGTTGTAGGTTAGAGTTTCTCCCTCTGAGTGAGTCCAGCCCCATCCTAAAGACTTTGGAACAGGGGGACCCAGCTTGAAGGTGTCCCTGCTGGCCCCAACAGCAAGAAGGCTGATGTCCTGCCTTCTCATTGGTGCTATGATTGTCCTATAAACCTTCAGCCCAGAGCCAAGGCTCCCTTTGGGTGTATCTACTCTCTTGCTGAACTAGAACTACAGGCACTCAGAGTCTATCTCTGAGGGAACCTGGAAAAGGGGATCATCTGTCTTTCTATGCCCCATCTTTTTTTGTGGCCAGGAAAGACGGCTCTCTGTGGTACTGTGTGGACAACTGGGAGTTGAATAAAATAACCACCCAAAATCAGTACTCCCTGTTGCTTATCAACAAATACGTTGAGCAGCTTCGCTCTGCCAGGGTCTTTACCAACTAGACCTCCATGGAGACTAAAACCTGGTTCTGGTTTTGGAAGGGGATGAGTGGAATGCTGCCTTTCACACCCAGTATGGACACTGGAATATCTGGTGATGCCCTTCATACTGTGCAATGCCCCAGTGACCTTCCAACATTTTATCAGTGATATAAATATAGAGGTGCTGTATCAGTTTCTTGTTATATAACTCAGTGATAGCCTCATGTTTTCTGAAGACCAGACTCTTCATGATCAACATGCATGCCATGTCAGGCTTCATCTGAATCATCTCTGTGCAAAATTAGAAAAGCCTGAATTTGATCAGAATATGATCGAATTCCTAGGAAATATTATTTCCCATGGGGAACTAACTATGGACCTGCAAGGTAGCCACCATCTCTAACTGGACAGACCAAGGGACACATGGTGGGGTGCAGCAGTTCTGAGGCTTCACCAGCCTTTACCAGAAGTACATTTGAAACTTTTCTGATAGCTCTGCTGATGACACTCTTCCAGAAAGGAGCTCAGTCCCTCTGGTCCCCAAAGGCTCAACTCATCTTTGACCACTTGAAGAGGGCTTTTACATCAGTACCCATCCTGGTCCACTCCAACTCCACCTGATAATTTATAGTAGAAACCAGCGCATCCAACTTGACCATTGGAGACAAACTATCTGAGCAAAGGGGCATCATAATCAACTTCATCCTCATGTTTTCTACTCCTGTAAACTAACCCCAGAAGAAAAGAACCACAATATCTCGGATAGAGAACTACTAGCAATCAAGACAGCCTTTAAGGAATGGCACCATCTCCTGTAAGGAGCTAAGTTTCTGGTGTAGGTTCTTACAGATCACAAGAACTTGGAATTCCTCTGCCATGGCCAGGTGCCTTAACCAACACTAGATTTGCTGGTTCCTATTCTTTTCCAGGTTCAACTTCATGGTGGTCTACTGCTCAACGGTAAGAAATGGGAAGGCATATGCCCTATCCTGCGAAGATGAATATCTCGAAATGGACTCAGAACCCCCTTCCATGGTCCTTAAATCATCTAATTTTATTAGTGGTATGGTGGACAGTAGCCTGATGTCCTCCATCCAATCTCTCGTCTTGTGACCTGTTTGCCACCCACCTCTGTCAGATCTTAAATACCACTGTTTCCCCACCACCTCAGAATTTCAACTGAGGGACGGACAGTCTGTTACAAGGAACAGATCTAGTTCCAGAAGGACACTTTATCCTCTTAATTCTAAAATTATGTCATGATACACCACTTACCAGCCACTTTGACCAAGCTAAAACCCTGAATCTTATTTCATGAAGCTTCTTGTGGCAAGGCCTATGCATTGATGTCCAGAATTACATAAACTCCTGCACTCTTTATTCCTGGACCAAGAACCCATACTCCAAGCCACTCAAACTCTTCCAGCTCTTGCCCATTCTGCCACAACCCTGGTCCACTGTATCACTGAACTTTATACTAGAATTATTATGGCTGCAAGGTTATATTGGTTGTGGTTGATCTTCTAACCAAGATGGAGCATTTCATTCCTTCTCGCCCTAGCTTCTTCTTGGAAGCTGTTTTCTGATTTCATGGTTTGCCCTCTGGTGTTGTGTAAGTCCAAGCTCCACAATTTTTTCCTAGTTTTTTTTCCAAGATCCTTGGTGTGGAATCCCTTATATCACCCTCATCCCAATGGGAAGACAGAACAAGTTAACCAGATCTTTGAAAAATGATTCCACTGATACTTAAATTACCAACGCTATGATTGGCTTCCCTTGTTACCATACACAGAATTCGTTTATAACATTTCCACCCATGCCTCCACTCAGCAAAACCTGTTTTATGCTAGTTACAGATTCCATCCTCGCTTCCATGATCACAGTCTTCCTGGTATCCACAGCAGTGGAGCTGGTCACCCATCTGCATCAGATACAACAAGAGCTCCAATAGCACCTAAGCACCTCTAAGGAAGCCTATAAATGCCATGCCAACGAGGGCCATCCAGACATTCCCAACCTTGCAATAGGAGACAAGATCTGGGTGTCCATTCCAGAATCTTAAATCCATCCATCCCTCAGCTAAACTGGATCACTGATGCATAGGGCTCTTCATGATCATAGAACAGAACAACTTGGTCTCTTTCAAGCTACAGCTTACCAAATCATTGGAAATTAATCCATGTTCCATACCTCCCTTCTCAAGCCATGGACAGAGAACCTGTTCCCAGCCCATCCAATCCCCTGCCCACACCCATATCCATCAAAGGGCAAGATGAGTATGTAATTCAAAAAATCCCTGACTCCAGGTGAGTTTGAGGGAAAGTCTAATACTTGGTTATTGGGAAGGTTATGGTCTGGAAGACCCATCCTGGGAACCAGAAGAGAATATCCATATGGTAGATATACTATGAACTTTTCACTGGTCCCAGGCGAGCTGTCAGGAATTAGGGTTCGCCGCTGAATCTGGGACCAACGAGCTACACCTCCCTACTGAGCAACAGAGGATTCGTAACTGAATCACAGTTAGCTGAAGGAACCAACAGGTATGCTCTTAAGCACAGCAGCAGCATTTGTCCAATGGCTGCTCAAAGCATTTGCCCACAGCTGCATTAGCTCCTGTACTTGCTTGTTTTCAGCCCTGCTCCTGCCTTGGCCTCAGCCTTGCCCCTGCAATGCCTCACTCCAGGTCATCTGGCTCTGACCCTCTACTCTGATTCCTAACTTTGGCTCTGACCCTTGACTCTGGTAATCTGGTCTCTGAGTCCAGCTCTGATCCTGGGCTCCTATTCCTGGCTACTGACTCCTGTTCTAACCACTAGGCTGACTCCTGCTCCAGCCAGTAGGCATGGCCACCGATGTCCTCATCTCTGACATCTGTATTTCTCAAACTGCAGGACTGGGGTTAAATTTGGTACAAGGCCGGTATTATGGGTCCACTGACATCTGTACTCATGACACAAATATGTTGACCTCTGTACCTACTGTGATTTTTAGTAATGGGAAGCATTTTCTTAGATCTCTAGAGTTAGTTCTGTTTGTTCAAGCTTATCAGATTTCATATTAAACAAGCTAGAGTATCATATTTATTGTAGTTAGCTTCAAAGTCTATATTTGAGTCAACAGAGTCAGCTGATAAAAAAAACTAGTTAACCATTTTGAAACTGGCAAGCATTAAATGCAGGGATAATGGGGCAGTCTGGATAAGATTATAATTTTGATGAGATCCACTGATTATCTCAGAAAAAGAAAGCTGCTAGTGTAATATAGGGGCATAGGGGAGAGAGAGCAAAAGTCTTGACCCTTCTTTTCCAGAAGCACGTCCTGGCTGAGACCAGGGTTGCCCTGATTAAATTTGACAGGTTCTGGTGGAATCAGCACTTTTGGCAACAGAGCAAGAACACAAACGTATGGAAAAATAAAAGAAACTTCAGCCTTTATTGCCTTATGGTATAGAGGAATCATGGGATCTCTGAGAAGTCTAGCAGGGTTGGGCCAGTGACTAGGGAACAGTACTATACCGTTATATAATCCAGAAAGTTTACAAACTTTTATAGGTTTCAGAGTAGCAGCCGTGTTAGCCTGTATTCGCAAAAAGAAAAGGAGTACTTGTGGCACCTTAGAGACTAACAAATTTATTCGAGGATAAGCTTTCGTGAGCTACAGCTCACTTCATCGGATGCATCCGATGAAGTAAGCTACAGCTCACGAAAGTTTATGCTCAAATAAATTTGTTAGTCTCTAAAGCTTTTATAGTAGTTCAGTGGTATTTTTAAGAAATAGCTAAAAGATGATTCAAAATGTTCATGGTGGGTAGTATTACTCATAAGATAATATAAAGTCTGGCATTGCACGGTATTTTATATCTTAAATTTTGTTTTGTGCTTATGATTTATGGAGACTGACTACTTACTGAAAACAGTCGTGTTTCAATGAGATTCCTCCTGCATGAGGTCAGGTCAAACCCAGCTTGCAAACATATGTAAAAGCTGACACGCGCTAAGGGATAGAATTCTCATCTCATTGCGCTGGCCATTAGCTGTGCAACTCCTATCAATGCTAATGAGAGTTACACACACACATCCACATGAACCGAGATGACAATGTGCCCCATTAAAATCTGGCAGTGGTTGACAATTAGGATGAGCATGTCCAGATTTTCAACTAATTAAACAATTATTCCAGCCTCTCTATTCACCTTGCATAACTAAGAACAAATTTTGACACTTTGAACAACCACACTCTTCTCTGAGACTATAATATTTGTACCTGTGGATAGTGGGCAAACAACATTTATTACTTTCCAGGCAGATCCATTGTAAATTATCTAGACCACAATATCATCCAATTTCCCCCACCCAAGAGATGTGCATTTTGTTGAAAAATGTATTTTAAAAAAAAAGTATAAATGTTTGAATCTCTTTGAGATTTGCGCCTTTTGGAATTTCATGGCATTATTGACCCATTGCTGTGATGAGACATACCACTTCACACAGTATGTCATTAAGATGGCTTACTGGTTTGACTCCTGTGAGAGCGTCACAAAATAATTTTAAAAAAGCAGCATTAAGACTCTGTGCATTTAGACTTTTGTTAAAATATATATTGAATTTCAGAAGCTCAAATGTGGAGGCAAAACACTGGTCTTATCAATATAAAATTATTCTATTTAAAAACAGGTTGGTTTGGTTTCCCCATTAACCACACAAGAGTTATACTGTGTTTCTATTAATATATATTTTTATCAAATAAAACAATGAATTATTTATGTTAGTGAAGTGAGTGTCACAATTTCACATTACCACAAAAACAATGAAACCTCCCCATATGCAATCCATATATTAGTACCCCAAGACAGTCAATCAGAATGGTCACGTTACTGTTGTTTCAGTAGGATAGTTAAGTGAACACACATCAAATTGAAGTTCTTAGTTAGGAATAAAGAGAGGATAAAAAAAGGAGACCTGGTGGATTTGAATCAATTCAAACAATTCGTTCACATCCTGCTTCTACTATATACTGAAAGTTGGTCCCATGGAAGCTCTGCCACTGGTTAAGTTGGAAACTGCTCTTGGTTCTATTGGGTATTTTTATTTTTCTTGTAGGACAAATAGTTTAGCTATTTAGATATCCAAGTTATTTATATGGCCCCTGTTATCATACGATCTAAGACCGTCACAATCTTTAATGTATTTAATGGCATGTGTTTTTTTCTCAGTCAGAGGTGAGTGCTAGCAGAGATTAAAGGAAAATTCTCCCTTCAATTATGCATGTGTAGGAAATTATGCATCCCACAGTGTAGGAAAGATAGTAAATATTGCTTAACCAGGATATCTTCAATGATCTAAAAATAATAAAAGAGTCCTACAAAAAGTGGAAACTAGGTCAAATTACAAAGGATGAATATAAACAAATAACACAAGTATGTAGGGACAAAATTAGAAAGGCCAAGGCACAAAACAAGATCTAACTAGCTAGGGAAATAAAGGGTAACAAGAAAACATTCTACAAATACAAGAGGAAGACCAAGGACAGGGTAGGCCCATTACTCAATGTGGGGGGTGAGGGGGGGGTGGGAATAATAACAGAAATTGTGGAAATGGCAGAGGTGCTTAATGACTTCTTTGTTTCAGTTTTCACCAAGAAGGTTGGTGGTGACTGGACATCTAATAGAGTGAATGTCAGTGAAAATGAGGTAGGATCAGAGGTTAAAATAGAAAAAGAACAAGTTTAAAATGACTTAGACAAATTAGATGTCTTTAAGTCATCACAGGATGAAATGCATCCTATAATACTCAAGGAGTTGACTGAGGAGATATCTGAAACATTAGTGATTATCTTTGAAAAGTAATGGAAGACAGGAGAGATTCCAGAAGACTGGAAAAGGGCAAATATAATGCCAATCTATAAAAAAGAAAATAAGGACAACCCAGGGAATTACAGACCAGTCAGCTTAACTTCTGTACCGGTAAAAATAATGGAGCAAATAATAAAGCAATCAATTTGCAAAGATCTAGAAGTTAATAAGGTGATAAGTAACAGTCAGCATGGATTTGTCAAGAACAAATTGTGTCAAACCAACCTGATAGCTTTCTTTGACAGGGTAACAAGTCTTGTGAGGAAGTGGTAGACATGGTATATCTGGTCTTCAGTAAAGCTTTTGATACTGTCCTGCATGACCTTCTCATAAACAAACTAGGGAAATGCAACCTACATGGAGCTACTATAAGGTGGGTGCATAACTGGTTGGAAAACCATTCCCAGAGAGTAGTTATCAGTGGTTCACAGACATGCTGGAAGGGCATAATGAATGGGGTCCCGCAGGGATCAGTTCTGGGTCTGGTTCTGTTCAATATCTTCATCAATTATTTAGATAACGGCATAAGGAGTACACTTATAAAGTTTGCGGATGACACCAAGCTGGGAGGGGTTGCAAGTGCTTTGGAGGATAGGATTAAAATTCAAAATGACCTGGACAAACTGGAGAAATGATCCGAGATAAATAGGATGAAATTCAATAAGGACAAATGCAAAGTACTCCATTTAGGAAGGAACAATCAGTTGCACACGTACAAAATGAGAAAGGAATATTGTGGAAAGGGATCTGGGGTCATAGTGGATCACAAGCTAAATACAAGTCAACAGTGTAATGCTGTTGCAAAAAAAAAAAAAAAAAGAAAGCAAACATAATTTTGGGATGTATTAGCAGGAGTGTTGTAAGCAAGACACAAGAAGTAATTCTTCCACTCTATTCTGTGCTAATTAGGCCTCAACTGGAGATGTCCACCACATTTCGGAAAAGATGTGGACAAATTGGAGAAAGTCCACAGAAGAGCAACAAAAGATTATTAAAGGTCTAGAAAACATGACCTAAGAGCAAAGATTGAAAAAATTGGGTTTGTTTAGTCTGGAGAAGAGAAGACTAAGAGGGAACATAACAGTTTTCAAGTATGTAAAAGGCTGTTACAAGGAGGAAGGAGATAAATTGTTCTTCTTAACCTCTGAGGCTAGGACAAGAAGCAATGGGCTTAAATTGCAGCAAGGCAGCTTTAGGTTGGAAATTAGGAAAAACTTCCTATCTGTCAGAGTGGTTAAGCACTGGAATAAAATTGCCTAGAGAAGTTGTGGAATCTCCATCATTGGAGATTTTTAAGAGCAGGTTAGACAAACACCTGTCAGGGACGATCTAGATAATACTTAGTCCCTGCCATGAGTGCAAGGGACTGGACTAGATGACTTCTTGAGGTCCCCTCCAGTCCTATGATTCTATGCTCACCTCTCATTGACATCAATGGAAGTTGCACTATACTATATCCAAGGGCAAAACTGGGTCCAAGAAACCTGGAGGGATGGGACTGTCCTAATAGCATCCAAACTTTAAATGGGGTCTTGAGGAGCAGATGCCTAATATTTTTAGCTGCCATCACATGAAGGAAAATCAAATTAACATTGAACACTTGTTCATATACCTAAAGGTTGGTGTGCATGTACAAACAGTTTGATATTAGCTCCTCTTTGGGTATTAGAACTGCAAAGTCATGCTGCATATCATCTGAAAGCTAATTTTCCCTCATTTTTGTAAGAGGCTATCAAGTTTTCCTTAGGACCTCACTGTCTCAATAATATACCTGCGTGTTCCTTAAACAACCTGCTTGTTGCTTTCTGGTCAGATGATGAAAGAGCACATAATGCTGAAAAAATAATAAGTTTACTGCATTCTCTAGCTGGGGCATGGAGAAGGGAAGAGCAGAAGAGTCAGTGATCATCAAAAAAAAATATCCTTCTTCCCCGATTTGCACATCGTGAACTAGAAAGCCCCCTGGAAATAATATAAATGCCTACATTTTGAAAGTCTGAGGATATTTGCTAAAGTTAATTTAAAGTGTGCCCAAATGGGCCATCTTAACCCCTATAGTTTCTTACTTTCCCACCAGACTCAATTTTCTAACCTGCCATCCCTGCATAGGAAAAAAAAACTCCATGCAAACACAAAATAAATAGCATGTAGACTTAATACTATTGATTTGTTCCATTAAGAAAGTGCACCACAACCTAAAATCTTTGACACACTCAAATCTGAGGCTTCTTTCCTGCCTACTATGTTTACATGATATGATTAGTTGAACTTTTGCATTTCATACTCAAATAATAAAAAGTTAGGAATATCAGAAGAAAGTAAGATAATAAAATTTTTGAAAAATGATTAATGCTAAACCTGACTCTTTCTGTATATGAACCTAATGGTTTCCAATCCACACCTGCTCACTTCATCACTTGGTTCTCACCTACGTTTCAGGAGACCACTAAAGTCAAGTTCTCCTGCATCGTCTTGTCCTTCACCGCTGTTGTTAATAAAAAAAAGATCAAATCTTTGTTTAATACAGAGGGACTTGCAAAACACACATTGCAAACACTCTAGATGTCCTGTATATGCAATACTGTCTAGACACACAAATAATGGTATAAAATCAACACAAACTTGTATTCGTTTCCACACAAGTTATGGTTCCATAACAAGCACTTGTGAAAAATAAACACAAAGGTTTGTATTGCTTGCTGTTATACTTTTAAGGCAAATTTTTGTAGATTGCATACATTAATTTGCTAAGATTTGTGTTGTATTTTAGAACACAAATTCACTTAAGCCAATCAACACAAAGGGCTTTGTTTTTGAGTTTGAGTAATATGTATGTGTAAAAAACAAAGGGCTTGTGCTGATCTCTGTTATAAATATAAAACAAAGATTTGCATTGTTGAGTGTGCTGCATTTAACAATGCATAGCTGTGTCAGATACCAGCTAGCAAAGCATTACACTTAAGTTTAACCTCTGTGTGTCAGCAAAGGGAGAAGTCAGACAGAAAAAAAGAAGAAATACTTTGTACACTTTTAAAATGTGATTGTAGCCTTTTTAAAGATGCAGTCCCTTCTAGCAGGTCTTCTTAACACAAGAAAATTTTATTACAATATACAGTACATAGAAAAAAATGCTCTATTGTTGGGGTGATGACAGTAAACATTAGGGGCGAAATCCTGGCACTATTGAAGTCAATGGCGGTTAACTCAATGGCACTTGGATTTCACCTTAGAGTTTGCATACAGTTTTCCCATAAAGTTTTCAGAAGTATTTTTTATTCTGTTCGCATTTTGGTTGCTGTTGAGTCATAGTACAGTTGCAAAAATGCGCCCCTAGGAAAGAATTCACCTTGAAATTAATATCCTTCTGAACGTGAATTTACCTCAATAGCGCATCATTTAATAAAAGAAGTTACTACTTAAGCACAGTTATAAAGGTTGTTTGCTTATATCTTTAAGTTAACAAATGACACTGGTTTTCTGTCCACAGACTGTGTTCCCAATATTTTTATTTCTGTTCTGGTAAGAAAAATGTGTGCCGATTTAGAAAGTATAAAGACTATATCATAACAATGGTTTTAATGGCTAGTTTATCTAAAAATTCCAATAATCTGAGAGAAGGTTTAGGATATCATGCTGTATACTAAGACTTCTGGAATGCATATATTTTAATGTTATTATCAAGATAAATTTGGCATGCATTTTTCTTTTTATCAGAAAATAATCCTATCACAATGAAGTCAACTGGAATTTTGCCATTGATTTCAATTAGTGCAGGACTGGGCCCACAGTAACTTTCATATCATAGATGATTACTATCAGGGAGCATATAGTAGGATATTTTAATGAATCACAAAATAAAATTTTAAAAATTCTTGTAAAGAAATAGATAATATTTAATGGCATCTTACAAATAAGATGGAAAATGTATTGGGAAACACACATTAAAAGAGTTTAAAACACAAGTTCTGTCTTATGAAGGAATGATCTTAAGTGTCAATATCAATTTTTAAATGTTGGGATGTTTTCTGTCTCTGATGTTATCTATCCGCCGTCTGCTAAAACAGACAACCTTCTTTTGCAATATGCTGACTAAATCCCACTTGTGTAATTATTTTCTGCCTATCTAAAGTTCCTGTCTATTTTTAAATGAATGAGAGAAACAAGGTGGGTGAGGTAATACATATTTTTCATTTTCTACCCTGAACTACAGTGTAGCGTTAGTATATGATGTTTATAGGCTACTACCTTCTATCCCAGAAGACACTGCTTGCAAAAAGACAGAGTCTTTGGAATCTTCACAAACTAGTTGCTACAGTGGTTATTTAACTCTGGAGTAGAGCTAGGTGAAATTTTCAGATGAATAGTTTATTCACCTAAAAATACCGTTCTGGTCAACCTGAAACAATTTGTGAATGTGACTGAATTCACTGAATAGTTTCAGCCAGAAAATTTTTTGGCTAGATTCACAAAATGGCTGAAGATAGAGAAGAGGATGGTGGTACTCACCTGGGATGTGGGAGACACAAGTTCAAAACCCTGCTCTACATCTGACAGAGGAGGAAACTGAATCCATGTCTCCCATATCCCAAGTACCTGTAAATCACTGGTCTAATTAGTAAAAGGGGCACCTCCATCTCCTCCTCCTTCATCTGGTTATTATGTGACTCTAGCTCTTTTGAAATGCCCAGAAACAAAACATTTCAGATTGAATGGCATATTTTGTTTGAACCAAAATGGACTTCTTTAATTCACCTAAATTTGGGGGAATGTTTTGATTTAGTTTGACCTGGACCAAAAATTTTTTTCTTTTTTTTTTAATCTGCCAGTGAACCAAAATCAATTATTTTCCCAGCTCTACTCTGGAGTTACTTAAAGAAAATGATATATAAGCTTTTATCTCTTAAAAATGGAATTTCATAAATGCAATCCTATAACTTTATTTAGCCTTTGCTGTGCTTACTGTATGATTATCTAATTCCATCAACACTTCCCGTTATAGCAATTACACTCGACTTTCATTTTGAAGTCTATTATACTGTATATGCAGTTTCTGATGTAAGGCTACTTCATCCCACCCACTTTCAATTATCTTACATCCTACTTTTTTCATCTTTATTTACAACACCACCTTTTTATAACACTTGATATGTTTGGCTAGGAGAGATGGTATGAGGTGATTGTATGCTATGTGTGTCCATTATTGAGTAACTTCACAGGATCACCACTCAAAGTTACCTTCTTTTGAAAGCAGATCGGATGTCAATAGATGGAGCAGCCTGAGAAGATTCTATGAAAGAAAAAAAAAGTTAAAAAAATATTTTTACCTTGGTGCTTTAAACTACTTCAGTTTCATTGCTAAGTGACCACCATGTATATGCCCTTCTGGCATCAAGATCTGCCAACTGCAAGTCTCATCAGTGCAGAGGTAATCTTTTTTAGTACATTTCTCTAAACTACATTATAAATTTCTGTATACAAGATCAAATTGTGTGATGTTTCTCTCACATTCCCTCCTGACCCCACACATCCTGCATCTCTCTCACTTTTTTTCTCTCTCACTGACATCTTCCAGTTTTCAAAGTAAATTCCCTCCTGCCCAACACTTTACAGGAAAAAAATAAGTCCAGCATAATCATATTGGGGGCCCAAATCATCATCAGTTGTTTTTTGCCACCCAGAATAGACTTTGTCTTTCTCCCGCTAGGTGGTCAGCGAGAAAGATATAAGAGCTTGGTCTGACAGAGTGGAAGATTCTGGGGGAAATTCATCCCTGTATCAAGGGCCAGCACAAGATCTCTGCACCACATAAACCCTATTTGGAGAGTTTATGTGCGATATAACTGATGGATAGACCTTTGTACTGGGCCTTGGCACAAGGATGAATTTCCCCCTGCATGAATTAGACATCTGACTAGATGAAACAACTCTGTCCTATAGAAAGTTTATAGATGTGAATAGATGAGTCCTTCACCTAGCAGCCTAATGAATACACGCAGATTCCTAGGCCTGTCTCTGTCAATTAGCAATCCCTGGCTGATGACCAAGCTGATGACCTTGGTAATTTGGTAGGCTTGTTTTGCTAGGATGAACAAATACTTGACTAGGCTGCTTGGAGTGTTGCTGCCCTCTGGGTATTTGGGAAGCTAGACTGGATCTGCCTCCCTGCTGAAATTACAGAACCAGGTGAACATTTGCAAGTTTTAAGATTTGAACAGTAGCCTTTATAGGGCAGACAAGATTGTTCGCTCTTGTTTGCTTATTGCTTCCTATCTCTCTTTGGCTCTGCAAATATGCATGTGCTAAACTTTGTTCATGTGAGAAGTCCCATGAGTAAAGTTAAGCATGTGTGTAAATGTTTGCCAGAAGAGGGTCTTTATCATGCATAAGCTGACAAATAATTTGGCCCTGAGTCTCCACTACATTATGCAGTCAATTATACCTGGGCAAAGTAGATGTATAATGCTATCACTGACTGGGTACCATTTTACACTCTCTCTGCACAGGTGGGGATTCAGAACCATTCCATATCAGAATCTCTCTTGGATGTAATTGCATACATAATCTCTCTCATGTGGTATCTCTTGACAGATTTATGACAGGCATTCTTTTTGTTTAGCAGAGGCCTGATCTAAATTCAATAGAAGTCTTTCTATTGACCTCCGTGGGCTCTGGCTCAAACCCATGCTTGCCAGCCACCCCCCTCTATCATATATTTCATTCCGAAAAGAAATCACAGTTGCTCAGGAGGCATTGTGTTCAAAAAGTTAACATTAAAACTTCCTTCACTGTGGCCTTGAGAATACAGTTATACCATATTTGTTGTAAAAGGGGGGGGGAAAATCTATAAATGGACTTTATTTATAAATTTATAAAAGGTGAATCTTACCATGGACTTCAAGATCGAAAGAACAGCTATCGAACTTATCCTTATATGTTACTTCACAGCGGTAGTTCCCTCCGTAGTTTTCCTTAGCTTTAATGATTTGCATCTCAAATGTATAAACCTGAAATTCAAATGCAAAGTATAATCATTTTAGTTTAGGATACATATGTACAAAGAGGAAGTTAAAAGCTATGGCCTACATGGAGAGTTTACTCTCTCTGCCTGTGTCAGGAGTGATGCAGAGCTGTGCTGCCCAGGAGAAACTCTAGAAAGGAACTGTGACTCAGAGACCCCCTTTCAAAGTTATTACTCATAGGAGCTCCTGTTTTATGCCAGTGGACATGATGCATCAGATCCTTACCAGACACAACATCTTAGGGAAATGTGTGGTGCAGCCAGAAATTGAACCCAGTTCTCCTGAGTCTCTATCCAATGCCTGAACCACAATGCCCTCCATCCTTAGATGAATGACTGATTAAGAATGGTTTCAGAGTAGCAGCCGTGTTAGTCTGTATTCGCAAAAAGAAAAGGAGTACTTGTGGCACCTTAGAGACTAACAAATTTATTTGAGCATAACCTTTTGTGAGCTGTAGCTCACGAAAGCTTATGCTCAAATAAATTTGTTAGTCTCTAAGGTGCCACAAGTACTCCTTTTCTTTTTGGTTAAGAATGGTTTTTAAGACTTCAAGTTTTGTCTCTTTAAAAAAGAAAAATATAAGTGTACCTTGCTATGACGCTCAAATGTCTCCTTCAGCTGAAGGTGTTTGCCTGCTTTACTGGCCAGGTCCATCCATTTACCTTTGAACCACTTTACAGTTGGCTTTCGAAGAAGATCTTTGGCTTCTACTTTGGCAATAAATGTAATATTTTCTCCTTTAAAAAAGAAAAAAAATTCAGTCATTACTGAAAATGTGGTTGCCTGTCACATTTATACAAGTTTCTTTTATAGAAAGATGTGTGTGGATGGTAGAGGGGTTTGGACTCAAATCCGAGTCCGAACCGAGGTTTACAATGTAGTGTAGCTATACCGTTAAAGGTTTCAGAGTAGCAGCCGTGTTAGTCTGTATTCGCAAAAAGAAAAGGAGTACTTGTGGCACCTTAGAGACTAACAAATTTATTAGAGCATAAGCTTTCGTGAGCTACAGCTCACTTCATCGGATGCATTTGGTGGAAAAAACAGAGGAGAGATTTATATACACACACACAGAGAACATGAAACAATGGGTTTATCATACACACTGTAAGGAGAGTGATCACTTAAGATAAGCCATCACCAACAGCAGGGGGGGGAAGGAGGAAAACCTTTCATGGTGACAAGCAGGTAGGCTAATTCCAGCAGTTAACAAGAATATCAGAGGAACAGTGGGGGGGGGGGGGGGCGGGAGAAATACCATGGGGAAATAGTTTTACTTTGTGTAATGACTCAATGGATGAGTCATTACACAAAGTAAAACTATTTCCCCATGGTATTTCTCCCTCCCACCCCACCCCCCACTGTTCCTCTGATATTCTTGTTAACTGCTGGAATTAGCCTACCTGCTTGTCACCATGAAAGGTTTTCCTCCTTCCCCCCCCTGCTGTTGGTGATGGCTTATCTTAAGTGATCACTCTCCTTACAGTGTGTATGATAAACCCATTGTTTCATGTTCTCTGTGTGTGTGTATATAAATCTCTCCTCTGTTTTTTCCACCAAATGCATCCGATGAAGTGAGCTGTAGCTCACGAAAGCTTATGCTCTAATAAATTTGTTAGTCTCTAAGGTGCCACAAGTACTCCTTTTCTTTTTGCGTATACCGTTAAAAGGAGACTTGACAGGGAGGTTGTATAGCAACCCCAGATGGCTGTCTGAAAGAGCAGTATTGATGGGCTTCAGAGAGGGACATGTCTACTTCCTATTTCTCCAGTCCCTAGTTTTGTTTATGCTCTACAGATTCCCACAAAATCATTTCTTCTAATTAGAGACTGAGAAAGTGTAAGAGCATACAAACAACAATCTCTGAAACTCTCCCAGTGTCAGCTGTTGTACAGCTAACAGCAGTACAGGTGATCATCTATCTTCTCCAAGTGAGCACGACTTCCAGCTTTCACCCTGACTAAATTATTAGATCTAAATTTGGTCTTGATATTAACCAGTTGAATGTTCTCTTCACAGACAGGCCAAATTCATTCTTCAAAGAGGAGCATGCGATTCCCATTGAAGTTAATGGGAGTTGCATGTGCCTGAGGGCAGAATTTAAATCTTATGTGAAATGTACCTCTTGTCAGACTTTATCTGTATCATAAGACCCCTCATATTTAATTTCTTTCTAGCCACTTACCAACATTCACTGAACCACCCTGTGGTTTTTCAATAAATAAAGTGGATCGCTGGGAATTGTCAAGCTTCTCTGGTTCTTCTGGCGTTCCATCTCCAAGAGACCATACTAATTTGCAGAGAGAGGGAGAAATATCATTTGTCTGAGCATGGTTCACTCCCACCAAAGTTCACTTACCTGAGTTCATTAATCTCTCTAACCCTTTAGGCATCCTCAATGGTATGCAAATCTTCTGTTCCCTTATTCCCAGTGACACCCACTGTCAGGGATGGGGCTGTCTCATGCTCTACAGTTCCTATAGAAATATCATCTTTGTGATGATGGAAAACGGAACTACTCAGGAAAGGAATTTGGGCAGATGGACGGTATAAATGTCTTTTGTAACTTGGACTGCATTAATGTTCCGCCACGAGTGCTTTATAGGTATAGTCCATGAAAGTGCTTTGTAGAAACAGAAACCACAGATCAAAGGTCCAAAGGCACAGCCAGTCTTAGGCACAAGCAAGATAAGTGTGACCACTTCGTGCATGATTTTTGTGGATCTCCCTCAATCCTGCACTCGCTCAGCAACTTATTCAAACTAATCTTTCCCCTTTGCCAGTGAGACAATGATGGGAAGAGGTTCACTGTTCAATCCCAATCTCTCCCTTCCATGATAGAACCACTGAGATAGCAACTTGCAGCCTGATTTCCAACCCCCCCCCCACCACTGCCACCAGCTTCTGCCTACATGTACCCTCCTGAGAGTTTGGGTCCAGCAAATCCCCAGGCCAGCCCTGTGCATAGATTGATGTTTATAGGTGAATAACTAGCCAGACACAAATGATTAAGTCACACACTCAGGTACAGATCCTTCTCCTGTTGAAGTCAATGGGCATTCTGAGCCAAAAGTGGGCAGCAATGGTGAGAAAGGATGCATGTACCAAGTCTCCAGAATATCTGCCTCTCTGACATCTCCTTCAGAGCCCTGGCAGGAATCAAAGTTGACTCCCAGTGGAAAACCCCATGGAGAGCAATAAAGAAAACATTTGTGGGCCATAGCCTCTCCTCCTACAGACACGGTAAAACGTCTCCCTTATTCTGAGTTAGAATGTATGCAGTAAAAATGATATATACTTTCCTTTATACTGAGGAGTGTGGACTAACACAGAGTGGGGGAAATGAATGTAGCTAGTAAAACCAGGGCCACCCAGCGATGTATGTCAGAAAGTACAATCTGTTCAGAAGAACATGAATACTGGTCTATCCCCACAAAAGGCCATTTCTTTGCTCTCTTTGGGTCAGAAATGCCTCCTTATTGTTCTTGAATGGAAAAAAAACATGACACTGTGATTTGGGTCAGTGTGTTCATAGGCTGTCGGTCTCTGATCTTACGATTAACAAACAGGCACAACAAATTGAAATATAATTCATATCTTGTTATGCCTCGTTGCTAATATAAAAAGGTCCTTTTCATGTACAGTACCTGTTTTATTATTCAGTAACAGCTTTATTACAGAATGAAGACTTTTCAAATAATATGATTTAAGTTAGGGGTTCCTGCTTCCTATCTCATTAACCTAATAGAGACATAGATCCTTTTGGAACTGTTGTAAAAGATCACACTAGATGTCAGCAGGGTTTTTACACTGTATAAAGGATTATTACAGAAGGAATCATACTGGCTGGTGAAAGTTAACATTGCACAGATATGTAATATTAACTACATTGGCCACTGCTCATTAGCCAACTGTGGAAAAAGGTAACCAAATGTTTTTGTTTTATTAAAGGCTATAACACATTTCAGGAGGTACAGAAATATTAAATAACTCCACTTCTAGGATGGTTAAAAGAACTAGGCTTTTAGCCTTATCTCTTAATGCACTCCATGTATGCAGTATCCAGTTCTACTGCATATGTAATTGTGTTGTTGCTCATATGTAAACACACATACACATGCACATAAACACACAAATGTATAGGGAGAGATGTATCTATCTATATGCTGTATATATAGTATACTGGTACACATACAAAAACACAACATAAATACAAATGGAAAAGGGTCACTAGTGAAAATTCTTCAAATGGCAGTGTCTGGTACTGGAATTTTTAGTGTGAAACCAGCTACAATCCTAATAAACCACAATGTGATTCTGAAAAAAAAGTTATAAAACATTTCTTTATGCAAGAAGATCACATAAAGTCATCATGTGTTTGGTTTTTATTAAAAAGATTCACAGATTTCGGCTATTCCAGGTAACTAACTGGGGTTGAAGTCCCATCTGCACATTTCACTTAAGAGAGATGTATATTTCTAAATTTCCAAGTAGATTTTCCCAAGTAACCCCTTTTCTTTGACATTTAAAACCAACTGAAAAAAGTTAAGATTTAATGGCATATGAATGACTGTAATATAAAATAAAGGTAAATTAGAGCCAAGAAATAATTAATTAATAATAATTGCACTATGTTAGAGTTGGAATGTTTATTTTTTTTTCCAGGAGGTCTCACCTGAATCTTTTCTCTCCACTGACTGAGTACTCCCATCTGAAAGGAAAGAGTAACCTGGATGATCCCAGTTTAGAGGTCACAGTGTAATTGACCTTAGAGTTTACTGGTTCTTTAAAAAAGTTGACTGTACACAAGTAGAAGAGGTAGAACAGAAATTTAGGAGCATAATCATGTGGAGATGTCTCAATACAGGAATATGAAAAGTGTATAACTGAGTCTAAACCTCGATTATCTTTCTTCTGTTTCTGTATTCAACACAGCAAGACGCATCTCTGTGCAAGGCTTCCTTTCCAAAGGCTCACACTTTAGCAGGATGCAACAAAACCAATACTTTCCTCAAAATTCTGGGTAGTTCAAGATAATAGAGGACATTTCAGTCCATTATTCATCCTAAAAGACAGTATCTCGAAGTTTAACAATATAATGACTCAGATTGAAAAAAAAAATCCAGAGAAATAATGGAAAAGAAATTTTGAGGGTTCTTTTTAGAAGTGGTTAAAATAATAGTTTTCTTTTTAGAATTAAGGGCCAGATCCTCAGCTGGTACAAATCAGTGTAACTCCCCTGATTTCAGCTGAAGATCTGGCCCCCGTAATATTTCATTTTCAGGGGGTTTGTGTAAAAGTTGATAATTTCTTAAGGGAATTAAAATAATTCACAGCATTTCTTACTTTAACAAGTTGACGTGCATCATCTGGCATTCCATCATTGTGTTTCATTAAGGGTTTGCACTCCTTTTAAAACAAATTAACATAAAACAGGGTTGGAAAGCATGTGTGTGGGCAGGATGAGGTTTCAGCAACACCCCAAAGTTGGTGGCACTAGGACCTTATGCAGCATCTGTTACCAATGCTTTTCATTCAGTGGTTGTGGTTTGAAGGCCTTTTACTTGTCAGCTGACTGGCGGTCAGCACTGAAAAATTCAAGCCACCTGACTTCTGTTTGACTGGTAGAGCAATGGCATCAGTAAACAGCCCAAGTAAGGTGACATTGAACCAGGTGGAGATAACTAGTTTTAAATCATAAGGATTTAGTTTAATTATAATCTGAAATTTGGGTTCAAGTTTAACCTCAAAAATGCAGTCTGTATTCATCCATATGAATGCATACAGAGCCTGACTTTCAGAGCAGCTGAACATTTCACCTGCTATGAAATAGTGATGTCTCACTTAAGTCCTTAAAAGAAGATACAAGTGGGATTTCAGTGCTGTAAAAGCCTTGTACTGGCCCACTGCATGGGGAGGTTAATTTTACCTAAAGTATCTAAAGAAGTTTCTGTGTTGATGGAAATTATGCTTAAGTGCAAACTGCAGAATCAGGACCTATTTTTTTCTAGTCTAGCTTTTTCTAAGGAGGAAGGGAAAAAGCACTGTAATAATCCTAACCTGCTTGTGAAGCATTAACTGAAGCGGTGTCATCTTCATCTGTAAAAAGAAATATAAATAAAAATACCATACAAGGAAAAAGAGTGCACTGTAGATTATCCTTTTTAGTACAAACAAACGAAAATGTGAAACCTGCAAAAAAAAAAAAAGGGGGGGGGGGAGGAATCATGATAGTTGGAAACACTTGTAATGGAAACTTCAAACTGATGAATAAAGCATTGAGTAATTCAGTAGCTGAAATGGTAAACCTTAATGCTCCAGGCAAGTAAAATAAATAAATAAAATAATGGGATGTGAACTGTGATCTATTATTAAAATATGGATTTATATGAGAGTTTTTTTAAGTGATTCTGTTTGTTAGAGATGTAATCCACAGTGAATACAAAAGAACAAAAAATGAAATCAAGGTCAACCACATATCTGACCTTCTGAAGAGGATGTTGATTCGCTGACGTTCGTGTCTGCAAGTAAAATGCGTACCACATATACATTCAACGTAACTAAACCATTTCAGACACGCAAGACATACCACAGTTTAATAAACCACCACTATACACACACTCCTGCATTAGAAGATTAATCCAAAATGAAGGGATTAAGCAACTCAGTTTTTTTCCATATACGGTAACACTTCAAGTACTGAATCATTATCAGTTCACTTGGTTTTCATTTAATAAACACTAAATAATGGCCCCACTCTTTGGTATAAATACTTCTTTTCCTAAGAATTATAATCTATTTTAGCAATTGTACTGTTATTTTAAAATGTTAATTTATATACTATGCCATGAATAAATAATTAATAATAAAACCTGGAAAAGTATGAAAGTGCCATTAAAATATTGATATTAAGGGCTAGTGACAATATTCATGATTGTGAGGAGACCCTAGTTGCAAGATAAAAGGCACTTTCTACAACAGTACAGTATTTTTCATTAGCTAATAACTGTATTTGAATTTTAGTTGTTGAATAGAACACACACACAGCTCAGTCTCTGGTGAAAATAGACGATACATATTAGTGTTTTAAATGGGTTTTAGTAGAAAAATAATTTTTACCTGTGTACTTGTTGAGAGGCTATAACTAGATATAATTATGGCTTCAAGATATACAGACATATAGTAGACCCTCAGAGTTATAAACACCAGAGTTATGAACTGACCAATCAACCACACACCTCATTTGGAACTGTAAGTACACAATCAGGCAGCAGGAGAGACCAAAAAAAAAAAAATACAGTACAGTACTATTTTAAATAAACTACTAAAAAAAGAAAAGCAGCATTTTTCATCTGTACAGTAAAGTTGCAAAGCTGTATTAAGTCAATGTTCATTTGTAAACTTTTGAAAGAACCACTATAATGTTTAGTTCAGAGTTAACGAACATTTGAGAGTTACAAACAACCTCCATTCCCGAGGGGTTTATAACTCTGAGGTTCTACTGTACCCCATACATGTTAAATAAAATGTACATCTTTAACTTTATAAACTTTATTTTATTTAACTTTATAAAGTTAAATACAATTTGCATCTTTTTCTAAATTGGCCTAATATAACAATCTGTTTCCTCCTCTTCAGAAACTATTATAAATGGTTTTATGGTAACTAACAGCTCATGTAACTACATAGCATGGCACTTAAACGAAAGTAGATAGATGGGACTTCTCTGTTATCGGGAAATATTGAAACAGTCTCATTTGATTTTGTAAAGAAATTCACTAAACTAACAGAGCTACAGAAAGCAAATGATGCTATATATTTCCCAATAAAACACTGATAACTTGGATGAAAGATTGCTGAAGTAATTAATATAACTCTTCCACAAAACAGATAATACAGGATCAACAGCAGAACAACTTCAAACATTACAAAGTGGGGAATGAACATGAAAGGTAATAAATATTGCCTTCAGATTCAGTTTCTGACCAGTATTCACATGAGAAAATGTGACCAGCTTAACTTTGACCCACAAGTCATACTCATGCATACATATTCTTTCAATGGGACACATACATTAGCAATGCCTATTTAAATATATAATCCTTGATCTTCTACAGCTAGACTGTACCTTTAGGCAGAGTCCTTTGTAATGAGGTGGTCTGTAGCTGTGCAGCTCCTGGAGGAGCCCCAGAGGGCTTAGAATTGGTTCTGGGGTAAATAATTTGTTACAAGATGCATGGAAGTTGCTCAGAGGTGGGTGAGTGTGGCCTTACTCTTTCCCCCTTACATCCTGTGCACACAACAGAGGGTCTTCCACAATCTGCCCCTTAATTCTTAAGGTTTTTTTAAAATGGTAATATTGCAGTTCTGTATTTTACTGAAAAATTGTAATTATTACTTTAGCAACCTTAATGTTAAGTTAATAAAGGTTTCTATGTTAGTATTTTCTTCTTTTTTAAAAGAAGAAATACCACATAGGGAGCCCTGAAAGTTTTAAAATTGGATAGGCACAGATAATTTTATGTGCATACGTATTACATTTTCTATGATGCTGGGTTCCACATGGCTTCCACAGTATGCCGATGGGATAGCAGAAAAGCTGTGCAGCTCCCAAGATGTACAGGAGGGGAGTCTCATTACAGATCTAAGAACCCCCATTCTGTACACCTTAGGAGGTGTGCTTCTGGAGAAGGTGTATCCACTGAGCTATATTGGAGCACCTACCCTGCTTCTGCGGCACCTAGACCTCTACTGGGGAGCCACATCCTCTCTAACAACCTATTTTCATCTGTGCCTATCTGAAACTAGGAGTGTTTTCTTGTGTAAAATTTGTACATTAGCTCATGACATCTAATCTTTTCTATATTAATTTTCATGACAAATAAATATATCTCTCATAAAGTAGACCTATATTATGTAGAGATATAGATAGATATTAGCCGATTTGAGATTTTGTTTAGGTCTACATCTCTAGAAAGTTTGAACTGTTACAATTTAATAATTTCTAAACAAGAATGCTTCACAAAAACAACGCTAAACTGATTTTTTTTTAAAAGTCATTCAGTCTCCTAACTACTGAAGGAATTCATATCAGACTTCCCCCAAAATTCAACCTACACATACAGTGTTTTTAGTTCTGTTCAGTATAGTCTCATGTCTAACAAACAAATGTATGCTCTACTTTAACTGAAAACTGAACGCTATTTTAAATCTGGAATCACTATTGCCACTTTTGTAAAACAGCAGAAAAGGTTAATTGAATAGAGAGCAGATACAAAACAGCACAGTTAAAATACATGATACTTTTGTTAATTGTGGGCATGGAAACACTTGACTTCTGAGTTGTGCAGGAAGTTTGGTAATATAACCAAATGATTTAGATATTTGCTGCTACAGATTAAGCAAGTGAAGAATAGGTGCAGACAACTGCAGCGGCACAGGAGCTAGCAAACAGAGCTCTAAACAGGGGAGTTTGAGTGGGAGTTTGTAAGGGGAGTTTGTGTTGTGGTGCTTGTTTGGGGTTTGCTTTTGTTGTGGGTGGTGGTGTTTTGGTGTGGTTTGTGTTTCCCAGATTAACAGGATTTAGGTGGGAAGGCGATGACAGATACAGAGGCAGCTGTGGGAGTGACTCCTGTAGTGGAAGACACATTGAGGATGACTGGATGTGGCAGCTGTAGTATGTACATGATCCTGGAGGGGGGAACCGGTAAGAGTTTTTTCTGCATGAAATGCCGTCTGATAGAGCTGATGGAGGAAAAGATCCGAAGTTTGGAGACGCAGATGGAAAGTCTCGTTGAGTTTAGGAAGGGGTTTGAGCAGATGATGGAGCAAAGATATGAGGTATCTGAAGGGAAAAGCTCAGACTCGCAGATGGAAGCAGGGCTGGGGAATTTTGAGGGGAGACTGGGTGACGAAAGTGGTCAGTGGAAACATGTGACTAAAAGAACCAGGCAGAGGAAAAGACGGGCTAGTGAAGGAGAAATAGAGCTTAGGAATAGGTTTGCAGAGTTGGAAAATGAAGAAGGGGCTCAGCAGGTACTTGTTGAAGGTGGAAGGGTAAGGAAGAAGAGAAGAGAGGCTAGTCCTATAGGAAAAGGGGAAGAGTCAAGGGAGACTACACCAAATATGAGCCCCAGGAGGATACAGGTTGGGTTGAAGAGGATTATAAGGGAAAATAGGAATGGAAAGAACTTGCAGCCAGAGGGAACAGGGGAGAGACTGGAGAATAGCACCGTCACCAGGAAAAGGCAGTTCTATGTGATCGGGGACTCTTTATTGAGAAGAATAGACAGGCCTGTAACTAGAGCTGATCCAGAGAATAGAAGGGTGTGCTGTCTTCCAGGTGCAAAGATACGGGATGTAGACCTGAGGTTGAAATCGATCCTAAAGGGAGCGGGAAAGAATCCCCTAATTATCCTTCATGTGGGAACAAATGATACGGCTAGATTCTCGCTGGAAAGTATTAAGGGAGACTATGCTAGGCTGGGGAAGACGCTTAAGGAAATTGAGGCTCAGGTGATCTTTAGCGGGATCCTTCCTGTTCCTAGAGAAGGGCAACAAAGGTGTGACAAGATTATGACTGTCAACAGATGGCTTAGGCAGTGGTGCTATAAGGAGGGCTTTGGGATGTATGGCCACTGGGAGGCATTCACGGACAGAGGACAGTTCTCTCAGGATGGACTTCATCTGAGTAGGGAAGAAAATAGACTTCTAGGATCGAGGCTGGCACAACTGATAAAGAGAGCTTTAAACTAGGAATTAGGGGGAGATGGATGGGAGATGTCCAGGAAATCTCCACGCCAGATTTTAGCATTGAGAGGGAAGAAGACGAAGTAAGAAAGGATACAGCCGTGGGTAGGAGAATGTATATAAGGAGCGAGGGCGGTGTGGATACTAGTCTAATAGGTTATAGTGGCTGTAGAATGACTGTGCCTAATAGGGTACAAAATGTGAGCGAGGCCAAACAGCAAAAATTAAGATGTTTATACACCAGTGCGAGGAGCCTAGGTAACAAAATGGAGGAACTAGAGCTACTGGTGCAGGAAGTGAAACCAGATATTATAGGGATAACAGAAACATGGTGGAATAGTAGTCATGACTGGACTACAGGTATTGAAGGGTATGTGCTGTTTACGAAAGACAGAAACAAAGGTAAAGGAGGTGGAGTAGCATTGTATATCAACGATGAGGTAGAATGTAAAGAAATAAGATGCGTTGCAATGGATAAGACAGAGTCCGTCTGGGCAAAAATTACATTGGGGAAGAAAACTAGTAAAGCCTCTCCTACGATAGTGCTTGGGGTGTGCTATAGACCTCCGGGATCTAGTTTGGATATGGATAGAGCCCTTTTTAATGTCTTTAATAAAGTAAATACTAATGGAAACTGTGTGATCATGGGAGACTTCAACTTCCCAGATATAGACTGGAGGACCAGTGCTAGTAATAATAATAGGGCTCAGATTTTCCTAGATGCGATAGCTGATGGATTCCTTCATCAAGTAGTTGTTGAACCGACTAGAGGGGATGCCATTTTAGATTTAATTTTGGTGAGTAGCGAGGACCTCATAGAAGAAATGGTTGTAGGGGACAATCTTGGCTCAAGTGATCATGAGCTAGTTCAGTTCAAACTAAATGGAAGGATTAACAAAAATAAATCTGCAACTAGGGTTTTTGATTTCAAAAGGGCTGACTTTCAAAAATTAAGGAAATTAGTTAGGGAAGTGGATTGGACTGAAGAACTTATGGATCTAAAGGTAGAGGAGGCCAGAGATTACTTTAAATCAAAGCTGCAGAAGCTATCGGAAGCCTGTATCCCAAGAAAGGGGAAAAAATTCATAGGAAGGAGTTGTAGACCAAGCTGGATGAGCAAGCATCTTAGAGAGGCAATTAAGAAGAAGCAGAAAGCATACAGGGAGTGGAAGATGGGAGGGATCAGCAAGTAAAGCTACCTAATTGAGGTCAGAACACGTAGGGATAAAGTGAGACAGGCTAAAAGTCAAGTAGAGTTGGACCTTGCAAAGGGAATTAAAACCAATAGTAAAAGGTTCTATAGCCATATAAATAAGAAGAAAACTAAGAAAGAAGAAGTGGGGCCGCTAAACACTGAGGATGGAGTGGAGGTTAAAGATAATCTAGGCATGGTCCAATATCTAAACAAATACTTTGCCTCAGTCTTTAATAAGGCTAAAGAGGATTTTAGGGATAATGGTAGCATGACAAATGGGAATGAGGATATGGAGGTAGATATTACCATATCTGAGGTAGAAGCAAAACTGAAACAGCTTAATGGGACTAAATCGGGGGGCCCAGATAATCTTCATCCAAGAATATTAAAGGAATTGGCATCTGAAATTGCAAGCCCATTAGCAAGAATTTTTAATGAATCTGTAAACTCAGGAGTAGTACCGAATGATTGGAGAATTGCTAATATAGTTCCTACTTTTAAGAAAGGAAAAAAAAGTGATCCAGGTAACTACAGGCCAGTTAGTTTGACATCTGTAGTATGCAAGGTCCTGGAAAAAATCTTGAAGGAGAAATTAGTTAAGGACATTGAAGTCAATGGTAAATGGGACAAAATACAACATGGTTTTACAAAAGGTAGATCGTGCCAAACCAACCTAATCTCCTTTTTTGAAAAAGTAACAGATTTTTTAGATAAAGGAAATGCAGTGGATCTAATTTACCTAGATTTCAGTAAGGCATTTGATACTGTGCCACATGGGGAATTATTAGTTAAATTGGAGAAGATGGGGATCAATATGAACATCAGAAGATGGATAAGGAATTGGTTAAAGGGGAGACTGCAACGGGTCCTACTGAAAGGCGAACTGTCAGGTTGGAGGGAGGTTACCAGTGGAGTTCCTCAGGGATCGGTTTTGGGACCAATCTTATTTAATCTTTTTATTACTGACCTTGGCACAAAAAGTGGGAGTGTGCTAATAAAGTTTGCAGATGATACAAAGCTGGGAGGAATCGCCAATTCGGAGAAGGATCGGGATATTATACAGGAGGATCTGAATGACCTTGTAAACTGGAGTAATAGTAATAGGATGAAATTTAATAGTGAGAAGTGTAAGGTTATGCATTTAGGGATTAATAACAAGAATTTTAGTTATAAGTTGGGGACGCATCAATAAGAAGTAACGGAAGAGGAGAAGGACCTTGGAGTATTGGTTGATCATAGGATGACTATGAGCTGCCAATGTGATATGGCTGTGAAAAAAGCTAATGCGGTTTTGGGATGCATCAGGAGAGGCATTTCCAGTAGGGATAAGGAGGTTTTAGTACCATTATACAAGGCACTGATGAGACCTCACCTAGAATACTGTGTGCAGTTCTGGTCTCCCATGTTTAAAAAGGATGAATTCAAACTGGAGCAGGTACAGAGAAGGGCTACTAGGATGATCCGAGGAATGGAAAACCTGTCTTATGAAAGGAGACTTAAGGAGCTTGGCTTGTTTAGCCTAACTAAAAGAAGGTTGAGGGGAGATATGATTGCTCTCTATAAATATATCAGAGGGATAAATACAGGAGAGGGAGAGGAATTATTTCAGCTCAGCACCAATGTGGACACAAGAACAAATGGGTATAAACTGGCCACCAAGAAGTTTAGACTTGAAATCAGACGAAGGTTTTTAACCATCAGAGGAATGAAGTTTTGGAATAGCCTTCCAAAGGAAGCAGTGGGGGTAAAAGATCTATCTGGTTTTAAGATTCTACTTGATAAGTTTATGGAGGAGATGGTATGATGGGATAATGGGATTTTGGTAAGTAATTGATCTTTAAATATTCAGGGTAAATAGGACTAATCCCCTGAGATGGGATATTAGATGGATGGGATCTGAGTTATCCAGGAAAGAATTTTCTGTAGTATCTGGCTGGTGAATCTTGCCCATATGTTCAGGGTTTAGCTGATTGCCATATTTGGGGTCGGGAAGGAATTTTCCTCCAGGGCAGATTGGAGAGGCCATGGAGGTTTTTCGCCTTCCTCTGTAGCATGGGACATGGTTGACTTGAGGGAGGCGTCTCTGCTCCTTAAAGTCTTTAAGCCATGATTTAAGGACTTCAATAGCTCAGACATAGGTGAGGTTTTTAATAGGAGTTGGTGGGTGAGATTCTGTGGCCTACGCTGTGCAGGAGGTCGGACTAGATGATCAGAATGGTCCCTTCTGACCTTAGTATCTATGAATCTATGAAGAATAGGTATTGGAATTTGAGAAAGCTAAAGACCCATACACAGAGCAGGCCAAATTTTCCTCTCAGTCATACCCATGCAACCTCAGGTACTTTTGCTTAGGTTAATGGAGAGCTATATTTTACCCAGTCTGTGTTATGGAAGAAACTTTTTGACCTTAACATGATTTAATAAATAAATAATAATAATATGAACAGAACTATATTTAAAGTTGCTAGCTTTCACAAAAAGGGAGGGAGTAAAGCGAGATTAAATAGATGAGAACGTACATTCTTATACTAACACAATATATGAAAAGCATAAAGCATTTGGTCAATATATATATATATATATATATCATATACTGATTATCTGTAACACTTAGTGGGGATAAAATAAATTATAGATCTATTAATAAATTAGAGATTATGAGGGAGTTGAGGATATCCTTACAAATTCTAGGTATCCAAATTAATGTACATAAATTAACATATATTTACTATAAAGTCATAATGAAACTGGGCTAAATTCTCTTCTCACTTTGACCAGGATAAACCTAGAGTAACTCCAACTAAACTCACTGAGTCAATCTAGATTTACACTGGTATAACTGAAAGCACAATTTAGTCCTAACAATGACCAAGGTTTTCAAAACTCTGTACCTAAAATTAAGCTTATTAAATAGATTGTTTGGCTTTTCAAAGAGCTGAGAACTCAGCAGCTCCCATTAAACTGTACAGGAACTGTTGGCTGCTCAGTACCGTGAGTACCTAAGTGAAAGAACTGAAGTTTTAGTAGACAGATGAAAGGCTTAGTAAAACCTAAAGAAAATACAGGGATGAAACATACAGACATTTTAGTAGATGGTTGGATGGAACCTAGAGAAAGCACATCAGCGAAATACGCAGCAGTTTATTAGTAGACACCTGAATGGCTGGATGGTACCTAAAGAAAGGAATAAGCAAATTGTTTTTAGATTGAGAAAACCATGATAACAATACTTTGTATACAAGATGATGCTAAATTTAAAAAGAAAAAAAATGGAAAATGGGATCAGTATAAGATGACATGGCTATAAATTTGGTGGCACTTCTGCTGATTCACTTCTTTTTCTGCAAATAAAATGAATACTTAGTAGCTATATCTGAGTTCTGAATTTTCCAGTTACACAACTCTGATGTCTATGAAAGTGGCAAAATTACACAGGAGCAGGCAAATTTTCTTTTCACTGCCCTGAACTAATCATTTCCAGTGAAAAACCTAGGAAGAGAACAAAGAATTTTTCACATGCTGTGACCCATTTTCTCAATTCTACTAGGCCTACTAATAACATAATAGGTAGACAAATGCTTTACCATGGACAGACAGTAACTACTAACAAGTAACAGAATAGTAGAGCAGACACACAGCTGGGTATACTTCTTCTGCCTAACTGCTTGCTCTATGCCACAAAAATCTTCTGGAACTTGTGAAGAACATGGCCTAGGTTTTCTTGCTTGGCTGTAAAATTCATGTACAATCCTGACCTCTCAGCAGACAGACAACTTCCTGTGTACCCAGGTGGGTGGCTCATATGACCCATCATGGATATCTTAGAATTTGTTTGATCTGTCAAGCACCCATTCATTATGCTATCTAGATGTGAAATCCTTCATCATGCCACATAATTCAGAGAAGACCCAAAAACTGGCACCTGCAAAGTTATGGAAGCAGTTTTTAGCTCCATACTGAACTAAGTAGTACAAAAGCCAGTTGTTGGCTGGATCTCTCCTTGTTGGTAAACAACCCTTTAAAACATATTTTTTCTAATATAACATGACTTTCAGCAAATGGGGGAGAGAGGCGCCTTTTCTTCCGACATTCAGGAACTATGCTCATTATTATAAAGAATACCATATACAAAATTCTTCGTAATAGATGAGCATGAGAGTCTTAAAGACTCTCTTCCCTTATGCACAATGGAATCCTAGCCCTGGATTGGGGTTCACAGGAGCTGGGGTTCAGACTGCAATGTAAATAATAATATCAGCTAACTCATTCTGCATGCTCTGAGTCTTACTGACAATGACTTCTGTGCTGCTATCTAAAGGAACAGCTCCACTAGACCATAATGGATGAGAAGAGAATCTTTTCTACGTATCAGTACCACAATCCTTCTGACATTTCACTATTCAGTTTCTTATTGGAACTCTTACTTCAGCGGTCGTTGCCAGTTGAAATATGATTAAAAATGGAAATAACTCAACTTTTACTGTGTGTAGTAGAATCTCAAACAGTTTTTTAAAATTTAAAAACCATTCCAAGCACTAGAAGTAAATGGCTCAGTCCTATGAAAAACTCGTATCCTCCAGCAAATCTCTTTATTCTTTGCTAGTGTGAAGCTTCAAAAACCACAAAACAGATTGTATATAAAAAAAAAAGAACAATAGTGTTTGATGAGATACTTACCAAGGTGTCTTTTTAATTCAGCAAAATGTCGACTCGTAGAGTTAGAGGGGAAGATATTATAGATGTTCAATTCAGGAGCAAAGTGTTTTTCCCAGATCAAAATTCAAGCAGTCATAACAAACAACTGCTAGACTATTATAAGGCAAAAATCTTCACTTCTGTTTCTACCTATTTGGAGTGCAAAATGCTCTTGAATAGAACGGTTGCCAAGGACAGATTTAAGTCCTTCCCAAAATATTTTTGTGACAAAATAGAAGCACTATTGGAAGACAGTTAGCAGCATGCACTGACACTAAGTTCAGCATGTGTATTCTGCCAGTGAAGTTTGGTTCATTCATTCTCAATATCGGCATTCTGATTTTCTTGACACAAATGGCCATGCACTGCTCCATATCTTTTTCAAATTAATATGTAAACAAGTCTTAGATGCCACATCATATCTATTCTTTAAAAAAGGCAAGTCTATAAACTCCCAGCTAAGTGAGATCAAAGTCAGAGTAGATATTCAAGGCCTATTCCAAATAATGAAAAAATGCTGGATCAACTATAAAACAGGTCTTAGTCTGATTGAGATTCTTTTTTTTTATCAGAATCAGAAATCTCATACTTGAATCAGTAAACTAGTCAAAGTGAACTGATGAGCTGTTCTAATTCTACTCAGGTAGAGAGTACAGAATAATGCACAGTATGTGCCATATTTGATCTTTCTCTTCATACAAAAGGGTAGAATTTGACCCAATCCCACATTTAGGAAATGTGTGTTCCTAAATGGAAGAATTGCCAGTTGAGGTCCAGATTCTAATTTCAGCTAAGTAGCAGGAATAGCTATGTATCTTGAAAATGTAGCTGTTTGTTGGATGCATATATAATATGTGTATGTTTGTGTGTGTTCACAGCAGATGATTTTTCCAGTAAGGCAGTAACACAGAACATGTATTGAGGTTTACCATTGGGCTCTAAATGAAGAAAAATTAATGAACTGAGAAGATTCCTTTACAGAAGAACATGTGGAAGTTAGATGACTTGGTTGATCAGATGTCTGCTGAAAATGTAAAATACCAAGCTTCTGAGGTAGAATAGAAACAGCCTTGGATGATAAAATGAGATTGCCCACCTCATGCAAGAGCTACTGGTATTAGGATGACCAGACAGCAACTGTGAAAAATTGGGACAGGGAGTGTGTGTGTGTGTGTGGGAGGGGTAATAGGAGGCTATATAAGACAAATCCCCAAATATCTGGACTATCCCTATAAAATTGGGATGTTTGATCACCTAAGTGGTGTGCACTGATCTGAGTTTCGTTGAATTCTGTCAATGTTACCATTCATGCTCATTTGAAGATGGCTTTTTGCTCATGCAAATAATTTGAAATCTGATCCAGGAAGATGGACCCTTTTATCTAACTAATCATGGTTACTACACAGTATAGCTCAACAAAGGCTAGTGAGCTTCATACTTGTTTATGGAACTTTTGAAGGAAACACAAACAGCATAATTTCCTTCTGCTCAATGAGTCACGCAGAAAAAAAAATCCAGGAAACTTCAAACAACACTACTGTAATATAACGCAACAAAATTCTGGAAAAGCTCAAACAATCTAGCATCAGTACAATATTTATGGATGCTCTGCCTGCTTCCAGCTTTTGGGATATGACTGTCCACTCACCTTTAGCCTGTTCAGTTCCATCCTCTTTTGGTTTCTTTTGTTCTGTGTAGGAAGTACAAGTACATTTTTGAGAGAATCTTAAAGTAAAAAAGAAAAACTTACACAGCATTATAAAGAATATAACAAAGCTTTAGGTCATGTAAATATGTAAACCCCACTCCACCCCCGCAAAAGGCTATTTCTTAGAGTTATTGGTAATTGTATAATGTGTAGTTATAATTCACCACACCAAATGTTACATATTAGAATAATATACATGCATTTTGTGTTTGATATGTTGTCGGATTATGTACTATTGAAAAGGATTGTTGCGGCCTCCCTCACAGGAAGCAAAGTGACACCTTCTTTGAAAGCAACAATTGTTAGACCCTTGTTCTCTTGGGAACTGAAGCCCATTGTAGCCAATTGAAAAAGACTACAATTGATGTCAATGGGCTTTTGGATTAGACTTTGATCCTGTCATATTCTGATAGTACCTAAATGCCTCAGATCTCCTGGGCTGCAGTCAATTTGTTTTTAGGTCTGTGTACAGTACAGACAGATTGTGCTGGAGATATGGTCTGACATCTCTTCCTGGTGAGGGCTTAAGATCAAATAGCCTAAAAGAATCAGTATGGCTATCTGCTTTCATTACTGTTGGCAATGAGGTGCTATTGTAGATCATAGCAGGAATAGATAGGGTCACTTCTGAGTGACTCATCTTTTCTGCCTGTTCAGCAGCTGTTTATTTACAGTCAGACAATAAAAATAGACACCACAGTATTGTAGCACAGTCCAGACTCATGCAATTCTGTTCATGCTACAGACCAAATCAGGTAACGAAGGCAATTCCTTTACTAACCTGCAGGGGGCGTGGTTCCTGCAGGTGGCAAATTTTCTGTTTTAGTTTCATTTTCTGAAAATAAAGAAAGGAAAAAGATGAATTTGAAGTAAAAAAACCCCTTATTTTTCATACATTTAATTGTACAATTGTTGAAACCAGAAACATTCAGGGTTAGTTAAGGCTTCAAACCAAACCTCAAAAATCAGCTTATATTTTGATACATACAGCAAAACATCTTTCCTATTCCCTGTGTCATTCATAATTTCTCTATATTGTGTCTTCATAATGACACCAGTTATTCTAGAGAGATTTATATTTAAATGGTTTTTATTTTGTACAAAAAAAGGACAGAAATTATAACAGGGCCCATTTGCTACTACACAGAATCTCATTAGCAGTTTTATACACTTTTTCTACAACTAATACCACCAGTAGCCTTAAGATTATAAGAATGATCATGCTGGGTCAAACCAATGGTCCATCTAGCGCTGTATCCTGTCTTGTGACAATGGCCAATGTCAGGTGCTTCAGACCAAATGAACAGAACAGGCAATCAAGGAGTGATCCATTGTCTGTCATCCACTTCCAGCTTCTGGCAGTCAGAGGCTAGGAACACTCAGAGCATGGGGTTACATTCCTGACCATTTTAGGAAAAAGCCATTGATGGACCTATCCTCCATGAACTTACCTAATTCTTATAGTTTTGGCCTTCAGAACATTCCCTGGCACAGAGTTCCACAGATTGACTGTGTGTTATGTGAAATACTTCCCTTTGTTTTACACCTGCTGCCTATTAATTTCATTGGGTGACCCCTGGCTCTTATGCTATGCGAAGGAGTAAATAACATTTCTTTATTCACTTTCTCTACACCATTCATAATTTTAATAGACCTCTATCATATCCTCCCATAAGTTGTCTCTTTTCCAAGCTGGAAACTCCTAGTCTTTTTAATCTCTCCTTATACAGAAGCTGTTCCATACCCCTCATCATTTTTGTTGTCCTTCTCTGTACCTTTCCAATTCTGATATATCTTTTTTAAGATGTGGTGACCAGAACTGCACCCAGTAATCAAGGTGTGGGCATACCATAGTGGCATTATGAAACTTTCTGTCTTATTATTAAGGCTGTGAGTCTTTCACGGAAGCCATGGAACTCACGGATTCTGTGACTTTCTGGGACCTCCGTGACTTCTGCAGCAGCTGGTGCGGCTGACCCCAGGGCTGCCCAAGAAGCTGGGGTGGCCTTGGGGTCAGCAGTACTCCCGGAGCAGCAGCAGCACCCCAGGCTGTCCCCGCCTGGAGTGGGGATGGTGGGGCCCCGGGCTTCCCTCTCCCCAGTACCTAAGATTTAGTTGGGGTATTTATTTTTAGTAAAAGTCATAGACAAGTCACTGGCCATGATTTTTTGGTTATTGCCCGTGACCTGTCTGTGACTTTTACCAAAAATACTCATGACTAAATCATAGCATTACTGATTAACTATCCCTTTCCTAATGGTACCTAACAGTCTGTTTGCTTTTTTGACTGCCGTTGCACATAGAGTGGATATTTGCAAAGAACTAGCCACAATGACTTCAAGATCTCTTTCTTGAGTGGTAACAGCTAATTTAGATCCCATCATTTTGTATATAAGGCTAGGATTATGTTTTCCAACGTGCATTACTTTGCATTTATCAGCATTGAATTTCATCTGCCATTTTTTTGCTCAGTCATCTAGTTTAGTGAGATCCCTTTGTAACTCTTCACAGTCTGCTTTGGACTTAACTATCTGCCACCTCACTGTTTACCCCTTTTTCCAGATCATTTATGAATACGTCGAATGGCATTGGTCCCACTACAGATCCCTGGGGGATACCACTATTTACCTCTCTTCATTCTGAAAACTGACCATTTATTCCTATTCTTTGTTTCCTGTCTTTTAACCAGCTACTGATCCATGAGAGGACTTTCCCTCTTATCCCATGACAGCTTACTTTGCTTAAGAACCTTTGGTGAGGGACCTCTTCAAAGGCTTTCTGAAAGACCAGATATACTATATCCACTGGATCACCCTTGTCCACATGCTTGTTAACCTTTTCAAAGAATTCTGGTAGATTGGTGAGGCATGATTTCCCTTTACAAAAACCATGTTGACTCTTCCTCCACAAATCATGTTAATCTATGTGACTGATAATTCTGTTCCTTACTAGCCTTAAATATATAGATTTGACCTACTGCTTTTTAAAATTCTGGATCAAAGTACACTAGTTTTTGTGGTTCGACTTCCTATCTGCATAACTGAGCATGGTAAATAAATGGCTATCACATGCTATACTAATATTTATAACCCATTTTTTTTCAAACTAGATTTTAAGTGCTTTGGGACAGGGATCATATCTACTTGTGTGTTTGTATAAAACCTTGTCCAGTGGGACCCTGACTGAGGAATTCGGGCAGTACTGCAATAGAAGGGCCTTATTCAGGAAAGCAAGCCATTTCAGAACAGCAATTAAGCATGCCCCCTAGATGTCCCATTGAAGTAAAAATGCATTCTGAGGTTTGGTGCGAGTTCTTCAAGTCAATGGGACTTAAGCACACATAGTCCTGAATATGAATGCTTTCCTGAATCAGGGCCTAAACCACCTTCATCATGATGCTTTTGTCAGGTGCTTTTCCCCCTTTTTTTATAAAGCAAAGATATCTCATGTTCCAGCAAAATTTCCTTCAACTGGAGGAATACTGAGTATGAGCTTTGATAGTGAGCTGTGATCAGTATGCTAGCTGGTAATACACAAATACCTGAAGCACTTTAAACTGACTTAGTGGAGGAACACTCCTGGCAGCACTAGTGCCACTGTTAGTGTTATTGTTTTAGGGTGAAATTCTTCTCTCAGAGCCATGTAGTGGATCTTGATTCTGATATGCCATTCTCCCAACATGATCAGATTTTCCATTAGTGTTTGTGGAAGTTCTGTACAAGTAGAAAGCACAAAATATCAGAATAAAGATCCACCATCTGGATCTTAGGGGAGAAATTTCCCCTTATTCCTTTCCTGCATTGCCTAAAATAATTTTATCTTAAAGTATCCCTGTCACATATGCTGAAACACACCTATTTTCCAACACCTGTCTGTGCCATGTGCCCACTCTTTTACACTATTGGATGTAATGTAAGACTGGTAAATAGGCTTGACAGAATTTGACATTTTAAAAAATAATTTTGACAGATAATATAGATGTTAATTTTAAAGCATTTTTTAAATTTATCAATTTAAACTTTCACAGTTGTGGGAAATTAAGGGAGGGGGTCAGACAACAGCAGAGGTCAGACAATTATTTAATGACAGTAGATGTTGAGATTCAAAAAGTTAAAGCTTTATGACTATTAAAAGACAAATTATACAAACATCACATACAAAATATACAAAGGAAATATCCTTAAATCAAATGCTAATAAGCTCCCAGGCATCTATTTTTTTTTTAACTTTGAGTGTCTCTACGTTTCTATTATCAATGGAAATATTTTTTGTTCGTTTGTGTGTAAAAATACAAATCTAATCCTTCTATGCCTACCTATAAAATACCTCATGTTGAGCACACAGGTGATGTTATCCTGGTTCTTTTTCATAGTGTATCTCCCACTACAACTCTTTCGGGTTAAAAACTGAAAGATCATTTCTAAATTTTCTCCATGTTATTTAATGTTAAACCTACAGAATAAATTTTGCCCTTACCATATTTATGACATAGCATCAAATTTTATAACTCAATTAAGACCTATTTTTGGGATCATATATTGTCCAACCTGAACATATTATGATGAAAGAACTTCAGGTTTGGGGTACTTTTTATTTGTTCCCTTGTCATTAGAAAACCTTTAAAGATCTTATTATTAAAGCTGAATACGATAACTTGTTTCCAAACTATAATGGTATTAAGGATTGTACACTGGATCAAAAAGCAAAAATATTTATTGTACCTATTGTATCAAATTCTAGTTTGAATCTTTTAAACAAGAGTAAATTTAAAAGGTTGAACTCTTCTAACTGTAATAGTAGACACTGAATTCAATGGATATTGACCCGTCATGTGACAGGGTATTAACCTATTAACCTTTGGAACCATGACCCAGGTGGTATCCAGGAAATAAAGTTTCAGTTTCTGACACATAGGAATGCTAGTAAGACTACTCCCCTGCCCTTAGGTATAAATATAACTAGATTCATACTTACCATTCTTAATAAATTCATTTAATGTTTAAAAGAGAAAAATACTTTTAGTACACAGAAGATTTGGGATGTTTCAGGAACTTTCAGTCACAGAAGTGATTTGAAGTCAGATATTAAGCTACACACTATAGTGAATCAGTGTAATGAATACATACATATATTATGGCCACTAGTTATAGGGACAGAGTCCAGGACCAGAAGCTCCCAAGTCACAGACCTCTACCATTTAAGATGTCAGTAAATATGCAGTATGATTACGATGATGCATGGGTTCGTATCAATCTTTTTATCTGGACTTGGTTCTCACTACTTGGCTTTGCTTTGAGTTTTGGCTTTAAAAATATCCCTCAGCTGAAAGCAAAGCTTCCAAATTTTCCTGTATTTGGGTTCAAAACCACACAGTGTCGGATGGTTTTTACCTAAAGCTGTAAACTTGACTGGGTCAGGGTTTCTCAAAATATTTTCATAATGTGGATCACATCTTAATAGAGAAATTATCTCCTGGAACATCTCCCTTCCCATTCATGCAGATTCTCTCCCCTATCATTGATAATCAAATAACATCTTGGTGACAATTACAATCACAGCAATTCCTTACCCAGAAAAGTAGCATTAGGAAATTATTTAATGTATGTTTAACAGTTTAAAATATGATTTAGCAACTGGAAACAAGGAAGAGTGCCAGCTGTATGTGACCAGTCAGCTCTCCATGGGTCTTTACCAAGAACCAAACACTGATAAGCTATGGACCACAATTTGTATGTCTAGGCTAATCTTTCTAAACTCAGTCCAGGCCCAGCTGAGTTCTGGGGTTTGCGTTTTGGATTTTGTTTGGAAAGTTCTGAATGGCTCTACCAATTAGGTGCAACTCACAGTGGACTGTATTGGTTAACTGGTTTTTACTCCCATTGTCTCACTTCTTGAATGTTAATGTAAAATACTTCATATTTGTGCTATTACTAATTGTTAGAAAAATAATTTTTTTAACCATGGTCTCTTTCAGTACAAACCCTGGAATGTCTCAGGTCCTTGTTAGTGCAGAAATGTTACTGTGTCATCAGAAAAGGCCTGATGCAGAAGGCTATTACACTGAAAAATAAGTTGCAAAATCCACCAGAGAAAGTTTATATGCATTATCTAACTATGGTTGAATTTTACATAAGAACGGCCAGACTGGTTCAGACTAAAGATCCATCTAGCCCAGAATCCTGTCTTCTGACAGTGGCTAATGCCAGGTGCCCCAGAGGGAATGAACAGAACAGGAAATCATCAAGTGATCCATTCCCTGTCCCCCATTCGCAGCTTCTGGCAAAAATTTCCCCCTACCCCTTAAAAAAGGCTCTTGTCTGAAGTACAGCTCTTGTCTCCTGTATAACTGTCACTCAAGGCTAATGGGCCAATGGCCTATATTCATATGGGAAACAGTTTTGATTAGTATTAATGGTTTCTTAAATGCCAGCAGTCTGCCCGATGCTGTGCAGATCCCAGAAGCAGACATGGTCCCTGCCTCAAGAAGCTTACATTATAAATAAGACAGTCAGTCCAAACAAAATCTCCTACATTCAAATATATAAGAGATGCTGGTTGATGCCTGAATTGCTATTCAGTCAGTGTTTTGGGTTTTTTTTTCCTTAAATACTTGTTCAAGGCTCCAAAGGTTGTTGCTGAGAGAAGTTCACAGAACTGTTCACAGAAGAAGTGAGCTTGGAGGAGGGATTAAATATATAGAGAGAGGAAGGAAAAGGGAGAAAGGAAGCTCCAGGCATAAGTGGTGGCAAAGAAAGTACGATTTTAAGAAAATATTTTGGCGATATGTGACAACTTGGGAACCTATCTGTATCAATTCTGGTGATATTATGAAGTTATGAAATGTTACTATGAAAACTGCTGTATCATGAACGACTCTCTGTATATATTTTTATAAAGCTGCAAGCTCCATTTTGAATGTATGGCCGTACAGTCTCTATTGTTGTTTTGCTTCCATATTGGGCTAAAATTCCAAAGACTGGTGGCAAAAGAGTAACAAAAATGAGTTGTTGATAAGTGCTCTTCCATTAAAAGGTAGGAGCTCTAAACAACAGATTGGCTCCCAGGCAGGAGAACTCATTTAGCAGGGGAGAGGTCGCCTTGGCAACGAAGTCACGTGGCAGAGGTTTCTGGTCACCTAGGGGAGGCCAAGTGGGATGTCACCTGACAAAGGGGGTGAAAAGTTACAAAAAGGGAGGAGCTGATCTATCTGTGGTCTTTGCTCATTTTGTCTCCAGCTCAAAAGGAGAAAGAAGCATCCCAGCATGGAGGGGCCTGCATGAGGCAGGGAGCCCTGCCTCCCTACCTAAACCCATATGGCCCTCCAAGGACTCCCATGGGAAGGGTGAGCTCGTAAAAGGAATTGCAGTTAGAATGTTGGTTATGTTTTATATCTTCTGTACTCTCTTGTGCTTTATAGGATTAAGTAAATGAGCAAATGTGTTAGACTTCTATGCAAAGTGTCTCTATGTGGTATCTGCTTCACAATTACCACATGCCTCCTGAGAGAGTTCAACCATTAATGAGAAGACTCAGTGTCTTTCGGTGGGATTTTGGGATAGGGCGTGTTTAAGTACAGAGGAGTCTGAAGGGTCAGCACTGTTCTCAGGAGAGGTAGGCAACTGGACTGAGGGTTCCAATTGTCAGGATGGGGTGCTAATCAAAGTGTCTGTGTCTCCTGCATGGGCCTAGGGACCCCAAGATTGGAGCAGTGATGAACTCTGTTCAGGCTATAGAAGCTTAAAACCCTCTGCGGGTCCAGGGACCTAAAGGCTTGGATTCCCCTCACAGCAGTCTGGTGGGTGGCCTGAAATGGGCATCTACCTGGATCTGTGACTCCATGTGTGGCCCCATTAATGATCATACTTGATTGACAGCTTCATTCCTGAGGCCAGCCAGGAAAAAAAACAGGAGGACTCAGTAGCTTCCACTTCTCGTTCCCAGCCGATCTCAGAAACAGACTTGTTAGCTAGGAAAGAGCCCAGCAAATTCAGCCAACAGCTACCATTGTATTCTTTTCTCCATGTTCACTAGAGTCCCCAAATGCCATTCTTAAGAGCCCGATTGACTTATACATCACTCTAGGCAGGTGTTGTCAGAGACTTTAGTGTGGAGAAAGTGTTGGTACCAAAATGCCCAATGAGGCATTCCACAGCTACTGGAGAGAAGAAATTTTCCATTGAATCATCATGAACCTCCTGGGCTGCAGAGCACAGAAGACTGGTGAAACTTCAGCCGAGCAGGAGTGAAGAAAGCTAATTCCAGCTGGATGGCTATGCAAAGATTTTAGTAGAAAAATACCTAATCGTAAATAAAATAATTGAAAGATCTGTCCTGTAACTACTTAATATAAGGCCAATAAATTCCAATGGAGTTGTACGATGGCTACAATAGATTTGACAGTCTGTCTCCTGCTAGGGCAGCTAAAATGAATTTTGCCTTGTTGGAGTATATGGGGCAAAACTAATGCATTGAAACTGAGAATTGAATCCCCTTTTCTGAAGCTATTTCAGCAAAGCAATTCTTATGCATCTGTAGCAGCACAGTACATGGTTGATGCGTTTCATTTGTTAATTTTGTGCTCCATATAGAGCCTAATTTATCAGATGTGAAACACCAAGAGAAGTTGGTCCAATAAAAGATATTACCTCACCAAACTTGTCTCTCTAATGAAACTTCTAAGACAGCTGATTGTAAATAACTATACAGAAAGAAATGGAATTAACCTAGCATTGGCTTACATAAGGCTACAAGGAAAGGATAGTATGTCAAGTGCAATTAGCAAATACAGTGAAAGCACAACTGTCACTTAGGCCTGGTCTACAGTACGCGGTTATTTTGGAATTAGCAGAGTTACTTCTAAAACTGATTCTGTCCACCCAACCAAACCAGTTTTTTTTTATTTAAAGGGCTCTTTAATCCGAATTCTGTACTTCTCCTCAGCAAGAAATCGAGATCGCAGTTCTGGGTTACAGGCCCTGTGGATGCAGTTTGACATCATTGGCCTCCGGGAGCTATCCCAGAATGCTCCCTTGTGACCACTCTGGACAACACTCTCAACTCCGATGCACTAGCCAGGTAGGCAGTAAAAGCCCTGGGAACTTTTGAATTTCCTGTTTGGTCACCCTCAGCACAGGTAACCATCAGCACAGTCCACCATCAAAGGCGACCATGCAGAGTCCACCATCACATGAGACCACGCAGTCCCGGATTTGCAGATGAGCTCCAGCATGGTCTGAACGGAAGGTACTGGATCTCATCGCATGTTGGGGAAACAAATCTGTTATGGCAGAACTACGTTCCAAAAAAAGAAACACAAATACATACGCTAAAGTCTCCAGGACCATGATGGAAAGAGGCTACTCCAGGGACACAGAGCAGTGTTGTACAAAAATCAAGGAGCTCAGGCAAGCGTATCAAAAAGCCAGTGAGGCGAACGGTCACAGCCCCATACATGCCGCTTCTACCGTGAGCTGCATGCATTATGGGGGGTGACGTCACCACTAACCCGCCACTGTCCGTGGACACCTGCAAGGGGGGAGTAGCACTGTCATAAATATAAAGGGAAGGGTAAACACCTTTAAATCCCTCCTGGCCAGAGGAAAAACCCTTTCACCTGTAAAGGGTTAAGAAGCTAAGATAACCTCGCTGGCACCTGACCCAATTGACCAATGAGGAGACAAGATACTTTCAAAGCTGGGGGGGGGGGAACAGAGGGTCCTTTCTGTCTGTGTGATGCTTGATGCGACGACAGCGCACAGGCGACAAGTGGGGAATCCGTTTCCCCCCCAGCCAGGAACTATTCTTAACGCTGGAGCCAATAGCCTCCCCCCACTCCCAAGGCGGGCTCCCGGACCATGACCCTGGAGAAAGCACTTCTCGTGAGTGAGAGCTTGATCAGAGTCATGCGGCGGGGGGTGGGGGGAAAACCCAGCTGCGCTGGGCTGTTCATGTTTAGTTTAAAGGGCTCATCCTTGGTCAAAGCCCCATCAGAGCCACACGGTGGGTGGGGAGGGGTGTTGTGTGAAGCGATCATCCCAGAGAGCCCACAGGCCCTCCTTTTATATGGCAAACCCACCAGGCATTGCTTGCTATGGGAAAGGGGGCCCGGCAGTTTGAAAGCATTGAAATGAATGCGGAAGAAGCAGAACCCTGCATGCCCCTAGGGCTTACCATAGCTGCCTGCAAGCTGAATGCTGTTGCCAGGCCGCATGTGATGGCTTACTCACACCAAAGTGATAGGCATTTCAGTATAAGGTATTTGTGACAAGATTATGACTATCAACAGATGGCTTAGGCAGTGGTGCTATAAGGAGGGCTTTGGGATGTATGGCCACTGGGAGGCATTCATGGACAGAGGACAGTTCTCTCAGGATGGACTTCATCTGAGTAGGGAAGGAAATAGACTTCTAGGATGGAGGCTGGCACAACTGATTAAGAGAGCTTTAAACTAGGAATTTGGGAGAGATGGTTGGGAGATGTCCAGGTAATCTCCATGCCGGATTTTAGCATTGATAGGGAAGACGATGAAGTAAGAAAGGATACAGCCGTGGGTAGGAGAATGTATATAAGGAGCAAGGGCAGTGTGGATACCAGTCTAATAGGTTATACTGGCTATAGAATGACTGTGCCTAATAGGGTACAGAATGTGAGCGAGGCCAAACAGCAAAAATTAAGACGTTTGTACACCAATGCGAGGAGCCTAGGTAACAAAATGGAGGAACTAAAGCTACTGGTGCAGGAAGTAAAACCAGATATTATAGGGATAACAGAAACATGGTGGAATAGTAGTCATGACTGGACTACAGGTATTGAAGGGTATGTGCTGTTTACGAAAGACAGAAATAAAGGTAAAAGGTGGTGGAGTAGCATTGTATATCAATGAGGAGGTAGAATGTAAAGAAATAAGAAGCGATGGAATGGATAAGACAGAGTCCGTCTGGGTAAAAATTATATTGGGGAAGAAAACTACGAGAGCCTCCCCTGGGATAGTGCTTCGGGTGTGTATAGACCGCTGGGATCTAATTTGGATATGGATAGAGCCCTCTGTAATGTTTTTAATGAAGTAAATACTAATGGAAATTGCGTGATCATGGGAGACTTTAACTTCCCAGATATAGACTGGAGGACCAGTACCAGTAATAATAATAGGGCTCAGATTTTCCTAGCTGCAATAGCTGATGGATTCCTTCATCAAGTAGTTGCTGAACTGACTAGAGGGGATGCCATTTTAGATTTGGTTTTGGTGGGTAGTGAGGACCTCATAGAAGAAATGGTTGCAGGGGACAATCTTGGTTTGAATGATCATGAGCTAATTCAGTTCAAACTGAACAGAAGGATTAACAAAAATAAATCTGCAACTAGGTTTTTGATTTCAAAAGGGCCAACATTTAAAAATTAAGGAAATTAGTTAGGGAAGTGGATTGGACTGAAGAACTTATGGATCTAAAGGTAAAGGAGGCCTGGGATTACTTTAAATCAAAGCTGCAGAAGCTATCGGAAACCTGCATCCCAAGAAAGGGGGAAAAATTCATAGGCAGGAGTTGTAGACCAAGCATCTCAGAGAGGTGATTAAGAAAAAGCAGAAAGCATACAGGAAGTGGAAGATGGGAGGGATCAGCAAGGAAAGCTACCTTATTGAGGTCAGAACACATAGGGATAAAGAGAGATAGGCTAAAAGTCAAGTAGAGTTAGACCTTGCAAAGGGAATTAAAACCAATAGTAAAAGGTTCGACAGCCATATAAATAAGAAGAAAACAAAGGAAGAAGAAGTGGGACCGCTAAACACTGAGGAATGGAGCGGAGGTCAAGGATAATCTAGGCATGGCCCAATATCTAAACAAATACTTTGCCTCAGTCTTTAATAAGGCTAAAGAGGTTCTTAGGGATAACGGTAGCATGACAAATGGGAATGAGGATACGGAGGTAGATATTACCATATCTGAGGTAGAAGCGAAACTCGAACAGTTTAATGGGACTAAATCGGGGGGCCCAGATAATCTTCATCCAAGAACATTAAAGGAATTGCACATGAAATTGCAAGCCCATTAGCAAGAATTTTTAATGAACCTGTAAACTCAGGGGTTGTACCGTATGATTGGAGAATTGCTAATATAGTTCCTACTTTTAAGAAAGGAAAAAAAAGTGATCCGGATAACTACAGGCCAGTTAGTTTGACATCTGTAGTATGCAAGGTCCTGGAAAAAATCTTGAAGGAGAAATTAGTTAAGGACATTGAAGTCAATGGTAAATGGGACAAAATACAACATGGTTTTACAAAAGGTAGATCATGCCAAACCAACCTAATCTCCTTTTTGAAAAAGTAACAGATTTTTTAGATAAAGGAAATGCAGTGGATCTAATTTACCTAGATTTCAGTAAGGCGTTTGATACTGTGCCACATGGGGAATTATTAGATAAAATGGAAAAGATGGGAATCAATATGAAAATTGAAAGGCGGATAAGGAATTGGTTAACAGGGAGACTACAGCAGGTCATACTGAAAAGGTGACCTGTCAGGCTGGAGGGAGGTTACCAGTGGAGTCCCTCAGGGATCAGTTTTGGGACCAATCTTATTTAATCTTTTTATTACTGACCTAGGCAAAAAAGTGGGAGTGTGATAATAAAGTTTGCGGATGATACAAAACTGGGAAGTATTGCCAATTTAGAGAAGGACCGGGAAATCATACTGGAAGATTTGGATGACCTTGTAAACTGGAGTAATAGTAATAGGATGAAATTTAATAGTGAGACGTGTAAGGTTATGCATTTAGGGATTAATAACAAAAAATTTAGTTATAAGCTGGGGACGCATCAATTAGAAGTAACAGAGGAGCAGAAGGACCTTCTTTATTGGTTGATCATAGGATGACTATGAGCCGCCAATGTGATATGGCCGTGAAAAAAGCTAATGCGGTCTTGGGATGCATCATGCAAGGTATTTCCAGTAGAGATAAAGAGGTTTTAGTACCGTTATACAAGGCACTGGTGAGAACTCACCTGGAATACTGTGTGCAGTTCTGGTCTCCCATGTTTAAGAAGGATGAATTCAAACTGGAACAGGTACAGAGAAGGGCTACCAGGATGATCCGAGAAATGGAAAACCTGTCTTATGAAAGGAGACTCAAGGAGCTTGGCTTGTTTAGCCTAACCAAAAGAAGGTTGAGGGGAGATATGATTGCTCTCTATAAAAATATATCAGAGGGATAAATACTGGAGAAGGAGAGGAATTATTTAAGCTCCGTACCAATGTGGACACAAGAACAAAGAGATATAAACTGGTCATTGGGAAGTTTAGACTTGAAATTAGACGAAGGTTTCTAACCACAGGAGGAGTGAAGTTCTGGAATAGCCTTCCAAGGGAAGCAGTGGGGGCAAGAGACCTATCTGGGTTTAAGATTAAATTGATAAGTTTATGGAGGAGATGGTATGATGGGATAACTGGATTTTGGTAATTAATTGATCTTTAACTATTCATGGTAAATAGGCCCAATGGCCTGTGATGGGATGTTAGATGGGGTGGGATCTGAGTTACTACAGAAAATTCTTTCCTGGGTATCTGGCTGGTGAATCTTGCCCAAATGCTCAGGGTTTAGCTGATCGCCATATTTGGGGTCGGGAAGGAATTTTCCTTCAGGGCAGATTGGAAGAGGCCCTAGAGGTTTTTTGCCTTCCTCTGTAGCATGGGGCACGGGTCACTTGCTGGATGATTCTCTGCTCCTTGAAGTCTTTGAACCACAATTTGAGGACTTCAATAGCTCAGACATAGGTGAGAGGTTTTTTGCAGGAGTGGGTGGGTGAGATTCTGTGGCCTGCATTGTGCAGGAGGTCAGACTAGATGATCATAATGGTCCCTTCTGACCTTAGTATCTATGAATCTATAAGAGGCAAAATGCGACCTTGTACAGAAAGAATATGTGCTGTGTACTATGAATTGCCTGTTTCACTGAGAAAGAGTGTCCCCTTTGTTCTCTAAAATGTGTCTTTTAAAATACTACCCTCCCTTTTTCTCCTCCCGCAGGTGCAAATGTTTCAACGCGGCCCCTATGTACTCTGTCCCAGAGGCTGGTCCAGATTAGAAGGCGGAAAAAACGAACTTGGGACGACACGTTTGCCGAGCTAATGCAGTCCTCCTGCACTGATAGGGCCAAGCTGAATGTGTGGAGGCAAACAATTGCAGAGTCGCATAGAGAGTTACATGAATACGAAGAGAGGAGGGACACACACAATGAGAGCAGGCAGGATGCTATGGTCAAGCTCATGGGGGAGCAAACTGACATGCTCCACTGTATGGTGGGTCTAATGTGGGAAAGGCAGCAAGACCACAGACTGCCACTGCAGCCCCTGTATAACTGCCCTCCCTCCTCCCCAAGTTCCATAACCTCCTTACCCAGATACCCTAGAACATGGGGAGGGGAGGCTACGGGGACCCACACAGTCAACCCCAGAGGATTGTACAAGCAGCAGAAAGCTGGCATATCCGAAATGTTGATTTGGTTTCTGGACTTGTCCTTCCCTCCTCCTCCACCTCCCTAACCCAATACCCACCCCCTCCCCCCGTCTAGCTTCTGATTTCTCTCAATGTTTTGTGCAACAAATAAAGAACAGTTTTTAAACAATTGTGACTTTATTTCCTTATATATATATATATATATATATATATATATATATATATACACATACACACACACACACACATATATAGGGCGGGTAACTTTAAGAGAAACACACACAACTATCACACCATACCCTGGCCAGTCATGAAACTGACTTTCAAAGATTCTCTGATGTGTAGCACCCCCTGCTGCACTCTTCCAATCGCCCTGTTGTATGGCTGTGTGAAACTGGCTGCAAGGCAAGTTGCCTCAACCTCCCACACCGCCATAAACGTCTTCACACTTACTCTCATAGATATTGTGGAGCACACAACAAGCAGCAATTACAATTGGAATATTGCTTGTTCCGAGATCTAATCAAGTCAGTAATCTGCACCAGCATGCTTTCAAATGTCCAAAAGTACATTCTACCACCATTCTGCACTTGTTCAGCCTATAGTTGAACTGCTCCTTACTACTGTCCAGGGTGCCTATGTACAGCTTCATGAGCCATGACATTAAGGGGTAGGCTGGGTCCCCGAGGATTACTATATGCATTTCAAAATCCCCAACAGTAATTTTCTGATCTGGGAAGTAAGTCCCTTCCTGAAGCTATTCAAATAGATCAGAGTTCCTGAAGGTGCGAGCATCCTGCACCTTTCCCGGCCATCCCATGTTGATGTCAGTGAAACGTTCCTTGTGATCCACCATTGCTTGCAGCACCATGGAAAAGTATCCCTTGAGGCTTACGTACTGGCTGCCCCGGTGTTCCGGGGTCAAGATAGGGATATGCGTTCCGTCTATCGCCCCGCCACAGTTAGGGAACCCCAGCGCATTAAAGCCATCCACAGTGGTCTGCACATTTCCCAAAGTCACTACCCTTGATAGCAGCTGGTCAATGATTGTGTTGGCTACTTGCAGCACAGCAGCCCCCACAGTAGATTTGCCCATTCCAAACTGATTCCTGACTGACCAATAGCTGTCGGGCATTGCAAGCTTCCACAGGGCTATGGCCACTCACTTCTCAACCATGAGGGCTGCTCTCATTTTGGTGTCTTTGCACTTCAGGGCAGGGGACAGCAAGTTACAAAGTTCCATGAAAGTGGCCCCACGAATACGAAAGTTTCACAGCCACTGGGAATCATCCCAGACCTGCAACACTATGCGGTCCCACCAGTCTGTGCTTGTTTCCCGGGCCCAGAATCGGCATTCCACGGCATGAACCTGGCCCAACACCACCATGATCTCCCAATCACTACAAGCCGTGCTTCTAGGAACGTCTGTGTCCATGTACTCATCAGTATACTAATCGCGCTGTCGTAACTTCCTCACCCGGTTTTGCAGGTACTGCACATACTGCTGGATAATGCGCGAGGTATTTACAATGGTCAAAATTGCAGCGGAAATCTGAGCAGGCTCTGTGGCTATGGCGCCTGCACGGGTAATCCTGGAAAAAGGGCGCAAAATGTAGGAGAGCAGAGTGGCAGCAGAAGAGGTGCTCTGTGGTTCACGATAGCTGAAAAAAGGTGGGAAATGGTTGTCTTCTGTAGCTTTCACAGAGGTGGGAGCCCAGGACAGACAACATGGAGAAGCTCGGTAGTAAAAGCGGGAGAACAGAGTTGGCTGCAGAAGCTGTACTGCTCAGTTCACGATGGCCGAGCAGAGTTGGCAGTGGAAGCGTTCAATGAGGAAGAGAAAGAGTATATACTAGAGATTACATAGGAAGACGAGAGGAAATGCAAGGTGGATTCATAGTAGCAGGAGAGCAGCAGTACACCATCTGCTGAAAGCAGTATTGTCTGCTATAGCTTTCACGAAGGGAGGAGCAACTGACGACACACGCCCAGAAACACCCGTGAGAATGTTTTTGCCCCATCATGCACTGGGAGCTTACCCCAGAATTCCAATGGGTGGCGGGGACTGCGGGAACTGTGGGATAGCTACCCACAGTGCACCACTCCAACATTCAATGCTAGCCTCGGTACTGTGGACGCACTTTGCCGAATTCATGCGCATTAGTGGGGACACAGAAGACCGAATGTATAAAATCGCTTCAGATAAATCGAATATAATAATTTCGAAATAATTTCGTACCGTAGATGTACCCTTAGATAACATTTCCGCAAATGCTTTTCATGTCTCAGTCATGTCATGAGGAGGATTACAGATCCAGTTTGGTACAAAGGATAAGTACTGAGAGCCAAGACATTTTGATTTTCTGATTTATAATTATACACACACCCCCAGCCTTGTAAAAACTGCAGGCATTGCCACTTGAGTCATCACCAGTGATTTTTCAATCAGCTAGCCATAATCTTTCAGTTAAAATGGGATTTTAAATCCCTTGCTCTGCATGTGGTAAATTGAAATAAATCCTATGATACTGCTCATGCTAAAGTTAGGAATGTGCTTAATAACCTTGCTAAATCCAGGCCTTCATAATTTAAAATTTCAATTTCACCTTAGGCTCTGTCTGCACTGGGATCAGAAGTGCATTATTTACAACCACTTTAAGTACTGTTGTGACCAGAGGCTTAAATACGGTGACCAGGATTTTAAACAACGGATGCCTACAGTTTGGCTCCTAAATCCATACAAAAGTACTAAATAAGTGGCCTGATTTTCAAAAGGTCTGACATACATACACACAGCTTCCACTGATGTCAACCCCAGAGGCAGGTATAGAAAGCCCCCAAAACAGTCTCATATACTTTATCCTCAAAAAGAAAAGGAGTACTTGTGGCACCTTAGAGACTAACAAATTTATTAGAGCATAAGCTTTCGTGAGCTACAGCTCACTTCATCCGATGCATTTGGTGGAAAAAACAGAGGGGAGATTTATATACACACACATAAGGAGAGTGATCACTTAAGATAAGCCATCACCAGCAGCGGGGGGGGAAAGGAGGAAAACCTTTCATGGTGACAAGCAAGGTAGGCTAATTCCAGCAGTTAACAAGAATATCTGAGGAACAGTGGGGGGTGGGGTGGGGTGGGGGGGAGAAATAGTTTTACTTTGTGTAATGACTCATCCATTCCCAGTCTCTATTCAAGCCTAAGTTAATTGTATCCAGTTTGCAAAGTAATTCCAATTCAGCAGTCTCTCGTTGGAGTCTGTTTTTGAAGCTTTTTTGTTGAAGGATAGCCACTCTCAGGTCTGTAATCGAGTGACCAGAGAGATTGAAGTGTTCTCCAACTGGTTTTTGAATGTTATAATTCTTGACGTCTGATTTGTGTCCATTCATTCTTTTACATAGAGACTGTCCAGTTTGGCCAATGTACATGGCAGAGGGGCATTGCTGGCACATGATGGCATATATCATTTGGTAGATGCGCAGGTGAACGAGCCTGTGATAGTGTGGCTGATGTGATTAGGCCCTATGATGGTATCCCCTGAATAGATATGTGGACAGAGTTGGCAATGGGCTTTGTTGCAAGGATAGGTTCCTGGGTTAGTGGTTCTGTTGTGTGGTGTGTGGTTGCTGGTGAGTATTTGCTTTAGATTGGGGGGCTGTCTGTAAGCAAGGACTGGCCTGTCTCCCAAGATCTGTGAGAGTGATGGGTCGTCCTTCAGGATAGGTTGTAGATCCTTGATGATGCGTTGGAGAGGTTTTAGTTGGGGGCTGAAGGTGATGGCTAGTGGCGTTCTGTTATTTTCTTTGTTGGGCCTGTCCTGTAGTAGGTGACTTCTGGGTACTCTTCTGGCTCTGTCAATCTGTTTCTTCACTTCAGCAGGTGGGTATTGTAGTTGTAGGAATGCATGATAGAGATCTTGTAGGTGTTTGTCTCTGTCTGAGGGGTTGGAGCAAATGCGGTTATATCGTAGAGCTTGGCTGTAGACAATGGATCGAGTGGTATGATCTGGATGAAAGCTAGAGGCATGTAGGTAGGAATAGCGGTCAGTAGGTTTCCGATATAGGGTGGTGTTTATGTGACCATCGCTTATTAGCACCGTAGTGTCCAGGAAGTGGATCTCTTGTGTGGACTGGTCCAGGCTGAGGTTGATGGTGGGATGGAAATTGTTGAAATCATGGTGGAATTCCTCCAGGGCTTCTTTTCCATGGGTCCAGATGATGATGATGTCATCAATGTAGCGCAAATAGAGTAGGGGTATTAGGGGACGAGAGCTGAGGAAGCGTTGTTCTAAGTCAGCCATAAAAATGTTGGCATACTGTGGGGCCATGCGGGTACCCATCGCAGTGCCGCTGATTGGAAGGTATACATTGTCCCCAAATGTGAAATAGTTATGGGTGAGGACAAAGTCACAAAGTTCAGCCACCAGGTTAGCCGTGACATTATCGGGGATACTGTTCCTGACGGCTTGTAGTCCATCTTTGTGTGGAATGTTGGTGTAGAGGGCTTCTACATTCATAGTGGCTAGGATGGTGTTTTTAGGAAGATCACCAATGAACTGTAGTTTCCTCAGGAAGTCAGTGGTGTCTCGAAGATAGCTGGGAGTGCTGGTAACGTAGGGCCTGAGGAGGGAGTCTACATAGCCAGACAATCCTGCTGTCAGGGTGCCAATGCCTGAGATGATGGGGCATCCAGGATTTCCAGGTTTATGGATCTTGGGTGGCAGATAGAATACCCCAGGTCGGGGTTCTAGGGGTGTGTCTGTGCGGATTTGTTCTTGTGCTTTTTCAGGGAGTTTCTTGAGCAAATGCTGTAGTTTCTTTTGGTAACTCTCAGTGGGATCAGAGGGTAATGGCTTGTAGATACTTTATCCTATAATTTATATTTCATATCCCTTACCAGACTCCACTGGAGTGTACAGTAAATGTAATGAGATGTACTAGCCCCTTTAAAATAGGCCTCTGGTCCTGAACTACCTTGATCTTGGCAGCAAAGCATCCTGAGACTTGCAGTTTAAATAGATGCTTGGGAGTTGTTGGCCACCAAAAGGCATGAGGGAAAAGAGGACTTGCTATGATTAATTTTTCTCTTGCTGCTTCCATAGAGAGATTAGTATTTCAGGGTAAGTCTCTCCTGGCCAAAACCCCCTAAAAGGAGACTACAGGCGTCTTTAAAAGAATGGTTTTGTTTACAAAGGTTTTTCCCCCCCATTGATGAAGGAAGTGACCTGGTACATTGAAGCAGAACTTGCACAAAGGCATTTTCATGCTTTCAGGGATCTAGAGTTGCAATATTGAGTAGAAGGAGGTGGAGGAAAATCCCTTACACTCATTTCTCACTGCCATTAGGTGGGAGCTTGCTGGACCAGCTGCCAAGAATTGAGCCATGTTTTGGACTTGTTACTCCAAAAGGAGATGAACTCAATTTGGTAAGAGCATTAAGCCACTTTTATCCAAAAGGGAAACCAAGGCAGTGGCTGCATCAGCACGGAACCAGGTAAGAGATGTTTGGGATGTAGCAACATATTAAAGTGACTTAATTACACATGTTAAAGAAGAAGGGAGAGGATAATGCCACTATACTCTTCCATTATTCAGTCCTGCCAAGCTGCCTCAACCTTGAAAGAATGAATTAAGCTTGTGTTTATAGCCTTTATAGGTCAGACAAATATAACTATCACATAGGCATTCCTAAAACGTTAGCTCCATTAGTGAGATGAAAATAAATAATTCATTCAGGGAGAGACTGTGGCTCCCCAACCCTTATGTGGCTGTGCTGTGTAAGAATCCTCCACCCACCCCCAGAAAGGATACATTGCTCAAACAAGAGGTCAGAATTGCAGCCTCTTCCCTCAGGGATGTGCAAGGTCTACTCTTGGGAGTAGTTCAATAGAGAAGGAAAAAAGGAGGAGCCAGGGCTCCACAAGCCCCTTCCACTGGCCAGCTTCAGAGGAAAGGAGTATGCTGTGTGACCTCTTTAAAGAGGTGTTGCATACTTCCCCTGGCTCCCAAGCACTCAGGAAGCATTCTAAATGCCTCCAGTGTTTCCCTTGGGGCAGTACAGGGCCATAACAGACAATGCAGTCTAGCCCTTCGCAAGCCATCAACCATAGTTTGCTTAACAGAACCATAAAGTTACCTGAGTATACTGGATAGAAGTCACAACTGGTTCTAAATTAAATGAACTCAGAGATGGGGCTTGATCCAGAGTCCTTTGCAGTCAATAGAAACACAATCATTACCTTCAATGGGACTTAATATACAAGTTAAACGTGTTTAAGTGTTTTGCGGGATTCTGCTTCCATGTCTCAGATTTAGCCTGAGTAAGCTGTGAAAGCATTCAGGGTTTCCTTCCTGATGATTTTCATCTCACAGCTATGGAGAGAAGTTTTTTTTTTTTTTTAAATGAAAGTACAGCTCTTGTATGTAATGTCAGCAGTACACTCTTGCTCCAACAACCAGCCACATAATTACCCCAATTTAATTTTTTATGTAGGTGCATAGGAATTAGAGATTAAAAAAATATCAGATCAAATCACCAGGTATACCACATATATATAGTCCCCTGACTTCAGAAGCATCAGATATTAAACAAATACTGCAAATGATCTTAGCCAAAACTCCACAATTAGTGACTTCTGTGCAGTACAGACCAAAGAAACAGGACATACATTCCCATGTCCACTAAGTTTACTTCATTATCTTAGGCCACTCACTTGTTGTCTTCTCCAGTCTCAATTACTCTATTCCATAGAGGATTCCCACAGTGCCTCCTGTTCATTAGTCTTACTTCCAGCAACCTGTTGTCTCAGCTGTGAGCAATGTATCAATTAACTGCAGGTTTCCATGGGGTCCCCAGCAGTTTCCTCTTTTCTCATAAGTATTGGGCTTCCTTCTGGGAGTTAATAATCAACATATTTATTTTGATCATCAAAGATAACCTACTCAGCCCACAAAGCACCAGAATGAGTTAACTAAATTCCTCTTTCCTTCCCTTCGCCCACCTACTTTTTTTTTTTTAATTAGTCCATAAAGAGAGATCATCTTGTAGGCATCAGTACTACTGGGAGAAAAAGTTATGTTCACTTTTGAACCTAGCAGATCAGAGTGGAAGTAGAGTTCTATCTGAAATCTAGAGCTGGTTGAAATTTTTCTGCTGAAATTTTCCCACTGGGGGGTCTTTCATACTTTCTCCTTCCAAACTGGCTCCACTTGGGACAAAAGTAGGAGAGAGAAGGGTGGAAAACCCCGAAGTGGGAAAACTAATTTTTTTGGTTTCCAAAACCAAACACTAAGTAAAAATTAAAAAATTGTTTTGAGACTTTGAAATGAAAAACTTCCATTTTCAAACATCATTACAAAACAGCTGTTTAAAATTTCTTGTGCAAAATTTGAGATTTCAATGGAAAAAGTTCAAAAGGGTATTTTTCCTACAAAATGTTCTGTAGGGAAAAATATGGGTTTTCCACCTGCTCTAGCTTCAGCTGACTGGGAACAGTAATACAGGGAATATTGCTCTAAGACTGAGGCTTTCAAACATTTCTCTATTATGAGTCCCTCTTCGCTGACCATATACTTATGACCTGTTCTCGCATTTAATTGTAACTATAAATTACAGTGTAAATTCTTGTGTTCCCTACCTACCCATTCCCATCTCCCTGTGCTCTGAGTGGTTCTTTACCATTCATTTCTAACGAAACGCTAAGAGCTTTTGGTTACTGTTAAACAAAACAAAAAATGTGATTGGGAGAAGGGATGGGTCATGGTTATGTAAATCCCATGATCTAGCCCTTTGCTCATCTTCCAGGCCATAAGAGTGTACATGTTCAACTAGGTGCTCTGATTCTATATTGTAAAAATAGAAGGTGTCCCTTAATTTTAATCTGAATTTCTAAACCCTTGCCAACTCATCACAAACCACGCTTTATTTTCCTTCTTAAAGGACATGATTCCTAATATAGACTTTGTCGAATCCTCAAGATGCCTAATCTATTTGTGGTGGTTGCTCCATAAAAATCACCTGCTATATATCAGCACAGGTATGCGATCAGTGACACAGCTGCATGGCATGTAAGTGAAATGGATGGAATTCTAGCTGATGCACTCCCTGGAGCTGTAAAATAGATGATACTGTACATGGTCTTCCAAATGCAAAAGTCTGAAGACAGAACCTCCACTTAGGTTCTGTGGTCCTGTGTCAGATACACATGGATCTCTCTTGCTGTTTTCACAGGGCAAAGCTATCAAAACAAAATCCACGAACTTTTTATAGGGAGTTACGCATATGCAGGTTTATTTTTAAGGATTATCACATGACTGTATCAATTCTTTCCCCTATTCCATTCTAGTCTTCTTTTTCCAGTGCACTAAAGTAGTGAAATTAATGAAGTCAATCATGTCTATGCTTTATGATGACTACTTTCTTCAGAGCTAGTCAATGGCTTTTAACTAGCTACAGGGAGAATTCCCACCTACACCTCAGCTATACTTTCTTAATGAAATTTACAATCTGTTGAACATGTTTAGGTACAAACCTCAGACAGAATTTTTTTTTTTTTGCTAAAAGGATGAGATCCAGAGCAGATTTTGAGTAAACCTGGTTCAATTTACATTTTCAAGTAGAACTATATAAAATATCAGTGGTTTGGCCGACTTACGCTTTTGAGTTTGAGTTCAAACCTGGAATCCAAAGGGATTGTGAACCACTTTTAAAGGTTTGCATGAACCTCATGAAGCAAAACTGCTGAAATTCACACAGCATTGGTCCTACCCTGCTCCTTCACACAAATTAAACCTACCTCAACCTGATTCCCTTTTCTGAGCAGGCACAAACTTAATATAACTTGGATGCATAAGAATCATATTGTAACATGAATTGCACCTACAAATAATTTCAGGTAAAATCCTGCCCAAACAGTAACTTTCACCCTCAATCTGCAGATACCAAAAGGAAGTCAAGTTTTTTAAGTTCTGGATAAATGTGTTTTTTCTTCAGCTATTCTAGCCAAGGAAGCAGGATGCTAGGACCACTGTTAGTTGGCTTCTAGTCTAGCCCAATCAAATACTATTTTAAAATAAAATGGACCTAATTCATCTCTGGTGTGTATCTACTGAAATTAATGGAGGTACCCATGACAAAAATTTGACCCACTGTCAAATGGTCGGCATGTAATGTATTTTGATCTCAGTTTACTACCTTTCCATACTATTAACTATTCTGTTAGAGAAATAACTTCTCTCCAAGTAAATATTTTCTTTTCAGAATTAATGGCTATTTATTGAGAGATTCATTGGAGCTGAGTGATAGCAGAAAACAGCAGGTTGTACTTGTCATGTATATTGCTATATAACTTCCTTATGAAATACAAAATAAACTTGTCCAAAAGCAGTTGGAAAGATATCATTAGCAAGTAAAGTACTGATGTTTGGAAGCTACAGAAATTTCTTCCCCTTTCTCATATTTAACCATATATTTTCCCTTAAAACCTATTTAGTCCTGATTATAAGATAAAAGAACTGCAATAAAAGTTGAAGTTATTTATTTCAGAAAATTCTAACCAGTGAAAGGACCTATCCAAACTATCACACTGGTATATCAAGCAGCATGGGTATGCCCTAGTGTAGTTCCCAAACTTTACTGATCCATTCATCACCTTCTTTAAAAACTGATGTTTGAAGTGCTACATGCAAATGTCTCCTTTTCCTGTGCATTTATTTTAGGCTTAACATAAGTATTTCTGGACTCTATAGTAAAATAAATGCCTAAACTGTTCACTTATAGCATCCTATTAAAATACCTGATTTTTAGACAATGCATCAAAGAAGAACACTGTGAAGCAGTCTATGCTATCTTTTGTGTTACGATAATGGCAAGAAGCAGATTGAGCACAGCTGAACTACATTCAGATTTGACTTTAACTTGTCTTTTAAGTTGGAAGTTCCTGCTATTTCATATCCAGATCATTGTTGAACTTCCAACTTAAAAGACAAGTTAAACTCAAATCTGAATGTAGTTCAGCTGTGCTCAGTCTGCTTCTTGCCACTGCTGGGGGTTCTCTGCTTGGTGTCCCCCAATGGATCCCTGATTCTTCACCTCTGACCTTATCCCCACTTCTGTTTTTTTTCATTTGTTGCCTCAAGAAATCAACTGAAGCCTGGACTTAGCAGTTCCTCCCTATGGCAGGACGGAGGTAAACCCCTTTAAGGCCCTACCAAAATGCTGGCTGCAGCCTGCTCTCTGGCCAGGGGTAGAGACACAGGTATTCAGCAGGGAGCCCAGCTGCAAGACCTAATGAAGGCTGGCCCAGAGAAACATGCTGAGCTAAGTGCTGACAGCTGGGCTGAGGCATGAGAGGGTGATAAAAGCCCTGGGCAAACCTCAGTGGGGAGGCTAGTCTGGGAGGAGATAGGAGGGTGGTACTGCTGTCTCCTTATCAAAGAAGGAAGCCTCAAAAGCTAAGAGATCCTGGGGTGGGTCTGTGGGGCACTAGCTGTTGGGGGATCTGGGAACTGCATGAACACTGTAAATAAAGACACTTGGGTGATCCAGCAAAAGAAAGATTCTTCTATGCCTTATTATACCAGCCTAAACAGGGGGTGCAGGCTTGAGAGAGAGAGAGAGCCTGCTGGGACTCTGTGACACTTCCCCTTAACTGAGGGGAAGAGCCTTTAGTTTTGAGCAGGCCTAAACCTATCTGTACCAGTAGTTCAAATAGTATAGCTCAGCAGCCACACCAGGAAAGGAGTGGGGCATCATGTGGGGAGGGCCAAGCTTGCATGCGGGTTTCCCGGCAGATGGAGCTAGATTCCTCAGTTTCAGCATGGGATGATGGCACCTGGCTCTGAGCAGCACCTTCTGTGAAGGCTGAAGTTAGAAAAAGGCTGGTTGTAGGAGGCTCTGCCAGGCAGGAAGGCTCGAGAACCACAACTGGGGAAGAGGAGCTGTGGCATCCAGTAGGTGAGCGGCAGAGGTGTATCCAAGTGTAGATCTTGGGGGAGCGAGGGGGGTTCCTGAGCAGAGATGGAGATGGCATGGAACAGAGAGTAGAGACCCTGCGCTGGGGATCTGGATGAGGCTCGCTGGGACAGGGCGAGAGTCCCAGGGATGGGGACTAGGAGATTCCAGAAAGGATTGGGGGGAAGGATTGTCCAGGGAAAGGGTGGGGGGAATCCTGAGGCCCTGTGTCTGGTGGTACCAGGGCCTGGAAGAAGACAAGGTGGGGTGTTGCAGGGGAGAGCCTCACCTGCACATGGACATGTGCCTCAAGTGACACTATGGTGGGCTCAGCTGAATCTGCGAGCAGCGAGAGTGAACCAACTGGAGCAGGGAGCCAGCGCAGGAGCCGCTGGTGCAGGGCAGGGTCATGCTCCCTTGCTCCCCAAAAGGAGTATTTGCACCACTAGCCTTTGCCAAAAGCTAAGTTTTGTCCACTGGACCTGACTACCACCCACACTCAGCAACTTCTCTGAGGAGACAGGAGGGAATTCCCCATGCTGCCCCTGGCCTCCCGCCTCCGCAGCGACCGGGCTACAGCCTCTGCAGGGAAAGGAGTGCAGAGAGAGCACCTGCTTTGCAGCTTCCTGTGACATGGGGCCCTTTGATTTCGGGGCCTCCTGCAACTTCAAGTTTTGCAGCTACCCTGAACCTGCGCTGTATGCATATGTCTTTTCAGACAAGAGGAGCTCTGGCAGTGTGATATGGAACTTCACAAATTCACTCCAGTAGCTTGAGCTCTGCAGCTCAGCACAAGCTGAGCCTAGTAGAAAGCCAGCCAGCTATGCGCCAGATGAGGACAGCACCCATCTGCTCAGCCATAGTACACTATACACCATTAAATAAAACTGATACCCCTGAAAAGTTGGTGAATGTTACTCATTGTTATGGCTGAAAGTGGCCAGACGATTGCAGCCAGTCCTAATTGTGGATTTTCATCAAGTTTATAAAAAAGTTCATTTGGGCAAATGCTCTCCACTATTCTAATGTAGCTCATTTTTCTGTCTCCTCCCAAGACCAAAAGGCAGGTTTCAGTCAGCAGTAGACAGGTCATTATAGATTGAAACAAGAATGTCAGTGAGCTGTGAAACTTAAAATCTGGTCTCTTGTGTGTAGCAGCACTGCAACAAATTCAGAACAAACGTAACTTGGAGGAGGAGCAATTGTTCTATAATTCATTTCAGAGAAATGAATTACCATTGGGAAAACTGCAAAGATTATTGTCCTAGATGAATGCATCCGATGAAGTGAGCTATAGCTCACGAAAGCTTTGCTCTAATAAATTTGTTAGTCTCTAAGGTGCCACAAGTACTCCTTTTCTTTTTGTCCTAGATGGACAGCCATGTTGCTTGTACTAACTGTTGTAACTGATGCACAGCTCACTGACATTCTTGCTTCAACCCCAAATATTCAAAAACCAGGAGTCTGCCTTAATCATGAGACTTTTTAAAAAATAATACATTTTGGGTTCTCTGTCCTCTGGGTTCCTCATATTCAAGTTGTCACATATTCAAGCTTTTTCTCTGCAGTCAGGAGGGTTGGAAACTTGCTAATTATGAGAATCTCAGCCTTTTAAAAAATGTAAAGTTAATTTAAAAGAATCACTTGTGTTTTTCTTTAAAGCCCATCATGAGACTTGCGATAAAATTGAAAGAGCAGGCAAAACTGAGTAAGTAAAGTGATATGTGCATTAGAAATATATATTCTGGATACTCACATAGGCTTCCCAGGGAAAGATATTTGAAAAACTTCTGCAAATCACAATATTAGCTAAATTTACCTGCTGTTCAATTGAAAATAATTTGTCAGATGAGTGAAATCCTCTTTGCAAGGTATGGAAATGGAAAACAAGGGCAAAGGAGAAAGGTCAGATTTCCTCTTTAAAAATAGGGCAAAGGAAAGCTTAGACAGAAGCTTAGTAAGACTGGAGGGAATGCCATGGAAAAAATGTCATCAGGCATCCCTGGAGTCTGCACCTGTGCAGGAACAACAGCCACAGCCCCCATTAGTGTTCAGTTTCTTGTTTGGATCTAGTCTTGTGCATTTTTTCCCCTGCATTCTAGGTTCTTAGAAAAATAGGGGAAAGAGGCCGTAAGCCAGGTGTGCTCCAGTGAGTATGTGTGTATATATAAATTACACAGAAGCAATCAATCAACAGTCACCTTCTATTTACATACTACTCCTTATGTGACTATCCCTAGATCTTCCTGGTTCTAGGCATTTCCCACATCTACAGAGCAAAACTGGATTCTGGAGTTTTCACTAGAAACAGTGAATCTTCAGTTCTAGTAGAAACATTACTGGAACTCTTGAATGAAAAACAGAAGTATGGTGCTGTATCTATTCAGTAAATGCGAAGATCTGGACTGATTCATTCCATGAATCAGCCAACAGTAAATGACTAACACCCCCTTCCACCAGCACAAACTAAGGCTTTGCCTATGCCCCACCTATCTGTTCAAGAGGAAGGGGGTAGAGTAAGTAAGTGCCTATGCAATATCCTTTAGGTCTGTGACCACAGACCCATGTTCCAGGTAGCTGACAGAAGAGCATAAGTGTGGAGGAAGAGAGAGGAGAATCTTTCTTCCCCTTATGCCCCTGCAAGAGTGCACAGTTTGAGCTACAATCTAATCCTCACCACTCGTAGCTTAAATAGGGGAACATTTTTTGGATTCTGCCAGTGTCCTGAAGGGGTTGTGTTTTTTACAACATCACATCTTCCGAATGCATCATAACATTATTGAACTGCCAGACCTTCTAAGCGGATACTTTCCACCTCCATGAATTAAGTTAGAACAAATAGAGCTTTTTGTAGCAGTCACATGATCATAACTTTTACTATGTGTCACACATGAGGGGGACATTAGCTTCAATTGACCACAGACTATCCTCAACTACACAGTGCAGACAGAAGGTAGCAAACTGCACAGGACACATCTCCAAACCCACAGTGAGGAGAGAGCAGTGGTTCTTTTACGGACTCACCGAGACACTGCAGGAGATCCTCTGTGTTGCAGGAGCTCCATAATTCTGAGAAGGCAGAGTTGAGGCAGACAGGGAGAGGAGCCAGGGAGCAGCCACTCTATGCAGCATGCTTGGGCTCCTCAGGTCCAGCCAGGCCTCTGAGCAGAAATCCATCTGGAAGTTACTACAACTGGAATTAACAGTAACTCCTCTTCCATGTCCATGGGGAGTGGACAGGTGTGTGTGGGGGGGTCTGTTTCATTGCAGCCCCTGGGAGAACTGCTTGCTGGAATGGCTTCCTCGGGAGCTATGCTGCTAAATGTGGGTTTGTGCTAGAGAAAACCTCAGAGAAGAGAGCACGGATTAAAAGAAATCTGGGGGACAGTAGAGGCCTGGGCAGAGATATGGTTTATTCAGTCAGGTGCAGAGAGATGAGGAAAGCATTTTAAAATGGCAAAAGGAAGTGAAGCTACACTAGGGATGAATGTGGAACAATATGTGTTAAACGTTCACAGGCTGCAAGAGGGTGATCAGTTGCAGATTGACACTGAATGAAAACTAAAACCACCAGCTCAGTGTCTGGTAAGCAAATGGAATACATCATTATAGAACTAATCAGACAGCATCATAATGGTACTCTTCAAAAAGTTAAATGGGCCAAATTCATCACTGGTGGAATTCCACTGACTTTACAGAAATTTAGAACTGAGTAAAATTTTTTGATTAATTGGTTTTTCATTGAAAAATGCATTTTAAAGGCCCCAAACTATTCACTGAATTCAGGTTGAATATGATGAATAGTTTTGCTTTAAATTTTTTTTCCAAAAGTGTAAAAACATTTTGTTTCAACTTTTTTGTTTAGAAATGTTTTATTTCAACTTTTCAATTCAAAAGGGCATTTCAATTTCAAGTTTGGTCAATTAAAAACAAAACAAAACAAAAAAGGTGAAAATACCCAAAATAGCCAAATAGAAATGAAAAGCGTAAAAAAAAATTTTTTTTCCAGGCAATTAAAAATGTTTTGGTTTGACACAAAACAAATTGAAAATCTGGAAAAAAAAATTCCATGTTTTGAGTCAATTTGAAATGTTTCAGTTGATTTAAAATGGCAATTTTTTTATTTAATGAAAAATTAAAAATCTTTTAAAATATTTCATTTTGGTTTGAAGATTTTTTTTAATGGTGTTGCCCCCCACATTGAAAATCCCGTTATTTGGACAGCTCAGTTAGAATTACTCCAGGCATGAATTGAGTCTGATAAGACCACTCATCATTTTGGAGACCACATTACTGGAGACTAATTGTTAAAGAACTGGTACAGAAAGTGGGTAACAATGTTGATATGGAAAAGTTGGGTGGGGAAAATGGATTTTATATTGATTAGAAAAGAAGCGAGTAAGATGGGACATAATGGAAGGGCATTGGAAGGAAAGTAGGGATATCCCAAAGCTTGGTTAAGAAGATCGAAAATAAGAGAGCACAAATTCAAGCAAAGAAGGGAACCAGCGGAAAAGATGCTGAGGAGAAAGGGAGGAGGCAGTCACACTATGGAGCTGAAATTATGCAATATTAAAAGAACTGGAGGTACCTAGTAGGGAATTAAAGCCGAGAATAATGCTGCAACACAGGATGGACAGGGCTACGGTACATGGACTGCAAGATGAATGATCTTCTTTCTCAGAATTACTACGCTGCCACAGTTTGCTCAGAAACTAATAGTGCAGGCACTGTAATATTCCTGTGGTTGCTAACCTCACAGAATTAATAGTGAACAAACATGGGCATTCCCATCCTTTCTTCCCCTACACTTCAATTGAAAGAGTTGCTTAAAAAATGAGAGCTTTTGCAAAACCAATAAGAACTTCTTGGATTTAACATTAAAGTGCAATATGTTTCTATTATGATGCAGAAATAATTATTAATAACAGAAAATTAGCCTTGACTGTTACCATCTGTGGTTGCCTAACAGCAGTAACCACCCCTCTGCCCAAGAAAGCCCCTTTTCCGGACCTCTAGATGTTGATACTTCAATAGTGCCTTGGAGTGAGGGTTGGGGTGGGAGGAGAACAATGAAAATGCTGCATGTTTCTCAGGAACTCAACTCAATACCTTCAAGAGACTGAGGAAGTGGAGAAGTAATATAATAGGAGTTGATGCTGCTGAAACTGGGAAAACTTTCAGATCACAGCAAAAGTGGATAATCTTTCCCTCTTGCTCCTCCACTCCATCGAACATTCCTAGGTGCAATGTAAATGCTTAGTGCTGTATAATAAATAATGCCTTTTAAGAACGCTACATAAATGTCATAGCATCGCTGACAACAGGTGGAAAGGCAGGTCTATTACTGTTTGCAGCATGGTTGAGAATCACTCTTCTGCCATCACTAAATTGTTCATTCATTTTACATTGGGATCACTACTAGGCTGGTGAAATCTGTGGAAGTTTTGCCTGAGTGAGGACCTCAAGATTTAGCCTATTCTGAGGGTACTTTCTCCATGCTCAGAATAGCTCTCTGTTCCAAGCTATATTTTGTCCTTTCAGTTCAAATAGTGCTCTGGATGCCTCTCATACAACGGAATCCTTTGCACTTTACCATACACAGTTCTCTGTGGACCATTAGTTTATGCGGAGTGACTGCTACCAGTGCCTTACCAGATAGCTGTGCCATCATGTTGCTGTTTGACCTAAGCTCCTGCCCTTCTTGTTAAACTGGAGGTCTGAAAATAAAAGCAGTTACTCATCCAGTTTGCTAAGGAAAGGGAGAAGGATAGTGTAGCATGTTTTTAAAAAGCTTTCTTTATGTGATATATTTAGGACTTATGAGGGAAAGGAATTGGACTGTCCTTTATTTATCTTCACAACAGGTGCAGCATGGAGAGGCATAAAGGCAGCATTTTGCAAATGACAATTTTGCCAAGTACAAAGCACCCTCTAGTGCACCGAAAAGAGAATTCCCTTTCATATGTTCCTTTCAGTTTTCGGGTTTATTTATTTATTTATTTAGTGTATGCCTGGTAAATGTGTCCAGTACATTGTTTTATGAGTAAGGCAGGTTGACTTTTGGACTGAAATAAAAACAGTGTCAGCCAAGACTGATTTTGCTGTGTCAATTTATTGTTTTATCAATTGAGTTTAAAAAAAAATATTGACTGAAAATTAAAAATTGACAAATTTCAGCTTTTTAGTGGAGAGGCAACTGCTTGTGCAACTTCTCCAGTTTTCACCATAATCAAGTTTGGTGTGTTTTTGTTTTTTTTGCCAATGAAAACTGCTTTTCAAACAGGTTAAGGAGATTAAGATTATAAAAGGAAACACCACAGAGATGGAGGCTGAAGGTCAAAATATAATTTCAAGAGACAGACTGATATCTTGCGAGGAAGTGTGGGAGCAACACTTGGAAATAAATTATGAGGTGGCAAAGACAGCTCAAGAGTAATTCATGCCCCAGCCTGCAACTGAATCTATGCGGGCAGACCCCCTGCTCAACAGAGCTCAGCAAGGGCGCAGGGGCCCACCCATGAGGCTCCAGTTACATGTTCAAGGCCTTGCTTGGAAGCCTTCCCTTTACAAAATTGTACTTAGAAGTAATGAAAAAAGAACTTACAAAGAATTGACAGGAAAGTAAAATAGGGTTCCCCCCTTCATTCCCCACATCCATACTGTAACGATGCAGAAAATGCTAATGCCAGTGAAAATGTGCTAGCAAAGTTCATGCATCTACAGTGTTATTTGAGTATTTGTGAATGACCTGTATGTGACTAGATTTTACATGAATCCTGCCATCGGGACTGATACTCAAACAAATAGAACTAAAAGGTGTGCGGAACAGAGGGAGAGACAAGTGTTAATGCCAGTACTGCAGGAGCAAAATGGTGATGGCATCAGCAAAATATTTGCATGTTTGCCCCATGCTTTACTGGAGCATGTGTCTACACAGAAAAAACAGCAGCAACTGCACCACCCATTTGGGGGCTATATTAGGATGAGTGCCCAGGCTCAGCACTTAGGGTTTGAAGAGAGACTGAAACTGAGGTCTGCTTATTAGTAAAAGTATAACTGGTGAAACAGTGAAGCATCATTCTTCAGAGGCAAGACTCTGAAGTAGTTACCCGAAGGACTAGATCTGAGTGAAATTAAAAGTAGCAGTGGTAGTAAATGATACTTGTTCTCTATATTGAGTAGAGATGGTCAACATTTTTCAAATTATGATTTTTTCTAATAAATTTGTTGTCAAAACTTGAATTTCTACCAAGCAACCCTGAACATCTGAGTAAAATTTTCATTTATTTTTGTTTTGATTTTTGAAAAATTAGGAATTGAAGAATATTCATAATTTTTAGTGTTCTTTCAACCATCTCCAATATTGAAACTAAGGTTGAAGATACTACTGAGAAGTGCAATAAGAAATCTTACAAAAGGGATTCTTAAATCTGGCTAAAATGTTGCAAAGAAAGCTTTTAAATGGTTTATTTGACTGTATCTGTTATCAGAACAATTCTCAGTCTCGATGTAACTAAATCTATGTTACTAAATAATTTGACCATTCTAACTAGTGTCAAGATTTTTGAAATAGCTTATTTGATTTTACTTTTAACTATAAAATGATCAAGTGAGGAAGTAAAATCACAGGTGGGGAAAAATCAACAACAGAGGAACACTGTTCGGATTGGGCTGAGAGCCAGATCTTCACTTCTCTAAAGCCTGTAGTGCAACTCCTTTTTCCCTTCTCTCTTCCTGCAGCCATGGTTTGCATACTGCTTTCTCCAATCATGTAAATTCTGTGCTGCTTACAGTAGTTAAATGGGGTCAGTAAAAAGCCACATAAGGCAAAACATTCTGCTTCTGTAGAGTATTTCCATTCCTTGCCAGTATGGAGGAGAAATGGAAATATTCTACATGGCCAGACCTCTGATAGTCTTTGCAAAATCTTAGAAAATAAAGCTGGCAGACAACTGACAACTGCTTTTGATTGGGACTATGAATGATCATCTACACCAGTGTTTCCCAACCTTTTTAATACCAGGGACCCGCTTGCTGCCTTCCTAACCTTTGTCAGGGAGATCCCAGGGACTAGTGCTGGTCCATGGACCGGTCGTTGAGAAACACTGATCTATGCCATGACCATGGCTTATTTCTTAGATTGGGAAGAATAAACAAACACAAGTTTATGGAGTTCTTTGCCACATACTTGTTGCACCTGTCCCATAGAATGGTGTCCATAGGTAGTTTGAAATAGTTTGAGAGTGGGCAGTTTTACAAAAGCATGGCCAAGTATTTGTCCATGACAGTTTTTAAGAGGATAGCTAATTAATGGCCAGACTTGACTAACTCTGGTAAAAGGAAGTCATGATGGAAAGGCAAAGGTGGGGAGAGTGAATGATTGTTATATTTTCTTCAGATTTATTACATCAGTTAGTCTTATTTTTGCTAGGGCAGGTCTACACTACCTGTTAAGTCGATCTAACTTATGTCGCTCAGGGGTAAGATGCTTTTCCACTGGCATAGCTTACACTTCTTGCTGACATGGAGTAATTATGCCGATGGGAAAGCGCTCTCGCATTGGCATAGCACATCTTCACCAGATGAGGTACAGTGGTGTTGCTGCACCAATGCAGCTGTACCACTGTAGCGCATCTGGTGAAGATGTAGCACTGTAGTGTAGACTTGCCCTTAGTCACCAGGAAAAGTGTAAAGGACACTAAAATCAACTATATCACTAAAAATTCTTTGGGATTACCAATCCTAATAAGATCACCTCTTGACATAAATTGGCAGGATACCCACTGATGTTCTTCTCTTATTAATCTAATAAATGTGAAATTTTAAACAGGCCAAAACAACTAAATTAAAATAACAGCAATAAGTCTGATCCTGCAGATCTTACTCAGGTGAAACTATAGTTGTTGTAGGGTCTGATCCAACTCCCACTGAAGTCTATGGGATTCTTTTTCTTGATTTCATCAGAGCTGGATAAAGGCCTTAATTAATTAGTTAATTATGACTCCTCTGTGCCAGAAGCCTGACTGTACTGTGACAGATTCCACTAAATGGGTATGCTCCTACAACCTTTACTCTATCAAGTAGTCATATAAATCAGTGGGACTATTTATATAAGTATGTACTGCAGGATTGGGCCCTAAGAAAGATCTAGTCAGGAAACTTCCCACTTTAGGGAACTAGTGACCTCAATATGGTGTATTTTAGTGGGAGTTTTCTCTACTGCAGAACTGGGACCCACTGCAGAACTGCCTTAAAAAAAACAACCTAACTATACTTACAAATTATGCCTTTGAGCTGGTTTCAGAGTAGCAGCCGTGTTAGTCTGTATTTGCAAAAAGAAAAGGAGTACTTGTGGCACCTTAGAGACTAACAAATTTATTTGAGCATAAGCTTTCGTGAGCTACAGCTCACTTCATCGGATGCTGTTTATATCAATGGTATCAAAAATTCACTGTTCAGATCTCTGTAATAAGATATAGATTAAAATGTTAAATTAGTTTCTGATTCCACAAATCCTTATACATGTGAGTACTCGCATTGGCTTCACTGGGACTACTCATGTGAATAAAGAGGTGCACGATCAGCATCTTCCTAGACTGATTCTTTTGGAAATATCAGGGGAAACCTATTGTTGAGGTGCTACTGTGATTGCTCTCCTATTGGCCAAACACAATGCAAAGTCCTGTGCCTGAAGCCTCTCTTTGCTCTTCCTTTTCCACTGTATTCAGCCCATTAGTTCCCGAAAGCAGAGAGTTTTCTTTCCTGAATGAGTCCTTTCAGAGGTGCCTGACAGTGTGTAGTGAGTCTTGCTAGAACAAGGGCAATCATAATTAATGAATTAATTTCAGTTGTTCACACTCTGAAAATTCCTTTGAGGACAGGCATTTGCTGAACACATGGGGATCTACAACCTCACTATAGAAGTACAGCTGAAGCTCTTGACCTACCAAGAAGCATTAAGAATCAACCAAAGTCTCTTAAGGACTATGAGCTCCTTGAGGTAGATGAGTTGGGTGAGCTGATGATGTACACGATGTACGAATATTTTTTCCAGAATTAAATAAACTCTGAACTAGAACACTTTCTTTCAAGATCCAAAAGTTCTATATTATTGCTGTCTTACGTCCCGGAACATAGGCTCATCCAAAATGCCTTGTTTGTTCCATTTCCATTATATTTTTTGTTCAAAGTCTACTGAAATTATTTTGCAGTATAACCATAGAATTCTGTTAAATTGTCTGTGCTCTAGCTTTTTCATTTAACCTGATTTAGTCTTAAAAAAAGAACACCCTCTCCAAAAAAAAAAAAAAAAGAGACACCATACTCCACTCAAATGTTTTTGCCTAAACATTACATAAATGTTTCCAGTTTTGTTTCCGTCAGTAGTCTCAGAATGCATTTTGATTAAGCTGTGTTATATCTAGTCAAAAAGGACACTTAATACATGCATACATCATTCACATTACATGTAAGATACTTTAGAAGGGGCTTGGCTCTTATAGAGGATTAGGCTCTTGTATCAGTGCATGCATTTGGTGTAGCTATTTTCAGTGGTATACTTCATCCATTATTGTCCATGGGCTCTAAGGAAAGCCAGCAAGTAAACTGATCATCACAGCCTGTCAACACTACTTGTTTAGAGGTCAATCCTTCAGAGTGCATAGCTTCACCTGTGAGGTGCTGAAACCCTTAAATCCCACAGAAAGTTGTTCAGCTCCTTGCTCTTAATGACACAAGAAAAAAATATTCAGAAAGGCTATCAAAATAATGTAATTTGTACTGATATGTCAGTGTTAAAACAAACGTATAAATGGGGTTTTTCTGAGATTATTAAAGATTGATGCTAAATTCAGTTTTGTTCATATGGATGGGTGTTATAAGCCAGTGAAAAATAAAATGAAGTTCCAGTCCTGCAAGGTGCTGAGCACTTCCTATGAAGCACTAAGTGCCCATAACTCATTTGAAGTCATTGAGAATTGAAGGCTCTGGCCCTTAGGAAAAGAAAGTACATTAGGGACAAAATTCTGATCTCAGTTAAACCAGTGTAAAATAAGGACTTCATCTGGGTACTCTTGGTTTACTCTGATATAACTGAAATCAGAATCTAACCCTACATGTCTAAAGACTTCCCTTGATTAGGTAGGCTCCATTATAAATATTACAGCTTCTGAAATTATTAGTGATTGAAAAACATGTCTATTCACTCCACATTGGGTGAGATAAAGTCAGGGCCTGATTCTGCAAACCCTTACTCATGTGAGTAAAGACTCATATGAGTAAGGCTTGTAGAGTAAGCCCTAAACTTTGCAAGAAAAGTTTTGTGTTTCATTCAGTTAATCTGAAAACTTTCTGTGGCTTACGTATTGTTAGTAATTTGTCTTCAGAATCCTTCTTAATCACTGCCCAAAGAGTTTACAATCTATCTTTATTTTTGTCTCATACAACACTGAGTACATTGTCAGTGCTAAGCAAATAATAAGAATAAGAATGAAAACTGTTACCTAAGAACCCCCCATCCTTCTATCCATAATTTTTTTTTAATTATGAAAGATAAGTGATGATGATGGAGTCTCACATCACTGTTGAAGTGCAAGGATTCAGCAAACACTATATAAGCAATGTACATCTGATATTTGTAATACACTAGCTTTGGTTTTACTCATTGAAAGAGTTCCAAAACACTAATAGATGCATTTTTAGCAAAATCATAAGACAATAGTTATTAAACTTCTTAATCCATTCCAAAATCTCTCTAACATACAAATATGTATCTTGTTAACAAACTATGTAACTAGGGACTTCAATGGGAGTTTTGCCTCTGAAAGGACTGCAGGAAAAATGGCATTGTTTTTCTGTCCTAAACTGTCCTCCTGAAACCAACCATAATAATGTCTCCAGTCCAGGAAAATATAATATCATAGTTCAATTTTTATAGAATGTATTTTCTTAAACATCACACATTCAAAATACATATGCATCAAATTATTTAAACTGATTTATGATCATATCCTTTAACAGTCTAATATAGACCTGAGCTTTATTTTCAAGAAATGAACTCTTAAAAATCATAGCTATATACTGAATTTTGAAAACATAAATGAATCCTCATGTCCTGTTTTTCAGGTTCAAGATAATTTTATAGCCAGAAATTAATAAATCAGAAATTACACTTCAAAAATCTTACATACTTTTAAAGGAGAATGCAATACTTGCTCCATTGAGTAGCTCCTTAATGCTCTCTGATAAACTGTTTTTTAAAATAGTTGTGGGTCAATTCAATTTTATACTGGAGTCCTACTTTAATGTAGTCCCATTGCTTAAGTTGATATAACTATGCAATAATGTAATGCTGGTATATTTGTTAGGGCTGCTCTCAGATGTCATTAATTATTCCAATGCAAGATGGTTTAAAGGGTATCTTTTTGTGATTTGTTAAGATACATTATTTTTTTTAAAAAGGCTCTGGGGTTATGCTTACCAGCTTTCTGGGTGGGTTCCGGCATTGTTACACTATTTATTCCCAATGAGTTTCAGTCCTTCAGATTCAACAACTAGTAGCCCCAAGTCCAGTTGAGAATATGCAGATCAGTATGACAAGCAGAGAGGGAGAAGAATTCCTCTGCTTTATATACTGCATTGAAATATCAATCAAAATAGCACCTCCTCTCTTTTCAATGCAAACACTTTGAAAATTGGCTGTTATGGGAGCCCCTCTTACATCTGTTGTCTGCAGCCTCTGCTCTCTTGGCTTTTGGAAGGAATCTCTGTTGCATTTCATGTGGCTGATGAGAACATCTATAACTTTCTATATTGAGCGCCACCACACACACACTCTCTCTCACACACACAGTCCCACACACAGAGGAATAAAAAGGCATTGCCAGGCTATCAAAGGGCTCTCCAGCATGCAGAACTGATATGAACTGTTTGTATACAATTACCTTTTTTCCATGGCATAAGAGGATCACAAATAGATACATGACTATATGCACATAGTAATCTTTAACTTTTTCCCTCCCTTTGTAAGAAAATATGCTCAAAGTCAAGACAAAAGAACTGTGAGTTGAATACTTTGTGTTACTTCTATCTAAGGGAAGAGGATTCTTCTGTGTTCCTGTTGGAGCTATGAAACTTCATTCCCCCTCTCCCTTTTTTGGTATCTGCTACACCTGTGTGGATCCCTTCATTGCAGCCATGATCATTTTAGCATAGGTGGACAGTTTAGGGTTCCTTTCAGCACTGCTCCTTTGTCAATCAGAGAGGTCATTGCTGAGAGATGTGGTGCTTTCCCTTGCCCCCAGAGGTGAATGTGCAGCTTCTGCAGCACTCCTAGCTTCTGCCAGCCCAGGAAGCAAGACAGCAAGAATGAAAAGCCAATGCATATCATTTGTAATGACAATTCTTAGTTCTACCGCTAAACTAAGCCACTGGGCTGCCCCTTTTGTGTACCTTCTACATAAAATAGGACCATTTTCTTATACAGTATAACATAACAGAAATGTACCTCCTGTTATATTAGCTTCACTGTTTTATTTGCTGCTTGGCTTTCTGGGATTTAAAGACAAATTTGCAGTAATTAGCAGAATAACTATAGGCCTGTAAGGGTTTTACATAATTAACCCTTAGGCATCTAGCTAATCAATGGCTGCCAACTGGGAACTTGCAAATTTCCTAATGACGTGGACTTCTACCTGGCGATGCTGTGCCAAGTAGGAGGGAGGATTTCTGGCTGCTGGGAAGTGAAGCCATGTAGGAACTATTGCCTGGAGTTATTCTCAACTGGCTTTGCCATAACCATGCGTTCTTTCTATCCTCACAATATAACATCTTTCCCCTTGCTACCAGGTCCTGATCATTTTCTTGGTCTAGGCACTGGAAGGGAAGGTGGATTGTATCCATCAGACAGTCCAGATACAAGGAAAAACTGGTGCAGAACCAATACTGAGACCTGCAGGGAGCTGACACCAGCAACACTGGTAGAGAGGTGGGAAGTGTGATGGAGCTGTGGTCTTGGCAGCGCTCAGTGGGGAGTTGTGAAAGTGGAACGTGTGATGGAATGCTAAACTGTATTATACTGTTCAGCCATGAGGCGGCAATGTGTGTAAAATACCTTATTTAAATGAACCTCAACCATACCTAGCAGAGCATTAAAGAATTTTATGATGAACACAGCTGGTGTGTATAAGCAAGCTCTGTGACCAGTCCATATCTGACACAGAAGAACATGACATGGTATCAGGAGAAAACAAAGAACAGAAACAGAAGAAATAAAGCAACAAAGATTGCAAATAGAAGAAACAGTAACAGAGGTTGCAGGAACTCATCAACATGCCACCTTCAGTGCCTCAGAGAACTTCAGCTTTGACAAACCTTCACAATGGACAGACTGGAAGCAGTATTTGAACTCAATGGAATATTTGGTGATATTGGACTTTTGAAAGGAGATTCCATACAAATAACCTTAAGAGACAATGCAGAACCATATAGTGTACATACACCTCACCGGATTCCTATCCAATTACTTCATAAAGTGAAAACTGAGTTAAAGAGAAAGGAGCAGACTGATATAATTGAGAAATTTCTGAGCTAACAGCCTGGTGTGCCCCAATCATACCAGTTATGGGGGATTCAGTCATTAGAAACATAGATAGCTCGGTCTGCAATGACCAGGAGAACCACATGGTGACTTGCCTGCCTGGTGTGAAGGTTGCAGATCTCTTGAGACATCTAGATAGACTTATGTGTAATGCTGGGGAGGAGCCGGTGGTCGTGGTACATGTAGGTAGCAATGGCATAGGCAAGGATAGGAGAGAGGTCCTGGAGACCAAATTTAGGCTGCTAGGTAAGAGATTGAAGTCCAGGACCTCTATGGTAGCATTCTCTGAAATTCTTCCAGTTCCACGCACAGGGTCAGTTAGACAGGCAGAACTGCAGAGTCTCAACCCGTGGATGAGATGATAGTGTAAGGAGGAGGGGTTTAGATTTATTAGGAACTGGGGAAACTTTTGGGAAAGAGGGAGCCTATACAGGAAGGATGGGCTCCACCTAAACCAAAATGGAATTAGATTGCTGGCACTTAAAAAGGTCGGAGAGCAGTTTTTAAACTAAGGGCTGGGGGAAAGCCAACAGGTGCGGAGGAGCACATGGTTCGGACAGAGACAACCCTTAGGGGAGGATCTATTAATGGAGATTCTCTATGTCCTAGTAAGGAGGAGAGGATGGAAGACAATAAAATACGAGTAGGATCTGATGAGAAACAGTCAAATAAAAAAGAGTCCCATTCAATTACATCATGTAATGGCAGACAGATAAAAAGTGACAATTTTAAAGTGCTTATATACAAATGCTAGAAGTCTAAATAATAAGATTGGTGAACTAGAGTGCCTCACATTAAATGAGGATATTGATATAACAGCCATCACAGAAACTTGGTAGAATGAAGATAATTAAGGCTATGATTTAGTCACAGAGGTCAAGGCAGTCATGGATTCTGTGACTTTACAGGACCTCCATGACTTTTAGGGCTTCAGGAGAGGAGGCAGGACTGTGTGCCCCTGCCCTGCAACTGGGACTGGCTGGAACTGGGACCCTGCAGCCCCAACCCTGCAGCTTCCTCCAGGGCTGCAGCCAGGACCGTGCACCCCTGCCTGGCGGCATCCGTCCCTTCTGATATCTAAATTGATTCTCCTTCCCTAATTTAGCTTGTGACCTTGTATTTTACCCTCTTGTAACAGGTTCATACCCACATTCTCCCCCATTCCCTTTAGGTTCCTCTATACCATCATAAAATCCATTCCTAGCCACCTCATTGACTAAACATGTTAAGATCCCTAAGTCTTTCCTCATCTATCCCCAACCCAATTAATCTCATTGCCCTCTTCTGGCCTCTTTCCAAAACATGGGATATCCTTTTATAACTCTATATGGTCCCTTTGGCAATAAAGCACAATGTTTCCAAATGGGGACTAACTAGGGCTTTAGATAGTTAAATAATTATTTCATTTGCTTTTTAATTAATTCCCATGCATATATATTTGCTCTTGCAGCTGCTATGCCTGAATCCACGTCCATCATATTCACTGCTGTTCCTAGGACAGCATTCACTGGTTTACCTCATGCTCCATTCCATTAAGCTGGTGTCTAAATTTGTTACTGGAGAGAAATCCTTATCTTATCATCCAGCCAGAGAGACTAGGCTCAGCTCTGGGGTTGCCTGCAAAGAAATCCTCAGGGCTTGAGTAGCCTCCACACCCATCTACCCTTGGGAAGTCAAAAGACGGTGAATATAAAACATGGTGGATCCACTGCTTACCCCTTCTGCCAGAAAGAACCAATGAACATGCCTGGATAGGGAGACTGCGGAGCTAGACTCGCAGGTGCATTAGTCTCCACCCCGCACCACCAACAAGGCACATTTCTCTTACTCCCCTGCACAGAGACATGAAATCCTGTCCTCTCCTACCATGCAACAGAACCACAGTAGCATCACTGTCTTTGTGTGAGAGTACTGCCTTTGCCATTTGGGATACATCTACACTTTGAGCTGGAGGTATAATTTCCAGTTTGAGGAGACATTTCCGCATGAGCCGTGATTGATCTAGCATGCTAAAAATAGAATGTAGCCACAGTGACGCGAGCAGAGGGAGGGGCTAGCTGCCCTGACTATGTGTCTCATGTCTCAGACAGGATTGTACTTGGGGCGGCTAGCTCCTCCCACCACTCACAACTACTAATTTTAGTGCCCTAGCTCAATCAGAGGTATCACAGAGATGTCTCCTTGAGCAGGAAATGACACTCCCAGCTCAAAGTGTGGACACACCTTCATATCCCTGTGTTAAAAAAAAAAAAAAAAAGATCATCAACACTTTTAAAGGTTGAATTTCTGAAATGAGCATTTTTTCACTTACCAATAACAAGAATAAATCTCTTGACTAGGATACTGGTTGTCGTAGTCCCTGAATAGGCTGCCCCTTCTGATTCCCCTTTTCAAATTCCCTGACTGCACCCCTTTCAAGTGACAAACCTGTGCCTTCACTTCTCCTTGGGATGGGGCCCTGTGGCCCAACCACCCCCTGCCTGGGTCTCCAGATTTTACCTTCCTGGTAGGTGATGCCTAACATGCCCTATAGACTTGGCACCTGCAAGAGTTCTCCTTTGAGAGCTTGTGGATAGTGCTAGTATGCACTAAGTGACACAAAAACAGCTTTTCCACAACACAATATGATATATTGTGTCCCAAAGGTACAGAGCATTTAGAGAAGCTGATTTAAAGTAACAAAGAGTCTTACAAGCACATTGTTTTACCTACACTTGGTATTCCCTGAAGCCCCCAGGTAGATGTGACTTAGCCTTGGTGTCACCCATTCACTTGGGGACCAAGTTGCTGTCTACTTGCTGCAGATCCTGGTTCTCAGTTAGTGTCTGAGTCAGCCTGCAGCATGCTTTCTCTTTGTCTCTTTGGGTCAGTCTTATGCTATCCTGACACTTCCCTCGTCCCTTTCTGCCAGGGGCACCTTTAACAGATCTGTGTTTTTTGACCTCCAGATTTTCAGCCTTGGCTAATAGCTCAGTTGCCAGAGTAGGGGCTGAGGAATCCCTCTTCATGGCTATAAATGTGGCTATTGTTTGAGGAGATGCTCTTATCTGACTAGGCCATAGTTTTTCCTTTTCTGCTTGGTTCCTTGAACAGCCCCTTCTGATCTAACTGTGCATTCAGGTGAGGAACATGCAGATGCACTGAGGAACATATGTTATTTCTAAAAAATAAGACAAGTATTTCCCAGTTCTCCGCACTGGTCAATGACAGACTAAAGTGCATTACTGAAAATGCACATATTTCTTATTTTTTGCAAGAAAGCAATCACAACACCTGACTATGGGAAAATGCTATATCACAAGATCTTGTCTATCTTTAGGTCTTGATCCTGCAATCTGATCTGTATAGACCAGTGGTCCCTAAACTGTGGGTCATGCCCCCCTAGAGAGGCACAGAGGAATTTGGGGGGGGCATGCGGCAGGGCCCAGTCGCGCCCCCATGGAGGGTGGGAAGGTAGTGCCACCTAGCCCAGCTCTGGCCCCAGTTGCAGCTCCTCTCTGCCCCCAGCCCAACTCTACCCTTATTCCCTCTCTGCCCCTGAGCCCAGCTCCGCCTCTATCCCCAGGTTCTCCCCCATTCTCAGTTCTGCCCTCAGCTCCACCTTCAGACCAAGCTCCTCTGCTGAGCCAACTGTGCAGTAATGGAGGGGAGGCCTGGACAGATTCCATTACTGGTAAGGGGGGGGTGCAACAGGAAAAGTTTGGGCACCAGTGATATAGACAGACCTTTATGCTTTACACCTGTGCTGAGTTTTTTTGAGGTCAGTGGGGTGCATGGGTCTACCTGCACAGATCAGATTGCAGGATCAGAACCTTAAACTGTAAACTCCTCAGAGCAAAGGTTGTCTTTACATGTTACATGTGTCTTGTACAATACTGAGCACATTATTGAACATAGGCCCTGATGCAGCAAAGCACTTAGGTGCTTTGCTGGATCGGGGCCTTAATGAATAATAGGTAATAACAGTACTTTTGGTGCAGCGTCCAGGACATTTTCATTTTAAACATATTCAGCAGTTTGTATTAAGCACAAATATATTAATGATTAGTGATGCATAAATTTTACAAGATGTGTAGTTTCGGTTGTGAGGAACAGCCCAAAGTTGAGATGCTGTGGATCCTTTCAGTGTGTAAAACTGTGCTGCAATACCACTGAATCAGGATCTCTCACTGTATCTCTCATACATTTTGCTTCCAGTCCCGACCAGACCGGCAAGGACCGAAGTGCAAGAAAATAAAAAATAACGGATGAGAAAAAACAGTTACTTGAATTTTTCCAAGCCTCAAAAAAGTACTGGGACCAGATTAGCAACTTGCATAATTCACCAGACCTCATTTAAGTCACATTTGTACCAGCTGGAGATATGATCCTTGGTTTGAAAACCAGGCAAAGGTTCAGGTCCGTTCTTATTTTATCATAACCAATTTGGATAGAACACAGTGTAACATTGGTTATGTGAGTGGCATGAGGGTGTGAAAGAAATTCTGGATTTGGGTATGTGGGAAAGTTTGTAATGTATATGAGATGTGACATTGGATAAGAGGGTTTTCTTCAAGATGAGACCAGGTTAAACTTCCGAAGCCAGGTTGATTTTTGTTTTGTTTCTTCCCCCAAGATAAATAAGCTTGGAGGCACTTCAAGGCATCTGGGTGATAGATAAACACCACTCACCATCTTCACCTTCTGCCTGACAGTGACACATAAAATGACGTTACTGCATAAGCAACACATATCCTGGAGTGTTATAGCAGTCACAGGGTTGCATTTCCAACAGTAAATTCCTGCGCTGTGAAGCACTCAGCAGTGGTTAACAAACAGGCGTCCTACAGAGAGCACCAGGCAAAAACTAATAGGAGAAATAAACAGTGCAGTTCTCTCCTTTTTGACTGTTTTGTTAAATTAGCCATAAAAGATGAGAATAGAGATCCTGAGAAGGGAAAGGCCGAGGGAAGAGTTGGAGTGAAATCCTGGCCCCACTGAAGTCAATGGAAGTTTTACCATTGACTTCAATGGAGCCAGTATTTCACTCTTTATTTTTATTATGTAAATTAGTTAAATGAAAGTTGAAAAGAAAAAGGGGAATAGTCAACTGGGAGAGGAAGAAAGAAAAATAACAGGTTTGATTTTTGCTGTCAGGTACACCGGTGTACATTAGGAGCAACTCCATTGGAATCAACTGAGTTACACCAGTGTAAAAACAAATCAGAACTGAGTTCATGTTTCATTTCATTATAAAAGGTTGAATTTCAAATGTGCAACATAAATATAACAATAAATAAGAAGTGTTTCTTTGGCTGTAATTTGATTTGCTCCTAAAGCATTTGCTATTTAGTTTTACAGCTTTGCCACACCAGATCATGCTATTGGTCCATATAGCCTAGTATACTGACTCCAGCATGGCCAATGATGCTTTAGATGAGGAAAAGACTCCTACCACCCTTAATGCACTAAGCCAAGTGTGCAACACTATGACACATCAGAAGAAATTCCTTTCTTATCCTAATAGGCGATCACTTTACATGAGCATGAGATTTATCACATGGTCATTAGATTATTGCTTTTTAAATGGAGTATCTCCGCTCCCATTATCCTTTATATAAACATCACGTGACCATCTCATTGCATTAACAGAAAAAGGAACTTTGTAAAATTGCTACTCTTCCCACTCAATACACTTAAACGGTGAGTGAGTTTCAGAGGCTGTGATAATATAAGGTGGAATTAAAAGATCAGCCCTCTGTCTGAATGGGAAAAGTTGCAGACAACTGTTTTATCTTGTCATCACAACATAGTTTTCTCATAAACAATCATGTCTCCTAGTATCACTCGAATACATTAAAAACATTCACCTTAGTCAATTTTCTGCATTAGTCACTTTCCAAATTTCATTGTCTTTGTGAAAAATAAGATAAATTTCTGATTTTTATAGTAAACTGTGAATTCAAAACTGGCCAAATGGACTTAAAAACAAACACCCCCCACATTTTAAAAAATATTTATATTACTTTGTTATGTAATCATAAGTACCAACTGTGACATTCTGTACCTTGGGGGAACGTACAGTAACCCTCATATTCCTCATTTTCATATAATTGTGATCTAACATATAAAGCATGCCTTGTAAGGTATCAGGGGAAAGGTTCTGATCTGTTGAAAGTCATTTCTCTATCCATATATGTATATCATTAATGCATATGAAGTTATGAGAATTGTGTTGTATTGTGGTCACTAAAACATGCTGTAAATTGGGGAATCAGCCAGATATTAACTCCCCAGAGGCAACAGCAAGGAAAGTAACCAACGCCCAGGTGGGGTGTCAAACAACTATCAACAGCCATTGTCCAGCAAGGGAACTACAATGCAGTGACTCACCTGCATGAGGCCACACCAGGGGAATTGCTTGGATAGACTCAGCAATGCCCTCCAGACATGCCTGGACTTGTGCTCCCCAAGTACACCTACTGAAGGTATAAAACAGACAGAATGGACACATACTGGGCCCTTCTCCTGCCCCCACCTTCGCTGCAAGCAACTAAGACACTGAGAAGAAGACAGGGCTCCAACAGAGGAGACTAGCCCAGCTTTAAGGAACAAGCCTGTATATTAAGGACTGCATATCTAGTGGGGTGAGAAAAACTGCTTAATCTAGTTGCTGCCTAGTCTAATAGGGTTGAGAGTTTAGACTGCATACTTATGTTTTATTTCTTTTGCTAACTAACTCCTGTTGTGCTTTCACTTATAATCTTATATCTTTGTAGTTAATAAATCTGTTTGTTTATTCTATCTGAAGCAGTGTGTTTGGTTTGAAGTGTGTCAGAGACTCCCCTTGGGATAACAAGCCTGGTACATATCAATTTATTTGTTAAACTGATGAACTCACATAAGCTGGCAGCGTCCAGCGGGCATAACTGGACACTGCAAGATGGAGGTTCTTAGCGTTGTGCCTGGGACCAGAGATATTGGCTAGTGTCATTCAGTTGCACAATCCAAGGAGAAGCTTACATGCTAGAGGCAGTGCGTGAACAGCCCAGGAGTGGGGGTTCTCACAGCAGAGCAGGGTAATGCTGGCTTCCAGAGTCAAGGATTGGAGTGACCTAGCAGATCACCAGTCCAGATAACACCAGGGGAACATCACACCAACATATTAAATATGTGGGAAAGTACATATTTAATATGTTGGTACTTATGATTACGGGGGGCATGGTGGTGCCCGGGCCAGCCTGCACCAGGGGAGAGTGGGGAGGGAGCACCACCCCAGCTCCTGCCCCCCACCCCCAGCTCCCAGCCCCTGACCGTGACCCAGCTGAGGCTCTGCATCTGGCCTCAACCCCAGTCCCAGCGTTGGCCCCTGGCCACGGCCCTGCTCCCAGCCCCACCCAGCTCCTCCCCCCCAGACCTGCCCCTAGCTGCGGTCCCAGCTTTGACCCCCTTATTCCTGTCCGCATTCTCCCCCACCCCAAGCCATGGTCCTGCTCCTGGCCCCAGTTCCAGGGAAGCAGAGAGGTGTGGACAGGAGTAAGGGGAGCACAACCCTGAAAAGTTTGGGGACCACTGCTTTAAATCAAGATTGGATGGCTTTCTAAAAGATATGCTCTAGCTCAACCAAAAGTTATGGTTTATGTGATGCAGGAGGTCAGACTAAACCAGGGGTCTCAAAGTCCTGGCCCACGGGCCATCTCTGGCCCAAGAACCTCCCCACTGCAGCTCGTGGAGGAGAGACACATGCAGCCACATTGCCAGCAATGTCTGCAGCAGCGACTGCCCCCCGCAGCTCCCATTGGCTGGGGGAGAGGGACAGAGATACCATCTCTAGTCGCCAGGCAGAGTCAGCCAGGGAGGCAGAATCACTTTTTTCCACAATGAATATAAACAAGTCAAAATACCGAACACATCTATCTGATGCCCACCTTGCTGCAATGCTGCAGGTTTCAACTGCTCAGTCACTGAGGCCAAACATCAACAAACTGACAGAACTGACGCATTGCCAGGTGTCTGGCAAACACTAAAAACTCTCTGGCAGGCGAAGAATTGTATAAAGTTGTATGACAGCTTTATTATTTCTAAGAAATTAGAAATAAAAAATACAATATAAACATTTTCTTTTCTGAACACCATCTTCAGTGACAATATTGGCCTGCTGGGAGGATTTGAGGACTGACACTGGTCTTAAGGTAAATTGAGTTTGAGACCCCTGGACTAAACAATCACCATGGTCCTTTCTGATCTTAAAATCTATGAATCTATAATACAAAATGACCTACTGATATTAACTAAGCCACACAAACAACTCTGTGAAGGTAGACAATTATGACCATTTTACAGATAGGTCAAACGATTTGCCCGGTTTCACATAATAGGTCAGCTATAAGAAGAGAACTCAGGAGACCTGGCTCCTAGTGCTGCTCTTTGACTACCAGACCATACTTCAACTTCTCTGTGACTCCATGAACTCTGGATGAGAAATCCCATCTGAGTATGATTTTTTTCCCTTGGCTTTCAGATGCAAAACACAAAATAGACCATCCTCTCCATGTATTCTGAGCTATTATGTTTATCGGAGAGATTTATCTTTATGCGCTTCTAAACATATTTGACTGGAAGTCTTTCAATCTTGTATCACCACACCTCCCAGATATACCACTTCCAGTATATAGGTCTTAATACATGGGCTTCAAGGGCTTGATTCCAGAAAGCTTTCTTTCTCAACATGACAGCGCTGTGCTATGCTGAGTCTTGTTAGTTTAGTCTGAGCTTTAGTGAACAGTATATCTGTTTTTAAATAAGAAAAAAATAGACTTTTGTTGGAATCACGAGCACTATGGGAAAGATTCTTCTTCCAAAAATAAACCCTTCCTGCTCAAGTTAGAGCCTGGGGCTTAAGGTATTAGCAGTCTGAAACCATAACAATACAAATATATGATAAGCCCAAATGAGGCTGAGCAGTATTTGTGCATGATGTGGTCACTGCTTTGTTATTACAAAGTTTAACAGCCCACTTGGGATTGTGTCTGTAGGATTATTTTGAGTATTAGCTGGACAGGGAGACTGTGTGCCATCTGCTGGCAACTAAACAAGTATGTAGGACTTTTTTGCAATTTATCCACTAAACGGTCTTTAAAAATATTTCCTGGCTTGTTCCCACAAAACAATCATTCTTGGGATTGAAAGAATCATTCATGTGATCTAAAATACCCTTTCACAGAAAACAGTTAGGGCAGACTGTGGCTGGCCCTGTGTAGGTAGACAAGGTGGGGAGAAGAGACAAGGGGCCTTCTCCCATCTTGCACTCCCCTGCAGGGACTAGCCACAATCCCAGTCATAAAGTTTCCTCCTTTCACACCAGTCAGTGAAGCACTCCTGGAGGCATTTTGGCTGAGTCAGTCAGACCGCAGCCAGCAACATCCACCACTACTGAGCCCTCCATGCCTTCAGGGATTCTCCCTGCTACCAAGCCCCTCCACACACATCCATATGTGCTCTGATTTAACAGCCAAGACATAGCCCTTCATTGCTAAACAGGCTCATTTCTGTGGTTACCATTTAGGGACTACTTCAGTTTACATTTAAAAAAAAAATGCTTAATTTTCAGTGTCTTCAGGTATGTCTACACAGCCCAGGGCAGCGAGCCTCCCAGTTGACAGACTTGGCTAGCTGGGCTCTTGCTAACACTCTAAAAATAGCTGTGCAGACAACGCTTTGCAGTTGTGGTTCGGGCTGGAGCTCAGATTCTGAAGCCTGGGGTGGGGGATAGGCTTTATTGTGGGGATTCTCTGAGGATGTTTGAACCTTTTTTGTTATGAAGGACTCTGCGAATTGTTTGAATCTTTTCTGTTTTCAAACCAGCCCTGGATGCGGGTGCTGTTAGCCACAAGACTGAGTGTGTGGCATTCTTAAGGGGCTCGCAAGAGGAGGTTAATGAGGGGAGGGTGCCTGCAAAGCAGCCCCTGGCCACAAAGGGGTGCTCAATAAGCAGCCATTCCACTACAGTGCCCTAGGCTAAGGTTATTGTGTGGTGTGTGCTTTTGCCAAGACTAGTTCAAAGAACTACAGAAATAGAAAGACACACACACACACAAAATATCCAAAGGAACACTCAGTAAGTTCTGTGTGTCACTATCACTTTTCCTCGTTACTAACTTGACATTTAAATATTACAAAGTATGAAGAATAATTTTAGCAAATGTCACAAGATTGGCCAAGATTTTAAAAATAGGAACCTAAAATAAGGTTCCTAAAGCCATAGTTAGGCACCTGCCTCATTTTCAAAAGTGCACCTAATAGCTCCCACTGACACTTGGTTGCATAGAACTTTTGAAAATAGGCATAATTGTTGCCTAAATATAGAACTTTAGCTTTTTTATTTAAAATAAGACAACTTCAGCACCAACATTTAGGCAGGCAGTGAAAGCAGGAGACTGAGAGTCACAAATTCCAATCCCACTGCTTCCACTAGCACATGGGACCTTAAGCAAGCCACTGTGTTTCAGCCTTCCTACCTATCAAATGGGAATATTATATTATGCAGGTTCCCAGGTGGTGCTCAGAAGACTGTAGCCACCACCTGGCAGTTCACTGGAACCTGTGGAGAAGAGGGCTAGTGAAGCGCCGATCCACAAAGCTCCTGACTGTGGGAGACATCCAGCCCCACTGATTGGCTGGGACCCACTACTTAAGCCAGAAAGAAAAACACCAAGTTGTCTCCCAAGCTGTGTGATTGGCATGCGGTACAATGATAACAACACCAGTGTGCGTGCTGCAAATAGCCACTTGAGAAGTATCTATAAATCTAAGGATGAAACTATTAGATCTATCCTTTTGAGTAAAGGTAAAAGGGAATCATGAAAATAGAAATACACAACAGATTTATGAGCATTGCTGGGAGTTTAGTAACCAAAATGATATGGATTGCCTCAGACTTCCACATACTATCAGGGTTAAAAAATGGGTAAAAGAAGAAATGTAAAAAAGAAAAATATAGAGATCTAACAATTTTTAGTCATGGGAAGTCAAATCACAGCTCGACAGCTTTTCCCCCCATTTGTGGATTTTGGAATTGTATGAAAAAAAAGAAGGAAAGAAAAAAAAAACTTGTAACCAATGAAATTTCTGAATTTATTTATGAAAAACAGGGCCAGCTTTGCCAAGGCTATACAGATAGCTCAAAAGAGGACAGCACAGGTAGAGTGGGAACAGCCTTCTGTGTTCCTACTCTTGGAATCCAGAAATCTAAAAGGCTATTGAATTATATGACTGTTGTGATGGCTGGACTAATGGGAATAATAATAAAACCTGGATAGGAGGTGTGCGACTGGCTGCAGCTGTAATTTTATGTGACTCCTTGTCAGGAATAATGACAATCAGAACAGAGACTTTGGAAAGCAAAAACGACATGAGTGAAATAATGTTCAGAAATAATGCAAGCATGTATCTGTATGACAATAGCATGTATTTGTATAACAATAGCATAGATTCTGGTGCATATCAGTATACCTGGAAATGAGATGACTGACAATGCAGCAAAACATGCTCTAAGAAATGAGGTGGATATTAAGAGACCCTTAAGTAGACAAGAATTCAAAAGTGTGGTCACATAGGAACTTGCGAAGGAATAGCAAGAAATATGGACTAAGGAAACAAAACGATGAAGGTTTTATGATGTATGCTCAAAAATATAAGAACAGGTCTCTGAGTAGCAGCCGTGTTAGTCTGTATTCGCAAAAAAGAAAAGGTGTACTTGTGGCACCGTAGAGACTAAGAAATTTATTTGAACATAAGCTTTTGTGAGCTATAGCTTATTTATTTATTTATTTCGTGAGCTAAAGCTTATGCTCAAATCAATTTGTTAGTCTCTAAGGTGCCACAAGTACTCCTTTTCTTTTTTGCAAAAATATAAGATAATACTATAATCTGCAGTCATGATGGAAAATGTGAAGTAGTCATTTTTAGAGTGTTAACAGGTCATTGTCCCTTAACTGATGTTAAACTTATTAAAAAGAAATAAAGACGTGTGCAAAACCAAAGAAATTGTTAATCATGTTCTGTGGAATTGTGGGCAATATGCTATGGAAAGAAGATTTCTTTATGAAAAATTGAGTTATCTTGGAATTAAAGATTTTGCCTAAAGAGTCTAGTGAGAATATCCGGGAAATTGAATAAACAACAAGGTCATAGCCTTGTATGATGAGGCTGCTGCACCAAAAACAAAGACAAAGGAAGTTTTCTGAGCAACTAGATCAGAGGTTTTCAAACTGTGGGTTGTGCCCCCCAGGAATGTTTGCGGAGCTGAGTGGTGACACTTGATTTACCTCATCAGATCCCCTAAGTGAGTCAGGAGGTGGAGATAGTGCTCCCTCCCCAAGCCCCGCTGTGCGGAACTGGCTTGAGCTGCCTGGCATCACCGCTTTCCCCCTCAAACGTTACTTTGTGTCCCCCTAGGTGGGATGCACCACAGAGTTTGAAAACTGTTGCTAAATGGAGGGCAGAATTTGGGGGGGGGGCTGGGGCAGAACGTTGAGGTGTGGGAGGGTGAGGGCTCCAGCTGGGGGTGTGGGCTCTGGGGTGGGGCTGGGGATGAAGGGTTTGGGGTGCAGGCTGCCTGGGGGCTATGGCAGGGAGAGAGGACTCCCCCCAGGTCTCTCTCCCTGCAGCAGTACCTGGGCTGATGGGGTGGGGGAGAGGCACCTCTCCCTGGGCCACGGCAGGTCCTTGCAGGAGCCGGGTTGGGGCCGGTGGGGAGAGGCACCTCTCCCTGTGCAGCCCTCAGCCCCTGCACGGAGCTTAATAGGCAGCTGTGTGGCCACTCAGCCTATAGGGAACTTAGCTCCTGAGCCATGCCTTCCTGTCTGCTCCTGGTTCCTGCTTTCCTGCCTTGCTCTGAGTCCCTGCTCCTCAGCCCTGCCCCTGCCCCTGATTCCAGCTTTGTCTCCTGACTCTGGCTCCAGCCCTGACACATGGCATAGCACCTGGCTCTGTCTTCAGCTCTAACCATTGGCTTGGCATCTGACTCTGACCCCAGCTCCAGTTCCTGGCTCCTGACTCCAACCCTTAGGCCTGACCACCCACATCCTGCTCCTTACAAAAGAAATGAAGGGTGTGGGTAGCTGTGGTCTCTATGGCAGCCCATATGTGGAATACTGAAGTGTAATTTACCCCTTCACATAACAAAAGAACTAGGAGTCACCCCATTAAATTAATAGGCAGCATGTTTAAAACAAACATAAAGAAGTAGTTCTGCACAAAAGAAAGTCAATATGTGGAACTTGTTGCGATAGGATGTTGTGAAGGGCAAAAGTATAACTGCGTTCAAAAAAATATTAGATAAATTCATCGAGGATAAGTTCATCAATGGCTATTATCTAAGATGATCAGGGACACAACCCTTTGCTCCTGGTGTCCCTAAATCTCCAACTGCCAGAAGCTGGGACTGGATCACAGGCAATGGATCACTCAAAACTGACCTCGTCTGTTCATTCCCTCTGAAGCCCTCTGGCACTGCCCACTGGAATATTGGGCTAGATGGACCATTGGTCTGACCCAGTATGGCCATTCTTTTGTTCTTATAATGGTAGAAACACAGCCTGCTTGAAACTGGGTGGATTTCACCCCACCACAATCATCTACAACACGCCCTACACGCCGCCCAATTAAAAGACTGTGTAGGAGGTGAGGAGCATTTCACCTGAAATATTTGAGGAACACTTTGAAGTTGTAAAGTAGTGTGAATAGGTACTAAGTATTAACACAGGAAGAGCAATATGGCTTTATTCAATTAAAAGGGCAACAAACCTGATTAGAGGGATTTGTGGAGAGATTAACAATATTGTTTCATTGCAGACTGTGTGTGTTTGAAGCCGTATAAATCATAGATAGAGACAGTCTCTGTCCTTGTGACCTTGCACTCTGAAGAGAGACATGTATAAGACCACATGCAATGGGGTATGGTATGGAGGTAGAATATTACCATTTTTTACCACAGTTCATGTGGCCAAGAAACATAGAGGAAGAATTTCAATGAGAAGGTGAAAGTCTGATGCAATGGGATTAGGAGGTAATTTTAAGCATGGGGGCGAAGGGAGTTAATGGGAGAAGATACAAAACTGGGAGTCAGAAAAGTAAATGGTGCGTGGTCTCATTGGCAGAGTGAAGGAAAACACATGAGAAGCAAGATATGATAAATAGATTAGGGCAGAGCTGTGTATGGCTGTGAAGGCAGGAATAAGAAGTATACTTTGATATATAGTAGGCTAGGAGAAACCAGTGGAGGAATTAGAAATGAATTGACATGGTCAAAGAGAGGAGTGACCGTCAAAGATAATGTTAGCCACTGAATTTGGGTGGCTCTATCAGACTGAGGTGGGGATCAGGCAGACCAACATACTTAGTTTGGAGAGGAGATAAATAACTGACCCAGTGGAATAACTCTGGTCTGAGTAACATTAATGCAATGCAATGTCTTCACATTAGCTATGCTGTTTCATGTAGTTTTCATAGATTTCACAACTATATTTGCACAGTAGCTCTGCCCTTTGGGTATCTATCCCATAGTTCTCAGCACAGCTCCTTGAAATAATGGCTTGTGGAAAATTTTGAAGGGACTTGTGGGAGATTGGGAACTGTGAGAGGAAAAGACAAAATCCCATAATTCCCTGGGGAAACTCCCTTAAACCCCAAGATACCATTGCCATTTCCTAGTTCTCTCAAAATGGAGACTAGGATGAATGCCCAGCTCTTAATCTTGCTCAATAAGAAAGGTTTGTGTTGGAACAAATTCAGCTGGCCCTAGATCTCCCCACTTCGCAAGATGTACACTAGTGCCTCAGCAGTCTCCTTAGGCCTAAAGAAAGCTGCATCCTGTGGCACCCTAGCAGCTGAAATAGAATGAAGTCAATAAGGAAGTTGATCCCTGGGTAAAATAGCATGGAACTCTGCCCCACAGCATGTGCAGTGGCTTCAGGCAAACTTAAAATCTGCATAGTGGAGGACAGAAAACAGAAGGGAAGAATCACTTAAGTAGTTATCAGTGTATTGTGGGAAAACTATTAGTAATGCCGGGGCAATAACAGTAGCAGTCTCAAGCCACTTTGACACTATAGTAATGAGATTGGTATGGTGGTTATTAGCTTATCTTGAAGCAAATCTAATCCAAATGGTGCCGTGCTGCACCACTAGGAGCCTTTTTTGTGTGGACCTGTGCTACAGGTACGCTAGGGGAGCGAAAAAGGGGCTAGCATGAGAAATGCTTATAGTGTTGACAAGATCTAAAAGTTGAGAAAATAGATGTCTATAAAAATGAATGAGCTAGAGTAGATCAGTTAGCCAATTCTATGCACTCCCTTGCAATACAAAAAGAAAGGGGCCAGGAAATCAAATGGCAACAAATTTGACATTTGATTAAAAAAATTACACAACACAGAATTTATTGTAGCAAGATAATATGCTGACAGTTTAGCAGTTTGTAGAAATTTTTTTTATTTCCTAGAGTCAGGAAGAAATTGTCTCCAACTGTCCATTATGAGGGTTATACACCTTCATCTGAAGCATCTCAGACTAGCAGGATACCAAACTAAATAGACCATTGGTCTGATCTGCTATGGCAGTTTCTATGTTCCCTTAAAAAGTGTTTCTATTCCTTCCCCAGATGTTAGTACGTATCTCCTCTTCATGCTTATGTTTTGCATAGAAAAGCTGACTGGTGGATCACCTAGTATGTTTGCTGACCTATAAATGTCAGTTGTAAATAATACTCGGTGATTTTGTTGCTATTTATTAAACAGTGCTACTAAAAGTCAGCCCTCTAACAGTATTATGCAATTCTTGTAGCTCAGCAATTGAGGGGAAGAGGGTTTGTCTACAGTCCACTACATTTTGATACCCACCACTGGCCCGTGCCAACTGACTCAGGCTCAAGGGCTTGGGCTCTGGGGCTGTTTAACTGTGGTGCAGATGTTCAGGCTCCGGCTGCAGTCTGAGCTCTGGGACCTTCCCACTCTCAGGGTCCTAGAGCCTGGGCTGCAGCCTGAGCTCAATCATCTACACTGCAGTTAAACACCCCTTTAGCCCGAGCCCCGCGAGCCCAAGTCTGCTGGCACAGGCCAGCCACAGGTTTTTAATTGCAGTGTAGACATACCCAGACTATGCATGGTGGAAGTGCTCCTCTTTGAGTTTAGTTTCCAAATTTTCATGGCTCTCTCTCCGGTAATATTACGATGTGTGCTTCTGGGACAGTTATATAAATAATCTCAGATTACCACATCTATGTAGTAGGCTGTTAAGAGCTATATATGAGTTACTAAAAGCTTACACTGTTGATAGCTAGCCAATGACTTTTCAGAAGCTAACCATTTTCTAATATGCTCTAGTTAGCTAATGTTTTAACTTCCAGTTTTTGCTCCTTACATGCAGTTTTATTATAGTTGGAACCCATAATTTCTCCTTTCTTCATCTCCTTCCCTCCCTTTTTTTTCATTTAAAAAGTTTCTTCACATTTTAATCATAATGCAGCCTTGTATTTGATCTACTACTTCAACAACCTTCATTTGTTTCTCTTTTTAGTTCATTCACAATTGTTTTTTTAAAGAAGGTAATGCCCTAATAGATACTGGGATGAAAATGCTGGAAGACACCTCTAGAGGTTGAGAAAGTGTTCCAGGCTCCCTGCACATGTAAATCTTGGCTGATACTGACAACAAAGGTGTAGAGTCAGGGCACTTTTCCAGGATGGGATTCAGGTACCTTTCTTAACATATATGTTTCCATAATAATCATTGACAAGAAACAGGTAATAGTGTTAGGGCCTAACATATGCAGTGTGCCTATTAACGGGAGTTGTTCAGTGAAAGACTACTGAGATCCTGCTGCATATAGCCACAGATAAAAAGGTTTAACTCTAATAACTTCTCTCTAGAGCTCTAGCTCCCTTCTTGCAAGCTGGCTCTGGGGCAGATTTGGGCACAACCTTTATGGGTACTTCCTCTTCACTCACATTTGACTTCCTCAGTGGAGGTTTCAGAGTAGCAGCCGTGTTAGTCTGTATTCGCAAAAAGAAAAGGAGTACCCGTGGCACCTTAGAGACTAACAAATTTATTAGAGCATAAGCTTTCGTGAGCTACAGCTCACGCGATGAAGTGAGCTGTAGCTCACGAAAGCTTATGCTCTAATAAATTTGTTAGTCTCTAAGGTGCCACGGGTACTCCTTTTCTCAGTGGAGGTATCACAGAGGTTATAACGCACTATCAGCATCCTCTGGCACAAAATGAGTCTGAGTCATTGCCTCGTTTCATTACAAGGCCTGCAACAGCTGTAGCTGTTGTATATTTGTGAGCTACTCTGAAATGTTATGATAAAGATATTCCTATTACTTTAATTAAATTGCATCCTATATCCTACCAAAATACCTACAAAATTAATTTATCTAATGATATATTAAGGCCTTGATCTTGCAAAGGGCATGCACGTACTTAACCTTTACTATTCTGAGTAGACCCATGGTAGTCATTGCATTACTCACAGTAGTAAAGGTTAAATACATGTGTGTTAGCAGGATCAGGGCCTAAACAAGGAAGACAGATATAGAAATTACTACTGTACAAATGTGCAAAGTAGCCCAGTTTACAACCTTAGCTTTCACTATTTCCTGATTTAATATTATTTTAACTATGTAACCTGAATGTTGTATGAGTATAGTATTTTTGCCTTTACTTATTTCTTTCTTTTAAAGAGAATATGCAAACAAAAAAAATCATCCCCTGTGCACACTAGGAGGCACTGGTATGTTTCTTGTAAGTACCATGGGCAAAGTTTTCAAATGTGCCTATGTTCAATTGTCTTTCAATGAAAATTAGGCTCCTAAGTCACTTTTGCCCCATACCTGTGCCTCGAAGAAGTGCATAATCCATTCACTGCACCATTAATTAGTATTCACTTAATAGTGGGATCACTGCTGTAGTGCTGGAACAATTTTCATAGTGGGAGTGCTGAAGGCAGAAACCATGTATTTGGGTTGTTATTACTACTGCAAGCCAGAGGGTGTGGCAGTACCCCCAGCACCCCTAGCTCTAGCATCCATGGGTCACTGTGATGTTAACAAAAACAAAGTGTCCCATTCTGCAAACACGTACACCTGTGAGTAATTCTGCTCACATGAACAATTCCATTGCCTTAAATGGAACAACTTACATATGTGTTTGCTGGGCCAAGGTTTAAACAACTGCCTCTGAAAAGACTTGGAAAAAGGGTGCTAGGATTTGTTTCTGACACCTCACCCAGGAATACAAAAAAAGGGAAGGGTCTTAATTCAGAGCTAATAGACAGGCTTTGCCTGCTTGAAAATCCATTTGGAAAAGTGGACACTCCCAAAGCTGCACATGCATGCACTGTGTCTCTTCCAAAGTGCACTCCTTCAGACTAATAAGATTATCTGTTATGCTTGCTTATGCAGTTTTCAAACTAAAATAACTTCCTGGATCACGCCTACTTTTTCCCAAAGCCAACTCAGATTTTTCCCAAAACAATCAAATTCACTATTCCTCACTGAGGAATAGTAACCAGGATATACAAAGTTTCAGATTTAATTTCAGGCACTTTTACGTACCCAGTCAAAATTGTGGTCTGGTTTTTTGAAAATAGGAATTTTTTCATCATTCTTTCATAACTCAAATCTGGATTTATTTTCGTCAAACTCCACTCCCCCCCCCCGCCCACAACCTCCCAAAACCACCTCTGAAAAGAGAACTACCATGGAAATTTTCATTCCCAAAGTGAAGTTTTAAGAAATTTATTGGCATGTGAAAATGAGGGTTAAAATAGAAAATGGCTTACGACAGAACTGGTTGGAAAATTCACTCCTTATAAAATGTTGACAAAAATAAAAAAGCTATTTATTGAAATTTTCAAAGGAAAATTTTGACTTTTTCAAAATACCAAAACTAAAAGTTTTCAGGTAAGAAATGCATTGGTTGAAAATTTCAAGGAAAGCAGGCACTTCAGTGAAAATTTCAGTTTTTTCAAAAACTCCATTTTCTGTGAAAAGATTTTGGATGGAAAATATTTGACAAGCTCCACTTACAAACTTATCTTACCCTATCTTATGACCTTATCCTACCTTAATGACTTACCTAAAACTGAAATCAGCTAGAATTCTTGCCATTAGAATTTTGGCATTCTTTCCAAAGACAGAAGGATTGTGCCTGTATAATATCTGCTATTAAGTAAACATTATATTATAGCTTTGACTTTTTATCTGAAATTTCATTAGATGTAGTCTCAGAATTCAAGAATTTGTATTGATTTTACAATTATTTAATTATTATTTTTATCTTTTTGATTTTGGAAATGGAAACAGGTTTTTTATTTTTCAAAGACTTAAATGTTCCATACAGTGTTTACAACCCAAATATTACAACATTGTGTTATGCATGAAGACCTGGAAGTGAAACTGACTGGAAACAGAAAAGGAGACTGACTAGATTACTTTCATTGTCCTAGCAGTGAAATGCCAATGGTAAACAAATAGCATAAATAATTAAAAGTAAATTAGATTTTAACAGTTCTTTCAGATCTAATACCCAAAGGTGGTATTAGTGACACCAGGAAATAAATTTAATTTTTTTAATATATGAATTTTAACCTGAAAGTGTTTCCTTCCACCAATATTGTTTTATTTCTGTGGGAGCCAGCCAGCCAGCTGACATCTACGTTGTGTCAAAGTAGTACATCATGAAGAAAAATGAGCATTTGTTCTTCCTGCTGATCTAAAGGTGATTGCATGATGAAATTCGTCAGACCAGCTCCAGGATCACAAGACTACTTACTGTCTAACAATCCTGCATAAGGACAGCACCGAAAATAGTAACCATCGTGTTCATGCTTAAGGGTAAAAGGTGGATGGGCCAGTTCAGATAAAATAAGAACTGACTTATCCTGTTGCCTAAAACAAACAATATCTTTAGGGTTTTAGTAAGTTCATGTAAGTTTTTGGGGTTTTTTTAACTGTATTTCATGTTCACACATCTCTGTGCTCCCCAGTTCTGACCACTGTTGGAATATTGTGGGAAGGGGTGGCCTTTGCTATTTTTCAGTCCAGACAGCAGCAAGATATATCAGCAATCTTGTGAGAGATCTCACAAGATTTCCAGTCCAGTTTTGCAGCCTCAAGAGGCTCTGATAAGATTTGAATAAGTTTCAAAATATTGGGTACTGATTTGAACTGGACACTTTGAGATTCATTCATCATTACTTGCACAGGCTAGACTGACTCAAACTAATGTCCATGCAAGAGAGAGTATGAAACCCCTTACATCCTTCTGTGGGCTGTCTGAACCATGGATCCAGACAGATAGGAGTAAGTGGGGCCATCTCAGAGCAAGATGGCAGGGAGTGGAAAGGAGACTCTCTCTCCTTCCCCGGACACTATATGCTGGCCAGAGTAGCTGAACTAGCATGAGGGCTGAAAGTAGTAACTTACTGTGGGTATGGGCCAATAACAAATTACTATCCTCTGGGAGCAAGGCTGATGCAAGCAGGAACTGTGCTCAGAGGTGTCTCTCTGACTCTGAGTCACAATGCCCTCCAAGATTACTCCTGGATTAATACAGTTTATGCACCATTCCTTCCTCAGGGCTCTACCCCAAAATCACAGTCTATCTCAGTTAGAGTAGAAAAATGGGAGGAGAAGTGATTAAATCATGTTAACTTAAAGTAGGGCTGGGAAATAGGAAAAGTTTTATGCCTATATCCAGGGCAAAACAGCAAAAACAATATAGGACAGTTGCTAAAAAGGAAACAATAATAGAGAGTTAGGAATTTCTTAACAACTAATCCTCCTAGATATACAATAAGGATAACAAGGCAAAAATGGTAACTAAGTCAATAAACAATTAGGGAAATAGAAAAGTACTACCAATTAAACAAGTTGTAATAAATAATTATTTAAGCACACTTGACACATCTATATCTACAGGCCTGGACCCAATGCATCTTGGAGTTTCGTGAACATTAATTCTCGGAAAATGGATGAGGCACCTCAGAACTGAAGGAAAGAATAATGAAGTTGTGATCTTCACAAAGAACCAGAAGACGTAACCTGGGTAAGTCTAGCCCTGGGACCCTGACTTCAATTCCAAGTAAAATATTAGAAAACCTAATAAGAGAATCTATTTTTAGACATATAGAGCAGAGGAACCTATTGACTTAAAGCCAAGAGAGATTTGTGAAACCTAGACAGTGCCAAAGTAATCTGATAACTTTTTTTAATATTGTATCTGAGGGATGGATAAGAGAAGTGCAATAGATGTAAATCATCTAGATTTTAAATAAGATCTTTGCCACATGGAATTATTGAATTTTTACCCAGACATTCCTGAAGCTAAAATGGCCAGCCAACTCTCTGCATACAAACTTTTGATTAACAGAGGATGTGAAATCATTTTGGACTGTTGAGGTTGTACCATAGTTAAGAATGGTGTGTGCATATGTTAAGTGGTCTCCCAGAGGGATAAAGTTAGAGTAAAATATTATTCATTATAGGCTTGAGCCTACTCCCATTGAAGTCAATAGTAAGGCTCCCCTTGACTTCAGTGGGACATGATAACCACCTGGGGGAGAATGTAAATTATAAATTGATCGAAATTTCTGATGAAGCAAAGCTAAAAAGATAATTAGATTCACAGAAATGACCCAAAGCCAAGATAGAATAAGACCACAGCCATTACACTCTGTACAGGATGGAACTTGCTGGGAAATTTGACATGACTCTTTGTCAGAACTGAGCATTAGAACTTTTTTGTGAGTGGAAAGGGAGTGTTTACATGGACACAGTTCTTGGTTTCCTTTTCCTTATGTATAGGCTTATAATTCAAAATGAGAACCAGACATGATCCTTCTTGTGTTAGATCAGAAGATACATGAGTTTGATTCTGTAAGCTTTATAATCCAGTAGAATGGCATGGTAGCTCTCCATCTTCTTTTTCCTTGTTGAAAGATATTAAACCATTTTGATTTTTCTTCAGATTCTCTGAGGAGACTGTTATAAGGTGCACTATACCACGAAAACTAAAGCTAAACAGGAAGGCTCTATCATCAGCTGCCATCATAGTTCATCCATTGGACTGAAAATTTCTTTTCCCCTCATCAAGTGTAGCCTTAATTATTATTTGCTAAGTAATGACTTAACAACTGGTGCACAAAACAATGCAGATGCAGAGAGATCAGCGGAAGGTTATATAGCTATGACTTTTTTAAAAAATACTTCTAATTCTAGATGAGTTCTCACTGGCAGAGAAGGTGAAAGCAAGCTGTTTTTAAGGTAGGATTTGATTTGTATAAAGTATAGGAGATGAGAAAGCACAGACAAGAGTGGGAAGGATAATAGGAGCGGTGAGGTAAGAAGCATTCGTTCATTGAACTGTCTGGTGAACTCAGGCAATGTTAGGGTAGGTAGAAGGATAGGATGAGAGTTGGATGCAACTTATGAGCCCAGGCTGGGGTGAGGATTTGGGATCCAGGTGCAGGGAAGGTCGCAGAGCTGGAAATTGAAATTCCCATTCTGTGGGAAATTCCAAAATTAAAAAAAATCTCATTCTGAAAAGAAATGGAAAATTTGAAATTTCCCACAAAATGGAAACTTTAACTTTTTGGGGGGGAAAAAGTTGAAACAGCATTTTAATTTAAATGTTTATGAAACGTTTCTAAGGCTCTCCAGGCTGCCCAGAGCCTGCCAAGAAGAGACCTAAGCAGCTCGGATTGCTTGGGGGCTGGGGCTCCCAGGGCTTCCAAGCAGCTGAGGAGATGGGAGCCTGAAAGTCCTGGGAGTCCCTGCTCCAGGGAAATCTGCCTGGCAGGATTGCCCTGGAACCTGGGAGCCTGTGCTGCCAAGCACTTGGGAGCCTGGAAGCCCAAGATGCCAAAGAACCAGGCAGGTGAGCGGGCAGGAAACTAGTCAGGTTTCCAGCTGCTCCAACCCTTGCCTGCTAGTGGTCAACTGGAAACCTGCCTGGTTTCCATCAGAATTTAGTCAAAATTGACACATTCCCATGGAACATTTTGATTTTGTGGAATCAACATTTTCGATTGAAAAACCTTCTGTTGGAAAACATCCAACCAGCTATGGAGGGTAGTTGAAGTTAGGTCAGAGAAGTAGATGGGTGGAGTGGTGTAGGGTGTTGAAGGTTAAGAAGAATTATGAAGGTTCCAGGAACTCCACCTAAAATCTAGCATATAAAAGAGATATTCCTTATAGTCAGCATTAGCTGTGTTTCCTTATAACTGCTATGGAAAGGTTACTGGAACTGTTAGAAAATCCTGTAAGAAAATCCAACTGCTGCTGCTGATTTTGTTTGTTTATAGTTAGGTAATTTTATAAATATTGGCCAACCCTTTCAGTCTCTTCCACTGCCCAATATTATAATCCTCTTTGTTAAAAAAAATATTAAGAATAAATTTTTCAAAGGAAAAAGATAAGGGTCCAAACCTGCTGCCCTTGGACAAAACTCCCAGTGATGGCAGTCTATGTGTTAGCACCTTAAGGACGGCAAGATTAAGTCCAATATCTTCTGACACTTCTGCATTAGGCTGAGTTTCAGAATGAATTGTCTGGGAATGTTTTACATGTAGCACCCTGTGTTCCAGTTCCTTCTGCGTGGATACTTATTCTTGTGCAGAATCCCATTAACATCAGTGGACTCTGCGTGGAATAAGCGTGATGGCCGGAGTAATTGACGTAATTGTTTGTGGGATGATGCTCTTTAATGCAGAACAGGTGTGACAGGCTGTCACAGGGCTAGGGTGAAATGATATGAGAGGGAAAGTTCCCGCTAGAGGCTCTGGTGTTAACACACAATCACCCTCTCCGGGCAGGGGCTTTATTGCAGGGGGTTTGCAGTAAATTCAAATTGACTCCAATCTGGCAAAAGACTCTGGCTGCTTTCCTTCCAGGCACTCTTATAAGCAGTAGGCTAATAAAATGCAAACCACACAGGTATGTGTCATTCCCCCTGCTGAGATCCCTGTCATGGTTTCTGGTCAGCAGCATCCCACACAAGTGCTTAATTAGCTCCCAGCTGACAATGCCTCTTTAAAATGCCACTGAATCCCGGCTGGGGAATCAATCCCTCCCCCTCAAAACCAGGCCCTTGTATGATATAGCAGAGCATCATCTTAGAGGCACCACCCAGATGAGGGAAGCAGGGTTTTGGTGTCCTCTAAAGGCGGCACCAATAATACCTGTACATTCATCACACTTACCTATGATCTTAGGGCCAAATTGTTCCTTCAGTTGTACTCATTCAACCTCCCTGAAGTCCTATTTATATACTCATACAATATACCAGACCTTATATCCAACCCAAATACCTATATATACCAATGGGATTGTTCAGAGGTCAGTGAGAGCAGAACTTGGCCCCTAATGTTATCCTCAGATCTTTCATTTCACTTCCCTTGAGCTGTTTTGCCACTATTTCTCCCCTCACTACAAAAGCCAGCATTTAGCTACAGCTGTTGGCAGCTGGGTTACCCTTTTGATTCTTGATACAGTACTCAGAATAGGAAACATTAGGGGATCTCAGTGGTGGTAGTTACTGACTTTTCAATAACAAACATGATAACGCCAGGGAAAACATGCGGGAAAATATAAGGAAAAATAATATTCAACGTGATTTTACTTTTTCTCAATCTTTTTATGGGATTTTAAGCAATTTTTTGTTTTTGTTCATGGGAGAAACTAGCTCAAAAGTTTCATAAAGGTTTAGTTTCTTTAAAGTTAATAATGTCATTGCAGATAGGTAATGATGAGTTTGAAAAAACCTTAATGAGACATGACACATAAGGAAAGCAAAAAGAACCTCCATAGTTCTTAAGTATGAGCCTTGATTTGTTTTATTCATATGGGATTTTTAGCAGGCATTCAGAGTAGCAGCCGTGTTAGTCTGAATTCGCAAAAAGTACTCCTTTTCTTTCGGCACCTTAGAGACTAACAAATTTATTAGAGCATAAGCTTTCGTGAGCTACAGCTCACTGAAGTGAGCTGTAGCTCACGAAAGCTTATGCTCTAATAAATTTGTTAGTCTCTAAGGTGCCACAAGTACTCCTTTTCTTTTTGCGAATACAGACTAACACGGCTGCTACTCTGAAACCTGTCCTTTTCTTTCAGCAGGGATTGTTATTACAAGGGAGACCTTGGCATGCCTAATAACAGCAAATGTTATTTTGGGCATCCATTTCACATAATATTTTAGAATGGAAGAACTGTGGCAAGTCACCACTGGGATTTGATTTGATATGAGTTACTTATCAGGCACTGACTTCAGTGCTTCTATTTTTATTACTAAAAATTGCAACACAAAGCTGTTAAAAATTCTTCTTTAGCAAAAGGAAACAGATGATGTAAATATGTGGTAACATTACTTGAAAAAGGAGCAAAATGTTATATTACAAAATACAGAACTGTACTGTTATGCTGGATAATGCTACTATACTGAACATTTATTTGTCCTGGGCAAGTGGTATGATTCATCTTTGTCTAGTCCAGTGTCTAGCATAATCTATGACCATGGAAGACTGGGAGTCAGTCAGACTGAGACCATCTGGGAGAAAGCATTGGAAAAAGGAGCTATGAAAGCACTGGAAAAGGGCAGACCACTGGAGATGATCAGAGTGTTTCAGACAGAGGGAGAGCTGTCAAGTGTAACATTACTGATACACTGAAGGGGCGGGTGGGGGGGGGAAGTCTGTGGTTCCATCTACAGTACAAGTATAACTGAGTCAGGAGACCCAGTTATAACACAGTTGTCCTCTGACCCGGTTACAACACAGCACCAATTTACAGTGATGACAAGACCTTTACCATATGCATGGTTTAGAATCTCTAAATTAAGACTTTCACCAGGCTTGAGAGCACTGTTAGTGTCCTTTCTGCCCTAAAAATTGGAAACATGTTTTTCATCAGGTCACAGGGAAACTGTATTGTAATTGAGTCCTCTGAATCAATTGTAACTGTAATGTAGAGTGGGGGGTGGGAGGTCTACAACTCTTTTCCTAAACAGAAAAGCAGAACAAATCTGATATCTGGTTTAGTAAGACAATCCTTTAAAATGATTGCTAAAGGTTGCACATAAAATATATCAGAGAAAAGCTATTGATTTCAACTTTCTCCAATCCTCAGATGTTTGTTAACCTTTTAAAAATGAAGCTTCAGCAAAAAGGATTGAAAGGGGTTTAGTGTGGAGACCTAATCGTAGAGAACTCGCCAAAATGTAATCTGAGGTCATACATTTTTTGTTCCCATCCTCAGCATGCAGAAGTCTGGATCATAAAAGTAACAGTGTTGGCTGTGGGTCAAGTAACAACTAAAGTCATCTGTATGTAGAGTGGTGAAGGTGACATTGGTGCTAATACCAGGCTCAGGAAAAAGTAAAGTCTCCACAATCAATCTGAAGAATTTAGCTTTATACATTTCTGGCGAAGACCCTGTGACTCAGATTTTATAATTTTGGCATGTGGAAATTCTCTTATATACCCATAATAAGCAATTGCTAGAGACGAATGTGTATACATTCAACACTGACAACTGATACATACAGTTCTGTGCTCTTTGATCTCATGACTTACATTGGCAAGAGTCTGCATTGTTTCTCTCTTACCTAGTGAATATATTTGTGAGGTACTGGTATCATAACAGCATGTGGCAGTACAGGGCAAGGGAGAAAAAGAGTAAAAAAGCAAACAGCAACAAAAGTCAGGAAAAATGAATTTTCAGAAATAGGCCCAAAACAAAATTCCAGATCTGAATACTCCCAAAACTTTGGGGAGGAGGGAGCTGGGAATTCAAGCATGGTGTTTGATTCAAAGCATGCTCCTTTCTCTACCACCAGATTTGAGCAACCTTGAGCTTTCAACATTTGAAATGGGGATCTGGATTTTGTGTCCCATGCCTTAAACTGGTAATAGCAATGGGATTAATTAAGGATATTTTGCTCTTAAATATATGGCATTTGACATGATCAAAGCACTGCATAAAGGGCCTGAATGTATCCACTGAATCGCCCCAGCCTCTTACAAATGAGGGCCAGGAAGAAACTCTCACTATAATTGACCATTGCAGGATTTCCTACACCTTTCTCTGAAGCAGCTGGTTTTGGTCACTGTTGGAATCAAGAGACTGAATTAGATGGACCACTGGTCTACTCCAGTATTGCAATTCCTATGTTTCTATGACCTCCATCATGAGTGCTTGTTGCACGGCTGCATAGGAAAAAATGAATACATACCAGTATTAATAACTGGGCTATGTGGCATTAATAAATAATGTACACTAAAACATACTGTAATGCCACTGAGTTCCCCTATTTATGGTACAACTCCCAAGTATTCTAGTTTATATGTTTCAGCATGTATACATATAGCACTTATAAAAGGAATCTACAAACATAATTAATTATGTTTTTTATGATTCCTGACATCATGCAAGACAGTTAACAGTACACGTATACTAGTTATTTGTAGTAGTTCCCAGCCAATGGGAGCTGCGGAGCCAGCGCTTGTGGCAGGGGCAGCATAACAGAGTGCCCCTGGCCGTCCCTGTGCCTAGGAGCCAGAGGGAGATGTCGCTGCTTCCAGGGAGTTGCGCTGAGCGAGGCAGGGAGCCTGCCAGCCCTGCACCAACCAGATGCCTGACAACCCTACAATATCGGCACAAATGGTGTCCCGATTGTACATCGGTTGGGATGTGGGACAAAGTGTTAAATATTGGAACAATCCCAATTTTATCGGGAAATCTGATCACTTTAGTACTAGCATACTTGTTCCAAGGGTCAAAGCTTAGTGGTAAAGTGGATCCATCTCTGCTGTCTTCTGTCATCTAGCTTAATATATAGACACCACAGTGTCTAGTTCCTCTGTAAAAGAACAGGCCAGGAGTGGATGTTCTTACAGCAAAGCAGTGTAAGAGGCACCACAGGTTGGAGAACTGTTTAGGCAGTCCAGATTGTGCCCTAGGTAACGTCACACTTCTCAAATCTACCAACTAGGTGCCAAGCTGCACTTGTGTTTGTCACAGCATATCCTCAGCCAACTTCTGTCCCCAGGCCGACCTCTGTAGCTGTCTCAGCCAACTTCTGTCCCCATTGTGACCCCTGGAGATTCCTCAGCCAACTTCTGTCCTCATAGTGACGCCTGGAGCGGATCATCTTTATGTAGTCCATGTGCAATATTTGTCAATGGAGGGAAAAAGTCACTGACTTCCCCTCAGGATCCCCCAATCTGCAGGAGCTGGTGTAGGGAAGGTGGAGACCTATTCCCTGATCTAAGAGGACTAGGAGGGAACCAGGGGCAGCAGGGAAATCAGGGGTTGTTAGCATAGATGACTCATTCCTCCTGATGCTGGGGGGAGAGGGGCACAATGTAAAATGGAGGACCCGTGATTGCCTCACATGTCTCCACTGGGAGAAACTTCCAGCCCCACCTCCCTGGGCCAGGGCAACCACTCTTGCTGGTTCCTGGGGGGGCTGGGGCCACAGGAGTGGGCAGCAGATGCCTCTGGGCCCAGGCTTCTGGTGCATTCCCCAGCAACCCCCACCCTGCACCCAGCCTGGGACTGCTGCGTTTTCCCCACCCCACCAAAGTTTTACCGGTGGGGGGAGCCTCTGTCTTTCTGCTCCACCTTCCCCCCAGCACATTCAGCCCCTGTCCCTGGCAACCAGGCCCAGGTGTGGAGTGGGACAGAGCCACTTCTCTTGTGACTGAAGATGGCTGCTCAGGGTCGCTGCTCTGTGCAGCAGGGTAACTTCCTGAGAGAACCTGGCTGGGGAGGTGGCGGCGGTGGCCCACCCTCTCCGCTTCCCAACCGGGCCTAACTACCAGGAACAGGGGACAAGCATGCTGGGGGTAAGTGCAGCGGGAGAAGGACAAAGCCCCTCTCGCTCTTCCCCCAGCAGGCCAAGAAGAAATCTGGTTGGCACTTGACCCTGCATGCCCCCCCTACGATCACCTATGGTTGTTGGGGAGGTGTTGGTGTGGGAGTGTCTAGAAGAGGGATTGTTGGTGTGAGGCAGTGGGAAGAACTTGGGTAGGGGTTTCCAGGAGTCTGGGGCCTGTGGTCTTGGGGAGCAGTCTTCCTCATGCATCCCCCCTTCTGTCCCATCCTCCCATGCCTTATGTCTACACTACGAAATTAGGTCGAATTTATAGAAGTCGGTTTTGTAGAAAGCGTTTTTATACAGTCGAGTGTGTGTGTCCCCACACAAATGCTCTAAGTGCATGTAGTCGGCGGACTGTGTCCACAGTACCGAGGCAACAGTCGACTTCCGGAGCTTTGCACTGTGGGTAGCTATCCCACAGTTCCCGCAGTCTCCACTGCCCATTTGAGTTCTGGGTAGAAATCCCAGTGCCTGATAGGGCTAAAACATTGTCGCGGGTGGTTCTCGGTACATATTGTCAGGCCTCCATTCCCTCCCTCCCTCCCTCCGTAAAAGCAAGGGCAGACAATCGTTTTCCACCTTTTTTCTTGAGTTACCTGTGCAGATACCATACCACGGCAAGCATGGAGCCCGTTCAGCTAACCGTCACCGTATGTCTCTTGGGTGCTGGCAGACATGGTACTGCATTGCTACACAGCAGTAGTTTATTGCCTTTTGGCAGCAAACAGTGCAGTATGACTGGTAGCCGTCATCGACATAGTCCTGGGTGCTCTTTTAACCGGGCACCTGGGCAAACATGGGAGTGACTCAGCCAGGTCATTTCCCTTGTTTCATCTCATGGCGATTGAGTCCTACCAGCAGTGCACTGTCTTTTAATCTGCAGCTAGCAGAAGACGATGGCCAGTAGTCATACTGCACCATCTTCTGCCGAGCACCCAGGAGGTGATGATGGCTAGCAGTCACACTGCACAGTCTGCTGCCAGCATGATATATAAAGATAGATGAAGTGGCTCAAAACAAGAAACAGACCAGATTTGTATTGTTTTCATTTTCTCCTCCCTCTGTGAAATCAACAGCCTGCTAAACCCAGTTTTGAGTTCTATCCTTGAGGTTTTGAGTTCTATCCTTGAGGGGGCCATTCAGTTTCTCGCAAAGCCACCCCCTTTGTTGATTTTAATTCGCTGTAAGCCAACCCTGTAAGCCATGTCGTCAGTCACCCCTCCCTCCGTCAGGGCAACAGTGGACAATCGTTCCGCGCCTTTTTTCTGTGCAGACACCATACCACGGCAAGCATGGAGCCTGCTCAGATCACTTTGGCAATTAGGAGCACATTAAACACCACACGCATTATCCAGCAGTATATGCAGCACCAGAACCTGGTAAAGTGAAACTGGGCGAGTAGGCGACATCAGCGCGGTGATGAGAGTGATGAGGACATGGACACAGACTTCTCTCAAAGCAGGGGCCTTGCCAATATGGGCATCATGGTGCTAATGGGGCAGGTTCATACGGTGGAACGCCGATTCTGGGCTCAGGAAACAAGCACAGACTGGTGGGACCGCATAGTGTTGCAGGTCTGGGACGATTCCCAGTGGCTGTGAAACTTTCGCATGCGTAAGGGCACTTTCATGGAACTTTGTGACTTGCTTTCCCCTGCGCAAGAATACCAAGATGAGAGCAGCCCTCACAGTTGAGAAGTGAATGACAATAGCCCTGTGGAAGCTTGCAATGCCAGACAGCTACTGGTCAGTCGAGAATCAATTTGGAGTGGGCAAATCTACTGTGGGGGCTGCTGTGATGCAAGTAGCCAACGCAATCAAAGATCTGCTGATATCAAGGGTACTGACCCTGGGAAATGTGCAGGTCATAATGGATGGCTTTGCTGCAATGGGATTCCCTAATTGTGGTGGGGCCATAGATGGAACCCATATCCCTATCTTGGCACCGGAGCACCAAGCCAGCGAGTACATAAACTGCAAGGGGTACTTTTCAATAGTGCTGCAAGCACTGGTGGTTCACAAGGGACTTTTCACCAACATCAACGTGGGATGGCTGGGAAAGGTACATGACGCTCACATCTTCAGGAACTCTGGTCTGTTTCAAAAGCTGCAGGAAGGAACTTTCTTCCCAGACCAGAAAATAACCCTTGGGGATGTTGAAATGCCTATTGTTATCCTTGGGGACCCAGCCTACCCCTTAATGCCATGGCTCATGAAGTCATACATAGGCAGCCTGGAGAGTAGTCAGGAGCTGTTCAACTACAGGCTGAGCAAGTGCAGAATGGTGGTAGAATGTGCATTTGGACATTTAAAAGCGCGCTGGCACAGTTTACTGACTCGGTTAGGCCTCAGCGAAACCAATATTCCCACTGTTATTACTGCTTGCTGTGCGCTCCACAATATCTGTGAGAGTAAGGGGGAGACATTTATAGTGGGGAGGGAGGTTGAGGCAAATAGCCTGGCTGCTGGTTCTGCACAGCCAGACACCAGGGCGGTTAGAAAAGCACAGAAGGGTGCGGTGCACATCAGAGAAGCTTTGAAAACCAGTTTCATAACTGGCCAGGCTACGGTGTGAAAGTTCTGTTTGTTTCTCCTTGATGAACTCCCCCGCCCCTTGGTTCACTCTACTTCCCTGTAAGCTAACAACCCTCCCCACCTCCCTTCGATCACCACTTGCAGAGGCAATAAAGTCATTGTTTCTTCACATTCATGCATTCTTTATTAATTCATCACACAAATAGGGGGATAATTACTAAGGTAGCCCAGGAGGGGTGGTGGAGGAGGGAAGGACAAGGCCACACAGCACTTTAAAACTTTAAAACTTATTGAATGCCAGCCTTCTGTTACTTGGGCAATCCTCTGGGGTGGAGTGGCTGGGTGGCCGGAGGCCCCCCACCACTTTCTTGGGTGTCTGGGTGAGGAGGCTATGAACTTGAGGAGGAGGGCAGTTGGTTACACAGGGGCTGTAGTGGCAGTCTGTGCTCCTGCTGCCTTTCCTGCAGCTCAACCATACGCTGGAGCATATTAGTTTGATCCTCCAGCAGCCTCAGCATTGCATCCTGCCTCCTCTCATCACGCTCCTGCCACCTTTCAGCTTCAGCCCTCTCTTCAGCCCGCCACCTCTTCTCCCGGTCATTTTGTGCTTTCCTGCACTCTGACATTGTCTGCCTCCATGCATTCATCTGTGCTCTGTCAGTGTGGGAGGACAGCATGAGCTCAGACAACATTTCATCGTGAGTGTGTTTTTTTCGCTTTCTAATCTTCGCTAGCCTCTGGGAAGGAGAAGATCCTGTGATCCTTGAAACACATGCATCTGGTGGAGAAAAAAAAAGGGAGAGTGGTATTTGAAAAGACATATTTTATAGAACAATGGGTACACTCTTTCACAGTAAACCTTGCTGTTAACATTACATACATAGCACATGTGCTTTTGTTACAAGGTCGCATTTTGCCTCCCCTCACCGCGTGGCTAACAGCGGGGAACATTTCTGTTCAGCCATAGGCAAACAGCCCAGCAGGAATGGGCACCTCTGAATGTCCCCTTAAGAAAAGCACCCTATTTCAACCAGGTGACCATGAATGATATCACTCTCCTGAGGATAATACAGAGAGATAAAGAACGGATGTTGCAAACATACACTGCAATGCTTTGTTCTACAATGATTCCCGAGTACGTGCTACTGGCCTGGAGCGGTACTACCATGGCATGTCCTACCATAGTGGATGGAATAAGGCTGCCCTTCCCAGAAACCTTTTGCAAAGGCTTTGGGAGTATATCCAGGAGAGCCACGAATGCCAGGGCAAATTAATCATTAAACATGCTGGCTTTTAAACCTTGTATAGTATTTTAAAAGGTACACTCACCAGAGGTCCCTTCTCCACCTGGTAGGTCTGGGAGGCAGCCTTGGGTGGGTTCGGGGGGTATTGGCTCCAGGTCCAGGGTGAGAAACAGTTCTTGGCTGTCGGGAAAACCGGTTTCTCCTCTTGTTTTCTGTGAGCTATCTACAGCCTCATCATCATCATCTTCCTCATCCCCAAAACCTGCTTCCGTGTTGCCTCCATCTCCATTGAAGGAATAAAACAACACGGCTGGGGTAGTGGTGGCTGAACCCCCTAAAATGGCATGCAGCTCATCAGAGAAGCGGCATGTTTGGGGCTCTGACCCGGAGCGGCCATTCGCCTCTCTGGTTTTCTGGTAGGCTTGCCTGAGCTCCTTAAGTTTCACACGGCAGTGCTTCAGGTCCCTGTTATGGCCTCTGTCCTTCATGCCCTGGAGATTTTCACAAATGTTTTGGCATTTCGAAAACTGGAACATAGTTCTGATAGCACGGATTCCTCTCCCCATACAGTGATCAGATCCCGTACTTCCCATTAGGTCCATGCTGGAGCTCTTTTGCGATTCTGGGACTCCATCGTGGTCACCTCTGCTGATGAGCTCTGCATGGTCACCTCTGCTGATGAGCTCTGCATGGTCACCTACAGCTTGCCATACTGGCCAAAGAGGAAATTGAAATTCAAAAGTTCATGGGCCTTTTCCTGTCTACCTGGTCAGTGCATCTGAGTTGAGAGTGCTGTCCAGAGCGGTCACAATGGAGCACTCTGGGATAGCTCCCGGAGGCCAATACCATCTAACTGCGTCCACAGTACCCCAAATTCGACCCAGCAAGGCCGATTTCAGTGCTAATCCCCTTGTCAGGGGTGGAGTAAGGAAATTGATTTTAAGAGCCCTTTAAGTCGAAAAAAAGGGCTTCGTCATGTGGATGGGTGCAGGGTTACATTGATTTAACGCTGCTAAATTCGACCTCAACGCCTAGTGTAGACCAGGGCTTATATTGATCCTTTTACCTTTCTACCAGCTGCTGCTGCCTCCTTCCCTTCCCTGCTGGGCCTACACTGGCCTTCAGCCACCAGGGGGAGCAAAGAGAGAGTATGCACAGACACACCATCTGGTTTCTTGCAGCCAGACTCTGCGAGGTCCCCAGGGGACAATGGAGCTACTGCCACTGCTGACTCCCAGCCCAAATGTGATACCACACTGCATCTCAGGAGTGCTGTTTCAGATTGTGGGAAGGGTGTGTGTAATTTATAGCATGGGCCCAGGGTCCTAAGTGGCCCCTGGACTCTCTTACATCTTATCCTTCAAAAACTCCAAAAGTCAATCTATTCCAGGAGCATTTGTTGTGATTTTTTTCTATATTTTTAATAATAATTCATATATATTTACTACAACAAAATTACCAACACAAGACAAATTGGCAACTTCTAAAGCTAAGCAACCTGCACCTGTGACATGCAGAGCCAGGATCAAATGACACCTAATTTTCAAGCTTATAAAAAAACAGAGCTCAGAATCCATGGGAGACAAATACAGTAAAATATTATTGATCTCCCAGCTTTGATGTATCAGTCTTTTATCCTTTACATAGGGTAGCAGTGCAGTCATACAGTATGATACATTGCTACTATTTTTAGTAGAGAAAAATCAAATAATTTACTTTTAAAAAAATCTATTGATACCAATATATATAGCCCCCATTATCATGCCTCAAGGACATTTACTGCAGTCTGTTGTGGTCCCTATTGTTTAAATACAAAAAAATAATTCCAGCTGGTTTTCTGGTTTTCCTCATTCTAATGTGAAACATGAAACTACTGATATGGTCCCACTAAATTGTTTATAAATGGAAGTTTTAGCAGCTAGTTACTCATGTTGCAAATTGAGGAGAGGGAGACTGAAACCATTTATCAAAGGCATGAGATTAAGGTGGACGAGCTGAGAAGCTGAGGTATTTATTTTAGATGTTGGGGCTGGAACATTTTGACACAGGAAACAACTAAGTTGAAACATTTTTTGAAGTGAGGGATCTCATGGAAGCAAAAGGCTTCTGATATCAGCTATTAGAGTGGATAACATCTTGGTCTTTCATTTTAGCAAAATAATCAATGGCCTTGTTGTCATGCAGGTGTTTTGCAGCTTTGCACTCAGAGGCTAAAGCAGCAATTTTTGTGATGCAGTGTGCACCTTGGCAGCTTCAACTTCTTTACAAGACTGTGAAAATGGGTGCCTTTGATACCTAATTTAGCTTGTTATAAAGGTTTCATAGTAGCAGCCGTGTTAGTCTGTATTCGCAAAAAGAAAAGGAGTACTTGTGGCACCTTAGAGACTAACACATTTATTAGAGCATAAGCTTTCGTGAGCTACAGAAGTGAGCTGTAGCTCACGAAAGCTTATGCTCTAATAAATGTGTTAGTCTCTAAGGTGCCACAAGTACTCCTTTTCTTCTTGTTATAAAGGTAACCCATGCCTGTTTAGTGTGGCACTCTGTCCCTCTGTAGTGGCAGCTAGACCAACTAGCTAAGCCTGCTACAAACCTTGGGTAAAAAACATGTATCGTGCAGCTCATGTATTTAGCTCCCCAGTCCCAAGTTTGGTCCTGGCCACTGCCTGGGATCGGTCAGTGTTACATAATTAAGAAAATTGTCACTCTTCGGATTATAAGCATTTAGTGCAGAAAGCGAGTTAGAAATGATTCATCTGTCAAGCTCAGCAATAATTCTATACAGCACAGGATGGTAGAAATCGGTTTTTATATATTCTTGACTTGTCTTGGGAACATCATGTGTTGATAGCTGACCCAGAGTGCCAGAAACAAAGAACTGTGGCAGCTTGGAGGAAATTTTGTTTGTTGTTTGTGGTCTTGTTGTTTTTGTATTATTAAGATCAACTTCTGCTACTGGCTGACTGGAAAGGGCAATCTCAAGTTCCTTGGTCATGTTTTCGGCTTCATCACAGAGCTCCTTCCATTTGCTTTCAGATGATCTCATTTGCTGAAGAGCAGCAATATTGCTTGCTGCTAATTCTAGGGCACTACATTAATTTAGGTTTTCATTTTGCAGTTCTTCTGAAGAACTGTTCAAATTCTTGAATATTTTTTTCCAAAACTAAGATCCTCAGCATAAAGAAATAGCTCTTCAGTCTCTCCAACAGGCCCTTTTCAGTGCTAGCTAATATTCCATCAGCTGTCTGAACTGAAATAGCTTCCAGTGTTTCCACTACAGTGCTATATCTTGCATGAAGTTCTTACATAGAATCATATTGCCAAGACCGAGTTTCACATTACCCACCAAGCTCAAGGACTTTCAAGCCTAGCTCTTGTTGTACTTTAAAAAACAGCTTATGGTGATTGTAACTACTGTTGAGGAACATGTAGAGCTCCTGAGCAAATATAAAGACTTCCTGGCACTGGATGATGCTAAAACATGTCTGCAATAACGAGATTAACCCTGTGAGAATGACAGTAATTGATATCAAGCTTCAACGCTGTAGCTCTTGAATAGATCAGGTTAGAAAACAATTCGGCATTTAGGTTTTCCATGTGGAATTACCCTAGAGCTCTTTCCTGAATGATTACTTTTCAATGATAGTTCACTAGGAGACACAGCTGTTCTTTTTTTGATACATCTTTAGTTTCATCAACAATGACAGAAAAATACTTGGCTTGTCTTCTTCAACTCTTCAACAGTGCTTTCTCCTCGGAGTTATGCAGCAAAATATATATTATTATATTATATATATATTATATATATTTATTCATTCTGGTACTGGTGAGATGTATAACATCCACACAAGCTTGCTAGTCAATTGTAAAGGGAGGGCTGAACCCAGAGTTCAGCGGTGTATCTGCAGAGTTCACCTCCCACCCTGGGTGGAGCGTGGGTAAAGAGGCACTTTACTCACTCTGCTGCTCAGGCACTTGCTCGCAACCACTCTCTGCAGGTCTCTGCTCTGGCCCTTTCTGCCAGCCGCCCTTCTGGCCACTTGCCACACCTCTCCACCAGCTACCCTGCTGGCCACTCACTGCGCCTCTCCAACCACTCATTTGCCAGCTGACTGTTAGTCACCTTCTGCTGCCACCTACCTCTCTGCTCTGACCTCTTCATATCAGTCTCATAGGGTTTGTGTACACTGGCACTTTACAGCACTGCAACTTTCTCGCTCAGGGGTGTGAAAAAACACCCCCCTGAGCACAGCAAGTTTCAGCACTGTAAAGGGCCAGTGTAGATAGTCACCAGCACTGGGAGCTGTACCCCTTGTGGAGGTGCTTTTTTAGAGTGCTGAGACAGCTGTCTCCCAGCACTCTGCCGTGACTACAAAGCCATGTTAAAGTGCTGCCAAGTCAACACTTTAACATTGCCAGTGTAGACTAATTTTCAGCTCTTTGCAGGCTGGGCAGAAATACTGCCCCATCTCAGGTGATTTCAGCGATTTTTAGCTCTTAGCAGGCAGGGCAGAAATACAGTCCTACCACAACTGATTTCAGCTCTGATTAAGCACTTAAAATAACAAAGACACTCCTGATGAAGCCTATCTAGCTCTTTCTTTGAATCAGGGGAGGGGAACAGGTTAAACCAGTCCAGGATCCTCAGTGGATAGGCCACACCTACTGGCTAGGACACCTGTCCCCACCCCTGTTGCTTTCACAGGGCTTCTGGCATTCAAGCCCCTGGCTTAACAAGGTCCTTTGAGCTGAGAGTGATCCCCTCATTTGGGACAGGTGAAGCGCAGCCCTGCCTCCCTGCACCCACACAACAAAGCCCACAACATTGGCAACAGCACCCCACCACCCCTGCACTCAGCACCAAAGTGACTTGTAATCCAACACAAGTCAAAGTTGATTATTTTGAGCAGTCCTGCTCTATCTGCTGGATATCTAAGAAGAGTAGGTGTGTTCATGTAAATCAGTTTGCTCCAGAAGTCTCTCCCTCTCCTAGCTAGATGTCAGGGGAGAATTCATTCAGTTCATTTAGACCCTTACAGAAGAAAGTAATTTCTATGTGTTTCCTATCCCCAAAAAGCAGTAGCCTGTCTTGTACAGAGGATGGATATCTTTAAATATTACCTCACCCACCTTGTCTATCTAATATCCTGGGACCAACATGGCTACAACTACACTGCATTTCAACATTCTGTAAATTTTCAGTTTTGGTAGCATGACAACTGGCCATGAGCATGTCTGCAACACATACTGAATTATTAGTTTCAGTTTTCTCATACTCTTGCCACTGATGCCTGGAACTGACTGCATGCTGTTTTAACACACACTGAAAACCTTTCCATTTCTTAAAGCCACAGTCAGTGAATGGTCTGTTGTCAAACTGTTTTCCTGGTCTAACTGTGCTTTGAGTAGCTAAGTGACAGCATGGAAAACAAAAAACCAGAATCCGTTACAGCTGAGTATTCAGTGAATGGGTACATTGAAAACCAACTGTAGTTGTAACATTGACCATTAGTAAAAGGATATTAATTCAGTTTAGATTGCACAGTGAAACATCTACAACTGGGGAGGTGCTATTATTATTCCCAGTGTGAGTAGGTAACAAACTCTGCTTGCTACAACCTTTTGTTCCTGATATCAGGGCATACAGGGCTTCCTAAGGTATGCAGGTGTTGACCATTGATGTATCATCCTGTATATTTTTCCCTGTTGATGGCAGGACACTGCTACCTGCAGAAGCATTTCCACAATTATTTTTCAAGGATGTCTCTTCAGTTCCACAATTTTCATTTTCAGCATCCTTTTGTTTAAGAAAATGATAAAATATTTGAACCTGCAATGGCAATAAGCAGCTTTGATGGGTGGGGGTAATGTATCAGCCATCTTGGGGACAAATGCAAATTTCTAGCTATAGTCCCTCTAATCTCATTCTGAATCAGCTACAATGCCAGTGTTGCCCTTTAGCCTGTACTAGGGCTATGCCACAGGACATACTGCAAGCTATGCAACCATACCCCACTCCACCCAAACTTTGTTTTAATAGAAGGGTTGCTCCTCCACACCCAAAATAAATACAATATTGAATATAAAACCATCATTATTGTCTACCCACTCAATAAACTGTAGACTAAGGGCTTGTCTACACAGGAAAGTTATATTGGTGTAAGCTAAAGTGTGAATTAAAACAGATATAGTTATATTGATACAATTCCCCATGTGAACACTCTTATTCTCATATGAGTGACTTTTTTTTCTCTTCAGTTTACCTTACTCTTCTTGGGAAGATGGTTAAGCTAAACAGAAAAAAAATCCACCCCTACAACGGAACATGTACATAGGGGGTTAAAAAGATATAATTAGTATGTTGTATATTCATTACTGCTAATGAATATACAACATATATCTTGGGGCAGAGACTGTCTTTTTATCCTGGGTTCACATGGCACCTAGCACAATGAAGTCCTGATCCATGACTGTATCTACAATACATATTATTATTATTATTTTATTATTATTATTTATTATCCCAATGAGCCATTGATATTCATGGATATTCCATTAAGAATATCTGCAGAATCAGGGATTGAGGTTCAATATTGTAGAGATGTGTATTTGAATATAAATATTGCAGCCAAAGCTCCAAGTGAACATCATTTGGAACACCATGCTACTGTAGTTCTCAGTGAAGGTGAAATTGATCCCTGTGCACCTATGTTTCACTTAAGGCCCACTTAGGCTTTGTCTACACTGGCAAGTGAACGACAAAACTTTTGTCGTTCAGAGGTATTAAAAAAGCACACACCCCCAGAGAGAAAAGTTTTGTCGAGGAAAAGCACTGGTGTGAACAGTGCTGCCAACAAAACTACCACCACTCATGCAGGGGTGGAAGATTTTGTCATCGGCAGGAGAGCTTTCTCCTGCTGACAGACAGCAGCTACACTACGCACCTTTTAGCACCACAGTGGTAGTGGAACAGTTGTGTTGCTAAAAGCTGCGTAGCGTAGACATAGCTTTAATCCCTGTTTTGAGGGTTAAAGTGGTGCATTGGATTTTTGCAAGCTTCTTTATGAGGTGAATTTTGCCTTGCAGAATAGGATACTTCACAGACAAATGCCTGAAACAGAGTAACTTCCACCAGGTAGAAATCTGAGCAATTGTATAATCTAATACTGTCTCTTGAGTTTTAGTCAGGTTGCCTTGTGAATCATAGTAATTAATCCTGCATTCTTTGTGCTGAAAATTTATCCCACATGCTCAATGTTATTTATAGGGACTAGCCAGAAGACAGGAATGGGCAATCTGCCAGCATACTCTAAGGTGCTACATATCAATGTACAAATTAGAATGATCTGGTTAGTAAAGTGACAAGAAATTCTTTCATTCCTTATTTTTCAAAGACATATATACTTAAAACAGATTGTCTCTATCTCTCTCAACTGGAAAGGATCCAGCAATGTATGAGGTTGTTTGTAGTCAGAGTGAACTCTCTAAATTGTTCTTTCTTCACCTGGAGATTTAATGCTCTGAGTCAGGTTACATTGGTGTTTGATTTCTAGCACTGCCCTAGGTGACAAAATCTTAATCTCAGCTAAATGGGAGATTGATGTGGTTTCCTATGAATCAGAAACATCTGCTTAAGCTATTAATGGTTTGGTGTCCTATCCCACTCCTGCGGAAGTCAATATGAACTCTGCTATTGACTTCAATGGAAACAGGATCAGGCCTTCAATGACCAAGATTAACAGTAGAGAGTCTTCCATTGATGTTTCTATGTTTTGCACAACTTGTAGTAGTTAAGTGCATGTTTGCTTCTGCAGAAGTGCACATCCTGAAGCACTTACACATACAAAACTCTCATATGCCTTAGAGCTTGTTTAGATGGGAAAGTTTTACCAGTTGTACAGGTTATTGTTACACTGATATAACCCCATGTACGGCCATTCGTATTCCTGTAAATTTAGCTTAAACCCCTTCCCAAGTGCCATAAGGTAAACTGAAAAAAGGTGCTTCTATTCTGGAATAAGTGTGTGTCCACATGGGGAGTTATCCTGGTATAACTATATTGGTTTAAACTCACACCTCATGTTATATTGAAATAAACTTTCCCAGATAGACAGAGCTTCAGTAAGAGCTACAGTATTTGCTCATGAACCACAGTGGGAATTATATGCCTATTAAATGCAAAGCAACAGTGGTAAGATGAGACATGTCCAAGTTATAGTTGAACATGCCACCTTAGCTCTTCTGTCTCATTTGTATTCGTTATGATTCAGGGCTAGATTGGGACATTTATGCAAGAAGTGGTGTGGAGTTCATCATAAGAAGAACACCAGACAGATTGTTCCTCTGGCAGGAGGAACAGTCTCTAGCAGACTTAGTCAGTGTGCACAGGGGTGGGGAGCTACGCTTTGTGATAATCTATAAGCCTGTAGGGGACCAGAACCCAAACCTGCAGAGCCTTAGACAGCTGACATCCCACATTGCCACCAGGAGGGCAGGCTAAGCTATATCCTAGGAGTACTGTGGACAGTGGCGGATTAGGCATTGGGCCAATGGGCCCCATGCACAGTGGCCCCAGAAAAATGGGTGCCCCCGCACTTCGACCCACTCAGCCCGCCTGGTGCTCCTGCTGGGAGAGTGGAGTCAGGGTGCTGGGGCTTGCCCCGCTTTGCCTGCCCAGCGCTGCTGCTGGGGAGCAGGGTTGGGGTGCTGGGGCTTGTCTCGCTCCGCCCGGCACTCCTGCCAGGGAGTGGAGTTAGGGCATGGGGGCTTGCCTCACTCTGCCATCCGCTCCTGGACCCCACTCCTCCCCGGCAGAAGTGTTGGGTGGGCCACGGAGGAGGGGACTGCAGGCAGAAGGAGTGGGAAGGGCCCCCACATGCTGTGGCCCAGGGGCCCACAAAACTGTAATCCACCTCTGATTGTGGAGAGTACAGACCACAGGAAGTACTGGCCAAAATGTCCAGAGTGACAAAATCTGCAGCCCTCTGATTGGCCCAGCACACTATTTAACCCTGGAAGGTTGCCCCAGGAAGTTGTCTGGGCAACCATATAGACTTCTGGCCTCCTGTGACGCTTGAACACATCTTGATTTCTGATCTCCAGTCTCCATCCCCAGCCTGGTAGCTCTCTCTGATCTCTGACCCTGGCCTAAGTCAGACCCTGACTCTTGCTTATCAATTCTGGTTCTAGTGATTACTCCAGTCCCTGCTCACTGAGTACTACTTCCTGGCTCTCCTTGACTTATGGGCACAAGCCCCAGCCATGACTGCTAGGGAAGACTGCTGTGCCCTGGTCCCTTACACCACCATTTGGCTGGTGCAGGTTGCTCCCATACAGTGTCCTGCTTTGATCCTTCTACCATTGTGGTGCGGGAGTGGAGTTTGCATTATGGTCCAACGTCTTCCCTCTCCATGTTTGGGGAAATTACTGTCTGAGGGGGGAGAGAGCAAGTGGTCTCTGTACTCTACTACTAGTACTGTAGGAGGTCTTTGTTTCACTATTCAAGTTAGGGAGGCTTCTTGGATGGCCCCATCACCCTGGAGCCATGCAAGGGCCATGCCAGTTTTTCCAGCTGTCTCCGAATGCTTTTTCTCAAATAATACAGTATAAGGTCAGACAGCTTTTTTTTTCTACAGCTTGCCTTGTGTGATTGTTTCATTTATTCTTTAAAACTGCAAGTCATAAATTCTGCCTCTGAACTCTTTTTAACCAGCACATTTTCTGTTCCTAGCAAGCTCTTTACTTAAGATTGGATGGCATCAGGCTGCTGACTGGTCAGCACTCCAGTCTTTCTGCCGGGCTTTTAAAACAGGTCTTGCTATTATTTTTAAGACTCTTGAGCCTGATCCTCAGCTGGTGTAAATAACAAACTCCATTTAGTCCACTAGTCGAGGGTCAGGACTTTTGTTTCTTCAGATGATGGCTTCACTGGTCAGGCTGAGGGTACCTAACATCTTGCAGGTACCCCTTATAGGTTTGTCTAAGTAACAGACTGTTGCCATTTGAACATGACTGTGAAGAATCAGATTTAGCTGACAAGATGCTGACCGCAACTCATTGTTGACTATGGTTAGTGTTGCCAATATGCCCAATTTTACTGCAAGTCACACCATGATGTTTGAATCCTTGGGGCTGGCAGTACTGCTAGGCCACATTCATGTCAGCTAATTGGGATTAAATCCTGATCCCACAGGGGAGAATTGTTGGCCAAATCCTTATTGGGTGTAAACTGGTATAGTGCAGATTGCTAGTATTTCAATAGGGTTTGTCGTGTTTTCATTTCACATGCAGGGGAAAATGTTGGCATGGTTAGATTTCCAACTGGAGATATTACAGTACAAGTATTTATTAGTTATATTCAGCTGTTAAGCACTCATTAATATTACTGCAATGAAATTGGTTCCTGTAATACTGGAAAGAGGCATTATGACTAGCCAGTTGTCTTTTCTCTTATTCCATCATTATTCTTGAGCCCATGGCTCAGGTTATGTGACTCTGGAATGTCAAGTAAAGGATTTATTTTTCCATCCATCAGCTTATACTCTGTGTGCACTTGGATGGCATTCTGCTCATATAGCCTGGTTGCACAGTAATTCACCTTATAATCCATTGTATCAACATAGACTGTCCAATGTCCAAGCTCGTAGTAAGATGGCTGATACTTTATGTAGTGTACTGTCCTGAAACCACTCTTCTAAAATGCTCCCCTAGGGGCCAAGCTCTCTGGACTCAGAGTTCCTTACAATTTCAACAAGGTATTTTGCAATATCTTCTTTACCTTGAGAGAGGGAAAAAATATTCAGAAACGGTGCTTACTGCCCTCTAGCCTGCCCATATGTTCCCGAAATGCAGCATTGAGGTATGTTGCCGGGCAGAGTGAAAAAGTGTGTATTGTCTCTGCTTGTACAGGAGGATTGCATTCTCCTGAGCACCTTCAACAAATGCACTAGAATGTTTATTTATTTTGTGAAGGTGATGCTCATGGAAGGGAGACTGTAGTGGGATGGTTACCCTGCTCCGGCCCTGAAGGGGTTAAAGAAGTCCTGGAGAGGGCTGCAGCTGGGAAAAAAAGCTAGGTTGATTGGGGGATGCAGGCACAGCTGGGGCCACACCCCAATTAGGCCACAGCTGGCCCTATAAGAGGGCTGACGGCCAGAAGCTGGAGGAGTCTCTCTCTCTGGCAGTGGAGAGAGAAGGACCTGGCTGCCTGGGAGAGACGGGTACTTGGAGTGGAACAGGGCTGGGGAAGGGCTAGAGGAGCTGGGGAGCTCCAGCCTGGAAAACCCCCAGGCTGCAGGCCTTGCTAAAGGCCAGGAAAGGTACTGGGGCTACAGAGGTGTAGCCTGGGAATAGGCAGAGGTAGCTGGTCCAACCCCCTTGCTGATGCTGAATGGTTTACGGACTGCAGTCTGCCCCAGTGAGTGGGGGCTAGATGCTGACTGGCAGTAGCTTCTGAGGCAAAAGCCGGTGGGGACAGAGGGTTGGGGGTTCCCCTGGGTGGGGAGACCCAGATTGTGGGCTACTGCTGGTGGGGCAGAACCCTGATGTAGAGAGCTACCAGGGGTCCAGGAGGAAAGAGCTAATTCCCAAGACACCCAGCAGGAGATGCCACACTGGTGAGTCGTCGCTTCGCTACAGAGACACTAAAGCAGAAACAGAGACAAAGCATGTTTCTTATGCAAGGCAGTATGGCCTGGCAGATAGAGTACTGGACTGGAACTCAGGAAGCCTCTTTACTATTCCCAGCTTGACCATGGGTCTGCTGGGTAAGGTTGGGCAACTCACCTTACTTTCCTTAGCCCTAGTTTTCCCCTGTTATATAGTGGGGAGAATGACATCTTCTTTATAAAGCACTCCAAGCTCTACCGACTGAAAAATGGTAGGACTTAGATATTATTATATACCTCTGTCAAATCATCTCATGGGTGACCTCCTATACTCCATTATTACAGGTATAGACCTGTCCTGAATAAACCTACCAATCCTGGGCTTGAATCATGTAGCATGAAATTCACCCCTGCACAGAGAACCAGCACAAGCCTAAGCAGCTCTAAGGCTGTAGGTGCACAGGCCTTCTGCCCCGGGGAGTGACTGTATCTTCATCAGTCCTTATTCAGTTACATGCCAATGGGGAATTTTGCCAGATGAAGGATTGTTATGAGCTGCATGTAAAGAGTTTAACACAAGAAGCTATTTGTAGTGCACACGTTTTATTGGTCCTACAAAACTCAGGAATAATGCTGCGTATTCTTGAGCATCATCTACTGGCAATTTATGCATTACCCAGTTATTTATGTATATACAGACAATTCTGTTTGATAGAGAAGTTCTCAATAAGGATTTCTTGATTTGAGCTATGTTGAATAGACCTAAATCAAATGTCTGTCTTTACTATATGGACAACTGTCCAACTATGGATAAGACTGAGCTCCTGTACATTTAATTTAAGTAGGGTGACCATATTTCCCTATGCTGAATACAGGAGACGTGGTAAAATTACTCATATTCAAGTGAGTTCAACAGCAATCAATCAGAACTATGCAGTGCAAACGTTCAAATTAACTCGGTTCAAGTTGACTGAGCTCCTGTTAAAAAGAAATACCGTGTAGTTGGATTCTTTTTATTTACCTTCTTATCTTTAAGGCTTCAGGGTTCACACAGGGAGGGGTGACACACACACCCCTACCCCCACCCACCCACAGGGAGGGGTGACACACACACACTCCTGTACACATCTCTCGCAGAGTAGAGGTGACTGACCGACTTGACTCTCCCTGACCAGTGCTTGCCACCCTCCATGCCTGGCTGGGCCCCTGGGACAGACCTGCCTCTCCTGGTACCCGGCACCATGTCTTCCTGAGGCAACATGTGTGCGGGGAACACTCAGGGTCACGTTCCCTCTGTCCCAGATTTCTGCCAGGGTTTACACCAGAATGTGGCCAGCAACACCCTTTTGGCACTGTGCAGAAGGAAAGGGACAGGAGCTGCTTCCAGCCGCAGGGAAGGAGGAAACGGGGAAGGGATGACCTGGTCATTGCCTTTGCAGCGCTCACCTCTTTTTCTTTTCCCCCTCTGCGCTCCCACCATGGATGGAAGCAGCTTGTTCCTTCCTGCCCACACAGTGTCGAAAGGCAGCTAACACCTCCAGGCTGCTGCTGGCCACCGACATAACCCAGCCACCTCCTGTCCCGTCCTCCACCCCCTGGCTACAGCACAGGCAGGAAGGGGTTAAGCCCAAAGGATGTCTTGTGCACCAAGGCCCAGGGAACCTGATTGCAGGGGCTTCAGCGAACCCAGCCAGAGAGGTAGCTCAGCAGGGGAGGATGCCTAAGAGATGGAGCAGACCTGCCGGGCGGGGAAGGATGAGGAGTGAAGAGGGTTCTAAGCTCCTGCTGTGGAGCCTCAGGTTTGGGGTGTGAACAGGCTGGAAATCACTCCAGGCTGGAATTCCCTCCCCCTGCCGCCCCAAGAGCTTAGCTGAGGGGCGAGAGGCTTCTCTGTGCCCATGGTGGATGGGGCTTTGGCACATGCAGGACTCAGCTCCTCCTGGCCAATGTCCGGGGCTGGAGGGTCTTGGGCTTTCCCAGGGTGCCGGCCCAGCCAGAGGCAGTGGGGAAAGGAAGGAGCCTGACAGCCAGGCTGTAGGTGAGCTGAGCGCTTCGACCAGGGGCTGGTTCTCCGCACAGCACTGGGAGAGGGATGCACCCCACCGTGGGGATATGGAGGAGCAGTGGGGCTGGGGGGCTGAAGGGGCAAAGCAGGGAGAGAACAGCGAGAGGGGGTACACGTAAAGGGCCGATGGGTGGGTAGCAGAGGTGACATGTAACTGGCCGCTGCCTGGCACCTGCCCGCACTCACTGTCTGCCACAGCTCACAGCCAGTGCCACCCGGAAACCGGTCGGGGGCAGGGCCCTGCTGGCCAAGAGCCAGGATGTCGCGGGGGCTGTGCTGACGGACCAGCAGGAGGAGCGGCCGTCTCTGTGTGCTGCAATTTTGCCCCGCCACCAGCCTTGCAAACCCACCCGCATCGTTGGCCACTGGACCCCACCACTCACCACTGGTGGGTGGGTGGCTGGCAAGCAGGGAGGACAGCAGCAGGACTTGCCAGTACCAATGGGGAGGAGACAGAAAATATGGGACAATTTGCCCATTTTTAAGAAAAAGTCGGGACACCTGCAGGAGGGCTTAAATACGGGACTGTCCCTTTCAAAACGGAGTATCTGGTCACCCTAAATTTAAAGCAGATTTGAACTCCAGTCTCCAGTGATGAAAGGCTTATATATTAACTCATTGTATCACTTACCCACTCAAGCCCCAGTCCTGCAACTGGATCCATGCATGCAGACCACTGCACTCTGCAAGAGCCTTCAGTGGGGCTCTGTATGGATGGAAGGGTCTTGTAGATCCTGTTGCAGGATTGGGGTCAAGAACTTTTTTGTCCCCTTCAAAAGCAAGTTTGTATACCAGGAAATTCCAAGCACTGACCAAACCTTGTCTTGAAACAAGCTGCCTTCAGTTCTGTGAAGATCCCAGTAAATACAGGACTGAATGTACCACTGAGGCAGAGTGCTGAACTGATACACGGCTCTGTGCTCCTGTGACAGTTGATTATTTAGCTGTGGTTGTTCAGATGTTGCCAAGACTACAGCTGAAGTGCTGATTAACCCCAAAAAACAGTTGATACCCAGGACATATATAGGAAATGATCCAAATGTTATGGCTGGCACGGGAGAGTGTGTGAAACTTAGACTATTCAACTAAATGTAGGGTTTTTTTGTGTATAATTATACTGTGGTGGAGACATTCCTCAGCTGCTCTAATTCACAGCAGTGATGCCAAACCCAGGAGTTACAACAGTTTTAGGATGTTCCATAGTTGAAGCTGGTCTGATAGCAACTTCAAGAGAAGATGCTATGGGTTCAGTCGCTGCTGCAGTCTTAAGAGTGAAGGAGAAGTTAAGTGAAAAACGAAGAAGTGCAAAAAGCAACGCTCCAAAACAATTCAGAAACATGCTCAATCAAACTGAAATACAAGGTTAGATTGCCATCTAGTGATTCCTGGAGATAGCACAACTCAAAAGAGAGGAGGACTTGTGGCACCTTAGAGACTAACAAATTTATTTGAGCATAAGCTTTCGTGAGCTACAGCTCACTTCATCGGATGCATTCAGTGGAAAACACCACTGAATGCATCCGATGAAGTGAGCTGTAGCCCACGAAAGCTTATGCTCAAATAAATTTGTTAGTCTCTAAGGTGCCACAAGTACTCCTTTTCTTTTTGTGAATACAGACTAACACGGCTGCTACTCTGAAACAACCCAAAAGAGTTACGGTTCTCAGAACCGCAGCATAACCTTGCAGGGATCGCTACCAGTTTATTCTCTCTGTAATATATTACACCCTTAAATTTACAGACATAATATTTTTGGCTGAAACAGGCTCAGATGAGAATGTTTTTCACTATTGCTATCATCATCTTGCTACTGCTAAATTTATTAACTAGTGAGACACTGGCTAGGGCACAGTGACATGACCTTGTAACATATGATAAGCAAGCCTCTCTTCACAAGAACTCTGATGCAGCAGCATTATTAATCAGAATATTTTTACCCTCTTTTTTCAGATATTTAAACTTATTCCACTCTCAGTACACTATTTGGGGTATATTTCCTTACTCTTCTGATGCTTTTAGGCCCTTCAACATACTGTAGAGCACATAAATTGGGTGTGGGGGCCAAGGAGAGAAGGGAGCTGGGACAAAAGCAAATATTTAAAACACACCTAGAGACACTTAGATTTTTCCCCAGTTTTCTGAAAAAAGATATGTTTTAAAGAGAATATGAGGTATAGACAGTAACATTGCGACCATTCTCTGTTACACTTACCCAACAGGGTTGCTGTAGTTCCTACTAGATTGCTAATACTGGTTGTGAGGGTCATATTATATAATCAAAGAGTAACTGAAGCTACACATAGCATTGTATTACTTACATATGATACTTAATTCTGTGCAAATCTTTTGTCGCAGCCCTGCAGCTCTTCTCATGTATTTCCATTATACAATCATATAGATTAAAAAATGTTAAGACCAGAAGGGACTATTACAATAGTCTAATTTGTTCTGTATAACACAAGCTGTAGAATTACACACAGCAATTTCTGCATCAAGCCACAACTTTTGGTTGAGCTACAACATATATTATAGAGAGCTATTCAGTTTTAACTTAAAGACTTCAAGTGTTCGAGAATCTACCATCCTTTGGTAAATTGATCCTCGTTTTTAAAAATTTGCACCTTATTTCCAGTTTGAATTTGTCTAGCTTCGTCTTCCAGCCACTGGATCTTTTAATGCTTTTTTTCTGCTAAAGTAAAAGACATCTACAGTCAGGAAATCTTTTCAGCATATATGTACTACCTAGGGTCATCATACATATTTAGGGACACTAAATATGTAGCTACATAAATATAGTAAAAGTATCTGTTCCTAAAATCTATCCAGCTCCCTCTAGTTGTTTTGGAAGTGTTAACAGCTTTTAAAGTGACCTCTTAAACAATGTTAATTGACCCATGTAAGTACATTTGTAGTTGTAATCCAGTCATCCTTTTAAATTCACACACAATATACCCTGGCATCACTCCATTGCCTACTCCAGTCATGAATATCCCCCTTGGCCACCCACCCATATTCTCCCACTGAAAAAAATTAGACTTTAACATTCTAATGGTTTGCCCTTCTTTCTAGTTCTCCTGACCTCTCTTCCCAGTCCCCACTAATTCTTCTTAAGAGCATGTGCTCTTCCCCCTTTGCCTCTACAGATTCTCTTAACACCCTCATTTCTTCTCGGTCTGAATTCCCTCCAGTTCTTCTACCTCTCATAAAGTGCTTTTCTAACAGTTCCCTACAATTCTCCTTCATCCTCATTTCTCTCCACCTACAGATATATACTCTCACCAGTTAGACTAGGGCCAGTTAGACAGGAAGAACTGCAGGGTCACAATGCATGGATGAGATGATGGTATTTGGAGGAAGGATTTAGGTTTATTAGGAACTGGGGAACCTTTTGGAAAAGTAGGAGCCTATACAGGAAGGATAGGCTCCACCTAAACCAAAACAGAACCAGGCTGCTGGCATATTAAATTAGAAAGGAGGAGGAGTTTTTAAACTAAGGGCTGTGGGAAAGCTGACAGGTGCAGAGGAGCACATGGTTTGGACAGAGACATCCCTTTGGGAAGGATTTATTAAAGGGGATACTCTATATCTTAGTCAAGAGGAGAATAGAAGTTGATAAAGTACAGGTAGGAACTGAAGAGAGACAGTCAAACGAAAAAGAGTCCCTGTCAATTACATCACATGAAGGAAGACAACTAAATATTGACAGATTTTATAGGTGTTTATATACAAATGTTAGAAAATAAATAATAAGGTGGGGGAACTTGAGTGCTTGGTATTAAATGAGGATATGATTATAACAGGCAAATTGGTTGAAACTATAGTAAAGAATAGAATTATCAGATACATGGGTGAATATGATATGTTGGGGAAGAGCCAACATGGCTTTTGTAAAGGGAAATCATGCCTCACCAATCTACTAGAATTCTTTGAGGGTGTCAACAAGCATGTGGGCAAGGGAAATCCAATGGCTACAGTGTACTTGGACTTTCAGAAAGCCTATGACAAGGTCCATCACCAAAGGGTCTTTAGCAAAGTAAGCAGTCATGGGGTAAGAGGGAAGGTCCTTTCATGGATCAGTAACTGATTAAAAGATAGGAAACAAAGGGTATGAATAAATAGTCTATTTTCACAGTGGAGAAAGGGTCCCTTAAGGATCTGTACTGGAATCAGTGCTTTTCAACATATTCATAAATGTTCTTGAAAAAGGGGTAAACTGTGAGGTGGCAAAGTTTTCATATGGTACAAAATGACTCAAGATAGTTAAGTCCAAAACTAGCTGCAAAGAGTTACAAAGGGATCTCACGAAACTGGGTTATTGGGCAAGAAAATGGCAGATGAAATTCAGTGTTGATAAATGCAAAGTAATGCACATTAGAAAACATAATCACAACTATGCATACAATATGATGGGGTCTAAATTAGCTGGTACCACTCAAGAAAGAGATCTTGGAGTTATCATGGATAATTCTCTGAAAACATCTGCTCAGTGTGCAGCAGCAGTCAAAAAAGCTAACAGAATGTTAGGAACCATTAGGAAAGGGATAGAAAATACCATAGTACCTCTCTACAAATCTATTGGATGCCCACACTTTGAATAGTGTGTGCAGTTCTGGGTGCCCCATCTCAAAAAAGATATATTACAATTGGAAAAGATACAGAGAAGGGCAACAGAAATGATTAGGGATATGGAACAGTTTCCATATGAGGCAAGATTAAAAAGACGGGGACTGTTCATTTTAGAAAAGAGATGACCGGGGAGGGGAGGGGGGAATATGACTGAGGTCTATAAAATCATGAATGGTGTGGAAAAAATGAATAAGGAAGTGTTATTTACTCCATTCACATAACACAAGAACCAGAGGTCACCTAATGAAATTGATAGGCAGCAGGTTTATAACAAACATAAGGAAGTACTTCTGCACACAACTCACAGTCAACTCATTGCCACAGGATGTTGTGAAGGTTAAAAGTATAAGTGGGTTCACAAAAGAATTTCATAAGTTCCTGGAGGATAGGCCCATCAGTGGCTATTAGCCCACATGGTCAGGGACACAATCCCCTGCTCTGGGTGTCCCCAAATCTGTTTGCCAGAAGCTGGGACTGAATGACAGGGGATTGGTTACCCATCAATTACCCTGTTCTGTTCTTTCCATCTGAAGCATGGGGGCACTGGTCACTGTTGGAAGACAGGATACTGGGCTAGATGGCCAACAGGTCTGGCCCAGTATGGCCATTCTTATTTTCACCACTGCTGTTAACGCTCCATGCTTTGTTCAGAAGATTATCAAACCAACATGCCAAAGCCTAATGTTTATATCAAAAATTTTTAAAAAATAATTGTATCAATCTCTATAAGTATTTATTTTCTTGGCACACAGCTGAGGTCAAAAGAGGCAAATCTGAACATACGACTGAACTAATCAAGTTAGACAAAGTAGACATTTAATTGGATACATGCTGTTGTAAGATTCAAGTGAATATAAAAAAAAAGCATGGAAGGGGAGACATAGACATAATAACTAAACTCACTCAGCTTCCTAAATAGTTTGCACACATTCAGAAAGTTCAAGTTAGTTACATTTTGTACTTGCATGTTTATTTACACAGAGAAGGAATCACAAATTAAAGAGTTTCATCTCACAGTCTAGCCTCGGGTAATGTTCCTGGTATGGTAGGATTGGACCCAAATGTGTAGTACCAGAGACATTCTGGTGTCTTTTCTATTATATTAAAGTCTGTATGTTACAAGAAATGTCAACAAAAACAAAACACTGATAAACCCAATCTTGCACTCCTTAGTCAGGCAAACTCCCACTGACTTCAATAATTGGACCCATTATTGGTATAATGTTATGGCTTCACTCAAGTTTCTTGTAATACAACCTTTCTATCATTAAAAATTAACTTCAGTTAGAGTTTTGCTTGCTAGGGAATGCAGTATTGGAGCCACTATCAAAAGTGATTGCCTTACCACCCCCATTATATTTTATTATTTATATTAAGAAACAATATATAAGGCCTCATTTTGATCTTACCTACATTGGTGTAAATTAGGATTAACTATCAAAGTCAATTGGGGTAAAAATCAGTGTGAGATCAGAATCAAGCTTGTTCTTTTCATAGCCATCTAGATTATTTTACCCTGGAGCTACTTCCTCATGATTTCATGTTAATGTCAGACATATCAGGTCAACAATGTTAATGCCCTTTACAAACCAGTTTTTTCTCCATACATATTTGTGTTTATAGTTACCATGGGCAAATCAAGGCCTTGTGGGACTGGGTACAGATCCCATGGATCTGTCTGGGACAAAACCTGCAGTGACATAAATGATGGTATAAGTTGGTCATACCCCTTCCTGGTATGGTAGCTCTCCCAGTGAGTGTCACTGCCAGCAATGAAATGGGTACCTGGAAATCCTGACTGTATATCAAGGAGTTAACTTAAATGCTTAAGGATTAGTGCCTTCACTAGCATTCACAGGTCCCAGCTTCCATGTCATGTGGGCGTACAAATTCAGTATGATATTTACTTATAAAACATCACTAATGAGAAGTATTGGTTAATACTAGCGGCAGATGGTTGAACACCCTCCAACTTGTATTTCATGTACATCCATCTGAAAGCATGTCTGAGTAGTGGAGTATAGGTACATATGAACTCTGTGATTTGAAAACTCAGAGCCATACCCTTCCATTTTTCCATGCACAGATGTGCCAGTGACGTCAATGAGAGTCGCATGAGGATCAATGTCAGGATATGGCCTGTGATGTCAAACAAGCAATAGGCCAGATTCTGATCTTGATTACACAGGTGTGAATCTGAAGTAACTCCTCTAATTGATATAATGGAGATCAGAATCTGACCTAACAACTGCTGCTTGTACAGTCAATGAAAGTTTCTCATTCACTGCAATGGGCACAAAATTAGGCCAGCACTGAACCTCTCTTTTCTGATCAGATCCATGGTGTGTGTGTGTGTGTGTGTGTGGATGTGTGTGTTACATTTTAAAAGAAAAATATATATTGAGAGAAGAGTTGTGAGCTTTAAGATATTTCTAACTATTAAAAAGACTAATGTGACACGTATCTAGCCGTTAGCATGTTGCAGCTCAGGGTCATTGTTATACATGTAATTATTATAAGTGATCCAGTCATCTGAACACTGGTATTCTTGATTGTACTGAAGATACTGACAATAAACTGTTTCTTTTCCCAGGAAGTAAGATGGGGAGAGTCTTTGTAAAACAGCTGCACTGAACTGATATGTCAGCTTCCTTCGGATTTTAATGATTTCCCCTGTTCTTCCATAGTTCCTCAATGCTCTGGCCATTTTCTGGTATGTCATGACCTTGCGGTTTCCCTTTCTTTCCCCCCACAGCTCTGCAAGTTTCTCCTTATTTTTGGAAACAAACTGGAAGACACCATGGGGTTTATCCACCCACTGGATGCAGTTTGCCATATCTGGGTCACACAGAGACTCATGAAGATATTCAAACAGGCGAAGCTTTTTTCTCCCTATCAAAAAATAAAATGCAAATGGTCAGAGCATAACTCAGATCCATTTTGAAAGGTGGGCAGCTGCCCTTCCCCTGGAAAGGAGACTTAAAGGTAAAATCTAGGTCAAGGTAGTACCCAGTCACAGATTAAAAGGCCAGTATAACTGGAGCAGTAGAAGACCAGCAACAGATTTAATGGGGCTACGGTTGTGAGATATAGACAGACTGTGGCAATAGGGATTTGATCATTACTAGATTGATAGTGGGGTATATGGTAACTATAAGAAACATTTGGCACTTTGGTAGCTGGCCTCAAAAGTGGCAAATCTAACAAGATATTTAGACAGTCTTCTAATGAAAGCCTGGGGGAGCCCATAGTCAGGGTAATATTGGAACCAATGCCATGGAGCAATGCAGGAAAGAGGTTCTGAATGGAACTGGTCAGAATATTTAGGCAAAAGGGGTTGTTGTTATTGTTGTTGTTGCTGAAATATGCTGTTTTGTCAAAGCCAAAACAATTTGGGTTCAACAAATTGATTCTGACCAACTGGGAAAGTTTCTGAGGTCCAGGGTGGACTTGCTGGTCAATTAGAGAGAGAGATCTGATTCAAAACTCTGACCTTTTTGATCACAAAATGGGCATTTGACACAATTCCATTTCACAAAAATGTTTGAAAGCTTTTGTTTTCATTCCAAGGTGGAACTAAAACAAATTTTAATGCCTCAAAAGTTGTCGTGAAACAGAATTGTCATCCTCCAGCCACCTCTAGTTCTGGAGGCTTAAGGTAGATTACTAGGAAACAGGCATAAATCCAGGGTTTTAAAGTTGCTTTTCTCTGAAGTGTTTCTAGTTCCATGCTCAGAGTCAGCTAGACAGGGGATAAGAAGCCAGTGTAAAGAAGTGGGACTTAGGGCAGGTCTACAATAAAAGCGCTACATTGGTGCAGCTGTAGCGCGTCTGGTGAAGATGCTCTCTGCCGACGGGGGAGCGCTCTCCTTGAGAGGCAGGAGCTATGTTGTTGGGAGAGTGTCTACAGCCAGCATAGCACTAGTGTGGACAGCACTCAGGTTTCTGTCACTTGAGTCGCTCGGGGTGTGTGTGTCTTTTTCACACCCCTGAGCGACATAAGTTAGATCGACTTAAGCGGTAATGTAGATCTGCCCTTAATTTTATTGAACACAGGGGAACAATTTGGGGAAGGGAGAGTCTATGCAGAAGTTCCACTTTAACCAAAGTGGAAGCAGACTGCTGACACCTAAAGCTAATACGATTTGGGGTGATTGTTTTAAACTAGGAGGGGGGAAGCTGACAATTGCCCAGAAGCACTTATTCCAGACCAAGACATCTGCTAGGGATGACAGTAACCCTGCATCTGGTAAAAAAGAATAGGACAGCTGAACTGGAGGAGGAACCACTTGAGCTCAGAGGTACTTTCCAGAAAAGTAACAGGATGTCAGACTAAGGAGTTAAATAAAAATAGGCATACAGCTATGTAGCCTATAGGACCCATATTATCTAACCAATATTATTAATCTCCCTAAAATCAGGCAACAGTGAGAAATAAATACTCTGCTACCAAGATGAAAAGTTTAAAAGCAAAAATAAGTGAACTAGAATGCCTGGCAATGGAAGAGGGCCCGGGACATAATAGGCACTGCTGAAACTTGGTAGAAAGACAAAAGTCAAGGGGCCGTGGCTAGAAATTATACAGGAAGTTGTAGCAGTAGCACTATAATTAACAGATTCCATATAATAAAGTTAAAAGTTTGCAGTGGAAAATCTGTATGGCTACAAATCCCAAGTCAGAAGAATACAAATATACTAGTAGGGTATATAGTTCTGGACTCTTGAACAGCAGAAGGACATTGAGTGCACAGGGTTGAAAGAGATCAAACAGGCAACTAAGTCTAATAAAAGAATAATAACTAAATGTATCTTCAACTAACATGTAAAATGGTCAAGTATTGTATTAGGATAAGTTTTAGAGAGGCAATATTTCCATATTTTTAATGATTGCTTCTTGGAATAGTGAGCTCTAGTACACGCAGGAGGAGAGAGGCTATTATTGACTTAGTCCCAAAGAGTTTATTCAAGAAGTAACTATAGTTGAACCCCTAGGTCATACTGACCAAAGTATAATCAAGTTTAACATCAGTCAGCAAGGGAACATAACAAAAGCTAGCACTCTGAGACTAAATATTGGAAAGGGAGATTTCAAACACAACAGAAAAGGGAAGCTACTCAAGAAGACCCTCAAGTCAAAAAATGAGCATTTCATCTCAGCGTGAAGGCTGCTTAAGTCTACCATAGCAGTGTCACAGAAGGCATGCTTACCCCTAAACAAAAACAAGCAGAAAGGCAAGAAAAACAGAGTGGTTAAATTGCAAGGTGCATGAGGTAATTCGAGCCAAACCAGATATCCTTCAGAAAATGGAAATCCAACTCTAGTGAAGTCAATAGAATGGAGCATAAGCTATGGTAGGTAAAATTCACAATGGAATTTAGGAAAGCTAAAAGGGAATTTGAAAAGCAAAGAGACAAAGACACAAAATAAATTAAAATTTTATTTAGGTATATCAAAAGCTTACCAGGGAATTGATGAGTCTGCTGGACCACAGGGAATAAAAGAAGCAAATAAAGTGGATAAGTAGCATTTGCAGACAGTTAAATGATTTCTTTGCACTGGTCTTCACCACAGATGATTTACCTTTTTCAGGTAAGGAGGGTATATTGTCAGAGACTGAGACATCAAAAGATGTATCTATTCTTGGAAAATGACAATATTCTCTGGTGGAGTAACATTTTGATGTAGAGCATTCTATAAATCACTCAGATGGCTAGATTATTCCAGTCTTTTTGCTATCTGTCTGCAGACCTCAGATCAGAATTAAGCCCTCTGGGAGTTGTATTCCAGTAAATATTACATCAAAAGATTAATTATATTTCTCCTGATAATAGTAAAGGAAAGAATTGAGGAAATAATAAAAGAAGCATGATTCGCCACTTCTAAAAGAAGGATTTGGAGACAACACAATGTTCATAGATAACAGAGTTCTTTCTACACACCTTTCCCTCCTTTTTGCTGGCTAGCAGTAGTATGCATCACTTGGTTTTCTGGAATATTCGACAGAGTGTGGTAAACAGTTCCTTCACAATATAAATCTGTTGCACTATTCTTCAAGAAATTAAGACAACAAAGCGTTACTACCAGAAAACATGATGTGAGAAAAAGAAAACTTGAAAAGAACTGGTTCACTGGATAGCCTAAGGAATCCTACCATTCATTACATGACACACAGGAGATTTCCCCCCACCACTACTGTGTGTAGTACATAGTGTTAATAAATGGTTTCAGAGTAGCAGCCGTGTTAGTCTGTATTCGCAAAAAGAAAAGGAGTACTTGTGGCACCTTAGAGACTAACAAATTTATTAGAGCATAAGCTTTCGTGAGCTACAGCTCACTTCATCGGATGCATTTGGTGGAAAAAACAGAGGAGAGATTTATATACACACACACAGAGAACATGAAACAATGGGTTTATCATACACACTGTAAGGAGAGTGATCACTTAAGATAAGCCATCACCAACAGCAGGGGGGGGAAGGAGGAAAACCTTTCATGGTGACAAGCAGGTAGGCTAATTCCAGCAGTTAACAAGAATATTCCTAAAAACACCATCCTAGCCACTATGGATGTAGAAGCCCTCTACACCAACATTCCACACAAAGATGGACTACAAGCCGTCAGGAACAGTATCCCCGATACTGTCACGGCTAACCTGGTGGCAGAACTTTGTGACTTTGTCCTGACCCATAACTATTTCACATTTGGTGACAATGTATACCTTCAAATCAGCGGCACTGCGATGGGTACCCGCATGGCCCCACAGTATGCCAACATTTTTATGGCTGACTTAGAACAACGCTTCCTCAGCTCTCGTTCCCTAATGCCCCTACTCTACTTGCGCTACATTGATGACATCTTCATCATCTGGACCCATGGAAAAGAAGCTCTTGAGGAATTCCACCATGATTTCAACAATTTCCATCCCACCATCAACCTCAGCCTGGACCAGTCCACACAAGAGATCCACTTCCTGGACACTACGGTGCTAATAAGCGATGGTCACATAAACACCACCCTATATCGGAAACCTACTGACCGCTATTCCTACCTACATGCCTCTAGCTTTCATCCAGATCATACCACTCGATCCATTGTCTACAGCCAAGCGCTACGATATAACCGCATTTGCTCCAACCCCTCAGACAGAGACAAACACCTACAAGATCTCTATCATGCATTCCTACAACTACAGTACCCACCTGCTGAAGTGAAGAAACAGATTGACAGAGCCAGAAGAGTACCCAGAAGTCACCTACTACAGGACAGGCCCAACAAAGAAAACAACAGAACGCCACTAGCCATCACCTTCAGCCCCCAACTAAAACCCCTCCAACGCATCATCAAGGATCTACAACCTATCCTGAAGGACGAGCCATCGCTCTCTCAGATCTTGGGAGACAGACCAGTCCTTGCTTACAGACAGCCCCCCAATCTGAAGCAAATACTCACCAGCAACCACACACCACACAACAGAACCACTAACCCAGGAACCTATCCTTGCAACAAAGCCCGTTGCCAACTCTGTCCACATATCTATTCAGGGGATACCATCATAGGGCCTAATCACATCAGCCACACTATCAGAGGCTCGTTCACCTGTGCATCTACCAATGTGATATATGCCATCATGTGCCAGCAATGCCCCTCTGCCATGTACATTGGCCAAACTGGACAGTCTCTACGTAAAAGAATGAATGGACACAAATCAGACGTCAAGAATTATAACATTCAAAAACCAGTTGGAGAACACTTCAATCTCTCTGGTCACTCGATCACAGACCTAAGAGTGGCTATACTTCAACAAAAAAGCTTCAAAAACAGACTCCAACGAGAGACTGCTGAATTGGAATTAATTTGCAAACTGGATACAATTAACTTAGGCTTGAATAGAGACTGGGAATGGATGAGTCATTACACAAAGTAAAACTATTTCCCCATGGTATTTCTCCCTCCCACCCCCCACTGTTCCTCTGATATTCTTGTTAACTGCTGGAATTAGCCTACCTGCTTGTCACCATGAAAGGTTTTCCTCCTTCCCCCCCCTGCTGTTGGTGATGGCTTATCTTAAGTGATCACTCTCCTTACAGTGTGTATGATAAACCCATTGTTTCATGTTCTCTGTGTGTGTGTATATAAATCTCTCCTCTGTTTTTTCCACCAAATGCATCCGATGAAGTGAGCTGTAGCTCACGAAAGCTTATGCTCTAATAAATTTGTTAGTCTCTAAGGTGCCACAAGTACTCCTTTTCTTTTAGTGTTAATAAAGAGCACTGTCAAACTAGGGGCTGATTACCATCCCATGGAGAAACAAGGTGAGTGAGGTAATATATTTTATTGGACCAACTTCTGTTGGTGAGAGAGACAAGCTTTCAAACCACACAGCGCTCTTTTTCAAGTCCAGGAAAGGTAATCCTAGCGTCACGTCTAAATAACATATTATTATAGCAAAAGTAGTTAGCACATATTCTAAGGGACATTCAAAGTAGAGTGGTCTGTTAACACTCTGCAGTCAGAGGACAAAAAGGGTAGTTAGTGAGTTACAGATTGTTGTAATAAGCCATAAATCCAGTGTCTCTGTTCAGTCCATGATTTTTAGGCTATGTCGGTGTAACTTACATCGCTCAGGGGGACGAATAAATCACTCCCGCTCCCCACCGCGCCTCAAAAATTACACCAACATAGGAACTGGTGTGGGCAGCGCTATGTCACGGGGGCTGGAGTAGTTAAGCCAACAGGAGAGCTTAGAGTGGCTACATTAGAGAGATTTAATTACCTCTTGCTGCACTGATGCAGCTGCGCTGCTGTAAACTCTCTTGTGTAGCCATGCCCTTAATGTCTAGTAAAGTTATGAATTTAAGCTCCCAGGCTCATCGTTTGAAAGCGTTGGGCAGGTTCCCTTTGAGGATGAGCTACACATGACTCTCACCAGGGCTTCCCACTGTGGAGGAGACTTTGTGGGGAAGGCAATGCAGCCTTGGGCCTAGCAGTATACTAAGAAGCAGACCATGGAGTAAGGGAGATGTTTTCTATCAGTACTTGGAAGACCACTCATTAAAAAAATGGAGAATGGTCTTGCAGGGTAGAGTTGTACTAAGGCCCTCACCCTGCTCTCCGCCACCTTCCCCACTCTAAAATTAGGCTGGTGGTGAGGAAACCACAGTACTTGGCAATCTTGCTTTCCTTCTTATAAGTCAAGGCAAGTCAAGAGAATAAGTCAGTCAAGAGAATCATTTAAAAACATCCTAAAATGGTGAGAGACTGGACACTGGAGTTTGTTCTTCTCAGTCTGCTGTCCAAATAATATAAAGTGACCTGTCCCCACCTTGCTGGTAGTTTTGTCTGTTAGCTTGCACAGAGCTCCAGTGATTCACATTAATTGATGAACCACTGTGCAAAAGACTAAGAATTACATCTCCATCAGTACCCTTTGATTTCCTCTAGCCAGTGGTGTCAAATAGTTAATCTTGGTGCTAAAGTGAAACACACTGTGCAAAGATTTTCCCATGCAGCTTAATCGGAATTACTCCTGACCAGGCAGGCGCCGAGTTTCTAATCTGCCAGGGGGTGTTTTCCACAGCTCTGCCTAGGCCCCACCCTCACTTCACCCCTTCCTCCAATGCCCCTTCCCCACCCTGCTTCTTCCCACCCCTACTCCACCCCCGCCTCGCCTCTTCCCTGCCTCTTCATGCCCCCGCCTCGCCTCTTCCCGCCCAGTTCCATTCCCTCCCCCAAGCGTGCTGCACCCTCACTCCTCCCCCCGCCCTCCCAGAGCCTCCTGACACTGCAAAACATCTGATCCATGGCAGGCAGTAGGTGCTGGAAGGGAGGGGAAGGTGCTGATTGGTGGGTCCCGCCGACAGACTGGAGGAGCTGGGGGGAGGGAAAGGCATTGATAGGAGGGATGCCGATGGGTGCTAAGCATCCACCATTTTTTTCCCGTGGGTGCTCCAGCCCCGGAGCACCCATGGAGTCGGCGCCTCTGAGGCTGGATTTTTGGCAGAATGTGAAATATGAACAGCCAGCTTTCATTCTTATGGCTGCTTGCTACACTTTGTGATTTACTTACTATTACATTTCTCCAATTGTATACTGGTTCCTCTGTAGGTGGTGCTGCAGAGTAGTTTGGACTTGCTCGGAGGTGAGGATGGTGGTTGATTAGGGCCAGGCAATTTTTATAATCCACTTGAAAATTTGGAAAAAAGAATGAGTGATAAAAGGGAAGAAAAGGAAATAATATTTTTTAAAATCACCTAAATCTTCCTTCCGGGTCTACCATTTTACCTTGTCCTTCTTTCTCTGCCTTCTAGGTTATAAATTCTCCAGAGCAGGGACTCACTTCATATTGGTGGCTTATCCAGCACCAAGCATATAGTACTCATATACTAACACTAATAATAATAATAATGTCACTTGGTTGTTGGGTTTTTTAGTTTGATGGAAAACTGAATTCATGAAAAGAGGCTCATTGATCAATATAAAATAGTTTGGATAATAAAGAAAAGGCCCATGCTCACCCAATATAATGATGAAAGCAGGGAACATCATAGAAAACTAAAACAAATGTTAGAATTGTTAGAAAGGAAAAGAATTCTTTGTATACTTTCTATGCCGAGTCCATCAGTACAAGCAAGTAGAATGAAATAATAAATAGAATTCTGTAAGCATGATTTTAGGCAGTTCCATCCTAGTTCTCTCTAGGAGCAGGAGACACAGTAACACTAATATCATCAACTATGGATTCTCAAGGCTTTTTGGTTTTATGGTAGGGTTTATAGGTAAGCGTAATTCCTCTCTACACAAAGACTCCCTGCTGCACAACTGTTCTGCTTGCAACATGCTCCCCTTGTCCTGGCAGGGGCCCTGCAGGGCTTAACTGGTGCAGATGGTTTCTGGTGGCCGCTCCATTTCATGGAATGTCCGATGTAAAGTGTAAATCTGAAAATCTTCATAATGAGGGACCTACAGAATGTTATGAATCTAAATGAAATACAGGGAAAATATTCCTGTGGTGTGAGCACCTGCAATGCCAAAAACAATTTACACTGAAATAACTAAAATCCTCAGGATGTTTAAAGATAGCAAAAGGCAGGGGTGGCCAACCAGAGCCTGAGAAGGAGCCAGAATTTACCAATGTACATTGCCAAATAGCCACAGTAATTTGTCAGCAGCTTCCCCATCAGCTCCCTCTGCCCCGCTTCCAGTGCCTCCTGCCAACTGGCAGCCCTGCCGATCAGCGTCTCCCCCTCCTTCCCCGCACCTCCTGATCAGCTGTTTCATGGTGTGCAGGAGGCACTGGGAGGGAGGGGGGAGGAGCGAGGGCTTGGCAGGCTCAGAGGAGGGGGCAGGAAGGGGTGGAGTGGGGGCAGGGCCTGTGGCAGAGCCAGGGGTTGAACAGTGAGCACCCCCTGGCCAATTGGAAAGTTGCCACCTGTAGCTAGAAACTATTGTCCAAACAAGGCAGTTTAAGATTTTTTTGTGTGTAAAAAATTAAAAATGATTAAGTATAATGGAAAATAATTCTTTTTACCTGGTGAATACTGAATCTCACCATCAGAATGTTGCTGTAACACCTCTAAGGCATCTTCAAAGGCTTGACCCAATATGTCTTGGTCAGAATAATTCTGTAAGAACAATAGGTCTTTTCTGCTTGAAATCAACAAAGAACAGCTTTGATCCTTCAAATTCCAATTACTTGGAAAATCCCAAATAAATAGAACAACATAATAGATTATACATAGAATAAACCATCCTGGAAGAATATAAAGTTTGCAGATACTGACAGCCTGATCCTGTAACCCTTATACATATGACTAGTTTCTGGTCCTTTGAGAAGTTTCTTTGAGATCAATAGGACTATTAATGTGAGTATAAAATTACTCATGAGTGCAAATGTTTCCCGGATTGTGTCTTTAATTTGCAGCAAAAGTTTACAAAATTGTTGGATTGTTTTATAGTCTTTAATAGGAAGATTTATATCTGTAATATAATATGACTTATTAAAACTAAAGTTATGAAACAATAACATAGATGTGGCTTAACATGTGACACACCAGTTAGGAACTGCAGGCTACAATATAGTAAAGCAGCATATAGGAAACCACATTGTGGAATTTTGCAAAACCACTTTTTGCCATTGTATGGCAGTTCGGTATTTTATTCAAAGTAGGGATAACAATAATTTTGCAAACTATGCAAACTCCTAAGAGTTTTCTAGTAGTAAATTGGAAGCTGTTCTTAATGAAAAATAGGAATAAAAGGACTGCAGACTTACCATTATTTCGATACCAAAGTTGCAATCCTGTTTAAAAGGAAACAATAATATTTTCAGGTATTTCAGCATCACTAAAATTACTTCAGTAGTATCAATGGAGTTACAGATTATTAACAGTGCAACTCAGAACAGAATGTGGTTAAATATTTATGTAATTTACATCATTATTGATAAAAACCTACCTACATTTAGAAAGTGCACTTTGATTGAAATTTTTAATATAATTAATATTAAATTAGTTACAACATTGATTTTAGAGATTTGTCTTGGATTTTGTATTAAAAATTCCACACAATTTCTCAATATTAAGATTTCATGGAAGCACCGCGTTACTTTCATTAAAACTATTAGTTCTGACATTATTACCTCACATATCTAACCTCTATATACGAACATTTTAGAGAAATTTTAAAGTGAATATATATTGCTATTGGCATTAAATCTTGATTACCTTAACCTCTTAATTACTGGCCTGACTCAACTGCAGGTATTTAAGTCTTTCTGGTTTTCAGACATCATTGAAAACAAGAATAGTTCCCCCCCCTCCATAATTTAGCATATAAATATGTATGCATATACATAGCCTTCCAGTGTAATTGTCAGTCCCTCAAGCAAATTAGGTTGTTTTATAAACAGTGATGATAGAATATATGTGATGTGCGGTATTATGTACCGATGGTTCCTTAGCATTTCTTTTGGCACATATAGATATATATATTTATGCAGTTTTATATAATTAGTTTTTGCTACCTCTCTGAAATATGCCCTGTAATTTTTTTCAGTTTTAAGTGTAATATTAAAATTATCTTAAAAATTCAATCAATCTATATTTTACCTCATTAAAGGTTTGATCCTGCACCATTGAAAACAGTAGAAGTTTTGGCACTGACTTCAATGGAAGTAGAATTAAGCTCGATAAGAGAATCTGGATGAGGTATTTAAATATAAACGAGAAACAAATACTTTGTTCCTAATTGACCATAAAGATCTGACATGTTAAATACACACCTGTAAACAAGTAGCAGTATATTTTAAAATATATATCAAAGTACTATCTAATTTTATAAATGTCTTTTAAACCCTTCCTGACTAAATTGTTTGTCACCATATATGTGGTTCTGAAGATCTAAACAAAAAGAGTGAAATCCTGGCCCAACAATGTCAATGGTTGTTTTGCCATTGACTTCAGTGAGATCAGGATTTCTCCTCAATGTAACAGACACAGGACTGACCAAGTTGCTCTTTGGTATAAAGCTATTGATTTTGATTTCAGAGGTAACTGAAGATAGATTTTGAACCTGGTATTTGTTGCATTCTGAACTTTAGAATTTCATTTAAAGGCTTGATTCTGCATTGCTGAAATCCATGGGAGTTCATATTTAAAACCAGCATTCCTGGCATTTTAATTAACATACATTTCTTAAAATGGAGCTCTTTTATCCCACCAAAACTCCAGACTAGTAAGTGGTAAAGTTGATTACACAGCTACAATAATTGATGGCTTACATAGCCTAATAAGGTAAAATATTGGTAACCACTGATTGACTGTACCATTTGCAGAGCTGAAAACAGAGAAAGAGAGAGAAAAATAATCTGAACACTTACCTAGGATAGAAACTTCACGTACAACACAAAGAACCAGTTTTATAAATAATGAAGGACTGAATTATTACAGCAATAGGCTGGCAGAAAGGTTCCAATAAATAGCTGAATTTGGGGAAGTGCTTCAACTAGGGGTTTTTGTTTTGTTTTTGAGCAAAGGTGCAGCACAGTGCCATCATAGTTTATAATGTTGTGTAGGTCAATAGATAGAATGACTATGTGCTGCAGAATGTTTTTTCCAAAATAGTAGCAATTTACTCTGGAATAAAGTGTTTAAACTATTGCTTAAAATATGCAAAATTATAAGCAAATAAAATTGATTCTGTGTGACTGTGGAACAGCCCTGTAAAATTGTCATGAAAATGTTACAGCCCAGATACAAAATTTGCTTACCTTCCTTTTGCCATGATGATTGGGGTGGGGTGTTGGAGTGGAGAGAGAAGTGAATAGTGTCCCAGCCATACTGGAAGAAAGATAGGAGGCAATGGATGTGGTTTAATTAGCCCACAACCTTATTCACTTAAAATACCTGATAATAAATTATACAGCGCTAGTCATAATTTCCTTAATTGTTTCCCCCAATTTGGGATGGCTGCTCTCAGCCTTCCCCCTTCCCAACCTGGTCCCAGCCAGCCCGTTGCTGGGACCTTGCTGCCATCCCCTTGTGTGAGGTTTAAGGGGTCTGGAAAAGGAGGGGGATTGGCTCCCTGTTGTACCAGATGTTAGGAGTACTAAACCCCCTTTCCCCAGCTTCCTTAAGGGAGGCTTTTCTCTAAATCCTCATCCAATCTATTTTATCTGATAACCTTCTGTAACTTGTACCTGTACTCGACATCTGTCACAGCAATGTGCCAACAATTAGCTTGGCTATCTCCCCCACTGTCCGCCAGATTCACCAATATTTGTAGATTCCTTCCCTACTATCAGACAAAAATACATCTGCTCCCCAGTCAGATGGGTTTATCCCCATCCATCCTGAATAACTGGTGGCCAAAAAGATATGTGCAAACGAGTAATTACCAGTTCCTCTGGATCACACATGAATTTATACATCTCCCAATTTATGTGCCTCCTGACCTTATCATGAAGGCTTTGTGGCTCCATGCCATATCTTCCTCTGCCACATTTCAGACCAAATAATTGTCATAATAACCCAGAAAAAAAAATCCTAGATCTGCCCTGAATCCCTCTTAACTTTGATTATCAAATCAACCTGCTGACATGCTCCTAAATCATTGTGAGGTGAAATATAATCATGTTTGGGCCAAGATCCACAAAGGTATTTAGGCTCCTAACTTCCACTGATTTCAATGGAAGTTAGGAGCCTAAATACATTTGTGGATCTAGGCCCTGGGGTCTGCAGTCATGGTAACACATTTTATTCATCCATCAATCTTCCCTGAGAGCGTGACCTTCTAGGATTTTGCTAGTAGAATTTTGGAAGGCTGTTATAGAATCAATAAACCACAATTAATACCGGCTTCTAATACATTCTTGATTTTTCTTATTTCAGAGTACATTCATATCTAACAATTGTGCCCAACTACCTTTCCCCAACAATGGGTCAGATCCTCAGCTGGTATAAATCATCATAGTTACATTGCTTTCAATGCAGTTATGCCAATTTACACCAGCTGAGGATCTGGCCCAATGTATAAATTAGGAAGAAGCTTCTAAGATATAGAAAGAGCTAAATCAAAATTCTTGCTCCGTACAGTCCAGAACTCCTGATTTTGGGGACAGTTCCTCTTCTCACCGGGATCTAGGTAACTAACTTTTCAGAAGCAGGCCCATCTATTTTGGCATGTTTTCCAAAATGACCTCATTTGCATGCCATGCAGTGCTGTAAAATAGTATTCACACAGATAAGCCAAGCACCATCTTTAACAAGTTTGATATAAAGCTCACATAAAAAGAATGCCTGTCAATTAGTAATACTATACATGACTCTGAACTGAGAGTATAACTGATTTGCAGACAAAAGTACCTGTGGGTGCCAAATACAAGGGCAATTTTGCAAAACTAGGCCTTAAACCTTCAGGATATCTGACATTTTTTCCTAGAAAAATACAGTACAGTAATAGTTCGGTGTTGGTGTTTTAAACCTAGAGTTTCATTTTACAAATTATTCTGATCTGACTTGTATTTTCAAAGGAAAATGAACCGCAAGAAATGTTTGTAAAATTGTGAATCATAACTCAGGGTGTGATATGGGACTAAAGCTGATTAAGCAACTAGCTTCCTGTTCATCTGCTCAACTTTACTAAGTAGTTAAACTTACAGTTTTGCTCTGTAATGTGAGACTAAAACAAGTTCTATAGTTTACCCCTTTCTTGCAACAGAAACATAGTGACAAATCTTTTCAATTGTATCAGATTTTTAAAATAAGAATGGGCTCCAAAATATGTAGAAGAAATTTGCCATGTTTGTACTTGTTTATATAGCATTAATCCAAAATACTACAGGCAGATTCTGACCTCAGTTACAGTAGAGTAAACTCAGAAAAAACAATGTTTAAATTAATGAGATTAGACTGGTGTAACTGACATCAGAATCTGGCCCTGTGGGCGCTGGAACAATTTGTATAGTGGGGGTGCTGAGAGCCATTGAATCAAATTGTAAACCTTGTATATGATGGAAACCACTTCAAATTGGGGGGGGGGGTGCGGCAGAAACCCCAGCACCTCTAGTTCCAGCACCGATGCCCCAAGTTTTTGCTGTGTTCTTATCAGCTAGAAGTGCTTGTTGACAGATAGGTGATGCATTATTGCAGGAAATATCATGGCCTGCACTTGTGTCTAAGTCTGCATTCAGGTTGCCACCGGCTAGGTGGCAGGACATTGTACACAAAGACATGACCAGGCTGGGCTTAACAGAGGAACAAGCTATGGACAGTAATGGAAGGCGATGCTGTAGTGCTCTCTATATCTGTAAAGATGCTTTGGGATTAGCAGATTATTGACAAAGAGCCAGCATTTCTGTGCTTCTATAATTGTCATTGTATTAGGTATAAATACTCATGTGAATATGGTAATTGTTGTTATCCTATAATATATCTATATCTCCATTTTACATGTGCCTTCACATAGAACTTGCCGGGAGTGAACATCAGATAACTGAATGTGCTTTCAATCTTTGCAAGTCTAAGACCCTTTGAAAACAAAAACTTCTAAAATACAGGACTGGTGGGAAAATTGTAAATTCGAAGGATGACTTCTTTCTTTTGCATCACTGAGAAAATGATACTAGAACAGCCTTAGGTTTTCTAAAGTCTCTTGTTCTAGGGAGGTAAATATTTAAGGCCATTATTTCAAATATAAGTGCTCAAGTTGCATTTGAAAAATATGCTTTAGTGAATACTGAGAGGTGACTAGGTGTGCAAAATATGTAGTTGCACATGGAAATCAGGTACTTGCATGCACAAGATGGGAATTGCCTGCACAATAAATGTCCTGAATGGTAATTGAAGCAGCATATTTTGCGTGTGAAGTTACCTGTTTGCACCCAGGCACGTACCCATTGCATAAATAACTTAGATGCCTATTTTTTGAAAATTAGGCCCTTAAAGCTCTCCTCAGGTTTGCTAATAACAATTAATAATAATGCTTAGCACTTGCCTAGTGCTTTTTATTACTATATCTCAATGTGGTTTACAAAGGTGGGTAAATACATTATCCCCATTTTACAGATGAGGTAAATGAGTTATATAGAGAGAAAATTAACTGCCCAAGGAAGAGCTGGGCACAGCACTCAATTATCCTGACTTCCAGTTCTAGATCCTGTCTACTGAATCACAGTGCCTCACTCTGTGCCAAATTCTCTCTCCCCTTGGTTTCTGATGGTAAAACTATCACACTTGTTATATACTGCAAAAAAAATCCATGTCAGCAAGTCTCAGAGCCTGGATCAACTGACTCAGGCTTAAGGGGCTCGTGCTACAGGGTTAAAAATAGCAGTGTAGATGTTTCTACTCTGAACATGGGCTCTGAGACCTAACCCCCTCGCAGGGTTTCAGAACCTGGGCTCCAGCCTGAGGAACATCTACACTGCTATGTTTAACCCTGTAGCATGAGCCCTGCTAGCCTGAGTCAGTTGATCTGGGGTCTGAGACTCGATACCACAGGATTTCTTTGTAGACATACCCTTTGTCTCCAAGGGTTGATGGAGTTCTCCTCAGAGTGAATTGAGGGGATATGTGCAGAACTAGCTGTCTTTGTGGAGAAACAAGTATTGTTCTTTTTAGAGTTGGGATCTTGTTGTCCCCACCTCTGGCTGAGGAGATCTGGCTACCATCAGCCTCCCCAACAAATCTCTGCTATGGCTGAACCTGGCAGTACATGTCAACCACCTCGTGTATTTTGTGTACAAAGAAACTGAATGTGTCAGTTATGGTTTTTGCATCAGATGGGAAGAGTGGATTCCACTAATGAGTTTGAAAATGAGAACATGCTATTCAAATCTTAGTGTCTCAAATGACTTATGAGCCTGATATATTGATTCAAAATTTGAATGTCAATGAGAAATAGAGACACCATAAACCTCTAGTCTTCTATTTCCTCTTTATTTTAAAAACATATTTCCAAAAATAGATTCATTGTTTAGGTTTTTGAAGCCACTCTAGCCTTTGCTTGGCTGTAAAACTTAATTCATACAGGTAGTATATAAAAAGTGTTCTTCCCTCGCAATTTTTCCAAATGCTGCCTCTAACATAGGTTAAATATATTATTAAATTTTTTTTGTATGATGATAGCTCTTAGAAGTCCCAGTCAGCGTCAGGGCCTCACTGTGCTAGGCACTGTTCAAGACCAGAATAAAAGTCCATCCCTGCCCTTAGGAGCTTACAGTCTGAAATGGCAAATTTAGTCTCATCATATCTTTGTAGCATGCTCATGAATTCCAGAAGTTAGTTGAGTTGTAGTTGCCCAAACAAGAAAGATGGATGACTTAAGATATGAAATTCAGATAATCATAGACAAACTTGTGGAAAGGGGGCCTGATTGTGGAAATTGTTCTGTCATGGGGTGGTGGTTTGCCCCCAGTGGAATGCCCACAAACCTAGTGACTCTTCAGGGACCTTTGAGTGGCTGAGGCCACTCACACAGAGGCCCTGTGTCTCTATCCCTGCTCTGGCCCTCAGCAGGCTCCACTGTGCCAGTTCCCTGGCCATGTAGCTCCACTGAAGCTTGCTACCAGAAATCCCATTGGTTGTAGCTGCCCTTAGGGCTCCACAGTAAAGGCAATACAATGCCTGCTTCTAGGCGGGTGAGGGATGATATGCATTTAATCTTCCTGGCCTGTTCCCAGCTTTCCAGTCTCCACCTGCTTCCATTGTGTAGAATAGATCCTGGTGCACTCTTTTCCAGGTCCAGAAGGGGCTGAGGACTTTGCAACAAGGTGTCAAACCCCTTCTCTCTATGCAAGAGGACGGATATACACATACCCTCCTCTATATGAAGAATAGAGAATGATCTGGGCATGATCACTTAATACCAAATCAGTTTGTTATTCGAACTTTAAATTAGCAAACCCAGGTTATGTTTTGAGCTCAGATTCCCAAGGAGAAATAACAATGAAACTTATCCTTTAAAAAACAAATGACAAATTTTGGTAATCACCTGACTAGGCAATAAGGCCTACCCTGAAATTGGTCAGAGAGGCATAATGTGAATTAGAGAGAAAAGAAGGGATCACAGAAACACAGAGCACAATTATTGGCACTGTTGTAATGCAGATAATACAACTGGGCAACAAATGTCCTGTTTTGCCTAAAAATGTTAAACATTATACACTTCCAGACAAGACAACTATTTCTCAGACATGGGGAGGTGAGTATGTAATATGGTATAATTCTTCACCTAATCCATCAGTTTGCTCCACAGAACCCAATGAACCTCTGTCTGAAACTAAGGCTTTGTCTACACTAGCACTTTTGTTGGTAAAACTTTTGTTGGTTGGGGTGTGAAAAAAACACTGGTGTGGACAGCGCTATGTCTGTGGGAGACACTTTCCAGCCGACATAGTTACCGCCACTCGTTAGGGGTGATTTAATTATGCCAGCAGGAGAGCTCTCTCCTGTTGTCATAGTGCGGCTATACAGGAGACCTTAGAGCGATACAGCTGCACCAGTACAGCTGTATCACTGTAAAGTCTCTAGTGTAGACTCAGCCTAAAAAATGTCCAGCCTCATTTTAATTAATAAAAAAAATATAGGACCAGATTCTTAGCTGGTGTAAATAGCTCCATTGAAACCAGTGAAGCTCTGCTGATTTATACCAGTTGAAGTTCTGGCCCATATACTTTATCATCTAACATTACTTACAATGGGCAAGGGAAAAAATTGCTGTACTGGCATACATTTTTGCAGATTCTTTCTTGACTTCCTGTCTTGTGTTTCTTGATTTCCTGACTTGTGTTTCTTTGGCTATATTAGAAAATATTAAAATTTTGTGATCATGGTAAAAGGTATTTTTGGTTTTAATCCTTCTCAGAACTCTATCCCAATTACTTATAAGTCAAACATTTGTTTTAAAAGGTCAGACAAACCATTTTGTTTAAATAAGGATAAGTGAAAAGTATTTTCCATTGTTAAAGAAGGTTCAAATTTCACATTGAAATCTCTTCTAATATGGTACACAGAGGATTAGCTCCATCAGACTCCTCATTTAAACCTTGTATATGAAAGATGGAGGCCCCAGATTTATTTTATAGACCAGACCTTCCAATATATAGCAATGTATTATTTTGGATTATAGTTCTGGAGAGGGTCCTATAAATCTGCACATAAGTTTTCATTTTTATATTGCTCTTTAAAGACAAATTAGCAATCCTTCTCTGTTTGCTTTACAAATTCTTGTCATTTCTAAATCTAAGGTAAAACGTCATCGAGTTTTTGATCCATTGTTTTGATCAAGTTATGCAGTTTATTTGTATCCTGCCAAGATGTACGTAACTTTAATTGACTCATGTGTTTGAAGTTATGCATATGCTTTAGTGCTTTCATGGTTTGTGGTTTTAGAGCCCAATCCTGCAAAGATTTAACCACTTGCTTAATTTTACACATATGAATAGTCCTATTGAAATCAATAGAACTAATCACATGCATAAAATTAAGCATGTGCCTAAATCCTTGCAAGATGTAGCCCTTAATCTGTAATTACTTCTCCTACAGAACTTATTAAACTACATCTAGCAGGTGGGCTGGATCGGCATGAGGGAGAGGATAAGATCTTAGCATCTACATTGACTTTCTCTCCAATTCCCCTCATTGAGGTTGAACAAACTGGTCTAGTTGCCCCCGCTAGTAGGCCTTCTTGGGAGGCTTCTCTCTTGGCCCCATATAACCCAAGGGAGTGTCTTCTACTGGGAAGTCCCCACAAACCAGAAAAACAGAAACCACAGCAACAGCGCAAGGAACAGCTTTAATCAAGACAAGCGTATAGAAAAAAAATTGAGTTACACATTTTCTTTTTCTTAAAAAATGCTGACTACATGGATTAATAAATAGATTTAATAAGCGCCAGTTCTTCAAATCAACATGGGATTAGTAAATCAATTAACTAATATCTCAATTAAAAATACACTTGCCTACACAAATTTTCTCAATTCCTAAAGGGATCATGATTGACCTCTACACTAGGTGAAATTTACCCTTGTGCAGAAGACTAGCAAAAGGCCTATGCACAATTTATGTTTGACTTGAACTCTCAGAAGAGGGTTGAAGTGGTGCAGAGAGTTGCAGCTAGCCTTCTGCACATGGGTGAATTTCACCCATATGAAGAACAAAAGGGAAATAGAACAAAGTGAATTCTGCACTTATGGGCTAGTGCTAGTTAAAAACTTTTCCATTGAAAAAAATGTAATGGAAAATTGGGTTGTTCACTAACTTAAAATTTACATGAAAAGTGTACTTGAAAATTTGTTGTCACAAAACTGGAAAATCAAAAATGTTTAGCCAACGCCACAAAATATTTAGGTTTTGGCCAATTTTTTTTCCAATTTTTGATGGCTAAAAATCAAAATAATTTTAGTTTTAAGCTTTCAAAAAAAAGCTGAAATTTTCCACAGGGAGAAATTTTCCAACTGGCTTAGTATAAGCCCTAGGTTGATCAAGGCTTGGTTCCCTGTAGACTAGGAAAAGGTTACTACAGGTCAATTGGAGCACCTGTAGCCAATTAAGGCCCAGTCAGACAAGGGAAAAAGGAGAGATGACTAGAGTTTGGAGGAGTATTGCTGTGAACTGAAAGACCAGAGGACTAGAGAAAGGGAGACCTTGCCCAAGCAGAGCAGGGAGACTCCCCCTAGCATTGAGGACCAAGGGTAACCTTACCCAAGGGAGAAGAGGGTAAGAAGTCTGTGGAGCTGAAGAGACTGGGACTGAGTAGGGAGTGGACCCTTCCCCACTACCCTCCTCTCCTGCTTTCCCAGGGCACTAGCGGAGCTCTTGGCACCCAAGAACAGGGGCATGGGGTAGTGCCCCAACCTATTCCACCAAGAAAAAGCATGGGACCCACCACAGTAGCATTGGCTGTTTGCCACAGTGGACATAAACTGCTTATGTTTTGCAAATGTTTCCCTTATCATCAGAGAAGTGCTGAGGAAGCATTTAGAGTTGGGGAATTTTTATAAACTGGTGTTAAAGAATGTTCAATTCCATATCTCAATAGCAAAGTAGGAGACGTGACAGTAATCTCTATACTGATTTCCATGTTATTCAACTATATATTTATAGTTATTTGATGGACAACTTTGATTTATGTTTTTTGGAATTTTATGTGAAATTATTTTCCTGGTTTGGCTTTTGCATGGCCTCACTCACCTCAATTTCATTTTAAGGTGCAAAAAACGCCATAATCAGAAGTTCCCTCATGTAATGGTTGACTGAGAAAAAAGGAATCAGGACAAAAAACTAAGAAGTTTGGGGTGGATGAATTGCCCCCATCTTTTCATACACCAACCACACAAGATGAAATAGTCAAATATACTTTTAAAAAGTCTAATATTTCCTTAAAGAGAGGGACATAAAATTGTGTTTTTGTCATTGAATTAAGCTGTAATGTAAGAAAACTGACAGTTATGCCACACATTAGGGTTTATACAGTGCAAACATTATGGAATTCCCCAACCCCTATCTAAAAACTGATCTCATAATTTCTCCTTTCACATTCCCAAGATGGATTTGATAATGCTAGGATTTAATGCTAGGAAATTAATTTTTGAAAGTAATGATAAATCAGACAAAAACAAAATAACAACTCATTAGTGAATAATATTTTTGATGTGATCTCTTTAAAAGTGTACATTATTGAATATTTTAGTTTTTGTAAGAAAACAGGAAGAGAAGAAAAAATTGTTTAAAATAGGCATTTAGCCATTGTCCATGGCTGCCCTACAAGATCTTATCAACTGTGCTATTAAACATTAACCAATTCAACTATTTCACTTTATGAAATACAAAAATCTACAGTAAAATCATGAAGTCTTAAGTGACAAAACATGGAAGGCCCCAGTGATGTAAAGCCATTAAGTATGTTCATAAGCCCCTTTCTATCCAGGAAAGCACTCTTAACTTTAAATATGTGCTGAAAGTTAAGCTTATGCTTAAGTGCTTTTCTGAATCAGGACCTAATATTGCCATTCTGTAACAAATCATCCCCTTGTACAGCATTATGTATTTAATCACGTACTGTGGTGGCTAATTAGAATTATTTTTTTCAATTTTCAAACACCCAAAAGGGAGCCAGGCATCTCACAGAAACAAATATAAATGAGGTCCTTGTGCCAGAGAGCTTGCAATCTAAATTTGACATGACACAACAAGGAGAGTCATAAATAACAGGCCTGGCAGAGTCTCCAAACCAAACTGTATGTTTCCTTACTTTTCTCAGTTTAAACCAGACAATTCACATCATTTTGTGCAAGGTCTGTTTGGGGGCTGATCCTGAATTTCTTGTGTTGTGTGTGCAGAAGGAACGCAGGGCCCACTGAGTTAAGTGAAGCAGAACAGAACCACTAGTTTTTTTCCAGTGCCTGTGATATGGCATTAGATATCAGTCTTTTTTTACACCACCCCATGCTTTGTCAGTGGGTTATAAAATAATTAATTGGCAGGCTGATAACTTGTATTTCTTGTTACTTCATCTCAAAAGTCAGTTTTAATAGCTGCATTATACGGATGTTAAAAAGGCTTTCCAGTGGAAATGCCGAAAGACTCTGAAGTAATTGTTTGGGAAGAAATTTTCCACACTAAATGATTGTCTCAGGCAGAATAATCTTAGAAAGCTTCAGGCAAAATGGTTCAACCATTTGTAAGAATGAGATTAGGGAAAAATATGTTCTTTTGCCCAGGTTAAAACAAAACAAAATGGTAGGACCATTTCTTTGATTTGTCCCTTGTGTGTAGGTATTATGACACAATCTTTAATTATATGACTACATACTATATTTTCTGCAGGTCCCCTGCCTCATTTGTACCTGCTCTGAGGATGAATCAGGATGAAGCCTGTTGTCCATAGGACCTTTTAACTCATTGGAAGGTGCATAGTGAATGAGGCAGGTGACTGCAGATTGAGAAAGGATGGTCTCATGGGTAAGGCAGTTGAATGATGCCTTGGAGAAATGGATTCTATCCCTGCGTCTGCCATAGAGTTTCTATGTGATCCTGGGCAAGTCCCTTTAACCAAACTTTTCACAGGTGGCCACTGACTGTATGTTCCTCATTTTTCTGCTCAACTTGCAACCATGGAATCTGATTTGCAGAAGTGCATAGCACTCACAGCTGCAACTGAAATCAATGGAGCTGTGCTTTAAACATGTAAAGCATATACAATGTTACATAGTCTGAAAAATCAGGTCAAATTAGGCACTCAAAATTAGTGGATATTCTTTACCTTAATATCTCTGTACCTCAAGTCTCCATCTGTAAAATGAGGATTATATCAGCCTTCATCTCATAAGGATGTTGCAAAGAAAAATTAATTGCGAAATTAACTAAATAAATTAAATGTTTGAAGCACTGAGATATTGTAGCAAAACCCATAGGAAAGCCCATGAGAGATTAATAATTCTGTATTCAAAGCAGGGTTTGAGTAATGTGCGGTAAATAAGGCTCGGGCCACAGATTAAACTGGGGATAAAATAAAACATCAAAGAGTTGCTTAGTAAAATGAGCACTGTTCATCCTGTGCACTGAATGAGGTGGGGTCCTGTGGAACAAATAGTATGTGATGTAATTAAAGACAGTATCATAATACATAAGCACAAGGAGCCAAGTTAAGATTGCCTAGGCAACCTTACTTTTGGCATGTCCTATCTTTTGATTGATTCACTTTGCAAACTTAATGTTCCTTTAGCATCGTTTTTCATGTTTAAATTATGTGTAAAGAAGGCATGAAAGGTTGATGTTTTGGGGGGAGAGTTGATAGAGGGAAGAGGGGGTTGTTTTGTTTTAAAGGTTCCTTTCCACTTGTTTTTGACCTTAGAAATACATTGTAGATTAAAGAAAAGGAGTACTTGTGGCACCTTAGAGACATTAGTCTCTAAGGTGCCACAAGTACTCCTTTTCTTTTTGCGGATACAGACTAACACGGCTGCTACTCTGAAACCTGTCATTGTAGATAAAGTCTTATCTTCCCTGTTTTTACTGGAGGACTCCTCAGGAAACTGTCTCACTCCTCAAAAGGAGGAGTGTAAGCATGGGTGGCGGGTAGGGGAGGCTATGGGATGCTGTGAGCACTAGCCAGCCTGGGGCGGGGGCCGGTGGCCGTGGTTGGGAGGGCTCTGTGTTATGCGGTGCGTGGAAGGGACAGGACCTCGTGTGGAAGGAGTGGGGCTGGAGGCTAGCCTCTCCCAGCCAGTGGTTCACGCGCTGCCTATGAGTGTAAGCATTTGAATCTTTAACAAAAAGAACTTTTTTTCTCAACTGTTTGTTAAGAATAATATGTGTATTAATCAAAACAAACATTAACAAAAATGTAAATAGTTTAATTAAAAATTCCTTCACCTCTCAATTTCTCAGTTGCCCAACTCTTGTCTCTCTTAATTTCATAATTTCACACCTTCACTAATTTCACACATAAAGGGAAAATAAGTTAAAAGGGAAATTAAATAAATTAAAAGGGAAAATAAATTAAAAATAAATTTCACTCATTCTCTAGTTTCACTCATGCTCTAGTTTCACGCATAAAAGCATAGAGAAAATAGATTAAAACAAATGTCATCAACTTTGAGTAAAAATCACCCTTATTGCAACATGCATTTCCCATGAGAATGCTAGAAAATCATTGTAAATATACTTTTGGATGACCTATTTGACTCAGCAAAATGTTTATTAATAAAGCAAGTTCTTCTTTTTCAATAGGACTTGAAACTTGCTAACATGTAGTACTACTATTTTCACATGCCAACAGCTCCATTGTCACATCCCACGTTTTACAAGGCTGGTGCTGTTTTTATTTTTATTTAAAGGTTGTTTTAGAGAAAAAATAAATAAAACCAATTATACAAAAATATATAATGAATCTTGGACTAAAGATTACCTCCTGCAAAGAATTCTGAGCCTAGATTGTCCAGTGATTTGTTCCAAATAAACAATCATATATGGGATTAGCAAGCACACCTACCTAGTTGTACTGGGGACAAGGCCACTTCCCTCCCCCTGCCCAAGAACTCATCTTTAGCAGCAGGGTGTATGAAACAACATGCTGTTCCCTTTTGCACTGACAGCAGCGTGCATTATACAGTGTGCTCCCTCTGGCCCACATACAACATTCTGCCTTAGTACTCCCACTACATGAAGATTGTCTCCAAGCATATCTCCACTTGGCTGCTACTACTCCAGTCATAGATGAATTAAGCTGTACACATTCAAATATTATTATTCCTATTTATTATAATATCTATACTGTTTGACCTTTAGTTAAGGCCTCATTTTCTAGGCAACTATTTTTGCTTGGTCCCATAGGTAGCTGTTTGAGATACCATGTGTGCATGGGCGGATTTAGGGGCAGGAGACCCATGTGACATCCTTGGGATGCTGGGCTTGTGGGGCGCTGGGCTCAGGGTGCTGTTTTTGTTAGTGACAAAAAGGAAAATAGAATGTTTGAAGTAAAATATTTCAGATATTCCATATGTGGATTTATTTTTCACTAACCTCCTAGAATGTTCTGGACCTTTGTAGAATCTCATGGAACCTTCCAGACTTTGTGAGAATTAAATTTTCCTTGAACCTCCTAAAATGTTGTCAACCATGCACTCATGGGCATATAAGAGGCGGGACATCACCAATCAGTCAGTGAGATATAGGAATGAAGTGAAGTGAGAGCCCAGCTGCAATATTGTGAATCTTGTTTTATTGTGTAATTGTGAAAATGTACTTGTGCTTTAAGATTTGAAGAGTGCAAGTAGCAACAATAAAGGACATTTTTAATAAGATGCCAAAGATATTTATCAAACCCCTATCTACGCAACAATATAAAAGAAATACCATTACTTCTTTTGCCGTGCTTAGCACTTAATGTTTGATGACTTTCTAAGACTGCGGAACATAAGACTTTTGCTCTGCCTAATACTTTCTGTTTTCCCCCATAGAAAATAAAAGATACCCTTGAAGAAGCCTTCAGAAGCTTAGTATAGGAAGCGAAAAGCTCATTTCCAATCTAGCTTGCAGCAAGGGGCAAATCTGATGGGAAAATATCTGAAACAGAACAACATAGACCTGGCCTTAGGCAGTAGCGAGCATCCCAGTGCAGAAGAAATTGAGGAACAAGGCGTAAATGATGGAAGTTCAATTACTAAGGAATTAGCAGATTTACCTGAAGATAAGGAATGGAAATGTGAGGAAAGTGATGGAGAATTATCCAGTTTTCCTGGTGGTGTAAAGGAGAATGATGATAAAGAAGAATGTAGCTCACATGAAAAGGAGAATAAAGACAAAAAAAATCTGGTTTACATTAAAAGGAGAGAAATGATAAAGAAGAATCAACCTCTCATGAGGACAGAAACAGCACTGAGAAAAACTGCACATCACAAATTGATACATCAGATCCTGCCTTATGGCCAGCGGACCTAAACTCTGACAATATTGATCATACAATTTTGAACAGGCCAGGCAAAATTGAGGATATGACATTTCCAGTAAATGAGCAGAAACGACACTTCTCAAAGTCACACCATGAAAGGGTGCTCGAGAACGGTGAGAAACTGAATCGGCATTGGCTAGTTTACTCAAAATTAACTGACAAAATGATCTGTATTTGTTGCAAAATATTTGAAAAGAATGCGAAATCGTTGCTTGTGCTTTCCAGGTACAATTACTGGCATACTTTAGCTGATGCTCTGAAGCAACATGAAAAAATCACCTGGCCATTTTACGACCTGCTTCAAATGGATGGCGTTCGAGTCCAGGCTCAAGTTGAATAAATGCATAGATGCAGAAAACCAGTGCATTATTAATGTAGAAACCAAGCATTGGAGGGACGTGCTTGAGCTTTTGATCTCAATTGCCTTCTTCCTTGCAAAGAATAATTTCGCTTTCCAGAGCTTGTTGGATAAGTTTTTCACTGAACATAATGGTAATTTCCTCAGTTTGGTAGAACTCCTTGGGAAATACGACAATGTCATGTGTGAGCACCTACATTGAGTAGTTCGTAAAAAAGCTATGGACCATTACTACAGGAAAACAATTCAAAATGAATCGATTGACCTTATGACAAGGAAGGTGCTTGATAACATATTGATGCAGCTCGGCAAAGCAAGTACTACATGGTAATAATGGACTGCACTCTTGACATTAGTCACAGTGAAAAGATGTCATTTACTGTAAGATTTGTTGACGACGAGGATGGCAGTATCCAAGTGGCACATTATCGGGGTGTTTTTTTCTTTCTTTAACATTTTATTAGAAGAGTTATTTGAAAGCAAACCAAGGTCTTTTGTTTCTGAAGAGTTCATTTGCCCCTGCTGCTTATTTGCCTGAAGCCATAAGTTGGTGTTTATGATCTCAAAATCATTTCCACAGCAACCACTTGTGATACTCCAAATGGAGAACTATGACTTCAAGTGAGGAACAAACAGCAGGAGTAAATTAATTCTTGGAAACCAAGGGCCTAAGTCCTGCACTGAAATACAGTTACTGACATCAGTGGGAGTTACTTGAATCCTGTGGCTGGAAAATAAGGCCCCAAACTTCTGTTTTCATGCCGATGTAGCTCTTCAGGTTTGTCTGGCATTTCAAATGCACAATTAGCTGATATCTCCAAGTGCATTTGGATAAAATCCCTGCAAAATCTACCAATTTCATATGAAATCAGAGGCTTTTGCTACTCCCTCCCCACAACAAACATGTTTGATGAGAATCCCTTATCCGTTATGATGATGTTATGTCTTGGTGGTGGGTCAGGAGGCAAGGTATTCGTGTCTGGGGGCAATTTCTATACTGTGCAAAATGTCACCATGCCATGAAACACAAGTGATTCAAATGTCTCACAAGCACTGCTTGTCAGATATGAGACTGTCCTGTTAAAATCAGGATGATTGTAGAAAATCCAACTCTGTCCTTTGGTATTTTCAGGAGCCAGCATGGTAGGCCAGTTCCCCAAAGGCCCATTCCTACTTTCCCATCATTCAGAATTTGATTAATGTTGCCTGCTTTCTTTGTTACTTCAGGAGCTGCCGGCAGCCCCTCCCCCTGCCATAATGAAATAAAAAAATCTCCTGCTTTCCTTGTGTCCTTTAAGATATCCATTCCTCCCCCACTGAGTGATAGATGCCAAGAGCTCAATTTATTGAGCTTAACAAAAAGAATGTTAAAGGGTAACTTGATTATTGTCTATAAGTATGTACATGGGGAACAAACATTTAATAATGGGCTCTTCTATCTAGCAGAGAAAGGTCTAATATGATACAATGGCTGGAAATTGAAGCTAGACAAATTCAGACTGAAAATAAGGTGTAAATATTTGGCAGTAAGGGTGATTAACCATTGGAAGAATTTACCAACAGGTGTCCATCATTGACAATTTTTAAAACAAGATTGGATGTGTTTTAGAAAATCTTCTCTAGGAATTATTTTTGGGAAGCTCTATGGCCTGAGTTATATGGAGGTCAGACGAGATCGGTGGTTCTCAAACTTCATTGCACTGCGACAACAAAAATTACTATACGACCCCAGGAGTAGGGACTGAAGCCTTAGCCTGCCCAAGTCCCACTGCCCCGTGGGTGGGGGGGGCAAAGCCTGAGCCCCATCAATCCAGGTGGAGTGGGGCAAAGCCCAAGCTCAAGAGCTTCTGCCCCAGGCTTAGTCTAAGCCAGCCCTGGTGACACCATTAAAACGGGGTTGCAACCTACTTTGGGGTCCCGACCCATAGTTTGAGAACCCCTGGATTAGATGATCACATTGGTCCCATCTGGGCTTGGAATCTATGAATCAATTCATCTGAAGGCAAGAGAATATAGCATGAAATAGATTTCCTTCCTGTATTTTGGCACTTACTATTTTGATTCTTTGTCAGAGGTACAATAAGAACAATTTTTCTCATGTTATTCACACTCTTTTGGATTCAGTCCTGACTGGAAACCAGAAGTGAAATAAAAGGTATATAAAAATTACAAAACCTCAGAAAAGGTTTGGGTTGAACTTGGCACTAACAACAGTTGAAGCCGTGAGCATGGGTGGCAGTGGATTTTTTACAGTATCTAAGTCAGTTCGTTGATCCCTGATTAGCATAGCTATTGTTCGTGATGTAGAGATTACATAACATACAAATAAAAAGGCACAGTTTTCTGGAACTGATGTGTCTAAACATAATTGATTATTAATGAGGATAGCAGGATCTTTCTTCCCCTTCTTATAAATATACCCGTTCACACTGTCAATGGAGAAGTTGGAAGCAAATACTAATTAGATGGAAATTTGTATTTTGTTTGTCACAGGATAAAACATCATGTGATCAGACCAACTTCTTGATTATTGTAGACAGTGGAACAAAATTAAAATGGACTTTTAGAATTCAATTACTGTATTTATATATTTGACAAAACTCATCTTTTGGTCTTAAGTAGTTCTGCAAGTTGATAAACTTTGCAAAAATAATACAAAAGTTAAAGCTGCTATATAAGCTCCTTACTACTTGAATTGTGTCAATTGACCATTTAAGGGTATGTAAGGCAAATGGTGCTATATGGAAGATGGTTCTCTGATAATTTGTGTGTTAAAGAAAACAGAATTGTCATTGACAAGTTATCAGCAGGGAGGCAGATGCCATCAGAAGATGGAGGCTTATCCAATTCATGAAAAGGTATATTCTGGGTCAACATATATGCGAGCAGTTGAGTGATTTGGTGATAAATGAAAACAGGGTCAAATAGAACTGTCTTGAGCCAGCAGAGCTGTTCAAAACATTGGGATCTTGATTTGCAGTTGTTTCAACAAACTTGTTGTTCCATTTTGCTTCCTATTGTTTTGCATCCCCTCCTCCCAAGTGTCACCTTGAATTTTGACTTCAAATGAAGAGACACTGAAGTGGTAGAGAAGCTCAGCTAAGACTGCTGTATTTTGTTTGGTTTTTCACCACAATCATGAATTCCTCCTATGGGGAAGGAGGACTTGCTCAGTCCAAGTCTGCTCAAAAAGTTTGTGAACCTCAATAAACTTGGACTGAGCTGTAATGAAATGGTTTGCTGGGGAAATTTTGTGTTGTAGCAACACATGCTACCAGCCAGGTAAGCTTTTCATGAGTTGACTCAAAACCCTTTTGGGACCAATTCCTGCTCCTCTGTGGACATGTCCACACTTAAAAATTAGATTGACCTAGCTATGTTACTCAGGGCTGTGAAAAAGTTCATGCCCTGCGTGATGTAGTTAGGTCGGCTTAACCCCCTATGTAGATGCAGCTAGGTTGAAGGAAGAATTCTTCTGTTGACATACCTACTGCATCTGAGAGAGGTGGTTTAACTACATCAATGGAAAAAATCCTTTTGTCAGCGTAGACTACTGCCCTACAGTTGCACGGCTGCAGAACCCTAGCTATGTTATTGTAGCAACTGTAAACTAGACATACCCTGAGGGTCAGTGTATCCATTATCCTGTAGTCACTAGTTCCATTAGCCTCTGGGACAGAGACATGTCCAGAGTTATGTCTCAAAATAGAGCTTTGTGAATAACTGGTTTTTTGGTTTGGTGGCCAAACAAAAACATTTTTTAAAAAAATTGTTTCAGGTCAACCTGAAACAACACTTTTTTGAATTGCTCAGCAAAATGAAAAAGTCAGAAATGTTTTGTGTCACGGTGAACAAAATGTTTTGACTCGAAATGTTTCATTTTGATTTTGAGATTTTTTTTAACCTTTTTTTTTAAAAAAATGGAAGTAAAATTCAAAAGAAAATGACAGTTTGAAAATGACAAAATGAAACATTTTGACTTTTGGGAAATTTTTTTCTTTTTTCTTTCAGCAAAACAATTCAGCAAATTCAACATAAATTCGCAAAATGTTCAATTCAATCTGAATATGCATTTTTCAATGCAAAAAAAGTTTTGTTGGACAGATTTTGCCCAGCTTTACCCTAGAGTCCTTATGTTCAGCAAATGCACATAAGGGTTTCTGGGGAATGTCTTCTTGTCAGCACAATAACAGAATGGCGGAGATAGCTCTGTGTTGCTCATTTAGTGTGTAAGGTGTGACTCCTCAGGCATAGGCTTGAGGGAGCAGCCATGCAAGATGCTCCTAGAAAACATTAAGAGTGGGAGCCTGATCCAAAGCCCATGGAAGTCAATGGAAAGACTTCCATTGATGCTAATGGATTTTGGATCATGCCACAGGAGAGAAGTGAAGGGAGCTGCCCCTATAAAAGACATCCAAAGTAAGTGAAGCAAGTTGGGATGGAAAGAATCTACTCTTGAGGGGATTGTATGTCTGGAATGGTGCTTGTTTTTGAGGATGGGAGAGTCCAGGGGACAAGTGTCATGGGTCTGTATGGGAAGAAGACCTATATGTGGATATGAGGATGAGTAGGGGGAAGAGAGAAGGCCTGATTGTCTCCTCCCATGCACCTTGTGTGGTTATTTACATCTGTGCAAAATGACTGTAATGATTCTCCAAAATCAGAATGGCACTATATTGATGACAGTTTAAATTACATTAGTAACTACATTATGAGCCATTTATTTCTGAAATTTTTTTTTAGTAGCAAATCCAGTTGTGATTTATGCCAGTGATCAGTGCAAACTGAAGGTATTGATTTTTTTGCATATGTGTTGAGTTCATACAGAATTATTATTGCAAAATAAAGAATTTTTGAAAGAACGTTCTGGCCTATGTTCTGACAGTTTATGCTCTGCATTTCTGAAAATGGGTTAAATACGGATGCAGCCTTAGCTAATGTAGCAAACATACTATTATCGAGGTATAAGAGGCTGCAAGACCACTGGAAAAGCCAAGAGCCCCACAGTCTGGCTCCTCTCAAGTACTGCATCTAATCTCAGGCTGATGCCCTTAACTTCTTCTTTCAGACTGTGTGCTTTAAAAACAACTAAGGTGTACCACTGTGAAATTCTTTTAAAATGGTAGGTGGCCTTTTTATATATGGAGGTGCATCAACTAGAGTACACAGAGCTCTGTGTAGCTCAAAAGCTTGTCTCTTTTACCAATAGAAATTGGTCCAGTAAAAGATATTATTACCTCACCCATCTTGTTTCTCTCATATCCTTTGCAAAAATCTTCAACATCAATACTCAAAAGAATCCATTCTATATCTGTTACTAATTATAGATATTCTGTTTAGGGGAACTTCAAACTTCAATCTAGAAGTAGGGCTAAAAATGGGGGGGAGGGATGTTGGCACTTTTATTATACTACAATGATGGGTGCTTTAAAGATGCATATAAATACATCAGTTGAAACACCATTTAGTTGTCACACTTTTAAGGTGGGTAAACTCAAGTGAAGATTAAATAGATTAAATAATAAAGTTTCTGCAATTAAAATTAATGTCATTATTCATAAGTTTATTATTAGTAATGTATAAATATGAATATAGTGATTCAGACCCAAAAATATCTTAAGGATCATTTTTATGGTGCCACATTTCAGCCCTGGAATAAGATGTTAGCAAAGAGTTGCTGATTGAAACTGCTGTAACTAAGGCCCTGATCCTGTTATAAATTCCACGTGGATTGACCACTGCCATCTGTACAGATATCCATGGGGGCTACTTGAATGGACCTCACTGCAGGGTCAGCTCACAAAGTGGCAATTTATCATGGGTATAATAAATCAAATGTAATTATGTCACAATTAACTTTAATGAAATATGTATGTATCCTTATTTTTAATTGGGAGATTTAATTGGGGAAGAGTTAGTTGCTTTTTTTCCTCCTTCAACTGGCATATATGCTGAAGAGATTTGATTTTGTAAACAAAAAGAAACTTACTTTCCCTTTCATACAAAATACTCCTAAAGAAGAGAAAAATATAATTTTGTTTATAGATAATCATAGCTGGGGAAGTTGTATCAAATCTGTCTTCCTCAGGAACATGATGCTAAACAAACAAATAAAACTTCACCTGACCAATTTTATTATAACAGGAACATACACGGATTTACTTTTCGTATGAGTATACGGGGAGAAAAAAAAGGCTGCTTCCATTTAAGTGCAACTCTGAAAACTAGAAATCTTCTCTGTGCAAAGTTGTATCAATGTTGGTTTATTTTGCGATTTAATTTTACTGCCTGTGAAGAGTGCCAGATTGACAGCTCTGCTCCTAGAGACGCCAGAGAGCAGGGTCAGCACCCACAGCTGCAGTACAAACTTCCCTCAGCTGCAGTACAAACATGCTCCTGGGACCACCTGTTGTGGTAAGATGACAATTCAGTTTCAGTATCCATTCAAACCCTGATTTTTATGCTGAGTTTTCTGACAAGGGTGCCAGTTTTAATCAAAAATGGCAGTGTTTTGGTGTTGTGGATATCTGTCCACCAGCACTTTCTCACAGCACATTGAGACAAGGTGCTTGTCTAGATTAGGGAAATTTGCACTGATTTAACTACATTGATTTAATTACACCAGTCAAATGCCCTAAACTAGACACATTACACTGATACAATGAATGTTGGCAATTTACTAAAGTAAGTCGCAACGGTACAAACCTCATCTGATGCCTGGGCAGTGCATCTGCATCTGACATTTGCACTGGTGTAGCTACATCTGGAAAACCTGGGGATGAAAAAAGCATATGTGTGCAAAATGTGTGTTTTGTGGGGGGAAGATACATACTGAGTGCTTCCTTTGTAACCTTAATAGTGTTCTTTTAACATCGTTTTTGTGTGTATAAATATTATAGCTGAGCAAGAGCTCTGCTACAGTTAAGGTTAAGACCAGCTTTCTATTTAAAGCTCTAATATTCTGTGTGTTCTAAAATCTACATGGTTTCTTGGATTGCCTTGAAAGTTGGTGTGTCTCACTGGGCCATGGGTTTCCGTTGGAGAGCCAATTTGGGGGCTATTAGACCAGAGGGTTCCCCAAGATACAGCCCTCAAATAAATCCAGCTTTTCTAAAAGTTGAGAGATTTTGGCACCCTTTCTTTGCTCACAGATAGAGGTCAACTCAGGGCTCAGACCATCGCACCAGGGGCTCCAATACTTGAGGGTTATACTCACAGAGTGCATGTCACCCATCAATCAGCCCTTTGGGGGAAATCCAATTAAAACATTTTTTTTAAAAAATTGATTCTCCAGTTAGGTTCCTTACGTCCCTCATACGCTTATTTGTGCATCTAATGGATTATACTGAGCATATGTAAACAGAAGAGTTAACATGATTGTTAGCCTTCAAAGTTTTACACCAGCTGTAGCTCCAGGGGATTAAATAATAGCCTTTGAACCTGACCCAGCCAGCCAACCTCAGTCTGAGTCTTATCATGGGCAGAGATCTGGGGAAGGTTGGATGGCATGTTGCTTAAAAATCTGTCTTTGTCAGGGTTTTGCTTTTTTTAAAATTTTTGGGTGAATGTAATCAAAGTATTTTTGTTAAAAAAAATAAAAAATATGTGAATGCTTGCTGGCGGGGAAGAGGCATTTTTGGGAGTGGAGGATAGGGATAAGAGGGGTTTGGGGCTGTATTGAGGGGAAGAAGAATAAATAGGGATGGGTGGTAGAGGAGGTAAGAGGGGTTGTGGGGCTCAGGTGAGTGACACATGGGGGTGAGTGGCAGCAGAGATGCTGGGGGAGAGTAGGGGCAGGAGCACCTGTCAGCTCCACATTCTCCCCGAGTGTGCCAAGAGCTGGGGGGGTCTGAGCCCCACTCCTTACCTCCTTATTTTTGAGCTGGAATGTGGGGGTCCCTGTCCCCAGGGTGCCTGAGCCCTGCTCCTGGGCTTACTGTGTATATTTGCCAGGATCTGGGGCCCTCTGCCCCTTGAGGGGAGCCTGATCCCTCTCCATGTGCCTTCTTAGACGAGCCAGGATCTGGGGGCTTGGGGTGGAGGGAAGCCTGGACAAAATAGCATGGTAGAGGTTGGCCGGCTGGCCTGGAATGAACAGGACTGGTTGGTGGGGCTGAGTGGAGGAAGGGAGAAAGCTATAGAAATAAAGAATAGAATAATAGAATATCAGGGTTGGAAGGGACCTCAGGAGGTCATCTAGTCCAACCCCCTGCTCAAAGCAGGACCTAATATAGGGCCAGGATCACTAATTCACTTGGCTCACAACTGCACCAATGACCACTAATTCTTATCAAGCATTCTTTCTGTTAAAAATAACTAGAAAATTAGATGGATTTCCCCCCAAAAAAAGTTAACACAAAATTAAGGTTCCCTAGTGTCTGCTCTTGTCCCTCCACAATGGTGAGTTCAGCAAACGTCAGATTTCAGAAAACCAGGAGGAGCAAGGGCGCAGCAGACTCAGGGGAAGGGGCAGGGGTCTTGGGGGAAGGAGTGGAGTGGGGCTGGCCAGGGGTTGAGCAGTGAGCACCCTGTAACACATTGGAAAGTTGGTGCCCGTAGCTCCAGCCCCAGAGTTGGTGCCAATGCAAGGAGCCGCATATTAACCTCTGAAGAGCCGCATGTGGCTCCGGAGCCACAGATTGGCCATCCCTGCTATTGTCCCTCTGCAAATTTGTGTACACAATCAATCCCTTACCTCTCTCTAAAAGTGCAATTTTCAAAAAATTCAATTAATAGAAGATTATTGGGAGTGGAATAGATCTGCACAAGGAGAAGAAGTCTGGACATAAATGTGAGAAAGGAGGGAAGGCAGTGGAAACCAAAGTGAAACTGTTTGAGCAGCAAATTCCAGAAGTCTTGAGGTCTTTCTGAGTGTAGCCTTCATTGATTTGAGATCTACCATACCATTCTCTCACTAGAAGGGAAAACCTATAATGGCAGTAGGCTATAAATGGGACCCAGTTTGGGAATATTTTAATGAAGTTCCCCTACCTGTGGGTAAGACAGGCATGTGTGCAAAATGCAAACAGTGCAACAAAGAAATGCAAGGCCTGGTTGCCTGAATGAAACAACATCATGAGAAGTGTTCCTTCTCTGGAGGAAGCTGCATTGAAGATGATGAAAGAAACATGTCTGAACATGCAGGAACTTCAGGTTGGTAAACTTTTTTATTTCATACTTCTTTCTTAAGGACTGCCTGTCTTCCTTCTGGACTATTCTTGAATTCTCATGTTTGAGCAAAATATATAGTTGTTACTCTATGGTACAATCATTTTAGATGCAATTGTGATAAAAAATAAATAGCTGAAATAGGCAGATCTTCCTTTTACAATTTCACCTTTAAAGTAGTACTGAGTGTCAGTGAATGCAATGAGTAATACTAAATGAGCAGTATGGTAATAATATTAAATAACTGCATTGACTTATTTTGTTTAGGAGAATCCATCCTCAATATGCAGGATTCTGAAGACTATCCACCCTCAAGAACACCATCATTTTCTATAGTTTCAGAGTTATCTGCCAATGATAGTATTTCAGTCACATCATGTATGTCACATAGCCACAATGTATCACCTGTAGCAAAAAGAAAAAAAAATCTCCATCATCCAGAAACAACCATAGATAAGTTTGTGATAAGAACCAGCAGATTACAAAAAGAGATAATTGATGAAAAAATTGCCCAGTTTGTTTATGCAGCAAACTCTCCTTTCCGTATGATTGAGAATTTACACTTCATTAACATGGTTCAGTCATTAAGACAAGGATACAGTCCACCCAACAGAGCAAATGTTGCAGGCAATTTGCTGGATAAAGCGTATAAAAGAGAAATTGAGCAGTGTGCAAAAGGTCTAGAGGGTAAAATTGTTAACCTGAGTTTTGATGCGTGGAGCAATGTCCACAATGATCCTGTTGTATGTGCTTGTGTGACAACAGAAGAAGTGAATGCCTTTCTTACAATTGATCAATCAGGAAATGCACACACAGCAGAATACTTACAAGAAGTAGAAGTAAAAGCTATAACAAACTGTGAAAAAAAATGTAAATGTCTAGTATGCAGCTTGGTCACAGACAATGTTGCAAATGGATCCAAGATGAGAAGAAATTATTTAGAAGAGAGCCCCAAGCTAATAACAATGGTTGCGATGCTCATTTGGTGCACCTCCTAGCCAAAGACTTCAGTGTCCAGAAATAAAGGCTAATGTTGTTGAAATTGCAAAATACTGCTGTAACAACAACTTTGCAGCAGCTGCTCTGAAAAAAGTGGGAGGAACCAAACTAACTCTTCCACAAGACGTGCGATGGACTGCAGCAGTGGACTGTTCTGAGCACTATATCAAGAACTGGCCTAATCTGGTGAAAGTTTGTGAACAAAATTGTGAAAAAATAGATGGCACTGTCACAGCCAAAGTTCTCAACATTGGGCTTAAGAGAAATGTTGAACACATGCTGAGTACCCTGAAGCCTATTTCTGTAACCTTGAACAAAATGCAGGGAAATAGCTGTTTTATTGCTGACATGGACATCCAGCAATCATCCCTCCATAATGCCAACTATAATAAACTTCAGAGCTAAGGGTGAACCATTCAAGAAATATATGTTTGCTGATGATGCTTTAAAGCAGGGGTCTCAAACTCAATTTACCTGAGGGCCAGTGCCTCAAATCCTCCCAGCGAGCCAATAATGTCACTGAAGATGGTGTTCAGAAAAGAAAACGTGTATATTGTATTTTTTATTTGGAATTTCTTAGAAATAATGAAACCGTCATAAAACTTTATACAATTCTTCACCTGACAGATAGTTATTAATGTTTGCCAGATACCTGGCAACGCTTCAGTTCTGTCAGCTTGTTGATGTTTGGCCTCAGTGACTGAGAAGTTGAAACCTGTAGCATTGCAGAAAGGTGGGCATCAGATAGTTGTGTTCGGTATTTTGACTTGTTTATATTCACTGTGGAAAAGTGATGTTGCCTCCATGGCTGACTCTGCCCGGTGACTAGAGATGGTATCTCTGTCCCTCTCCCCCAGCCAATGGGAGCTGCAGGGGGCGGTGCCTGCAGCAGACATTCCCGGCAGCGTGTCTGCCTGCATCTCTCCTCTGCGGGCCGCAGTGGGGAGGTTCTTGGGCCACAGATGGCCCGCGGGCCGGGACTTCGAGACCCCTGCTTTAAAGAAACTCACACCAGTGAACTGGTGGAAGTCACTTAAGCACTTGGATAATCTCACTTTTAACAGCAGTAGCTTCTTCTGCCGGTGTAGAAAGAATATTTTCTTCCTTTGGACTAATTCATTCCAAATTGAGAAATCGTTTGGGACCTGAAAAAGCAGGAAAGCTTGTTTTTCTTTTCCAGATTATGAACAAACAGGAAATTGAAGGTGAAGACAACCGAGTTAGCTGCAGAAGCCAATATTTTAAGTTTCTCATGTTGACCTGGCTGACATAGTCAATTTAATTTTTGTTGGTTTTTTTTTAAATATTTCATTTTACTATTTTAGTTAAAAACAATTTTAATGAAAACAAACCTGATTTTAAAAACTTGAATGTTTAACTAACTTCAAAAATTCATATGCTTGTTTTGTTAAAATATTATACATTTGCTGTTGAAGAAAAATAATTCAGAATACATAACATTGTTGTTTTAGTTGAATAAAACAATTTAAATGTCTGTTCGGTGATGTTCTTCTCATAATACAGCATGGCAAGAAAATCCTCCAAATATTAATGGTTAACCTGTTGAATTGGAGATAATTCACCTTCCAATGACTTCATAAATATCTGCTTCAATTACCTGTGGTAAATGAAATAACCAAACAATAATTCATTTTCTGATATAGCTGTAAAACTAATCTGAAAAGTTTTCAAAATAAATCACTTAAAAATGTATAGTGTGTACCTTATAGAAATGAAACCTACATCTATCTCTGAGTTGTGAAGAATATGTATTAAGGTTATAACAACCAACAAGAATGCACTTTTATGTAGAAATCGATGATTAAATTGAGACTTCCATGATTTGATTTGATTTAAATCATATCCACCTTGACCCTAACTCTGCATTTCCTGGTTTTCTGAAATTTTGTTGAACTCTACATTCTGGAAGGACATGAGCGGTTGCTGGGAAATCCTAATTTTTCATAAACAAAGATTTTTTTTTGCCATGTATTTATATTATTTATATTGCAGTAGTGCTAGAACAGTGTTTCTCAAACTTTTATACCGGTGATCACTTTCACATGGCAAGCCTCTGAGTGACCCCCCCCTCGCTTATAAATTAAAACAACTTTTTAACATATTTAATACTATTATAAATGCTGGAGGCAAAGCAGGGTTTGGGATGGAGGCTGACAGCTCGCGACCCCTTACGTAATACCTCACAACCACCTGAGAGGTCCCGACCCCCAGTTTGAGAACCCCTGGCCTAGAAGCCCCCATCAAAGACCAAAGACCTATTGTACTACGCACTGTGCACACACACAGTAAAATGGTGATCTCTGACCCAATAAGAGTTTACAAGCCATGTGTGTCACAACGTTGTGCCATGCTTACATTGCAGTGCAATGAAATGGCATTGATTAATACAGGGGTGGGCAAACTATGGCCCACGGGCTGGATCCGGCCCCTCAGAGCTTTGGATCTGGCCTGCAGGATTGCCACCCCCATGGTGCTGCAGGCCGCATGCCGTTCCCAGAAGCGGCTGGCATGACATTCCTGCGGCCCCCAGGAAGGTGGTGTGGCAAGGGCAGCGATCAGAGCCCTCTGCCCCCTCTCTCCCAGGGGCCGCAGGAACATGATGGCGGCCACTTCCGGGAGCGGCGTGGGGCCAGGGCAGGTTCCCTGCCTGCCTGCCCTGGGCTTGGTGCGCACCGCTGCCACCCCGGAGCTGCTCCAGGTAAGTGGCACTGGGCCGGAGCCTGAACCCCTCCTGCACCCCGCACCCCAACTCCCTGCTCTGAGCCCCCTGCCACACTCCACACCCCTCCTGCACCCCAACCCCCTGAGCTCCCTGCTGTACCCCTCCTGCACCCCAACTCCCTACCCTGAGCCCCAGTCGCAACCCCCCTGCACCCCAACCCCCTGCCCTGAGCCCCTGCCACACCCCGCAGCCCTCCTGCACCCCAACCCCCTGCCCTGAGACCCCTGCTGCACCCCTCCTGAACACCAACCCCCTGCCCTGAGACCCCTCCCACACTCCGCACCCCTCCCTGAACCCCTCCCCTGAACCTCCTCCTGTACACCACACCCTTTCTCTGCCCCAACCCCTTGCCCTGAGCCCCTTCCTGCACACCACACACCACACTCCCTCCCGCACCCCAACCCCCTGCCCTGGCCTTGCATGCAATTTCCCCACCCAGATGTGGCCCTCCAGCCAAAAAGTTTGCCCACCCCTGGACTAACAAGTAATAAATCTTAGCTCTTATATAGCAGTTTTCATCAGTAGCTCACAAGGAGCTTTACAAAGGAGGGAAGTGTCCCCCTTTAGAGATGGGGAAACTGAGGGACAGAGAGGGGCTGTGATGTAAAAAACTCGGTATCGCACACAGAAGCCCATTCTGTGGGTGGGACAATCATGTCATTTAGGTGACCTGGGCTTCAACCGCACCACCAGGAAAAACCTGACAAACTCTTTGTACCTGGGCCCATGCTAATGACACGACTTATTCCATTTAAAGGTGGCTAATCTCTGAGAGCGGCTGGAACCTTCCTGAAGATGAGCTAAACGTTGAGGGCCGTGTGCGCGCCATGGCTCCGGTTAGCATCTCCGCTGGGTCTGCAGGCACCCCGCAGCCGGGAGCCAGGCCGCTAGGGACGGCTGAGGCTGGAGAAGCAGCATCAGGAGAGCGGGTGCGGTACCGGCGTAGAGGGCAAAGTCAGTGGCAGCAGCGGATTTAGCGCGGGCCGCCGAGGGAGCCTGAGGCCGGAGCGTCAAGATGCTGTTTGCAGCGCCGCGTGCTCGCCCCCGCCCCCGCCCCCGGCCCCGGCCCCGGCCCGGGAGCGCAGGCAGGCCGGTGCGTTGGCCGCCGGGCTGGTCTGCGGCGGAACTTCCCGAAGGGGCGACTCCGCCTCCCCGACCCGCGGCGGCAGCTGATACAGCGGTGCCGGGTGGCCCCGGGGGACGCCCTCAGGCCGGGCCCGGCCCGGGCCGGGGGAGCTGCGCGAAGATCCGCTTTCAGTTTCGTTTCTCCGCGGGAAGTTCACAACAACAGATAGGCAGAGGCCGCAGGGAGCGCCCGAGCGGAGCTGCACCCAGTGGCCGGGGGGGGCCTCCCGGCGGAGCCGCGCGGCGAGGCGAGGGGGCTCGGAGCTGCCCGGGATGGCCCGACCCGCGCTGCCCACCCAGGCGCTGCAGGCGCTGTGCGCCGCCGGCGGCTCCCTGGAGCAGGGCGAGCTGTCGCGGCGGCTCCCGGCCCTGAGTCCCAGCCTGGACAGCCTGTGGCTGACGGAGCCGGAGTGGTTCACGCTGGTGACCCGGCCGGGGCCCGGCTCGCCCGGCGGCCCGCCCCAGGAGCAGCGGGTGGTGGTGGCCACGAGCGCGGTGCGGCTGTGCCCGGAGCACGGCGGGCCGGGACCCGGCTGCGGGGGCCAGTGCGGCCAGCTCCACATCTGCCGGTATTTCCTGTACGGCAACTGCCGCCACCAGCGCACCAGGTGAGCTGGGGTCACCCCCGGGGCTCTGGGGACCCCCCTCTGGCCGTTCCCCTCCCCCGGGGGGAGCCTGCGTCCACCCCCTCTGGCCGTTCCCCTCCCCCGCGTGGGATGGGCCCCCTGCCTAGGCTGGGCCCACCACATCCACTCACACTGGCAGTGGGTGCCACCCAAACTGTTCAAGGGGGCGCCCCCTCTGTTGTGGGAAAGCCCCTCAGGGCTGCTGGGTCAGGACAGCACACCCAGTGTCTGCTCAGGAGTTGCTGTTCATTTCGTCCCCCCTTCCCACTCTATATATTTCGGTGCAAGATGGGGACATGAAGATGGGGGGGGGGTGGCTTTACACCTCAAAGGGAAGAGTGCAAGGGGGTGTGCATCTGGTTTTGTTTTTCTGATTATGGGGCATGGCTTTCAAAAGTTTAGAAAACCAGGAATTGATCATTGTTACTCACTGGGGGATAGATTGTTCCATGGTAAGAGGAAATCTTTGCTATTTTTCTTCTGGGATATGTGTTTTTTCTTCCATGTGAAAGACGTGCCATTTGTTAAAAGAAAAGGAGTACTTGTGGCACCTTAGAGACTAACAATTTGTTAGTTGCCATTTGTTGTTAGAGCGTTTAGTGCACTGGATGAGGTACACCATATGTTGTGTTAGGCATGTGTAGAACCCATGCATCTTGAAAGGTGTGTTGTGGGGGACACTGATCATCATAGTAGTGTGTCTGTCTGCAGGTTTTGCATCTGTTGTGAATAGAGAAAGTGGATGTATGGCTTATTACAACAATCTGTAACCCACTAACCCCCTTATTCCCAGCTGCCATTCCCCCCCCCCGCTTCTGTCCTTTCCCCTCCTATGACTGGAGGAGTGTTAATGGGCCACTTCACCTTAAATGGTGCCTTGAAATATGGGTAACTACTTATGCTAAAAACAATCTGTTCCACCTTGTATTTAGCTGTGATGCTCTGAGGAGATTCTCAGACTTAAGCCCTGTCTCCACCGGCAAGTTTCTGTGCAGTAAAGCAGCTTTTTGCACTGGTGTACACACTGCCAAGCCACGTAGTGCACAGAAACTGTGCAGTTGTAGCGCTCTAAAAAAAACAGAGATGTACAGCTTTCTGCGCCGGGGCTACAGTGTTGTGGTGCCAGTGTAGAGACAGTGGCGATTACAGCGCTGCGATTGGCCTCTGGGAGGTGTCCCACAATGCCTGTTCTCACCTCTCTGGTCATCCGTTTGAACTCTACTGCCCTGCCCTCAGGTGACCAACCGTGAGCCCCACCCTGTACATTCTTTCCTGTTTGCTCGGTGATGCGTGCAGTGGTCTCAGCGCATCTTTCCAGGTGGCCACGCCTGCTCCACGCACCAGGCGATCCCCCACTTGGAGCAATGTCGAGCTGCTGGACCTCATCGGCATTTGGGGAGAGGAGGCTGTGCAGTCCCAGCTGCGTTCAAGCAGTAGGAATTATCATGCCTACGTTCAGATTTTATGATGCATGATAGAAAGGGGCCATGACCAGGACACATTGCAGCGCAGGGTAAAAGTGAAGGAGCTGCGGAACGCCTAGCACAAGACACGGGAGGCAAACCACTACTCCGGTGCTGCACCCACGAGCTGCCAGTTCTGCAAAGAGCTGAACGTGATACTCTGTGGCAACCCCATCTCCACTGTGAAGGCCACTGTGAATATTTCGTTGGCTCGTGTACCAGTCGAGAGTGGACCGAGCCAGGAGGGGAAATCTTGGACGAAGAGGGGAAGCGGGACCCAGAGGCAAAGGATGGCTCGGGGGCCAGAAATGCATGCAGCCAGCAGCTCTTTTCTACCCTGGAGGAGCTTAACCAGTCACAACAGTTGGATCTTGGCGAAGCACAAACAGGAAAGGAGGCCCTTGGTAAGTGGATCTGATTTTGTGGGAGCAGGGGGGTTATAGAAAGCAGGCTTGTCTCCCACTGCATGCCTAGTCTGAGCTGCGGAACAGGCTGTTGATAGAGTCCCTCACTTCATGAGAATCTCTCTCAGAGATCTCCAGGAAACACTCATGGAGATACTGGGCAATCTGCTGCTGCAGGTTCTTCAGCAGAGCTGCTTTGTTTCTTGCCCCATTAATGGTAACTTTCCCATGCCACTGTGCCATCACGGGGGAGGGGGGGCATTGCTGCACACAGGTGAGCTGCATAGGGGCCAGGGCAGAAACCGCAGGCTTGGAGAAGACCTCCTTTGATTCCCTGCTCACCCTCAGCAGCGAGATACCTTCCATAATAATCATTCCTGTCCCCACACTTTCCACAGGATGTGATCATCAGGCCCCCCTACAGTGCTGGCTTTCCCCAAGAGCCATGTGCCCAGTATACAGCAGGGTCCCAGAAGAGTGATTTACCCTGCCCCTTTGGCTACCCACCATTTTGGGGGGGGTCTTGTGGCTCATGTGTGCTTGCCTGTGGTCAGCCACTTAGTGACAGCTGTGTGAGTACTGGCTGCATTTTAAAGCACTGAGTCAGTGTTGCAAACAGTACTGCTTCTGTAAAATGTCGCATTAAACTTCACAGAGATAACCACAGAATGGCTGTGCAGAATTAGAAAGCGGCCATGAAGAACTAAGAAGGATTTTCTCCATGAGTTTATGATGCACTCCACCGCCAAAACACAGGAATTGAAGGAGTGGTGGGACAGTGAGAAGAGGGACCAAAAGGAGAACAAGGCACACCAGAAAGAAGCCACGGAGTGGCTCTTAAATGTTATGGAGTGCCAAGTGGACAAGCTCCAGGCGATACAAGCTTCTCAAACCAAGCAGTTCTGAGCCCACCCTCCCCTGTAGCCACTGTCACAAAACTCTTTCCCACCACCACACTATCAACCTCCTGGCTCCACTCTCTATCCGCAGCATTTCACGCCTCCCTCTTCACAGTCCAGCAGTGTGGACTTCCACTACCCATTGCACTCAACACCCATCCCTCTGCAGTTTGGCCCTGCTGAAGTACAGCACCCCCTGCACTGTACTTCAAAGGATAAGGTTGGATATCATGCCTGGACATACAGAAATCTGTAATCATCCTGGAACCCCTCCTCCTCCTCTGGAGACCTTCCCTTCCCCCTCTCTGCTGATGTATTTTTGTCTTTTGACTCTCTCCTCTGGTGGTTGTCTTTTAAATAAAGAATTGTGTTGGGTTGAAAGCAATCTTTATTCTATTAAGTGAAAGCAAAAAGAGCACTGCAAAGCAACATACAATTATGTTAAACCCCCTTATTTAATCATGTGTACTAGTCACCTCCTAGAATTACAAGCACTGCAATCCAGAGCATAGCAGCAAAGATTAGTGGCTTTCAGCTTCAAATTGCTGCCTCAAGGTATCCCTGATCCTTATGGCCCTGTGCTGTGCTCCTCTAATAGCCCTGGTCTCTGACTGTTCAGACTCAGCCTCCAGGCTCTGAGACTCTGTGGTCCAGCCCTGAGGGAAGCTTTCACCTTTTCCTTCACAAATATTATGGAGCGTACAGCATGCCCCTATAAACATAGGAATATTGTCATCGGCCATGTCCAGCTTCCCACAGAGGCATCACCAGTGGGTTTTTAAATGGTCAAAGTTCCTGCTTGCAGCTTCTTGAACAGGCCTGTGTTCCAAAAGATGCATATGTCATGCACCTTTCCAGACCAGCTTGCGTTAATGTCCATGAAACGCCCATGGTGTTCCACAAGCACCTGGAAAACCATTAAGAAATACCCCTTGTGATTAATGTATTCTGTGGCTAGGTGGTCTGGTGCCAGAATTGGAATGTGCGTGCCATCTATCACCCCGCCGCAGTTAGGGAAGCCCATTTGTGCAAAGCTATCCACAATGTCACGTATGTTGCCCAGAGTCACGGTCTTTCGGAGCAGGATGCAATTAATGGCCCTGCACACTTCCATCAACATGACTCCAACAGTCGACTTTCCCACTCCAAACTGGTTAGCGACTGATCAGTAGCAGTCTGGAGTAGCCAGCTTCCACAGTGCAATTGCCACACGCTTCTCCAGCGACAGGGCAGCTCTCATTCTCATGTGCGGGGCTGGGGCGAGCTCATCACAGAGTCTCATGAATGTGGCTTTCCTCATGCGAAAGTTCTGCAGCCACTGCTCATCATCCCAGACATGCATCACAGTGTGATCCCACCACTCAGTGCTTGTTTCCTGAGCCCAAAAGCGGCGTTCCACTGTGGTCAGCACCTCTGTGAATGCCACAAGCAATCTCATGTAGTAGCTACTTCTTGTGGCAAGATCAATGTCACACTCCTCTTGCCTTTGTAGTTTAAGGAATAACTCCACTGCCACTTGTGAGGTGTTGGTCAGAGCGAGCAGCACACTGCTCATAAGTTTGGGATCCATTCCTGCAGCCTGAAAGAGGCAGGGCGTGCAGTACACAAACCGTTGAAAGATGGTGCCAAATGCGGACAGAAGCACAGGGATTCCTGGGACACAAAGCAATGCATCATGGGGCATTGGGACATGACCCAGGATGCCCTGCGACCCCCTCTGCCTTCCCACAAGTCTGAGTGGCAATAGAGGAAGAGGTGCTCTGTGGGATAGCTGCCCAGAGTGCACCGCTCCAAATAGTGCTGCAAGTGTGAACAGGCTGTTGCACAGGCAGCTGACAGTGTGAACACACAACATCAGTTTTCCTTCTGCGCTGTCTGAATGGCTCTGCAACTTTGCCAGTGTAGACACGCTCAAAGATGTAAGCAGTTAAATTATTCCCTCAACTCACTCATTCCTTTTCAACAACAGATATCTCCTTCCACCATCCACAGCCTACTACGTATCCACCCTTCTCCTGAGCAACCAGGAGATGCCTTTGAATTCTGGCCATGTTTATTGGTCTAACTAGGATAGATGTGGCTTTTGTAGATCACCTTGTACCTGTTTTTGTAGGGGCATGTGCAAGTGAGGGTTAGTGTTCAACTGTGAATGATGGTTGCACCGTGGGTTTTTTTATAATGTTTGAAAAAGTTATGTTAATGGCTGTATTTTTGTGCTTGTTCTAAATTTGTTCTAATTTTTTGTAGAAACTATAGAAGTGTGTGTATGTAATTATAGCTGGAGGTAAGGTTACCCCTATTAATTAGGATGAGAGTGAAAGAACCGAGGAAAGGCAGGAGTTGAGTTGATTAAAAAGCAAATAAAGTGTAGATGAAATGAATGACTTAAACATTTATTTCCTTGTTTGCTAGATGGAAAAACTATAGTAATTTTAACTTTAAGTTATGTGTGAATGCTCCAGTTTTTAAAATAAACATGTTTCCTCCTCTACATGTGTGTTTTTGCAGAGACCTGATGTCTTATACCCCTTTGAAGAGGTGTACCTCTCTCACCCCTTTCCGTCTATTCTTCCCAGTTGTGTTCAGCCTAAATTGTTCCCCATTTTCCTACATGTTGAGGAGAGGGAAGAAGTGATTTAGGACTCTAGGTAGGGCCCTAGAGAGAGTAAGGTTATAAGGGGACAAGATGTGTGGGAAGGGCATGAGAGTTGATTAAGTATGGGGGGAGAAGACCTCCTCTCAGTCATATGCACCCGTCCTTAAATTTGTCTCTGATGACTTAGACTGTGGTCAGAATGGCACCCCCATTTGCAAATGGCTTATGGCTGAGGAAGCTGTGGAACTTTGGAAACTCTGCTCATTATACTTCCCCTGTGGCAATTGCAGTGCTAGTTGTACTTCTGGCCCCTCTGTGTCTGTGAGTGCATCTACCTCAGGTGTCCGGCCTCATGCCTTTACCTCTCGTGGGATGGAATTTTTCAGTTCTCTCACTCCTAGTCCGGTCCCTGGCTACAGTATCCTGTGTATCAGCGGTGCTGGGTTTAGCCCCTGTCAGGGCTGTCCCTAGCCATTCTGGGGCCCTATGCATGAGCAGGGGTGGAGGGGCTGGCTTGGGGGGCAGGGAGGAACCACCCCACAGCACTCACCAGCGGCACAGCTGGGGGCGGGGTCACTGCACTTCCTGTCGCCAGTGAGTGCAGGCCCAGCCCTGCTGCACTCCTCAGGGGAATGGGGGCAGAGCAGGGACAGGGCTGGAGCGGGAAGAGCTAGAGCAAGGCCGGGAGCAGCACGCAGCTGCGCGGGGCACCAGGAAATTTGGTGCCCCATGCAGCTGTGTACTTTGCATATGGGTAAGGATGGCCCTGACCCCTGTGTTTCTTCCCCTTGGAAGTCTGTGACCACTCAAGTGATGTGTGTATAGTGACCACACTGCCATCTTAAAAGCAAAGTATTATTTATATTAGCAGTAGAAACAAATCATGAGAGAGAGAAAGATTTTAAAACAGTCTACACCCATGTCTGTCTTCCCTATAGGCCTATGGATGATGGTGGCTTAAATCAGCCTAGCTTCTTTAAACACTCCATCAGGTCTGTCTCAATTAGCTGTTCAGGAAAGCTACCTCCCCCTCCCCTTCTTGAGAGGGAGTCTTCTTTTTAAATAGTCATAGTCCTTCTCAGTTCCTGGGCTCTGGCCTTGCATGTTAAAGCCAGTTCTGTAAGTTGGCTGGAGCCAGGTGGTAGAAATTTCACAGCTAATAGTTCAATCACTGTCTCTTGTCACCCCTTGGTAAATATTTAAGGATTTTTTTTTTTTATCATGAGCCAATGTGTCCTTCCTGCTTGCTTTTCCTTATTGCTTAGTATAAAAGGCAGGCTCTATGTTCATACAGTAAACATCCCAATAACCCAGGTCAACATACAGTATTACAGAGCAGCTCCATTTTTTCCACATACCCTTCTTGTAGGAGGTTACTTTTAAAGGCTTGTGCTTACTGTTCCTATATACTAGCTCACAAATAATTTACCCCAAAGTGATTCAGGCTCACTTTTTGTTTAGCCCTGAGAATTCGAGATCTGTCTGCAACATTACCTAAAGACCCTGATGGTTGAAGCATATATATGTGTATGCAGAATGCATTTCAGTCTATTAAGGAAGAACAAATGTTACTAACATAGTAAAGTTGTCCACTATAGACAAGACCTCTGTTCAAATTTGAAGACTTTCTTTGCGACCACGAGGATTAGAGGCTTGATATAAATGGGGGAAAAGTTGGGGACACAAGCACAAACATGCAGGAATTTAAAAGTAATCTTCAATTATGTGATTACATAGTTCACAAGACCCCTTATAGTCAGACTACTTAGAATCATGGAGATCCACAAAGACTAATGCATCATACAAATAATCATTTATGTACTGATTGAGAATATTTTATGCTGCTCAAGTTTAGTAGTGTATTTGTGGTAGGAGAGCTAGAAATATAAACCATTATTCCTGCTTTTTCATTCTGGAGTGTAACTACCATGTAATCTGGTTACGTATCGTCTTTATGTTTGGTTTTCTTAACATGTAGGAAAGAATGCAAGTTTGTTCATAACTTTCAGTCAGAGCATAACCTCAGTGTCCTAAAAAAACATGGGCTTCAAAACTTAAATGATGATGAGTTGCGTCAGCTCCTGCTTCAGAATGATTCTTCACTCTTACCTGAGGTGAGTACTACTGGAGCAATATATTATTCGCTTTACAATTAATATCATGAAAAGAAAGAATAATGGCATTGCAAATACTGTGATGATGAGGTATGTAGGCCCTGATCCTGCAACATTTGTAATTATAGTTAACTTTATTACTGAGAGTAATTTTACCGAAGTAAAATCAACCATGTGCAGAAGTATTTGCCTGATCAGTGTCTTGCTTTTTACATATTTCCTTCATAGCTCTGGCGTGGTACCTCATCACTGACCTGCAACACCTCTGCTGTTTTAACTTTTTATTTTTTTTAATGGATATTGCAGATCAGATTGAAGTGTATTGACAGAGCTTTATCAGAAATTGAGTCTGGAATATCAGGAGTGTTATGATTTAAGACTGAAGTGCATTAGCAGAGCTAGATGGTAAAAACTAGCTTTTCATGAGACCCAAATTCATTCAGAATAATAAAAAAAAAAAAAAAATTCCAAACACACAGGACTAGTGGCTTTCAAGAAACTAGACATGCTAATTTAATAGCTCTTGTATCTTTTAAAAATGTTCTAATGTAATTTATACAATGATTTTTTGTATTGACTTTCTATAAATATTTCTGTTCTTTAGTATTTAATCATCCATAATACAAATCTGTAGTACTGGGTGTTACCTGTTTAGAAGGATTAACAAAAGAGAAACTCAAATGGTCTCAACTTGCATGACTAGAATTTACAGGGAAATTTAAGTTCAAAACCTATCTTCTTAAAACACTAAAGATGAGAAATCAAGCACAGCAAAATTAGCAACCTAAAGAGTTGAGGTTCTTACAGCAAGAGCAACTCAACCATGCCAAATGTATACGAGTTAGAGTAAAATTCCATTTGCCATCATCGAAGTGGGCCTAAATGTGTTTGTTGCAGATGTTTGAGTCTGCCCAAAAGCCCATTCTAAAGCAGGGGTACCCAACCAGAGCATTTCATAAGGCCACAATATGCTAACGGCCAATTTATTAGTATTTTGTCGTTATGTTGACATCATTTTAGTTTACACAAGTGTGTAGATTGTATCTATGTACAGTATTGTCTATTTATTTAAATACATATAAAACAAACTGAATTTAAAATATAAATCAATACAGATGACTTTAAATCTTATTAAAATATGTAGAATCTGTTTGGCCCACACAAGGTTATACTTAGTTTACATGGCCCTCCTGTGTAATAAGTTGGGCCCCACTGTTCTAAACCGTAGCAGTCGTGCAGAAAAACCCTTATACATTTCTTCATGGCTTTTTGTTTTTGTTTTGAGTGTGTATGAACAAGAAAGTGGCCAAAATATACTACTTGCACTAGAGTTGTTGTTTTTTGTCTTTCCCAGGTATGCATGCATTATAACAAAGGTGATGGACTCTATGGGTCTTGTACCTTCAAGAAGATCTGCACCAAACTCCATATGTGCCAGTACTACTTGCAAGGAGAGTGCAGATTTGGCAATAGTTGCAAGCGATCACATAACATTTTAAATCTGGAGTGTTATGAAAAACTGGAGAGGCGGGGAATGAGCCCGAACCTGATTGCCAAACTGCCTTCTATCTTCAGAAACATGTACGACATCAAAAATGGCACTTTTTCACCATGCAAAGGTAAAACACTTTATTCTTTTTAAAACATTAGGGAAGGAGGTGACAGCGAGCATAGCATTAACACAGATCTCTGCTAGATAGGGGAAACTGAAATTGAGACTTTGCTCTAGTTCTTATTAGGGTTTGCCAGTTTTGGTTGGACATATTCCTGGAGGTTTCATCACATGACATAATCTTTAATTCCAGGACAATCCTGGAGGGTTGGCAATCCTGTTACCAGGTGAGGGACCTTCTCTCTCTTTATAAACATCCCCCTTGTCAAATTTTGAGGCATAGATAGGTTTCTGAAGGATAAAACGATTGCCATGATGCAAGAGCCTTGATCCTGGGGTAGAATGATCTTCTCCAGGGAGTAAGGACCATCGCAAACCTCACCACTTTCCACTCCAAGTACAAGGTGAAGTTCTTTGACCTTTCCTTCTATAACATAAACACAGAATAACAGGTGTGTATATATAAAACAAAAAAGAAAAAGTCACACAGTGCCAAAACAAGAAACTCCATTGCATGTGCTTCTCTCTCTGGGGAGAGGATGAGAGAACAAACAACATGTGACAGAAGTGTAGTCGTGTTGCTTAATGCTTTATGGTTGGCGTTCGGATACTGTGGTGATGAGTGTGGTAAAAAACCTCTATAGAACAGAAGAGTAGGACTGGAAATGGGAAGAAAGGGATTCTTTATTATAGTTCCTGTGGAAGTGGGTTAAGCAGAGAGAGAACACATTAAAGGAAAGGCAGGTTTGTTTTTTTTTGTGTGTGAGATTTTATATACTTCTCCACCTTTCTCTTATCTAGGTTGTCTAGCATGAGAAGCCATGGAAAGCAGTGTCCTAATTGCTTCTAATAGCTTTAATGTTTTCTATTCCTTTTCCACTTACATTTTTAAACTATGCTAAATTAATTAAAGGAGTGCAGAGTAGAAAAACAGAATGTATAACTGCCATCTGATCACTCAGCTCTCTTATATACCTTTGGAACCACGGTAGTTCTAAATTGTAGACTCTGTGTTAAAAGGTGGCAAGGTGAATAGGTGTCTGGGATACCCACATAACTTGTGTGTTTTGAAACAATAAGGCTGTTACTCCACTGGTTGGGGTGATGTAGATATCTTTCTTAGTAAGCCGAGCAAGTCTGATTCATGATATTATGTAACTGATCTGACTAAGAACTGACTAAGTCTGGAGAAGGGGACTAGGAGTCAAGCTTTCTGGGTTCTGTTTCCAGATGTGCCATTGACTGTCTGTGTAACCTTGGTCAAGTCATTTAACGTCTCTCTGCCTTCATTTCACTTTCTGTTTGATTCTGTTCTTGTATTGTATTGTTACAATACACCTAAAAACTGAATTCAAGAAACTAAATAGAGACCCAGAAGTCAAATTCAGAGGTGATGGGAAGGCTAAGTCATAGGCAATAAATAAAAATTCACGGTCCGTGACCTGTTCATGACTTTTACCAAACATACCCCTGACTAAATCTCTACTTCTGGGGCCCTGCTGCTCCGGGCTCTCCCCTGGACTACTGCTTGGGTGGTCCGTGGGACCAGCCACACCAGCTGCTGCTCCGGCAGTCCCTGGGGCCTCTGGGAACAGGTGGCCCCAGGGCCAGCTGCTTGGGTGGCCCTGAAGTCAGCTGCATCAGGTGTTGCAGAAGTCACGGGGGTTGTGGAAAGTCACGGAATCTGTGACCTCCGCGAAAGAATTGCAGCCTTAGTGATGAGTAAAGGTATCTAAGTTACATCTGTAAGGGAATCTAAGTTAGGTATCATTTACATGCTCAGGATCTAAAAATGTAAGTTGGACCAAATTAGGGACTGTCTATATTACAAAACAAAGAACAGGCTTATGTAATCGGACTAATGGCTTGGACAAAATGACAAATGCTTTATTTTGTTATGGGACATAGTTAGACCCCATCTATGCTGTAAAATGTAAGTATGTTATGACTTTTTGTTATATGTAGTAACTATGTGCCTGAATCTATTTTTGTTGTGGGGAGGCTTCAACTTCAGTCTTCTTGGAATTGGATCAGAGTCGTGTAGTTACAAAGTCTCTTCATGTGTGTCTTCTCTAAACATAAGTGCATTATTTGGGAGAACTTGTTGAAACTACGCATACAAAAGCTATTTATAAATGAAATCTCTGATTCTTCCTTTGTAGCAAGAAGAGACAGTCTTAGTCAGGTATCCCTGAATACAAATAGTAATGAAGAATTAGACGAGATCTGCTTGTACTACATAAGGAAAAGTTGTAGCTTTCAAGGTAAGTCATCATGATACTAGCAAGTTGCATTAATTTTTCCTTTATCTTAGAATGTGTGTGGGTCAGTTTTTTGTTTTGTTCTGTTTTTAATTAGTCACCAAATAGTCCTATGGTATATCCTGTATAATGATTTTACTCAGTAAAAATGACTGGAAACTGGTCTTCACTTCCTAATAAGACCTTTTTCCTTTCTCCCCACCGTCCCTAGGCTATACACTTGCCACAAGGCCATTGTTGCTAGTTTCTTCCTCCTTCTACAAAGGCTGAAAAGCACTGCTCCATGAAATCGTGACCCTTCTTCCTTTACCATCTATGCAGCCCTCATTTGGTTTCTAGTATTGGTCTTTTTTTTCCCCTTTACTTATGCTTGACACAGAAAGAATCTCTGAGAACATCAGTTTGGGCAAACCCACACTGATTCTCTTTCCAGATCCCTAAGGTTGCCCTTGATTCTGTTGACTCTCCCTTCATTTACGTCACTGTTACAACGTGAAGTCTGTGACAGTTCCACCACCTTCTGCCATGTATCCTTTCTCTTGTCGTATTGCTTGTTCTGGTAACCAGAAAACACCATACAGTACTTTTTATCACAGATGGTGTTGGCAACAGTCTTAACTTAGTAGATTTTAGATTTAGTAGTAATCAGATCCGTCTAGTATGTACCCAAGAGTTCTGAAGGCCCTTAAGTATGACGTATAGTCTCATTTTTAAAAAAGCTACTGTTCCAGAGGATTGAAAGGTAGCAAATGTTGTATCTGTATTTCAGAGAAGATGCTAGGGATGATATGTGGAATTACTGGCCAATAAATCTTACATCTGTACCCAGCTAACTGGTTGAAACGATAATTTTAAAATAGATTATTAAAACACTTGGAGGATCATTATATGATGATATGTTTTCTGCAAAGGAAAATGGTATCTCACTAATCTAATAGAATTCTTTGAATGTGTCAAAGTACTCCTATATCTAGTAGCTGGCAATATTTTTAGCTGTTCAAAAGGCCTTTGACAAGGTCCCTCACAAAACGCTATTAAAGAAGCAAAATCGTCATGGGGTGAGAGGCAAAGTATTGCCATGGATCAAAAACTAGCTTGGAGTTAGAAAACAGAGTATGATTAAATAGTCAGCTTTCATCCTGGCAAAAGGTTAACACTGAGATACCTCAAGGCTATGTACTGGATACAGAATTTAATATATTTATGAGTGCTCTGGAAAAGGGAGTAAAGTAGCAGAATTTGCCTATGACAGAAGTTGTTTAGGCCTGGTCTACACTACACAGTTAGGTCAATGTAAGCTGCCTTGCATCAATCTAAGGGTGGAAGTGTCTACACTTAAATTTGGCTCCCGCTGATATAAGTGCCTCTCTACGCCGATTTAGTAACACCTCCCCAATGGCGTAGAATCACGGTTAGTGTAATTAGGTTGACGCAGTGTCAGTTTAGACACTGTTGCTTATGTTGACTGTTACTGTCTTTCAGAAGCCGTCCCACAATGCCCCACACTGACAGTACAATCAATACAAGCGCTCCTAGTGTGGATGCGCACCACCAATACAAGGAGCCAAGTGCGTGTGAACACAAGCAATATAATAACTGTGGTGGCTGTATGCTGGCGTAAATTAGGTCGACATAATTGTGTTGTGTAGATATGGCCTTAGATTAGTCAAGACCAGGAGGGATTGAGGAACTTCGGAAAGACCTAACTAAGCTAGGTTAATGGACGATGAGGTGGCAATTAAAGTTCAGTGTCGATAAATGAAAGTTAACATATATTGGAGGGAAAACTTTTAAACTACTAGCATATCTTTCAAGGTTCTGAATTAACTGTATTAGCTCCGGGTAGGAACCTGGGTGTCACTGCAGACAACTCACTGTAGATCTCTGATTGATGCACAGCTGCGATCAGAAAACAAACACTGTTAGGATGGAATGGAGAATAACACGGGAACATTATAATGCCTCATATCAATTGTGTGGCCTCATCTGGAATACTGTGTATGGTACTGACCATCCCATCTAAAAAAAGATACAGGAGAGTCAAAGGGAGTTCTGAAAAAGGCGACAAGAATGATCAGGGCATGGGAAATCTCTCTTGAAGAGTGACTGAAAAGATTGAATTTCCTTTTCTTAAAGAGTTGACATGATAAAAGTAGATAAAATTAGCAAACAGTATAGACTAGGTTTTAGAGTAGCAGCCGTGTTAGTCTGTATTCGCAAAAAGAAAAGGAGTACCCGTGGCACCTTAGAGACTAACAAATTTATTAGAGCATAAGCTTTCGTGAGCTACAGCTCACTTCATCGGATGCATTTGGTGGAAAAAGCAGAGGAGAGATTTATATATACACACACACACACACACACACACAGAGAACATGAAACAATGGGTTTATCATACACACTGTAAGGAGAGTGATCACTTAAGATAAGCCATCACCAGCAGCGGGGGGGGGGGGGGGGGGGAAAGGAGGAAAACCTTTCATGGTGACAAGCAAGGTAGGCTAATTCCAGCAGTTAACAAGAATATCAGAGGAACAGGGGGGGGTGGGGGGGAGAAATACCATGGGGAAATAGTTTTACTTTGTGTAATGACTCATCCATTCCCAGTCTCTATTCAAGCCTAAGTTAATTGTATCCAGTTTGCAAATTAATTCCAAGTCTCTCGTTGGAGTCTGTTTTTGAAGCTTTTTTGTTGAAGTATAGTCACTCTTAGGTCTGTGATCGAGTGACCAGAGAGATTGAAGTGTTCTCCAACTGGTTTTTGAATGTTATAATTCTTGACGTCTGATTTGTGTCCATTCATTCTTTTACGTAGAGACTGTCCAGTTTGGCCAATGTACATGGCAGAGGGGCATTGCTGGCACATGATGGCATATATCACATTGGTAGATGCGCAGGTGAACGAGCCTCTGATAGTGTGGCTGATGTGATTAGGCCCTATGATGGTATCCCCTGAATAGATATGTGGACAGAGTTGGCAACGGGCCTTGTTGCAAGGATAGGTTCCTGGGTTAGTGGTTCTGTTGTGTGGTGTGTGGTTGCTGGTGAGTATTTGCTTCAGATTGGGGGGCTGTCTGTAAGCAAGGACTGGACTGTCTCCCAAGATCTGTGAGAGTGATGGGTCGTCCTTCAGGATAGGTTGTAGATCCTTGATGATGCGTTGGAGAGGTTTTAGTTGGGGGCTGAAGGTGATGGCTAGTGGCGTTCTGTTGTTTTCTTTGTTGGGCCTGTCCTGTAGTAGGTGACTTCTGGGTACTCTTCTGGCTCTGTCAATCTGTTTCTTCACTTCAGCAGGTGGGTATTGTAGTTGTAGGAATGCATGATAGAGATCTTGTAGGTGTTTGTCTCTGTCTGAGGGGTTGGAGCAAATGCGGTTATATCGTAGCGCTTGGCTGTAGACAATGGATCGAGTGGTATGATCTGGATGAAAGCTAGAGGCATGTAGGTAGGAATAGCGGTCAGTAGGTTTCCGATATAGGGTGGTGTTTATGTGACCATCGCTTATTAGCACCGTAGTGTCCAGGAAGTGGATCTCTTGTGTGGACTGGTCCAGGCTGAGGTTGATGGTGGGATGGAAATTGTTGAAATCATGGTGGAATTCCTCAAGAGCTTCTTTTCCATGGGTCCAGATGATGAAGATGTCATCAATGTATCGCAAGTAGAGTAGGGGCATTAGGGGACGAGAGCTGAGGAAGCGTTGTTCTAAGTCAGCCATAAAAATGTTGGCATACTGTGGGGCCATGCGGGTACCCATCGCAGTGCCGCTGATTTGAAGGTATACATTGTCACCAAATGTGAAATAGTTATGGGTGAGGACAAAGTCAAAGTTCAGCCACCAGGTTAGCCGTGACAGTATCGGGGATACTGTTCCTGACGGCTTGTAGCCCATCTTTGTGTGGAATGTTGGTGTAGAGGGCTTCTACATCCATAGTGGCTAGGATGGTGTTTTTAGGAAGATCACCAATGGACTGTAGTTTCCTCAGGAAGTCAGTGGTGTCTCGAAGATAGCTGGGAGTGCTGGTAACGAAGGGCCTGAGGAGGGAGTCTACATAGCCAGACAATCCTGCTGTCAGGGTGCCAATGCCTGAGATGATGGGGCGTCCAGGATTTCCAGGTTTATGGATCTTGGGTAGCAGATAGAATACCCCAGGTCGGGGCTCCAGGGGTGTGTCTGTGCGGATTTGTTCTTGTGCTTTTTCAGGGAGTTTCTTGAGCAAATGCTGTAGTTTCTTTTGGTAACTCTCAGTGGGATCAGAGGGTAATGGCTTGTAGAAAGTGATGTTGGAGAGCTGCCTAGTAGCCTCTTGTTCATACTCCGACCTATTCATGATGACGACAGCACCTCCTTTGTCAGCCTTTTTGATTATGATGTCAGAGTTGTTTCTGAGGCTGTGGATGGCACTGTGTTCTGCATGGCTGAGGTTATGGGGTAAGCGATGCTGCTTTTCCACAATTTCAGCTCGTGCACGTCGGCGGAAGCAGTCTATGTAGAAATCCAGGCTGCTGTTTCGACCTTCAGGAGGAGTCCACCCAGAATCCTTCTTTTTGTAGTGTTGGCAGGAAGGTCTCTGTGGGTTAATATGTTGGTCAGAGGTGTGTTGGAAATATTCCTTGAGTCTGAGACGTCGAAAATAGGATTCTAGGTCACCACAGAACTGTATCATGTTCGTGGAGGTGGAGGGGCAAAAGGAGAGGCCCCGAGATAGGACAGATTCTTCTGCTGGGCTAAGAGTATAGTTGGATAGATTAACAATATTGCTGGGTGGGTTACGGGAACCATTGTTGTGGCCCCTTGTGGCATATAGTAGTTTAGATAGCTTAGTGTCCTTTTTCTTTTGTAGAGAAGCAAAGTGTGTTTTGTAAATGGCTTGTCTAGTTTTTGTAAAGTCCAGCCACGAGGAAGTTTGTGTGGAAGGTTGGTTCTTTATGAGAGTATCCAGTTTTGAGAGCTCATTCTTAATCTTTCCCTGTTTGCTGTAGAGAATGTTGATCAGGTGGTTCCGCAGTTTCTTAGACTAGAGTTAGTATGGTCTAGAGAAGGTAGATCGGGAGCTTGTGTTCTCCTGTTGCATAACACAAGAACAAAGAGATTTTTAATGAAATTAAAAAGTGGCAAAACTGATAAAAGGAAATATTTTTCCACAATGTGTAATTATACTATGAAACCTGTTGCTACTGAAAGTCATTGAGACCAGGAGCTTAGCAAGATTCAAAAAGGGATTGGACATTTATACGGATAACAAGAGTATCCAGAGTTGTCATGATTATTGCTAATACATTTTGGAAGGGATATTAAACTTCAAGTTTCAGGGCTTATGCAGTCTCTAATTATGTCTCATTCCTATATCTGATGCGGGGATGAAGCATATTATCCCATATCTGGCTACTGCAGGGCTCTTACACCTTCCTCTGAAGCACTGGCACTGTCAGAGACTGGATACTAGATAAGATGGAATGTAGTGACTTGTCCTTTCTGACTGGGAGTAACCTGAATATTGTTTCAGAGTAGCAGCCGTGTTAGTCTGTATCCTCAAAGGGACCACCTATCACAAAGAAACTCACCTGGGTGGCAAGACAGATTGGAGTACCCAAGGAGACTGTCTGTGACTGTACTGATCAGATCTGTGTCCCTAAGACACTAGGATAGTCTTGCTCCATTTCAGTACTTGAGCTTGTCTGCACACTGGCACTTTACAGCGCTGCAACTTTCTTGCTCGGGGTGTGAAATCCCCCCCGAGTGCTGTAAAGTGCCAGTGTAGACAGTGCACCAGCACTGGGAGCTACGCCCCTCGTGGAGGTGGTGGTGTTTTTTTTAATAGTGCTGGGAGACTCTCTCCCAGAGCTGGTGCTGCAACTACACAGCCATGTTAAAGTGCTGCCATAGCAGCACTTTAGTGTTGTCAGTGAAGACATGCCCCGTGTCTCTTTAAGGCTGTTTGAACTGTTATCTGACCTCAGCCTCCTCTCATTCTGAGCATCCTCCAACTTGTCAGGGTGAAGTAGCTGTTGCTGCTGTTTGTGTATGGTTGCATGTCTCCTTCTCTTTTTCTGTTCCTCGTTGCCATGTTCACCTTTCATCCTTTTCCCTGTTCATGGTCTCAGCCTGCTGCCTCTCTGCTGATGGTGCCTCTTTTCATAATTTTGTGCAGTGTGGTTTCTTTGACTTCAGCTGCTGTTCAAGGTCCTCTGCCTGTTGCTCTAGAATGAAAAACAGCTTGAACTTTGTGAAAACAGACTTTTATTTGGTCTTTGCTCTTTCCTGGTGAGGAGTTTTATGTTAACTCAGTAGCTGTGCATATCTACACTTCTTAGTATGAGCTCTGTCTCAGTCACAAAATGCCTATATTGTCAAGAGGGACAGTGGTAGCTGTCCTGCAGTGGCTTGAATGTGAGTGCAGTCTGGGGCAGACTGTGCAGAAGCAGGGCACAAACCACAAACTAGTTGTGAGTTCTATACTTAGATTTCACCAACCAATTATCAAGTGTGAACTCCTCAGGCACTAAAACAGCGTTAACATAGAGTCACAGACAGTCTCCTTGGGTACTCCAATCTGTCGTGCCACCTAGGTGAGTTTATCTTTGTGATAGGTGGTCCCTTTGAGGATACAGACTAACACGGCTGCTACTCTGAAACAATATTCAGGTTACTCCCAGTCCGAAAGGACTAGTCACTTACTCCAGGATCAGTTTCATTAGAGAACTCAAACCAGTGACGCTTGTAGCTAATCGATAATAATTTATCTAAAGACTTAATAAACTAGGAAGAGGAAATAAGAGAGTAATTTACAAGGTTAAAGCAGGTAAACATAAGTACACAAATAGATTACAATCTTAGGATCCAAAAGTTGATAGAAGCTGTTTGTAATATTCAAGCTCTGTATGTCATTTAGTGCTAACCCAAGCTAAGCAGCTGGGGATCCCTTGCTTATGCTTAGAAATCTTGCCCTCCTAAAATCCAAACAACATAGAGATACTGTTTCTTTTTGTTAGGGACTTTTATTACTTCCTCCCCCCCCAGAGTTCAAACTGATGGGATGAGTACATGCTTGCATCTCCTCTTTATTTGGTGGGGGGAGGAATGCAATTTAACAGAGTCTTTGTTTGATGTTTCACAATGGCTCATTTGGTTTCAGTGGGCCTTCTTGATGGGTAGGTTCTAATACCTTCTGTAGAAAGCCAGAATTTTACATTAATTAATGTTTCTTTTCTGTTTGATAACTGACTGACTTACACAATTAAGTATTTGCATCGCAATCCTCTGTAATATCACCTTATAACATGGGGTACAGATGTTGTAAGTGACATTAATACATACAAGCATTTCATAAAGTCTAAACACTAAACACATTTTTATAAATCTAATACCTATTTTAAGAATATTAACACACAGGTTCCAGCATGGTATTTGTTGGTGTTCAGCTGAGAGCTAGTGGCTTTAGCAAGAGCTGGCACCTGGTCTGCCAGCATCACAGTGGTAAAGAGGACTGGACTGTTCGAACAGCATCAGCATGGGAAGCAACAGATATTAACTCTGGGAATCTAACTGGGTCTCCCACTCTCATTGTCATTGTTAACAAGGTCACCAGTGTAATCTGTTTGGTTGGAAAAAATATTTATTTAATTCATTGTGGGGATTTTCATTCATAGTAACACATGACCTTATAGATTTAAAGCAAACACACATCCATCACCATCACCGCAATTCCATCCTTAATAGTAGCTTTTAAACACAAGCAAAGAATGCAATGGGACTACAGCAGGGGGTCCCTCTTGGTCACAACTGAATCACTTTTGTTGGCCAGTGTATGGAAGCTTGCATTGAGATGACTGTGCTGTACCTATTCAGTAGGTGGACACTTGCTAGTGCTGTGTACCTGGAGCCTTCACAAGCATTATATTCCAATACACATACCCAGAAAAATCATCTTGTGTTGGGCCATAGAACTAATACAGCTTCATTTCATTTTTACCTTTTTTTAGATAAGTGTATCAGAGTTCATTTTCATTTGCCATATAGATGGCAGATCTTGGAAGGTGCCCTGTGGAAGGACTTGAAGGATATGGAGAAAATTGAAAAAGCATATTGTGACCCCAGTAATAACAGGTATAAACTGTTAGTAATTTACTAATGTTTGTGGCTTTCTTTCTGAAAGTGAAATACCGATCTAGATCCTTAGCTGGCATAAAGCTCCATTAAAGTCGATACCTAAACTGCTTCATTTTATTTAGTGAATCAGTGGGATTTAGCTGATTTACACCAGCTGACGGATCTAGCCCCCTGGTTGTTTGTTGTAGCCTGGGATCCATCTTGGGCGTTTATGGGTTATGCTATAGACCTGAGTGGCTAGCTCACTTGTTTGTTGTTCTGCACTATTGCACAAGTGGATTATTTACAACGGAGATGGTAGGAAAACTTTTGAAGAAAATAATTTAGACTAAAATATTCTTGAAAATTTGTCCTGTTTTGACTAGCTGTTGTCCTGATTCATCCCTGCCTTTATGACAGAGTGCTTCTCCTTTACCATTGTAGCATCATATTGAGATAGTGCATGACTCTTCTCTCATTCCAGGGAGGAGTCCTTGCAGGTGGGAGATGTGGGAGGATTAGAGCTCAGAGAGAGAGAGAGAGAGACAGCTGAGGGGCATAAGTAGCAATTGCAAAATTGGGAATAACTTCAGAAAGCTTTGGAATTGCTATGGTAGTGCAAAGAAGATATTGGAAGAGACTCATACTAGGGATAAAGAAAAGGAGTACTTGTGGCACCTTAGAGACTAACAAATTTATTAGAGCATAAGCTTTCGTGAGCTACAGCTCACTTGTCATTTAAAACGTTAAATGGTTAACCAAAGTCCCTCCGGCTGGCGTGGGGTGGCCGGGGCTGGGTTCCCTCCAGTTGGCGCAGGGCAGCTGGGGCTGAGGTTGCTCCGGCTGGCGTGGGGCGGCCAGGGCTAGGAGTTAATGGTTACGGTCAGTTAACAGTAAGCCTAATGCTAACCGGTTAACCTTTTACATCCCCAACTCATGCCAATATTTGGTATAATGTACTGGAATATGTATATGGGCCACTTACTTAAAAAGGTCTCACATTCCACCTGGTGTGTTTGTAATGGTCTCGGCTTCTAATGGCTCATGGCCTGAAAAAAGAACAGTAGTACTGCTGCTGCTAACAGCCAACAGATTCTCTTATGTCTGTAGTGATGATGAACTTTTGAAAGAAATGGTTGAAGTTCTGTTTCCCAAGTTGCATGTCTGTGGCTAGTGGCCACTAAGCACTGAAAATTATATTGAGAGGATTGGAGCAGCTGATGAACAGATCTGTCGATTAGCCCATGCTTATGTTGGATCAAAGCCTATTCAAAGCCTGACTTAAGCTATAAGTGAAAATGAGTTTTGAGGGCCTTATCCATTAATTCATATCACAAAATTATTGCAATATCCACAGTCTTCTGTTCCTGCTTTAGGGGGATCAAAAGACAAGAGGTGTTCCAGATCAGAATATAAGGAATTAGCAGAAGTGTGTGTGAAGTTTACACATGCACATTTTATGTCCGACTCAAGAACCACTATATCATGATTCTGATCTCTATAAGATATGATTTCATATAGATTTACAATATTGTGTCTTAAACTTTGCCACAATATACAATACAAAATAATACACACGTATGAGCAGTGTGAGGGGTGAATACTGATTGTTGTAGGAATCAGAACTTTGCATTTCACTCTTGGGGGCACTTACATTACTTTGACACTGGGCATAATATTTTGCATTATTTTTATGGATCTATGACTCAGAAGTTACAAGTAGGCTCAACTGACTGAAGCTTTCTTTTTTTTTTTTTTTTAAACCCTTTGGCCCTCTCACACAGGTTTTTATACAGTGGCTTGCAGTATATATATTTTCAGAATATGACCTGTGGCTCTGCCAAAGTTAGGCGCCTCTCCACAGCATCATCTGTGACCAAACCCCCTCACTTCATTCTTACAACAGATTGGCTCTGGTACTGGAAGGACGAATATGGTGTGTGGCGTGAATACGGAACAGAAGTAAGTGTGTAGATGAAAGGCAGCTCCCCAACCCCATTGCATTAAATCTGTGGAAACTATTGGAAGCTACATGGGCTGTCTTTTTTATTTTAAATAGTCTGTTGATCAAATTTGAGCTCAGAGGATTAATAATGGGATACGGAGACTTTAACTTTTAGGTTCAATGGCTCAGATACAGAACAGTCAGAAGCGACTGAAAGTCATTACTGACTGATGTCTGTTCAGTGCGTTGTCTGAAATAGGTGACAGGTATTTCCACCTGTTTTCATTGCTTGAAATGTAACCTTCTCTTTCCTTCAGTGTTTCTTGACATTCCAGATTCAGCAGCGCACTCTCCCGCTCCCCATTCCCATCTCCATCTCGGGAGTTGGGGAAGGTTTCTCTGTCTACCTGGTGGTGGATGGCCCTTATTTTAAAGGACAGGAGCACACAGGCCTGTAAGACCACAGCCGCCACAGAACGGATACTTATACTTTCTCATTTTGAGAAGATTAAGAAAAATCTTTCTTCTTTTGGTTCTGACCTGACAGGATGGTGATCATGATGCTTCCACAGTATCCAGCGGTGACCTGGAGCACGCTTATCTAGCAAAAGTGCCTCCAACGTTGCAGTTCAAAGCTGGGAGACATGAATATGAACTCAACTTTAAAGGTACGTTGGGGTTTTTTTTTTCTTCCTTTCAGATATGTTGTGTAAACTATGTTAGTAGAGGAGAAGTTAAGATATTAATCTTACTTTGTGGTGGTCAAAGGAAAAGGGAATCCATTAAAGCTCTCAATACAAGAGCTAGTCACCCTGAATTAACTGATGTGCCTATTCGGACTGATTTTTTTTTTTTTTAAATTAAAAAGCCTCCACTTCAAGATTCAGCTGATTTGTGAAAAGTTGCATTGTTTTTTGACACTAAGAATGTGAAAGAATCATGGAAGAATCTGTAAACCAGCTTCCAACTTCCTTTTAAAAACAGTTAACAGCTAGAAGAGGAATACTTAAAGTTTGCTTTTCTTAGCCACGAGTAAAGAAGCCTGAAAACTAGCTTAGTCTTTTCTCATGAATTTCTCATTCTGGTTATGATAAGTAATGAGCCCTAAGGAATAGACTGCAAACCAGTTTCCAGGTTTTCTCACTACTGGTTTAAGGAGAAGAGAGCCTTTGCTTTTTTTAGTTTGTAAATCTTAAACACTATTTACATATTGCTCCCACCGCTGTTAGATCACTATTAGGCAGGCTGAGCTCTACTTAATCTCTTCCATGTGGCTCTCTCTCTGTTAATGCCACAAATGTCCTTTTAGAGCCAGACAGCCACCCCACAGAATTGGGCTTAAACTAAAATGGTTGTTTTTTTGTTTTTGTTTTAAATCATGCATCCATTTCCTAGTTGAAGATAGGGTTTGGCATAGAGTCCAGACAGTCATTACTTAGTGTTTTACCAGGAGGTTATTGTGGAACCATTGCCACAAATAATAAACTTTCCCCTGTGCTGCTTTCTCCAGGAATCTAGTTTCAGGTGTGAAGTTTTATACACCTGAATCTCACCCTTGCAGGGCAAAGGTCAGAAGCCACGGCTTCATGCTGATTCTGGCCTGTTCCAGAGGCTAGCATGACATCCAGTATAAATTAGAACAGTCTCAAGGCCTGCCCTAACTTAAAGTAGCTTTCCCACAGCCACCTACGGGCTGCTCTGTAATCCAGAAGAGCTGGAGTATAGGTTGCTAGCAAGCAGAGTGGCCAGACCATGGCTCTGTCTGCCTGGGAAGGATGAAGTAGCGGGTTAACCATGTCAGGACTTAAAGCAGTGCTTCCAAGGTGACCAGATACTCAAACTTGAAGCTAAGACCACTAATTATCCCCTTTTATGAGAATTTACTCCCCTTCTCACCTCTTCCCCAGACCTGCTATCCATACACTTGGAGAAACACAAACCACCTGGACTGATCATCTGGCTCCACTCAGACTCACTAGTACTAGTATATGCTTGAATCTCTGCTGCTGTTGCCTTCTACCCAGAAAAAAAGAGGCAGAAGGGAAACATGAACTTCCTACTGGAAGTTATGCTGGAACTCAGTCTATACGCCTGTAAGCAGCATGGAGTTCCCATCCTGCTCTGAAGAGAGTATAAAACTCCTACCTAAACTACTTTCTGATAACTTAATACAATGTAAACTTCATCCTGAGCTTATACCCCAAGCTTAGCAATTCTAGGGGTTTTCCCTGCAGAGCCTCTTTTTCTCTCTCTCTCTTTCCCTGAAAGAGAGACCCCATCCCTTTTTAAAATCTGGTTGGGGATGATAGTATCCATTTGCTGGTATGACTGGACAACAGTTGAAGTACATGGTCAGGTAGCGTACAAGCCCCGGATAAGAGGATGACTTGGAAAACCATGCATCCTTATGCAGGCACCAAAGGGAAAGTTTATTACTGTGCTGGCCCTGGACCAGTATGTGGACAAAGGGGAGGTGGCTTACAGCCCCTGTATTAGGGACAGCCAGGGCTTGATTTGGCCCCAGGCATGGTCGAGGGTATACCTCCAGCCTGTTCTAATTTGTATCCCTCTGCTAATGTGGTGAGCAGAATTGCTGGATTATAAATTCCACAGCCTCATTACCTCTTCCCTGATGTGCCTCCTTTCCTTCCTTGTTTGTCTCCTGCACTCCAAAGGTGTGGGGAGGAAATTTGTGGTGTCGTCATAAAGCTTTGCTAGTTCTGGGTCTTGCATCATTAGACCCTTCTTCATTCAGGAAGTGGAGGCTGAGAACTGCCAGCCAAAAAATAAAAGTTTGATCAGGATGGGAAATGCAACTGAAACTTTCTCCTTTAAATAAATAAATAAAGAAAGAAATAGAATAAAAAATTGGGAACCATGACCACCCTTTTAAAAAGTCACTTTATTGTTGGTAAGCATGATGCAGAATGGATGGAGTTTTCCTTTAACACCATTTATTAGAAAGCATCCTCATTCTTGCAAGTTACTTAGCTTGTAGAGGCCATATCTGTGTATTTTTGGTGTGCTAAGAGCACCAGATGAAAAACCAGTTACCTCTGCAAGAAATTAAGCTATTGTAGGTCCGTTCCTTAGAAATACTAGAGTAACCAATGAGGGTTGTTCCTTCAATCTACCTCTTTATTTTTGTGAACAAATACAGATATCTTTGCCTGGACAGCCCAAATGGTATAACATTCTGGCTTATTTTCCAAAAATAAGGTTTCAGTTTTTATTTTTATTTAAAAATCTAGGAGACTGGATTTTTTTGGGTTTTGTTTAGGGACAGTAAATGCGATACAAAGGCCTTGTAGACACACACAATTTAGGTCAAGCAGCTGCATCGCTCAGGGTCTGAAAAATCCACATACCTGAGAGCCATAACTGTGCTGACTTAACCCCAAGTGTAGATGTAGCTAGATTGACAGAAGAATGTTACTGTCACTCAAGGAGGTCACGTTCCTGCAGCAATGGGGGAAAAGATCCTTCCGTCATTGCTGTAGGCAGCATCTGGGCTGTGGGGTTATGCCAGCATAACTATGCTGTTAGAGTCCCTGTAGTGAAGTCTTTCATTCCTGGATCATTGGTTCAAATCCAGACTACCATGTGTTGCCAGTCAATGAAAGTTGGTGGCCTGTGATGGCTGTTTGGTAGCCTATTTGAAGAGTTAATGGTCCAAGTATAGCTGTAAGGGGAGAGAGGTGTCCACATACATTGTGGCCTTTGTTGACAGTGTTTAGGGAGAGGCTGAAACCTGAGTATGAAAAATGCAACTACCCGTTCTATAGAGGTGGTTCTTCCAGGTGAAGGTTGAAGCACATGATCAGAACAGTGTGGAGACTCTTCCACAACTGCTACCTATGATACATCCATTCTCTCCATAGCCCTGGAAAGTGAAGTGAAGTATCTCATTTCCTTTAGATTTCAGAGCAAAACTATTTAAAAAAAAATTGGAGTCAGAATTCTCCTATCTGATCTACATGGTAGACCTTGGCTCCTGTAGTCTGACACAAATGGGAGTTTGCTGCATGTAGTAAGAGCGGGACATTGGCATCGTTAGGTGGCAGTCTTGGCAGAGTGTCTTAATGGAGAATTTTGCCCCAAATGTGAAGATTGTTGAAAGAGAAATTTGCTGTCTGTGCTGTGTTTTCAGCCATGAATCAAAGAAACCTTCACTATAAGACACAGAGAGAGGTTTGCAGGAGACCCAAATTCATCTCCCCGCAAGATGTGGAAAAACGGAGAATCAGGTAAACTACAGCTACTCTACTCTGAGGTGGTGGATACGTATGTATTCATGCAGTACTATGCAGTGTGTTGCAGAGAGAGCGTGAGTACTAAGCAAAAGTAAAAAGACTGTTAAGACAATTTGTAAGAGGAATTGATACTCTTGGAGGGAAAGAGAGGAGTGTATGTGAAGTGGAAAGAGTTTTAGATATGGCTGTACCCATGGATCCTGAACACCCTACCTGACTGAGAAGAGGCTGGATCAAGATGAAAAAGGTTGCATAAGCAGATGGGAGAGAGGTCAGTTCTTTAGGGGCAGGGTCTTTTGTTTAATATGGCTGTAAAGGACCTGGCACAATGGGGCCCTAAAATGTCTGAGGTATCTAGACACTACTGCACTATAAATGTTAACTATAATAATAGGATGGAATGTGTCTGAAAACTGAGAGGAATTTCAGTTAGAATTCAGAAAATGTGAAGGTAAGCGAGGATTAATTTCTGTATATAATAGCCCACATTTTTTTTACACATCTCTCTCTCTCTAGTACTTGGTGCCTATAAAACACACAAAATAAACCTTTGAGTCATTGGTAACAGAAACAGCCTTTCTCACAGTTACTTAAGTATCTGTGTCCAGTCCCAACTAAAACTAGTATGGCAGTGTTTTAAAGCTACAGCTATGTGGGGCGGAAATTATCCAGTTGAATGGGTGGTTTTTTGTTCACACAGTCTAGTTAGACTCTAAATAGAGTCATTCCTTGCTGGAGTCAATAGATAATCTGGCAAGCATAGACCACAAGGAGCTGGTAGGAAGGGGCAGAGCCCATCAGCAGGATTCAGGTCAGTGACTTGATGGGAAGCTCAGTATCCCTTTTCATCAGGGCTACTTTTTTTTATTTAAAACCTAGTTGGTAGGTTAACACAGATTCAGACTTCGTTTTGCTAGGCTAAACAAGCCAAGATCTTTTAGTGTCCTCTTTGTAAGATAGGCTCTCTATTCCCTAACCCATCATTCTAGTAGCCCTGTTTTATACCTGATCCTGTTTGAATTCATCTTTCTTGGACATGGGTGACCAGAATAGTATACAGTATTCTAGTTTACTAGTGCCTTGTACAATGACATTAATATTTCTCTATCCCTACTGGAAATGCCTCGTCTGATGCATTCTAGGATCACATTCACTTTTTTTACAGCTGCATTACACTGCTGGTTTATAGTTGGCCTGGGATCAACTAATACACCCGGATCTGTCTTATCTGTTGTTTCCAACTGATTAGCCCCCAGTTTATAGCAGAAATTCTTATTAGTCCCTAAGTGCATGACCTTCCATGCTGTACCATTAAATTTTATCCAATTTCTATTACTTCAGTCCTCTAGGTAATCCAATTCTTTTTGTATAATATTTTGATCCTCCTCTGTTCGAAAATGCCTCCAGTTTTATGTTGTCAGCAGATTACATTGGCACATGCCTGCTTTTTGTGTGTAGGTCATTAATGAAAATATAAGTAACAGCTGTGGGTTTTGCCTAACCATTTTGAAGTTGCTGGCTTGTCTTATGCCATAAATTTGTAACTGACAATTTATGTAGCAAATTGGAATGGTCATTGCTTAAATAATGAAGTATAGTATTTGGGAGGATTAGGAACACCTGGTGCAAAAATGATGATGGGCATTTGTACCTCCTAAGGTAAAATAGTGTAGTAACTTAGCTAAAGATGTTCTTTTGGGTACATGAGTTTATGATGGCGATAGCATGGTTTAGTTTTTTTGTAAATGAGAACTAAAGCACAATGCATTTGTGATGCTGAAATGTTTCCCAATGACTGTGATGCATACATAATAGGTATCACCAATCATTCTTTTGTTGCTATCAAATTCAAACAGGATTTGAAGACAAACTTGATATTGTGGCTGTTAGGAACTGGAAAATAACGTTTTTGGTATTTTGAAGCAGTAGAGGAGTTCATGCGGGGGGAAGCTTATATGCTCAGCATTTCAGTCTTTTCACATAATTCTCTGATATCAGTATGAATCCCCTATCTCTAACCTGTTCTTTGGAAATATCATATATGGTTGAGTCCTGCATAGGCAGGTGGAATTGGATGCGTAATGATAGATTGTTTAGACTCAGTAGGAAGGAAACCATAAACTCTCACCTTGTGGAGACTGGGACTCAAAACTGCAGAAGGCCCAAGCAAAGTGAGTTTAATGGTAACAGAAGAGACAACCCCTAAATGTTGGCTTTGTGTGAGAACTGAAGACCTACACCAGAACTATTGGTAGTTTGAGCTCAGTTTGGTGATGCAACTCATATCAACAATTGATACTGAGTGCTTTTCTGACAGGTTTCAGAGTAGCAGCCGTGTTAGTCTGTATTCGCAAAAAGAAAAGGAGTACTTGTGGCACCTTAGAGACTAACAAATTTATTTGAGCATAACCTTTCGTGAGCTACAGCTCACTTCATCGGATGCATCCGATGAAGTGAGTTGTAGCTCACGAAAGCTTATGCTCTAATAAATTTGTTAGTCTCTAAGGTGCCACAAGTACTCCTTTTCTGAGTGCTTTTCTGTCATTTTATGTGCTCAGGCCCCAATTCAGCAAAACACTTAGGCTCAAACCCAACTCTAAGCATGGAAATAGTTCCCATTGAAATCAATAGGGCTTCTGTCATGCTTAAAGTTAGATATGTACCAAAGTGCTTTGATGACTTGGGACCTCTGTTCCTAATTAACTGACATAAGGTTTGGAACACTTGACAGGATACGTTACGCATGCTGAACTGAAGATAGTTTTGAAATGTCTGGATATATTGGGTTACCTTTTATTTATTCTAAATTAGGCAAAACTCTTTCTAATGTAATACTCTTAAATATGATTTTAAAAAACAACAACAACAACAACAACAACAACTCCTCTTCTCTTGTAAAATACAGTGGTGTTGAGCATTCACAGGAAGAATCCATTCCAGCTCACTGGGACAAATCAGCTTTACCAGAATTGGGATACCAGGTATGGAGCTCTTAAGTTTTTCTATCTGACCACATACAGCTTTCTTAAAATGTAGACTCTTCTTCGAAAGACTCGGCATATTTCCACTTATGGGATATCGCATCACCTTATGGTGATTTCCGATAGAACTTCTTCTAGCGATATCAGCTAGAGTGTTCTCATGCCCCTCCCCTTGGCATTGCCATATTCTGAGGGCGAGGCTTTATAAGGGGCAGAGTGCCCTCACCACCTCATTTTCCTTCCAACTGCGTGCCTGGACAATGTGAACCTCTTTGGAACCAAAGCTTCTGTTGTGTTAGATAGTTAGTGTTAGTGGTCAGTTTAGTGAGTGATCTTATTTGGTTCTGTGTTATGGTGTAATTGAGGAAACAGAAGAAGCTGGGATTTAAGAGCTGCGCTTCCTGCTTGGCTGTCTCCATGACGTCTGATCGTGTATGGTGCCTGAAAGAAGAACATTCACCTTCGGAGTGGCTCGTAACTCTCAGAGCATGCAAGGATAGGGAGATTCACCTGCACCTCCTTGTCCTGAAAGAAGCCTTCAAGGCCAGACCCTCTGGATCCAATCCCTTCAATCTGAGATCCATAAAGCTAGTTTTGGCCCCCGTGGTTCCCAGCAGCAAAAGACTGAAGGGTACCAAGAAGCTGCATCCTCTGTTGGGGCCGTATCTGGTTCCTGCAGCTCCTGTAAGGCTATATAGGGCTGGACCGAGGGCCACATGGTCGGATACCACTGCCCCAGTTCTCATGGAAAGAATGAGCGACAGTTCAGTTACTCTTCCCAGTTCCATACCTCGTGCCATACTGCTTTCCAGCTGTTTCAGAACTCTGCAACTGCAGGAATGGAGTTGGCTTCAGTGTCCACTACCGGTTCCAGGAAGATGTATTTCATCAGTCTGTCATAACTGGAGGAGTCAGTGCCTTCAATTACAGCCATTGTGACACCAAAGGAAATAAGGCACAAGAGCAAAGCAGCCACTGTTATCAGTGCTGATTTCTATGCATCAGAATTATCTGAATCTGATGGATCAGACAAAGTGATACTGATAGGGGGGTGCCGTAAAAGTGCTCTAGCTGACGCTGCTAGAAGAAGGTTCTACTGCAAGGCACCATGTGGTGGTGCATTATTTCACGTGTGTGAATATGCAGAGCCATCTTGAGCTCCTGTTACAGATAACCAACCTTCATTTCAGTGTTGCATGTTGCCTTGTAAATGACCATCCCTTACACGATGTACTTACTATATTAGTAATTTGCAATCTTGTGACTGCTATCAAACTGACATGGGGGAAGGTGGATCTTTTTACCTGCAAGAGCTTTGCTGAAGTCAATGGGGCTCGGTAGGGGTGCAAGGGTTCACTTGTGCATCCCTTATTGCTCAGGGCTTTGGCCTAATCAAGAAGCAGTGACTATATTAATCTAGAGACAATGCCTGGTTAATGTCCAGCAATCAAAGAGGGGAGGCAGACCCACAAGGCTTTTCAGTGCCGTTATTTTAATTTATTTGGTTCTGCTGTCTTCTTTTTCGATTTGGTTGTGGTCCAAGGGCTCATGCATTCTTGGGCACTGGCACTAAATTCAGCAATACAAGATGGCTGCGGGTGGTGAGGCAAACTTATTTTATTTCTGTTCTTGGGTGGAGCAGGTGGGAGTGCAGCATTTTGTTTTCACTGTAGGGTGTACTGGCAGGCGATGATAGGCATGTTGTTCCTAAGGCAGGACATTAAAGATGATCTAAAGAGTGGCAGGGGCGAAAGGTTGAGCTTTTTGTTCCTGATTATGAAGCCAAGCAATGGAGAGGAGGAAGTAGTTTCTTAAATTGTATGGGGTTTTTTGTCTTGCTTTTTAACATCTGTTTAGAAGAGCAGGGGAAATTTTTCCCATTTCAAAAATTTGAAATAAAAAAGGAAAAACGTTGACAAATGTTTTGTGACTTCCTCATCCCCCAGCTCTATTTGGCTACTGTGACTGACATATTGGAGAAAGAAAGTTTTTTGTTGAATCTTCAACTCACAATATTCCCCCACTCAACAAACCCTCAACAAATCTTCCAGTAAAAGTAGGAAGGCTCAAGCTGATTTCATGGTGTTTCTAAGGTAAAATACAAGCAGGAACCACTCTCCCCTGACCCGCATTCAGGACTTGAGCAATAATAATGTGGTGGTTTATGATGGCTCTGTAAAAGATAGGAGATTGGTTTATATGTATTCTTTTACAGCTGATCAAGCTTCTCAGCTCTTCTGACGAATACAAGAAGGTCCAGGCTGACTTTCAGCGCACAATGCCCAAAACAGTCATTCAAGAGATTCAGAGAATTCAGAACCCAACTCTTTGGAAAGTGTATCAGTGGTATGTGTAAAACATTGCTCTAGTATATTTTCATGGTGTTAGTACTTGCTGCTATTAGTTATGTTCAGAGTCCCGTGTGAGAAGCCAGTATGCACCATGTAAACTACTGCACGACTGCTTTTTAGAACTTGCTCGACCACTGCTTAGCTGAGATCTGCAGCTGGCTGAGGCAGAACTCAGGCAAGATGGAAGTTACTCGGCTATTCAGAGCCCTCTGTGGGAGTAGCCCATCTCCCTGAGATACTGCTTGCAGATGGGGAGAGGCATTATCTCCCATGAGTTGCATTTCACAAGAACTGAAGTTTGGCAGCCAGTGAAAGAGATCTGCAAGTGCAAATGACAAGAGTGTGACAGGAGACACTATTTGTCAAGCTGGGCCACCCCACTGGCCCAGGGCAGGGCTCGTACACCCCATCACCTAGTTGTCAGGCTTCCCTGTTAGATAAGGTAATTGCAGTGTGGTGGGCTCTGGACCCTGGGCAGGGCTGAGCAAACAAACAGTCAATAGCCCCCAAGACTCCTGGCTGAGGCAGGCGGTTGCAATTGGGATTCTGGCCCTCTGGGCAGGACAGAATAGCAATCAACCTGCAGCCTCTGGGCGGGACAGGACAAAGAGTCTGTAGTCCCTGAGCCTCTGGACTGGGACTGAGAGCAAACAGCAGCCACACCTACTGGTCTGTGGGGTGTGGTAGGGGAACTCAGTCCCTCCCACTCCACCAGGTTCTGACCCAGGGCCCTATGAAGCTGGGGATTTCCCCACTAAGGGTTTCGGCATCAGCTTCTACTACATCCCCTGGGTCACTTCCTACCACAAATTGCATCCCAGGCATCTCCTCAACTGGTGGCGTCTTGGCGTCCCGGTCAGTCTCCACTGTTGGCAAGTTGCCCGCAGCATAATCTGGGTCTATGGGCTCTACAGCTTGGACTGTCACTGGCCCCTCTGGAGGAGCCTGCAGTACACATCCTCTTCCTCAACAGACAGCACTGACTGAGCTGGGCTGCCTCCTTTTATCTGGCTCTTCCACTTGGAGCATGTGCAGTAGGGGAAAGAGGGCGTGGCCTCCTGGGCCCACAGTGATTGGTCTGTCCCAGTTGGCCCAGTGCAGGGTTGGTACACTCCATCACACAGAACTTTCACAGTTCTAGTTTAGGGAATTTCTGCAAGTGTTCAGAATGACTTCAAACTCCCCTCTGACTAGGCTTTCTGTCAGTAAGGTGTACATGGGATATTCCACCTCCCCCCCCCACAAGATATTTATCCAACTAGCTGGGAAGAAAGACTAATGTTTCTATTCTTGGCTACAGTTAGAGCCTTATAAGTTCTTACACAGGTATATTTGAGTACACGGTGCATCTCGCTTCTGTTTCCGTTTAAAGCAGGCCTTTTTAAAAGCATACTTTTGTGCAATTACTCAATTTAAAAAAAGTATTAAAATATTTTGCAAAATCTGAGCACTCTGTAACACTCATCACAAATAATCTGAGTGCCTGCCTCATTGGAACCTGTTTGGCTAAAATAATCCGGCTCTGCACTGTGGAATTTTGACGATGCTTTTTATTACAGGCAGAAAGAGCAAATGCTGAAGACTAATGGAGGAAAAGATGTGTGTGAAAAACTCTTATTTCATGGGACCAGTAAAAAGCATATTGATGCCATCTGCCAGCAGAACTTTGACTGGAGAATCTGTGGTCTTCATGGGACAGCTTATGGCAAAGGTAGTTCTCGAGCTTGTGCTCTGCTAACCTTGATTTAGAGAGAACTTTCTCTAGCCCAGCAATAGTTTGAACTGGAGAATAGCAGAGGGAAGAGGCATTCACCTGAGCTAGGTGTTACCTGTATGCCTAAATGGGTAGTGTTAACGTTAACCACTTCATGTGGCAATGTAACAAACACACTCAGCTGGAGCTTAGGCACTTCTACAGACCTTGGCGTATGTGCTCCACACTGCAGTGTAAACCCACTTATTTGTGTGGAAAGAAGAGGGGACAGGAATGCTTCCAATCAACATATGTCACCCACCCAAATTTAAGGTATGAATTTTTAGCAGTGAGCATCATTAATTATTGGAACAACTTCCCAGGGGTTTGATGGAGTCTCCATCCCTGGCAATATTTAAATCAAGATTGGATGTGTTTTTTCTAAAAGATCTGCTTTAGGAATTATTGTGGGGAAGTTCTATGCCCTATGTCATACGTGAGGTCAAACTAGACCAGAGGTCTGCAAACTGGGGGGGGCACCCCACAAGGGGGGGTGCGGATTAATTTTTGAGGGGATGCATCTGGGTCTGGGCCAGCCCCCACAGGGAGAAGGGAGGGAATGCCAGCCAGCTCTATTCCTGGCTCCAGCTGTCAGCCCCAGCGGGGGTGCCACTCTTGGCCCTGCCCCTGCCCCCAGCTGTGGCCTCAGTCTTGGACCCCTTACGCCTGACTGTGTTCCTCCCCCCCCGGAGCTGCGGCTTGTCTTCTCTGAATTCCAAGAGGAAGTGGTATTTACTTGGTCTCTGATGCCATGCAAGTAAACTACACTCTGCTTCAGTATTCCTTCCATCCCTGGAAAATGATACAGTCCCTGCCACTGCCCTATTTACAGCAAAGGATCCGTATATCAAGTGAAACAGAATGGGCTTTAATTTTTTAAACATGTAATCTGTCGTTCCAGAGTTTATTCACCCAGTGGTTGCTTATGATGATTAGAACATTTTGGAAGGAAAGATACTTCAATTTCAAGCTTCCAAAAAGTTACTATAAGCTTTGTGTGTGTGTGGTGGGATGGGTGTGGGGGCAAACAGCATACTCTAAGAAAGAGGAATTAGAAAATAAAAAACCACTAGTAATATCTAACATGTTTTGTGAAAAATCAAATTGTGGTAATATCTAATGATAAATTATGCTGGAAAGGATGCCCAACACACATGAAATTATTTACAAATCTCTCACCAGCTTCTGATTCATTCTCTCAGTAAAGATTAGGGTTTTTTTCTCAGTGTATTCCAGGAAGCCAGCAATCTTACCAACTTTATCTTTGTCTACTGCAGGAAGCTACTTTGCAAGGGATGCATCGTACTCTGATAACTATAGCAAGACGGCCTCAAACATCAAGACCATGTTTCTGGCTCGGGTCTTGGTGGGGGACTTTACCCTTGGTAGGTCTTCCTATCTTCGTCCTCCCGCCAAGGACAGCGGAAACGATTTCTATGACAGCTGCGTGAATAGCCTTTCGAATCCGTCTATCTTCGTCATCTTTGAGAAACATCAGATTTATCCTGAGTATCTGATCGAATACATGGACCAGGCGGTGGCAACTGCTCTGTCAATGGCTGCACATGCTGCTTATTTTCGGAATTGACCTAACTGAGGAGAGTTTTTTGTGTAATAAAATATGCCCAGTACATTTTCTACATATGTAGACTCTCCATCCTCTCCTTGTAACAGTAAGCAGAGCTGAGTATCTTAAGAAATTTTAGAAAAGACATAGTATTTTTATGACAGGTTTCAGAGTAGCAGCCGTGTTAGTCTGTATTCGCAAAAACAAAAGGAATACTTGTGGCAGCTTAGAGACTAACAAATTTATTTGAGCATAAGCTTTCGTGAGCTACAGCTCACTTCATCGGATGCATCACGAAAGCTTATGCTCAAATAAATTTGTTTGTCTCTAAGGTGCCACAAGTTTCAGAGTAGCAGCCGTGTTAGTCTGTATTCGCAAAAAGAAAAGGAGTACTTGTGGCACCTTAGAGACTAACAAATTTATTAGAGCATAAGCTTTCGTGAGTCCGATGAAGTGAGCTGTAGCTCACGAAAGCTTATGCTCTAATAAATTTGTTAGTCTCTAAGGTGCCACAAGTACTCCTTTTCTTTTTAAGGTGCTACAAGTACTCCTTTTCTTTTTGATAGTATTTTTATGAGTTTTTAAAATCCAGTCTTTATTCCTAAGTTTCTCTAGTGAGGCTAACTTGTTTTTCCCACTGTTAGTCTGTTCTGGGGGATTTAATTAATCCAGTAGATGTTTATCTCATTCTTGCACTGTGAGATGAAGTAATAGAAAAGCAGGTGGTTGCGATGTCGTATGAAATTCTTAAAAATAAAAGGAATTATGTCTTCATTAGTTCTCCCCTAGTGAAGTTAGCTGTGAAACTAGTTAGCCAGGGCAGAATCTGCAAAAGGCTTCTTGCGGGCAAGCAATTTTTTTAATAGTTCCCTGAGGACTGTTGCATACATGGCCCTCCTGTGGATCACTGCTACCACATCAGGGTGACCTACATCCCTCTACTTGCTAAAGGTTTCTCCTCCTAATACCTCAGGCCTGCTAAGCCCCAAATGTGGGTTACAAATAAAATAACCCAGGAAGCTTTGAATCTGTGTAGTTACAAGAGTTTGACTCAGGCTTTGTGGTGATTTGGTTGGAACAGCAGCAAGCTTAGGTGTGTAAGATGGGACACTGGAACAGTTGCTGTGTGTTCTTTCTCCTCTCCAGCAGAACTACTTCAGACAAAACATCTAAGAACTTCTCTTTCTTACTCTTTTCTCTTTTACACTTGCCTGTAGAATTGATGTTTTTCTGACATGGTGTGAGAGATGTGGCTGCTACAGCTTTCTGCTCTTATCTGTTCCTAGTTGTCAGAGGTGGTATATAGATACACATTTTCATTTTTTTAAAAGCATGATTCTTCTTTAAGAATCAGTGTGGGGATCATGTTTATTGTCTTTGTGGCTCCAGGTTAAAAGTTTTTACAAGGCTGTTTTTCCTTGCTGTCAGCCCTGCAAACTCAACTTGGGGATCTAAGCATTGAGTGAGGTTCTTTCCTCCTCCTCCATCATCAATGCCAGTAATAAAGGTTCATAGGTCATGTCGTTTGCCTTCAGTGACATCTGTGCAAACCCACTATATTCTGTGGGGGCTATACAGGTTTAAGTGATTGGTCCTGTAATTGGAATATAGAAAACAATTCTGTTGATGTATCAGAAAGGATAGAATCTAGTTCACTATTTATCTTGGCTCTATTCATTCCTGTATGTTAACAAGAGTCAAAAGCAATCAAAACTCTGACACTGAAATCAACTTTCTAGTTCTTATAAATGCAAGGAACGGATAGACTGAGTAAATGTACCATTTCACATACAGTAGTTGCATTTCAGAATAGAACTGCACTTCTGAGCTTTCCTTGCATCTGGGAGGCTTTCCCCTTCCACCTGTTGACTAATGTGTGAATGAAAAGTTAAGCCTAGATTTTTAATACATTCCCTTCCGGGGTGTATTTATGTGCAGGGTAAAGTTCTGTCCAAAAGCCTGCTGCAATATGGGAGAGCAGAAGAAACTTCAAAATCCTAATAATGCCTCTTATTATCACTAATTACTTACTCTGCATGGATTTCTTCTGACTTCTCTACCTATCTTCTGGTAAAGATTGGAAGCAAGTGCTAAAGCTGGAAGCATAGCAAGGACAGATTAAAGGTTGCTCGTCCTTGTATGTCAGTAAGACTGTCTGTATATACACAAAATAAACTATAGTGCTTTGATCAGCTGTGAACAGCTGTGAAAAGCTGAGCTACTTAGTTTTGTAATGACGCTGCTGCAACTAATGAATGCGTTACTATAGAGCTGTGAGAATTCTGGATGAACCACTAAAGCTTTCCATAGCTTTCACTCTCCGTACATGTTTGTCCTGGTAGGGGAGGGTATAATATGACTTTTATTGGTACCTGGAAATGTAAGCAGCTGTATACTTCTCATTTACAATCATGATATTGGTGACTGAAGCTTAACATTTGCATTGCTTGGAGAGAGGAGACTACTACTCAGGATCCTTACTCTCCTTTGTAATTGTTGGGAATGGTGGGGTTACAGCAGCTGTCTTTCAGTGACAGTAAATGTATTGGCTAGTCATATATTCTAAGTGCCTATGAGGAAAAATGTCTAACTGGAAGCAATCTGTAGCCCTTGTTCTCGATGTTTTTAATGTTTGAAACTGAAATTGAATCTTCTTATTCTCAGCCGTATGTATGTTACCTTCTGTAGCAATATGTATGGCTCCTCTTTTTTTAATGCAAATTAAAATATTTTGAACCAAAAACTGATTAAGGTTTTACTCAAATAGCGGCCTCTTTGTATCCTCTAATCCTCTTTAATGTTTCTAACTAGGTGAATCCTTGTTTCTTACTGTGGTAAGAAGCAACAAAAGATTCACAGTGAATGTCTTCCATGCAAAGCAGAGCAGTTTTTATTGTAAATTTTCAAAGGCTGAGGAAGCTTCTCCCTCCACCCCGGGGAAAAACAGGCTTTGTTGCTTTTTTCATCTCGGGTACTGAAAATAGCAGCATGAATTGCACTTTTGGGTTCTAGTGAACTTACATGTTCAAGTTCTTACAAACTAAGGGAGTCTGTAGTGTTCTCTAGGTTTACAGTGCAGTTGGAAATGATTGGCTTTTAAAAAAAGGTACTTCATATGAAACCTAAATTAATGCAAATGTATGTTGACTGTCTCAAGCGATAGCCATCGCTCTCGATTGTTTGGAACGTGTGTGAGTGGTGTTCTAGAGTGGGATAATAGAGAGGTTAGGTTATATGGGTTTCTGCCAACAGCCCTATCCTGTGAAGGCATAGGGAGGGTGAGCTAAAAAGAAAACTGGCTTGACAGTAGTGCAGTCTGCAGCACAGTAGGGTACCTTGGCCTTTTATGACCAGCCTGTTGTCTATATTATGGAAACTGAGTCTACCTGTTGACTTAGTATTTCAGGCTTGCAATGATATTCAGCTTCTGCCTTGATTTATAGGGCTTTGATAACAGTCCTATCTTAGCTGTAAGCTAAGAATCATGTGGGGAGTGACAGGAGAGGTGTGAGCATTTCATCTTGGGTTATTGCCAGGTCTGATACCTGCAGCCAGGGCCTGATCTGAGGGCTGAGTGAAGGCCAGCTCTGTTTATACATGAGAGGGAGACAGCTCTGTCTGTGTTGTGTAGAGTTTTGTTAATGTTTGGATTAGAAGTGGGGACTTTTAAGGAAAGATTTCCAGAGGCGGTCAGACTCTCACGCAAGGCAGGACCTAGGAGCATGGACACAGGGCCATCTTAAGGAGAGGACATCAGCAATCGTGAAAGTGGAGGTAACGGGAGACCTCTGTGGCTCAAGTTAAAGTACTTCATTTTGGGAGGCAGGTCAGGGAAATTTGGAGGTTAGACAGCTGTTAGGGGGTACTTAATTAAACATTGGATCAGTGCATGTCATAGAAACTGAACAGTAAATAGGTCAGGCCTCTTGCTCAAAAGTGCCTTGAATGGTTTCCAGATGCCTTCTCCATTTTTAAGTGAGTATTGCTGTGGGAGTCAGCTCAGGTTTAAAGATACTAACAATTGAGGAAATCCTGCCAACTGCTTGAATAGGGGTGGCAAACTGCAGCCAGGCAGAGAGCAAGCATCTCTGAGATCCAACTTGATGTCTGTCTAAAAGAAATTAGCTTGTTCCCTGTTGCCTGCTGCATAACTTTCCTCAATAACAAGGGATGAGAGATTCAGCTTTATTAGTTGACCTCTAACCCTTCCAATACAGGTGCTATTATTAAGGCCCAGGGAACAATAAATAAACGTTAAACAAATCAGCATCTATGGTAAAGTTCAGGAGGAAATTCCATTTTACTCAGAGAATAGAAAGCAGAAAATGTAATAAAATATTTATTTTGTGAAGTGACTTTCTACTATGCTGCAGAATTTTCCTTAAAGTAGATAAAATTTCATGTGTAATCCAGAGTAATAGTAATTCCCCCTCCCGAAAAGTGCTTTGTGAACTACTACGTTGGCAAGGTTCTCTATCCCAATACAGTTATATAAAAATACACTCTTAAAGTGACAGATTTTATCATTGATTGCAAAATGTGAATTCCCTGAAGATGTTTCATTGTTAGTCTTTGCTTTCTGTCATCTGTCTGGAAGTGACTAGGACCTGTTCTAAAGTAGTCACATGTAATTTTAAAACAAACCTGCAGCCTGTCAGATGTTTTAATCTAGTCCTTGAGCTCCAACCGGAGACCGGGGTCGAGGGCTTGCCCCGCTCCATGCATGATGTGGCTCCACGCGGCTCCTGGAAGCAGTGGTATGTCCCCAGTCTGGCTCCTACCTGTAGGGGTAGCCAGGGGGCTCCACACACTGCCCCTGTCCCAAGTGCTGCCCCCACAGCTCCTATTGGCCAGGAACCACGGCCAAGGGAAGCTGTGGGTGTGGCGCCTGCAGACAGGGCAACACGCAGAGCCGCCTGGCTGCGCCTCCCCGTTGGAGCCGGAGCGGGGGACATGCCGCTGCTTCCTGAAGCTGCTTGAAATAAGCGCTGCTTGGAGCCTGCCCCCGACCTCCTCCTGCACTCCAGCCCTGATTTCCCCCTCCCACCCGCCAAACCCCTTGATCCCAGCCTGGAGCACCCTCCTGTACCCCAAGCCCCTCATCCCCAGCCAGAACCCGCACCCCAACTTCATGAGCATTCATGGTCCACCATCCAAAACATTTGCCCGCCCCTGCCTCCTGAAGTTCTATCTGCTTCCACAGCAGCAGCCAGTGCAGCTGGGCTTCTCTGCTGTGTTACCATGAGGAAAAGTTCCAAACTACTTCAAATTTCTAACAAATCAGCTCAACAACATGTCCAATTCCAGTTATGTCCCAGTAACAGGTGCACCTGCAGGCTTTGGCAGCCAAGAAGCTGTTTCTCTGCTTCTCCTCCTCTTATCGTGTGTCTTGATAGGAAGCTCAGCTTTAGGGGCAGGCTGCTGTTTTTCCCTCATCCCCTTTTCCAGAAAAGTGGCAGATGGGATTGGAAAAGCTGCCTTGAGGGAATGACAGCTTCATGTATCTCATCTCTGTGAGGAGAGGGAGCAACATCAGAAGGGCAGCTTGCAGTGTCATTTATTATCCCTTTTCAGACCCTCAGGGCATAGTTTGATGGCAAAGATGAGCTCATCTCCCCACCATGTTTCATCAGTTATGATGCAGAACACTACAAGGACAGCGGTGGAGTGAGGCTCATTAAGTGCTGTTGTATAACCAAGTTAGGGGTTACCAGGCCAGCAACTACCATTTAAAAGGAAACAGTGGTGTGCAGGACTCTTCATTTGTCCCGAAGCATCCTCTCTCCCTCTTAACCTTCTGGTTGCCATACTAGTCCAAAGCCACTGACTGCCTCCAAATAGAATTAACAAATGGTGATTAACTTTCAGATTCAGAATTCTGGCTTAACATGCACCTGTGGGGAAAAACTGGCTACCTCAAAATGGACAAGTCACTACAGTTGGCACTTACTTCCTTTGCAATCAGCACTGTATTCAGGGATGGGCAAGCTGGTATTAACATAGTAGCTGAAAAGTCTTGCAAGACAGTCACTATATTGTTAGTTAAGCCACTAACTTGCATTTGAGTGGCAATATACGTATCAGTTATAAGTTTCTGACAACTCAACTCCCTTCAGTGATGCCTGTTTCCATGCCTTAGAACCCAATGCACCATATCAGTTACGCTGATCTGTTTTCTTACAATAATTTTTAAATTCCAGGGGACATGTTGTAGTAGCTCCAGTTCCTTGGATAACTATGGCAATAAATAGATGATCTGGTAAAGTGTATAACTAAGAGGGTTTAGGCTCTAATGTGTGTGTTCAAAAATGAAGAAAGGGAAGACCTACAGTCCACAGGTGGCAGGGAGGAGGGGAAGCAGGAGAATGCTGTAGGAAGAAAACTTGGAGGCTGACTTTCTGCTGTAGATAGCAAGAACACAGTAAAGGACAAACACTTTTTTCTTTAAGTCAAATGGATGGGAAAAATCTTTAATGAGACTACCCTATACTATTCCAGTTTACAGATATAATTTAGAATCACAATCACAAATAATATGCTATTGAAAAAATTGAGGCAAAATTGTGCATAGAGGTGCATGCTGCACCTTTTTAGATAAGACCATTAATTCAATATCTCATTTCCTAGGCACACTGAGTCATTTAAACTCCAGCATGGCAAGGCTGGAGTATGGATGGAGCATTAACTATCAGGGCTATAATCCTCAGTTACTATGCTAGAACTCAAGCTAGAAGAAAATCCCATCACAGAAATAAACACAAGCCTTGGTTAAGAAAATGAGAGCATGAATTTTAAAAGTGTGGTCACAATGACCAGCAAGAGGTGAAAGCAGCATGTGCCAATCATACCAGTCTCAATGTGCCATATGCAAGCAAGAAACTGTAGATAGGAATCATGGAGCAGCAGCAGTCTTATAATTGAGCTCCTTACTCAATATCATTTGTACCGTATCTGCAGAGAACTTTCACGCAGCAGCAGAAAAATATATTGCAGCTGGTTTGTGTATACCATGCAGGAGTGATGGTGTTTCCTGTAGCATAGCTTTAGAAAAGAAGTGTGACTGGTTCAGCTGAGGCCCAAAGAGCACCAGCGTGGCTTTCCCTCCCTCCCAACAGATGTTCTTTTTTAAAGGGCAGTCTGAGGTTAAGTTTAATCAAAAGCTCACTGGGCTTTTTTAAAGTACTCATGAGTGCTCAGCTGACTGGAACGTCAGGAAATTTAATTTCACAGTGGAGGAAATAACCTATTTTTTGGCAAAACGAATAAACTTCACCAACCTCCTCCTTTCCTCTTGTTCATGATCTCAGCCCGCAATGGAAACAAAAGTAGGGCCCTATGTTTAAAGAAAATAATATACATCTCCCCCAAACACTTGGAAGGCTGCCTCTTACCACCTTACTCTCCAACTGAGACCTACCTTCTTCAGTGGATAGAACTTCCTCTAGTGATCTGTAATGTCATCGGTGCTGCTAGTCTGCCTGGGAAGGGACAAGTGCCCACATCCTCAAAGGTGTTTAGGCTTGTTGACTTCCACTGAAATCAGTGGAATACCTCTGAGGATCTGGGCCACAGTTCCTTGAGGCTTAAGAAGCAGTAGAAGCTGCTGGGAATTCTAATCATGCTGCAGCTGTAATGGTCAGTGTCCCAGTTTGAAGGATGCTCAGTGACACTCCACTAGCCCACATAGGAGCCTGCAACAGGGACACACACAAAAACTTGGGCCTATGATAACTTTCTTCCTTTTTCTCAATTTTCTACCTAGGGTTGGGTATGGAGTAAACTTTCTGCCTCTATCTAGGTATCATGTGCCCCCCAAAACTTTAGTTTGAGCCATTGCTGGGGTGGGCCAGGATGCAGCGGAAGAGACCGTTTGGTCCATGTGTGCAAATATGGAAAAATGCCAAACAAGGAAAAATTTGCTTTTAGCTACTGCAGATGCTGTGGGCAAACAGTCCTGAAGAATCAAATAAGTGCTGCTTTGACTGTGAAGACATGCAGGCAGCCGCTGGGCCTAGCATTCACCCACATTCTTTCCCTATGTGGATTGAGTGAGGCACAAGTTGGTGAAGTGACTTGCTGCAGGGTCACCTAATGAGTTAGTGTAGCTATTGGAACTGATCTTCTTGGCTCCCAATCCTTGGCTTTAAGCACTAGCTCATGCAGCCTCCTTCATTTCCTTTGACCAAGTATAGTGCCAACTGAAATGCATAGAAAGGAAAAGCGTCATGCCATGCTGGGAAAACTGCTGTGCCAACATCTTCAGGTCAACCCTAAAATTCCCCGCGTTCTCCTAAACACTTCAAACTTGTATATTCCAAGGTTCTCTAAATACTATTCAGGAACGGACAAAACTTAATAGCAGTCTACAACATTCTTTGGTCTGGTCCTGCTTATAGGAACTTAAATGCTGTACAGACATTTACCATTATTTTTAAATCCATTGTAACAAAAGTTAGAGGATAATATGAGCACATTTCATCCAAATGTCTCAGAGCGCTTTACAAAAGGTGAATAAGCATTATCTTCATTTGACAGGTACCGTGAGGTTAGGCTGTCTGCTCAAGATCGGTCAACGGCAGAGTTCGGAGTAGGATCCAGGTGTCCTGATTCCTAGTCCTTGCTGTTACCACCACACATGTTTTCTTTCAGAGTTTGAGACTCGGATTTAAAGGTCTGTTGTTAAAACGTGTTAGCTAACAAGCGATTGTTCAACATCTTATAAAAATCTACTGAAGGTGAGGAAGTGCAGACTGCTAAGACTGGAGCCTGGACAAACTCCCATGTAGATAAGTAAAATGAAGTGGGCCCTGTTATGACAACTAAGGCTGATGAAAAGTGGGAGGCTTTTTCAGAGACTATTCACAGTCATGTGCTTGGGGAAAACTTTCCGAAGTAGTTAAGTGCCATTTTCAAAAGTGACTTAGGAGCCTGAGTCTCATTGAAAATCAGCGGGATTTTGGCCCACACATTTAAAGTCCAATTGACTTTCAATGAGATTTAGGCTCCCAAGTCACTTAAGTACTTTTGAAAATGTTACCCCCAATCTAGCGGCGAGCCACTGAACAATGGATCACCTTGGAGGCTTTCAGAATGGGGGGTTTGCTCTATCGAGGTGCTATCTTAACATAAACTCCGTTTTTTGGTGCTAGTGACGATACAGATGCCAACTGCAAAGGAATCTGAAAAAGAGAAAATAAATTACATATTTTATACATGTACTCGCTTTCACACAGTGCGCGCGTGTAAAAGATTCACAAATACAAATTGATACTTTCAGTTTCAGATTAACTCATACAGACGTCATGGAAGTTGTAAAGTGTCCTTTTTATAGCCAGTTGTTGGCAGTAGAATGGTAAAAATAATTTTTTTTTTAGGTTAGGCAGTGGATGCCCAGGTATCTTACAAATCTAAATAAAATAAACTTCCATAAGCTCTAGAGCTGCTAAATATACAGTAGGTGCAAACACAGAAGTACCAACGTACTCTGATAAACACACTGGTGTAAACTGACATAGACTATTCATACCAGCAGAGATCTGGGCTGTAGGCTCTATGGTTTATAGAAGTTTGTTTTATTTGCTAAATGACAAATCCAATTATATTTTGATTAAAGTAATGTGATTCAGCCCTGCTGCCACTTTGATTATACACATGTGCCTGTTAGTTTTTTTTGCATGACTGGTCTATGTCACATCACTGGCTGCCTATAGAACAGTCTGTCAGTTCACAAGAGAGTTGACAGGTGTCGTCCATAAGTTTCCACATATACAAACCTGGGTCTCGGGACTGGTTTCAAATTTGAACTTCTGCAAGATCCGCAGCAGGGTCATCTTTATCTCCAGCAAAGCCATCCTCATGCCAATGCAGCTGCGAGGTCCTGCTCCAAACGGGAGGTAGGTGAAGGGATGCTGCTGCAGTTTGGCCTCTGCTGTGAACCTGCAAGGTGGGCAAATTGGAAACCAGCTCAAGAAACAGTTTTCATACTGATGTGATTTTTCTGCTCACATCCTGAGAAAGCTGGATTTAAATTGGTCTCAGTAAACAATTCTCCAGGGGACCGTTAGCAAATTCTGCTCTAAACTAAAACGTCCTTTGTCAATGAGTAGTTCTCCCAGCAGGACAAACAGACTTTTCTTTGTCATTTTTAAAAGTCTGTCTTTAATGAACTGCCCTCACTAAACACTCATTATCTGAGGAAACTACGGAACACTAATTCGGGGGTTATAGCAACCCAGACCCTATCCATAAACTAACGGCAAAATTACTGCCTGCGTATGCCAAGAGCAAACTAATGAACCCTGATCTAGAATGAGCAAGAATGCTGCCTCAGCATTGCAAAAGCAATGGAAATTGGTAGAGCCTGCCTGGATTCTCTTCAGGACGGACAATGAGAAAAACAGGAATATGAAAGCAGGGATCTGATTGGCTGGGGAAGAAGGCTCTTATTGCACAGATGTAGCCCACTGTTTTATGTGTGCTCCATCCATAGAGGAAGTAGGGGATTTAGGTTTTAGCTCAAACTGAAGGCATGCATGCTCTTAATTCTGGAGGTGCCCAGTTCAATTGCTAGTGAGGACTAAGGTGGCAGTCATCCAGAAAAGGCTAGGGTAGCTAATTCTTTTAAAATACCTTATAAAAACATTAGAAATACACATTAGAAAAAAGGCACAATTTTTTAACAGAGAGGAAGAGTAACCTTTGGAACAAACTACCAAGGGATGTGGTGGAAACTCTATCCCTTGCAGTCTTGCCTTCCAGAAAAGCAGCCAGTCTGGATTTGGAGTTTTAGCCAGACAAGGGATTGGGCTCAGTGCACTCAGCAATCCATCGAAATCTAGGGCCTTCTGCCCTTAAAATCTATGAACATTCTAGAAAAGCAACAACATTTCAAGAGGTGCATTGTACTAGATATCTGCTCTTACTGGGCTAGGCTCTCCCTTACCGTAGGGAGCCAAAGGCTGATGTGCCAGTACAGAACTGCCCTAATGCCAGCTGAGCCATCCACATACCTGTAAGGGTACTTGTACTGGGAGCGGGGGGGGGGGGGGGAAAGCCTCTCCTCCACTTGCACATTCTGGCAAGGACCAGCCAGAGTTGCAGCTCCTGCACTTGGGTCTGGAAAGGTCCAGAGAAAGGCAATGAACACAGCAGGACTTAAATATGATGAGAGCTTTTGATGGCTATTTCAAGACTGAGATTACCTAGCCTGGAAAGGAAAATCATCATGTGCTGGTTGTATTAATGGTAGCATCTGAAGTCCTCAAAGAGAGAGTGGGACCCCTTTGTTTTAAGAACTGTACAAACACATAGTAAGAGACACCTCCTGCCTCAGGACTTGGTCAAGGTATTCAGCATTATGGCACGTGTAATGAAAAAAATGTGTCTCCCCATTTTTGGAATGTCCCAAAATACAAGAACAATGGGACTAAAGGCAGTAAACTTAGAGCTAACCAATTCTTCTTCATGCAACATAATCAGTCTGAGGATGGTTCACCAGCAGAAGGCCAGAGAGAAAAATATCGGGGTTGGATTTTTTTTTTTAAGAGAAAGATGTCTAATCTTTTGACCACTAACAATACTGGAAAACTATGCAAGCTAAGGTGAGTCTATGGGTAACTGTACCTCCTGCTTCAGGAAGAGGTGAAGAAAGAAATTTGCCTCAGCTTCACCACGCACAGCACTGCACATTTGGTCAAGTGCATTATAGTTCCCATCCCCCAAACACTTTCCTTTAAAGCACTGCTTACTGAACACTTCCAGAAGCTGGGGTAGATTATGTGGTCCAGTGGTAAACAGAAGACCCAGACATGACATCTGTCACTAGAAAGATCATTGCCAGACCTCTCATCTGAACCTGAGAATACAATACAAATACTCCTTTCTCCTAAAAAGAGGTTTAATAGGCAGCAGGTTTAAAACAAAAGGAAGTATTTCTTCACACAATCCACAGTCAACCTGTGGAACTCTTTGCCAGAGGATGCTGTGAAGGCCAAAATTATAACAGGGTTCAAAAAAGAACTAGATAAATTCATGGAGGATAGGTCCATCAATGGCTATTAGCCAGCATAGGCATGGGATGGTGTCCCTAGCCTCTGTGTGCCAGAAGTTGGAATGGGCGACAAGGAATGAATCACTTGATGATTACCTGTTCTGTTCATTCCCTCTGGGGCACCTGGCATTGGCCACTGTCAGAAGACAGGATACTGGGCTAGACGGACCTTTGGTCTAACCCAGTATGGCCGTTCTTATGTTCTGACCCTGGTACTGCCCCTCTAAGGGCTAAGACAGAGAAAACAGACAACTAGTATACAGGATTGACTGTTCCAAGAGGATTCCTCCATACAAACCCACTTACATGTATAGTTACATTAGTCCTTCAGAGCTATTCTTAGAATGTCTGCATCACACCCAGTGTGTTTGAGAGGCTAGCATTTTGTACTAGAACTTTCACAAGATGGTAACTTGAGATGTAGGTCTTACCAGCTGTGTCCACTAATCAAAACTGTGCTTCTACATAGTATTGGATCTGCAATAATTCCAAGAGCACTTTTTGTCTGCTAACCTCTGCAGCTGCAGGATAGTCTCTTCTCCATGCAGTTGTTATACAAACAGAACTCAGTTAAGACCCAGTTTGAAAGTGAGAAAAGCTTTACATGAAAGTCTGTCCTGCAAGCAGAATGAAGAACTTGGAACGCTATCCTGTTCCCACTGAAGACAAAACTCCCATTGGCTTCAGGTACAGGAGTAAGCCCCTAGCAGCACATGCAGACTGTTCCAAGATCTCAGACAGAAAGGCTGCTCTGAAACAGCCATGGGCTGGAGGAGAATTCTGGGTAATTACATGCAAATGAATACAATGGGTAGCCTATTTTTCTTCTGAATTTCTATATCCAGGAGTGGCCAAAGTAGCAGCATTTGATCAGGAACAGGTTATACCCATGCCAGGTGGGCAACCACAGACATGGCATTGGTTCCTATTTAAGACTCATCTACCAGTAGCCAACTACTTGGGTGGAGGTGATGCTGGATACGGTGTCTACCTGCTCCACATTAACAGCTGATTGCTGGGGCTGTGTTGGGTTCAGGAATTATGCAGCAAAGGGGGTTGCTTGGTGTATTCATTTGAATATCCATACACTGAATGCATTTCTAGTGCATGGGATTGGCATCCTGGGAACAAACTGCTTACACACAGAGTGCTCTTTTTTTATTAGCCACACAGGAAACACCATTTAAGGTAGGACTTTGTTCTAAATGGTCTAAATAAGGACAATGGTACAAGAGATGATGAGCAGTATCCTACATACCTCTCAGGGATGAATTTCTCAGGTTCTGGCCAGAGCTCAGGGTTATAATGTAGAGGTCCAACTGCAATTTCTATTATGGCGCCAGCTGGAATATGCTGTCCCATCACTACGCAATCCTTCGATGTCTCCCGAGTGAACCTGCAACAGTTAAATGTCACCGACCCCAGATGAGTAAAAATAAAAGTACAAAGGCAGGGTGTTGAAAACAGCCATTGAATAAGTCATCTGTGTTGGTTTTACAATGATTAGGGAAGCAAGATGGTGATCACTGGCAGATAAGCAGTGCAGCAGTTGCTTGCCACACAAAGGGCATTTACAATCATCTTCACCATAAACATAGAGAGCATGGACTTTTCGGGGAACAGCAAATGAAATATGGATCCTTGCAGCACGAGACTAGGATTTAGAATTCATCCCAAATTGGTAACTGTTGCTGCTATAGGAGGCTCTGGTAGCACTATTATTAAGGTTGCCTGACACGTCCCATTATTAGACCGTTTTCACTTACTTATAACTTTGTCAAACCTTCCATTTGGACTCTGATTTCTCATGCCAGGCGTCTGCCTCAAGCTGAAATTTTTGAAAATTTCAGCCAAAATAGTTCGGTTGTTTCTGAGAACAAGGCTAAGGGGAAAATGTATTGTTTTGCCCATATTCAAAAATTCTGGAGACATTTTCTTTGGGAAGTGCTAGCATCTCCATGCTCTGGAGCAGAGACTGAAATTTGGAAGAGGTTGCCCTTTGTATCAGGGATGTACTGTTGCTGTCTTTGTGAAAATTTGGCCAAGTTATAAGCCTCTGAAATATTGCAGTTTGTATATGCTCAGTAGAGACTTGCTAGAGTTTAATAGCTAAAAATCTCCAAAGATTCTGTCTGCACTGGGCATGCTACAGCCCAGGCCTGAGCAGGACTTTTTCTGCAATTGTAGCTCTGTGCTGCTGCAGGCTAGCTCCAGACACTGTAATTGAGAACAGGGAGCACGTCTCTCCGGTGCTCTCAATGCCCCCCTGTTGTACTCAGGCAATGAGGGGGAGGAAGCATCCTGATTTGAAAGCAGAGGGGATAAAAGCTAGACCAGGGGAAGGGATGCAAAGGTGAGGGGAGCAGATTGAGACAAGGAGCCTGGAGGGGGGGGGGTGACTGGTACTGGAGGTTAGTGGACAGGAAAGAGGGTGATGGAAACTTGAACTAGGGGTAGAGAGATAGGGACTGGGAACTGGCTGGGCAAGCAGACTGGGACTGGAAGCAAAATGTGGGAGACAGATCAAATGAAGATTTAGGGACAGAGCTTGGGACTGGCTGTGCAAGGAGACTGGGAATCAGTGGGGTGCAGGGGACAGATCTGATGAGGAGCCAAGATGTGGGGGAAAGAGACTGGGACAAGGAGCTGGTGATGGGACAATGGAACTGGACAAGGAGCCTGAGCACACAGACTGAAGACCAGTGGGGATGGCAAATGTGGTTGAAGGGAGAGGGTAGGAATTGGAGGCCAAGGGGGGTCAGAGACTGAGCCGATGAGGAGGTAGTGAACTGCTACTGGCTGGGCAAGAAGACTGGGGACTAGGAGGTGGGAAAGCATGGGGGAAAGTGGGAATGACTGGCAGGGAGACTGGAAGGGTGGGGTGGCAGGCGTGTGGGATGGGGACTCCCCAGGGGAAAACTATGATTTGTCAGGCAAGGAGAGTGGGATTTGGATAAGAAACCTGAGCTGGCTAGGTAAGGAGAATGGAATTGGGATGAGGAGTCAAGAATCGGGAAGAGAGAGGACTGGGGAGGGAACAGGGCAGAAGGGATCAGGTTTTGGGGGAAATGGGCAGAAGATTCTGTGCCCACGAGAACACACTGCCCTCCAGAGCCTGGGATGGAGCCAAAGATTCCCATTCGGAGCCTCACCATTTCTCTGTTGTCAGCAAGTATCTATGAAACCCACTGGCAAAGTGTCTCACACTGATGCACAGACAGAACGGCAACCTACTGCTGCTATCAACCAGTTACTCAGCTCAAGAGGCAGAGGTCTGAGCAGTGGATAGGGTTGCAAACCCTCTCGGTGTCGCCAGGAGTCTCCTGGAATAAGGCCCCATCTCCCAGAGGCTACTGAAGCCAAACCAGGAGATTTTAGTCAATGATTTTAGTCAACTGCCGTCAATAGGAGCTGGGCTTGAACACAAAGTGCTGTGTAATTCTAAGCATGCTGAAAAATCAGGTGCTAGGTTTCACTCAGGCACCCCAAATTAATGGACACTTTTGAGCTTAATCCATTTATGCTTCAGTTCCCCATCTGTAAAATGGAGACAATACCACTCCCTCACCTCACAAGGGTGTGCGAAAATAAATTAATTCATGTCTGTGAATCTCTCAGCTATATAGTGATGAGCTCATAGAAAAAACCCAGGAGGGAATTCATAATTATGTTTTCAGAGCACAGTTTGAATAGTGTGCAGTAAAGGAGACCTGGGGCCACACACTGAACAATGAGGATGAAAGAAAAGATTGAATAGCTGCTCACTAAGTGAGCACCATCCACCCTGTGCCCCAAATGAGACAGGGGTCCTGTGGAAAAAATAGCCATGTGGTCATGTCAGTAGAGACTATCATAATGCATACACATAAGGGGACCAGATTAAAGGTTAACTTTATTCTGGCATTTCCTAACTTCTGAGAGCTTGACTTTGCAACCCTTCATAATGTTCTTTTAAGGGAGGTTTTTATGAGTAATTTAATGTTTCTATTACCATAGCAACTAGAGGCCCCAGCTCCTATTGTGCATTGTTACCTCCTGATGGCTGTTTGATATCCTACATGTTAAATTAGTTTGATGGTCTCCTTTCATTAGCCACTGAAAATCACAGAAACTGCTACCAGAACTGGCTCCCTTGTTAGAGAGAAAGGATGGTCTTTTAGTTAAAGCGCTAGCACTCAAGATCTGGGTTTAATTCCTGTTTTGTTACAAACTTCTTGCATGACCTTGCACAAGCCACTTAGGTGCTTTTGCAAATTTTTACCCTAAGCGACTTAGATGCCTAAATCCAATTGAATTTCAAGCAATAAAAGATGAAGGGTAAAAAATTCAAAAGCACCTAGGTGCCTAAATCATGTGTGAAAATGAGACTTAGGTGCTTTTGAAAAATTTATCCTTCATCTTTCAGTGCCTCAATTTCCCAACTGTAAAATGGGGATAATATTTCTTTTCTCTCATCCTTCATCTGATTTGTCCACTTAGTGTGTAGACTTTTCAAATTAAAGGCTCTTTCTTACTATATGTGTGAACGGTTCCAAGCAAAATAGGGCCCTGATCTTGATTGGGGCCTGTAGGTGGTACAATAAGACAAATAATAATATATGAACAGTCTCAGCAGAAACCAAAGACTGCATGGACCCTGGAGGCCAAACTGTTATCTCATCCCTAAAAAGTGCTTCCTCCAGATCAGTAGTGACCTCATGACTGGAGTACTATGTATGATTACTGGTGCCTGCCCTGTACCTATTTAGTGAATAAATAGAAGATTTCAGTGTCTAGGACTGACACTTTGGCACTATTCAGAGCATTATGTTCTCTCTCACACAAAATTAAATAAAAATAGATAACTATGAACCAAAGCCTGGAGAAAAGTATTGTCAAGTCCTCCCTCTTGCTGAAAAGTGAATAGGATGTTGGTGAAAGGTACTGGACCACCAGCTCTGCAGAGTGAAGTTCTCTATTTATTCAGATTGTTTTTAAATCTCTCTCACTCATGGTAGTAAAATTATTTTGTTTGTTATTGAATTTTCACTATTTCTTTAAAAAGAAAAGGAGCCCTTGTGGCACCTTAGAGACTAACAAATTTATTTGAGCATAAGCTTTCATGAGCTACAGCTCACTTCATCAGACGATGAAATGAGCTGTAGCTCACGAAAGCTTATGCTCAAATAAATTTGTTAGTCTCTAAGATGCCACAAGGACTCCTTTTCTTTTTGCGGATACAGACTAACACAGCTGCTACTCTGAAACCTGTCACTATTTCTTTGTATTCTGGAATACAGCACTATTCTTGTCTTATATATCTGGCATCTTTGCAATGCACTGGGCCTTAGATAGAGATCAGGAACAACCACAAATTACATCAATGGAAGCTTCAACATAACTTCCTTCTCTTCTAATTCTGTTTCCCATCTGACAAACATTGATTGTTTCCCAGTGTTTCAGACAGAGTTGAAATTCAAATGTCCCTGATGGTTAACAGGCATAGGAACTTCCATTTATATACCACGGATTTCAGAGTAAAATGTTGTCGTTTATGAGCAAGCATAATTAACCCTTATAACCCTGTGCAACTCCATAGAAAATCTGGGAAGATCCTGCCCTCAAGTCTTGGGAGTAAGTAAAAGAGGAGTTAATTTTCAGCTATTTTATTTTAAGGTACTTGTTACCATAGCGTGGGATTTTCCAAAGTGCTCAGCACTGGCCTAACTCTACTCCTACTGAAATCAAGGGGAGCTCTACCATTGACTTCAATAGAAACAGAGTTAGGCTAATGATGGTTTGCTTTTGAAAAACCCATCCTGAGAGCTGAGATTTGTGTTCTGTTACAGTTTTGTGATCTTACACGGTTTGCTAATTTCTTTATTCCCTTCCACATTTTTGAAATAAACATTTCTAAGGAGTGTTTCTCTGGGAAATTATTTTAATATCAGTTAAGGAAAATTTCGAATACCCACTGGATGGAGGCACTAGAGTTAGATATAATGGTATAGTACAGTACTAGGGCAGAATGTTATACTACAGAATGAGCTATATATAGCACATAGTACAATTCATGGTTTTGAATACAGCAAGGGACATGCACAATCTTCAGAACATCGGGGGTTTAATAGGGTGATGGGCCGACTCAGCCAGTAGGTTACGTAATTCTATACTCTGATCTCTGAAGCGGAGCAAAGAAGAACCATGTGACTTCCTAAGGCTAGTCTGCTTCAAAGATACTGCTTCCCCTGGGCTTGGGGGACCCGAAGAACAGTGTAAAGAGACTCCTGACCAGCTGGCTTTGAAAAGGGTGCATTAAGTAGAGCAGTCTTAGCCAGTCTTCTTCATTCATTTGGCCCCACTGTATCTCTCAAGTGCACAAGCAGTACTGATAGCTACATAGAGGCCAAGAACATGGGGCGTCCAAACAGATTGCCACTGTATTTATCTAATGATGTACTCTCTAGGAGCTAGAGGGAAAAGGTATACCTGAATGCAGGTGGGTACATGCGCAATGTCTCTGCAATCACCATATCCAGGTAAGGGAGCTCTTGGACATTTTGGTAGTCAGGAACATCCTGGGAGAAAGGAAGAAAGAGATAATTAAGTACTGGAAACTGCTGGAGCTGCAGGCTGTGGAAGAGCTACCTTGGAGACTACTGACCAATGCACCCTGGAATGGTGCGCTGTGGTGAGTTTCTCCATGGCAAGGTCATGGCAGTTGAGGGTGGGGCCACAGTGTGCCCAGTGGGACCTTTACTACAAAATTCCTCACAGTGGCAACAACTTGTGCTATTCCAATGGACCACAGTAGTGGATAGGGGAGGGGAGAATACTGTTTCCTCCCGTGGTGATCTCTTGTCCAAACTCAGTTTATTTGCTCTTTGTGTAGCAGACCTTGATTTGGGCCTAATTTACATAACCCTGAAAGTATACATTCAATTGATAGAAAACATTATATAAACAAACACAACTCTCACCCCAATGAATTTACTTTCTAAAAAGGAGCCAACAGGGACAATAATAGAACAAACAAATAACAAAGCTCCAGCCCTACAACAGAGAGAGAGAGAACATTTCTCTCACCATTTCTTGTCTTGGATTTTTCCACCAAATGCATCCGATGAAGTGAGCTGTAGCTCACGAAAGCTTATGCTCTAATAAATTTGTTAGTCTCTAAGGTGCCACAAGTACTCCTTTTCTTTTTGCGAATACAGACTAACACGGCTGCTACTCTGAAACCTGTCACAGAGATTGTACATGTCATTATTCAGTTCTGTCAGCAGAGGGCAGAGAAAGTACATCTAAAAAGATCCCTAGTAAAGCTGAGTACGGTTTAAATTAAAGGATCTTGTCTCTTCTAAAATCTGACATGGAGTATATTAGGAAGAGGCACTTATGCAAGGTTAGACTAAAACTGTGAAGATTTGGGGCCTCTGAGGTTCACAACAGGGACTGGATTCTGTCCATTCTTCATTCACTACATCAGCTTTCATATATAATGCATATTTTATGGAATTTTCATGTGAAAATGTATGTTACATACTAAAAATACTAAGCAGTGAACAATTCCAGATGATATGCAGACAATATGTACAATAAAATGAGAATGCCTGGCCAGGTTAGAACATCCCCTTTATTCAGAGCTAAGACGGCATGTGCCACTTCAGATTTTCCAAGGGCTGTACAAACTCTGACAGATCCTTCTATAAGATAGATAAGTTCTATTACACTCATTTTTCAGAAGGGAAATATAGGCACAGAGGCTACGTCAGTTATTCAAATCCACACCGGCCCCAAATAGGGCTACCACTCTTCTCTTATGTTAAAGGATGTCTCATCTCTGGTCAATACAATATGCATTTTGTCCCTTACTTCAGCAATAATCATTTATTGTTACTATTTCTATTACTGTAGAGCCTACAGCTTCGAAACAAGACTGGGGCCCCATTGTGCTAGGTGCTATGCAAACAGACAGTAAGGCCTTCTTTACACTATGATATTAGGTCGAATTTATAGAAGTCGGTTTTGTAGAAAGCATTTTTATACAGTTGATTGTGTGTGTCCCCACACAAATGCTCTAAGTGCATGTAGTCGAAGGAGTGCGTCCACAGTACCAAGGCAACTGTCGACTTCCGGAGCGTTGCACTGTGAGTAGCTATCCCACAGTTTCCACAGTCTCCGCCACCCATTTGAATTCTGGGTAGAAATCCCAATGCCTGATGGGGCTAAGGCATTGTCGTGGGTGGTTCTGGGTACACATCGTCAGGCCCCTCTTCCCTCCCTCGGTGAAAGCAAGGGCAGACAATCGTTTGCGCCTTTTTTCTTGAGTTACCTGTGCAGACGCCATACCACGGCAAGCATGGAGCCCGTTCAGCTAACCATCACTGTATGTCTCCTGGGTGCTGGCAGATGTGGTACTGCATTGCTACACAGCAGCAGTTTATTGCCTTTTGGCAGCAGACAGTGCAGTATGACTGATAACCATCGTCGATGTAGTCCTGCGTGCTCTTTTAACCAATCTTGATGAGGTCAGGGGTGCCTGGGCAAACATGAGAGTGACTCAGCCAGGTCATTTCCCTTTTAAGTTTTGTTTCATGGCGATTCAGTCCTACCGGCAGTGCACTGTCTTTTAATCAGCAGCCAGGAGAAGACGATGGCCAACAGTCATACTGCACCATTTTCTGCCAAGCACCCAGGAGATGACGATGGCTAGCGGTCGTACTGCACAGTCTGCTGCCAGCAAGATGTATAAAGATAGATGAAGTGGATCAAAACAAGAAACAGACCAGATTTGTTTTGTATTCATTTTCGCCTCCCTCCCTCTGTGAAATCAACGGCCTGCTAAACCCAGTTTTGAGTTCTAACCTTGAGGTTTTGAGTTCTATCCTTGAGGGGGCCATTCTGTTTCTCGCAAAGCCACCCCTTTGTTGATTTTAATTCCCTGTAAGACAATCCTGTAAGCCATGTTGTCAGTCGCCCCTCCCTCCGTCAGATAATCACAGCATAATAATAACGGCAAATAATCGTTTCGCGCCCTTTTCCCTGGATTGCCTGAGCAGGAGCAGACGCCATAGTACAGCAAGCATGGAGCCCTTTCAGCTCACCGCAGCAGTTATGACCACTGTAAACACCTCATGCATTATCGTGCAGTGTATGCAGAACCAGCACCTGAAAAACCAGGTGAGGAGGAGACGGAATCAAGGTGATGAGGACATGAACACACTTTTCTCTAAAACCATGTTCCCCTGCAATTTGGAGATCATGGTGTTAATGGGGCAGGCTCATGCTGTGGAACACTGATTCTGGGCCCGGGAAACAAGCACAGAGTGGTGGGACCGCATAGTGTTGCAGGTCTGGGATGATTCCCAGTGGCTGCGAAACTTTCACATGCGTAAGGGCACTTTCATGGAACTTTGTGACTTGCTTTCCCCTGCCGTGAAGCGCAAGAATACCAAGATGAGAGCAGCCCTCACAGTTCACAAGCGAGTGGCAATAGCCCTGTGGAAGCTTGCAACGCCAGACAGCTACCGGTCAGTCGGTAATCAATTTGGAGTGGGCAAATCTACTGTGGGGGTTGCTGTGATGCAAGTAGCCAATGCAATCATTGAGCTGCTGCTATCAAAGGTAGTGACTCTGGGAAATGTGCAGGTCATACTAGATGGCTTTGCTACAATGGGATTCCCTAACTGTGGTGGGGCTATAGATGGAATGCATATCCCTATCTTGGGACCGGACCACCAGGGCAGCCAGTACATAAACTATAAGGGGTACTTTTCAATGGTGCTGCAAGCACTGGTGGATCACAAGGGATGTTTCACCAACATCAACGTGGGATGGCCAGGAAAGGCTCATGACGCTCCTGTCTTCAGGAACTCTAGTCTGTTTAAATGGTTGCAGGAAGAGATTTACTTCCGAGACCAGAAAATAACTGTTGGGGATGTTGAAATGCCTATAGTTATCCTTGGGGACCCAGCCTACCCCTTAATGCCCTGGCTCATGAAGCCGTACACAGGCACCCTGGACAGTAGTTAGGAGCTGTTCAACTATAGGCTGAGCAAGTGCAGAATGGTGGTAAAGTGTGCATTTGGACATTTAAGGGATCGCTGGCGCAGTTTATTGACTCAGTCAGACCTCAGAGAAATCAATATTCCCATTGTTATTGCTGCTTGCTGTGTGCTCCACAATCTCTGTGAGAGTGAGACATTTATGGCGGGGTGGGAGGTTGATGCAAACCACCTGGCTGCTGAATATGCGCAGCCAGACACCAGGGCGGTTAGAAGAGCACAGCAGGAAGTGCTGCGCATCAGAGAAGCTTTGAAAACCAGTTTCATGACTGACCAGGGTACTGTGTGACACCTCTGTTTGTTTCCCCTTGATGAAAACCCACCCCCTTGGTTGCCTCTAAATTCCCTGTAAGCCACCCACCCTCCCCCCTTCGATCACAGCTTGCTTGCAAAGGAAATAAAGTCACTATCGTTTAAAAAACATGTATTCTTTATTAATTGATTATAAAAATAGGGAGATAACTCACAAGGTAGCCCAGGTGGGGTGTTGGAGGAGAGTAGGAGGGAAGGAAAAAGCCACTTTAAAACTTGTTGAATGCCAGCCTTCTGTGGCTTGAGCTGTCCACTGGGGTGGAGTGGTTGGGAAAAAGGCCCAGAGCCTCCCATCCCGCGTTCTTGGGTGTCTGGGTGGGGAAGCTATGGAACTTGGGAAGGATGGAGGGAGGTTAAGCAGGGGCTGCAGCGGCAGTCTGTGATCCTGCTCTCGTTCATGAACCTCCACCAGATGCTGGAGCATGTCCATTTGATCCTGCAGTAGCCCCAGCGTTTCCTCATGCCTCCTCTGATCTTCCTGCCGCCACCTCTCCTCACGTTCATCGGCCACTGTCCTGTACTCTGCTATTGTGTCCCTCCACATAGTTCTGTCAGTGCCGGACGACTGCATGAGCTCAGAGAACATGTCATCGCACGTGCGTTTTTTTCGCCGCCTTATCTGAGATAGCCTTTGGGACGGAGGAGGGAGGCTTGAAACATTTGCAGCTGCTGGAGGAAAAAAAGGGAGTGAAGTATTTTAAAAGACACATTTTACAGAACAATGGCTATACTCTTTCACGGTGAACAACGCTATTCACATTACACAGCACATGTGATTTTGGTACAAAGTCACATTTTGCATCTTATGTTGAGTGCCTGCGGCTTTGGTGTTACAGATTACACACGCATGGCCAGGCAACAGAATTCGGCTTGCAGGAGGCCATGGTAAACTATAGTCTTTCGGCTTCTGCAACCTTCATAACAGCAGCGCCCTCCTCTCCCATACCAAGCAAAGCCCGTTGAGTTGGCCATTTAGTGCTGTGTTTTCCTGTTAATGTGCAGCAGCAGAAACCAAACTAACCCCCTCCCCCGATTCAATTCTATGGAATGATCGCTTTTCCCCTCCCCCCACCGCCTGGCTGGTATCAGAGAAGATCCCTGCAAGCCAAACGCGAACAGCTCAGCACCAATGCCTCCCCTCCCACCCCACAGCGTGGCTAACTGCAGGGAGGATTTCTTTTCAGCCACAGGCAAACAGCCAAGTAGGAACGGCCACCTCTGAATGTTCCCTTAAATTCCCCTATTTCAACCAGGTGACCATGAACGATATCACTCCCCTGAGAATAACACAGAAAGATAAAGAACGGATGTTGCTTGAATGCCAGTAAACACCGGGACCATACGCTGCCAGGCTTTGTCATGGAATGATACCAGATTATCATTGCATGACAAAGCCTGGCAGTGTATGGTCCCGGTGTTTGCTGGCATTCAAGCAACATCCGTTCTTTATCTTTATCTTGCTACTAGCATGGCGTGGTAAAGTGTCCTACCATGGAGGATGGAATAAGGCTGCTCTCCCCAGAAACCTTCTGCAAAGGCCTTCAGAGTACCTTCAGGAGAGCTTCATGGAGATGTCCCTGGAGGATTTCCACTCCATCCCCAGACACGTTAACAGAATTTTCCAGTAGCAGTACTGGCCACGAATGCATCCCATGTCCTCAGGCTACTTAATCATTAAAAATGCTTGCTTTTATAACATGTATTATATTTAAAAATGTACACTCACCAGAGGTCCCTTCTCCGGTTTTGTTGGGTTAGGAGGGTATTTCAGCCAGGGTGATAAAAAGATCTTGGCTGTCGGGGAGAATGGTGTGCTGTGTGCTCTCCCCAAGCTCGTCCTCCTCCTCCTAATCTTCCCCATCTGCAAAATCCTCAGGCATGGCAGAAAGTACCCCATCATTGGAGTCCACAGACAGGGGTGCGGTAGTGGTGGCGGCTCCCCTTAGAATTGCATGTAGCTCAGTGTAGAAATGGCATGTCTGGGGCTCTGTCCCGGAGCGTCCGTTTGATTCTTTGGTTTTCTGGTTACGCTTGTCTGAGCTCCTTAAGTTTCACACGGCACTGTGTTGCGTCCCTGCTGTAGCCTCTGTCCCTCATGGCCTCGGAGATTTTTTGAAATATTTTGGCATTTCGTCTTTTGGAACGTAGTTCTGATAGCACGGAGTCCTCTCCCCATACAGCGATCAGATCCAGTACCTCCCGTTCGGTCCATGCTGGAGCTCTTTTTCGATTCTGGGACTGCATGGTCACCTGTGCTGATGAGCTCTGCATGGTCACCTGTGCTGATGAACTCACCTGGCCAAACAGGAAATGAGATTCAAAAGTTCCCGGGGCTTTTCCTGTACACCTGGCCAGTGCATCCGAGTTCAGAGTGCTGTCCAGAGTGGTCACAATGGTCCACTGTGGGATAGCTCCCGGAGGCCAATACCTTTGAATTGCATCCACACTCACCCTAATTCGAAATGGTGATGTCAATTTCAGCGCTAATCCCCTCGTTGGGGAGGAGTACAGAAATCAGTTTTAAGAGCCCTTTATGTTGAAAAAATGGCTTCGTTGTGTGGACGGGTGCAGGGTTAATTCGGATTTAATGCTGCTAAATCCGACATAAACTCGTAGTGTAGACCAGGCCTAAGTGCTGACAGTTTAAACAGATAAGAGAAACAAAGGATGGGCAGGAAGGAATATTATTAGCCCCATTTTGCAGACAAATAATTGAGGCACAAGGAGATTAAGTGACTTGTCCAAGATCACACAGGAAGTCAGTGGCAGAGCCTGGAAATGAACTCAGATCTCCTGAATCCAAATTCAGTGCCTTCACTGTAAGAGCATCCTTCCTCTCTGTGACTATGCAAATAATTCTACACTTTGATACACATATATTTAAGGCCCTTTGTTTTGTATTTTTTTAATCAATTTTTACTGAAAAATTCCCAGGTTTTACAAAAGCTAATATTTGGTTTTTACTGATTATTTCCCGAATTTTAGATGTGGCTCAGTAACCTGGGCGGAGCCTGGGCTCCCCACTGCAGAAGGAAGATGGTGGCTTGATAACGTGAGCGATCCAGTAACCAAGCTGTCATCTCTCCTTCTAGAGTGGGCCCAGAAGGATAAGCGGTGGAGGAGGCAGCATGAGTAGATGGTGTCTTCACAGCATTAAACCACAGCACTAAACTGCTTTTACTTTCAATACTCTTTTCTCTATTTGTCGTTTTTTTCCCACTGTCTTCCGGTTCCCCGATATTGACCCTGCTATTGACCCAAAAACTGTAAAGTTAATTTCAGCTGTTTTTTAATTTTTGTAATAAACTCCAATAAATTCCAGGGAATTTTTAAACAAAACAAAAACCAGAAACAAAGGGCTCTGAATATGTTATGTGATGTGTATGATTTTGTGTCTTTGCCCCTTAAAACTAACCTTTCCCCTGTATTTTCCACATAATTCTCTCTTTTTTTTAATTGTAGGTAAACACACGAGCCCTTTTCCTATGTTGCTTGTGCACTTAAATCTCCCATTGATTTCAACAGATGTTTTGGGTGAGCAAGGAATTTAGGATCAGGCCCAAAGTGAATAAGTGGCAGAGCTGAGAATGGAATTCAGTTGGTTCTGACTTGTAGAGTCATGCTCAGTCCATGGTGTCCCTCCTGTGAGTGCCTTGCTTACTTCTGTAGTCGCTAATTAACATAATTATAAGGTAATCCGATATAATAAATACGTTTTAATTCAAACTTTACATAAAGAAATAGTATTAAATTATGGAAAACTTTTTTTTGCTATTTCAAATAGCCTCAGTTCCTTTAGGGAATTAGCAGTTTCGAAAGCAAAATAAAGAAACACAAACAGATGGTTTTCTATGGAAGAAAATTGGTTTTGTTTACTTAAGAAAAAAGAGCCAGACCAATAGCGGTAGAGCGTGAGCTCAACTTTCACTTACACCTCAGTGAATTCATATGTCAGATGCTACATAATTGTTGGCATTTCCATGCTTCTAACTTCAAAGTAGCTGAACTTACTTCAGCAGCTTGTGCACGGTCTGATCCTGGACTGGGTGTCATCCCCAAAGCCAAACATCCCTATTTAGGAGGGACATTCCTGATATATTTTTAACAAAATATTTTCCATTTGTTTTTTGACTCCCTTTCTCAAAAAACTCTTTTAGCCCACTGTATTTCAAAGGCATTGAAATTTGCTTTTCTCTCCAAATATCCTTAATTGCAGCTTTCAAATATTGGCAGGTATGCCTGAGAGGGTTGTGGGTTGTCATGCTAAAATGCCACGTGAAGCCCTTGTGTAGCACATCTATACATTGAATGTCACTCAGTGCTGGGTATGTTTTAGTCCAGAAATAGATTCCTTTTTGGAGAAAGCAGGAAAAAAGGAGGCACAACACTGCATGTGATAAAACACCAGACATTTTAATGTTGTGACCATTTCCTTACACAAAGATTTACCTTACCTTATAAGTCAATAGTTTTCACAATGGTTTTATCTCTTTTCCTTACTAACTTAGGAGTGCAACCCATTGAGGTATTTTGGGGCATATTTCACTGGCTTATTTTTCAGGTTTATGGGCAACACATTCCTCCATCATCTCTCCCTCTGGCTTTTCAACCCTTTTTCTGTGACCAGAAGTGCCTAACTTGCCAGATACTGAAGAAGTAAGCAAGATGGTCTTCTGGATAGGGTAGCAGATTAGGACTCAAGAGACCTTAGTGCAGCTTCAGTCTTGGCCACAAGTTTCCTGTATGACCACAGGACCTCAGGCAAGTCATTTCATCTATACTATTCTTCAGCTCCCCATCAGTAAAATGGGGATGGTTCTTCCCTACCTTACAGGGCTATTGTGAGGATAAAGTTCACGAATGACTTCAAAGTGCTCAGACAATACAGTGGTGAGGGCCACGTAACTAGATAACACATTTTGGGCACTAATGCAATCTAAGCTCTGGATGCTGAAAGCTGTTCCACTCACACAGACTCCTGCATGGAGCTCCACTCTCTGCACCTTCAGTGGAGCTCCATATGGGCACAGGAGTCTGCATGTGCAGATCAGCTTGTGCACTGAGGGTCTTTAACAGCCAAGCTCTTATCCCTCAGTCTGACTTTAGATTGTAAGATCCTCAGGGTAGGGCTTGAACCTTATTTCTTTTTGGAAAGCATATTCTGTTGGAGGAGAAGGTAGTTGTACTTGGTTTTGTATTTTTAGTATTTGTGTGCGTGTGTGTGTAGGGGCTTTGTGCTGGGAGAGCAGCTGAGCCCTGATTAGGGGGTGGGGCTTCTGACTAGTGGTCCTATAAAGGTAGCCAGCCAGTCAGGCAGTGGCACAGACAGCTGCAGTGGTACAGGAACTAGCAAACAGAGCTCTAAACAGGGGAGTTTGTATTGTGGTGCTTGTTTGGGGTTTGCTTTTGCTGGGGGGGTGGTCTTTTTGGTGTGGCTTGTGTTTCCCAGATTAATTGGATTTAGGTGGGAAGGAGATTACAGATACAGAGGCAGCTGTGGGAGTGACTCCCGCAGTGGAAGACACATTGAGGATGACTGGATGTCGAAGCTGTGGTATGTACATGATCCTGGAGGGGGGAACCGGTAAGAGTTTTTTCTGCATGAAATGCCGTCTGATAGAGCTGATGGAGGAAAAGATCCGAGGTTTGGAGATGCAGGTGGAAAGTCTCGTTGAGTTTAGGAAGGGGTTTGAGCAGATGATGGAGCAAAGATATGAGGTATCTGAAGGGAAAAGCTCAGACTCATGGATGGAAGCAGGGCTGGGGGATTTTGAGGGGAGACTGGGTGAGGAAAGTGGTCAGTGGAAACATGTGACTAAAAGAACCAGGCAGAGGAAAAGACGGGCTAGTGAAGGAGAAATAGAGCTTAGGAACAGGTTTGCAGAGTTGGAAAATGAAGAAGGGGCTCAGCAGGTACTTGTTGAAGATGGAAGGGTAAGGAAGAAGAGAAGAGAGGCTAGTCCTATAGGAAAAGCAGAAGAGTCAAGGGAGACTACACCAAATATGAGCTCCAGGAGGATACAGGATGGGTTGAAGAGGATTATAAGGGAAAATAGGAATGGAAAGAACTTGCAGCCAGAGGGAACAGGGGAGAGACTGGAAAATAGCACAGTCACAGGAAAAGCAGGTCTATGTGATCGGGGACTCTTTATTGAGAAGAATAGACAGGCCTGTAACTAGAGCTGATCCTGAGAATAGAAGGGTGTGCTGTCTTCCGGGTGCTAAGATACGGGATGTAAATCTGAGGTTTGAAAAGGATCCTAAAGGGAGCGGGAAAGAATCCCCTAATTATCCTTCATGTGGGAACAAATGATACGGCTAGATTCTCGCTGGAAAGTATTAAGGGAGACTATGCTAGGCTGGGGAAGATGCTTAAGGAAATTGAGGCTCAGGTGATCTTTAGCGGGATCCTTCCTGTTCCTAGAGAAGGGCAACAAAGGTGTGACAAGATTATGACCATCAACAGATGGCTTAGGCAGTGGTGCTATAAGGAGGGCTTTGGGATGTATGGCCACTGGGAGGCATTCACGGACAGAGGACAGATCTCTCGGGTTGGACTTCATCTGAGTAGGGAAGGAAATAGACTTCTAGGATGGAGGCTGGCACAACTGATAAAGAGAGCTTTAAACTAGGAATTAGGGGGAGATGGATGGGAGATGTCCAGGAAATCTCCACGCCAGATTTTAGCATTGAGAGGGAAGAAGACGAAGTAAGAAAGGATACAGCCGTGGGTAGGAGAATGTATATAAGGAGCGAGGACGGTGTGGATACTAGTCTAATAGGTTATACTGGCTGTAGAATGACTGTGCCTAATAGGGTACAAAATGTGAGCGAGGCCAAACAGCAAAAATTAAGATGTTTATACACCAGTGCGAGGAGCCTAGGTAACAAAATGGAGGAACTAGAGCTACTGGTGCAGGAAGTGAAACCAGATATTATAGGGATAACAGAAACATGGTGGAATAGTAGTCATGACTGGACTACAGGTATTGAAGGGTATGTGCCATTTAGGAAAGATAGAAACAAAGGTAAAGTTGTTGGAGTAGCATTGTATATCAATGATGAGGTAGAATGTAAAGAAATAAGAAGCGATGCAATGGATAAGACAGAGTCCGTCTGGGCAAAAATTACATTGGGGAAGAAAACTAGTAAAGCCTCTCCTACGATAGTGCTTGGGGTGTGCTATAGACCTCCGGGATCTAATTTGGATATGGATAGAGCCCTTTTTAATGTCTTTAATAAAGTAAATACTAATGGAAACTGCGTGATCATGGGAGACTTTAACTTCCCAGATATAGACTGGAGGACCAGTGCCAGTAATAATAATAGGGATCAGATTTTCCTAGATGCAATAGCTGATGGATTCCTTCATCAAGTAGTTGCTGAACCGACTAGAGGGGATGCCATTTTAGATTTAATTTTGGTGAGTAGCGAGGACCTCATAGAAGAAATGGTTGTAGGGGACAATCTTGGCTCAAGTGATCATGAGCTAATTCAGTTCAAACTAAATGGAAGGATTAACAAAAATAAATCTGCAACTAGGGTTTTTGATTTCAAAAGGGCTGACTTTCAAAAATTAAGGAAATTAGTTAGGAAAGTGGATTGGACTAAAGAATGTATGGATCTAAAGGTAGAGAAGGCCTGGGATTACTTTAAATCAAAGCTGCAGAAGCTATCGGAAGCCTGTATCCCAAGAAAGGGGAAAAAATTCATAGGAAGGAGTTGTAGACCAAGCTGGAGGAGCAAGCATCTCAGAGAGGTGATTAAGAAGAAGCAGAAAGCATACAGGGAGTGGAAGACAGGAGGGATCAGCAAGGAAAGCTACCTAATTGAGGTCAGAACAAGTAGGGATAAAGTCAGACAGGCTAAAAGTCGAGTAGAGTTGGACCTTGCAAAGGGAATTAAAACCAATAGTAAAAGTTCTATAGCCATATAAATAAGAAGAAAACTAAGAAAGAAGAAGTGGGGCCGCTTAACACTGAGGATGGAGTGGAGGTTAAAGATAATCTAGGCATGGCCCAATATCTAAACAAATACTTTGCCTCAGTCTTTAATAAGGCTAAAGAGGATCTTGGGAATAATGGTAGCATGACAAATGGGAATGAGGATATAGAGGTAGATATTACCATATCTGAGGTAGAAGCAAAACTGAAACAGCTTAATAGGACTAAATCGGGGGGCCCAAATAATCTTCATCCAAGAATATTAAAGGAATTGGCATCTGAAATTGCAAGCCCATTAGCAAGAATTTTTAATAAATCTGTAAACTCAGGAGTAGTACCGAATGATTGGAGAATTGCTAATATAGTTCCTATTTTTAAGAAAGGGAAAAAAAAGTAATCCGGGTATCTACAGGCCAGTTAGTTTGACATCTGTAGTATGCAAGGTCCTGGAAAAAATTTTGAAGGAGAAATTAGTTAAGGACATTGAAGTCAATGGTAAATGGGACAAAATACAACATGGTTTTACAAAAGGTAGATCGTGCCAAACCAACCTAATCTCCTTTTTCGAAAAGGTAACAGATTTTTTAGATAAAGGAAACGCAGTGGATCTAATTTGCCTAGATTTCAGTAAGGCATTTGATACATGCCACATGGGGAATTATTAGTTAAATTGGAGAAGATGGGGATCAATATGAACATCAAAAGGTGGATAAGGAATTGGTTAAAGGGGAGACTGCAACGGGTCCTACTGAAAGGCGAACTGTCAGGCTAGAGGGAGGTTACCAGTGGAGTTCCTCGGGGATCAGTTTTGGGACCAGTCTTATTTAATCTTTTTATTACTGACCTTGGCACAAGAAGTGGGAGTGTGCTATAAAGTTTGCAGATGATACAAAGCTGGGAGGTATTGCCAATTCGGAGAAGGATCGGGATATCATAAAGGAGGATCTGGATGACCTTGTAAACTGGAGTAATAGTAATAGGATGAAATTTAATAGTGAGAAGTGTAAGGTTATGCATTTAGGGATTAATAACAAGAATTTTAGTTATAAGTTGCGGACGCATCAATTAGAAGTAACGGAAGAGGAGAAGGACCTTGGAGTATTGGTTGATCATAGGATGACTATGAGCTGCCAATGTGATATGGCTGTGAAAAAAGCTAATGCGGTTTTGGGATGCATCAGGAGAGGCATTTCCAGTAGGGATAAGGAGGTTTTAGTACCGTTATACAAGGCACTGGTGAGACCTCACCTAGAATACTGTGTGTAGTTCTGGTCTCCCATGTTTAAAAAGGATGAATTCAAACTGTAGCAGGTACAGAGAAGGGCTACTAGGATGATCCGAGGAATGGAAAACTTGTCTTATGAAAGGAGACTTAAGGAGCTTGGCTTGTTTAGCCTAACTAAAAGAAGGTTGAGGGGAGATATGATTGCTCTCTATAAATATATCAGAGGGATAAATACAGGAGAGGGAGAGGAATTATTTCAGCTCAGCACCAATGTGGACACAAGAACAAATGGGTATAAACTGGCCAGCAAGAAGTTTAGACTTGAAATCAGACGAAGGTTTCTAACCATCAGAGGAGTGAAGTTTTGGAATAACCTTCCAAGGGAAGCAGTGGGGGCAAAAGATCTATCTGGTTTTAAGTTTCTACTTGATAAGTTTATGGAGGAGATGGTATGATGGGATAATGGGATTTTGGTAAGTAATTGATCTTTAAATATTCAGGGTAAATAGGCCAAATCCTCTGAGATGGGATATTAGATGGTGGGATCTGAGTTACCCAGGAAAGAATTTTCTGTAGTATCTGGCTGGTGAATCTTGCCCATATGCTCAGGGTTTAGCTGATTGCCATATTTGGGGTCGGGAAGGAATTTTCCTCCAGGGCAGATTGGAGAGGCCCTGGAGGTTTTTCGCCTTCCTCTGTAGCATGGGGCATGGTTGACTTGAGGGAGGCTTCTCTGCTCCTTGAAGTCTTTGAACCATGATTTAAGGACTTCAAAAGCTCAGACATGGGTGAGGTTTTTCATAGGAGTGGGTGGGTGAGATTCTGTGGCCTGCGCTGTGCAGGAGGTCGGACTAGATGATCAGAATGGTCCCTTCTGACCTTAGTATCTATGAATCTGAGTGTTACTAAAAAAAAGTAAATTCTTCCTAATGGCAATGCAAACATGCAGTAAGCATAGCAGTAGGACTCCTAAATACTAGTGAAAACAAATAGACTCCTTACACATAGATCAGCAGTTCTAGTCCATCGACAAGTGGATATAGTGCAACCAATAGGATTTGGAAAAAAACAAAATGAAAGGGAATTTAGCACTGATTTAAAAAACTGGATTAACAGCAGCAGAAACTCAAGTATTCTTTTTGTCTACACAAGCACAGCAGGTGCAGAACAAATTTTCCTCATGCTGTCCTACCAATGTGTGTCCATCATGACTTGGAAGGACCTTTCTAGCAGTAAGAGAGTAATTCAGTCACCAGGATTCATTCAGTATTTGTCCTCTCTGTTGAGAAGGCTAATAAGGGGCCAGTTAGTGCCTACTGTATTTTTATGAGCTATATCCATTAGGAACTGCTGGCTAGATCTGTAGCTCATGTAAATCACTTTATCTCCATGACTTACTACACTTGTGTGCGCACACACACCAAATCGCTTTACCATCCCCCCCAATAAATGGTAGACAGGAGGGTGACAGAAATTTGGGTACATAAGCAATAAACCAGCATTAACCTCAAGGACCTCTCAGAAAGGAAAGAGCAAAACTGCTGAAGAGCAACCCTACCCATCACAGCCGAGGTCCACAAATAATGAACAACATTTCTTGATCATATGGCTCAAAGACTGTTAATAGATCAAAGAATCAATCTGGGCACTTGATCTGGCAGACAGATGATTCTGGTGGTGTTGTGGGATTATCTGCTCCTAGCAGTGAGCAAATAATCCTGCAACACCACCAGAATTATCTGTCTGCCATACCCAGACTGACAGGGGCCAAAGAAACCTGAGAACACCAGATAATGTTAGAGCTGCCCTTCTACAACCTTTTTAATAACCTTATCAAGACAGGCATGACTAGAGATGAGATGACACTTAGTGCGCATATCAATGAACAAAGATAGCTTCTTGAGCCTAAGCCTAACAACTGCTTGTTTGATGGAAGCAGCTTTCCCTTTGCTAGATTTTACTAGCCACATTGAAGTACTTGAATGTCCTTTAAGTTCTACACCCAGGGCCAGTGCAACCACTAGGTGAACTAGGCAGTCGCCTAGGGCGTCAAGTGGTTGGGGCAGCCAAAAGCACGCTCCGAGGAGGCGGTGGAGCGGAGGTGAGCTGGGGAAAGGGGCACAGGGAGGGCCGCCTGCAGCAAGTAACGGAGGGGAGGGGAGGGTGGCGCACAGGGGAACTGCTCCCCGTCCCAGCTCACCTCTGCTCCGCCTCCTCCTCTGAGCATGCAGCTCTGCTCTGCTTCTTTCCCTCCCAGGCTTGCATGCCAAACAGCTGATTGGTGCTGCAAGCCTGGGAGGTGGAGAAGCAGCAGCGGCAGTGTGCTCAGGGAGGAGGTGGAGCAGAGGTGAGCTGGGGTGGGGAGTTGCCGCACAGATCCCCGGGCCCAGGGGAGGGTGGGAGTTGCTGCATGGCTCCCCGAGGGGGCAGCAGGGAACCTCAGAGTGGGGGGGGGGCAGGGAGCTGCTGCGGGGGGGGCGCTTCAGGGCGGAGGGGGGGACGGCGGGGAGCTGCCGCAGGGGGGGCGCTCAGGGCGGGGGGGGGGTAAGGTGGAAGTTCATCTAGGGCACAAAACATCCTTGCATGGGCCCTGTCTACACCAAAGCCTTCCTACAACATTCAGTGTCTCAAGGAGCGAAACTGGGGATGACTTGACCAGGGAAGACTGCAAACTCAGATCTGCCATCTTGGAGTTGGCCTGTACAGAAAGAATTCAATCAATCGTGTTGGCTACAGGCAACAGAAACTTCCTCATAGCAAGAGATGTTTGATTTTGTTTCCCAGCAGATACAGTCTGGATTCAACATGCTGTCACCCATCCGGAAAAACTCAGCAGCTCTACATGGATACTATTGTGGGAGGAGAAAAAACAAATTACTTGCCTTCATTACAGCTACAGCATAGGATTAAACTATGCAGTAGCCAAAGTGATTCAGAGTGTAATGACTGCCACAAGTATTCTTGCCTCCATCCAATACATTTAATCTGTCATAGGACATATGATTTCAGTTGGACTTCTGATTTATGCTAAGATTTAGACACAGAGGTGTTAAAGTCAAAATCAGTCACAACAAAATGTAAAGCATTAAAAAAGTGAATGAGGACATAAGAATGGCTATATTTGATCAGAGCAATGGTCCATACAGACCAGTATCCTGTCTTCCAACACTGGCCAGTGCCAGATGCTTCAGAGGGAGTGAACAGGCAATTATCAAGTGATCCATCCTGTCATCCAGTCCCAGCTTTTACCTTTATACATACTTAGACAGTCTTATAGTCAATTACACCTCAGCAAGGGGGTAAGTGTTAACTGGTGTAATTTACATTCCAAGGAGCTAGAAGAAGGTTTAAAAAGGTGTAGATGAAAGTAAGCTGTAGCCTAGTGTAACTCACACCTTATTACACTCCTGTTTTAGTTGCTTTCCTTGCTATGCCCCTCTCTTCTTGCTCATTGTCACACGAGTTACACTGACATAGGCCTACTCAGGTGCAGATTCAGTGGATCAAATTCATAAGTGATGTGTATGGTTGACATATAAGTTACACACTGACAAGTGAGTAGGTGTCTAAGAGCCAAATTCTCTCAGCTACACAGGTGTAAATCCATTGAAGCCCTGCAGTTGTATTGGTATAAGTGTAAGGAAAAACTGGCCCTAAGTAAGTGTTCATATGACAGTACAGTGGGAGTCTCAGTTGGTGTGACAATCCTGAAAAAGAAGCCAGAAGAAGGTGTAAATTTACAGCAGCTTTGACTCCATCTGGAGTCAATTAGGTCTTCCTCAGATTCAAAAACTCCAGTTCTTGATAGAGGATGGACAAGTGTTACCTACAGCAGGCTGCCTTTGTACTTAAGAAAAGGTCATCACAGCCTGATAGTTCAAAAGGAAATATTCAATGAGATACAGAGATTTTTCTGTAACAGAAAAACAAACACATATGCATGCATCCCTAACCAAAAACAGGCAGAAATTCATAAACATCTAGTTTACCATCAATACCTATGGGTAAATGTACTTTATTCTCCGTTCAATCTAAAGTAAGCAGAAGAGAGAGTCCTTAGATTGGTTTATTCTACTGCAGGTCAGAGGCAGGTTACAAACCAAAAGGGGAGAAAGAAATTCTATAAACCAGTTCTGGTTTCAACCACACAGAAACTTTAGGAGGCACCAGCCTCCTGGTTTGAAGGACAGATTTTCTTGGGCATAAGTACTCCCCATATACTAAGCTGGAATAACCAAACATTGAGAGGGAGAGATAAAGGAAGGTTCTGCTGTTTCTGGATTCTTCCACAGCCATGAAGGCGGTGGCAGGATTTGGTCCTTGTTGTATAAGGACCTTCTTATAAATGGAGAGTGCCCAATCAGGTGGGTTTTAGAATTTGTCCTCTGTCCACTGGCATTTTTTTAACTTGGGGGTTGGGGAGGGAGAATAGTTCTTTTCCATAAACTGTTTCCTTTACTCCTAAAAAAACCTGTTGAATTCCAGCTAGCTGAACATTTGAGACAACCATTGGCGATTATGCTTGTAGTGGGTCAGGGTGACAGAGTACAGGGATAGCCTATTTCTGGCATCCTTAAAACATTCTCCCACAACCTGGGAAGTCACTTCAGTTCTCTCCCTAGGCTTGCCTCAGTCTGTAGAGATTAGGAGTCTCTCGCTAAGCTTGTCTGACACTATCAAAATTTCTACTTGGGTGGCAGAAATTCTGAATGGTGAAGTATCCCAGCAGGAGGGAGGCAGGGAGGAAATAAAACAGGAGAAAGGACTGCTAGAGGTCCAAAAGTCTCAATGAGAGAATTATAAAACTGGGGTAGTCTGTCCGAAGGGCATTCCACTAGTCCAAAGCACATTAAAGTACATGCAGGACTTAATCTTTCATGCCATGGAAGTGTTCCTCGGTGGTTACTAGAATAAAGAGGAGGGTTTTTCTCCCCTTCTCTCAGCAGACATTCACGGCGTCACATAAGAGCCAGATGATTAAATTAAATAATTCCTCCTCCAGCTGCTATTTTCTGTATGGAGGTAACTGTGCTTTAAATTAGGGTCCTGGATGTAAAAGGCCTGTGTGTTTAGTTTAATCAAATGTTCATTTCCTCACGTTTATGTTAAAAGGGATCAGTGTGAATTTCCATGCTACAAATAGAGACCATCACGTGGGTTGGTCCTCCCCAATCTTTCCTCATATTTGTGGCTTTGCATGCGAGACAGCCCTATGGACTGAAAGATAACATTGGCCCACAAATGCAGCATGATGAAACGTGCCATAGAGTGAACAGTCCAACTTTTAAGGAGAACTGAAATGCTTTTTTTTTTTTAAATAAAAGACGTTGGTAAATCATCCTACTGTAGATTCCAAATTATGGGCCTGACCCAGTGACTTCTATGGGAGTCTTTCCATTGCTGCATCAGACTTTTGTGAATTAGTAGGTAGGAAAACATAGTCAAAACCTACTGTAAGGTTCCCCACCACTCAGTGTAATTATGATTCATGCTGACAAAGCTAGGGCAGTTTTCATGCTATGTCACAGGTATGTAGTGCCCGATGTCTCCAAAGCCCCTTACAATCATTAAGTGAGGTACAATAACAAATGTTAAATAATAACATTTGAAAACCACAGGTGGAAGATATTACAGATATTACACAGTGTTTAACAAACATTAATTAGTTAATAATCCTCTCTCATTTGTTTGAGGTTATGCAGCTAAAATCCCCATGTACAGATGGGAAAAAAGTGGGATGCAATAAATTTGAGGCTAATATTTTCCAACTCGACTGTCTAAGTCCATATTTAGACACCTAAATAAGTGGCCTGATTTTCAAAGGCATTGAGCAGCCAGAGCTCCCATTGACTTCGAAGACCTACTTATGTGACTAAAGCAGGCAGAACTTGGCCATTAATGTGTAGCCTTAAAATGATATAAAATAATAATAGTGCTCAGCACTTACATACATCTGAAATGCAAACAGAAAAACTCTTTGTTTGTTTTTTAGCTGCAAAGACACTAAGTCAGGGCTTTGTGTTTGTCTTTCCAGAGGTCATGATGCCACAAATACCTAGGGCAATGCAGGGAGCTGCATGCTTTTCAGCAGTTCAGGCATCTCTTGATACAGACCCTGAACCCTGTGCCTAGCAGGAACCTTAGGACTTGAGCCTGCTCCCATTGAAGTCAATGGAAAAATTCCCAGTAACATCTACAGTGCAGTGTCAGGGCCCCAAAGAGGAAATGATTTTCAAATATATTGTTTTAAAACACATAATAAATTCAATTGCTATTGAGATGTGCACATACCAGAACTGAGTAGTGTATAACCCTTGTCCTTCCTCTTTCCCCTCGCACTGGCCTTAATGCAAGAAAGGGTTCCTATTCAAGTAAGCACTAGCTTGTGCGTTCCCGAATAAGGGTAATTTTTAATTACTCTCATTTGTTGCATCATTTCTTAAATGGGACTATTTAGATTTTCAGGGAATGGAACATGTCAGATCTAGAGCTCATCAAAAACTTTTAGACAAAAACAATTTTTTGACAAAAAGTGAGAAAATGTCCATTTCTGCTGAAATTTTTCAGGGTTTCATTGAAAATCTGAAAAATCCAGAATTTTTTTTCAAGTTTGAATGAGGTAAATAAAATTCATTTCCTAATCAGCTCTAGTCAGATCTTTTTATTTGCTCTAGAAAGCACCTGCTGTATGTCATATCAATAATAAAACAATTTAGGATTTATCAATATTGACTACAATTTGACTGTAATTAAAGAACTTTTGCATCCTCTTCCACCATCCCAGAGAGGATCCTTTACACTAATGCTTAACCAGTCCAAAAACCACCCCCAAGACCCACTCAGAATTCATTCACAGGGTTTGGTGTGACAAGCCCTGCTAGATACTTGTATAAACATGGCTACAGTGCAGCCCAGCAGAGATCTGCTTGAGGAGTTCTTCTCTTTTCCCCCTGCTCTGTCTCAGACCCATATGGGTATGGAGAAAGCACTATGATTTCCCTAATCCTCTTCACACTTGGATTTAGTGAGGCCCTAATGGTACCACATTCAGTGCTTCTTGTGTCTGCGCTTACCAGTAATTGTGCAGAAGTAGGAAAGAATCCATCTTAACTCTCAGATTTTAGAGTGGGTTTATATGGCTAGCAGTTAGAAAATATGTACTTTACTTGTACACTGAACAGGGTCATTTCTAACAGCCTATGGAATTAGGGACACAGGGTGGGAGGAGACCCCATAGGAAGGCAGAGAGAAAATTTTGAACCTTTACCTCATGGATCCCAAATCATCCAGGCTTGGACAATGGTTTGCAGCTCCTCCTGCTTTACAAGGAGGCCTCTTTCACTAGTCTCTGCCACTGTCTTGCCACTTAATGTTACTTGCTGCTTCCTGTCCCTGACCCTTCCCTTTTCTTCTTACAGTCTGTCCCTGTATCTCTCCTCTACCCTTCCAGTGCTACCTGCTTCCACCTCTCTCTGTAGCCTATGTCTGCTACTGTCCTATTACCCTCCCCACCAGATTGTCCCTGCCTCCAATATTTTGTTCTTTTTCCTTCTTTTTTAAAGCTCTATCCAGCATATAGCTTTAACAGTAAGCTCTGGGGCAGAATGGGACACACAATAATGGAGAGCCCTTGAGTGACTCTGTAGTGTTGCCCAGATGTGTTCGAACCAGCCCTGAAATGGAGCACATTTGATCTGCAAGCCTCTGGGGCCCAAACATGGCACCACCCAATGCTATTTTTACCAAGTGATTCTTCAGAGTAAAACTTCACTTTTAGCTATAGACAGGTGCCCAAACTATGCCCACTGGCAACTTGCTCCAACCCCCCTAATTTTCCAAACACATTGCACTCAGTGTCTGCTGTAATAGCAGACGTAATGTGCAGAGCGTACAACTCTAATAACGAATGCTCTATCATGATCTGAGGGGTTTTCGGTGGGGAACAAGATGGAGCATCGCATATTGAGACTGTGTAGTTTCTCTGTACAAAGTCTGTGCCGTAAAGACAAAGGCAGCTACCAATATTTACAGTTCTACCAATCCCAGTTGTTCAAACATCATGAGTCAGACCCCAAATTTAATGAGACTGGCTTTAAAAATCACAAAATTTTAAAAACTATACATTCTGAGTGCTTTCTAGTTCCCTCCTGGCTTTTAAGCCAGCATTCATGTTTTCATATTTATCTCTGCAATGATGACGGCTAGAAACTTCTTTTTTTTAATGGGGGGGCGGGATTCTGGTGTATTAACCAGAGCTTAAGGATTTAAGAAAAAACACCAAATATCACAAGACTTATGATAAAATTGCAAGAGATGGCAACTCTAGGGTCACATTTGGTCTTCCTTTTGGCCATCTGGTTTTGAAGCAGTCAGACAGCATCACATGGGCCTTTTACAATGTGTGAGGGACGTGGAATTTAAAACGAATGATAACAGCTACAAAAGTTGATCCCCCATGCTACCCCATCCCTCAAAATAGAGAATGTTTTGTACAACACATTTGGGCTGGGATTTTCAAAGGAGCCCATGGGAGTTAGGTGCCAGCTGAGCACCTAGACAAAGTAATCGAGCCGGGGGAAGGAGGTGGGGGATTCTGCTGAGTCTAAAAAGCATATTGCTTCTTCTGGGTATGAAAAAAGAAAAGTGAATCTTGGCTGCTGCTATTATACACAGAGCCACTTATCTACGGCTGAAGCCCAGACAGCTGTGTGCCTGTAAGTGAGGAAATTAAATTAAACAGTCAAAAATGTAAACCAACAAAGGAAAAAAACCCACCCAATGATGTATAAATAGAGCTTATCTGACTGATGAAGGATGCTTATTATTTCCTTTACTTTCATGTGTCTAGGTAAAGGTAGATTTCTCTCCCATAAGCAAGAAGGATAATCATTTGCCCCATGTAGGACTATTGCAGAGAGCTGCATAGTATTTTTCGGTTTGGGCTTGTTTTTAAAATGAGGCCAGTGGCACAGTGACATCATGAGACAGCTACTGCCCTTATTTAAATATTGAGATAAATCACACAATATTCTATAGCAATGCTCCAAAACATTGCAACTTACAGTAAGGTAGAGATCCTCAAGCTGTGGGGCCTGGCCAGCCCCCATCGGGGCGGGGAAGTAGCGCCACCCAGCCCCTCCCTCTGCTCCAGTCCCACCCCCAGCTGCATTCCTGGCCCTGCGCCAGCCCCCAGCCTCGGCCACTGGCTGTGGCTCCATTCCCAGCCCACGGCCAAATTGGGGGCGGGGCTGGGAGCAGAGCCGCACCTGGCTGTGCGGGTCTGGCTGCTGGCCCCCACTGCAGACTGGCTGTGGCTCCGCTCCGGCCCTCAACCCCAGCTTTGGCCACTGGCCATGGCCCCGCTCCCAGACCCAGACCCAGCTGTGGTCCCAGCCTCGACCCCCTTATCCCTGTCCGTGCCCCTCCCCAGGAACTGTGGCTCTGGGGGGCGGGAATGGATTTGGGAGGGTGCGATCCTCAAAAGTTTGGGGATTGCTGCCATAGGGGGTTGATCCAGTCTGTAGAATACTGTCATAATTTGCAACAAGTATGGTCTATTGAGTTTGGGGTGGTAAAGTATCCAGGAAAAGAAGAAATTTGGGACCATATTCTTTGTTTTTCCTGAGCTCTACCTGATACAGAAAGGAAGTCAGTAGAGTAGCAAAAGTGGATTTAAGTAACTTTTTCACCACCTGTATTCCTGGCCCTGCCCACTCCAGCATAAGAGGAGCCTCAGGTCTTCTCTGATTTAGGCCCACTAAGGGCTGTTCCATAACTTAGACTAGCCAGAGCACAGCATGCTCCAGTCACACCCATTGCTCCCCTGACACATCCTGGCATACCCTCTATGCTAAGGGGGCAGCGATGGAAGCTGCCATAGAGCCATTCTGGCATCTCTACAGTCTCTGGCACTTTCTTATGCAGCAGAATTCCCCAGGGGCCATTACCAGGCTTACATGGTATAAAGGGATCAAAGAGGAATGGTGGCTGAGGATATTATTATTTAATATTTTTATTTACTGTAGCATCGAAAAGCCCTAGTCTGAATCAGGCCCTCCCCCTGTGCCAGGTGCTATACAAGCACAGAACAAAAAACATAGGCTGTGTCAGTTACTCTGGGTGCTAAAGAGCCAGGGAGGGCTACAGCTTCCTGCCTGTGTCCAGTGGCCTCAATAAAAAAAATTCCCTTTACACCCATTATAGCTGAGACCTGTCTTTTCTCTACCACAATAGACTCTAAAGCAACTATATTACAAAAAACACACTGTCACAAAGCGTGCGTGTGCACAAGGTGCTTCTCGGCCTCTGTGCCATATCACTGCTGTGTCTCCTTTAAGCTACAAGAAAAAGGAGTCTTAAAAACACTAGGCAAATTAACAGAGCATACTGGTAGAAATTACACTAAAGAACAGAATTATCAGTCACATTGATCAACGTGATATGTTGCGGAAGAGTCAACACAGCATTTGTAAAGGGAACTGATCCTTCTATTAGAATTCTCTGAGGGAGTGAACAGGCATGTGGACAAGGGTGATCCAGTTAATATAGTGTATATGGATTTTCGAAAAGCCTAGGTTCCACACCACAGGCTCTTAAGGAAACTAAATAGCCATGGGATAAAGAGGGAAGGCCCTCTCATGGATCAGTGACTGGTTGAAAGATAGGAAACAAGGGGTAGGAATAAATGGTCACTTTTTCACAATGAAGAGAGGTGAACAGAGGGGTCCTCCAAGGACCTGTTCTAGGACCTGTGCTTTTCAATGTATTCATTAATGATCCAGAAAACGTTGTGAACAGTGAAGTGGAAACATTTTCAGAAGTCCAAAGCAGTCTGTGAGGAGTTACAGAGGGATCTTACAAAACTGGGTGATTGGGCAACAAAATGGCAGATGAAATTCAATGCTGGTAAGTGCAAAGTAATGCACATTGGAAAAAATAATACCAACTATACATATACAGTGATGGATTCTAAAGTGGCTGTTACCAACCAAGAAAGAGATCTTGGAATCATCATGGATAGTTCTCTGAAAAACATCAGGTCAATGCGCAGTAGTTGTCAAAAAGGCTAACAGAATATTAGGAACTATTAGCAAAGGGATAGAAAATAAAACAGAAAATATCATGTTGCCACTATATAAATCCCGGCTGCTCCCACACTTTGAATACTGTGTCCAGTTCTGATCACCCCAACTCAAAAAAAGGTATGGTGGAACTGGAAAAGATTCTGAGAAGGGCAACAAAGATGATCAACTATCAATGATGGACTATAAGGTGGATAGAAAGCTGGCTAGATCGCCGGGCTCAGCGGGTAATGATCAATGGCTCCATGTCTAGTTGGCAGCCGGTATCAAGCAGAGTGCCCCAAGGGTTGGTCCTGGGTCGGTTTTGTTCAATATCTTCATTAATGATCTGGAGGATGGCGTGGACTGCACCCTCAACAAGTTTGCAGATGACACTAAACTGGGAGGAGTGGTAGATACACTGGAGGGTAGGGATAGGATACAGAGGGACCTAGACAAATTAGAGGATTGGGCCAAAAGAAATCTGATGAGATTCAACAAGGACAAGTGCAGAGTCCTGCACTTAGGACGGAAGAATCCCATGCACTGCTACAGACTAGGGACTGAATGGCTAGGCAGCAGTTCTGCAGAAAAGGACCTAGGGATTACAGTGGATGAGAAGCTGGATATGAGTCTACAGTGTGCCCTTGTTGCCAAGAAGGCTAACGGCATTTTGGGCTGTATAAGTAGGGGCACTGCCAGCAGATCAAGGGACGTGATCATTCCCCTCTATTCAACATTGGTGAGGCCTCATTTGAAGTACTGTGTCCAGTTTTGGGCCCCACACTACAAGAAGGATGTGGAAAAATTGGAAAGAGTCCAGCGGAGGGCAACAAAAATGATTAGGGGGCTGGAGCACATAACTTATGAGGAGAGGCTGATGGAACTGGGATTGTTTAGTCTGCAGAAGAGAAGAAAGGGGGGATTTGATAGCTGCTTTCAACTACTTCAAAGGGGGTTCCAAAAAGGATGGATCTAGACTGTTCTCAGCGGTAGCAGATGACAGAACAAGGAGCAATGGTCTCAAGTTGCAGTGGGGGAGGTTTAGGTTGGATGTTAGGAAAAACTTTTTCACTAGGAGGGTGGTGAAGCACTGGAATGGGTTACCTAGGGAGGTGGTGGAATCTCCTTCCTTAGACGTTTTCAAGGTCAGGCTTGACAAAGCCCTGGCTGGGATGATTTATTTGGGGATTGGTCCTGCTCTGAGCAGGGGGTTGGACTAGATGACCTCCTGAGGTCCCTTCCAACCCTGATATTCTATGATTCTATGATCAAAGGTATGGAATGGTTTCCATACAAGGAAAAACTAAAAAGACTAGGGCAGTTCATCTTAGAAAAGAGATGACAAAGGGGGAAGATGACAGAGGTCTATAAAATCATGAGTGGTATGGAAAAAAAGTGTTATTTACCTTTCACACAGTACAAAAGCCAGATGTCACCTGATGAAATTAAGAGGCAGCAGGTTTAATGCAACAAGAGGAAGTACTTTTTTCACACAACAACTACTTATCTGTGGAACTCATTACCATGGGATGTTGTGATGTCCAAAAGAATAACTGGGTTCCTGAAGAATAGGTCCATTAATGGCTATTAGCCAAGATGGTCAGAAACGCAACCCCATGCTGGGTGCAACCCTACACTTTGACTGCCAGAAGCCATGAGTGGAAGACAAGAGTGGATCACTCCAAAATTGCTCTGTTCTGTACATTCCCCTTGAAGCTCTGGTATGGGACACTGTCAGAGACAAGGTCTGATCCAGCGTGGAAGCTCTTATATTCTTAAAGAACTTAATTTATCACCAGCAGTTACTAACTTGACATCGGAAGTTGTAATTGGAAGTTTAAGGGATCTGCTTTGATCACTTATTATTTATTTTGGACTCCATAGTTCCAAAATAGGATTAGGGATTGTGGGGAGGAAGGTGGATAGGGACTGACTCCAGGCCTGCACCTCTAAATTACAAAGATTGAATACATGAGGGGGGCATTTTTGCTGCTGTTGTTGCTGTGCTGTCTTTCAAGGTGGACACAAACAGGGTCCTTTAGATCTCTGATGCTGTTCCTTTCCTCCTAAAATGCCACAATCCGCTCTTCAGATTGTGCTAGGATGGTCATATTCTTCCTCCAGTTGACAAGGCAAACTCAGTTCTTTTTCCCTTTTAGCCAACACTGCTCTCAGGTCAGGTGACAGGAAACACTACTGGGGGCAAGTATAGGTCTGCTTTTCTTTCCTCTTCATAGTCCAGGCACATCACCCCATCACTCCCTACAAGCGCGAGATAGGAGGGTGCTGCCTAGAATGGAGGTCTGCTTCACTGTAACTCACAGTGTTACTAGCAAATATCTGCACCAGTCTGGACAATGCTTTTTTTCCTACCACATGTTTCTTATTTCATTAAAGGGGAGTTATTAATCTGCTGATACAAGCACTGAACAGGCTTGCAATGAGCCCCGTGTTACCACAGTAACGAATGGAAGCCCGGTGTTCTTTATCAGTGGTGACATACTTGCTACTTGCTCAAACTGAAAGATGGCTTGTATTTACAGACTGCTATGTGAGACCAGGCTCCAGATAGTACACAGCATGCTCAGCTTAATGGGAAATGAAAGGAATAGAGACTTCTTTGTCTGATCTACTTGGTCTTAATATTTAAATATCAGAGGGTTACTAAATTAGAAAGCACAGGAATTTAGCACAAAGGCCTTTGTCTAAAATTATCTGGGTTTACTGAAGTGAGACAACAGAAGAAAATAAAAGAACTAGAGTAAAAACAACCACCACCACTAAGGTATTATTCTTTTCACTAAATCCATAAGCTAAACTTTCACAGCAAGCAGCATTTCCTGTCTGTCTCTCTCTGACAATTCAATATGAGGGTATGAATACAAGTCAGTGTCCTTGGTGATATGGTAAACAAAGATAAGAGCTTTAAGTAATGGAATATTTTTTAACCCTCTATACGTCTTGCAGAATAAATACAACTGTGGAGTGCTGTATTGCTTACTAAAATCTACCCAAAACACTTCCTTCGGAATACAACCTTCTTCCTATTCCTAGTCACAGATCATGAAACATGCATTTTAGCTAAAAGCTCCAGGTAGACATGGTCTGTGCGTTTGTTACTTGCTCACAGAACAGCATGCATATACTCTAAGACATCCCAACAAAATATTGAATCTCTAAGACTAGTCCACCTCTGTTCTGGGTTAAAAGAAAAGGAGTATTTGTGGCACCTTAGAGACTAACAAATTTATTTGAGCATAAGCTTTCATGAGCTACAGCTCACTTCATCGGATGAAGTGAGCTGTAACTCACGAAAGCTTATGTTCAAATAAATTTGTTAGTCTCTAAGGTGCCACAAGTACTCCTTTTCTTTTTGCAAATACAGATTAACACGGCTGCTACTCTGAAACCTGTTCTGGGTTAGGAACTTTAAACAGATGTCTTCAATGGGCAACCATTACTATAAATATATTTAGCCAAAACACCAACAGAAAACAATGTCTTCCTTTCTTCTCACAAGATGTCTATTACAGAATAAGACACAGTAGGTGAGGTAATATCTTTTATTGGACCAACTTTGAGCTTTATAGAGCTCTTTTTCAGGACCTTTCACCACCAGAAGTTACCCAATAAAAGGTATTACCTCACCTACTTTTTCACTCTTATATTCTGGGACCAACAAGGTTACAACAACAGTACATCTGACAGTGTAACAAAAGTGAAAAATATCTGCTTATCATTCGAGGTTTTTATTAAAAGAGGGGCCAGTCAAAGGCCACAGTCAGTAATTTTTTTTCCCCCTCTCCAATATAAAAGCCCACTGCCAGGAATGCATTGCTCACTTGTAGCTCTCACACAGAGGAACAAGGGTCTTTTGGCTTCAATAGCACTACTCAGTTAGCCCCATGCTTTAGTGCTTTGCTGAATCAGGACTTAAGGCATTTGATTGTGACTCAGGACATCTGAGTTCAATTCCTGATTCTGCTACAGACTTGGGCAAACCATTCATATCCTCTGTGCCCCAGTTCCTCATCTGGAAAAGGAGCATGATAATATTTCCTTTCTCCCAGATGCTGCCCGGGATCTCTTTGCAGCACTGATTTACAAGCCATTATTTTGTGGACTCCAATTCACCTCAGATTTATCTGTAAGAACTACCAGTGTAGAAACACTAACTTCCATATGAACACAATGTCAGGACAGGTGGCAGATCAAAGGCATTTCTCGATCCACTCTACTTTCCTGCCTCGTGTCAACAGACAATCACCAGCAGCTTGCTTCACCATAGAGAAGGTGGGGGAGTCTTCTCTGGGGGAGGGCTTTTCAGGCTATGACTAGGTTTAAAAAGTCAGAGTTTAAGGCCAGAAGGTACTACCATATCATCTAGTCTGACCCCTGTATATAACAGCCCACTAAACATCACCAGCCACTCCATACCAACCCCAAGAGCCAGAATTAGATCATAGTATTACAGTTACCTCCAGAGACTAAACTGTTGTGTGCCACATACAGAGAACAGGAGGGACTGAGGTGCACCAATGCCAGAGGCCCCTGCAATGTTGCAATTTTTAAAGTACACTTGATGGTGGCACCTCAGCTCAGAAGAGTTGCCAGGTCCAGATTTCCCATGACCTTGGGCTGTGTTGTGAAGCTGGTCATGCATTTGTTTTTTTAAAGAGAGCAGTAACTTGGGAGGTTACTATGGTTTCACACAGCATTCTTAACAGATTGTAAACAGGTCATTTGAAATTGTTTCTGTGACCTGATCTTGCCCCTGGAAGCCTGGTTTACAGTTCCAATTAGACTACTTTCTATTTGTTTTTCTGAGCAAATAAGAACTCCCACTGGCTTCCAGGGCCCTGAAATACTTGTAGGACATGCATATGCTTACTTCCTTTACACATGGCTTTCACATCTCCTCTGCCCCTTCTCCCAGGTTGCCAATTATTACATAGGTTGGACCAGGCGACTATTTGATGCCCACTCTTTTAAGTGTTTTTACAGCCTTTCTTGGGCAGGTTTCTTGCCAGAGAATCTGACAACACAGATTCTGCTGCCTGTCAAAAATAAATAAAATAAAGTTTTCCTGGGGCACTCACTGACACCAAGAGCAGTGATGGAATCTCTTACAAGGTCAATACACACTCTGTTGGGGTGCCAGCCATTCTTATTCATAGGTTGAGTTCAGTGTAGACATTACTAATATAAATATTAGAATTGCACATTCCCACATTGTAGAGTGGTTATTCCAGAAGCAAGTTAGAACCTGATTTTTTGTGGGGGGCAAGAGGACCATGGAATTAAAGTGAACACATACCACACCTGTGTTAGCAGAGGTAGGTCTGTACTATATGATCTGTAACAATATATGAGAGAAGTGTTTCTGTTAATGGCTCCCCCTTCCCTCCCCCCAGGAATGCTTTGGAGGGATCACCCACTGTCTCCCACTTGTCACTTCATCTGTTAATATTAAACGAAGGATTTTTGAGCACAAGTACCTATCTGATGTTTGATTGGTTTGGTGCTGGAATGATGCTAGGGCTGAGCTTTTGTTATAACGGAAGGAGAGACTAAGGCCTAATCCACATGAGGAAAGGTTTGCCAATATAACTACACTAGTATAACTCTACTGGCAAACCCACCTAGTGGAGATGCACCTTATACCAGCAAAAGAGTGCTGGTATAGCTTATACCAGTTACCAAACAAAATAAGCTATCCTGGCAAAAGCACATTTTTGTCAGTATAACTATGTCTACACCATAGGCTTTTGCCTATGTAGAAATATCATTAAATGAAAAAAAAATCAACCTCCTGACTGCTCCTGCTATATTGGCAAAAGTTTCTAGTGTGGACCTGGCTTAAGTGAAAGTGTGGCTCCTAGATATGGCAGCTGATTCCCTGCTTTCAGAACCAGTGCAAGGCCCCATGCCTTTGAAAGATTCCTGAAGGTTCATAGGTACTGAAAGCAGAACCCAGCTGTTCACGGTGAGCGGGGGTAGGCAAGAGGCGCTGGGAGGGGTGGGGGGAGCTGATTAGGGGGCTGAGCACCCACCATTTTTTTCCCGTGGTTGCGCCAGCCCCAGAGCACCCACAGAGTTGGCACCTATGACTAGCATAGTTGTTGGGGATTGCACAAAGCTAGCTGGGCACAGAAGTCAGCCCCCTGACTACATGAAGTTGAAGGAGGTGTTCTTCTGGGGTGAGGCATCGATCTCCTTCCTTGAAAGGGGGGCTTCTAAAATCTTATCACTGCCTCTATCAACACTCAAGATGACCAGTTAGACTCTCTCTCTCTCTCTCTCTCTCTCTCTCTCTCTCTCTCTCACACACACACACACACACACGTGAAAAAATTCCCCAAGCCATGTTATCTATAATTCCAGTGTCAGAAACACAGTCCTAATCAGCTGAGATCATAGCTGACTCTTGGCTGGCTTAATAAACTACATTATTTAGAAATGGTAAACATAATGAATTACTAACATCGTGTAACTTCTTGTCTCTAAAGTTATATTTTCACTCTCTGCTCCAGACAATTTAGGTTTTATTCTTTTTGCTTACTGTCGCTTCTAGGGCAGGTTAAGGCATTGATTTCCCATGCATCTTTGGGACAAAAATCAAACTGGCTTGGGGAAGATTAGAATCCCTCCAAAGCCACTATCCATTTCTTGTAGAACTAAACAAGAACCACCCCACATTTTGAAGTTGTGCAAATGTTTGCATACTTTTTTATTTCCAGATTCTGGCTGGGATCAGAATTGGGAGTGCTGGAAATCTCATGAGAAAACCTGGTATTGTCAGATCTCAAAACCCAATTTTTCCAGACTTCGGAGTTTCACAGAATATCTCAGTCCATTAAATCTCTTGAGGTTTCTCCAGCACAGATCATTGGGTCTTATTGTGACCGTAGTCAATGTAGCTGGAAAACTGAATAAAAACTCACTGAAAATCCCCGATGTTGCATTTGAGCTGAGCAAACATGGATTAATAAATTACAATAACAACCCATACCAGACAACCCCACACCCAAAAAAACCTGAATAGACTCCCCCATTTGTGTTTGATGTCAGAGAGAACATGTGGGGAAGAACTTTTGCAGTTGACTATATGGAAGAGTGGTTCTTACACTGGCTTTGGGAATATCTCAGAGTAAAAAAGATCACTATCTTTCACGTGGACAGGCTGTGTTTCTTGTTCAGCAGGGAAGTAATCAGGATTGGTAATTATGGCATTGTTGCTGGACCTGTGATACAATGGACATGAATGATGCGTGGGAATAAACCATTTGATATGGCAACACTGAAAGAGAATCATTGACATTTGCTTGGGGTTACATGCCATACAGTCTAAGTGGTATCAGGCATTTACATCTCCCACAGGGATACATAGCACTCCCCAATGACACTAGTAGTGTACCTATAAGAAAAAAAGCTCAGCAGCATTAGAAAGGAGGCCTGGCTTTCAAGGCAAATTTGCTTAAAGCATAAATAAGTGTCTGTGGGGAAACTGCTGTAGTGAAAGTTAATAACCATACATCCCTCATGGTATATAAATGCATTGCATATTGTGATGAAGATGTGGCCCACAGGAAAGCAAGAAAGGAGAAAAAAAGTTTTTTTCTGCTTCACTTTATCCATCCAACATCACATTTTGAGCTATAGGAGGTCCACTTTCTGATGCCAATAAGTCATTTACATTTGGAGGAATGGTTCAGCTGGATACCACTGGGGTAGTGCTGAAAGGAATGATGGACATAACACCCACAGTATGCTTCAACAACAGCCGTGTCGATTTGCTAGCAGGCCATTTAAATTTGTCACAATCTAGAGACAGAGCTGGTCTTTGGAGAAAAAGCTGATATTTCTCTCTCTCACCCCCCTGTCCGACATATATATCTTCAGACATGATTCTGGAAGCCCTTAAATCTTTGCCCAAGAAGCTGAAGTCCTCTGTCCACTGAATAGGTACAGAATGGGCTCCAGCCATGCAAGCTTCCCCACAATGTCCTGCCAATATACGTGCTTCATGACCTGACAGGATCGTCTGGTAATGAGGAGAAGATAAATTAGATAGGAACTTCAGTGTTTGGTGGATATGAAGACTGAACTATCTACTGAGATATTGAAAGAAAGCCCCATACTAGTTTCTCTAGTCTGTCATGTTCCCAGTGCCAAATTATCCCTTAAAGTACATTTTCCAGTGTTTTGTGCAGCTTAGTTTGAAAGACTTCTCTACTGATGTTGCCAACACTGGTGATTTGTTTGATGTGGACACTTGTCCATAAAGAACAGGTCTGAGACTACTAATTCACTTCATCTAGGCCACTGAATATCATGAGCTACCTAGTTCTTATACTGCTCCATTACTGTGGTACCTCAGCATTTAATATGTTTGTTAAAGTGGACACAAGAAGGTCTCTGTGTCTCTCGCACTCTCCTTACACCACTATGCAGGAAGTGAGCTGTTTTTTAAGTATGTGTAGAAGTGGTAATTGTAGGAAACCTAGGTTGAAGGAATGGGTTATTTATTTCATTCTGAAGATTCATAATCACTCTGATGTCTTCTGGAAACGAGATCCACAATTGTAGGTCAGTTACTGAGAACGTCTCAGCTCCTGCACACCCAAGCTTCAACTCTGGATGTTAATAATCCCATGGTAGCTGCCACAGGGGATCATGGTCACATTATGAGGTGGTCTCTCAGGTAACTTGGACTAGTCTCAGGGATGGCTTCGAAGAGGAGGACCAAACCCTTGAATCTGGCCCAGTATTATATAAGAATCAGTGAGGAGCAATGTGCTGGATGTCTGTGTTTCTGAATAAGTGGCTGTTGTGTTTTGAACTGGATGGGCTTTAAGCCTCATGGTTTTATTCCTAGATATGGTGCAGTACTCCAATCAAGCCTGGAGATCACTATTGTGTGGACTGCCATGGCAAAAATCTGTATAGTTCAGACTGAAGTGGTGTGTTTCAAGTTACTATAGGCTTCAAGCTCCAAAAGTCTGTGGTTATATTTGGTCAAATCACTATGAACAGGGCCAAGTTAACAAAATAAATATTACAAGATATTTTATATTTAAGAGAAAAAAATGCATTGCAAATAAAGTGTTGAATACCTCTAACATTTCAGTATAAAAATAACAGGCTTAGATTGTAAGCACTTGGGTGCAGGGAACATCTTTTTCTTCTGTGTTTGTAAAGTGTCTCGCACAATGACTAGGGAGAGGTTGTTTTACAAAATCACGGCAGAAATAATGACATATATTTTCAGACGTTGTTGCTTAAAGTCAGGTACCAAACTGAGGCACCTGCGATAAGTTAGTGGCCTGATATTGGGCTCCTATTTGCTTCAATGGGAATTGCGTGTGCTCATAACCATTGGAAATTAGGCCGCTTTTTGGTGTTTAAAGATGGATGTAGGTGCCTAACTTGGGGTACCTGAATCTGAAAATGTAAAAAAAATCATTCTTTTATACTATTGCTGTATCCTGATGCTGGAGTATTGTTTTCAACTTTCCAAAATGCAAAGAAAAGAAAATGAGACATTGAATAAAATTATAATCCAGCTACGTTCTACTCAGTGGCCTTCAACTGAGAATCTCCAATTTCTCTACAATCAGTTAATGAAGCCTCAATGCACCTCAGTGAGCTAGGTGGAAATTAGTTTTCTTATCTGCCATGTGGATAAACTGAGGCACAGAGAGAAAGCAGTCAGCAGCAGAGCCAGGAACAGAAACAAGAAGTCCTAACTTCAGGCCCGCTTCTTTTATCACTAGACAGCATTCCCTCTGTAAATAATAAACACCTGCCTCTCTGCCTTTATTCAGAGGAGAATGCATGGTGAGGAGGGTGATACTACTTTGTCTGAAGCATGAGTTCCCACTTGCCAATGCATGGTTAACCTTTTGAGAAGTCCAACAGGATGAAAGCTGGCATATATCAACTATTTTTAAATTATGATGCATACATACATAGTAGTCAAAGTTTAATAAAAAACGAATGAGATTTACAGATGAGAGCAAACTGTTGCTCCTAAAAATGTAAATGGCATAATTTTGTCACTGATTTTCTTCTTCACTGATTTTGTCCTTCTTAAAACAGCCATAGCATCCAGCACTTTATTTTGCCTAGAAGGATGGTCAGACACATACCTCTGCTGAGGATGTGGATGCCAATCCTAGTTCTGAGCCAGTTGGCACTGGATATGGAAGGGCAATGATGCATGAAGAGGTTGGCCCTCTTCTTTCCCTGAGTCTGAAGATGTCATTATCTCTGTCACCCACTCAAACTCCCCTGTCCTATGACTAAGACTTGGGATGGTAGGTCCAGTCTTTGACTTCCCACTCCGCAATGCAGTCACACCACTCTACGGGATTAACTGTTCAGTATCTAACAGTGTATGGTTATCGGGATTAATTTGTTCCAAATTTTCAAAAATAATTAAACTGTACTGTATTATGTGACCCGAATAAACAAAACCCTGTTGTTCCTTGAGATATCACCAGTATTAGAGAAATATGGGTTCTCATGTGCTGTTAGGGCACAGAGCTAGTGAATGCCTCAGGAATTAGTAACTTTACAGCTCCATTTACAAGATCTCCTCCTTGCTTCAGAAATTTGAGATCCAGGTCCTTTTTTGGGGCTGCGGGAGTCAGTTTGGCCCCCAGCACAAGCTAAGGAAGCCCCGAGGTTCAGCCCTGTGTCAGCAGCCCCTAGGGACCATTGCAGGAGTGTCAAGGTGCATGAACACCCTGGCTACACCCTTGATCCACCTCTTCCTCCCCCAGCCCAACACATTCCAGAAAACCTCCTGTGGCTATTCCTGCTGAGCCAGCACCAAGCTGGCAGAGCTGGCTCTGCACCTGGAGTAAAGGCCCCCTGCACTGTAGCTGTTTGAGATGGAGTTTATGAGGTCATAGGCACATTCCAAAGAGGGCTACATGTGATGGGGGACTCCTTTCAGGGGTCATCCAGGCTGCTCACAGGTCAGTCAGAAGGGTCACTGAGGAGCTACATGAGGAGCCCTTCCCGCATAGCAAAGCATTTGTACTGCCTCCACAGCAACATAGCCCCTGATAGTTCAGGGATTGACAGACTGGGCCCATGGATTAAATCCAAAGGTGCTAAGGGCTTTGTTTTTGGTTTTTATTTTGTTTAAAATTTCCTGAGACTTTGTATTTATTACAAAAATGGGCAAAAAATCAGTGCAAAAATTTAACTTCACAGTCTTGAGGTAAATATTGGGGTTAATACTGAGAAATGAGAGGACAAAAAAAAAAGAAAAATAGAGAAAAGCGCACTGAATGGAAAAGCAGTTTAACACTGTGAATCGTAGAATCAAAGAACTGGAAGAGATCTCGAGAGGTCATCTAGCCCAGTCCCCTGCACTCAAGGCAGGACTAAGTATTATGGAGACCATCTCTTCAGGCTGCCTCCTCCACTTCTTCTGCTTCTTAGCCCTCTCCGGAAGGAGAGATGGTGGCTCGGTTACCTTGGCCACTCTGGTTCCCAAGACACCATCTCTCCTTCTGGAGCAGGCAGGCAGGTCCAGGGGAGGGAGGTCCTCCTCCTAGGTTCCCTTGGGGTCTGCCCAGGTTTCCGAGCAGCATCCACAAATCAGGCAAAAACTGGCACAAATCAAATAGCTTTTGTAAAACTGGGAAATTTTTGGTGAAAATTGGTCAAACTGAAAACAAAGAATCTTACGTATGTGGTAGCATACAGGGCGATCTGGATTAATCAGTCAAAAATTCAGTATTAGGCCAGGTGCATTCCATCCTAAGCCTGTATAATGGAACTGGAGTCTGAATCAAATTCAGGCAGAGAGATACAAACTGTTAGCAGCCCGATGACTGACTGAAGCTGAAGGAAGGATCTCAAACAACACACAGAGGATGCCAGAATCCCAAATAGGTACCTAAATAATGTGTCACCTCAATTAAGTCAATAGCAGCTGGGATGAACACATGCCAATAAAACAGTAAATACATGTCACAGAAATGGTTAACTCCATTCACAGCAGAACGAATGCTGGCTGTTTAAAATACTGATGTTGTGAAAGAAAGAGACAAAAGACCACTCTGCCTTTCCTCCAACTCTTCCTCAGTATTTACCCTGTCACACAATGGCCCTGCTTCTCCTTTGTATAAAATGGAGGATTTCAAATTCTATAATCCCTGCAGGTACCCTGAGCAGGACAGAGAACATGCTGCAAAGAGGCACTGCATGGTTCTTCAGGACTGCAGAGCGACTGCACATCAGTCTGCTGGATGCATTTAAAATGTGGCAGTTCTGGGTGACAAGGGATTGTGGCGACAAAAGGATTAGTCTAAACTGAAGCATCTCCCCGCTGCCATCTCCAAAACTGTGTATTAAAGTCTCACACACACTGCGCAGTGACAATATGCTGCAGAGAAAAGCCTGAATCAAGCGGAGAACCTCTTGGAATGTGTTTTAATAAAACAAATAGCTTGCCTTGCTGAAGCAGCAAAGTGCAGTGTTCACAGGAATGTCTTCTTTCATTTCACAAAGGAATTAAAAGATCATTTGGCACCAGTCTTTGAACAGGCAACTGACTTCTTGTCTACACTGCTGAGACTGGTACTTTGTGGTGCCAGTGAAAGCTCCTTTCACCTCCTGCTCCCACCACTGTGTTTCTAAAGATTCCTTTCTATGACCTTAGTTTGGGACTATGATCACTTGATCCTAATGCCTGGGTCACTTGAACTCCTCTCCACAAACCATCCAGTATTAATAGTCTGGTGAGAATGTGTGCTTTTACTCACTCATACATTAATAAGGGAAGTGTCATAAAGGGCTTGGTTCTCAATTGAGCTTTTCAAGGGTTGAACTGTGAATAAAGGTATTGCTATCCAAGATAACATCTACAACCACACATCTTGTTTTTCATATGTCTATAATTACCAACGTGCTGACTACATACCAGCAGTCCCTTCAAAGGACCTGCTCCAAACCTCCACAAACAGGCCTAACCCTGACATAGATTCCCCTCCCCCCGATGTAATTTTAGCCATTTTAATTGGAAAGAAGGTGGACACTAAGAGAGTGACCTATTTGCTGTACTTCAGTATCTGTCAATATATTTTGATTTAATTTAGGGGTTATTAAGTATGCATTTTTATTATGCCCTGACCATTTAATGACTCTTGCAATAACAGAAATGATACTGTCGATGATGGGAAAACAATAATTAGTTTAATGATTAATTGATATTTGTTGAAAACAAGATGATCTTTAATATAATTTAACAATTGGTTATCGAGGACAAAGTTGTGATTATTAATCCTAGATCACCTGGCTAGGGGTGGGTTTATCAATTAACTATTAATTATTTTATTAATAGTGAAGAGATAAATAAGAGGAAATGTGTAATTGTTTAATCTTACAACTCCAGCTATAAGATTATCGATAACAGGTAACTGACTTAAAGAATGATCAATACCATTAAAGCCAATGTGCTAATTTATACCAGCAGAGAAGTTGGCCCTTTGTCTGTTGTCTAGTTTTCTTCTTAGACTGTGAGCTCTCTAGGGCATCTTTAGTTGGCATAAATCAGCATAACGCCTTTGAAGACAGCTGAGGTTCTGGCCCACTATGTGTGATTGGTGCCTAGCATAACAGGGTGCTACCATGATACAAATCATAAGGAATAGTGAAGGATCTCTGTAGATCACCCAGATATTTAATTTTGTAAGGGGCTTAGCACCACAGTGGTAGGGTTGGTTTAAAAACCTAGAAAGATATTTAAAGATAAATGAATAATCTATCAATTATAGGTTGCAGAGGCATGAAGCATTTGACATCACATGAGCAGGGCTTGTGTCTTGACTATGTTAATGGCAATCATGAGGTGTATAAGGAAATGAATGTGCTTATTTGTTTACACCCTAAAGAAGGCAAATATCGCTAAACATTGATCAGGCTTCAGTCCTGCTGATTTCATTAAAACTGCTCAAAAAAGGAGAGTGAAGAGAGACTGATGCCTGTTAAAGAAATTATTAAGAAATATTTTTCAGATGTTAGCTACACTTTTCTTTCCTTTGTGGATTTGTTCCCTCAGCTCTGTGTGAAAATCAGTGTCTCTATCTTAACCTTTGATAAACTCAGAGATCAGGGTGTATATTTCCAGATTAGGGGAAACATTCATCACCACACAATTTCTACCACTTACAGAAGAGCACTTCTGATTTGGGGAAAGGAGTGAGGTGGAACAAATAATTTTTCTATGAGCACCAACAGTTTGCTTGACACTATAAAAAAACAGTCAATAAAATAATCCTTCCCAAAATGTAAGAAAGCGCAACTAGACAGAAAATACAGGGACAAATCCTGAGGTTTTCCAGGAGCACTTAACTTGCCAGACAGAATTAATCACGATGCAGCTGATCCAAGGTCCCTCATAAAAGTCTTTTGTTTTGCATCCTTTTGCTGAACACTTTCCCCTCAAAAGGTCTGCATTGCTTCCCTAAGCTAATTGGAAAGGCTTCTAGGGCATTCCTTTTGTATTTTTTCCAGCAGTCCCAATTCAAAGACCCATTTTTTTTTGTTTTTTTTTTTTTCGCCAGGGGAGCCTAATAAAAAAAATGTAATTTACAAGGTGGAAGTAATATAACAGATGATGCCTTATGGGAAACCCCTTTGCTCTAATAAAGAGCCACTGGAGTCTTGGGACCATTCCTGGCTGGGGAGGGTTAATGGAAGTCCTGCTTTTTTGGATCACTGTGTTAATCTTGACATTTTTAAAGCAGATAACACTCTTGGTTAAAACATAAAAGGCTTTGCCTGCAGCACTGCCTGTATCACTTCTGTTACTCCATAAAGCTGAGGCATGGGAAGCTATAAACCACCCTGCACACCCACAAGCACATAAAGGGCCTTCTTTAGAGAAAGCAGGCAATGGTAGCAAGAGTTAAAACCAGTTAAGACTATATAGCGCAATCCATTTTCCCAAAACATCCCTTTCATTCTATTTCTCCTCCCCCCCACCCCAAATCAATTTCAAACCACTCGTCTGAAAGAGCCATAATAGTAATAATAATAATAATAATAAGGAAAGCATAGTCTAGCTGTGATGTGCTTTATTCCCGTCCGAAAACCTTGGAGGTCAAGGCTGCATTGAAAAAGCAACAACACTGCTAATATAGCATGGCAGCCTTGAGAAGTTAAACAAGATTTTTTTGCAGCAGCCATCAACAGGAATCCAGAAACAAACCATACAAAAATTGATTGCTTTGGGAACATACCCCAGGCTTATCTATAGGCAGGTTTCACATTTGCCTTGTAGGAGCACAATGAAAAATTCAGTTCTCAAAGAAATTAGCACTGTGTAGCAGAAAGGACACCCACTCGGGCCTAGAGGGGTTTAAGATAGCGCTGGGAGAGGGCTTGGGCAGAGCAGCCGCAGTTGGGGGCCAAGCCCCAAACAGACCCAGCAGGCCTTATAAAAGCCAGGGAAGCCAGGAGCAGAGAGCTAGCTCTCTTACTCTGAGAGGGAGGGATCTGGCTGCAGAGACCTGAATAGAGGATCTGTCTTCTGCCTAGGAATACTTCAAGTCAAAGCTGCAGAAGCTATTGGAAGCCTGCATCCCAAGAAAGGGGGAAAAATTCATAGGCAGGAGTTGTAGACCAAGCTGGATGAGCAAAGCATCTCAGAGAGGTGATTAAGAAAAAGCAGAAAACATACAGGGAGTGGAAGATGGGAGGGATCAGCAAGGAAAGCTACCTTATTGAGGTCAGAACATGCAGGGATAAAGTGAGACAGGCTAAAAGTCAAGCAGAGTTGGACCTTGTAAAGGGAATTAAAACCAATAGTAAAAGATTCTATAGCCATATAAATAAGAAGAAAACAAAGACAGAAGAAGTGGGACTGCAAAACATTGAGGATGGAGTGGAGGTTAAGGATAATCTAGGCATGGCCCAATATCTAAACAAACACTTTCCCTCAGTCTTTAATAAGGCTAATGAGGATCTTAGGGATAATGGTAGGATGACAAATGGGAATGAAGATATGAAGGTAGATATTACCATATCTGAGGTAGAAGCAAAACTCTAACAGCTTAATGGGACTAAATTGGGAGATCCAGATAATCTTCATCCAAGAACATTAAAGGAATTTGCACATGAAATTGCAAGCCCATTAGCAAGAATTTTAATGAATATGTAAACTCAGGGGTAGTACCGTATGATTGGAGAATTGTTAACATAGTTCCTATTTTTAAGAAAGGAAAAAAAGTGGTCCGGGTAACTACAGGCCTGTTAGTTTGACATCTGTAGTATGCAAGGTCCTGGAAAAAATTTTGAAGGAGAAGGACATTGAGGTCAATGGTAAATGGGACAAAATACAACATGGTTTTACAAAAGGTAGATTGTGCCAAACCAACCTAATCTCCTTCTTTGAGAAAGTAACAGATTTTTTAGACAAAGGAAACACAGTGATCTAATTTACCTAGATTTCAGTAAGGCGTTTGATACAGTGCCACATGGAGAATTATTAGTTAAATTGGAAAAGATGGGGATTAATATGAAAATTGAAAGGTGGATAAGGAAATGGTTAAAAGGGAGACTACAGGAGGTCCTACTGAAAGGTGAACTGTCACACTAGAGGGAGGTTACCAGTGGAGTTCCTCAGGGATCGGTTTTGGGACCAATCTTATTTAACCTTTTTATTACTGACCTCGGCACAAAAAGTGGGAGTGTGATAATAAAGTTTGCGGATGATACAAAGCTGGGAGGTATTGCCAATTTAGAGAAGGACTGGGATATCATAAAGGAGGATCTGGATGACCTTGTAAACTGGAGTAATAGTAACAGGATGAAATTTAATAGTGAGAAGTGTAAGGTCATGCATTTAGGGATTAATAACAAGAATTTTAGTTATAAGCTGGGGACGCATCAATTAGAAGTAACGGAGGAGGAGAAGGACCTTGGAGTATTGGTTGACCACAAGATGACTATGAGCCGCCAATGTGATATGGCCGTGAAAAAAGCTAATGCGGTCTTGGGATGCATCAGGCGAGGTATTTCCAGTAGAGATAAGGAGGTGTTAGTACCGTTATACAAGGCACTGGTGAGACCGCCTCTGGAATACTGTGTGCAGTTCTGGTCTCCCATGTTTAAGAAGGATGAATTCAAACGAACAGGTACAGAAAAGGGCCACTATGATGATCTGAGGAATGGAAAACCTGTCTTATGAAAGGAGACTCAAGGAGCTTGGCTTGTTTAGCCTAACTAAAAGAAGGTTGAGGGGAGATATGATTACTCTCTATAAATATATCAGAGGGATAAATACCAGAGAGGGAGAGGAATTATTTAAGATCAGTACCAATGTGGACACAAGAACAAATGGATATAAACTGGCCATCGGGAAGTTAAGACTTGAAATTAAATGAAGGTTTCTAACCATCAGAGGAGTGAAGTTCTGGAATAGCCTTCCAAGGGAAGCAGTGGGGGCAAAAGACCTAGAGGCTTCAAGATTAAACTTGATAAGTTTATGGAAGAGATGGTATGATGGGATAACATGATTTTGGCAACTAACTGATCTTTAACTATTCATGGTAAATAGGCCCAATGGCCTGTGATGGAATGTTAGATGGGGTGGGATCTGAGTTACTACAGAGAATTCTTTCCTGGGTATCTGACTGGTGAATCTTGCCCACATGCTCAGGGTTCAGCTGATCGCCAAATTTAGGGTCAGGAATGAATTTTCCTCCAGGGCAGACTGGAAGAGGCCCTGGGGGGGTTTCGCCTTCCTCTGTAGCATGGGGCACGGGTCGCTTGTCTATGGTGAATAAAATTCGTTACATGGGTCTCTGCACTTTGAAGTCTTTAAACCATGATTTGAGGACTTCAATAAGCTCAGACATAGGTGACAGGTTTATTGCAGGAGTGGGTGGATGAGATTCTGTGGCCTGCATTGTGCAGGAGGTCAGACTAGATGATCATAATGGTCCCTTCTGACCTTAATATCTGTGAATCTAGTTTGGAGCAGGGCTGGGGAAAGGCCAAGGGAGCTGGGGAGCTCTGGCATAGGAAAGCCCCAGGCTGCAGCCTGGGAAGGCCTATTGGGTCTGGGGGTTGCAGGGGCAGCCACAGATAGGCAGAGGCAGCAGGTCCAAACCCCCTCGCCTCTGATGAGTGGCTTATGCTGCAGTCTGCCCCAGGGAGTGGGAGCTAGTTGGTGACTGGCAGTAGCCTAAGACTGAGGCGAGGTAGGGATAGTGGGTGGGGGGGTTCCCCTGCAAGGGGGAGACCCAGAACCGTGGGGTACTTTCTGAGTTGTTTGGTGGAAAGAGGGGAGGAGTGGGGACACGGCGTGTTCAGGGGAGGCAGAAAAGAGGCGGAGTTGGGACAGGACTTTGGGGAAGGGGTTGGAACGGGGGAGAGAGGGGAAGAGGTGGGGCAGGGATGGGGCCTCATGTAAGGTGTCAATGATACGGCCCTAGGGCCAATATACTAGTCCTCATGTGGTCCTCGTGGTGGTTTGAGTTTGAGATCCCTGATCTATGCAGACCCATGTAACTAATGACTTCATGGATTGTTAAAGATTATCAAAACTCTAATTTACTTTTCACCGTTTATGCAGTTTCCTTACTTTTGAATTTTATTCACCATAGACAATGAATCTAACGCCCAGTTCTGCAACCCTTACTCACACGAGGGGGCTCCACTGAAACTACAGGGATCAACTGTATGAGAAAGGATGGTCATGTGGTAAATGTACTGGATTGGGTCTGAGGAGATCTGCATTCAGTTCATGGCTGGACCACAGACTTCCTGGGTGATCTTGGGAAAACACTTAGACCCTGACCCTGCTTGAAGAATAGTGTGAGTGGACCCCTGCACCTACATGGAGCCCCATTCAATTCAGTGGGGTTCCACATGGATGCAGTGATCTACCCACATGGCTATTAGTGGAGGATTGAGACCTCAATCTTTTTACACTTCACTACCCCATTTGTAAAATGAGGATAATAATATTTCCTTTCCCTACTCTTTGTCTGTCTTGTCTATTTAAATTACTGTCAGCTCTTCAGGGCAGGTGCTACCTCTTACTGTATTTTTGTACAGTCCCTACTTCAACAGAGCCCTGATCTTGGTTGGGGACTCACACTGTTGTGACATTATAGGGCAGCCAACCCTCCCAGCAGCGCTGGGGGCATGGGCAACCCAACACAGGGACATGCCAGCTGCTTCTGGAAGCAGCACAGGGCCCCGCTGCACTGCCAACCAGGAGCTGCCCTAGGAAAGTGTTGCTCGGTCAGAGCCTGCACCCTGCACACCCTCCTGCACCCCAACCCCAGCCCGGAGCCCCCTCCTGGAGAGAGCACTCCAAACCCCCTCCTGCACTCCAACCCTCTTCCCCAGGCCTGAGCCCACTCCCACACTCCAAACTCTCTCCTGGAGCCTACACCTCTCATCTCCTACTGCATCCTAACCCCCTGCCCCGGACCTGAACCTCCTCCAGTACCCAAAATCCCTCCCAGAGCTTGCACCCCACACCCCCTCCTGCACCCCAACCCCCTGCCCCAGCCCGGTGAAAGTGACTGAGGGTGGGGGAAAGCCAGCGACAGAGGGAGGGGGAATGAAGTGAGTGGGGTGGGGCCTCAGAGAAGGGGTGGGGCAGGCGTAGAGCCTCAGGAAGGGGCACGCAGGGGGCGGGGCAAGGGCGTTTGGGTTTGTGTGATGAGACAGTTGGCAACCCTATGTGATAATAGTAATTCCATCATCATTATGAGTAAGGACTGCAGTGCCATTTTCCCAGAAAAACCTGATTCACTTTCTGTTCCCATGTACGAGCACAATACTACTGTGTTCCAACACTACAAAGGAATGATTAAGTTATGACTCCCTTCATGTGGAAAAAAGAATACACTGAAAATATATTTAACCATATTAGTTTGTTTTTTGTTTAATGAAAACTAACTTTTGGGGCCGACACTACCAAGAAGGGCCCCTTTAATTTATCCATGAAGCAATTAACAATGCAAGTGGAATTTGCACACAATTTAATTTACTCTGAAAGTCAGTTTTTTATATTTTTTAGGTGACATTAGAAACATCTGTGGTCTAGCCAGGTGACTGTGATGTTCAAGTTATAGGACAATGGTTTGCTATTGCAGTAATTTACAACCCCTTCAATCATTTACTAACTGAAAACTCTTTTGACTTGAGCAATTCATTTTAGTTGAAAGAAACAAAAAAACCCAAAACTTTTCAGACATACATTTCTCTGGTCATACTGACACACCAGAGAAAAACAAGGAATTACATTCAAACATGCATACACATTCAACGAAGTTCAGGACTGCGTGGGCTTGCATTACAAGGCTAATGCTGTGTGACATGGTGAACGAGTCAAATAAAAGCAAACCAAGAAGTGGAAGTAAATGCTGTGGGAGAATTATGTTTAATCTGAGGAGACAGGACAAAGCTTGAAAGGCTAAACTGCAGCCTTGAAAATAATATAAGACAGAAGGGATTGTGTGTGGAAGAAAAAATCTGCTAGTGGCTGCAACACTATGCACTTGAATAGCTACATGGGGAAACCAGGGGCCAAATCCTCAGCTGGGATTAACTGTCATAGCTCTGAATGGGGCCAGAATTCAGTGAGCTTTAGCTCAAGCCCCTGGAGTGTGAGGTTTCCACCCTTTTAAAACACCCTCTTTCTGCTTTAAAGCTTACTTCTTCAGGGAAGCTGGCCAACATTCATCTAACAAACAAGAGGAGTGTTATAATAGTTATTGACAAAAGGTAGTAAAAATTCTCCCACTACTTTCTGATAAAACCATCCTCTGAATGAGGGTGAGATTCTCACCCCTGAATGCTCTAAAAGCCCTGGAGAATCCCTTGGTGCAAACGCTGTGTGAGATAGACATGGGCTGTCCTCCAGAGACACTCTTGCAAGCAGTTTGTTTGGGGTGTGACCACATCACTTCGTGCTGTGGAGATTCAGGGCGGTGTTGCTGCCCATAGGGGAGGCTGACGTAATTTAGAGAGGCCTCCAGGGCTATACCATTATGACTACACAAGGGATGTAGTTAGATACTCAGATCTCACTGAAATTCAGTGGGAGTTTTCTGCCCAATGCCCTTAGGCTCTTTGGAAAAATCTCGGCCTGTATTGTTTGGTCTGTTTAGACTGCATGACCCAGATCCTCCAAGGTATTTAGGCTCCTTGGGGGCTGTGTGTTTGCATAGACCAAACAATCGCTGTCAGCACTCAACAAATAATATAACTGGCCAGGATAGTGCTTTGTAGAAGTTCTGAAACAGCATCCCTACTTCAAAGCAAAGAAAGTCATATGGCCACTCTCTAGAATAGAGATTAAGGGTATGTCTACACAGGGATTAAAAACCTGCGACTGGCTCACTGGGTTTGGGCTCTAGGACTGAAAAACTGCTAGATAGACATTCGGGCCCAGGCTGGAGCTGGGTTCTGGGACTCTGTGTGGGTGGAGGGTCCTAGAGCTCAGGCTCCAGCCCAAGTCCAAATGTCTACACAGCAATTTTTAGCCCCTTAGCCCGAGCCCAGCAAGCTCAAGTCAGCTGACCTGGGCCAGCTGTGGCAGTACCATGGGGCTTTTATCCCTGTGTAGGCATACCCTTAGGCGCCTAATTGCCATCTGTGATTTTGAAAATCTCCCCCTAAAGCTATTGGCCCAACACTCCACTGCCTGGCATCCTGTGTCGTCATTTACACCTGTGCAAAGTGCGTGTAAAATGCTACCATAGCAGAGTCCTCCACTTACTTCCCTCATAGATTCACAGATCCAAGGCCAGAAGGGACCACTGTGATCATCTAGTCTGATCTTCTGTATAACATGGGCCAGAGAACTTCCCCAAAATAATTCCTAGAGCAGATCTTTTAGAAAAACAGCCAATATTGATTTAAAAATTTTCAGTGATGGACAATCCACCGCAAGCCTGGGTAAATTGTTCCAATGGTTAATTACTCTGGGTGGTAAAAATTTACGCCTTATTTCCAATCAGAACACGTCTAGCTGCAGCTTTCCGCCATCGGATCGTGTTATACCTTTATCTGCTGGATTGAAGAGCCCATTATCAAATATACCTCAGTGGTAGCAAAAGTGGAGATAACTACACAAAGGACAAGGCCATGGAATCAGGATCTCTCTCTCCTGGAGGACTGAGGGATAAAATGAGGTAGTAACTGGACCTTAAAAGGGGCCTCAGTCCTCTCAGGGCTACTCTAATAACCTATGCTGGCTGCAATGGCCTCTGAGGGACTATACAGATTGTATGGATTGCTGGAGCGCAGCAATTCTCCAACCACGTCCCTTCCCTTCCCTTCCCCTCCCCGAACCCATCCCCTCCTCCCTACCATGTTTCAACATTCACCAGACTATGGAGAACATGAGGGGCAGTGGCATAGATCCAGCTGCATGGGCTTGGCACCACTCAGGGATTCCATATCCCCTATGGAAATTCTCAGGAGGCAAATTAGCCCAACTTTCAATCACCACAGCAGGCTTAGCATGGGCCAGTATCTGGTCCATATTTCAAAAATTGACATAACCAGGAAATCTGTGAAAAACTCCAGAAACATCACAGCCGATTGTCAGAGAGTATGAAGTGCTCTGCAGTTGTGGGAAGTCACCCCTTTAAATGTTTTTTTAAAGAGCCGTGATAAAGATAATTCTGGCTGCCATCTTACAGCACTGAGTAAACTGCACAAACCTGCCATAAACACAGACAGGGATATAATATTGCTGTAAATACCATTACAGCTCATAGAGTGCAAAATTACGACAGCCACACTTGTCTGTTGCAGTTTACAATTGTGTAAAATAGGGGTGTGGGTGGGATATGCTAAAAAAATAACAGGTATATATTTCAAAACAGTGCACAGAAGAAACCTATTATTTGTAAGAGAGATGCAGGCATGAGAACTGCTGGGAAGGTTATTCAATCTAGTCTCAAATTTCTGAGTTTAGCTCATATCATGGTAAATCAAATACTTTTGTCCCATTTTCCACGATCATATTTGCTTATTAGCCATTAAAAAGAAAGGCAAATAAGACAATGATTGAAGCTAATTTTGCACACACAAACAGAAAGTCAAAGCATCCCAGGGGACCTTATGAGTTTAACACAATAACCATCAGACTGTTTCCTGTATGTAGCAGCTTAAGGTCTGCGGAAGTTTATTAGAGGCAGTTGGGAAAGGAAACACAATATCTTTGACTGACATGGTGTAGATATCTGAAAAGTGCTATTTATGCTTTCAACTTCAGTAGCAGCCAGAAAGAATCCCTGTTGTCTTACACTTAATATTTCAATTAGCACTCTTGGAACGTTGCGCACCAATGCCAAAAAATTCGGCTTTTTTCTATTATTCTTTACAATAAACATGAAAAACTTACAAATGTTCAATGGACTTCACTCCCTCATCACCCCCCACTAGTGGCTATTAAAGGTTGCCTGGATTCAGTCAAGTTAAGTCACTCCCCACATCTCAAGACTTTTAAATTATTACTATTTGTTAAGCATTCGTATCATGCCCAGTGGAATTCCAGACTGGGCTTCAGGCCACGCTGTATACAGCTGTTTGATATTCTAGAGACACGGCCATTTCTCTATGCTAATTCTTCTCCTTTCTGATTTGGCCTCCCTGGAAGCTCCGCAATGACAAAATGAGGTGGGTGGATCATCACACCATTTTGGTCTAATCACCCTAGTACATTACTAAATTAGGGGTTCTGGGAGAACTTGCGTGGGGGAGGGGGTAGCCTTTTTGTTTAACTGTAACCCTCCCTACCAGATGATTAAGGGACAGTATTTCCAGGCTCAGCAAAGGAGTCTCTGTCCATTTGCTCTTAGCAGGGTGGTTAGTAGCTGTGATGCAGAACCTTAAGGTTAGGGTGAGGGTGAGGTACCAAAATGGAGAAATTGGGAAACATTCTGAGTTCTAACAGGGATATGGAGGACATCTTCTCCACAGGAGGAAACAAAGATTAAGTTAGCATTGATACGCCAACATGAATTTCCACAGGGCTCCAGCAATCTGATTTAACTCTTCTTTTCTGAAGCCTGAGCACTGTTATGTGCATAACATCAAGACTTGGGACATGCAGCAGCACACACATTGTAATCTATGTTTCATGGGTAAATCAAGCAGATAGAGAAGCACCTTAGGAAAACAAGACAGTGTGACTACTGTTTAGTGCAAAGGAGACTACAGTTCTGCTGCAGAATGAGTTGCTGTCTTATCTCCTGGTCAGTTCACTTCACTATCTTTTTTTGTATCACTTTGAAAACCAGCTTGAAGCCACTTTTAAATAGAAACCACGTTTTACTTTAAGGGAAATGACGCTGTGTGAATACCCTGAGTAACCACATGCTTCTTCACCCCACTCCAGTATTAGACAATGAGCTCCTTATGATACAAACATGACTTACTTGCTCTGCAGAGCATCTAGCACATTTCTGAGTGCCATATAGAAACAAACAATCCACTTGGGCTCGCTATATGCCTGTGCAGCAGGAGGGGGGAAGATAAGGGGCCCCCTTCTTGCATGGCCCTCAGAAAGGGCAGGACAGAAATCCAGTCTCTGAGCTCAAACACACACAGGAGCTACTTCCTCCCAACATCCCTGGGACACTCAGGGTACGTCTACACTGCAATTCAACACCCATGGCTGGCCTGTGCCAACTGACTCGACTTGCGAGGCTCAGGCTATAAGGCTGTAAAATTGCACTGTAGATGCTTGGGCTCAGGCTGAAACCCAGGCTCTGGGATCCTCCCCCCTTGTGGGGTCCTGGAGTTTGGGCTTAACCCAAGCCTGAACATCTACACCACAATTTTACAGTCCCATAGCCCAGGCCCTGTAAGCCCAAGTCAGCTGACATGGTGTGACACTCTGTACTGCAAAATAACACCCTGGAACCCCCATATTCACCACTGTGATATGATGATGATATGTTTTGTACAAAGTATACCTTGGGAAGTATCATTTAAAAATTTTTGATCTGTAGAACATTAATATCATGTTGGATTGTATGTACTATCATTGTATGTGAAGCTCTGAAGTATTGCTATATGCGCTACTGAAATATGTTATGGGGTTGGGAGATGCCCACAGCTGGCCATTCATTACAACAAAGGAGCAGCAATCACTGGCCAAACAGGTGTTGATGGCCCATCAAGAAGAATCCACTATGCCAGAGAATCCTCAGAGAGAACACGTAAGCAATGAGGGCGGCCTAACCCCCATGTCACAGCAAGGATCTTTCTAGCAGCTGGAAGAAAGTATAAAAGAGGGACAGTGATATCATCACTTGACCTCTCTCTTCCCCATCTCAACACCAAGAAGATCGTCTGGAAGACACAAACTTTGAACTGGGGAGATTGGTTCTAGGCTGGAAGGGAATCCAGCCTGTGAATTAGGAACTGGTGAGCTGCTGTAACATCTGTTAGGGTAAGAGACTGCTTGACTGAAATCTGGCTTAGTCTGTTAAAGTTAGAATTGAGACTGCGTTTCTATTTTTATTTCTTAGGTAACCAATTTTGATCTCTATGCCTGCTACTTATAAATCATTTAAAATCTGTCTTGCTGTAGTTAATACATCTGTTTTATATTTTACCTAAAACAGTGTGGTTTTGGTTGAAGTGCTTGGGGCATCTCAGCTCAGGCTAACACGGGCTGTTGCACGTCCACTACTCTTTAATCGGTGTGGCAAACTAATTAATGAGCTTGCACTGTCCAAGGCCGTCTTGAGCAGTGTAAGATGGTATATTTCTGGGGTGCAAGGCTGGTGCCTCTCGCAGTATGATTCATGAGAGGCTCAGGGAGCATTCATGCAATTTAGCAGGATGTGGATCTCCACATGCTAATGGCTGAGTGATCGGAGTGCCTGGATGGGCTGGCTACTTGTCACTGGCATAGCTTTGTGAGAGAATGCACAGGTTGGAGAGGTAAGGGGGCACAGTGGTCCCACAGTTCCAGGTTGCACATAGGGGATCCCATCACAGTGGCGCAGCAAGCAGGGTGAGATGCACAACTTGTTGCTCTGAGTGAGATTTTCACTTCATACACAGATGTAGAGATTTCAAGTCTACTGGCTGAGAACAGTCAAAGAGAAGATTGCAAGTTTGTTATTTTCTGTTTGCTTATTTCAGGAAAGGGAAATAGGATCAGAAAGGTATAAAAATGAGTGAGAGTGATACTGTTGCAAAGTTAGAATTGTACAGACTGCAAGTAGCAGAAAAAGAGAGAGACTATGAGCGTCGGTTGAGAATGAAAGATCTGGAGATACAGGAGAAAGAGAAAGAGGCTGCCAGAGAGGAGACAGCACATCAGTGGGCCCTAGAGCTGAAAACCCAATGAGGCTGAGTGATCACAGCACCTGGAGGGCTTTGCTGCTTGTCACTGGCATAGCTTTGTGAGAGACAGTCCAGATTGGAGTGTTAAGGGGGTACAGTGATTCCATAGTTCCAGGTTTTACCACAGGATCCCATCACATCTGGGCCAGGTTCAGGTGTTTAACTGCAGTGTAGACATACCCACCGTGGTTCAAGAGAGCGGTAGAGGGGAGGTGGAGCTACAGCTCTGTGCCCTGCCATGGCTTGTCCAGCAGAGCTGGTAGGAAGAGTGGAGGCAGAAGGGAAGGGGAGTGTGCTACTATAAAGGGGCTGTAGCAGTGTGCATATGTGATGGACACAATCTTGGCCGACACACTGGGGATTGAACTGTGTGGGACCTCCAGAGTGAAAAGCATGATTTGCTACAGCTTGAGCTAAAACTCCCTAGCTAGCTGGGGCTGTAACAGTCTCATATCCTCTGATCAGCAACAGGAGTGCCTGTAACACATGCTCACCAGTGGGTTATGCACACATTCCCCCTGTGCACCAGGGTATGCCTATGCTCCCACTGGGGTAGTGCAGCTACACACCACCCCTACCACAGACAATTTGTACAGACCTAGCCCTAATGAAATAAATCAACATGGAAAACAAGACGCCTCCCTCAGAAAACAGCTGCTGGACACAAACTGAGCTTTCCCAAGTGCACGCACGCATGCACACACACACTTTTAATTCCCCCCCCCCCAAATATTTAAAATAAAAACCTTTCATTAACATTGACAGTACATTGAATCAAGCAAAATTCTACATGCCTCAGAATAAATACATCCAGTCTACTTAAGGAGGTTAAACATTATTATTACAGCTTGTTTTAATATTGAACACAAGACATACTTGGAAGTCAGAATTTTCAGAAGGGCCCCCACACCCACAGTGGGATAGACTTTCCAGGGCTTACAAAGGTGCCTCCTATACAGGCAGCATAGAAGAGTGGCCAGATCTTCAAAAGAGCTCATTATGCTCCATCCCATAATGAGAGCTTCTGGTTGCAAAGGACTTTTGAAAATCGTCCCTTATTCAGCTGCCTAAATGGGAATCAAAGGGGAAGATTTTCAAAGGTACAAATGGCAATTAGGTGCCTAACTTAGATTGGACTGCACCAGGAGCTAGAGAAGTCCATGGCATAAAATAGATATCCCGGGAGCCTAAGTTAAAAAAAGAACTAGATAAGTTCATGGAGTATAGGTCCATCAATGGCTATTAGCCAGGATGGGCAGGGATGGTGTTCCTAGTCTCTGTTTGCCAGAAGCTGGGAATGGGTGATAGGGGATGGATCATTGGATGATTACCTGTTCTGTTCATTCCCTCTGGGGCATCTGGCATTGGCCACTGTTGGAAGACAGGATATTGGGCTAGATGGACCTTTGGTCTGACCCAGTATGGCTGTTCTTATGTTCTAGGTTACAGCAGCTTTCCCCAGGCTGCCCTGGAGGCAGCAACACCAGCCAGAATCCCCTCTTCACTGCACTCTGTGGCCTCACTTCAAGCCCAACCACCAAAAAGTCCCTCTTGCTCAGCGCCTTCAACAGAGCTTGTGAGAAAGTCATTGGAGGACAACTTGTGGCTGTGTTCCACAGCTCCTGCACCTCAGAAATTCTCTGGGAATTAGGTGCCTAAATGCCATTTGCACCTCTGAAAATCTCCCCTAACCTTTCTTGAAAATCTGGCCCAAGTTATGTTGAGCATTTGAATATCTGGCCTTGAGCTGAGTGCCCACTGTTGTTCCCACTGACTTCAGTGGCATAAGATGAAGCCTTAAATTACTGGTTAAATTTCAACCTCATGGACACAGCCTCCCAGGTGGGGGAGAGGAGATGTGTTGCTATAGTGATACATAGACCTCTGAGTTAGGAGTGGTAGAAAATAAGCCAATCCCTCTGCACTTCAATAACATCATTGCACATCTGCCACTCCCTGTCCTGGAACAACCACAGTAGCTACTTTAAAAAACTGGGATGAAATGAGCTGAAATAGTTAAGGCGGGGGGAACACAATGTGAATCACATGGCTAACAAAAGGTGGTATGACACACACATACCCCCCTTTAAGAGGTAGGTGAGGGAAGACAGGTGTCTTGTGAATTATGAGTCAAGTGGGACAATTTAGGGAAAGTTTTAACTTTCAGAAAAAGAGACCAAAACCCATTAGATACATAACCTTGCAGTCTAATATGGCCATAAATTAACAACTGCACTATATTATGTAAATTTATGTTAAATTATTCACTATCTGTCACCATATCCCCATAAAAAAATCTACATATGACATTTACAAAAAGTGACATCTTCTGATAATAGTTTTGCTATGTATTTCAATGGCTGCAACTGCCTTTTAACCATCTTGACGGCTGCTGAGGCAAACACTGTACTTAACCAGAGGCACTTCTGAAGGTTTAATTAATTCATTACTTTCCATGGATTCCTTCTCCAGGAGCTCATAGTCCATCTAAACTAGTGGCCTTAGGGCAGTGTCTTCTAATTTCAGTACCTGTTGGAGAGGAGCAAAGGACTGTACTAGTGTAAGGGCTAGACAGGCTGCTCTTTCACTCCAGATGAGCATTGAAATTCCATAAAAATGTGAAGGCCTTGCCTATACACCAGAACAGCCCTGATTCAGCAATTGCTGCAGCTTCATCAGTGCTGAGAACTAAATGCAGACAAGGACATACAAGGGTGGCTCAATCAGTGCAAACCCCAGCTTGCCCTTGTCTGCATTTAGGGGACAAGGGCAGCTATCCCAGTTGTTGGCTGTTGATTGCTGAATCAGGGCTCATCTTGAGTATAGACAAGGCCAAACCATATGCACACACCACATTTGGCGAGAAATCCGAGGCTTTAAGGCCTCATCTACAATGAGCGTTTCCTTAAAATTTCCAGCCCTGTGCCTCCACTGACGTAGCCCTGTGAGCGGTAATGACAATGGAAGGTCTAATTTAGGCAAGAAAGCAGCTCCATGGGATCTCCAGAGTAGGAGGGCACCAGCAGCCACCATCTTTTTACCACCACACCATTTGCATTTGCTCTGAACAGGATTACTGACATGGTGGTGAAGATGCTAGTGCTTTGTCTATGCAAGTCTCTCATGGCTGCTATACCTGTAGTAGCGCAAAAGGGGAAATTTGTAAGACACCCAGTGTAGACCTGGCCTAAGGTTTTCTAGCAACTTGGAGACAAAATCTTGTCCCCTCTTTCATGACCACAGAAGGAATGGAAATGGTGGGAATGGTTCTTCTGGGCAGAGGGAGCAGGGCTGTGAGGAGCCTAAATGGGGGGTACAAAAGCCTGCATCCTGTGGAGACTCCATCTGGACAGTGGGCACTGTGCTTGCAGGGTGAGGAAGAAATGGGGGCAGTGGGGGTGCATCCATCCTCTAGCTGGATTCACCAGCTGCTGCTCCCCTGGAAGCTGGGAGCACAGCAACTTCAGGGGCTGTTGAAGCCTCAGGGTATATTAGGATTTCCTGTAGCACAGGAGCACCTAAAGCTGAGAATTTCAAAAGTGCCTAAGAGAGTTAGGGACCCAGCTCGCACTGGTAGTCAATAGGAACTGGGGCACTGGCTCCCTTAGGATGAGATTTTCAAAAAGCACCCAAGTGTAGTAGCATTTGCAGAGTGGCTGCTCTGCCACTGTGCAGTGTGTCAAAGGGACAACACTATTCTTCTCAGGCAGGATCCTCCTTGAGATGAGCCAGGCTATCTGGGTTTGACACATCATGAGAGAGAGGATGGTGTCGACCTCATGGCGGCAGTCTCTGAAAATCAAGGATATCCGGGCACTGACCTAAAGTCCACTGAAAAGTCAATGGAAAGACTCCCATTGACTACAATGGGCTTTGGATTACGCCTCTGGAGAGGAGAAGCAAAGCTTTATGCTCACCAAGAAATGGGAAGGAAGCCCTATTTATCTAGATCTTTCCTGATAAATGACTATAAAGAGATGGGGGAGGGACGAAGACAAACAGATACAAAGAAAATGCAGATGTGTTTGCATTAAACTAAAAAACAGACAATAAACTCATAATAATTATAATAGCAATAATAATACTCAGGGCTGAGTGACCATAAATTTGACCTTGCAGTTATGCTTGGAATCACTAAGCTAACATTTCAGAGAAAGGAAAAGGGGGATTTTATATATATATATATAAAAGAGCAGAGGAATAAACAAGCCTTTGCAACAGCAGGAAGCTTTCTCTTAATTCTGAGATAATGAAATGCTTCTAACCAGACCCGACTGCTGAATATTACAAGAGCCATTATCTCGTGTGGCTTGCATGCAGCTTTATTTTCTGCTCCCCTGCATGCACTGAATATGATTCACAGCACAGTAAGAGGAAACAGTCATTACTATTTATTTGGAGAGAGATGAGTGACTGTCCTAAATAGCATCCAACTGCACCTGCAATAGTGCAGAGTATCTTCTTTTATTAAACACATCCCATCCCTCCCTCTGTTCAATATTCTCTCCCGCAAGACCATTTGTTACTGTGCTGATAGCATAGTTCAACAGCACAAAAAGAGAGATTTACAGAGGTCATTATAGTAGACCTAAAAACTGGGTGGTGAAATGCAGGCTTCAGTGACCCCTCCCCCCACCACATACAAAATTATTTGACAGAAATGTCAACTATCTGGCTTAGGGTGCGCATTCCCCTCCCTTCCCTTCACCTCCCCAAATCTTACTCTACCTCCACTCTTTTTATTGTGGACTGGGACATACCGGTACACACTGAATCCACTCAGCTCCAGGCAACAAAAACCTGCTCCCCACTTCTCTCCCTGTCCCAGATGTTTTTGCAGATCAGCTTCTCCATTCTCTTTTCAAGAAGCTACTTAGAATATCACTGCAGCAATTAATCTTTGGCTAGATGGAGAGGCGAGCAGTTTGCTCCAAAGCTCACTGCAGCCCCTTCTCTTTCTGCTGTTCAGCAGCCTGCGCTGAAGTAGTGAAGCATCATGTCCTGTGAAAAACTGCAACTACGACCAATGCCTTCTCTATGATATGTCCGGGCCTCAATTAATTCCCCCACCCCAATCTTTCCTGCTGAAGTTCCATGTTTAGAACAGCAGAATTTGTTTCAGTTACATACATATTTGCAATGATAGAAAATTCAGAATAAGTATTTCTATACTGTATACAGAAAATCTCTGTAAACTAAAATGCACTTTAATGCCTGCATATACTTCCCTTCCACACTTGCAGAAATCATCTCACTAGGATGCCCTCTTGGAATAGAACAATATAAGGCTTGCTTTTGAAAACAGAATATCCTAAAGGAAAATACACACGTAGGACTGGGGTGGCTTTTCTATAATGAACCTGGGGTCAGCTGGGCTCATCCTTGTAATTATTTGGCATCTTGTTTATGCTTCCAATGAAGTGAACTGTAGCTCACAAAAGCTTATGCTCAAATAAATTTGTTAGTCTCTAAGGTGCCACAAGTACTCCTTTTCTTTTTGCGAATACAGACTAACACGGCTGCTACTCTGACAACTGTTATGAGAACTCATTTTCACCTATTTGTTTTGACTACAAATACGAGGCCAACTAACGCACAGTAACCTCCCCTAAAAAGCAGGGAATGCTCCAGAACGTATAATGAAGAGGATGAAGAAGAAAGAGAATAAGAGGAAGTAGGAGTGATGGGGTATGGGAGAGATCGGGGGGAGGGAAACAAGCAAACAGCATGGAGAGGCACTGAGTGACCGTCTCTTTGGACAATTTTTAGTGTTGCCTATAATTTGTATATTTTGCACTTAGATCCCACAGTAATTGGCACAGTAAAAACACCATAGATAAACAGCTTCAACAGTGTGAACAAACTAACAAGGTTAATGCACATGATAGTAGCAAGTTCAGTTTCAATCCTGAAAATCACAATTAACAAAAAGGAGATATGAATGATCAGAGCTGTGAATTCTACTTTGACTCTTTTTCCTAATTGGATCCCCCTACATTTCCCCTAGCACCATCACTCTTGAAAAGACCCATATCAAGGCACCTTCCTTTCATGTGAAGTTGGGTTGGATACACTTTGGAGCTTAGCAACTCCAGTCAACAGCCCAGAGAGGAAGGGGGATACTTGAAAGCAACAACAGACAATTCTTCCCCATGGGACTGAGCATCTACCTCCATAATATTCCAGACCTTGGTGTCCCAGAGAACAAAGAAACTAACTATGGGGCAACTTCATTTCATTTTCCTAAAATATGGTCAAAAGGGAAGTTTTCAGGAGTGCCTAAGGGATATAGGGACCTTATCCAAAGTCTCCAGCAGCTATCAGTAACAATATCTTGGCCAGATTCTGTTCTCAGTTACAGCAATGTGCCTCCAGAATTTACAAAGGTAGTCTATACTTACTCCATTGGAACTGAGAACAGGCCCACATAATTTTACTATCTAATGGTTGCTGGTAGGCTATGTGGAATGTGGGAGTAGTCCTGGGTTAGCTCTAAGAGGGATGGCATTTACAGTACATCATGAAAAATTTTTGCACAACCTGCATCCCTATTGGCAGTCTCAGCCATAAGGACAGGGACTGACTGGGCATGGAGAACAAATTACAGTATCATATCCATATGGGTTGGCCTGCCAGGTCACACAGTTGAGGGACATGGCCACACAGCATGGCAGAAGCTTGAAATGCCATTACCCATTCTGTACCTGTTCTGTGTGTAAGACATGCCAGCCTTCGTGGCTATCCACGTATCACGGTCCCCCAGGACTAAATTCTCTTTTGAAAAAACAAAAGTCGATTTTCATTTCAAATACACCTGACAGCTTATATACAGTGAAGGTGCTTCCTAACATGTGAACGCTCAGAGACTCTGAGCGGAGCAAGAACGGGGGCAAATTGCTTTTCTCCTCCCTCCCCCCCCCCAAGTGTTTAAATGGCTAATTAACAGTTTCTGGAAACCAATTCTCTAAAGGAAGAGACGGTACATTTTCAAAGCTACAAGCTTGTAAATGGAGCAGATCTGATTTTCTGGCAACTCTTCTAACAAGGTTTCTTTTTCACAGTATTTGTTTTATGCTTCCTAAAGAGATGTCCCTAGCCTAAGTCCCAGCAGGGAGAGATGCCAGTGGAGTTTAATTACTTTCCACCTATAGGGAACATTCAAGCAACAGGGCTGCAAAAAAACAATATATATAATCTGATTAAAACAAATGATATGCATGTGCTACATTTTCCTAAGCATTAGTTTAAGATGTTTCTTTCTTACAGGTCTCTTCAAGACTCAGGGCTAAATCTCTGCTGGTGTAAACTGGCCCCCTCCATTGGGACTTCAGTGAAGCTGCACCAATGTATACCAACACAAATTTTTGCCTACAATCAAAATAGGTAAATATGAGTGGTGGATATTTTCAAATGTTGGTTTCTACAGATTGGATACACCACGGTGCATGCTGGAAATGCATGCAATTCAGGACTTACGCAGTTTCAGCATGGGCATGGGCCCATGTTAATGATGCAAAAGCAGGGTTAATATGGGGTTTGTGTTCCGCTGGTGTTCCCAAGTATTTGTAAATACCACATGAACAGCAGCCTATGCCTCTGTAGATTATTTATGTCAGGCGCATGACTGAGTCGAGCAGAGGCGGGTGTGCAAGGGAGTTAAGGTGGTCCATGTTAAATTCAAGAATGAGAAGGAGATCCTCAGAACTACAGTTACAGCAGAGGAATACACTGCCAAGATCATCTGCTAGGCGGAGGAGAAGAAAGATTATCTGTGTAGAAAGAATCCCAGAAACATTCCTCTTTGGAAATAATTATTTAAATCTGAAAAAGCTATCCATTTGATACAGTACACCTTTTCTCCAATAGTTCCCCATAGGGATGAGAGGGCCCCAAATAATGCGACTCCCATGCATTTGAAACAGGTATCTTAAAGTTGAATGTGACATTGGAGGGGGAAATCACTAATGTTTTGAAAGCTGAGATGAAAAAGACGCCTTTTCTCCACCTCTCCTTCAGGTACTCCATCTTCAGATCTCCACCTTTGCACACCAAGATGCTGCATCAACAGTCAGTAATAGCTACAAGTTAACTAGCCAGAGAATGAAAAAGAAGTTGTGCACGTGAGCACTCTTGATTGGTAGATGGCATTATATCCTGCATAATTACCTCCTGTATACCACAGAGAGAGCCTTCCTACTAAATGAACACTGATATATTTAATAACTTGAAATATTCAAGTGCAACAAAATCATCAACACAACTAATTAAATATCTTGGAATAATAAGTTCTGATGACAAAATGTTCCACTCCAACACCTGCCATCAGACATTCAGGTTTTATAATACATAATAAACAATAACAATATTGGCCACTTATGCAACTTTTATCCCGAAGGATCTCTAAGCAATTTAGAAACATAGGTGCTGACCCTGCAAATACTTATGCATGTGAGGAACTTTGCACAGCTGAATAACTGGAACTACTCTTATGGATAAGAGTTGCATGATCAAACCCTTAAGGCCCAACCCAGCAAACTTTTACACATATGAGTAAATCTTACCCATATGATTAATCACATGGATTTCAAAGGAACTACTCACATGAGTAACAGTGTGAAGCATCGGGCTCTTAAGCTGATAGACAAAACATGCATGGAGATAATGTCATCCACGTTTGAAATGCAGCCAATCCTCCAGCGCACAATAACAACAGTTTAGGGAATAAGATATTCTTCATTTCCTGCAACTGATGCTACAGATGGAATTATAGGCAGCCAGCAATTTGGTCAAGATACCACTGCTAACACCCTATTTTTGTGAAAAGTGCCATGTTTAGCTACTACAGGAGAAATGTTGCCTTTCTGCCTGCTAGAAACAAGTGTCTTAAAGGTAGGTACTCCTGGGGGAATTCTGCATCACTACACATGCACATAATTCATGTGCCTTGCATATTTTTATTTTTTTCTGCAGAAAATATCTTTGCCAGAAAGTTGCTGCAGTTCTGCCTTTTGCCTACCAGATAGCACTGTGGTGCTAGAACAGAGCTGCCACTTCTGGCCAGTCACAGCTACCAAACGAAAGAGAAAGATCCTGCCTTCTTCACACCGCCTGTCTGGCCAAGTCAGAAGACAGGGGGTGTAGGGAGACAGATAGCGTGGGGCACATGGGACTGCTGGGGGATCACAGACAGGGGTTCATAAGGGCTAGTGGGGGAGGACAGGGGCTGAATGGGAGTGGAGGCGCAGTGCCATGGGGGGAGAGGGTGCAGGGCCACATGGGGGAAAGGGGTGGCTGAGTGGGGGCACAGAGACACATGAGTACTGGGGGAGGGAGTTCAGGGACACATGGGGATGGGGAAGGGGCATAGAGCCACATAGGGAGAGGGGGATGGCTGAGTGGGGGCACAGAGACATATGGGGACAGGGGAGGGGTACAAAGACACATGGGAACAGGGGGGAGTGGATGTCTGAGTGGGAGTGGAGGGACACATGGGGACAGGGGGTGCAAGGACACATGGGGATGGGGCAGACTGAACTGAATGTGAGAGGCTAGGGGTCAGCCAGAGTCTGCATGGGGGAATCTCCCTAAAAATCCTCCCCCACCCTGCCCCCCAAAAATCTATTCCATACTTTTCTTACCCATGCCCCACAACCTTCCAATTTCACATCCAGGCTCCTTCTCAGCAATTACTTCCCTCTCCCTCAGTTCCTCCATTTCCCTTGACTCCCCCCACCCCCCCACATTTGCACTGCATCTGAGAGGTGTTGGAAATACGGTTCTATATTGAGGTTAAATGAATTATTACCCAGATCTGTATTAATATGCCTAGTAAGGAATCTATTTGTCAAAAAAACATTTCCTGAATTTTTGTTGTTGTCTGTATTGTTACAGACATACTTGCTGACAGGTATTTTGAAATAAATTACCAAAACAATTGAAACTGGTTTGATGATAGTGTCTTATTTTGATAAATAAAATATGCAGAATTTTAAAATATTGTGTGCAGAATTTTTAATTTTTTGGCACAGAATTTAATTTTTTGGCACAGAATATGATAGGGTTTGCCCAACACCTGAAAGCTGTTCAAGGTGATTGAATATTTACCTACCCAACTTCATCTGCAAGTTTCTATAGCAGGCAGACTAAGGTTCAAACTATTTGCACCTGTCTCAGATCACATCTCTGGGCTCACTGTTTAAGCACTGCTTGATTTTTATTTTATTCCTGAACTGAATTCTCCATGCCAGCTTCTAAGCAAGCAAAACTGCAAGCCTCTTTGAGTCACCAATGTGGCTCTTTATGAGCTGCCCACGAGACAGGTACTGCTAATCTGAAATGATGCCTGGTAACTGCAACATGTAATTTCATACTCAAGGCACCAATTTCCCAGTCAGTTTGTAGCTACACTATGTTACTGTAACAGGTTCTTAGCACAATCACCACAACATTTAGTAAGCTATTCATTTCGAAGGGAGCAGAGAGATGTTGTAAATGACTTTCATTTTGAGAGAATGAGGCATCTTTTCCTCTGGAAGAAATGAAAGACTGGGGAGTCCTTTTTGTTTACTTTCCACTGTTTTTCAAATAATATGGTTCCATTTTTTGTTTTTAAAATATTTTACTTCTTAAAATCGCTTAACAGGCAATGTTCTAAATGTAGGTGTGTTCCTTTTCACAGCAATAGCATATGCTAGGCACAGACAGTTTGAATATTTTATATTTCATTAGATTTTTTTAAATAATTAACTAGTTTTAACTAGCGATACTCTAATTCTGCCTGTGCAGCACATTTAACTGTAGATTATTGGACCGAGTATATCCTGTGCAGTTTTCTCTTCTCTGGTGACCCTAACCCTGGATTTGTTACAAACCCCACTGGATTCTCTTTGGCTTCAGACTACACAAAACCTAAATCACAATGGAGAACAGTGCAAGCTCATTCCCACCCTGGTGCATTTGACATTGTGTATTAAACAGCCATCTCCATTTAACATCTGGCATGTTCATCAGATGGACTGAGAGACAAGAGGAGTGGGGTAGTATCTTCTACTGGACCAACTTCAGCTGGTGAGGGAGATAAGCTTTCGAGCTTACACACAGCTCTTGATGCACTGGCTGTTAAGTCAGTAAGATTTCTCTACATTTAAGAGCAACCATCTAATTTCATTTGACCTTCTGACAACATTGGCTCGACTCTGATATCCCCATAGAGGAGGTTAAAGTTTCACACCAGGACTTGTCTTATATGCATTATTGACACTACTATAGAACTGGATAAGTAGGTGGGATGTACTGCACTTTTAGAAGTACCATTCTTTGGATCATGCATTAAAATTAGACCCCTCATCCACTACCAAGATGGAAATTAAAGTTCCCCAACACTCTTTTAGAAAAGTATCCATTACCCGAGTGTTCTGGCCCATACTTATTCTCTCAGCAGGTTCCAATATTCAAAGATGTTTGATAACTGAGGGCCAGATTTTAAAGGTATTTAGGTGCCTACAGATGCAGATAAGCAACTAGTGAGATTTTCAAAAGCACCTATCTACATCTTTAGGCACCTAAATACTTTTAAAAATCTGGCCCTGAGTACATAACAGCTACTGCACTAGCCTACATAGTCACTGTGTTACTCAAATTTAACTCATTACTTCTTCAATCTGAAACATCACAAGCACAAAAGGCAATATACAAAACCCAATTCTAATTAGGTGGTTAGTTTCAGCTATTAAATTTTGGCTTGGTGAGATTTAAGAGACTGAAAACATCATGCTCCTGCCAATGGGGCAAATAAATATGTTATTTGTAAGTACTCCCTACCTCACTGCAGCTGCTCCACTTACAGAGCTATGCTGGCAAAGACAAGAAAAGAATACTGTGGCAAAAAGGGCTAACAAGGTTTGGCTGTATTAACAGGGGAACTTTGAGCAGGAGTAGGGTGATGGTATTACCTCTTGTGACAAAGTTCCTGCTCTACCTTGGTGGGTCTTACGCTTATTGGTGGATTTGCTCACCTTTGAGCTTCACGGCAGCCCTCAACCAACCGTTTTTCTGAATTCTCAGTACAGGTCAACTCCTCTTGTGTCTGACTAGGAGTTGGGAGGATTTGGGCGGAACCCGGGCCTGCCTTCTACTCCGGGTTCCAGCCCAGGGCCTTGTGGAATGCAGCTGTCTAGAGTGCCTCCTGAAACAGCTGTGCGACAGCTACAACTCCCTGGGCTACTTCCCATGGCCTCCTCCCAACACCTTCTTTATCCTCACCATAGGACCCTCCTCCTAGTGTCTGATAATGCTTGTACACCTCAGTCATCCCACAATCTGCGTTCTCACTCAGCTCCTAGTGCCTCTTGCTCCCAGCTCCTCATACGCACACCACAAACTGAAGTGAGCTCCTTTTTAAAACCCAGGTGCCCTGATTAGCCTGCCTTAATTGATTCTAGCAGCTTCTTGATTGGCTGCAGATGTTCTAATCAGCCTGTCTTAATTGTCTCCAGAAGGTTCCTGATTGTTCTGGAACCTTCCCTGTTACCTTACTCAGGGAAAAGGGACTTACTTAGCCTGGGTCTAATATATCTGCCTTCTATTACTCTCCTATAGGCATCTGGCCCGACTCTGTCACACTCTGTATTTATCATTGGTGAGACCACTACTGGAATAGTGTGTCCAGTTATAGTGTCCATACTTCACAATAGATGTTGAAAATTGGTGACTCTTCAGAGAAGAGGCACACAAAGGATTCAAGTTCAAGAAAAGATGTCTGACAGTGAGAGACTTAAGGAGCTCAGTCTATTTATTTTACCAAAGAGAAGGGTACGGAATAACTAGATTGCAGTCTATAATTACCTCCACAGGGAGAAGATACGTAATGCTAAAGGGCTCTTTAACCTAGCAATCACAGGAATTACAAGATCCACTAACTTGAAGTTGAAGCCAGCACAGTTCAAAGTGGAAACAAAATGCAATTATTTTTTTTTTTACAATGAAGCTAATTAACCTTTGGACCAGATTATCAAAGAATGTGGTAAATTCTCCATCACTTGGGAGTTTTAAATCAAGACTGGATGTGTTTCTAAAGATATGCCCTAATTCAACCACAATTGTTTGGCTTGATGCAGTAGAAATCATTGGATGGAATTCTCTGCCCTGTATTATGCAGGCGGTCAGACTAGATGATCACAATGGTCCCTGCTGGCTTTAAAATCTATGAAACTTGGCAGCACCAGCTCATATATAAAAACAAGATGGTGAAGAAACTGTTTCCTTGTCCCTAGAGATGGGAACCAAACCAGAACCCAGATTTGAACTCTGCTAAACTTGGGACAATTTCACACCTGAACTTCATGGTTCAGACCCATCTATAGGTCTCTCATAAGGATTGGAAGAATTCAGGATGTCCATTCTTGGTGATGAATGCCAAAGAGGAATAAAAGGTTTATTTAAATAAGCAGCCTGTGAACCTGAACAACATCATATCTGGCCATATCACATCTCTATATGGGCTTTGCCACTGATCACTAGAGCTCCCCTCACTGACAGCACATATCTTCATCACTGCCCTACAAGTGGTCCAATACAAACTTTCATCCTGTAGGCTTCAAGTTTTTAACAAGCAATTTGTTTATGCATGTCAGGGCTCTAGCTTCTGTATGTGTAAGAATATAAAAGGGGGAAATGGAATCAGGGAAGAATATGGGACTTTTTAAATGCCATTTTAACCCCTATACAAAGTGTCTTGTTCTGTGTAGGCTCCTTACATCAGAAACGGTGCATGTTGTTACAAAAAATATCTGTGCATTCGTCCCACATATAAAGCAAGAAGATCTACTGGAATGTGTAACACTTTGTCTTTAATGTGGCTTCTCTTTTCCGTATGTGTTTTCTGAATTATTTGTTTGCCTGGAGTTGCATGCCAGATTTTTCTATGAATATTGCTCTCCTTAAAATAGTTGTATTGTAAAGCACTAGATATATATCCTTTAGACCTGGACCTTATTTACACTAAGGTCCCTTTACACTGTTATGGATGTGTAAAGACCCTTGAAGTATATGTGAATATAAAGAATATCAAGCAAGAGTAGGGTGGAGATATTATCTCTGTATATGGCATTTTGGTATGGTATGGTATGGTAAATTCCACCCAACCTAAAGAATGCCTATATTGTGACCATTTTTAAGAAAGAGGAAAAGTCATGTGCAGGAATTACTAAGTCATTGCCCTACTCTCCATTGCCCAGAAGATCCTTGCTATCATCCTTTTGAGCCATTTCCCTCTTGCCAAAGATGTCCTTCCAGAATCCCATCTGGTTTCAGACCATTTCAGAGCACCACCAACAGGATTTTTGTTGCACAACAGATCTAAGAGAAGTGTAGAGAATACCACCAGCCATTATTTATGACATTTACTGACCTAATTAAGGCCTTTGATTCCATCAGTCATGAAGCATTATGGAAGGTGCTCTCTAGGTTTGGCTGTCCATTGAAGTTCATTCACGTTCTCAGGCTACTTCATGATGGGATGACCTCCACCATTCTCTGTAATGGGTTGGAAAGGGACCTTTTCACCATCCATACTGGTGTTAAGCAGGGCTGTGTTATTGCCCCAACCCTTTTTCCCATCTATCTTGCCATGATCTTGATTCTTTTTCATGACTGTCTTTCTTTTGGAATTGGGATTGAGCATTGCATGGATGGCGAGCTCTTCAATCTGCAGACTCTTCATTCTAAAACTAAGGTCACCAGGACTGGTATTATTGACCTTCAGTCTGCTGACGACTGTGCTACCCTCACACACACTGAGGCTGACTTGCAGTCCACCCTAGATCTTTTCTCAGGTGCCTATCGTAGCCTGGGACTTTCCCTCGACACTGGGAAGACTAAGGTGCTCCACCAGCCTGCCCCAGCACAAGTTGCCCCCCTTCTCCCACAAACTGTCATAGAAAATTCCTGGAAAACGTTGAGCATTTCTTTTACTGGGGTAGCCACCTTTCCCAGACAGCCAATCTTGATGTAGAGATTGAACACAGGATCCATTGTGCCAGCACATCCTTTACCATGTTGCTTCATCGTGTCATTATTGATAGAGATCTGCGGATGGAAACTAAGACCCTGGTCTACAATGCAGTAGTTATCCCCACTCTTCTTTATGGGTGCGAGACATGGGTGATGTACTGAAGCCATCCTAAGCATCTGGAGTGATACCAACTGCGCTGCCTTAGGAAGATTCTTCATATCACCTGAGAAGATCACCACACCAGTGCCAGCATTCTCTTTGCAGCTAACATCACCAGTGTTGAGGCGAAGATTATGAAACATTAACTTCGCTGGGCTGGCTATTGTGTGCTGATGGCTGATACTTGTCTTCTGAAGCAAGTCCTCTTTTCTCAACTTAGTCATGGTAAGAGGACCTACGGGGGACAGAGGAAATGCTACAAGGACACCCTGAAAGTATATCTTAAGAAGGGAGGCATTGACCCCATGAATTGGGAAGAGCTGGCTGGCAATAAACTGCAATGGCATTGCATCATATATCAAGCCTCAGCCCATTTTGAAGAGGCTGAGAAACGGCGGAGGAGGAAAGAAAATGTACAGCATCCTGGCCAACAGTTTTGCTCTCTCCAAGCAACCACCTCTCATGTATGTGGAAAAACCTGTAGAGCATGAATTGGACTCCTCAGCCATCTTAAGTTAACCAATGACTTTTTTCCCCTGGCAGACATCAACCTCGAATTTAGGGATAACCACTGCTACCGCCGAATATGTCATACATAAATTTGCACCCACTGTAGGCCCATTCCCACTAGCAGAGCAATGTAAAGAGGCATTAGTGAAAATGAGAATCGGGTGCTTGAATTGCAGGTACCCTGTGCACAGTATATATAATTTAAAAAATTGAATTTTAAAATAATGAATGCAAAAATCTACAGACAGTTCAACAATCTTATTAAATTAAAAAGCAATATATTAAAGGCTGTTTGGCCAACATGAAGGAAAAACTGGCAAAAACTTAAGTATTTAGAAAGTTAGCAAAGCAGATATTTTTTGTTTTCCTTAGAATATTTTATCTTCAATCATTAATTAATATTCAAAATTCCACTCAGCATAACCCACAAGGTTGGGAAAGCCATCTTACATCATTCAATTTTTCTTAGAAAAGATTTTTAAATTTTTTTAAACCTTTTTTGGTGCAGCAAGGGACATAGGGAAGGGAGAATGCTTTCAAGGGAGTAGGCCAGGAGCCTGGAAAAGAGGACTCCTAGGGTATAGTCCCAGCTCTGTCACAGATTTATGCTGCAATTCTTCAAACACTTATACATGTGCTTGAATTCATGCACCTGAATAGTTCTACTGAACTCAACAGGTCATATCTTTGGCAGGTGTAAGTCAGCGTAGCTCCATTAAAGTCTATGGACCTATGCCAATTTACACCAACCAAAGATCTCACATGATTAAAGTTAAGTATGTGTGTAAATCTTTGCAGGATCAGGACTTCACTCTGTAACAGTGGCCAAAATATTTAATCTGTCCTCACCTTTAAAATGGGGATAATTTTACTTACAAGCCTCATAGGGATGTTATAAGGCTTAATATTTATACAGCACTTTGAGATTACTGGATGATGCACACTCATAGAAAGAAAAAAGTATTTTAAAAAAGATATTAGCCTTTGCCATTCACAGTCTTTCACTTCCTTGAGCAAGTGTTAGGAGGGATGAAATGGCAGAGCACTTAACACAAAGGGAAGGAAATGCCTTGCATTACTCAATAGCCAGCCAATCATGATGTGGCATTGACTAGCTCAAATGGAGGCTATATCTAGTCTGTTTTGGTCAAAAGGTTGGGAATTGCATGATGAGGTAAGTGTCAAGGGTGAGGGTGTAAAGCGGGAAACATGATGAAATTTTGACAAGAATGCAGAGGGATATCTGCTCTGATCTCTACCTCAGAAAACAAAGAGAATATTTACCTTTGAAGGATTGAATTAAGGACACTTGAAATGCATAGGGCTACAAGGATTACCAGAGTGAAGGGGCAGCCATGCCTGCCAATGAATAATGAACTTGTTTGTGTCTTATAAAATAATCGCTGCTCACCTCTGTCCCCTTAATATCTAAACAATATCGACCTGCTGGTGGTGCCTTCATGCTTATGTTTTTCATTCTCAAGGTGAGCTTACATAAGGTGACCATATTTTCCTATGCTGAATACGGAACACCTGGTAAAATTACTGGTATTCAAGTAAGTTCAACGGCAATCAATCAGAACTATGCAGTACAAACATTCAAATTAACTGAGCCCCTGTTAAGAAATACTGCGTAGCTGAATTCTTTTTAATTACTTTCTTATCTTTAAGGCTTTAGGGTTCGCACGGGGAGGGGTAACACACATACCCCTTCCCTCCTTCCCCCCCACACAGGGAGAGTTGACACACAAACTCCCATACACCTCTCTCACTCGGGGGGGTGACCGACCAACCCGACACCCCTCACCCCCGGCCTGGCGCTCTCCACCCTCCATGCCTGGCTGGGCCTCCAGCACAGACCTGCCTCCCCTGGTACCTGGTGCTGCATCTTCCCAAGGCAACATATTGGGGGCGGGGGGGAATGCAGGGTCATATGTCCTCCCTCCCAGATTTCTGCCAGGGTTCACACCAGAATATGGCCAGCAGCAGTCTTTCGGCACTATGTGGGAGGGAAAGGACAGAAGCTGCTTCCAGCCACGGGGGGTGAGGGGGGGAAGGGGGAGGAGAGGGATGATCTGGCCCATGTCTTTGCAGAGTTCATCTCTTCTCCCTCTCCCCTTCTCCCTCCCTCCTCCATGTGGCTGGAAGCCGCTTGTCCTTTCCTAGTGTTGAAAGGCAGCTAACACCTCCAGACTGTTGCATAACCAACATAACCCAGCCGTCTGGCTACAGCACAGGCAGGAAGGGGTTAAGCCCTGAAGATGCATTGTGCACCAGGGCCCAGGGAAGATAGAAAATATGGGACAATTTGCTGGTTTTTAAGAAAAAGTCAGGACACCTGCAGCAGGGCTTAAATATGGGACTGTCTCTTTTAAAAAGGGACATCTGGTCACTCTACGCTTACACGGCAATTAATAACCCGCGGCTGGCCCGAGTCATCTGACTGGGGCTCTCAGGAGCTGTTTCACTGTAGTGTAGACTTACAGGCACAGGCTGCAATCCGAGCTCTGGGAATCTTCCACCTCACAGGGTCCTAGAGCCCAGGCTACAGCCTAAGACTGGAAGTCTACACAGAAATGAAACAGCCCCACAAGCCCAAGTCAGCTGGCATTGGCCAGCCATGGGTTTTTAATTGCAGTGTAGACATACGCTTAGAGGCACAGTTTTGGACCTCCTGTTCCCTATGCCAACATGCCTGGGAAACTGACATAATGTCTCAACTAGCTACCAGTGCGACTGAGACGTGCTTCCAGTTGGCAACCTGTCCTCTGAAACAAAGTGAAAACTTTAATTTGTTAAGTGTAAATCACCTGGTGGAGGAAAAAATTAAAATCCAGCAACCAAACCCTCCCATCTTGACTCTACATTGGGTGCTTTAATCTTGGCTTGGGGTCTGAGAAGCTCAGTGATGACTCTGAAGATCAGTGAAGTGAAAAAAATGACTGGAAAAAGCTTGCTCTTTGAACTGAGAGACCATGGTATAATGCATACTGGAAAAAGCACAGAAGTATTGCCCAATCAATGCAACTGCATTTTCACACCCAGTTAGAAGAAATGGAAACCTGTACTAAACAATGCTGCTTTGCACAAGTCCAATTACCCTAAATGATAAATTGCCTAATTATTTCAGCTCTGCAGTCTTTTCCACATACTTTATCCCTTTCTTCATAGTCACTGTCTGCAGAGCAAGAACATTTGACTTTTACTAATTAGTGAGAGGGAAAGATGCAAGACATTTAAAGGAAAGTGAATTTACTAAATCTATCTTATAGTGATTCTTTTCCCATCAAGGAAAAAAAATCTTAATAATTTATTTAAAAGCCGCTTTGCTGGAAGCAAATTTTCTCCCTGAACACTCCATAACATCAAAATATTTACCTTTTGTTTTTCCATTCCCTGGGAAACTAACGGATTAAAACACAAGGTTAGATTAACACCTTGACATTAGCTGTAAGGTTCTCTATTTCTCAGGCTATTAAATCTTGGCTCCTGACTGCATAAAACCTTCATCATATTGTACCTTCAATGCATACAAAATTGATGCATAAAAAAGTGGAGCTACTGAAAGGTTTCTTTTTATATCCCTTCCACACCCCTCCCCCTGTCGTTTATTTAAATCAAGAGCAATGAGGGGTGAGAGATAATGGACTACAGCTCTGAACTTTTTTGATGATACACAATTTGTCTTTTTTGGACCGCAAACATGTCTAACACGAAGAAAGGTGTTAAGCTCATTCAATTCCTGTTCCCAAAGTGATATGTGTGTCAATATCATTTTAACTTCTTCCTTTTTTGACCTAAGGAAATGTTACACATTACTGGAAAATATTACCTTTGTACCTTTTTTTCTATTCATTAACAAAAGTACCCTTGAAATTCAATTTCTCTCTCATTTTCATGTAAACCCAGAAAGTTTTACCTAGAACACAATCGTGTTGTTTTCTAGGATATTAAAATGTGAATTTGGTGCTGGTGAAAATTGCTGGTTCGACAGCCCTGAAGAATTAATTATTCTGTTCACAGAACGCATTCCACATGTGCAGAGGCAGCAGGAGCTTTCCTTCCCTGTCCTTGTCATATACCTCACGGTAGCCAGGAGAGATAACCTATAGGAGTGAAATAGAAACCTAATTCCAAGTGCATTCAATCTGTGGCTCCCCTAACAACATTGCCAGTCCTGGTACCAGTTTTAAAATGGATTCAGACACTTGTCCATACATGGATAGAGACACATAGCTTGACACATAGCATCGCACCAGAGACGTTGAATAGTAACTACCCTCAATCTCTATTGACCTAGGCCCTTAGGCCCTCTCTCAGCTGCTGATATAGGGGTGATAGTCTTCATATCCTATTAACAATCATCCAAATCACACACACACATTTTGGGAAAGTGGTCTAAATTTTCAAAAAATGACTAATCTCAGCATCTCAATTTTTGGTTGCCCCATCTGAGACACCATAAAAGGGCCTAATTTTCTGCCCTCCAAAAATTAGGCCTCTGTTAGGTGTCTCAAATTTGGCCCCCAATAAATCTAGGCATCCAATATCACTAGTCATTTTTTGGCAATTTATGCCATTAATTTTTTTTGTTAGTAATGCTAGTGAAAATCCATGTTCTTCAAGTCTTTGTTCTAATAAACTATTAATCAGTGTGAAACAAAATAGTATTAAACAGCTTGCACGCTGAGGGTTTTTTTTTCATTTCCCTGACTTCCTCCCAACACCATTCCCTTTTGTCCCATTTTAATAGAGATATGTTTTGCCATACCACAGGAAGAACCCTAAACAAATACTCCACTTATAGACAGAAGAAAAGAAAATCCTAAACACTGAATCACAATTGTTTCTTTAATCCAACATTAAAAAGGCATTTTAGGATGGAACACGCAATACCAAAGCTTCCTGCAGTGTAGCATTATTGCATGAGTAAATTGTTAGAAATTGAAAATTAGGTGGGGTCAGGGAGGGCAACATGGGAAGGTCACAGGAAGTTCACCCCATTAAGGTACTGCTTTACATAATCATGAAATGCAAACTAGTTTCCATTCCTTCTGGCAGCTGATCAGTAGGCCTTCACTTTGTACAAGTATTGACAAATAAATGGTCTGGTTGTTTTCTGTTAATACTACCTAATTTATGTACATACCTGGAGGAAAAATTCCATTTTGACCTAACACTCAAACCAGCTAGGATCATTTTTTAAGTTGCTAACACATTAAACAGGAGTTTAATTCCATCATGGTATGCTTCTGGGGATTTAATATTTCTTAACAAAATATAATCATCAGCCCAGCTTTTAGACTCTGGAAGTATAAAATAGGTAATTTAGGATTCTGTGCTGGACTTTTAGATTACAGAGTTCTCCTTTTCTTCCCTATAGCTCATTCACATACAGACACATATAGATTATTTACTGGTTACATATGTTACTTGAATTCTCCCCTTCCACTAGGAGAGCCCTTACTGAGAGAAGAGGTACCTGTTTCTCTGGAGTCTCAAAAACCCAAGGTTGTCTTAGTCAGGAAAGGAGCTACTTGTATCAAGATCTCCTCTTAATTTTTATTGCTGAGGCTTGAAGACATCTCAGGATAATAAGGATTGATGGTAATGCATAAAGCAGACTACAATGCTGCATCTGAAGAACTATTGATCCCCTGAGAAATCTTGTGGCTAATTTGGGGAAGAGGAGAGGATGCTGTTGTTCCAAGTGGAAGCAAATTAACATCTAAATTGAGAAGTTACATTTTTGCTGCTATTGTTTAGTTTGGTTAGTGCTCCCCAGGAGATATGTGCTATCCTGACGAATTCTATTTCCAGTTAATGTTGAGCTTTTGGAATATAGTCTGGGTTCCATACAAAGAGAGGTATCATACAAAGCTCTTCCTCTCTTGTTGATTTTGAATACCGATGTTCCAGATTTCTTTAACTTCCTATATTCTAGTTTCTGTAGGTAATAAACATGGCTGAGCCACTCTTCTTTTGGGTAAGGGCCCTATCCTTTCACTCCAATTTACTTACTTTGCATCACAAGTCACATGACCTGCATTGCAGGGTTGAACCTAGTTACTACACATAGGACCTCATGCTTCTGGAAAGACTGCTGTTGGGAGACACTCTGCACCCAGACAAGATAATCCCATTCTATAAGCATCAATACAATATGGACAAAACTACATCTCATCACATATGGCTTCCCTGGCAGGGCTAGTACCTTACAACCATTCCAAGGCCTATTAAAGATGTAGGAGTCACAGTCAGCCAGATAAGGAAATTTATTGTGGCTCCAGCTTGTCTCCTCATCTCCCTATGCCCACCTGTCAAGTGAAACTCTGAGCATCTACCTGCCCTGCTCCTTTCCAAATTCTAGTTTATCTGTTCTCAATCTCCCCTGGTCATCAGTGTGGACAAGGGTTTCCCTCCAGTCAGGCTCTCTCCTTACTCCACCTGCTGTGATGTGTGCTCTGCAAATAATCTGGTCTATCAGCAGATACAAAAGAGAAACAAAACACTGATATTGTTGTGGGTTTGGTTTACTCAGTCTATGATGGAAGTATATTGATTACCATATATAGCAAAATGGTGGACAGGAGAAATGGGGATAGAGAGTCCAACTCTCACTTGATGAAGCTAATTTTTTTTTAGCCTGAGAGAAAAATACATCAATTTTCACTCCTCCAAGAAAAGTCTGAAGTGGGGGAGGATTCTTTCCGTTCCTTCCCTTTTCAGCTAATCTAGGTAATCAAATTTATGAATTCCTAGGGTATCCATTATCCTAGAGGTTGCATGATTGCAATGTAGCCCATTCTATCTAAATTCCATGTCACTGGAATAATTAATTCTTTAACATCAACATCATTTGTAGTGATGCTGGTTAACTATTCTGATGTCAAAATGCCAGGAAAATCAAGGGGTCAAAAATTAATCTCTCAACGGCATATATTATCCAAGGCCCTCTTTAGTATACCAAGCCACATGTGGAATTGCAAGCAACAGATAAGATTAGATTTCATAGGAAAGAGACGGATCAGTCTGTGTAATTAGCTTGGAAAAGAATATACACATTTATTAGAAAAAAATTATAGTCTCAAAAGCCTCTGGCCAATAAAATAACCTTGAAAAATGAGGGCACTGGTCATGTCAACAGTTTCACTCCAGACCACCCTCCCTATTCATGGTGCTGCCCCAGTGGTCAAGTGAATTTCTCATATGCAGGCTGTCTTTGCGGTAAGGTTCCTAGAACAGTCAAAGAGATAGAAGAATGCATAGCTCCTGCTGGGGATTTAAGGTACTGACTATGTTTATATAAACTAATAATATACTCTTAAAAAACACTTCTAAAATTCCTCCTGATTTAGCAATTAACCAATGTATGTCTTCGCAAGTCTAGTCTGAAATACTAAATAGACTGGAGAGTTCCGGAAACAGCAAGGATTTATGGTCCAGGAGTACTTATCTGGAGTGCAGGTGTGGAGGAAGGTGGTAACTACTGACACCTGCCAGTCAAAAATCATTTCATACATGTAACTCCTAACAGAATACATCGTATCTATCTAGGGTACTTATCTGGCCCTCATTACTGTAGTATATGAGCACTTCGGAAGGTTTTTTAAATTGTATTTATCCTCACAACAGCCTTGTGATGTAGCAAAGTATTATTATCATCATCCTCATTTTACAGATGGGGAACTAAGGCACAGAAAGACTAAGTGACTTGCCCAAGATCACACTGGTAACTGAACCTGGATTTCCCCAAAATCCTTCCTCTCTAGAAGCTGACTGTGACAGCAAGTCCACACTCTACACACTGTTGCAATAATCTTTATGCACAGTATGCCTTGTGAGATTTCATCTGAAAACTCATAATTTACTGGTCAATATAGTCCTGATAAAATGTGTGTGGCAATGTTGTATATGAAGTTAGAAGATTTCCTTGTATGTTATTAACACATGTTCCAAACCACAGCAGATGTTGTCTCAAACAAAGGAATGTGTGCTCTGCTTAATTTGCATTTAAGCAGTAAACAGAGTCATGAAGCAGGAAGGATTGACAAAGAAATCTCAGACAGGTGAGGAAAAAGCACCAGGGTACATCCTTCTCCTTAGACTTTTTGTCTCCAGAATCTCAGCTGGAAATTTTTTACAAGAGGAGGGCTGACACTATTAAAAGAGGGACAAACACCCCAAGGCACCCCTCTTCCCTCTCTCCCTCTGTCCATCAATTCATTTCACCAGAAGGGACGAAGGTAGCAGCCATTGAACTGGAGAAGGGGTCCTGGCCTAAGAAGTTTGATCAGTAAGATTGCTAATAGCATACAGTGAGAGAAATTGCTTGAATTTGATATAGTTTGTTAAGTAGGCACCAGTACCATTTTAACTTTATTTTCTTGTAACCATTTCTGACTTTTATGCCTCAGAACTTGTACACACTTAAAATCTCTCTCGTTGTAGTTAATAAACTTGTTTTTATCTAATCCAGTGTGTTTAAATGGAAGTGTCTGGGAAACTCCATTTGGGGTAACAAGATATGTGCATATTATTTCTTTTAATAAAACAAACTTTATATAAGCTTGCATTGTCCAGGAGGGGGCTGACCAGTACAGGAAATACATTTTTGGGAAAGATCTTGGATTGTGGGGGTGTTGAGGTCACCCTGCAATATAACCCAAGCTGCTTAGAGCCAAGATATGACTGGCTGGCTGGAGGGCACACACAGAGGTAGGTAGGAGTGCTTGCATGCTGGAGGCTGTCTGTAAGCAGTCGAAACTGGAGGCTACAGCAGCAACGCAGTGTAAAGGGAACCCCAGGGTTAGAGGGCAGGGGTGACACAGCTACTCATTAGCCTGGATTGTGCCCTGGTATATCACAATGACAGAGTGTAGAAACAGCAAGGAAAGATGTATTTTCTTCCCCTGCTCTGGCAATCATCATACAGCAAATATAAAGGTATCTAGAGACACAGATTAACATTTAATTATCCAATGACCTTACCAGGAATGCAGAAATAGGCTCTTGTTTATTGTGGTCTAAGGATTTTACTGGGTTTTTGTTTTTAAGTAACAAAGCTGCTTACTGGCACCTGATGCTCATGTGAACGAGGTGCTGCTCTGAAACATCCTCTCCTTGCACTAACAACAAAATCAAAGTGGGCCTTTTCTTTGACAAAGTTGACAGCAAAATGATTCTTGCTGGTTCTGCTTATTTTGTGTGCATTTCTGTATAAAATAGTGTCCCTCATCTGTGGAATTCTTCTTCCAAAGCCTATTTATGATACAGGCTCTTTTGACAAACGCAAGTCTTCACCCTCAGCATATTTGCTCAGCAAAGCTTAGTCTCTGTAGTTGCAAGTTTCGGAGTGTAAAGTGCCTTGAGATACAGCATGAAACGCACCAGATACATGCAAATTGTTGTGGGTAATTCCCTGACAGTGACATTTCTGTGACTTTCACTTCTTGTTTTCGCTAATACTCGGAGAAAGCAGCCTGTCTACTAAAGAGATTCACTGCATAAACAGCTTAAAATATAAAGTATTTCATTAGCAAAATGACACCATAATAAATACTTTTTTCCTCTCACTGCTCCCTGGAAACTTTATGGAAGGGAAGAATTTTAAGTTGGTAAAGACGCCTTTGTAATAAGACAAAAATATAATATCAAGCAGTATTTAGTTAGATTGCTACAATAGCAGGAAGGGAGTTCAAGGCAAAGGGCAAAATCAGCTGGTGCCTATCAGCTTAGCTCCAGTTAAGTCAATGGAGCTATGCTGATTTACACGAGATAAGGATCTGGCCCCAAAGTTTGCAAGTTAGGCAATAAAAGAAAGCCTAGCTTGTGTCCAAATTATTTCATGAATTACTATAGCAAGTTCACGACCTGCAAAAGAGTGGCTATGTATCAATCCAGTCCAGCTCCTGGCTAATTTACAACTCACCATTCAAAGCATTGTTGATTTATAACAACAATTAAGCAGTACCATTTTATAAATGAAATGATGATGTGTAATAATGTAGAGTAGGCACAAATCAACGCCAATGAAAAGCAATAAATGCAATTTAAACATAGGAACGGCCAACATTTTTTTGTTTGATATGCCAGAGCAACAGAAGAGCAAATGTTTATGGGACAGAGTTTTTTCCTTTAAAAACATTCCTCCAAACTGCCTTTAAGCAGCAAGCTAAAATCCCAAGACCTTGAGTTTCTTTAAGATTTGTGGGGTTACAACAGAAAGGAACGACTGTTTTGTAGTTAAGACATTGGACTGTGAATCAGGAGATGTAGATTCAGTTCCTGGCTCTTCTTGTGTGACTTTGGGCAAGTCATTGAGGGTATGTCTACACTGCAATGAAAAACCTGTGGCTGGCTCGATCCAGTTGACGCGGGCTGACAGCAGGGCTTGGGCTAGGGGGCTGTTTAGTGGTGATATAGACATTTGGGCCCAGGCTGGAGCCTGGGGTCTAGGGCCCTGCGATGTGGGAAGGTCCCAGAGCTTGAGCTGCAGCCTGAGCCCAAACTCCTACACAGCAATAAAACAGCCTTGCAGCCCGAGACAGCTGGCACAGGCCAGCCGCAGGTGTGTAACTGCAGTTTAGACATACCCATAGTATCTCTACTTCTCATCCTTAAAACAGGCATAATTCCTTTCTTCCTCCCTTTGTCTGTCTTACCTATTACATTCAAACTATAAGCATTTTGGGGGCAGGGACTGTCTCTTATTATGTTTAAATACATGCTTAGTGCAACGGGGCCCTAGTTTTGGTTGGGGTTTCTAGGTATGTCAATAAATAGTAGTAATATACTGTATATTATTTAAAAACTAGAATGGAAGACCCCCAAGGACTCCGTTTCCATATTTAATATTTTCCATTAATATTTGCTCTTCATTTTTAAAATACATTTACATTTGCTTCCTTATTCCTCCCAACCTCATGTTCTCCCTCATGTTTGTCTGGCCCTAACAATGTTCACAGGCAACTAGCGACAAGAATGAATGAGCTGTTATTCAGGTAGAGCTTCACCATAGCCCTCCTAGCTAGTATCAGCCCACTGAGGACTTAATCATTAATACAGTATTCAATTTTTTTCAGTTTATTTCAGCATGGTTCTAGGATCAGCATCAGGTCCTTACTTACACTAGCCATACACAGTGCTTTATATCATCAGAAATGCATATCAACATGAGTCAGTTGATCTCCATAAGATCTCTGTGAGGCAGGTAGGTACATAATTCTTGTCCATATTTTACATGTTAAATTGAGAATCAGAAAGGTGATGTGTTTTGACTGAGGCCGCACAGTGAGACATTTTTTCAACCAGGATCAGAACTCAGAAGGTTTCTTGCTCCCAGTTCCAGCCCCAATCCACTAGATTATGCTTTCTCCCTAAGATTAAGGTATAGGCACAAAAATACATTCCTAGCACCTCTTTTGGCTCTCTTCACCCTCTGAAGGGTGAACTGTACAGATTCCAGCTCCTACCCTTCCCCCCGCCCCCAAGTTAGATTAATCACCTGATGATCTGCGTTGGATTTAAAGATTAAAGGGTGAACTGACATTGCTCATTTAAGAAAACAAGACCTTTTGTCTTTTGTACAGATGGGTTTAAATGGAAAGGGACAAATAGGAAGTGAAATGAAAGGCAGTAGCAAAACTGCACCTGTATCCCTCTCCCTCAGCTCTTTCCCTCATGTCTTCCTAGACTGTAAGGTCTTCAAGACAGAACTGGCAAAGGATTCTGAATGGCTGAGAGGAATGGTTACAGAGCACATGTACAAACCCAGAAGGGGCCCGAGTGTAGCAAAAGAGAAAGAACAGAGTATGGAGTGGAGAGGAGTGGAGGTGAAGGAGGAATTGTTACTCCAACCCACTACATGCACTGTTTTCTGAGGGAAACGGACAGAGCAGCCCCATCCTAAGGCTGTCTTCCCTGGCAAGCTGCTCCGCAAGGCTTACTACAGCCCAGGTTAGTGGTAGCTTCTGCATTCACTGTGCAAGGGGGATAGACAAAGGGCCTACACAGGGGATAGGGAGCTCATGGCTCTTCAGGTCTGAACCCAGGAGCCACCAAGGAACTGCTCTGTTCCCCTCTTTCTGCCAGCCTCATTCTCATTAGCCTAGGTCAGGCTGGCATAAAGCCCCTGAGTGTGGGGGTAAGGGATGTGGGTGCCTCTTACTCCCGGGTCAGAAGGGCCAGGATTGAAAGGGCTATATGACAGGCCCACTCAGCTGGATCCCACAATGCTCTAGAAACACTAGTAAATGACTGTATTAACTACTCCTATCTATGCATAAATCACTTTGTTCACCACTGAACGGCAGCCATCTCTGGGATATAATGCAGCAGGTGTTTTATGATCAGACTGTAACTCTACACCACAGTTTAGGGCAATAAAAATATAACTGTACAATGCAACTGAAATTGCTGGGGGAAATGAGTAGGCATACTGCAATTACCTGACTATAAATTTGGCTGGACAGGACACAGTGTAACCGTTTAACATGTGTGCATCTATGAATAAGTACAGACTTCTATTTATATACTGGTCAGATGCAACCTGGCCAGCTGCACCCATCTTGCCTGTTCTGTTCCACTGATGTTCTTCTATCATGATCTTTAAATTGCAAAGCACCTTGATTAAAGGTAAGAGCTAAGCTGAAATGTTAAGCATCATTCAACTGCTATAACCTCTTCAGGTTTCTTAGTGACTTTGAGATCAGGGAGCCTTTGGGTCACATACTTCTCCCTCCATCCCCCAACATGATACATCAATACATTCCCATTTCTAAAACAGTTTCTTCCCCCATAACTTTTCAAATCATCTGTGAGGATTTTATTTTTTAGGCTAAATGTGGTTAATTACAGTGCTAATAGGATTGAACTGCTATACCCTCTTCCTGACCCTGAAGTGAATTCCTGGATCAGGGATCCTCTAATACATTAAAAAGATTAATTGTGGTTAATGTTGGTAGTAATAGGAAACCTTATGACAGGGGGCCTGCAGACTGGAAGCATGAACTTCTTGGTATTGAAGAGGACAGCTGAATGACTACAGTTCTGTTCCTCTTCTCCATTGTCATACAGCCATATATATGTCATCGGTAGCTAAAACTGAACATCAGTGAAGTAACAGGGGAAAGGCTCTGCAAGGGGCTACTGATAACTGTGCATATATTGCCTTGGTATCCAGACTGATGTCCACTATGAAATAAAGATAAGGCCATCAATCCCATTACGCGTATGACTGCATATTGAACCAACCATTTATTAAGCTGTTAAACCACCCAGTTAATCTTTGTGCCCACCATTCCCACCTCCTTCTTTATATTCTACTCTGCCATTACAGCCCTAGTGATAGAGCTTTCTCCAAATACCACAAAGATAGAGCTATAATGAAAATAAATTTGTAATAAGGACAAAAGTCAAATTACTCCTTTGAACCTAACAATAATAGAAGCTCAGAGACCACAGAAAGACAGAAGTGAATCACACATTGTGTCACAATGCCTACATCTACTTACAATTATGTAGAAAAATATAATGTATTTGTGTATGTAGATGTGTGTGTGTGAGGAAAGAGAGAGTGTATGTATACACACACACTCTTACTTGTATATATTTCATTGGATCCTTTTGGATGTCACTTATTTTCTTAGACTGTTAGTTCCTTGGGAGGGCACAGACTATATTTTCTTATGTGTTAATATAATATCTAGCACAATAGATTATAATCCTGAAGTGCTCTGACTGCAACATAAACCAATAAATCATACCCACTGTAGGCCAAAGGGTGCCCTCAGTCACAACTTTGCCATCCCCAGTGTCATCAATGAAGTAAAACGGTTCTGAAGGCAGAATTTTCCCCTTGTACCTGAGTGAAAGGAGTAAGATGCTCCACTTGGAGTGCAACAGTACTAATAATAATCTAGAATTATAAACCGAGTTTTATAATTAGAACATAAGATGCCAGTGGCCTCTCAGTGGAGTAGCTCAGCTCATATGCACGAAACACGTGATTTTGCTGAGGAGAAAGCCTTGTGGATCAGGTTGATGAATGCTTGTATTTCACTGCTATCACTTATATATACAGCCTTACAGCAAAAGGAATCTTTCAAAAACTTGGGAATATACTGCTTAGAGGTAGAATTGCCACTCAAAGAATGTTTTGCATAAGGGAAAGATTGAGGCAAATTTTCAAAGTATTCTGAGCCTGGCCTTTACTTTTGCACAACCAGAGCTGCGTAAAATTGGTAAATTTTAATCATGTACATTTTTGCATATTCTAAAACTTGGATTTGCACGTAAATAAGCTGCTCAGATATCTAATTACTCAATTTGCATGCACAAATGGTGCAAAGGTGAGTTTTGGGGTGCATAAGAAATAAGCAACCCAAAATTGCATGATCAAAGATTTGAGCATGCAAATTCATCAGCTGAAATGAAGAAGGCTGTATCTAGTGTTATTTTTGTCCCACCAAAGTCCTGACTCATTAAAAAGCTCATGAAAAACAATGACAAAGACAAATGCAGACACTAGATGCTGCACACTATCTTATTAACAACTAGAGCAGAGAATTCAAGAGATCAGAATGTCTGGTATACCGTGTTTCCATTGACTGTAGCCAAGGAAAAGTGGACTTTGGACTTGGCTTTGCAGGTACTGGAAGTGAAGAAGGTATCAATATAAAATGTTTGGTTTTAAAATAAAGAGGTATTTGTATTTTTTAAGTCTACACACAGATTCTCTTACTAATTTGGGATGAATTCAACTTATTAATATTTTTAACTTTGAAGATCATTATTGAGGACAAAAATTTTGCTTATTAAAATTCAGAAAATAAAAATCTGCCATAACACTGACAAAACAAAACTGTAGGTGTGGGGAGGGAAGAAAACTTGAACTGTATAATTTTAGAGTCTGGCCACATTTGGGGGCTGTGAGGCATTGTACAATATTCTGCAAATTTTAAGTGTTCATTAAGAAAAAAGAGTTTGGGGCCAGATCCTCAGCTGGTGTAAATTGGAGTGGTTCCAATGGAACCACATCAATTTACATCAGCTGAGAATCTGCCTCTTTCTAGCTATCTTTTTTGGCTGCAAAAATTTATGCTGTAAACAGCTGTTGCTGCCCTGTAAACTCGTTTGTCAGACAAATGTCTCTTCACAAACAACAAAATCAGCAAAGGTGGGACATTACTCCCTTCAAAACGTTACTGGGCCCATATCACTGCTAAAATTATTAAGCATACAGGCAGTTTCTCTCTCATTTTCTTAAAAAAAAAAAGAAAAGAAAACCAAGATAATGGCATGCAAACAACTATATTAAGGTGTAGCGGGGTGGTCACCCGCTCCGGGCCTGAAAGGGTTACAGACAGCTCTGGGAGATGGCTGGGGTGGTAAGTCAAAGGTTAGGCTGATGGGGAAGGCAGCCTCAGCTGGGGCCATGCCCCAGTCAGGCCACAGCTGGCCCTATAAAAGGCTGTGAGCCAGGAGCTCTCTCTCTCGCTGTGGAGTGAGACAGGCCTGGCTGCTTGGGAGCTGAGTAAGGTACATAGAGTGGAGCAGGGCTAAGGGAAGGCTAGAGGAGCTGGGGGAGCTCCAGCCTGGAAACCCCCCAGGCTGCAGGTCTTGTTAAAGACCGGGAAGGGTACTGGGGTTGCAGAGGTGCAGCCCAGGGTAGGCAAAGGCATCAGGTTGAACCCCCACCCCCTTTGCCAATGATGAATGGCTTGCAGTCTGCCCCAGTGAGCGGGGGCTAGATGATGACTGGCAGTAGCCATAGACTGAGGTGAGGTGGGGACAGAGGGTGGGGAGACCCAGAGAGAGGGTATACTGCCAGGGGGCAGCACCAAAGATAAAGGGGCACTGGGGTCTGTGAGGGAAATGGGGGCCTGAGGCAAGTGGGACACTGGCCGGCAGAGGGCACTCTGGAGGCTGGAGAGCTAATTCCCAGGACGACCAGCAGGAGGCACCGCACCGGTGTGTCCCACCTCGCTACTAAGGTTTCACAGTTAAAACCACCCCTAAATAAATTAAATAAAAAAAATCAGGAACTTCTGATTCTGGCCCAGTAGCAACTTTCACTCATCCACACTGGATATATTTGGTGTGATAGAATGGGATATGTCTGTGTCAAATTGCAAACATTTTATATTGTAATCTCATTTTGTGTCAGGACCTACATTCATTTTGTTATGTGCTGAACACATGTCTAATCTCACCCAAGGCAAGGTTATTGAAATGCATTCCAGATAGCTGCCCTGTCCAGGAAAAGTACTTGACGCTGCTGAAGGATCATCACTGAGAAGCAGTCACAGAGCGATTGGGAGCCTTCCACTTTGATTCTCTCAACTACTGGTCCAAACTCATGGAACAATGGATTTTCTCCATAGGGGCACCAGCACAGCTGGTAGGTCTGCAGTTTCTCAGCCAGGGCACATGGCAAAAGGAAAGTGTCTATATTTACAAAGAGCTGCTGCTTTGAAGTACAGGGGTGCACCACTGCTACATGTAAGCCAGATGTGAAGGCAAGAGAGAAAGCAGGAGGGAATATGCCCAGCATGAATGCTGACAAACTTTGATTCACAAATGGGGTACCATGAGACTGGGTTGAGGGTGTGCCTCAAGCCTATTTCTTGTTTTCAAAGATCTATAATACACTAATGTTTTCTAGAGTAAAATGACTGTGTGGCTAAGAAATTCCTATGCTAAACCTGTGCTCCTTGCTTGCCTGAGGTCTCAGCCTGGTAGTATACCATAGAGATTCAGAGCTAGAAACAGTGAGTGGACACTATCTAGTCCCAGTGGATTTAGAAGCATGTAGAACCTGGTGGTTGGGTTCAGTCGCAACAGTCTGGCATCCATGTCATGTGTTTCCAGACCAGGTGGTGACATTTAGCATTTTGTTTTTCTTTTTAAATAGTTAACTGAATATAACTAAAACCCAGGAAATGCATACAGGACTGGAGCCAACAAAACTACCACCTGCACTAGAGGCTACAGTGGGAGGATACATTCACAGTGGATTAATAAAAAGAAAGAACAGGGTTCATTTAAATGTTACTCTTGGGACCTTAATTTTTGCACTCCCTGACTTTTTTTTATTTTAATGGTGCAATATTCACGTTGCTCTAATGTAGCTTTGTGCATGTAATTTACATTTTTAATATCTGCCTCGTGCCCAGGTCCATATTTCAAGGCAGGCACTCTGCTCACACTACTTACATTATGCAAAGAAGTCAATGAATCTACTCACATGTTTTACAGAGAACTCATCTATCTCCTGCAGCAGTTTTTCCTGGCACTCTGGGTTGGTGGCTAATAAGTAGGTGGCAAAGGAGAGGGCATTGGTGGTGGTCTCATACCCACCAATCAGGAAGATGAAGGCTTGGCCTACAATCTCATCCTCAGACAATGTCTTCTGAACCTTTTTAAGCAGGGCCTTGTCAGCAGGAGGCTTATGGTCCTGAATGGAAACGTCAGCTTGGTTGACTATGTCAAAGTGCTCCACACTGATGTAGTTAGTAGAGCTGCGGGCATCAAGTATCAACTGGAGGAAGTCTCTGCGCCTCTGTGAAATGCAAGATAAAAACATACGCTAAGAATGAATCAAAGTAATAACTAGGCATATGTGTTCAAAAATGATTGTGCGTGACCACTTCAGACACATTACAGGGACCTAATTTCCAGAGGGTGGGTATTTAACACTTTCTGGTAGTACCTATAATGGCATGTCCCAGCTGACCTACACCAGCACAGCTGTATTGCCAGTGAGTGTGCATGTGTGGGGTAGGGAGGGGGGGATGGAGGCATACTCTCTGCCCATTCCCCACCTACCTACTCTGAGAAGGGAGTAAGCAGGCATGTTGTTCCACTTATTCACATATGCCCAAACCTAAGGTCCAGATAGCCATACTAGGCATGTACAGGGGAGTTAGCTTATGCAGCCACTCAAGAGCACACTAAACCACAATCTAGGTCTCAGGGCAGATCTATCCACAGTTTTTGTATCAATTTAACTATACTGGTTATGCAACCCTCTAGGGTGGACTCCATTTTATTGGTATAAAAGTGCTTAAATTAGTATAACTTTGGTAATAAGTTGCACCACTATAAGCATCTCTATATGATATAGTTACATCAGTACAAAACATGTATGTATGTCTTGTTCATGCAAAATGCTTGTTGAACCATCCTTCTTTTACTAAAGCTACTTGCTTATGTCAGTTTGTGCCAGAAAAATGCCACAAGAACAGAACTATGCACAAGAGCAAGTTGACTCCAAGCCAGTTTGGACAGCAAATTTGGTAGGGCTTTTAAACGTAGCCCAAAAGGTTTGGATTGACTTTTGAGAGCGGGATATAATACTGCTGTACTGAATCTAAGCTATGAGGCCAGGAGATTCATTTTTCAATTCCTCAAATACCAACATAATGTATCATAGCACAGAAAGAACCCAGGGGTGACTGCAGTGCCAGGATCTGACATGCTGCAGCTTGAAAAGGAAAAGCAGGGATCAAGTGTTTCTTCAAAAGGATTAAATGGGCATTTATTTATTAATTAAAGAATAAACAAAAATATTTTGAATGATTTTCTTGCATCAGATGATACAGATAAAGAAGAAGCCAGAGAAAGGACAGGCTAGTGAGATAAGGGTAAGGAAGGAGCAATTAATTATATATATCAACAGACTTAATCAGATAATATTTTTACATGACATGGGAACAAGGAGCAGCAAGGGCCAAAAGGAGAAATATTTTATGTCCTGTGCTCTAGCTCTGCTGCCAGCAAACTGCAGAGAGAAACTGAAATTCAGAGTGTTTGGGTAAGGCAAGGGGGTAGCATGGAACCACTTCAAGTTCTCTTGTGAACCTCAGTCCATCAAATGAAAGCTTGTAATTACACATGTGAATTTGGTGCCCCTGAAAGCAAGAGGCTGGATTATAGAGGCCAGTGCCAGTTATGGTATACACAAGAACTGTGCGTACTGGCCGAGCTGATCTGCATTACACCCAGTGCCCTGCACGCATGGATTTCCCAGGGTGATGAAGCATGCAAAGCCATATTACTGTATATTGCACTCAGAAATGTGTCCCATCATTTACAACACCATCCTATGCCTAAATTTAGAAATGTGTTCTGCAGTCAAAATGAATGTACTCCTAGCAAAAAGCCTCTCATGTCTAACACATGAAGAAATAAAAGAGCTGTGATAAAAGAGCTGTTACTGGATAATATACCTTCTTTCCCAGCTGTCCCTGTGAACCGAATAATCAATATTTCTGCATACTTTAACTCTTCTCTGTATGGGAAAGACTGCATTTAACAGCCCTAGGAAGACTTCATTAACGTGAAAAGAAAAGGAGTATTTGTGGCACCTTAGAGACTAACAGATTTATTTGAGCATAAGCTTTCGTGAGCTATAGCTCATTTCACGGCTGCTACTCTGAAACCGTTCATTCACGTGATCATTCAACATTTGTTCTGGTAGTCAATGCATTGTGCAATAAAGAGTCCAGTTCTTAGTCCTGGTCTACACTTGAAATTTTTTCCTGTATACCTATTTCAATTAGGTGTGTGATACTGGTAAATGCCCTACGGTGTATGCAGTTGTACCTATATAAAGGTGATTTACACCAGTATAATTAATTCCCTTTCTTGCACAGGAATAGCTAGTTATATGGTATAAATTGTCTTTATACCAGTATAACTATGTCAGCACTAGAGGGGTTGTACTGCTGTGACTCTACCAGTAAATTTAAAGTGGTACAATTTTTCTAGTGTAGACAAGCCCTTAGTTTCAACCAGAGATATATTTTTGTGTAGTCTTGCAAAGCAACCCACTGGCTCCTGTTGTCTAAGAATTGTACTCACTTGTCAAGTCTGAACCTCAAATTTAGATTGTAAGTTCTTTGGGGCAGGAATTGTCCCTTACAATATGCTTGCCCACCATTTAGCAATATGAGGCCCTGATCTTGTTTGAGGCCCCTAGGCACTGCCAGAATAGTTGAAGTAATAATAATTATAATAAATAATAGAACAGGGTGAGCAAAGTTTAATTCACAAGAACATTTGTGCAAAACAAAATGAATTCTAGCACAAGTTAAATATTCACTAGTGTATTGTACTAAAACACTGCCATCGCAATTTTGACCATTTTGCATATAATATGGAAAAGGGACACATCTTCCTGTTTATGAACAGTATGTCATCCAATCAGAGAGGAGAAGCAAATAACTTCTAACTTATTTATACCATGAGATTGGCCCCATAACGCACAGGGACTATTAAAAGCCACTATTTATTGAACAATTCATAAAAAACTTAAGTTTATTTGCACACACTATTTGAATAAATGTGAAGAATGAATGCCACTGAAAAATCACATCTTTTTCATCGATAATTCATGAAGAGAACAAAGTGGTACATTTTAACAAATCCTCCACAGTACACATTTCATCCAGCTCTACTTTACACATCAATATAGAATGCAACATTAACAATCATCAGCCCAGCAAGAGAAAAGAGATTTCCATTTGGTAGGTTGGTTATTACCTATCACAGTGAGACATGCTTTTTTTTCTGGAATCACAAAGGTAGTAAAATCATCCTTCCCCAAAAAGCACAGCATGGTGACTGGGAAAAACATTGGCATAGAAACAAAAAAAGTTGGATTATTTGTCAGTTGCTGGAGGTGAGAAGAGGGAGTCTCTCAGGTACATTCACAGGAAAGAAAACGCACATTTTTCAGATTGACAACAGATCTGATATTGGAAGCATCACCACATGAAAACATTCTCTCGGCATCACATTTAGCTGCTGGCTTACTCTTCCCAATGGGAAGTTTCTTTGATTTTCCTGACAGGCAGCAGAAGCCAACAGAAGCTTCTATATTATATTCAATCTTTCTTAGTTACGTTATTCCCAAGTAAGATGGAGCTGCAATTGCCAGCAGCAAAACAAAGTCACGTCAATGAGATGGACTTCCATTTTTTATTTTTTTCCACACAAGGAAGCATCTATCATTAAACCAATGAAAGCTTCAGATTCAGTTACTGCTTAAAAGACTATAATTTGCATGTGGTTTGCAGGAGGGTAAATGTTCAACTTTGTGGATGACACTTTATTAAATATAATAAATAAATATAATATTATATATATAATATATAATATATATAATATAATAAATAAATATAATATTATTATAATATATAATACAAATATAATATAATAAATATAAATCTTTAATTAAAAGATACTTTATTAAATGCTTCCTGACACCACTGATCTGGGCCACATCATCCCTCTCATTAGTCTCCTTAAACATCACCTGGCCATGCAGAAAAATCACTCTGAATGGAACTAACCAGCTTTGTGCTACAGATGTGTAGCAGAAGAACAGATGGGTGCTGTACTGGGGAAGGCACGTCCAGCAGTATTTATCATTCTTTCTTCAATACTCACTTTTGAGCTTCACAGCTGTCAAAAGAACATAGAAATCTGTCCCTTGTGCACGCAATGTGTCATAATTCTTCTCCTCACGAGAATCAAGGGTCTTGGGCAGGGTCTCAAGCTCACTCAGCCTTGAACTGGGAAACTGCATTTTTGCATAACTTTTAAGTTAAGCCTATAGAACGACCTTTTAACTACTGAACCCTGGCTTTTGGGACCCAAATGGACCTCTTGGGTTACAGTTTTAGAAGGTGAAAAGGAAAGCTCACAGACAGCACCATCAGAAACATTTCCCATGGAATCTTCATTCAGAAGGATGCTTTCAACTGCAAGGATTTCTACAATTTTTTCTCACACATGTAATTCAATTTGGGTTTCAGGTTTGAATGAACTAAACAATACCAAAGCAAATTACACATGAAGCTGGTAGCCAGACTGGAAAATATAATTGGCGAAACTCTCCCAAGATCCTCTCACCAAAACTCTTGCCAACCCAAGCTCCACACACTCATGATGCCAAAATGAAATGCCACTAACAATAGACTACACCAGACCTTCACAGTATGATCATACCTCCTCTTTCCTGCATGCTTTGATTGGCAGTGAAATAACAAAATAGGTTGACAGTAAAATCTCATTAGGATACAGAGTTAACCCACTCATAAAATGAGGCAGTTCACATCTCTTTCAGGGATTGTTTCAGGCTCTCTGCAGATTCAGACACACATAACTATATTAGTTTGCATCCAGTTCACATTTTGAAAGCTAAATTTGGTACTTTGAGGGCCAGCCTCTTGGGGCCAGACCTTTGGCTGGAATAGCTTCACTGGCATCAGTAGAGCAGCGGAGAATAAAACTCTTATTTATTTTTAAATTGAAAGCTTTACTATGGAGCACAAAATGAAGCCCTCAAGGAAGAGTATCTGTCAAATTGAAACAAGATGGTCAAATCCAACTTCTGATTAAAAACACTAAGTTTCACATCAAAAACATGCAAACTCCAGCCTTCTGGGAAAAAATCCAGTCATCCCAATAAATCAGAGATTCTCTTCTTTCTATATGTTTTACACCAGAAATTGGAATTAATTGGAATGCTTGAGTTGACAGGTCCTAGATTTGCCCATCTGGGGGTTGAGGGCAGGGCACTCTCAGCGGAGGGCTCCCAACTCTGGAATTTAGTCCCCCTCTCAGTCCAAAAGAACCAGAGTTTGTTGAACTTCAAGGCAATTGCAAAATTTATCTTTTAACACAGGCCATCCTTAAAGTTATTGTTTGAGGGTGGCTGGGAATCTAGTTTGTTTGCATTCACTAACACTGGCTGGATGGCTTATTGTGGTGTTTTTATTGTAAACAAGTTGAGAGACTGATGATAGGCACATATTATAAAGGAATAAAGCTCCTACTTTTATGAAGTTTTTAATGCAAAAGGATAAATATCAGCCCAGGTTTATTTGAAAGATTCAAGAACATTTTGACAAACTTGGTCTGAGCATAGTGTTTGTCATGAAACCCCAGAGCAGGAAAGTTTTGTTATTTTGCACTTGCTTCAGATAATTTCATACAGCTCAAAATAAAAAGAGTTTAGTCAATTTCCCTGGCTCCAGAAATGTCACACTGATTATGCTCATTGTACTTACAGAGTGGTCAAACTAACTATGAATGTCCTTGTTTGTGGAGGGAGAATCCAGATTGATTCCCTTTTCTCTACAGAAAACAGATGCATCATTATGATAACTTGATCAGGATGTTACATTACCCTGAAGTCACAGCTACAGGAAACACTGGAAGAAACAGTTAGTGAACAGACAAGACAGTCAAATTCTTGGAGTCACCTGCAGACTTAGAGTCAGAGATGGAATCTCCTTTGTGAGGGTGATGACTCTTGCCTTTTTACCAATAAATAAATCAAGTGTTAAGCTAATGCCTAATGCCTAGTAAGATGCTATTTCATTGGCTGGATTAACCACCCACAAACAACTGGAGAGAGGAGCTATGTAGATAGCATTTACCCCATTGGGAACAAGGACATTTGGGTTCTATTCCAATCTCTGTCTTTGAACTACAATTAGCTTCAGTTCCCCCACTGTAAAAGGGGTATAATAATATACAGCTACCTTTACAGGGTATTGTGAGGCTTAAGTTAACTGAGATTTATAAAAACACTTAAAAACCTCACATGAAGGGGGAGAGAGAGAGATACATTAAATAGAGTTTAAGGCCATAATGGATCATTAGATCACCTAGTCTGACCTCCTGCATATCACAGACCATGGAATTTCACACAGTTATCCCTGTACTGAGCCCAACAACTTGTGTTTGACTACAGCATAACTTGTGTTTTTAACATCCTATATAGACACATAGAGAGAGAATATACTATTTCAGTGCATCTGGCAATGGAGTCACCCAATAACAGAAAAATCAGGCTGTTGAAAAATACGGAGCAATTTGTCTCTGCTAGTTTCCACTTAAAGGCAAAAGAATGGTTCAGAGGGAAGGTGACAGAGAAGAGTGCTCAGGTTTCCCCTCTTCACATTCCGAAGAACTTTGAATGGATGGGGGATCTCTCTTTCCATACAGAGAAATTAAAATACACCTTGTGGTCCACATTGCAAAAATCCAATGTTTGAAGGTGTGGGGGGCGGGGAAGGGAAGTGGTGCTACTATACTCCCAAGACTCACTCACCATGTCCAATCCCAGAAAATTCCTCACTTGGTTAATGATCCAGAGATTATTTAGCTGCTCACTTATCGAGCACAGCAGTGAAGCAAAATAAAATATAGAAACGTCAGTACAGTATACAGGCAAGTGCCAGCCTGTATTAGAGGTATTCAGAGTCTACAGAGAAAATCATGTCATTCCCAAGATCTTCCACACAGTTCAGAGATGAAAATAAATTTGAATTTTAGATTCAGTTGCTAATGAATGAAGACGATTTAGAGAGCTATTTCAAGCTGAGACAAGTTTAAAACAGGTCCTTATAGTTCCTCCAGGATGAGCTGTTGCGTATGAACCACAAAGCTTCTAGTTACAGGCTTGATTGAGGCAACACGTAGAATAAAGAAACAGGACAATTCTAGCTACTGAATTCTGCTCAATACCATGTTTTTTTATTTCTCGATGAAGCTACTCCACAGTTTTCTAAAGTGTAACCTTAGGTTTAAATTTCTTGACTTTGAGACTTTTTTTTTTAAAACTACAACATTCTTTATTTCTCTGCACCACCATCACCACTTAAGTTCTTGATACATATTTACAACCATAATGCACTTAAGCAAGGTTATTTTTTCTGGAAGTAATAAAATGCTCATACTTGCTGTCTGGGCAATTCCAAGAACAGTTCATGCTACAGTTTATGATCCATGGCATCAGGTGGACATCCCAAAAGAGCACTTTATCATTCCAGAAAGGGACAAGCAGGGGAATCCATATAAAAACAGTATAATGGGGAGTAACAAAATATCACAATAGAACTTCCTGTGAATAAATTAGCTACACCCAGGGCTCATCTACTCACCACAGCAAAGCACGCCAGAGGGGTGTGATTTGTAAAGCACTCTAACATGTTGGACTCTAACTGCACCCTGTAAACTCTGCTGGCACACTCTAAAAGGTGTAAACAAGGTAAAAAAGGTCTTTACTTGGGGTAAACAGTCTATTTGGAGCTTGTCTACACTGTGTCATCTACATTAACGCTAACTAGATACCTTTTTGAGCTAGTGCTCTACAAATCGCACCCCTCTAATGCGCTTTGCCAGCACAGTGTAGACAAAACTGAAGTAGTTTACAGTTGGCTAAAGCCACTGTGCTAATCCCTTCTTCAGTTACACAAAGTATTCACTTACAAGAAGGATATTTTTACTTCTTTGGATACACTAACTGTCAGCTAAATACACAGGGAAGGGGAAGAAATAATTTTTAAAGAAGAGATGGTGTCTTATCTTTTGTAACAGTGCCACTTTGAATATATGTTGATAAGTACATGGGTACTGTGGAATAGATAACACCTCTTTTTTGCATCGTTAGCTATATATGCACCAATAGAGACGGCTCTAATGTGTATACAAAGCTGTAATTCACTCTTGAGGCTTTTTTTGTTATCATAAGACCAAGAGAGTGACAGCAGTTTGAGCAGTTTATGAACAGTAGCAAATCCCCAAAAAAGAATTCAGTCACACATTTTTTCTTTGAATACTGAACTGAAGAGGAAGGATGTACTGGATGGCTAGGAGGACTGGTAACAGAATATGGAACCTCCCATCTCCAGGTCATCAGATGAAACTCAGTCTGGTAACCAAAAGTCTTCTACTTTCTGACAGCTGGTTGGTGGTTTATCAGTGCTGAGCTGGTAGTCCCAGTCCAAAGTATAATGAAATGATGTAAACATCACAATTTCTTTCCCAACACACACAATTAAGACCATTGTTGGCAGCGTCAGAAGAGAGACCAAGAATGCAATGAGGAGAGAGACTACACTACTCTCCCACGTCAACCATTATTCTCTCCAAGTCAGGAATGAGGCACATTGGCAGTAAGTGATGTATCAGGGCAGGGACCACCTCTCTGTTCTGTGTTTGTACAGTGCTCTGATCCCTGACTAAATCCCCTGGGCACTACCATAATACAAATAATAAATAACAATAAGAATAATTTTGGGGAAAGCTTGAGCTGTTGTTGCCCATACCCCATCTATGCATAAAGGGCCTTACCTTCAGTCAGCTTTCAGAAGCCCCCACCCAAATCAACATACAGTACCAAACACATACAGTATTAGTAGTATAAGATGTCTCCCGCCTCTCTCTCTCGCTCACACACACACACACACACACACACACACACACACACATACACACAGAGCATTCTGAAGTTTATTTTGCCTCCCAAATAATTATCTGACATTCTTCCCCTCCTTTTCTCACAGTGTTGTATGTGTGTGCGGGAAGGACATTGGTATCCAAAGCCATGGAAGCAGAATCACTGACTGACACGCCAGTTACCGAACACAAGACTGATGATTTGGGTTGCTGTTGCAAGAGCTCAATGCCCCATTTTTTTCTCCTTGAGAGATTATAATGGTATTAGCTTAGACTGAATAGTTCTATTTACAGTGTTGGCCTGACATTCAACACCAATGTACACAAATGTACTGTTAGTACTTACTGCCTTGAGGATTGTGAAAGCCACCCCAACATTGCTTTTATTCACCCTTTTTTAAAACGGCTTACATGTGCCTCAGTCTCCTTCTACTCTCCTCCACATGCTTAGGACACCCTCCCCAAACCTGTTTGCCAATCCACCTCCATTGCCTAGTGGAGCCACCTACATATATGCCTTACTGGGTTACCGTGTGATTGTATTACTGACACCCTTTCTCCTTGGTCTAAGACCCTCTTGTGTCACATTGAGACCATGCACACTTTGGGGCAGGTAACATGGCATTACTTGGGTATGTGAGATGCCTAGCTCATTTTGGGGTGCTCAAAATTAATAATTGTCAAGTATTATAGCTATTGTCATTATTTATATTAATAATAAAAAGCACAGTTATACCATTTATTATTATAATTATTGCTATATGTTAATAAATAATAACAGCTGTTATTACTATTTCTTCTTTGAGCAACCATGTCTCTTCAGATGAGGCTCTGTCATGCTACTGGGCTAGTCACCAAACAGGCCTTAGCTCTATGTTAGGACTTATTCCACATTTTTAGGTCACATTAAATTAACCTCTAACTAAAACACATTAGTAGCCTGCGGGGGGAGGGGGGGAAGCGGGGAGGCATATGTGCACAAGGGAGGTAGCTGTTGCCAGGGTTGGGATGGTGGGTAAAACTGGTTTTGAGAGGGAAAGATACATTGAACATGCACAGGATAACCAATGACGAATTGTGTTGTTATCTGAAGTTTCCTGAATGTTCAGTTCAGTTATGGTTTTTATCCAATAGAGGACTCCTTAGTAGCAATAAGCATTTTCCTTTTTCCATTAGAGAGTTTCAATCTGACTTACTAGTATTTACACGTCCATTATATTGCAAACACAAGCATTTTGCACACACTGATAAACACATACAAAAATTATGCATGTGTGAGTGAAAGAGAGAGAGAGAGAGACAGACACACACACACACAGAAAGAAAAATAAGAGGACTTTGTGTATCTTGCTATGCTCTTTCCACAAAACACAACAATGCACGAAGAATGGTAGTCTGACATTTCTATTATCTGGAATGCTCTCAAAATTCAAGTCTACAACACAACAGCAGAAATACACCAACACTTGAGTTGAAAGTATACAGAATACAAATTGCCTGCCTCCTCAACAGTACCTTAACATGTCCTACTTCTTGCAGAGACCCTGATTGATCAATACTCATGAGTTATAGCCAGCATTGTTTAACATACCAATTAAAAATATTTTTCTGAAAAATCACATTGTATGGTAACTATTGACTTGACAGCCCAGGAGGACTCTATGCATTCCATATACACATTTACACAACGTGCAAATTAAGCATTCTAATGAGTAATACTATAATTCATGTGGTGAGCAGATCTGGGCATTCTTTTGTTATTCAACAACTTTTATTTTCCAGAACAAAATGTAATGACATGTTTCAACTTTGTTAATTATTATTCTGACAACTGTGTAAATGCAAATAATATATGTAATTCCTCCTAACTAGAGCAGTGGTTCTCAGCCTTTTTGTACTGGGATCCTCCCTCTCATCTAGCTAGGATCAAGCCAGGACCTTCTCCCCATTCAGGAGTATTTAAAGGGCAGTGTGGTCGTGACCCCCTGACATCTGTTTGTAATCCCCCTGGAGATCGCAACAACCATGGTGAAAATGGAAGAAAACAGTATATGCAGCAAATGTATTAAATGTTTCTCTAAGAAACTGGACCATAACTGTTTAAATTCCAGCTGCTTAAACTCTAATAGGACCCTATCAAATCAAGCAGATCTGTCAATCCCGTATACCCTTCTGTTACATCTAAAATTCTCAAAGTTCCTACTGCAAAATAAAACTTTTAGATATTGTTTGCTTTGAAAAGAAAAATGTCCTGAGTTTTATGACAGTTAAATCTTTCAGACCCCTAACGTTAATAAATTTGGATCCATAATACTGACTGTGCTACAATCAGATTAATTCTCACTGATATTTTCATCACATTTCAAAGTTTAATACTGCAAATAAAAGCTTTTTAAAAATTCATTTGAAAAATAGCATTTTAAACCAATCTACACTTTGTTTAATCCTTACTAAAATCATGCTTAGGTCAGATCCTGGCAAGTTCTACAGCCCTTTTGCAGCACCCTGGTGGCACAAAAGAGCCATGAAGCTGGCATGACTGGTTCACAGAGGATTCCTCCAGCATACGGAATGTACTGAAGATGTGGCCAAGAGAAAAGTAACAGAGTGCTACTGTGCTCTGATGAGCCCTCACCTGGCCCTTTTGGGGACCAAAACCACCTGTCATACTGTAAAGCAACCCTAAGATTTCTCTAAATTGTGCTGGGAGCAGAATTGACCCCCTAACTGATCATAAGATCAGAGGAGCACAAAGGCAGTATTAAAACTACTGTTGTTTCCCTCCCTCTTCAGGACCTGCACCAAGCACAGCTTGGCCAGACTCAAGGATCAGCGCCCCTTGTATGCAGAGTTTCACCCTAAGTTTTTTTTTTAAACAGCAGAGTTATAAACCACTCCCCAACCCCCAGTCACCAAAGGGGGATTGTAACTGAAACACTGACAACAGCTTTTGCTATAGAACAGTTTTAATAGGCCATTGTAGTATTCATTAAGTTGTTAATAATGGATTGTGGCACAAAGCAATTTATCAAGGTTCCATTGTAATTAAAATCACTGAATATTTGGGCAATCACAAAACACCGACCTAGCCCTTTGTGTTTCTGAAATTTTACATTTTGATATGAATTCTGACTCTCTCTCCCTGGAGACCAGCAAAGAGTGGGTTGTAATTGATAGATTTTTAATTGCGATTACATGATTAAAAGGTGTATATTTCAGTTAAAATAAAAAACGGGACACTCAGCAATCCTCCTCGTCCCTTTATTATTCAATGGAAGGTTTTACTTTTTAATGCTTTTAAACATAGCTGCATTATTATTGCTAAAAGGATTGCTGAAGAAGGCATACTATGAAGAAAGTAGCTACAAACAAGATTTCACAGAATCTGGTGTCACCAAGTTTCATAGTCAGAGTCCACATAAAAGTTGATAGTTTTGCCACTGACTTCAGTGGAGCCTGGATTTCACTCACAGATTTGAAGTCCAGAAGGGACCATTATGATTATCCAGTCCAATGGGTCTCCATTTTTTTTACTAAAGCAACTGCATTTTCTCTTTCCTGGGGACTCCCCATTACCCCATCTCCCCATGCTATCAAAAAATCTTTTTGCCTAGGTAAACATAAAATTTTGGTAACCATTTCTATAAGTTGAAATAAAATTTATAAAAAAGCAGCTTTTTGACATTGTCAACAACTGTGGGTAAAAAAAAGGCAATTTTTTGATCAAGGAACAAAAAAAGTTTTGTTTGCAAAATTTCCAGTGGCTCTGGATCTAACATAACCCACATCCTTTGGTACTGATTGGGAAAGTGGAGCCAGCACTGAGGTCGCAAAACGCACAAAACCTACACGTGGAGGTTTGTAAGCTCTTTTCCAGCGAGCTCCTCTCCTCCCAGCATTGCTGAAGGTATCTGCTTTCCCCTTTAATACAGAGACAGTCAGAAGCTTTTATTGACAAATTGCTAAGGGTGAGTACAAAAAAATAGCATAAGCAGGTAGAGACAAAATCAGGGAGGATAAGGCACAAAATGAGTTACACCTAGCAAGGGACATAAAGGTAATAAGAAGAAGTTCTATAAATATATTTGGAGCAAGTGAAAGACGTAGGAAAATGTACGTCTGCTATTTAGTGGGAAATGAGAGCTAATAATGGATGGTATCAAGAAGGCTGAGGTGTTTAACAGCTAGTTTGCTTCAATCTTCTCTAAAAAAGTTAGTTGTGACCAGGTACTTAACATGATTAATATTAACAATGCGGGGGAAGGAACAGAAGCCAAAATAGGGGGAAATCAGATTAAAGAATATTTAGATAAATTAGATGTATTCAAATTGGTAGGGCCTGACGAAATTCACCCTGGGTACTTAAGGAACTAACCGAAGCAACCTCGGAACCTTTGTTAATTATCTTCAAGAACTCATGGAGAATGGAGGAGATCCCACAGGACTGGAGAAGGGCAAACATAGTACCTATCTTTAAAAACGGGAACAAAGAAGACATGGGGAATTATAATCCAGTCACCCTAACTTCAATGCCTAGAAAGATACTGGAACAAGTAAGCACCTAAAAGATAAAAAGGTAATAAGTAATAGCCAACATGAATTTGTCAAGAACAAATCACACCAAACCAATCTAATTTCCTTCTTTGTCAGATTTACTGGCCTAGTGGTTGGAGGGAAGCAGTATTCATGATATATCTTGATTGTAATAAGGCGTTTGACACAATCACACATGATATTCTCATAAGCAAACTAGGGAAATGTGGTCTAGATGAAATTGCTAGGAGGTGGATGCACAACTGGTTGAAAGAGCACACTAAACGAGTACTTATCAATGGTTCGCTGTCAAACTGGGCGGATATATCTAGTGGGGTCTAATAGGGGTCCATCCTGGATCCAGTACTATTCCATACTTGCATTAATGACTTGAATAATGGAGAGGAGAGTAAACTTATAACATTTACAAATGACACTAAGCTGGGAAGTGCAAACACTTTGGAGGACAGGATTAGAGTTCAAAACGTCCTTGACAAATTGGAGAACTGGTCTGAAATCAACAAGATGAAATTAAATAAAGACAAGTGCAAAGCATGACACTTAGGAAGGAAAAATCAAATGCACAACTACAAAATGGGGAATAAATGGTTAGGCAGTACTACTGCTGAAAGGGATCTAGGGGGTTATCATGGATCACAAATTGAATACGAGTCGTCAATGTGATGCAGTTGTGAAAAGGGCTATTATTCTGGTGTGTATTAACAGGAGTGCCATATGTAAGACATGGGAGCTTAATCCACAGCAAAAGAGATTTAGGTTAGATATTAGGAAAAACTTTCTAATTATAAAGGTAGTTAAGTTCTGGTATAGACTTCCAAGGGAGGTTGTGGAATCTCTGTTATTGGTGGTTTTTAAGAACAGGTTAGACAAATACCTGTCTGGGATGTTTTGGGTTTACTTGGTCCTGCCTCAGCCTAGGGTGATGAACTAGATCAGTGTTTCTCAACGACCAGTCTGTGGACTGGCGCCTGTCCCTGAGATCTCTCTGACACAGTTTAGGAAGGCAGCAAGCCGGTACCTGGTTTCAAAAAGATTGAGAAACTCTGTACTAGATGACCACTAAAAGTTAGAAAAGAATGTTGCATATGCTAAAGTAAGCACTACTGACTTGATTCTGAGAGATGCTGAGCACCTGTAACTGCCAGTAATATTGAATGTGATCTTTTGTGCCATCGGATGCATCCTCTGTAGGGGCATTATATATTGCTCATGCATGAGGATAAATCTGATAATCTAAAACACCTTTATCATCTTCAAGAGGAAAGATGGTCTTGATGTTCAGGCAGTCGATGGATGTACAGGTTCAATTTCCAGACCTGGCACACACTCCCTGTTTAACTTTGAGCAAGTCACTTAACTTTTCTATGTCCCAGCTATCCAGATGAAAAATAGGGATAATTATATTTCCCTACATCATAGGCATGTGTCAAGGATAATTCATGAATGATGATGACACGCTCAGATATTATGGTATGGGGACCATGTAAGTAGATAGAATTGTTATGATCCTATATGTTTAAAAAGCAAAAAAGTCAGCCAATAATTCATCAATAAATGTGGATTATCTATTATTTCCTTGTAACAAGTTTGCCTAGTGTACACCATTCCCCCATCTAATATAAACAAGTTCATAGGTGTCTAATCCTTTCATCTGCTATCTCCCAAGAACAATATTTACTTTTTAACATCTGCATTGCATTTTCCACAGTTCACACAGATATGGTTCCTGGAATGTACACAGAATTTAGCAAATTTTTAACTAAGTTTTCTTAGTAACCGTATAGTTTTCCCCTGACAAGGATGGGATCAGACTTTTTCAGTAGGATTTCCTCTGCTCAACTAATTTCAAGCAGCTCTTGAAGCAAATAGTTCATTAGGTCATAAAAAAGAAAAGCTCATGGGAATTGGTGCAGGAGGGCAAGAAGAAATGAATGTGTGCACAGTAATTAGATTTTCAGATGGTCCCTCTCCCCCAGTACACATGCGCATACCCCCCCACCCCACAAACACACACATACACCCACACACCTTACCCTTAGTAAACCATTCAGTGGAGCTCTGTGTATTGTTCTCTAGGAATCAGTGTTCCAGAGATTAAAGATGTAATCAGGTCATGATTTCCACAGAAATATATTAAAAGATGCCTGTTTTTTTACAATGCATTATTATACTTTTAAGGCACTGACAACTAACATAGAAAGCAATATACTCCTCTGCAAGGTTTTAAATATTTAGTGCCAATTTTCCTCAAAATTCAGTTCTCAATGTCACCTGGTCTCTTTGTGCTGTTCTGTGGTTGGGGGTGGAAAGCTGGTAGATCTCCACACTTGGGAATTCCCCCTGCTTGAAGGAATCCTTGGGAGGCAGAGACACAGCATAGCCAACTGTGGGGCTCTTCCCTATGCAGCACCTGTGTAAGGTGTGTCACATTTGGGGAGAGGGGGGCAATGGACGTGGTTACAGCATCATTGTACCCTGGCAATTCCCGGATGATGACTAGCCCCTTGTGGGATAGAGCTAGCACAGTGCGCAGCCATAGGGCTGCTCTAACCTATAGTAAGGGCCACACCATCCCCATTACTGACAGCTGAAAATGGCTTCTCTGTGGCACCTCATCCTGGAGACTGACGTCCTCCTTTTACACCCAGAACATGTACAGCATAAGTAGAGGCGGTACAAGCTTCCACTATACTTCGATACATCTCCACCCTGGCCTTCAGTTATGGACAATGCATTCAGCATACCTAGTAAGTCCTTGGCCCTCAGCCAGATTGAGACTCAACCACCCAACAAGGGTGCTAAGAAACAAATTCTGGTGATGATTTTGTCACCTGTTCATTAGGATCAGGATTGAGAAGACCACAAGACCCATCAGACAGTAATGATGTTTGATCACTATCTACCAGGCATGGATTTGACAACTATGAATTATTAATTTTGCATTACACTATGCTGCTAGAAAAGTAGGAGACATTTGGAGAAATGATAAGAGTTGTGCATTTTAGAAATTCATTTCTTCTGACAGGTTTACTTTTGGTTGTAGCTTCTAAGAAACTCTCATTTTCAGTTTAAGGCAGTCCTTGTTTCAAATTTTAAATTTGAAACAAGGACTTTTAAATTTCTCTGTTGTGAGGATTAACTAGTTAATATTCATAAATCATTCAGAAACTTAACATTGTTACATATGAGCTAAGGGTTGTTGTTATTACTAGGGATTATGAGTGAAATCCTTGCCTCACTGAAGTCAATGGGAGCTTTGCCCTTGACTTGACTAAGACTTACATTTCACCTAGATTGTTTTTTAAAAGGGAAACTCATTTTTGAGGACAGAGAAAGGCATATTTTAGACCTCTCAGCTTGAAAGCCTCTTAAAATAACAGTTTCCCCCTCTCTCTGTGTGTGAATTTCTATCAGTTCATCTTTTAGACCTTTCCACCAATATCCATCTAGAGTTTTACAATTACACTGCAGAAGTAAGGACTGGCATACATTTCTTGGAAGGCAAATTGTTATGTGGATATGGATAAGCAATATCAAAATACTAATTGAAAAACCATCATGTATTGAGACAGCCCACCTACCAAGTCTCTGGAAATATATATATCTATATATATCTATATATATCTTGTTATAAGGATGAAATTCACCCCTGTGCAAAGGGCCAGTGCAAGGCAGATATACCACTAGAATCCCTCTTAAGTTCTCAGAACAGGTCATAAGGGTCCATAGGTCTTGTGCTGGTCCTTCTGCAGAAGGATGAATTTCTTCTGACGTAAATATAAGGAAGCCAGTTTCTTATAATAATTTGCATCCTTGCATGATTTAATGTATTGTAATTAAAATTCCCAACATGATCCTAAAATGTTTCTATACACAAGCCAATGAGTATGACCATCCAGGACTGAAATTATTTTACTGACCATGGGAAAATAGTATGCAATTAAAATGACATCTGCAGTACTACCTGATGGGATAAGAAAAAGTGACATCCCAGATCTCATATAAATGGCAAACATATTCTTAGATCTAAACCTGGCTGTAAAATCACTATCTATCCAGTGCGATTATCTTCAAGCATTGTTTCATTTATGGATATAGCACCAGTGATAAAAGGCTGACTTTGCTCATTATGTTATTTTTTAAGTCTTCCTTTTCTTTCCCATTTATTCTTCCTGCATGTCAGTTGCAAGTGGGAGGAAGATGTGTTCCAGCTGAATCACTTTTGGGGGGCACTTAGTTGTTTTACAGTTTGTTCCAAATGATGTTTTTCAGCAAAAATTAAATAAACAAAATTTTAAAATGGAGATGAAGAGGATAAAGACAATGCAACATTTAAGAATGGGGCAATCTAAAGATCACTCACTGGACCAATGCAGCACCGTGAGTTCTATAACCTGGCTCATGGCTATCATCCTTAATACAGAGATGCAAACCAGAGACTACAGGTAAAAACCTGGCCTCACTGAAGTCAATGGCAAAACTCCCATTGAATTCAATGGGGCCAGGATTTCATGACAAGTCTTAACATTCAGTGTTCCAGCTGTAGTCTTTGCAGGTCATATTTCTATATTGAAATGAAGGGCAACTATATTCTTCTCCATTTTCTATACAAATGAGCATGAGGCTTTTTGGTTCCTGGAAAGTTATGAATGTTGCCTGTATCTGGCAAAATTTGGTGGCAATCTATTCACAAGTGCCAATATTTTCAGAAGTGCCTAATGATTTTGGTTTCAGAGTAGCAGCCGTGTTAGTCTGTATTCGCAAAAAGAAAAGGAGTACTTGTGGCACCTTAGAGACTAACAAATTTATTAGAGCATAAGCTTTCGTGAGCTACAGCTCACTTCACTGCAATGAATCCGATGAAGTGAGCTGTAGCTCACGAAAGCTTATGCTCTAATAAATTTGTTAGTCTCTAAGGTGCCACAAGTACTCCTTTTCTTTTTAATGATTTTGGGTGCCTCTGTTTTTTGGATGACCACCCTGAGACACTTAAAAGGCATTGAGGCACCAAACTCTAGAGTCACTTTTCAAAGTCTTGGCCAAATTCTTGAACGATAAGAACACTGTTACCAACATTTGTAAAAGTTACCATGGGACAATTTTTCAAAGTTGGCAAGAGCCTGGGTGGCAGTAGAACTACAGCGAGCTGCAGGTTGTGTGTACAAATAAATAAATAATAACCACTTCCTTCTAGACCTTCCAGAATTTGCAAATATACCCTGTCCTGCTATCCCTATAAGCACCCCACTCTGCTCCAGCCCTGCCCTGCTCCCCAGCCTCCAGCCCTGCTCTACAAATGAGAGTCCGAGCCACTACCACAATACAAATAAATAAATAAATAACCACCTTCCACCTTGCTACTAGACTTTCCAGGATTTGCAAATATACCCGGTCCTGCTATCCCTATAAGCTCACCACTCTGCATAAATCTTTGAGCCAGCCCTCAACATATCTACAGTTAGATCAATACAGAGTCAGAGAGTCACTCAGGCTGGGGTCTGTGCTGGAAGTGGTGACTCTGTAGGCAGATCAGCCACACCGCCTATAAGTAAAAGCACCTATGTGACAGCCCGAGCCAGAAGCCATGTGCCTCATCAGCATGAACGAGACACGGACACTTGATTGTGGTAGGGCACACATGGGCGTAGGGAAGAGTGAAAACAAAGGATGCGGGGGGGGGGAGAGAGAGAGGCATGCAGAGACAGAGATGAACAGGAGGCTGATAGCTAGGGAGAGAAGAGGGAGAAGGAGGAGGAATGGCCAGAGGAGAAAATGAGGAAAAGGAAAATAAGACAAAAGCATAGCAAACATAAGAATATAAGACAGAGAGGGAGCGATAGGGTCAAAAGGAGCAGAGCACAACCAAAATAGAAAATAGCAATATCTCTGAACACTGATCCGTGTTTTAAATGCATCTCTGATATGCTGCTGCGTAGGCTGAAATCCATGATCTTCTCAAAGATGGCATTGAAAATCTGGGGTTAGGCTGTCTTAGAGGGATGATTGGGAGGGCCTGTTGTTCTTGCATATGTCATAACCCCAAGAGTGGGGTAATGGGTCTCAGTGTGATTTGTTTTCCTTTCATTCAATTGATGTCAAACCTGGATACTGGATAGGGCACCTCCTATACTTCACCATTAACAGCTGGCTGGCATGCATTCTCTGTCAAACTTTACAGCCAAATCAAGTTATACGGGAATAAGAAGTCTGTTGCCTCTAAAATAGAAATCTTGTTTACATTCCTCATTTCTGTCTATGAATCTAGAATTAAGGGGTCAACATATTTGTGAGCCTAAAATGGAGAACCCATGTTAAAGAATAGTCCAAAAGGAAGAAAGCCTGAAGGGCTGTTACGTCAGGGGGTTTAAATGCATGTCTATGTTCCAAATGTTTTGCAGATTGAGAACTGAGCTGTTCCTTTAGAATAGTGCCCAGTGTCTACAGATACTATACAATGCCATAGTATTAGATAATTAGAATAATTAGATAATTTTTCATCCTTATGTAGATGAAAAAGGAACAGTCTGCAAAGTGATGGGTGATAGCTGAGTTGTGTGAAATAATAAATACCTCTTGGGTCTAGAAGCTGGACTGGAAATCTCCTGAGATCAGGCTCCTTATGAGTAATTTTGTACTTCATTGTTTTAAACAGGGCAGAAATACTAATCGGCTTTTCTTGTAGTATTTTAGTAGTTCTTCTCTTCTCCCCGCCACCCCCTCTGCCATACACACATACAAAGAGGGGCAGAAGCATGTAAAAGTTAGACAAAAAATATCACCAATATTATTTTGAACATTATAATCAGACTGAGTTTGTATTTTAGACCAAGGGGTGTGTGAGTTCTAATTTTATCCAAATACACTTGCCCATCCTCACATTTATTACAGAGATGCCTTACCTCATTTGCATCTTGGTGATCTCTCAAGGCAATCATATTTTTAATGGCTTTGATAAAAAATCCATTCATCTCATCACGACTCTTGTTTGGCAAAATCCGGGACAGTGGGATCATTATGAATGGAAATGCAACTGTAAGAGATTAATAAAGAGAACATTGAAGTTGGGTGTAGGAACACTTATCTTCCCCACCCCAACTTTATTTGGGCCCCCATTTAGTAGGCTGTTTTAATTTTATACCACTTATTTCTCTGATTTCATCCCTCCATTACAGACTGATATTGCTTAGCCTCCAGCCTATTTTGACATGACTAGGAATTTCTTGTTAGTCACATGACCTCTAAAGTTTGCCCCAATTTGCAGTTTTGTCCCACAGTACAAAAATTCAATGTGACTTCATAATGCTGGAGCATCATGGTGAAAGAAGGAGATTTCCCCCCTCCCGCCTCCCCAGATAATTAAATCTGAGATTTTTAATCCTACAAGCTAGCCTGGCAGGGAATGGAGTGGACCCATGAAACTCTAGATGGATAGAAACCTATCTCCCATTTCCTGCTTCCTGTCCATGTATAGGAAACTGGTTTTCTACTTTACTCTTTCTACTACACACCCTTTTACAGAAGAGACCAAGGCAGAGGGAACCTGGAAGCAGGATGTCACTAAAATGTAACCAGGGCCCAAGTGTGCACTCCTTCCCCTTAGTATTTACAATCAGTGACAAGAAATCTGAAGTATTGCACTTCAGTACAACTAAGCTGGCAGGTGAATCCACTAGGTTATCAAACAGCTCCCTGTTTGGCTATCAAAACAGTGCACCATGAGCATCTTCAAGCAGCTTTACCAACACTAACTAATTAACTGTCGTAACACTCCTGTGAGATCAGCATGTAAGCCAATAAGCTGTTGTGAATCAAATTGTGTGTGCACTAGTGGCAAGGATAATGCTGATGACCAGCCTTCTCCATGCACATACCCCACACGATGCAGAAACTTACTTTCTTTAATGGACGACTTGGCTCACTAAGGCCTTATTGATACCTGGCCCATTGAAGTCAATGTCAAAACTTCCATCAAGTTCAGTGGGGCCAGGATTTCACACGAGGACTTTACAGATACACAATTCCCAGTGGGGACAGCTCCATTGGTGACAGTACTGGTGCAATCTGCAGTGCAGACAATGTTCAGATGGGCTCAGGAACTTTATACCATCATATTTTCTAACCATACTCTGATCAGGTCTAAATAACAGGATGGTAAAAATGAATGAGCCCTGTCTACACTACAGCTTCTGCAATTATGTTTCCTAATTATCTAAGTATAGACAAGGCCTTAGTCACATTCAGCCTCAGCTGGACTAGAATTTATGACGTAAGGCTTTATATTCCCTTACCAGTCCCATAATGCAGTCCCTATTTTTTCACCTCAAAATAAATACATTCTTTTAATGGCCTCCTATACCAGCATTTATCATCTTCATCCTTTACAGACACCAACCAGACAGCTGCTGTTTAAATGATAATTTTAAGGACTTACCATATCAGGACAGACTTATCCCCTCACCTCATCCCCTTTCTGTATGATTTTGTTTAGGGATGGGCTTTTTACTCCTACCAAGTAAGCAGAGGGCATCCAAACTGCTCAAGCATGGGGCTTATTAAGAATCTGTCAGCAGTCCACGGGCCACACTTAATTCACATAACATGGATTACATTGCAGTGACTCAGTTTTACTATGAAAGTGTGGCCCACAGAGACTACAGGTTCCAGAAGACTTCCATTCAGATCAAGGTGAAGCATTGCCTTATGGGACATGTAGTTCATCAGGAGATATGTTCACAATGAAGATGGAGGTGGATGCGGGCCACATTGTAGAAATCTACTGGGTGTATTTGGTGTGTGGGCTGCAGTGTGAATACCTCTAAAACAAAGCCTTCAGTATGTCTGCCTGCTCCCTCTTCACAAGGTTTTGTGACTCAAGAATAATTTAAAAAAAAAAATATATATATATATATATAAATAAATAGACAAAGATGGGCTATACTTACTTATTAGAATTAGGATGGGCCTAAGCACTGAAAATTCAAAGAACTTTTTGCAGTTCTTAACAAAGGTATCATCAGGATTCTTCTGAGAATCCACGTGGGTACCGAAAGCCACGCTAGCAACAACATCCAAGGTGAAGCAGCCATAACTCCTGCATTGAATTTAAGAACATGACCTCATTAGTTGCTTGTTTGCATCTCCATAGAATCATAGAAATGTAAGACTGGAATGGACCTCAATAGGTCATCTAGTCAAGTCCCCTGCACTGAGGAAGAACTAAGTACTATCTAGACCAGGAATTGTCAACCTTTGGCACGCACCCCATCCGAGAAAATCCCTGGCGGACTGGGCTGGTTTGTTTACCTGCCGTGTCAGCTGATCGCAGCTCCCACTGGCCGCGGTTCACCGTCCCAGGCCAATGGGGGCTGCGGGAAGGGCGGCCAGCACATCCCTCGACCCACACTGCTTCCCGCAGCCCCCATTGGCCTGGAGCAGCGAACCGTAGCCAGTGGGAGCTGCGATCAGCCAAACCTGCGGATGCGGCAGGTAAACAAACTGTCCCGGCCTGCCAGGAGCTTGCCCTGATGGGCCGCATGCCAAATGTTGCTGATCCTTGATCTAGACCATCTCTCACAGGTGTTTGTCTAATCTGTTCTTAAAAACCTCCAATGACAGAGATTCCACAGCCTCCCTGGGCAATTTGATCCAGCGTTTAACTACCCTTAAAGTTAGAAAGTTTTCTTAATGTCTAACCTAAATCTCCCATACTGCAATTTAAGCCCATTGCTTCTTGTCCTATCTCAGTAGATAAGGAGAAGAATTTATTATCCTTTTCTTTATAACAATCTTTTTGGTATATGAACACTGTTATCATGTTCCCCCCTCAGTCTTCTCTTCTCCAGACTAAACAAAATCAATTTTTTAAATCTTTCCTTGCAGGTCATATTTTCTAAACCTTTAATCATTTTTGTTGCTCTCCTCTGGACTTTCTCCAGTTTATCCACATCTTTCCCAGAGTATGGTGAGCAGAACTAGACACAGAGCTCCTGCTGAGGCCTTATCAGTGCTGAGTAGAGTGGAAGAATTCCTTCTTGAGTCTTGCTTACAACCCTCCTGCTAGTACAGCCCATAACAATGTTTGCTTTTTTTCCCCAACAGTATTATATTGTTGACTCATATTTAGTTTATGGTGCACTATGACCCCCAGATCCTTTTCTGCAGTACTCCTTTCTAGGCAGTCATTTCCCATGTTACATTTGTACAGTTGATTACTCCTTTCTAAGTATTATACTTTCCATTTGTCCTTATTGAATTTCATCCTATTTATTTCAGACCATTTCTCCAGTTTGTCAAGATTATATTTAATTATAATCCTGTCCTCCATAGCACTTGCAACCCCTCCCAATTGGTATTGTCTATAGACTTTATAAGTCTACTCTCTGTGCCATTATCCAAATTATTTGTGAAGATATTGACTAGGACCTGACCCAGGGCAGTTCCCTGCAGGACCCCACTCAATATGACCTTCCATCTTGACTGTGAACTGTAACTACTCTCTGAGTATGGTTTTCCTACCATTTCTGCACTCAGTTTACAGCAAGTTTGTCTGGGCTACATTTCCCTAGTTTGTTTATGAGAAGGTCATGTTAGACAACATCAAAAGCCTTACTAAAGTCAAGATATATTATATCTACTGTTTCCTCCCTACCCACAAGGCTTGTTACCCCGTCAAAGAAGAATATTACGTTGATTTGACATGATTTGTTCTTGATAAATCCTTGCCAACTATTACTTATCACCTTATTATATTCTAGGGGCTTACAAAATTTATTGTTTGAATATTTGCACCATTATCTTTCTGGGTACTGAAGTCAAGTCGGCTGGTCTATAATTCCGTGGGTTGTCCGTATTCCCCTTTGTATCGATAGGTACTATATTTGCCCTTTTCCAGTCCTCTGGGATCTCTCCCGTCCTCCAGGAGTTCTCAAAGATAATCATTAATGGCTCAGAGATCCCTTCAGTCAGTTCCTTAAGTATTCTAGGGTTTACTTCATCAAGCCCTGCCAACCTGAAGACATCTAACTTGTCTAAGTAATTCTTAACTTGTTCTCTTAATATCTGTTTCATAAATATTACATTATACCTTTTTCCCCTTTGTTTTTTAGATTTGGATCAGTTTTCATTAGCTTTGAGTTTCACCTACAGCAAAGTTTTTCCTTATTCTTTTAACAACAAACAACAAAGGCTAAGTGCTATTAATAATAGCAGCCTCCAGCCTCCTCTAAAGTTCATGTGAGAAATTTTAATATTGTTTATATAACCCTTTTGGTCAGGAACTGTACTTCTAAATTATAAAAAGAAAAAAAAGTCTCTTTATAAATGGTTATAAATCAAATGCAATCATGTCAGGGGTTCGCAAACAACTATCAAATTATCCACGGTCACAGCCCCCATGTCATCTTATGAAAGACTAGTTTGATTCTGGATATCAGATTCTCTGGTGCTTTGACCATGAAAAAGCTGCCTCTTTAGCTCAAAAGAAGATCCCTATCTGTGAGAATGTTTCTTACAACCCTGCCAATAATTTCTATCCATATATTGTACAGCAGCATTTCTCGAACTGTGGTCAATGGACCACTGGTGGTTTGCACATCATGAGGGACTGAAGGGAGCCACAAAGGAACACAAGGACATTGCTGAGAAACTAAATTATTTCTTTGCATCAGTCTTCACTGCAGAGGATATTTGGGAGATACCTACCCTGGACCTGCTCTTCCCTGCTAATAAAGATGAGGTAATATCAGAGATTAAGGTGTCAGAAGAAGAGGTACTGGAACAAAATGATAATTTAAAAAGTAACAGATGGTATACCTCCAAGGATTCTGAAGTTCATCTAAAAAATGACAGTGCAGAATTAAAGGCGGTTCAGAGGAGAGCGATGAGAATGATTATGGGCATGGAAAAACTATCATATGAAAAGAGATAACAGAGACTGTGATAGTTTACCTTAGAGAGGAGATAAGAGAGGATATGATACAAGTATACAAAATAACTATATACTTGTATATGAAATAGTCTAGAGAAGGCAGATTGGGAGCTTCTCTTCTCCCTCTTTCATAAGAACAATGGGACATTCAATTTAATTAAAAGCTGGCAAATTCAAAACTGATAAAAGGAAATATTTTTTCACTTAATTAGACTGTGGAACTCATTGCTACAGGAAGTTATTGAGACCAAGAATTTTGCAAGATTCAAAAAGGAATTGGACATTAATATGGATTGCAAGAGTAAACAGAGTTATAATAGTTAATGCCAACAAAAATTTTGAAAGGGATATTCAACCTCATACTTCAGGGTTTATGCCAATCTCTGACTATTGAGAGATGAGGATGAGAACTAAAATTGAGACCAATTATCCTACAACTGCCTATCTTGGGGTTTGTTGCCAGCTTTTGGTGCTGGCACTGTTAGAGACAGGATACTGGACTAGATGGGTCTGATCCAATATTGCAGTTCCTGTGTTCACATGTTTCTAGTGGACTACAGGGAGTTGACTGGACACAGGCTGATGCATCTCTCCTTTTGGTTTCCAGCTGTTATACTTCATTAAAAGATAGCTACAAATACCTTAGATACCTCCTAAAATTACTTTTCCAAATAAGCAATTGCTGCCACAGGGAAGTTACGGTATGTCTACACTGCAAAGAAAACCCCCTGGCTCTGCATCTCGGAGACCAGGTCAATTGACTTGGGCTTCTGAGGTTCGGTTGCAGGGCTAAAAATAGCAGTGTATTCGTTCCTGTTTGGGTTGGAGACCGGGCTCCAAGACCATCAGCCCTCGCCAGGTTTCAGAACCAGGGCGCCAGCCCAAGCGGGAACATCTCTGCTGCTATTATTAGCCCTGCAGCTGGAGACCTGCGAGCCCAAGCCTGATTGACCTGGGTTCTGAGACTCAGCACCGTGGTGTTTTATTTCCAGCATAGACATACCTTTAGAATGAGAATGACTGCAAAGGAGAGTTGTCTCATCAGACACAACCAGCATTAAGCTGTGATCCACCCTCGGAAAAAGAATGAGAACTCCTTTTGTAAAGTAAGTGTGTATTTAGGGGAAGCATGACTATTCAAGTATTTTGAAAAGGTGGTTCTCATCTGTAGTGTGGTTAATGTACCTTTGGATATCAAAAGCCTTGCCAGAATCTGCATACACCTTCAAGTTACTCAGCAGGACATCACATGCTTGGTTTATTAGTGGAGTCATCTGAAAAGGAACACACATGGCATAATAAAAAAACCCAGTAATTTCCTCTATATTAGTTACATACAGTAGATGGTTCAGTGCTCACAAGATCTTCTGTAGCAGTGGATGAGTAATTTTTTCTGAGGCAGAAAGAACCTTGGAGGAGGGGGGAGACACCTCTTGTTTCTCAGAGTTAGTCTACACACTAGAAGTGCTACAGCTACGCCAATGCGACGCGTCTAGTGAAGATGTTCTATATCGACAGGAGAGAGCTCTCCCATGAGCATAATAAAACCACCTCCACGAGAGGCGGTAGTTATGTCAGTGGGAGAAGCTCTCCCGCCAACATCGCTGTCCACACCAGTGATAAGATTGGTGTGTCATAAAAATAAAGGGAAGGGCAACCACCTTTCTGTATACAGTGCTATAAAATCCCTCCTGGCCAGAGGCAAAACCCTTTCACCTGTAAAGGGTTAAGAAGCTAAGATAACCTCGCTGGCACCTGACCAAAATGACCAATGAGGAGACAAGATACTTTCAAAGCTGGAGGGGGGGAAAACAAAGGGTCTGTCTATCTGTGCAACGCTTTTGCCGGGAACAGATCAGGAATGCAGTCTCAGAAACTCTGATCAGTTAGTAAGTAATCTAGCTAGAAATGCATTAGATTTCCTTTTGTTTCATGGCTGGTAAAATACGCTGTGCTGAATGGAATGTATATTCCTGTTTTTGTGTCTTTTTGTAACTTAAGGTTCTGCCTAGAGGGATTCTCTATGTTTTGAATCTGATTACCCTCTAAGGTATTTACCATCCTGATTTTACAGAGGTGATTCTTATACCTTTTCTTTAATTAAAATTCTTCTTTTAAGAATCTGATTGATTTTTCATTGTTCTTAAGATCCAAGGGTTTGGGTCTGTGTTCACTTGTACAAATTGGTGAGGATTTTTATCAAGCCTTCCCCAGGAAAGAGAGGGTAGGGCTTGGGGGGATATTTTGGGGGAAGACGTCTCCAAGTGGGCTCTTTCCCTGTTCTTTGTTTAACACGCTTGGTGGTGGCAGCATATGGTTCAAGGACAAGGCAAAGTTTGTACCTTGGGGAAGTTTTTAACCTAAGCAGGTAAGAATAAGCTTAGGGGGACTTTCTTGCAGGTCCCCACATCTGTACCCTAGAGTTCAGAGCGGGGAAAGAACCTTGACACGGTGTAACTGATGTCACTCTGGGGGTGGCTTATTCACACCCTGCAGTGACCTAAATTATACTGTCATAAGTGGTAGTGCGTACAAGTTCTCAGTTCTGACCACAAACAATGTGCCAGCTCCAGCAACTGGCTGCTGGAATAGCAATTGCCACTGCATGGATATACACATAGTTAATGCCCATCAAAATACTCTGCTAACAGTCCTTCGCAGGTGCTGACACATGATGGTCAAGAGAGGATCTAACCATGGCGTGGCTGTGGTTAACAGAGGAGTAATCCATCTTTGTTGACTCCTACAAGTCAGGGCAAAAGCAGAGCAATGATCAAAACCCCATTTGGTATTGGTCTATGTACCGCCACACATAAAAGGGCATCAGTGGGCAGTCATACCTATTGGTCAGAGCAGGAGTCAGGCCTAGTGGTCAAAGCAGGCACTGGGAAGTGGCTCCAATCCAAGGGTCAAGGCTGCAGACAGGAATCACTCGCCACAACAGGAGTCAGAGCTGGAGTCAAGAACCAGGGTCAGGGTAAGGAAGTCAGAACTAGGAGCAAACTGAGGTAGCAAGGACTGAGTAGGAGCACGGCTGAGAAACAAGGCAGGAACAGGACTAGGAGCAGTGCTGGAGCAGGACAGGGTAAAAAAGTGAGAAGCAGCAGGCATATGGAGGATTGCAGCTATAGGAGTGAATGCACTGAGCAGCCAGAGAACTGCCACTGCTGCTTGGCTGAAAGTCATCCAGCTGCCCCTCCTGACTGATTGGGTGGTACAGTCAATCAGGTAGCCTGCTGCAGACCAGCTGCACTTGTTGGACTGCCAGGAGACTAACTCTGCTGAAAGCCCTGATCCCTGATAATTAGACACCAAACACAATTATGTTCCATGAGTGAGTTGACTACTTTGGGTTAGTGCTCAGCCTGTGATCTGAGTGTATCCCATGGCAGCACTGTCTGCTATGTCCTTTTCTTTACAAAAAGAAAAGGAGTACTTGTGGCACCATAGAGACTAACAAATTTATTTGAGCATAAGCTTTCGTGAGCTACAGCTCACTTCATCGGATGCATTTGGTGGAAAAATTGCGAATACAGACTAACACGGCTGCTACTCTGAAACCTTTTCTTTACAGAGACTGTGAATTGTACTTCTCTATAATCCATGATTTGATACCTCATTGTATCCCCAGTGACTATTATATGCACCCACAGGGAGACAAGCTGCCTACACTGGCAGCCACATACACCCGCAAGCTCCACACCCTCCTTGCCTTCCTATCCAGATATTCTGCATGGATGTGAACCAGCATGATAAGAGCAAACAGGCTTGTGCTACTCCTGTGACACTCTTACAAAAAATGACTTACTGCATCCTCTTGCTACATCAACAGAGCAATGTAGGCTGCCCATCCAAGTCCATGTTGCTTGGCACCTCTGCCTTCATGAAACTGGCATAACACTTTGTACACAGGCACAGAGCCATCTGAACACAGCCAAGAGATCTGTGGATGAGCAACCAGTATGTTTACTGAAGGCAACATTCCGAGTTAGGAATATTGTTAGTCACATGAGCTTCCATTACTATAGTCAAAGGAACAGGACATTACTATTTCAGCTCAAAACTGGATTGATTTGGACCTCATAGTAGAAATCTCATAATGTGAATTCTGATGAAGCCAGATTGATATTCTGCAAAAGTAGCTGAGAGAGTAGGGGAGTTATAGTGCAATCTCCTTTCCCCTTTGACTTCCCCCCTAAACGTCCCCTGCAAAGAGGTTCTTCTCAAATGGTTCAATAAAATTAACAGAAATCTGTTAAACAGGTTTAAATGGTGTGAAATGTTGTTTTGTAACCGCTGGGTTAAACCCTTCCACATAACAGAATTATTTAAGGAGAACAAAACAAAAATCAGTATTTTAAACAGGTATGATTATTAAACATATGATGATCATGATATATTTTCTTTTTATTGCCTTATTTTCTCCCTCATTCTTCATCACCAGACATGCAGCCACTCACCCAGTTGTTATAGCTTTCCAACAGCTGATGGGGTGGGGGTGAGGGGTGGAGCGGGTTACTCTTGGGGTGGACAGGGCAGCTCACTCTATTGCTCAGAATTTCTATATTCTGCCAGCCCTTGAAGTCTCTGAATTTATTTCTACCCATATGATTTTTTTGTTGGCAAATCTACCCAGGGAAATGGAAGTTAACAAGGATTTGATTTGTTGTGAATGTGTGCAGGCATTGTTAAAGGGTAAGGACATTGACAAGACAATTATTTGCATAAGAAGACTGTGCAGGATATATATTTAAGCTTTTTTTCTTGCAGGGGGAGGGGCATAAATAACTTAATGATAAATAAATAAAAAGACCACAGGCTGACATATTTATTGATTCATGAGCAATTTAAGCCCTTTGTTTAATCATCGAGAAAAATAAAATAGTGGTGGTGGGGGAAAAGAAATTACAGAAAACTTTAAAAAATATAGTACAGTAATAAACAAACTCAGCAGCTATGCTCTGGAGACCACTACCTTACTATACATTATCATTTGCCAATCAAGATACAAGAGCTCCACAACCTATGATTTTCTGTTAAGTAAATAAACTCCAGCTGCTGTACATTCCGATTGGCTGGTAGTAACATAATGGAGTAAAATTGAAACAATATGTTCCTTGTAAATATTTGATCTGCCAGTATCTCAGTGTCCAGATTTATTTCTATCTGCCAAAGAAGAGTGCTTGGGGTTGGGTTTTTCTTGTTGCCAGGGGCTTCCTTGCGTAATCTTGCCAATATATGGCTTGGCACAGAACAATTAGTTTCTGGCACTATGTATACACAGTACACTGGGGTGTTTACTTTGCTCAATAGCATCATAGTCACACTCCTCTGATTAACCACATTTCTGAGTATTTAAGTTTATCTGCCTTAATATTAGTCCCCACAATATGCCATAGAAAGACACATTCCCTGCCACACAGAATTTACACTCAAAAGAGTCATGAGAGATGAACAACGTATGAGCAAAATGTTCAAGGTAATATTGTTTCCAATCAGATTATTTTTTTAAACAGTGTTTGATTTTCCCCCACTCCCCTTTACCAACCATCTCTCCCCTCTCTCTTTCCGAACCTGCTCCACTGGTGCTGCTCCGCTGTTCTCTCCTCCCAAACTGCTCATTCTACAGCACAGAGTCAGGCTCAGAATGAGAATCTTGTGGGTGGAACAAAACCAATCACCCAGTCCAATGGTGCCCACTTTAATGGGAGTCTCTGGAGATCATCTGCTGGTGTTCTCTAGGGCAGAGCGAAGGGTTTGCATGGTATGTTTCGCTTTTGCAATCATTGGCAGCTCCTGCTGCTTACTCTTGCTCGCTACCACAGAGGTTGGTGGCTGGAGGTTCCTTCCTCAAGACGATAGGCAAACACAGTGTTAAACAAGGTTAGGGAGTACTAAACTCCTGTCTTGATGCATGGGGATGGTCTACAGGACTCACTGAACATCCTTTCCATCCTAAGCGATTATTATTTTCTAACTATATCATGTCATATTAACAATTTTCCATAATAACTATCTCAGCATTCAGCAAAAATGGTTAACCAATTGTCTGCTGCTATAGCATGAAAACCTTGCCTTTATATATTAAAAATAGTAATTAAAATATCAATAAGATTGTGTACGATCATCAGTAATAATCATTCAGATTTTCATACTGTATTGCACAAGAGCAAGGATCACTATCATATGGCACTGTGACAGCATGATATGGGCTGGAGAAAAGTAATTCGTGGATTATAAAACCAGAAATGACCACTGCAATTATCTAGTCCGACTTCCTGCATAACAGGTCATAGGACTTCCCTGAATAAATTCCTGTTTGAACTAGATCATATCTAGATCCCGGGTAACCTTAATTTAGCCTCCTTCTGCTTATGTATTATAATACAGTCTTTAATTATATGATCATATGCTGTTTTTTTCACAGGAGATTTTAGGTGCAAAGCTCTTGAAAGTCTCTACTGAGCACATGCGAACTGTGATTTTTTTCAAAGGCTTGTAACTCAGCCAAATTTGAGTGAATTTTCACAGGGACAGAAAAAGGCACATCTCTGAAACAAAGGCCACCCCTTTTTTAAATGTCAAGCTCTGCTTCAAAGCACGGAGGCACCATAGAGTCTCAAAAAATGTTGCCAGAATTTTTAACTTGGGAAAAACCACCTTCAAGAACACAGACATCTGTGCTGAAGTTTTAAAAAAAATAAATAAATAATTGAGCTAAGGCAAACACCCAGCACACAAAATTTCATCCTGAATGGTTAAAATTTGGGAAAGTTATAAGCAACTGAAATCAGGGCCTTTAAATGGGAAGCTTGGGGCATCCTTAATAATAAATGGTGCTACCAGCTCGCCTGTAAGGTCTATAGCTAGATGGCACAATGTGCCCAATACATACACACACAAATACTATACCAAAATTACTGTATTGAAAGAATGTTACTAAGGTTGCAAAGCCAAGCATTCAAAAGTAGGAAATGCCAGAATTAAGGCCTGTGCAACCTTAATTCTACCTCACTGTGCATATGAATTATGACACAATGTTTAATTAAATTATCACATACCATTTGTTCTACAGACTTCCTGCCTCATTCAATGCACAGGATGAACCATGCACAGTCAATCAGACAGCTGTTAATATTTCTTTTTATCCTCATTATTCATGAGCTGATGTAGCAAAGCACATAAGCAGGTGTTTAAGTACTTTGTTGGATTGGGGCCTCAATACGTGACCCCATGCCTTAATCTCTCTCTCTCTCTCTCACACACACACACTTTATATATTCAATGGAGGGGGAAGTGCAGGACTAAACCCAGCAATTATGCCCTGTTGACACTTTTTTTTTGGCCTGACATACAGTTTGTCTAACTTGCTAGGCAGGGTCCATGCCCTGGTACTGGTGGTCTCATGGAACATGAGAATATTTGGCACCACCTAGGGACTAAGGGCCTAATCCAAAATCCACTGAAGTAAATGGGACACTTTCAATTAACTTTGAAGGGCATTGGATCAGACCCACAGAGAGAAGCCTTGTGTGAGGAGGGGGAGAAGAGAACTACAAGCTCATGAAGAACTGGTGCTGGAACATTAGCAGCAGGTAGATAAGGCAGCTGTTGCACCAGTAATGGAGAACCCACTCTGGGGACTCCATCTCCCAATCCTGGTGGCAAGTACACAGGATATGAAGAACCCCCGCCAGTCCAGATGACTGAAGAAACAGGAGTTTATCAGAGGCAAGGGAAAAAAGAAGGAAGAGAAATTGTGGGTGACAGCACATAAGAGTCAAGAAAGATCATTTGTGGGGTGGGGGCTCATGCAGTATTCATTACCCCCATACTCAAGCACTAGGGAAGACAAAAAGAAACTGCATCTCTTCATTTACAGTTAACTGATCAGACCCCAGTGAAGGGTCTAACATTGGGGGCATAAGGGACATTGAGGGTCCATCCCACAAATGATCTTCTTTGACTCATATATGCAGTCACCCAAAATTTCTCTCCTTTCTTTTAACCTGCCTTCACAACAGTGAATGACACAGAGAATTGTACATCACCACCAGTTGTACAACATCACCACAAGTTCTGCTTTGCAACCCTCTTCAGGTAGAAAAACGGCATTAACACAAGCTCCATTTCGCAGATTGTTTAGGACAATGCTTCACTGTGTTGCTCACTTGCACTTTTTGTTTGAACGGGTGGCAGTGGTCGAGAGGATTGCAGGTATACTGATAGGATATGGCAAGAGCACTGCAGCACAATCAGAATAAATAAAAATCAATAGAATTCTGCTGGTGTGGGCAGTAAAAGAGAGAAGAATTATTTATCAAGTCTGACAAGGGGTTCAGAACAGCAGGATCATCAGAAGTGCATTCTTTACTTTTATCAAGAAATGCTAAATAGGGCACCAAGATCACTACGGCTTGGACAAACATCCTAATATCTTTTCTTGCTTTATTATATCATACCTGGAGAGAACTTTAAAAGAATCTTGGTGTAGCTATGATACTTCTAACACATCTTTTATCCAAGGACCTCAAAGCATGTGACTGACATCATTAATGAAGCAAGTCTTACAACAACCTCGTGAAGCAGGTATTATCATCCCCATTTTACAGAAGAGGAGACTGAGGCACAGAGCGCTCAAGTGCCTCTCTCAAGGTCATGCAGGAAGTCACTGGCAGAGCTGGGAAGAGAACCCAGATCTCCTGACTCCCAGTCTTGTGCTGTCTCTCCTAGTCTGATTATTTATTGCTCCTATTGTAGTAGCGCCCAGAGGCCTCAATGACAGGCCACGTTGGCTATCGACTGGACAATCATAAAGGAAGGTATGTGCCTCGCCTCAAAGCATTTATAATCTAAGGCCTATCCTGCAATCAGATTTGCTAGTGACTCCAGTGGAGCTCCACATGAGTGCAGAGGTCCATGCAACAGATCTAATTGCAGGATCGAGGCCTGAGAATCAATGTTCTTATACTGCACTCATCATTAAGATTCCTCAATGCTTCACACTAACAAGCATTAAAACCTCCTCTAATGAGAGTGAGCTGTTTTACTAGTTTTACTAGCCTTTTTGTGTTCATTAGAAAAAGAAAAAGAAAAAGAAAAGGGAGAAAAGACAGACTATGGAACTCCATAAAAACAATGTTTAAATAGCATTCAACTTTTAATGCAAACAAGTTAGGAGATTCAGGGTGAATGAGTTGTGGAAGCCACATGGAAAATTTTGAAACACATTAGAAAAACAATTCTCCTAATATAGGCAGCACTAGTATGGTCACCTAACAATTAACAATGCTCAGCTTTGTTGAAATTTTCCATATTTGGTGTCTGCCTCTGGTTGACTTTTTTCAGAATATCACAGAGTCAGGTGAAAATCCTCAGGTTTGTTTAATGAATTTCTCAATAGCACCCTCCCCTGCTTTGTGGAAAAACAAGGTGAGGTGAGGGCCTTGTAGGTCTGTCAACCCAGGTCTCCCATCCAGATACAGAAAAACTGCCCCTATCATAAAGTACTAGCTTTCTGTATTTGATGCTGCCCCCTAGTGACTAGCCCATAGAGCGAATAAGGAGCCTACTGTTACTACCAGCTCTGAAGATATACTCAAGTAGTAGAGGCCAGTGTTTTTAAAACTAAAGGACTAGGGTTCTTAGACCCAGTTCTCCAGGTGTGTGTGTAATTTATCTGGCAGCTAGGTTAGTTGTCTTCAGCACACAGGTTCACTAGAATATTGCCCTATTGCAGGCCTCAATCTCCCTGTTATCCTATAGCATTCAGGTAGACAATGGTTTGCTCAGAATGGAGCGGTAACTTACATTGCTCATGTGCAACTCCCAGCACTCGCTGAGGATTTTTGCAGCCTTTGTAAATGCTGTGGAAGAGCCTGTTAGTGCCCCAGGGAATCAGGGCATAGCAGAACACCAGGGGACATGGCGAGGCAAGTGCTCCAGAAAAAACTGTGAAAGGGGTGCATTTTTTTACTGCCAGGTAGGCCTGTGCTAAGGCCCTAATGATCTGAGAGAGGAGGTGGACAGATTCCTGGAAAGAAGAACTATTAACTAAGCAGCTGGCCATTTCCTGCCACTCCCACTCTTGGGATAGGGTTGCAAATGACAGACCCTGCTGGTAAAGCATCGTAACATGACAATGACATGGTGCAAATGCCATTAAAATGTGAGACCACACTGAAGTGTTAGAGACTAACAAACTCCAATCTACGATGTCTGGATTGAGCATGGTAGAAATGAAAAAAGGTGCAGGAGGGAAAAAAAATAAGCAATTCACCCAGACTCTTAGATGCCAAATTTTACACCAAATGCAGCTGATTTATAATTCCTTGGAAAACAGGTTTTACAATGGAAACCCTAATAGGATTAATTATTTAGAAAAGTTCTGAGCACCAGACCTTGCTGTAATATGGCCAACACTAAAAACTAATTTTTCTGTCATTGCAGTACTTCAGAGGCTCTGTAGGAAGTACTAAAGGTGGGAGGCTTAAGAAAAGGAGAGATGGATACCAGTGAATGAGTACTGATTTCCTTTGAGAAATTCTAGTATGACTTCTAAATTAAGCAGCGGAGAGAAGTGTGTGTGAGTGAGGAGTTAAATCATATTAAACTGAAGTCCTAGGACAGAATACCTCTTTTGATTTAAAAATATATACAAGGATGAGGCACATATACATTCAAAAGAGGTTATTTAATTTCACATAGAATCATCTAAAATAACCAAGAACACCCCTACCTCAAAAGAACTGTACCCAGATGTATCATTTCCTGCTGAAAAAAGCCAAGCACAGTGGCAGGCAGAAACAGAATAGTTTGGAACAATGCTGCTGAAGCTACTGAACCAAACTGATTTAGGTTACTTGTGGGGATCCCCTTATCTGGAGATAACATTTCTCAGCGAAAGGGAGTGGGGCATTCCAGACACACAGGTAGCATTGTTTGAAGGAAGCTCTTCCCTGATTGTTTAGACTTGAACACTCCCCTCCTCACCTTGTACAACAGAGTAGGAAAAGTCTCCTTTTTCTAATAACTAACAGGATGTTAACAGTCTCAGCATACACAGTTTGGAACAGGGAGCAAAAGGTGGAAGGCGGAAGAAAGATAAATGTTACAGTATGCACATATGAGCTTGCTGCTAGACATTAAGTCAGTACAGGGCTTAACCCTCTAGCTTTAATCTCCTTTGGTGTTGTTCCTTCGCTATCAAGCAGAATGAGATGTAAGTGTGGATTCTTCTTCTCCCACATTAAAAAATTAACTCTGCAAACATGCATCATCACCACAAAGCACTATGTCCAAAGAACCCTTTTTCCCCTAAAGTATACCTGACTGATGCCAGCAGGGGTTGCTCTGTACAAACCAGGTGGTGATTGGTTTCATCTTTTGTTAGTTTAAACAGCAAAAAGCTGAAGTCCCAAACTGCTCTGTGCTGAAGATGTGCAGTAAGAGAGATTAATTTTAGCTCAGGAAATGCAAAAAACCTCTCCTCTTCAGCCACACCATTACTGAATAATCATTTGAGTATTTAAAAACCCTGTCTATGAAATTTGCTATCAAGCCAGTGGCAGAGTCAGTGTCTAGATGCATAACCAATGATATTATCAGTTCTGATTAATCAACGGTCCTTACCAGGCTTATGGCCAATTAGAATTTACCATAATAAGGAGGTGACAGCTGGTGTTGCTAAGCAACTGCTGTCTATAGAGCTAAAGAAGCCAGACGCATTTAGATGTTACTGTGGATTTCGACAGCAACATGTCAAAATAACACAAGCTTCTGCCCAGTGGAAAATTTCACAACCAAGAACTGGGCACCAGAGAGAGGAATGTGTTTCCTTTTCAGCATAAATGCAAAAAAGGAAGATTTGTTTTAAAGCAGAGATTAACCAGTCAATCATTACTCTGCATTTAATTAAGAGATATAGTGTCAATGGAATACAACTTTGTCATAGGGTAATGGTCTCCCACACTGTAGATAAATGCTGAGAAATTTACAGAAATTAGCAGAAAAATATTTATTTCCTATCAGTGGTATTTATCTTGCAACTACATTCTATTCCAGTGACCTATTTCTATTATATCCCAGAATTAAAGAATAAAGGGGGGAGGGGGATGAAGAGAGACTGACAGAGGTTCGTGCATTAAAGTGAGAGCTACTAATTCCGCAAATACTGAAAAGCTGTGTTCTGATGGATAGAGAGCATTAACCTTTTTTGTACTTTAGTCCATCACAGCAGCTTATTTTTAAAAGTTTTTTTATTTATTACATCTACTACACTTTTATGAGCAAACTGATTTCTTACTGGAGAAAGTTATGAGGCCAGATGCTCATCTGATACAGAACAGCACAGCTGTACTGAAGTCAATAGAGCTACGCTGATTTACACTAGCTGAGGCTCTGACCCACATTGTGTTAATACACACACAACAATGGGGCCTGAACAGTTTGACAATGACATGTTGACAGTCCTTTAAATATCCCTGAAGTGCAGCATACAAGGAAAGTGCTTGCAGAAGACGAAACATCAGCTTCTTTGGATTAAAGTGATGGCACTTACTGCATCTTACCTCTTTCAGTTTTGCAGCGCTGAAGGCCGGGGTCAGTATGCTCCGAACTTCTTTCCACCTCTGATCCCGCAGACAGAGAATGCTGTCAATTACTGGCTTGGTAACCAAGCCTGGTGTCTGAATCAAAATAAGTGCAAACAGGGGTTAAAACACATGACACTACAACCATTTTAGTATCCCAAAAAATTACAAGGGACAGATTCTGATACATATTGAATAGTATCTTACTCTACAAATCATCCCACTGAAGTCCATATCAAAACGAAGGAGGAGTATTAGAATGCAGCCCTAAACATATTACATTGAAATACAGGACAAGGCCCAATCCCAGTCTGTACTCAACACAAAACTCTACTCGTTGGGTATCTCTCACTGCTAGTTCTATCTGAGTAAGAAGCTGAAGATTGGGACCATTATTAATCAAACATAATATTAGTTTTAAATGGTCCTTTTCCCTTTGTTAAGTCCCACAGTGCCCAGCCCCACTCCGATTATGGGCTTTTGCACCACAAAGACATCCAGCATCCACTAAACTTGTAATACCACACCAGGTATGGAATCCCTCTAAAGAAAGTAGTGCCAGCCAAAGTGTTGTTTAGGTAATGGAGGGGATGTTTGGAAGGAGGCTTGTTACACTTAACATATTTTACAAAACTACTCAGTGCATTTTATCTTGCAAAATGTCTAAAGTTCTACTTTAAAAATATTTGGTAACACAACACAGCATAGTAAACTAATGGCACTAATCTGAAACTGCACAGACAGCTCTGAGCAATAGTGGGTTGATTGCCGAAAAAGAGTGCACAGTGGGACACTGCATCAAAAGGAGAGGTTGCAATCCACGTAGGAATGACTGTCATAAGACAAAATAGAATGGACATGGGGACCATTCTTTTCATGGGGCAATAGGGGGTATTCAGTACATAGTAAATACTGAGGAAGATTTGGCAGTTCCCTTCAAATCATCTTTAAAGTAATTCTTTAAAAGAATATTATTAAGGTTGCAAAGTCAAGCACTCAGAAGTTAGGAAATACCAAAATTCAGGCTGGCTTGCAACCTTAATTCAGCCCCCTTGTGTGCATGCATTATGATACAGTCTTAACAACATGAACACATGCTATTTTTTCCACAAGACCTCTGCCTCATTCAGTACACGGGATGGATCCACTCTGGGGATGAAACAAGGCTGTGTAGTGAAGTAAACTTGGCTGAAGAATGCCTGGTTTGTGTGTTGCAGACGTTGAACGATGAGTAGTGAATGAGGCAGGGGACTGCAGGAAGAGAAAGGCTGATCTCATGGTTAAGGCAGTTGACCGCTCCTGTGGAGAACTGGATTCAATCCCCCACCAGTGCCACAGAGTCACTTTCTAATGTTAAGCGAGTCCCTTAAATCAAACTTTTCACACCTTGTCACTAATCCTGTGTTTCTCACTTCCTGGATGCCTGACTTGAGACCCTTGTGCCTGATTTGCAGAAGTGCTGAGCACTCACAGATGCAACTGAAGTCAATGGGAACTGTGCTCTGAACATATGGAGCACTATATAATGCTAACTACTCTGAAAAAATCAGGTCCTAGTTGTTTCAAACTGGGTACCTAAAATTAGTGGACATGTTTTAGCTGAATCTCTCCGTGCCTCAGCTCCCCATCTATAAAATGGTATAATACCATCCCCTCACCTCACAGGGTTTTGTGAAGAAAAATGAATTAATATTTGTAAAGCACTCAGATACAATAGTGACAAGCATCATAGAAAACCCATGAGGAAAGTAAGAATTCTGTCTTCAGAGTATGGCTTGCATGGTGTGCAGTAAATAAGGCCTGGGGCCACACATTGAACAATGAGGATAAGACAAAATATTGAATTGCTGCTTACTGAGTGAGCTCCATCCATTCTATGCACTGAATGAGGTAGGGCCCTTGTGGGAAAAATGGCATATGATCATGTAATTAAAGACTGTATCATAATGCACCAGGGGACTGAATTTAGGTTACACAGGCAAGCTTAATTCTGACATTTCCAACTTTTGAGCACTTGACTTTGCAACCATAATAATGTTCCTTTAATATAGTCGTGTGTGTGTGTGTGTGTGCGCGGATACATGTATGTAGGTATAAATCCCATATACACTGAGGCGCTTTGAATAAGGAAGGTCAAATTTAGGGCTCAAATTATTTGACGTTGTCTTTAAATTGGGTACTATAGCATGCTCTGTTTAGCAAAGCAGCAGCAGAACTGATACCCTAGAGAGTACTTCATTTGTCAAGTTTTCCTTATCATTCTTGCAAACACTTTCTTGCTAATTGCATAACCTGTTTTACAGCTTCACATAGCAGGAATGAAAATGAGTTTGATATGACAATGAGCCTGAAGCATCTTGGTGAAGGATGAAGTGTCTTCTCTCTCAAAATGGAAATAGTAAAAGCTGCAACTGAGAATTTTTGATCATATGAAAATCACTACAAATTATTAGACAAAACTGCTGTAACATTCTCTGGTTTTTGCTTTCAAGTCAAATGCAATCAGACTAATATTGCATTTGTTACAACCTAAAGATTCAACAACTGTTCTCTACTTCCTTTTCCTGAGTAGTCAACCTCTTCTGACTGTGATATTATAATATTCTAGAGTGGAAGGAAGACTGTAACTGAAATTCAGAAATGGGTTTTGTGTGGGACAGGGGCAAAGAGAAAGCTATGGTAATCTGCTGTGGCAGCATATACACAAAATGCCACTATCTTCAATCACGCTTGTGACATTGGGCACGGCCAGAGAGAATGTGAGTGCTCTTTGCTTCCAAATAAAGAGATCTCTGCCTTAGCCCCAGGGCTTAAAAAATGTGCTTTAGCATATGGGCATGCAATCTCTTTTGGAATTTGTGCAGAAACTCCCTACCTAATACTCTGCAACTCATGTTGCCCTTAAAGAAAAAAACGCTGGCTCCTTCATCTTTGTGTCAATGTTCATCAAGTCTTTTGCTCCTGCTTTCAATCAATTATTAGTGGGCCAGGCTGTGCCCCTACTGGGCGGTAACATCAACACAGAACAGGGGGAGGAAAATTCTAGGAGGGTCTCCTCTCAGAGCATCCTCTATGTTCCTCATTCAGGGAAGGGGGTGGGGGCGCTAGAGAGAGCAAGAAGGGGATTGGATTTTTACACCCAGCAGAAAAAAGAGAGTCTGGCCCATACCCCCTCACATCTGCAGGGTTCTTGTGAAACTGGAAAGGACTCGGGGTCCACATACACAGAAACAATCTCTGGTGTGGACCTCAGAGGGATCTCTGCTGGGATACAGGAGATGCTGCATGTCCCCCCAAACCCTACCCCCACTCCCTCTTTGACCCTCCCACTATCCATCCTTTCCCCACATGCAGTTCCCTAGGCCTGTGGTGAACCCTATATGGAGCTGAGGAAATGTGTGTGTCAAGGGAGGGGGATGCTGCTGTGCAGGTAGCTGACCTTCCCCTCCATACCAGAAGGGGGAGCTCTGTATACAGGTCAAAAAGCCATGGTATTAGTTGTGTAGGGGCCATAATATTCTAAGGATTTTATAGACATGTAAAAAATACGAATCCAATGAGGTTACGATCTAGGCAGACAACGTACAAGCATAGCGAAGAGAACAGGAGGCCACATAAAATAGGATGAGCAAGAGGCAGAGTCTGGCACACACCTTGTAGTGTATCAGTATTTATTTGCAAAAAGAACAAGGAGTACTATTTGGTGGTTTTATTATTTTTAAAAGGGGGTTGCGTTCCCCTCGATGTGATGGCAGCTGTATGACTAAGTTTTGTAGCATTGTTTGAAGAAGTGCATCACAAGGAGGGATTTAAAGGAGGATAGGCTGACGGTACATATCCTGACAGAGGGTAGTTCTCTACACTCCTCTCTGAAGTATGAACTATGCTAAAGGCCTGTTAGAAGTTACAGGTTAAGTTCAGCTTGTCCCAGTTAGACCAAAGGGCCGCTCCATTAGCTCAGCCAACAGGGGGAACCAATATGTACATAAACCAATTTGACAATATTTCACCCAGTAGAGGGCAGTGGTACGACATCCACAAATTAGTGCACCATTTCCACATTTGAAAAAAAAGCCGACAGATCACATACGTGTATTGTTCTTCCTCTCTGACTCTTGACTAAATGAGATATCAATGCAGTATTACAAGTGATATTTAAAATGTATTAGTTAGAAACCTGTACCCTTAACTGTTAATAAAGCATATTATCCCCCTACTTCCCCAGCATCTTGTGATACGTGAAACATCATTCACAATTCTCCCCAATCTGAGTGCCTTACGTTCACAGAGAGTTTATGTGGCTTCTGACTGGGCAGAGTACCACCTCAGTGTTACAAACTGTTTTCAAAATATGCGGTCTTTTAGATACACTCTACAGTACAGTACTTCTGCCTTCACACCAAAGTCACTAACAGGCTCTCACTTAGGTAGCAGGACACTGTCGGTACATCTCTGCAAACTCTCTGTACCATTCCTTTCATGGGGAATCAGGATTTTTGAGATTTGAAACAAGACTTGGGAGCCACGCTCCTTATCTGAGAATCACAGCCATAGTATTAGTGCCAAGTCCTAACCCCCATCAGCTTTTCCAGTCTTTCAACTGTGCTCCTATATTCTGCTGTGGTAGGGAGAAGCATCTTGTCCATAAAACAACCTAATTACAAGCTTCCTCATTTCCAGTTATTTCTTTCATGTTCGTTCCCAAAATAAAAGCCTCTCTCGCCTATTTGCTTTCCAAAAACAACAACTCCTCTCCAGCTGCCCGAGTTCTGCCAGGCCATTCAAGCAAGGTATTTCCTTCCCCTGGCTTGATATAGGAACGACTATGCCAATCCCTATTGCTCATTAAAACATAACATGGGTTGCTGATTTCTTCAAACATACAAAAAAATCTTTTGAATTGCTGATGAGCCTGAGAGGAAACAACCAGGAATACTTTTTCCTAAGCATGTTGGTTTAAATGAAGTTGAAGAATTTCTCTGACAGAAGATGATCTTTGAATTAGAGGTTTTCTTATGGCTGTAGTTCAAATAGTTTCCACCCAGCTGCCAACTCCAACAAGCTTTTATCACTTGACTATTTCACACGTTGCTACTAAAGGTTTCTAGCTTACATTAAAACCACCAACATTCACAAATACAAGCCAGTTGTTCAATTAATGGTCATCTGTTCTATTACCTTTCAGGTTTCCATCCCAGTCACAGAGGGTATGTCTACACTGAAATTAAACACCCACAGCCATGTCAGCTGACTTGGGCTCACGGGACTCAGGCTACGGAGTTGTATCATTGTGGTATAGATGTTTGGACTCGGGCTGGAGACCAAGCTCTGGGACCCAGTGGGAGGGGAGGGTACCAGAGCCTGGGCTCCAGGCCAAGCCCAAATGTCTACGCTGCAATTTTACAGCCCTGCAGCCGAAGTCCAAGTCAGCTGACATGGTGTTTAATTGCTGTGTAGACATACCTTAAGCGACTTGGAAAAATGTTACCAAGTAAGTTTTGTTATGGTGATTTCAACAATTGTATTCCAGTCTACGGTATAGATTGTACTACACAAAGAGGCAGTTATAAGTTTATACCCTTCTTGTCAAGTCAGAATTTTAAACTACTCACTAATAGCTACTAGTCATCATTATTCATTGGCAAAATGGAACAGCCAACACCAGCTTACAAGTAAACACTAGATTATTTATTTAGTTGGGTTTTTCTTTGCTATGGCAAGCTGCCTAAAACATCTGTTCTCGTCATCACAAACATTTTCTTAAGTCATGATTTTGTCAATATAAACCAAATCAAGACACAGCTATGAGATAAATATAACCATTCTTAAACACTAAAATAAACATATAGGGCGTCCTGTAGCTCTGACTTAGAATGGTGCACATCAGCAATGACTCCACATAGTTAGACTGGTGTAAGTGAGATCAAGATCAAGCCCATACCTTTTATGAACACACTGTTTAGAATCCACTTTCCATTTTACACACAAGGGGAATAAAACAATCAGGCAACATTCAGAGTAGCAGCCGTGTTAGTCTGTATTCGCAAAAAGAAAAGCAGTACTTGTGGCACCGGTGCCACAAGTACTGCTTTTCTTTTTGCGAATCAGGCAACAGAGACACTTATTTGCTAATAATTTGGTTTCAAAAACAACACTTTAGCACTGTCAGTTTGTGCTACAGAAGCTTGATCCTACCACACACTATTTCTACCAGTGTTTAAAACTGGTTTTCAGCCGAAACAGTTGTACTGCCCAGTGTTGGTTAAGGTCATAATGTTGTTAAAAGTGCATCTATTTATGCATGCTTTTCCTGTGGAATGGTTTAGGAGAGGAAGATTTCTTTTGTGTGTGGGGAGGTCGGGGGGAGGAGAAGAAAGTATTTCTTGATCTTTATTGACAATTTAGATTTATTCATGTAGTTTAAATTGTTTGTAAGAATGTGTGGAAACGGTAAACTGTGCATAATATGAATTTGATGCACAAAAAACTGTTCTTCACATTTTATAACATGGCAAGCAACGTAGAGCAGAAGGGATATAGTCTGCTTGTTCAAGGAAAGTTTAACAAATGTTTGCTACACATCAAAGATATTGAGATTATTTCCTGTTATTGAGATCCCTGGATTTAACTAGTTTAAAGGGAGACTGACAGGTTGTTTAGGTGAAAATATAGGTTTTATATCAAGGAATTTTTTTATAACATAATAGATAGAGATAATTTCAAGATTTGTAATTTTTCAAAATTTCCAATTGAATTTTAGATTTAATCTCTTTTGCTCAGATACTCTGCTCTGGAAATAAGTGCCATAAAAATAAAATGATAAACAGGCCAATCTAGCTTAAAATGTCTAAACTTTGTTGAAATGCAAAAAGTAAACAAGCTGCATAAATGAGGACCAAGATTTTAAAAAACAAAGTGTCTTAGCCTCCTAAGTTCATATCTGGGCACTTAAAAATGTTATCTGCTTTCCCAAAGTGTTCAGCGCCTAGTAGCTCACAACAAATCCAGTGGGAGCCAGAGCACTCAGTACCTTACAGGACTGAGCCTTTAGTCCCCTTGCAAAGTGGTGAACATTAAGTTCTGGAGGTGAAGTCCTCTGTTTATCCAAAGAAGAGGTATAGTACAACAGTGGAAAGTTCATGCTTCCCCCCTCTACTGTCCTAGTGAGGTTGAAAGTCTCCATGCCAAGTCAATCGTTCACTTCTCTGCCGAGATTGCCAAGATTTGTTGCCAATTGTAATGGACTTACAAATATAGGAAAGTTATTTCAACATTCAAATGTATTTTCCCCTTGTGGTCTATTGCTTTATGGGAGTTGTAGTTTAGGATCCTGATATCCACATTCTCCCCAATGGGTCAGGTTCCCTACCTGGAGTACAATTCCCATGATGCATGCAGTTTTATGTATCACTTCCATGATCCACCATGAAGTGCTTGGTCGAAGGAAATCCTTATCTCATTGTGTTAGCTCTAAAGAGCTCAGTCAGTAGGAGAGAATGGTGGCTCAAACTACAACTCTCAAAAGGCAAAGTGCTGATAAAGAAGCCCATTTTAATGTTTTATTGAACTGATTTGAAATTAAACGTTTTGAGTCAGTTCAACAAAACTAAATATTCTCATTCAAGACAAACTGATGTGAAACAAAGTATTTAATTTTGCTTCTCATAACAGAAAAATTGATTTATTTTTATTTTTTTTTAACAAAATCTAGATTTTCCCAAGGACAAATTGATTTTGCAGAAACTGTATTTTCTGTCAGAAAATCATTCCAAGAGAAAATTCCCAAGAAGCGCTTATGGCAACATGACCCAATAGCAATGTTAAATTCACAGCATCAGACTAACTGAAGAATTCAAGTTCCCAGACTGCTATTCTGCAAAATTTTCTGATCATATATATACTCTTATACATTAAAGAAAACTCAAAGGCCTTGTTTTAAGAATATAGTCTATTCTATTTATAGAAAACCTACAGCATTTGCCTGATAGCAGTAGTTTTTATTTCCCCATTTATTTTCACCTCATACAAAGTAAGTATCCAAATCACAATGGATAGTAAAATTTGGCTGTAAATCCTATGAAAACAATTGATTGTATATTTTTGTTTTCAGGTACCTTTTGCTTTCAATCAAGTTGAAAACATGGGTTCCGATTTATCAAAACATGTAAGCATATGCTTAAGAACATAAGAATGGCCAGACTGGGTCAGACTCATGATCCATCTAGCCCAGTATCCTGTCTTCCAACAGTGGCCAGTCCAGATGCTTCAGAGGGAGTGAACACAATAGTGCAATTTATCAAGTGATCCATCCCTTGTTGTCCAGCCACAGCTTCTAGCAGTCAGACGTTTAGGGACACTCAGAGCATATTGTTGCGTCTGTGACCATCTTGGCTAATAGCTATTGATGGACATATCCTCCATGAACTCATCTAATTCTTTTTTGAACCAAGTTACATTTTTGGCATTCACAACATCTCCTGGCAATGAGTTCCACAGGCTGACCGTGCGTTGTGTGAAGTAGTATTTTCTTTTGTTCATTTTAAACCTGCCGCCTATTAATATCATTGGGTGACCCCTGCTTCATGTGTTATAGGAAGGGGTAAATACTTCCTTATTCACTTTCTACACAACATTCATGATTTTATAGATGTCTATCATATCCCTCCTCAGTTGTCTCTTCTCGAAGCTGAACAGTCCCAGACGACCTTCCCTCTTATCCCATGTCTCCTTACTTAGCTTCCAAGCTTTAGTGAGGGACCTTCTGATAGGCTTTCTGATAGTTCTAGTACACTATATTTACTGGATCATCCTTGTCCATGTTTGTTGACCCCCTCCAAGAATTCTAATAGATTGGTTAGGCATGATTTCCCTTTACAACTCTTCCCCAACATACTGTGTTCATCTATGTGTCTGATAATTCTGTTCTTTACTATAGATTCAACTAGTTTGCCTGGTACTGAAGTTAGTGTCACTAGCCTGTAACTGCTAAAATCACCTTTGGAGCCTTTTTAAAAAATCAGCGTCACATTAGCTATCCTCCAGACAGCTGGTATAGAGGCTGCTTTAAGTGATAGATTACATACCTCAGTTAGTAATTCTGGAATTTCACATTTGAGTTTCTTCAGAACTCTTAGGTGAATATCATCTGGTACTAGTGACTTATTACTATTTAATTTACAAATTTGTTCCAAAACCTCCTCTATTGGCACCTCAGTCTCTGACGGTTCTTCAGATGTGACACCTAAAAAGAATGGTTCAGGTGTGAGAACCTCCCTCACATCCTCAGCAATGAAGACTGAGGCAAAGAATTTATTTAAGTTCAATGCAAGGGACTTGTCTTCCTTGAGTGCTCTTTTAGCACCTTGATTGTCCAGTGACCTCACTGATTGTTTGCCAGGCTTCCTGCTTCTGATGTACTTAACATTTTCTGCTGTTAGTTTTTGTGTCTTTTGCTAATTGCTCTTCAAATTCTTTTTTTGGCCTGCCTAATTATACTTTTACACCTGACTTTCCAGTGTTTATGCTCCTTTCTATTTTCCTCATTAGGATTTGACTTCCAATTTTTAAAGGATGTCTTTTTGTCTCTAACCACCTCTTCTACTCTGTTGTTTAGCCGTGGGGGCTTTTTTTGCGGGGCGGGGGATGGTCTTCTTGCAGTTTTTTTAAAATTATTTGGGACATACATATATTTGAGCCTCCATTATGCTGGTTTTAAAAAGTTTCCATGAAACTTGCTGGCATTTCACTTGTGACTGTTCCTTTTAATTTCCATTTAACTAGCCTCCTCATTTTTGTGTAGTTCCCCTTTTTGAAGTTAAATGCTACTGTGGTGGGTTTCTTTGGTATTTCCCTCCCCCCAACACACAGGGATGTTAAATGTAATTACATTATGGTCGCTATTACCAAGTGGTTCAGCTCTTGGAACAGACCCTGTGTGCCACTTAGGACTAAATCAAAAATCGCCCCTCACCTTATGGGTTCCAGGACTAGGTTTGCCAAGAAGCAGACATTAATAGTGTCAATAAATTTTATCTCTGCATCCCATCCTGATATGTTCCCAGTCAATATAGGGATAGTTGAAATCCCCCATTATTATTGGATTTTCTCTTTTTGTAGACGCTCTAACCTACCTGAGCATTTCACAATCACCGTCACCATCCTGGTTAGGTGGTTGGTTGTATAGTCCTACTGCTATACTCTTATTATTCAAGTATGAAATTTCTATCCATAGAGATTCTATGGTACAGTTTGATTCATTTAAGATTTTTATTATATTTGACTCTATGCTTTCTTTCACATATAGTGCCACTCCCCCACCAGCACAACCTACACTGTCATTCCTATATATTTTGTACCTGGGTATTACTGGGTACCATTGATTAGCATTGTTCCACCAAGTTTCTGTGATGCCTATCACATCAATTTCCTCATTTGATACCAGGCACTCAAGTTAACCCATTTAAGTTTTTATATTTCTAGCATTTGTATACAAGGACCAGGGACTGCTCTACCAATTTTGCCGCCCCAAGCAGCTGCTGCTGAATTGCCACCACGCCCAGAAGAGCAGAGGAGCTGCCGCCGAATAGCCGCCGCGGGACACAGACTGCCGCCCCATTCTGAATGCCGTGCCAAGCACCTGCTTGGAAAGCTGGTGCTTGGAACCGGCCCTGACAAGGACCTATAAAATTTGTCAATATTTAGCTGTCTGCCTTCATGTGATGTAATTGAATAGGACTCTCTTTGTTTGACTCTCTCTCTTCAGGTCCTACCTATATTTTAATCAACTTCTATCCTCTTCTTTACTAGGACACAGAGTATCCCATTTAATAAGTCCTTTCCAGAGGACTATATCTGTCTGAACTGTGTGCTCCTCTGCATTTGTCAACTTTCCCATATTTTAAGCACATGAGTTATCCCATCTCTACTCAGCAAAGCATGTAAGTATGTGCTTAATTTAAAGATAAATGGGACAAGTAATGTGCTTAAAGTTGAGCACATGCTGAAGAGCTCTCCTGAATAACGATGGGATTACTCATACTTAAAGTTAAGCATGAGTTTAAGCATTTTTGGGGCCATGGTGAAAACAGATGCCCACTTTCAGCTGGAACAAGGAAATGCAGATCCATATGAACATGAAAAATAGGCAGGGTTTATATGAACTTTTTTGAATTTCCAAAAAAGTTTTAGTTTGGGCTCAGTTCAAATTGTGTGACAGCTGGTTTTAAAAACACACTTCCCTAGTCTTAAAAATACTTTTCTCTCCTCTGCAGCCATATGAAAAACTCATACATAGAGAAAGGGAAACTGACTAAGGATCCCAATACAATAAAGCATTAAAAACTATTCTTAACTTTAAATGCAGAAGTAATCCCACTGACTTCAATGGACAAATTTATGAGTGTGATTTTATGATGGGGTTGCTTGGATGGTAGGGGACAGAGCTCAGCAGCCCTGGGGCTCTCTTCTGCTTTATGTCTTATGTTCTCAAAAGCTTATGCTTCAGGGTTTCAGCCAGCCACCTGCAGCGGTCAGGAAGGGATTTATCAACCTCTCTTCCCCAAATACATTCGGGGGATTATCTTCCTCTGAAGCATCAGGGATGGCCATAGCTGAAGATGGAACACTGGGTTAGGTGGGTCAGGGTGCTGGCTGGCTGGTTCTTGCTCACATGCTCAGGGTTTAATTGATTGCAATATGTGGGGTCAGCAAGGAACTTTCCCCAGGTCAGATTGGCAGTGACCTTGTGGGGTTTTCTTTCCTCTGCAGCATGTGGGCGTGCATCACTTGCTTGGATCATCTGTGTACACCTCACTTAATCATTTCCCTGCCATTGTGGGGGCCTCAGGCACTGGTGCACCTGGAACCCTCCTATTCTCTGCCTGTGGCACATATTAATCTAGTCTCCTGTGGGCTGTGATACTTTGGTCTAATTATGGTTGTTGAGTTTAGTGTGTAGGTGCTGGATGGCAGTGGTGGCCTGTGATATACAGGAGGTCAGGCAAGGTGATCCGGTTGTCCCTTCTGGCCTTAAACTTCTGTGATTCTGGATCAGGCCCTGACTACACAGGGGAAATAGTGGCAGCAACTACAAAGGAACTGTCAAATACATAAATGGAAGAAATTAAACATTTTGGTCTATGTGAGTACCTATAACTGCGTGTGTGGATAAAATAAAAAGATTTCCCCCTTCTCATTTCTTCGTTATAGCAAGTTTATACAACAGATAAAAAATGTTCCAACGGACGTGCTTTTCAAGTTGGCAGTGACCCTTTATGTATATGAGAAACGGTGAGTAAAAACAATATTTGGAATTTAGGGTTTTTTGTGCTTAACTCAGGCCTGGCTTGTCTTTAACACTTCACACATGTCGTGAACTTAGTCCTAAAGGCAGTTATCTTCACTGGACATGTTGGAAATGGGCATAGCAGCCTACAGTTGATTCATTTAAATCTTACACGCATTGATCTGAATGCTTGAACAAAGGATTTTTGTTTGTTTGTTTTAAGCAAGGAAATTCATTGTTAAAAGTGATTATGGCTGAAGCTATAAACAAGCTAAAAAACCAAGCAATTAAAAATTATGGTTTCCACAGTACTATCACCCCATTGCATACAGACGACATGTTCTCTTTGGCCCCTCCTTTACCTCAACAGTCTCAGTGCACAAACAACCAGTAACCAAGCTACTGCTGACATCAGTTTTACTGGACTCCTTCAGGCTGCTCCTCAGAAGTACCAGGAAATACCTTGTTTAAATAAATTAACCATATCATCCACTGTTAGTTTCTTGAACATAGTCGCCGTTTAATAGCAAGTATTGTGGAATACAAGGGCCAAAACATATTGGTATATTTTATTATTTTAAGCATTCTTGAAAAGATATAAACACAAATTAGGTGGATCACCGATGGGATGCCACACAACAACTCATTGATTCTATTCTTACAAGACAGGATTTCTTTAGATTATATAGCATTCTGAGGTCCTATTTTACCAGAGCTTTACTTCAGTTTTATGGCATTGATTTAAATGACGTGAAACAGGAGTAACATGGTGGTAAGTCAGGCCCTGATTCCACATTGTCTAATGCTAGCCTAATTGCTAATTCCTGCAAAAATAATGCTACATCTAGTGTAGCAGGCTGCCACAGTAATTAATATAAAGCATAAAAGTTATGGACAAACTGACACCAACTTTTGAGCCCAACAAAAAAACAGTAAGACTGAGAGATATTTGGAATTTTGGTTCTCATCTACTGAGATCCCAGATAAGGAATGTTCGCCAGCCATTAAAATGAAACACCTGCAGTCTTCTCTTTGAGTATTAATCCCTGAATAGTCTGATATATAAATAATACAATGGGTAACTTGAGAAGAGGTTGTCCTTGCTGTTCTCACAACAAAAGGCTTTCCCAGGATAATGGATCACTTCCCACATGAATCAGGAAAAAGGAATGAATTTGTCTAGACTGCTACTGTAAATCTTTGTGAGATTGCTGGGCCTTCCACATAATAAATATACACACTGCATTTACTGTATGTGTCTGTAACTCCTACATTTTATCAGCATCTAGCATATATTGCATTACACCTTCTGTTAAAGAAAAGAAAAGGATGGTAAAATTATAAACACAACTCTCAGCATCCTGTCTAGAGGTCTGATGATGCTATTCTGTTACCTCAGGGATGACTTGTGAACCCTGGAACATGGAGCTGTGCAGCCCAAGTGGACTCTGGCACAGCTGAAGCCCTGCAGGAGCCAACCTGAGTGGAAAGGAGCCATTCTGCCCTTCCCCAAGTACCAGTTAAGCACTGTCTGAGGAAACTATAGGAACATCTACACTGTGATAGAAGATCTGCCATATGGTTGTGGCTGGCCTGCATCAACAGGTTCGAGCTACGGGGCTATAAAATTGCAGTGTAGATGTTCAGGCTTGGGCTGCAGTCTGAGCTCTGAAACCCCATGAGCGGTAAGGAGGGGAGGTCCCAAAGCCTGGGCTCCTCCAGCCCCAACAGCTACACTGCAATTTTTAGACCCACAGCCTGAGTCCCATAAGTCTGAGTCAACTGACCCAAGCTCTGGGAATTGGTGCCATGGGTTTTTTATCATAGTTTATACATACCATGTGAGTGAACAAGGTAACGTAGAGAGAACAGGAGGGATGACTCAGGCAGAAAGAGAGAATTTGAGGGTATAGGAGCCTGTGAGAGGAAAGGGAGGGAAAATATAGAACAGGAGACTGTAAGGGTGCACAGAGGGGAAAGTGGGAGAGGTGCATCAGACAGTAAGGAGTGCATGGATGGCAGCAGAAAGCAAGAGACTCATAGGGGAAGGAAAAAATGATGGCTGCCCCACCCCAACAGTGAAGAAAGGAAATCGGTGGCTGTGTCATTTAGCAGCCAGCAGAAAGGCTTTCATTCGTGTATGTACTCACACGTACATTTTGTGTGCATGGAAGGTTGAATTTTTAATCTGAAATGATTACATGCACACTGGGGAAGGGTGCTTTCGGCCAGAACGGCTAGTCAAAGTTGGAGGCCCTGTGAGCTGAAATTGGTGACAGTCAGGTATTTCACTGATGCAATTTTGTTTACTTACAAAGAATGTACAAAGTCCTGTGTCTCTGAACCCAGAAGGAATCAAATAGCAGGAAACAGCTTATTTTGCTCACATCACCAAAAGCACCCTTTTCAGCCTACCAGTTTGACCCAAAAAACTCTCCTCAGCTGTTCTTTCAGGCTCTCTCTCTCTCTCTCTCTCACTCTGCCTATTCTTGTCTCACCTCAGTTTCTGTGCAATCGCTCTTCTCCCCTCTCCCAATGCAATACTCAGCTAAAAGCTCCAGGCTGGTTCAAACACATGTTTAGTCATAGACTGAGTTATGCTTAGTTATGTTAACTGAAGGATGAGTTCGCACCTCAGTGGGGTTTTAACTCAACCCATAACAAGGTTTCACCCTGCTCATAACTGAGACAACATAAAGGCCAGTTTTGATTTATTATTGTTACTGTCAATCTTATAATTTTAAAACCAAATCTATGTCTAAAGGCCTTATTCATGACTTTTGAATCCTTGGTACCAGCAATACACCATGCTCTATATTCCTTCCCATTACAGCTAAATAAAATAAAATAAAAAAAAAGAAGCAGGACCCCATAAATGCTATGTTAAAAGAATATTAAAGTGGCAAAGTCAATGACTCAAAAGTCAGGAAATGCCAGTATGAAGGCAATGTCTTTGGACCTCTTGTGCATATACATCAGGGGTCTCAAACACGCAGCCCACAGAGTTATTTCCTGCAGCCTGCCACTGGCACTGACTCCACTGGCAGCCAAGCTACCCCCCCTGCTCCCCCGCGTGCCACCCCGAGCGCGCCACGTCTCGGCTCCTCCACCTACCTCCTAGCGCTTCCCGCTGCCAAACAACTGTTTGGCAGTGCTTAGGACTTTCTAGGAGAGAGGGGGGGAGGAGTGGGGCTGCGGCGTGCTCAGGGGAGGAGACGGAAAAGAGGCAGGGCTGGGGCAGGGATTTGGTAGGGGTTGGAATAGGGGCGGGGAGTGGGCGGAGTTGGGGTGGGGACTTTGGGGAAGGGGTTGGAATGGGGGCGGGGAATGGATGGGAAGAGGCAGAGCAGGGGTGGGGCCTCATGGAAGTGTTGGGCCGGGAGCAGTACAGGGGCTTTTGTATCTTTGTATGAAAAGGTTTCAGTGATGCGGCCCTCGGGCCAATGTACTAGACCTCATATGGCCTGCATGGTGAGTTGAGTTTGAGATTCCTGATACACATGATCACATGCTACTTTTCCCATAGGCGTTCTTCTTGACTTTGCAACTTTAACGTTCCTTTCACATTTTTAAATGTAATTTCTTAGATTTTTAAAAGAACTTTTAAAAATAGTCACCATATGAAACCACATTGATCTCCTACATGGGTCATCAGCAGAGTCAGGACCTTTAGATCCAGCGTACAGTCCTCTATTACAGTGATTCCCAAACTTCTTACTAAGGTGAGCCACCACCTGCATTTTGTCTTCTTTTATGATCCACCATTTACAAATATGTACCTTCTGCACCAGCACTACATCCTAATTCCAGCCCCATGCAGAAGGGAGGCCTGGGGGAGAGGGAGGGCTGTTTTGGAGAGCGAGCCTGCACTCACCACGCAGTAGTGGCTCCTGTGACTGTCTCATGAAGCTGGGCCCAACTCCCAGCTCCATGTGTTGCAATCTCGTGCACAGCACCACTCAGGTATGGCCCTGCCATGGAGAGCTGGTAGGAATATATGTTTGCCAAGGCTAAGGCCCAGGGATGGGTTAATCTGGCCCTGGACATGGCAACTCATGTAGAACCTTCCTGTGACCCACTGGTGGGTCGGGATGTACAGTTTGTGAAACACTGCTCGTTCACGTGAGCTAACGGAGTAAATGGTAGCAGTAAAAGGCTGTTATCTTCTATCTGGACCTGTGACTAGAGGGAGAAGGAGACACATTCTTCACCAGTGGGTTTCACAGCTAGATAGCAGAAGAATGGTGAGAATCAGGAATAATGCATTCAATTCCACATTCCAGAGAGGGATGTGCTCTAATGATGCTTCTGCCTCATCCCCTACACCAGCCTCTCCCTGTCCCCTTCTGCTCCTTCCCTCCCTCCTCAACTCCTGCCTCTTTCCCCTTTCTGACCTTAACCTCCCCAGCTCCTACTCCCCACTGCCTGGCCCCTGCCCTCTGCCCTGTCCCCAGCTCCTGCATAGGTTGTCTTCTCTTCTTTGGCTCCTATTCTCTCCCATCCCAAGCTCCTGCCCCTCCTACCTCCATTTTCTGTTCCCAGTGCTGCCAACTCTCATGATTTTTTCATGAGTCTCATGATAATTATTATTTTCCTTAAAGCCCCAGTTCCTGGAGTCAAGTGGATATGTGATGATTTCAGGCTTCATTCTTAAAGAAAAAGTAAGTTTCTAGCTCTTGTGGCTGTGGAGAAAGCTTCAAAATGTTACCCCAGTGCACCCTAAAGGCTCAAAAAGCAGAAGGCAAATAGAAGGAACACCAAATCTATCATTTTTTACATAATCCTACTGACTCATGATTTTTGAACATCTGGGGTTGCCAGTACTGTGTTCTCTAGTGCTCAAGCCTCGATCATCCCTTCTCTCTACACATGTTCTTCCCTCCTCTGCATTTATGAACTAAGATTTTTCAAAGGTTTAGAATTTGGGCAAATTTTCATTGCGATGGCAAAAGGCACATCCCCAATAGCAGAGTGACACTTCCTCCCTACTCCGCCATCAAAGTTCAAGCCTCTGCTTCAAAGCATAGGGGCACTAGAAGCTATTCAAAGAAAGGTCACTAGAATTTGTTTAACATGGGCAAAACAACATATTTTTACCAAGCCTTTCTCTTGGAAATGGCTCAACTGTTTTAGCTGAAACTTCCCACGCAAATTCAGCCTGAGACAGACACCTGGCATGGAAAATTTCAGCCTGAACATTTAAAGTTTGGCAAAGACACCAGCAACTGAAAACCTGGTCTTATAATGAAAAGTGTTAGCAATCTTAACTATAGGCGTTGCTACCAGCTCTACTTTCAATGAAGGGGAGTTTTGATGAAATAATTCTTAGGACAGGTCTAGAGTAACGTAAAGGAAGAGTTTCTACTGGTTAAACTGGGATTTTTATGAGCCACTGTCAAATTATTCAGAATTATCAAAGGAAAGCTGCACTAAAGTGCCAGAGTGCAGTTTTAGCTTCATCTAAATGCACATACTGAAAATGGAAAAAGGAAGTGGTGAAAAAGGCCTTTGCAATTGCCTGGGAAAGAAAGAAAAATAGTCTCCTGTATCTTAAATCTACAATTAATCTACCAGACCACAACAGTGTGAGACACTTCTTGTCTTGACTGCTTATGGCTCCAAGTCCTTTTTCAAATGGTGGTGTGGAAGGGAAGAGGGAGAGAAACAGACCCTGGTTCTGTAGAAAGCATATTTATTTTATAATGGATAGTACTTGCTGCAGTCATTTCTGCTGCCATAGATTGGCAGGAGTAAATAGTTAACATCGATCAACATCCTTTGTTTTTGTGTCCGGGATCAGCTGTTTCCAATCTGTGTGTATCTGTTTCTGCATGTGTGTGTGCATGTTTGAAAACCCGAATGGTAGCTATGCAGAGCTGTCAATGAGCTTTCAGAAACAGATGCATCAAAGTGGAAATGAGCAGTGCTCAGCAGTGCTCAAAGACCAACAGAAACAGAAGTAAGGAGCACTTGTTTAACACCGAAGAGGAGGGAACAAATGATGGAATATAAAGTGGCAGGTTAAAGAGAGTAGGAGTTCTGGCACAGCACAGGATGTCTGAGGGGATTATGGAATAAGTTTCTTACAAAGTGTTGGGAATTTAGTGCTCATCAAAGGGCAGGACTGACACCTCGGGGTATTCCACAGCATCAGCAAGTTCTCTGCAACCTTTCTCAGTTCTGATGAGCAGTTCTACCTAACCTTATTCCAAGTCCTGGATCCTCATGCACAGCTCTATTGTTATAGCTCTAGTGTCCCTTGATCCAAAATGACTTGCATGTCAAATGGCGTCACACTGTCTATGGTTGCTTTGTAACAAATTTCCACCAGGAACTAGAATAAGACCACTCAACTAGTTTCCACTCATGACCCATGTAGGAATTAAAACTATTGTATGTAAGAGACTAATGCTCTAAACCCGCCTCTCCATCGAGCCTATATTTCTATGAAATTAATGTATGAACACAGACAAATATATGGCAATGGCATAATTTTTCACCTGGGACAGAAGCCATTCTCGGAGCCAATCATTAATCACACCATGATTGTCTAATTACTCATTCTTATGTGGAGACAAGAAGCAGCAGTGCCAGTTTCAGGATTTCATTTATACCATACTGTACAGCATCCGTGCTGCTAAGTGAGGATGGGTTAATTGGTTCAGGTGAACAGAAAGTGACTAGAATCTTTGTCCAAAGTTGTACAGAACCACTTTTCAGATTCCAAAAGTGTTCATTTAACTTATTTTTTTCTGACGTTCTTGTACTGTTTCACTTCCCAGTTCTGGCTGAACCATGAAGTGGAAGCAGAAGTGGTGAAATCTCCTGAAAGAAAGACTACTGTCCTGTTGTTACAGAGTTGCCAGCCAAGCTGTGCAAACCACAGAGGTATGGGTAGTTTTAGAAAAGATTTTGATAGGAACCTAAATCTCAGTATGGATAGAACATGTAACACACATTGAACAATCTACCCCAGGTAATTGTACTTATAGGTCCTAAGCAGAATCTAATATAGTGGTTCCAAATGTTTTCAGGCAACTGTACCAGTTTACAGACCCAGTCTGATATCTCTCATTCAACTATGTGTTCTTGCTCTTTTCCATACTGCAGCACCAACCTCCTGGGGTTAGAGCACAAACAATTAAATGAAAATGTAGCCAGCAGCAGTGCCCTGAGGATCGGCACAGAGACTTATCATTAACATGTGAAGAAGGTGTCTGGAGTACCAGTCATGAAAGTCTGAAATCCACAGATAGCATGAGTAGTACTGGTATCCATTGGTTGGGAAGCACTGATTGAATACATTGCAACTAACTGCTCAAAAAGTTGCATCTTAAGAGCTTGCTGTCATCACCTCTGCAAATTTAAAAAATAAGGCAACCGAGACTCCTATTTACAGGCTATACTGTAGATCAAACCCTCACTCAGAATGTGTGATTGACCTTTACACAATTCTCAGTGGAGAAAGATGCACAGAAATAAACTAGACACACTGTCACACAAGGACCAGTTTGAAAAGTTTCTTGTGGCTGCATCATATACACCAGTTCTTCAGCAAAACCCATGTGCTCATCTGCACACCTGAAACCTAGAACATTCTACCAGTCCAAACTGCACAAACTGTGGGGTCTCCATACTTTGAAATATCACTGAAAGAAGTTCAGTGCGTTCATCTCTGGTGGGGGTTTCACAGGGTTCTGTTTCAGAGTAGCAGCCATGTTAGTCTGTATTCGCAAAAAGAAAAGGAGTACTTGTGGCACCTTAGAGACTAACAAATTTATTAGAGCATAAGCTTTCGTGAGCTACAGCTCACGATGAAGTGAGCTGTAGCTCACGAAAGCTTATGCTCTAATAAATTTGTTAGTCTCTAAGGTGCCACAAGTACAGGGTTCTGTGTAGCTGTTCGATCATTAAGCAAGAACTTCAAATGTAGAAATGTGCCTGCACAAAACTCTGGATCCAAACACCCCCCATCCTAGGGTATTCACAATGCAGGTCAGATTTTTGAATCCATCTTAATTAAAGTATCAGCTGCCACGCCAAGAACTATAGCAAATTCAAGGTCAAGTCAAGAAGACCTCTCTTTCAGGAGGAATGCACCAAGAAGGGCAAGAGTAAAAGGACATGACATAGTGTATGGTGTGGCATGAGTGGAAAAGAGGGTGAAACAATCATAAACAAATTAACCAAACTGCTATTCACAAAGAATATTTTCAGAAGTCAGTAACTGGGTGGAGTCATGTGTGGAAACGAGGTTTTGCATTTTACTGCAAGTTATTTAGTCTAGTGGGAAGGAGGAGTTATACATCTTCCCTGAGAAGAAATGAGACAGTGGAAGAATCTCCAAATGTATATGAATCTCCAAATGTATATGGTGCTGTGTTGAAGAAAATCCAGCTCCCTCCTCTTGCATTTTAATTTTTTATCACTCAGTAGAAAAATTAATAAAAACAAAACCCCTAAAAGCAATATTCATAAAAGAGAAGCCTGCCCCCAAATAAGCAGGGCAAGGTGGACCTCTTTCCAAAAAGCAATAGAAATCAAAGGCTATTGACAGCAAACCCATAACTGCTACATATCCCACTGCCACCACACAGCACTGCCACTTCTAACACAGCTAGACAAAATAAGATTATATATCAGATAAGAAAGCAGTTCCGAATTTAAAACAGAAAAAATTATGATCTTATCGCAGCTTAAGATTTCACATGTTTACTCAGCAATAAAATGTTCTCTTGAAATAAGGAACAGAGACTTGGGAATAGACAGCTCCTTCCTGTGTGAAGCCCTGGTTTGTCTTTAGAGCTGAAAGAAAATTATAAACATAGGAATAAAAAAAATCAATTGCCACAAAAATAATAAATAAATAGCCGATGTGAATTTGATGAAAGATTGGCTCAGAAGACTGCTTTTGGCATGAATAGAAAGATATGCTTTCAGCCTGTTTTGACTATACTCATACATTTACCTAACATAACTGGATGTAGTTAATATTGCAGAAGCCTCCAAGCAGTGCACATTTCTATCATTAGTTAGTTTAAAGCCTTAACGATATCTCCTGTGTTGCAGAAAAGCTAAATATGGGCTTGAAAAGTGATTGGCAAGTTTTCAACAGGAGGCAAAGCTGGGAAAAGGAGGAGGAGGCCTAATAAAAATCTGATCTTGCTTTTCTTACCCATTTAAAAATAAAATACCATAGGATCAAAAGAAAGGCCAGGAAAAAATCTGTAGATAAAGAATAGTCCAAAAGTTAATCCCAGATTGAAAGATAAATGAAAGGAAGAAAGAACTAGGGAGACAGTGAAGGGAGACAGTCTCTCCCTTCCATTCCCTTTCCCCTTCACATTTTGCGTGTGTGCACATGCACATGCAGGTGAGTACATGCCCAAATTAGTGTCTTCCTACACCTGCAGTGCAGTAAAACCACCTTTCTGAACTTTATTGTACTATGCTCTCTCTTTTTTCCCCCCGCTCATCTAAGCAGCATTGTGTCACAATATACTATTAATTAGGTAAATATGAAGGTGTGGGTTTGCTATTGTCATTGTTGTCATTTTTTTAAATTGACTAATTTAGACCATTTTCCAGGAACAGAAATTTCACAGGTTGGTTTAGTTTCAAAAGTAGTGTAATTGCATACAGCTGCATTCAGCTTTCCTAAATTGCCTTGCACAACCTCTGAGAGGGAGATTTACACTAATTGTCAGCCACTGTCATTAGTGCTGGACAGTATGTAATCCAGCTGGTGTTCCCATATCTACCTAGGATCAGGTATTGACCCAGCGATAGCTGAGTTATAATAGCCTAAGAGAAAGCGCTTTATCTTTTAAAATAAAAAACAAACCCTAATGATTTCTTGGTATCTCATTGTATTTATATTCTTGTTTCCTTTAGTTTTTTCAAACTATAGGTTTTACACACACACACACACACACACACACACACACACACACGTACGTGAAGGGCAAAGCATTTATATTTTATCTAATTTATACTTCAGCTTTATAATTTTTACAGAGGAAGAGATGTCCAGATACCAAGCTGATGAGAGCAGTATAAGAACTTGAATAAAGCAGAAAAAGATTTATGGCCAGATTCTAATTCCCTTACTCATGTTGAAAAGTAACTTACCTCATGACTGGTCCTACTGAACTCAGAGACCACTCACATTTTATGGTGCTACTCAACATGAGTCAAGGCATCAAAGTCTGGCCCATAGAGTTTACCCTATTGTCTTTGATATGGGGACTCAAAAACAAAGGCCTACAAATCATCCAGTCTCCTTACAGTCAACCATAAAAAAGAAAAAAGGGTCCCAGATTGCTGAGGCTACCACACATGTAATCTAAAACTAGTCAGCTTCTGGATCTCTGAGCACTGCCCATTTTCATTCTGTAGAAGGCGCACAACCTAGAAAAATGAAATGGGCTCCTTCTTGCATTCCATCACATCCCACATCCACCAGTTTCCTCATGCTCTGGAAACTGATGCTATCCCATTAGTTCTGCTTCACAGAAGATGAACGAGTTGTTCTTGTTTAGCCATTTGTAAATGGCACGCAGGGCTGTAACAAATACTGGTCTCCTCCTTCATAAGAAATTTAAAAATCTTAAGCAAACATATCCACAGGACCTGTCTTGACAATAAAAGAGCACCCAATTAAAAGTCTCTTCAAAGAGGTGTGCCTTATCTCATGCCAAACCTTAACTGTGCCTGTGGCAGACTGTTGAAAGTAATAGGTTCCATGTGTGAGGGTGAGGCACAGAAAGTCCGAGGCTTCAATTCAGGAAAGCATCCCTATTCAAGGAGGATGCTTAAGCACATGCTTAACTAGGCATGTGTTAAAGTTCCATCAAAGTCAATGGAATTTAAGGGCATGCTTAATGTTAAGTGTGTACTTAAGTGCTTTCATGAATAGCAATGGACTTAAGCACACGCTTAAATGCTTTAATGTGACTAAGTGTTTCCTAAATAACTTCCCCAAGGGTACACAGAAAGTTGGTGGCAGAGCCAAAAATGGAACCCAGATATCCTAAGTCCCCATCTAGTGCCTTAATCACAAATCAACCATTCATTTCACTGGGATACAGAAGTCCAGCTAACTCCCACGACACCATCCGATGTGTTGTGATGCAGCTAATATGTCAAGAATTTCTATAAGGGCTATCCCAAGGCAAAGTCTGATCTATTTTACAGCCAACAGCAGCAATCATTTGACAGCTTTAGTTAAATGCCCTAAACTGAAGTAGAGGGGAAAAGCAGGTAACTTTTTACTGTGGTGCATGAAGTGACATCCAATCGGAGAGAAAATTTAATAGTTATTTTAATATTAAATTAATATCACATTTAATATTTATTTTATTATTTTCTAAAGTGCCCATTGCAAACATTTGGCATGAAGTACAATTTCAAAGCAGTTAAACCAAACTAAATTTAACAGCCCAAAAAACTCTGTCAAAAACTTATCAAAGCAAAATCAGCAAAGAAAAAAGTAACCAAAAAATTAAGTTATTTGAAAAAGGGAGGTGGAAAAATAGTCAAGAATTAACTGACCCAACTAGAAAGGCCTTGTAACTAGCCTAGAAAATAGCCACAAAGTGATTCAGGTTACAGACTCTAAGAGAAGTAGTTTCAACAATGAGGTTCCTGAAAAAAAAGGTCCTGTCCCCAGCCCCATCTGGTTCCAGGCTTGAGACACAAAGCTAGGACAAACCTAGTTCACCTGCCTTGAAGGGATATAGGCAAAACTCCTCAAATACCAGATTATTTGACTGGGGTTTCTGAGTGCTATTACACAATTGACCCAAATTCTCTGCTGGCATAACTCTACTGATTTCAATGGAGTTAGGTCAGCAAGAGATTTGAAACCCAACATTTTAGGATGACATATGATCAAGTGGGGGTAGCAAATAGTTGGGCACAAGGTAAATCTTGATAAATTCAAAGCTAAAATGCTTTTTTCGCTCAATCCTGCAAGGCACTGAGCATGCCATCTCAACTCACAACTCAGCACTTTGCAAGACTGATCACTACTTTACATGCAGTAGAGTTCCTATTTATTTAAATTTGCCCAAAAAGGCACAATAATCCCACAGTTATTCTGCATCACAAATGGCTGCAGTTTCAAGCCATCACTTGCAGTCAATAGTGATAAAGTTGTCTCAGGTTGAGATGCAGCATCACCACATACTGAATCATGATGAGAAGGTGCATATTTTGTGGAATTGGCATGGTGCTGTGTGGCAGCCATAGTCTAGGGAAAAATCTGGGGGAACAATCTGGATCTTCAGTTTTTCTACAAAATAGGCAGCACGGATCCATTAAAAATCACTGCTGCACAGCTAATTTTGAGACACAAAGCAACCCATAACTTTATGAGAGTCACTCAAGTTCCTTGTGTCTGAATTAACACAAAGGAAAATTGGATAAAGAAAAAGAAAAGCAAGAACCGAACTAACAAAAAACATCATGATAAATAAGTCTAAAAATACCCTCTAAACCTGGGTGTAGGACTGCAAATTAATTATATGAATACAGTCAGGAATGTGGTTGTTACAGTTTATGTAAACATCCACCCTGCTGAAGGGTGGTAGGTGACAGAAATGGTGTTCTCACCCATTGAACAAAAAGTGTTTTGTTCTGCAATGTTTTAATCCTTTGAATCATTTTCCAAATACTGTATTAGCCATCTTCAAAATATTTGTGACTAGTGTTTCCAAGCCCTAGTGCGTGTGTGCATCAGTCTTTCAGACAGTACACAAGTCATCCATTTATAAACTAGGGTTATTATATTTTGCAAAAACAACAACCTGAGAACAAACTCAGAACAAACTCAGAATGTGATGGATGATGAAGCTGACCCAACAGGAAGTGCAAGTCCTAATCATTATGAGCAATTACAATGAAGGAAAAATTTGTAAACAGAAAGGGAAGGGGTTAGAGATTAGGTAGCGTGTGCTACATAGTTTTTTCTGGCAATTTGATTAACAACCTAATTTAGTAAAGAATGTCTCTTCCTCACACAGACAGTGTTGAATCAGGTCCTATGGAGCTCCCTGTTTGTTGATGAAACTGAATCAAATCCAGCCAAGACTTTTAATATGCTGTATGTCCCGGAAATTTAGCACGGTCAGAAGCCAGTTAAATTCATTTTCCAGTTAATATTACCGAGTGGTACAAATCCATTTAATTATTCTCCTCATCGTGGAGGTGAAACACTTTCTTTTTTGTCTGGCACTTAATGAGTCCAACCCTACAACTACAGACAACAACATTTAATTTCTTAATTTTTAAAATGTTTTAAAAGATGTTTAAAATTTTTAAAAGATGTTTTAATTATTTTGTTTTTCAAAACAACTGTGTTTGATAAGAGATGGGCTACGGAAGCAGAACTTAAACCTGGATTTGGGTTATCGCTATAGGTATATTATACCTGGCATAAACTGGTGTAGCTCTAAGGAAGTTAACGGAACTATATTGATTTATACCAGCCAAGGTTCTTGCACAAAATTGGTACTTGAGACTCAACCTGAGCTAGTCTAAAAGTACTGAACTCGCAAAAGCAGCTCCTGTGATGTTTTGTCCCCGTACGGCCAAAAAGCCACTAGTTCAGCTGAACCTGTAAGATCTACGGTCTTGTCCCACCGCTGAACATGATGCAGAAAATTGGCCCCTTGTGGTTTATTGATTATATATTATTTACATAGTGCTATGGGTGGGCTTGCAGCTTTACAGATTAAAGAATAAAGATGAGACCAATACAAAGATATTACAATCTAATTTATATAGACAAAATGAATAAATCCCTCAACTCATGGAAGAGAGGGGGAATAAATAAATACAAAATGAAAGAATTGGGGAAACTATTGGGTAGGAGGATGAGGCTGTAAGTTGCTGGTATTGCCATGTTATATGAACTTCTTGGAGGGGAGAGGATCATTTTTCTTGCTTTTTCATTGTCAGCAACCATAATAGAAAGGGAAAGGCATCTGAATGGAAATGTTATAGCTCAAACTCAGAACCAAAGCTATAAGAGTAGGTTTGGATTCACGGACTTCAATTGTAATCTTCCCCAAATTTGTAGAGATTCAGATTTGAGGTTCTGGATTGGACCTATCATTAGTTTTACCATTTGGTAACAGCATTAATCCTTTTAGAATGTTTGCTCCAGCAGTCTGATGAACATAAATTATCCAGTATTTACCCTTGCTGTAGGGCATGCCAATCTGCATCCCCTCTAACTGATCTGGCCTGCAGTACCTTGGATACAATTTGTCATTCAAATTATAGACCAGGTAACCTCTGGATCTCTCTTTTAACAGCTAACTACGAACATCCTGATTGATCATTCTTTATAAAACTTACACTTTAATGATTTGCAAATATTAATTCCTAAGAAAATTTTCAATGTGGAAACCGAAAACAATTTCCAAACACATTATGCGTCATTATCCTGCCTAAAATGATTCAACAGACATTATAACCCCATCTCCCAGAGAACACGGTAATGCTGTGCAGCTATAAAGGTTCAAGTACCATGTTAGTGCTCTTATAAGGAAAACTCAATCCAAGCGATTACTTGTAATGGTTATGAGAAGAAGGTGTCCTTTACTAGAGCAAAGTCCCCAGCTACAATTCTTACTGAGGTTTCATGAAAAAGAACTAAATTAAAATCAATTTCTTACTTTTTTAGCACAAGTTCTATGCACTAATTCTCACTTTTTCCTCTCCTGCTGTAGCTATAAATGTAGGGAAAAGACTGTGTATTTCAAGGATGAAGACTGTATTCATTAACAGTACAAAATTTAAAAAAAAAAAAAAGGTCAAAGCACTCATCGTAATCAAGTCTATGTGGAAAAATATGAGGTCATTACTGCCTGCCTGGTGATTACATGGATAAGAATAAAAAGTACCCCAGCCCTGCAGGAAAATAATGTTTAGTTTGTTATATGCTGTTGCCTGTTATAAAGTGGATGCTGACAGTGAGCTTCAATGCAGTTTGAAACCACAGTCATCTAGGCTTCTTCAACAAATATAGCATAAAATTACCAATCAGCAATTTAAAAACACCAGGAAGAGGGCAAGAGGAAAGGCCGGGGGAGGGAGGGGGGACACCTAAAATGCTCCTTTCGACAACATTCAAAAGAGATTTCCTTGAAGATGCATATATCATCAAAGGGAAACTCAAGCACTCAAAATAAATATTGCTCGCCTCCAGTTCATATAGGGCGAAACCCACTTTGCTTGCGTACACACTAAGTAATCAGGCTTGATGTGACAGAAGTGCAGGTGAATTCAGAAGATAAAAATCTACCCACGGACCTGGGCACAGGGCATGGGTCTGTACTGCAGCCTTGTCTACATATATTAGTCCAGCCTTTAGCTCATGTGGAGTACCAGGGTGATGGGATTGGTGGAAATGCAGCTCCAGCTCTACCCTAGCCTTGGCTCAAGAACTAAGCCTATGCCAAAGTAATACTGGAGCACCTCTTCCAAGTTATGTGAACCCCCTACAAAACTTAAAATTCACAATTTAAATAAATACAGCGCCTAGCACAGTGGGGTCTTGACCCAGGACTGGAGCAAAAATTTACTTTTCCTCTGAGCTCTAGTGTCAAAAAAAAGTAAAAGTTCCTATGTTATAATAGCCTAGAACAACAAAAGTTGATGGAAAAGGGTACAAAAAGGAGACAGAAAAACTGAATTAGTCCAAACAAGAAATGTCTACTAATGTAACTCAAGGACAGTTAAAATCAGGGTTGGTAAACAAGAAAATATGGGTCCAGATATTAATAAACCAAAATTGGTTTGTCAAATATTAGGCTTAATTGGTGGACAAAATAATGAGGGGGTTGGGGCTATTCCACCCATCACTCCCTATTTGGATCCTTAAAGAAAGAAACTTTGGTGGCGCAGAGGAAAATAGAGGAAAAATCAGACACAGAGAAAAAACAGATGGAAGCTACTTCACCATCATGGCTGTCAGCCCAACCATCTCCTGGGACTTTGGGCCTTTGTAATCCTAACCCTGAGAGATGTTCTGACCAAATCAGGCCAGAGATGACATCACCACCTCGATCCACCAGCTTCAACTGAATCCCAAACGCCACCTGAGATGAAATAGGATCTTACTTTAACAAAACAGCTGTAACAACAACATCTCCAGTCCATTTCAACTGACTTCTTCTCTTTTCTTCAAAAGGACAGTTATTGCCATCTTTGATACCATCTAAGAAACTGTCAAACAATGGGTTTTTTTCCCCTTCTAAAACTCTCTCCAGCTAAAGGGAAAGGGAACAAGGGATGTTGTTAAAAAGAATTCCTTACTTAATACTTCACATTTTAATTGTTTTTCCTTATTTTCAGTATCTTTAATAAAAGGTTAAAAATGTAATGGTGTGTTTGCCATGGTACTTAACAGGCTAAGGCCTTGTATACCACATTCCAGACCTTGTTTAACACTGTTTAATGTCGGACAGTGACTGGGTTATGTTAACACCTTTGACCCATATAGTCCATCTAAATTAATACAACAGGGGCACCAACTGCTTCAATAATACCAATAATAATAATAAAATATAACACATTAAATTACTTAAATCCATTGCCAGTGCTCCTAAAAAACGATGAGATCTGTCCTCAAAACACCCTTGTCATTCCAATGAATAACTCCAGCCCAGCCAACACCAAAGAAAAGAAAGAATAAGCTTTGCATTGTATCAGGAAGGATAACAAAGCCAGCTGTGTCAAACCAAGGGGGAGAACCACACCAAGAGACCCTTCTGTACTGAGGGAAATACAACCTGGAAAATACCGACTTCATGTGCACAATCTTATACAACACTTTGGCCTTTTTTATAGTGGCATCAGTGTTATATGTGGCTACATGCTACTATATGCTGCAGTAAAAGGCAGGCTGCATCCACACTCACTGCAGTGTGTAGCTACACATGGCAGTGAAAGGTTCTGGCAAGGGAAGGCAGTAGGGAGAGGTTCTGGCAGCAAGGAGCTGTTGGAGCCTTTCCCCGCTGCTGGAGTCTTTCACTGGTTCTGGCAGCTCCCTGCGGCAGGGAAAGGTTCTGAAAGCTCCCTGCAGTGGGGAAAGGCTTTGGCAGTGGGGAGCTGCTACATCTACACTGCTATTTTTAAGCAGCGTAGATGTCCTGCTCTCAGAGCCTTTCCCTCTGCAGTGAAAGACTGGCGCCAGGGAAAGGCTCAGGTGGAGGAAGGCAGCAGGGGAAGGCTCTGTCAGCTCCCCACTGCCAGAGCCTTTCACTGCTGCTACCCTGCTGCTGCTGGAGCTGTTCACTGACATGTGTACAGCTACACGCTGCAGTGAGTGTGAGCGTAGCCTACCTTTCACTGCAGTGTGTTGCTATACTTATCCTACATGCCACTGCAATTGTAGACAAGGTCTTACAGAGAGGTTTTGTTAACATGTCATAGCCACCACTGCCTCTGTGGCATGCTGAGTTATTGTACTAAGATTTTTCCTGTGGTGGACTTGCCTCCTTGTTTTGGTGATGTGTGAAAAAAATGCTTGATGATTTTGTCCTACTTTCTGTTCAAGTGCATCAGAAAACCACTACAAGACTCACAGCCTCAGCTCAAGAGGCCTGAGACTGGAACAGCAGGAATGTTCTATGTCAGGACTGAGCTGCATTAGCAAAGCTTTGTGCATTCTGCTTACTCAAAAGCCAATGCTTTAGTCTCTAAATTTCATTAGCATAACATTTAGGGGGAAAATAACCCAGAGTAATATTATTTTTGCATTTTAAATTCTACACTAGCAAATATAAATTGTTAATAAAGTAGAGAAGGACCTTGCTTTCAGTAATTTTCTAAAGTATAAACAGAAGCACTCTCTTAAAAGCTTTTAAATAACCTCTGTGCAGGCAACGAGAAAAAGGCTTCTATTACCTGGAAAGTGCTTTTGTCCCTCTGCAACTATTATTCACAAATACAAAATTACATTTGAATAAACTCAAATGACCTGTCTTACATACAATTCAATACTATTTATTTTTTATATAGACTCCTTAATACACAGCATCACCAAACACTTCACTGAAAGAATCAAGTGTGAGCTAAAGAGGAAAGGAAGCTTTCTGGGTGAAATTCCATGAGAAGAAATAGGTAAGAAAGAAATAGCCAGTTTCAGATGAGTAAAGCGTTTGTTTATATGGGGACATGCAGGAAAAGTAATCCCAATTAACTAAAGGTCTGAATTTGAAACAGATTAGCTAAACTGCATTAAATTCCTGTATGGATGCTTTGGAAGTAAATTAAGCCAAACAAAATTAAGATCACTTTTATTGTGAATGAGGGTATTCACACAGAGGTTTAATGTGGTTTAAATATATGCTTCAAATTCACTCCTTTAGTTAATTTGGATTAATTTTCCTGGATGTTCCTGTGTAAACATGTAGAAGGCTGACCATCCTAAATTGTGAGGAATGATAGATGGAAGAAGGTGGACAGCAGACAAAGTGAAGGGTGGGAGATAGAAACCTCCAAGATTAGAAATGCATGAGCAAGCGGGAAAACAGGTAGATAAAAAGCTCAGAAGTAAATGAAGCAAGCCCAAGGAAGGGTTTTTTTTCAATTCAATTCAGTCATCCAACAAACCAGCGATAATGACAAAGGGTAGAGCAAGCATGATCTTGTGGGCAAGATACTGGAATTTAGGAGACCTGCATTCTTTCCCTCCTCTGCCATATGCTTCCTGTGTGAGCTTGAGAAAAATCACTTCATCTGTGCCTCAATTCCCCATCTGTAGAATGGAAATAGTGATACATTGGGTGTTGTGAGGCTAAATCCATAAATACTTACGAGATTGCTCAGACATTATAGTGATGGGAGCTATATGTGTACCTAGCCAGACAGGGAACAGTATGGTCCTAACAGCATAGGCGCCCACTCTGTGGCTGCTCCGGGGGTGGAGCACCCACAGGGAAAAAATGGTGGGTGCTAAACCACCACCAGCAGTCCCCATATCAGCTCCCGCACAGACTCCTCAGCGCCTCCTGCCCGCCAGTGGGCCCGGCCTATCAGTGCCTACCCCTCCCTCCCCACACCTCCTGCCTGCCGCAAATAGCAGTTTTGCAATGTGCAGGAAGCTGGGGGAGGATGGGGGGAGGAGTGAGGAAGTGGTGCACTTTGGGGAGAGGGTGGAACAGGAGCAGGAAGAGCCGGGGTGGGGGTGGAGCGGAAGCAGGAAGAGGCAGGGCAGGGTGGGGCCTTGGAGGAAGGGGTGGAGTGGGTGCAGGGCCTGGGGCACAGCTGGGGGTTGAGCGCCCCCCGGCACTTTGGAAAGTCAGGGCCTGTTCTTAAGAGAGTAAATTTACAGTGATCTGAACCTCCATACGTTTAGAGAGTACCACAGATGTTTACAGAGACCATGAAAAAGGGAAATGCAAACTGGAGAGAACTAAAGAATGGATAAGAATTTCTACAGAGATTGGTTTAAAGACAAATTCTGCCAATGTTGGAGAAGTGGCAATAGAAAGACAGACAAGTAAGCTGAGAGAGTGGAGGGAAGTTTAGGATTCAAATATCAAGGATGACTCTAATTAGAAAGATTTCAGAGTAGCAGCCATGTTAGTCTGTATTTGCAAAAGGAAAAGGAGTACTTGTGGCACCTTAGAGACTAACAAATTTATTTGAGCATAAGCTTTCATGAGTTACAGCTCACTTCATCGGATGCATTCGAAACACAATTAATTAGAAACACAATTAATATCTGTATGAACCCCCCTAAAAATGCTTCCTGATTTCCAGATAATCATCAACTGCTGCATACTGAAAATGGGGTAGAATCTAATTATTCTCAGTTGTCTGGAATTAATATGGGGAAGGGAAGTTGTAGGCAGGAAGAGACAGGTCACTTGTTGTGGGAGAAATAGCAGTGGGTTTCTCAGATAAAAGTACAGTGTGGGGAGAACTTTTTATCCACAAGGAGAACTTCAGCCTTTGAAACATTCCGCAGCAGGAGCTCCTAGTGTAGCCAAGAGTTACAGGCAGACAAGGAGTAGATAGGAAAATCAGAAAACAAGTTACAGGAGATATAGAAGAGTAAGATGTTAGGGTGTCCACAGGTGATCCTAGCAGTATACATGGGCAATGTTTAAAACATGAAGATTAGAGAAGAAGAGTGAGCAGTGGGGAGATGAGATGGATAGTAGATCAGAGATGGAATTTCACCCTTGAGAACATACAGTCCTCCTGAATATCTAACACAGGCATGGCCAAACCGTGGCTTGTGAGCCGCATGTGGCTCTTTAACAGTTAAAGTGCGGCTTCTGGAGCCCTCCGTGCCCCCCATTTTCCACCTACCAGACTGCGGGGGGAAGCTTGGGGCTTTTGCCCTGTGGAGGGCGGAGGAGTGTCTCCGGGCCTTACCCCGGCAGGAGGGCATTGGGGCACAAGACTGTACCCCAGCAGGTGCAGCCCTGCAAAGCAAGTTGTGCATGTCTTGCGGCTCTCTAATTTCTGAAGATTATCTTATGCGGTTCGAAGGGTCATTAAGTATGACCACCCATCACGTAACATATTTCAACAGGCTTGAGCAGACATGGTTCAGGCTTATAATACTTGTGTATATGTAGGAAGAAGGGAACAGGTTAAGACAAAAACAAGTGTGGCCATATTTTCCTGTAAAATGTCTACTGGATACCAGAAATGTTTGCTATCCCTTTGTAGCTTCTTTTTTATTATTTGTTCTAAACAATCCTTAAGAAGAGCATTTTAAAATATTTTTAAAAAATATTTAGAACTGGATCTGAAACAAATAATTAAACATTCCATACAAAGATGTCTTTGTTAAACATATCCTTATTCTTTGTTGTTTGATATTATGGTAGTGCCCAACTGCGATCAGAGCCCCACTGTACTAAGCCCTGAACAGACGCATCTCAAGTAACAGCCCTTGTCCTAAAGAATTCAAATTTAAATAGACAAGGCAGACAAAGGGTGTGGGAAAGGAGGTTCTGACACCATGTACCCCATATGATACCCTGTACCCTACATTCACCACTTTTGTAACAATATGATATATTTTGTATGAAGTGCGCCTTGTGAGATATCATTTGAAAACTCATAATCTGCAGATTATTATTACCCTGTTGAAATGTGTGTGACAACACTGCATGTAAAATTATGAGATTTTGCTATATGATTGTTACTGAAACACATTGTAGTTCTGGGCAACGCTGACAAACCAATATCTCAGAGACAAAGACACCCTAGCATGCCAGCAAAGTGCTAAAGAGCCATTACTGGCTTAATCGGACATTCTCCAGTGCGGGAGAGTTGTAAACAAGAAATTTACAATTCATCTGAAGGATAGCTTGGAGCTCATGTATGCAATGGAACTGCCTGCCCCATGACCCAGCAAGGATTTTCATGGCACAAAGAATTGGGGTATAAGAAGTGGGGGGAAATGTCCGTAGCCACCTTTCTCCTCCTTCCATCTCTCTGCTCATGAGAGCAATGACTCTCAAAGAACTGAACAAAGAGGGGAAGTGGTCCGTCCCAGGCTGGAAAGGGACGCAGCCTGCGAAATGTATTGCAGCTCATGGTGAGACAAACGTTTTGCTTTTAAGCCGATTAGCCTTGGTAGGGTTTCGGAGTTAGCTTGCATGTTTATGATTTATTTCTTTTGTAACCAATCCTGACTTATTTGCATCTATCACTTAAAATCTATCTTTCTCTAGTTAATAAACTTGTTTGATCTAAACCGGTGTGTTTTGGTTGAAGCGCTTGGGAATCTCTACTTAAGTCAACAAGCCTGGTGCAGATTCATTGCCCATTGTTGGAATGATGGACTATCTATGAGTTTACTGTCCAGGAGGGTCTTGAATAGTATAAGACCCACATTTCTGGGAACCAAGGCTGGGGCTGAGGGATATGCGGATGTCACCCGTATGTAATTCATAGATGGCTGGGCATAATATGTGTGAATTCAGCTGGGAGTGACTTTACATGCTGGTGGTTGTGAGTGAGCAAAGCTTAGAGGGGTTTGCTGTTCACCAGCAAAGCAGTGTAAAAAGCATCCCAGGTTGGAGAGATAAGGGACACAGCAGTCCAGCAGTTCAGGTTGCACCCTGGGGAATGCCACAATAGTATTATTCCCATTTATAACTGAGACACAGAAAGATTAAGTGACTGGACACAAGAAGTCAGTGGCAGAGTGGGAATTGAACCAGCTCTCCTGAGTCTCAGTCCAGTGCCTTTACCAAAAAAACAACTATTTCTCTCTTTAACACCTTCTCTTCATGCCCTCAAAGTGCTCTGAAAAATAATGGAGTCATTTAGCTGACATATGTGGTCAGATTTGCATTCCTTTAGTTTTATTCAGCAGTTCATCCATCCTTCTCTCTAAAGCTGGTTTTCCTGAAACACTCAGTGACAGATCTGAAGCTTCTTTTTCAGGAAAACCCCATCAAAATCTATGCTTTGGCCTGCCTGAGGACTGCAGGATGTGGCCTCCCATGTGTTGAATTTACAGTATGAGGTAGAGTCTTTCTACCAGACTTACCATTCTGTTGGTGAAGTTGCTGAAGTCCTTCACTAAGATATGTTTTATCATCTCAGGCTTGGACACCAACACGTACATTCGCCGACCGATGTAGTATCTACAAAGGAGGTGGAAAACCATTTTAGCAGCCATAGCCAGCCAGAGAACAGCAACCTTCCCTAAGATGCCTCTGTTGGCTAAAATACATTTTTTGTAAATAAATCATATCAGGTTTCCATTCTCTTTGGCAGTTCAGTATCTCTCCACCTCTCTGAAATATTGAAAAATATTAAGCTGTCAAGTTCATTGGTATTTAAAGGAACCAATTAAAAACCTTTTATCCATTGTCATCACCAATTAAAACACTTGCTGAGAACTAATTAACGAACCAGTCTATCATCTACTTACTCACAGCTGCTTGTTATATACTGTACTCAATGCATCATAACATAACACAATACGTTATCACTAAAGACAGACTGTAAAAGAATGGGAAGAAAACACTGATTAAAAAAAGAAAAAACACACCCAACCAAACAAGAAAGAATTACTAGAAACTTTGTCCAATCTAAATCTAATGCCTTTCCACCACTAGGCTGTATGTGCATTGAACATTTCTACCCTAAACATGTTCAGAAATTCTCCCACTGTTGACTGGGCAATGGTGCAGTTCCACTGCTGCTAAGAACAATGGCATTACTGGTGTAGACCACCTCAGAGGTGTTTTTATCATGACAACGAACAAATGACAGAGGAAGGGTGGGGTGGGGTGGGGAGGGAAAAGGACAGTATTGCCTCCAAGTAAGAATAAGACCACACTGTCTTCTCTTTACTCTGGATAGCTTTGGGGAAGGAGCTATCGTTTCCTGAATCTGATGCAATGGCTCCTTCTGGCTTCTCAGACAATGAATTGAGATTCTTTATCTGCTTCAGATGTAGAAAAAATATAGGCCTGTTTCTATATCATCTGCATCAGTCTAACCAGATACTACAGAATAAGTATGTTTGTTAACACTCATACTTTTCTTCTGAGCCCTGGCATTTGCATTCACATAGAATGCTTGTGGTACAGCGTTTCAGACCACGCTTCAGCCAGGAAGTACTGAAAATCTCATGATGAACAACTGATCTCACCATGATAAAACCCTCAGAGGTACAAATAATTGTCTGAATTCTTATCCACGACAAAATGATTAATTTCTCCAATTCTGCCCACCACTAGTTTGAAGTCTCTGGAGACACACCAAAGAACAAATGGCTATGAAAACTTTCATTCCTTCCTAGACATGTTTTTCTCCAGATAAAAGGTTAGGCACATTGGCAAGGTAGTAGGAGTAGCTGGTGATTCTGTTGCCTGTACTGTTTAGTAGAGAGGGGACCTTGGTCCCCTGAGATGCAATTCTAGTATTTTTCACAAAGCTCAAATTTACTTTAACACATAACAAACTTGAATCATAATATATTTATTTGAACCTAATGTATCTGCACTGGATATAGATGCTTGAATAGAGTCCCTGTTTCTGGGGCAGTACTCTTCAACTGACTCATTATTTGAAATCACAGCTGTCATTAGCATCTGGCAATGAAGTTTCCAGCCATTCTCTCTTATTGTTTGTAATGATTAATCCAGTTACAAAGAAGGGAGGGGCATAGGAGGGAATGGATGGAGAAAATCCACTGATGTACCCAGGGATTAAAAATACTAAAAGGCTAAAATTGCTTTTATGCAAAGTTCAGAGCTGCCTTTGTGCTCTCAACCTGTTTTCAAGAACAATGGTTGTAAGGGAGGATCAGTGTATCATTGCTTTCTTTCACCCCAAAACATAACTGCTCCCCTGATGTCTCCTTTCTGTTTCCCCAATCTGTATGTTTATTAGAACGTTCTTCCTAACTTTTTCTGGGAACTAAAAAAGTGGGAATATGGGAAAGCACTTTGGGAAAACTCAGTTCCAAGAGTCACAGTAATAATCTGCTAACTCTCATCATCTATGTTTCAAAATAAAAGAAAAGGGATAAGGGGACCTGAAGGTCAAGGAAGATCACAAGAGCTTTCCTGCTTTGCACACATGGGTCCTGATCCTGCAAAAACACAGGTACATGCTTAACTTTAAGGATGAGAGTTAAAATCAAGAATGTGCATAAGTCTCTATAGGATCAGGGCTTTGGTCTCAAAACCAAGAGGATATTTCCCTACCTGTATTTGTTCTTAAATACCCTATTAAATTAAAAAACTTCTGAACAATAATCCATTATTTCCAAATAAATAACCGTTTTACCTCTGCCATATAGCTTTATATTCATCTAATATTATTATACAGCAATATGAAAGGTTTCGGAGTAGCAACCGTGTTAGTCTGTATTCGCAAAAAGAAAAGGAGTACTTGTGGCACCTTAGAGACTCAAATAAATTTGTTAGTCTCTAAGGTACCACAAGTACTCCTTTTCTTTATATAGCAATAGTTAGTTTAGGATTATTATTGGGAAAAATGCATATTCTTGTCATATTTTACAAAACCCTTTGAGAGAAAAGAAACTCATGGATTCACGGTTAATTGAGGATACTCCCTTTTATTAAGTTTCTCCAGGTTAACCTTACTCTTGTGTGGTATTTCTATTTATTTGCCACATTCAGCTTTTCATAATCTCTTCTGTTTAAATGGGAGCCTCCCAACATAAGTAAAACCCGCATATTTTTAGGCCAGCAATTTAAAGACAAAGATCTATTACTTGTCATGGTAGGGAGGCCAAGTATCCTAATTTACCATAGCTTGTGACAGGACTGTGCTTCCCCCATGGGAGAAATGGTACCATTTCTATAGGAAGCGCAGGGATGTGAGTTATACTGCCCTCTGAGGAGTACTACTGTAAGAAGTTATCCAACAGCTGTTCAACAGAGAACACGGACTTACTTACAAGAGTTAAAGAAAAGCCAGGCAACCTTTCATTGTCTCCCCCAACAGTGTGCAGCTCAAGGGGAGTGAAAAGATGATATATTAAGAAAAAGAAGTTAATCTGTATCCAGAGCATTTTAATAACTAAAGAGGCTCCCAGAGACACATGCAAGCATAAAAACTCATTTATGACTCTTATTTCTTGCTGCAGTTTGGTCTGTAAGAATGAATGAACAAACACATTGCAGTTAATGTAGTATACGGATTATTTTGCCTGTCGTTCAAATTCAACTCTGGATGGTCAAGTCTAGCCAGTTTACAACCAATAATTTATTCAGCAAACTGAGCTCTTCTTTTCTCCTCAGGAATTATCTGCAAGCAAACAGGTTGGAATTTTTACAGTTTTGCTTGCAACTCCTCCCTGCTTACTTCAGTGCTAGGGCTTAAGCTGTCTCACAGAATGCCCTCTAGTCTCCCTAGTGTGATAATGAAGTAGACTTCAGTGAGGGGGCTGCAAATGTGGCAGCAGAGAGGCGTCAAGCCCAGCAAGCATAGAAGCAGTTGGGTCCAATTTTCAACCAAGGTAGGGATGGTGAGTTGAAGGATGTGAATAGAAGATGGAAAGTCACATCGAGGGCTTATTAATGTGATGGGTAGAGTAGGGAAGGGAGGAAAGGTGGAGGAGTGAATAGCTATTCCTGCCCTATACCACCCTTACACAAGATACACTTTTATGTAAATACTAAGTACTATCATTAATATATAACATTGATCATAAGAGGCATCTTATTGGTTCAAAGTATTTACAAAGAGCTGAATGATGATTCCCAATTTTTAGATGGGGAAACTGAGGCACAGGGATTAAAGTACATTCTCCAGGTCACTCAGCGAATCAGTGTCAGAGTGGAGAATATGGCCCAGGTGTCCTGATTGCCAGTCCCCCATTCTAGCTATTAGATCAATGCTACCTATTGGGGGAACAGTTTGGCCCTCCCTCTCACCTTTTAATCACACAAGACCAAAATCCTTCCAAGTACAGCACCATGCCCATGAGGAGCTCCTCCTCCATAAGTTGCCAGAACCTTAGCTGCGCCTACCCTACACCTCCATCTCTCCTGCACTGTCAAAAAAGTTGCCAGTTACTGACAATCCCTGTTCAGTACCCTATACATAACAAGTTGGTGATATCAGTCCAACTCCTAGCAAACAGATAGCTACACACCATTAAAACCACCATCCCATTTGCCTTCCCTTTGAGAGCAGTCTCAGAATAGAGACCAAGGACTGAATGAACATGGAATGGAGACTCAGCGACCTTCTCACCAGAGAAGGGTCCTACGGATCACAGCTGATGAAGGGAATGGGGTGGGGTAAATTTTTAACTACTCTTCTCTGTGCTATACTTGCTCTATAAATAAAGGATTTCAATTACCCGGGCTGTCAATCCAGTACCTTTCCACAGCAGGGAAGGGCTGGCTGATCATGGATCTTTCTGGAGTACTATTATGATCATCAACCAGATGGAGGTCCCTTCTGAATCACCTTGCCATGCCATCACCTCTTCTCTGCTGACTTCACAATGATCCCGCATCTGCCAGGTAGTGATTTTAGAACCCAAATTTGGATTCTCACACTACATCACGGCACACCCAACTGACCTTAAAACCTCAGTCTTAGGGCACATCGGAGGACAAATTCTGATCACACCTACTGCCATCAGTACTGCATTCAAAGTGACACAGACAGTGACCGTTCTAGTTCTATTGGATCATCTCCTAGTGTCCCTTATAGCCTCATATTAACTAATAGCTCCTATGCCATTAGAAAACACACACTCTTTTAGCAAGATGGCCACCATTCAAAGTTGCCTTACTTCACAGGACAAGTGGAATGTGTGCATGGTGTATCATGGCTAAAAGGGCACTTTTTGCACAACATCTGTGTGGGAAACACCTGCACTCCAATCACCCTGATTACAGCTGGGCCATCAACTCTCAGAAGCCTTTGATCTCTCTCTATCTGTTGTCAGGCCCATGCACTTCAGATGCATTACATTTCTCATTAAGAAAAATAATGCTGCTGGGCAATAAACAACAAGGCTCTGTTTTCTAGGCTGTGGTCTCGTAAAGCAGGTGAAGATCATCTGGAGAGCCAAACTAAACAAGAAAATACTATATCTCTCCTTCCCTTGGGGAGAACAAAGAACACGCTAAGGAGAACAAATAGAAAGAAGAGAAGTAGCAAGCATACAGAAGGAAAGTGTATTTTCTTAATAGCTATTTCTCAAAGAGAGAAAACAACCTAGATCATTCCTCCTCTATTATTTTTAGAGAGACTCATTCACAACAAGCTGAGAAATATGGGAAAGAAAAATATGTGTATTCATTTAAAAATAGGCTTAAGGTCGATACTGCTGGCTTAATTATTTCAGAGGTCAGCAAATTGATTTGCCATGAATCATGCCCTCATCCAACTCCTGTGAGAAGCCCACAGTCTGTGGGACTGAATGGGATGTGCCTAACAGCCGCACAACCCAGATGCAATCTTCACAAAGATGGCTGCTACTCTGGACTGAGACGAAAAGAAAGGAGGGGAAGAGTGAGAGGCCTTGCTGATTTGTCTCATCATTTGTAGCATACTAGCACCAAGAGGCCTCAAAAGAGAGTGGGGTCTTACCAATGTGCTAGGTACTGTACATAAGCATAGTAAGAGACTATCCCTGTGCAGAAGAGCTTACAATCTAAATAGACAAGACAGACAAAAGGGTGGGGGAAAGGTTAGTATTATCTATTTTGCACATGGGGAATCCAGGCACACATAAAGGGGGAGACTTTCAGAAGTATAAAAAGTAAAGCACCTAAATTCTATTGACTTTCAATGGGATTTAGGCACCTAATGACCATTTTTGTCTTTGAAAATCTCCACCTAAGTGACTTGCCCAAGATCACACAGGAAGTCTGTGGTAGAGCCAGGAATTGAACCCAAGTCTCCCGAGTCCCAGCCTAGGGCCTTAATCTCTGTTCTCTTCTGTTAACAAAGTTCTGAACTCAAGGCAAATAGCTTAGAAGCCAAGATTCCTTAGATCAGAGAGTTCAAAAATACATATTACTTCTTAGGATACGTCTACACTGCACACTGCTTACAGTGGCATGTAGAGTACATATACTGTTCTCACCCCTAGCATATGTACAATAGCTGTGTAAATGGTGAGGCATTGCTCAGGTGAGTAAAGTCACAACTAAACCCGGTGAGTATGTACCCTACATGGGTCTCTACATGCCCAAGCAATGCCTCCCCTGTCTACACTGCTATTGTTAGAAGTGTAGTGTCAGCAGCAGGGAAAGGCTCTGGCAGGGGGACACAGCAGGGAAAGGCTCCAACAGCTCCCTGCTGCTGGAGCCTTTCCCTGCTGCCTCCCCCTCTTCCAGAACCTTTCACTGCTATGTAGAGCTACACATCAAAGTTTGGACACAGCCTACTTTTCACTGTGGCATGTAGCTACGCCTACCCTGCATGGCATCTCCAGTGGTAAGCAGAGTAGACGTAGCCTTAAAAAATAGACTTACTAAAAACAGGTGAACTTACTGAAAGAGGCATCAAGAGCACTGGTTAGCATCAGGCACAGGGAAAGGAAGCTTCCAACACAGCTCTGCCAATGCACCCACGTCTTGGCCTACACACTAGCTTTGACTGTCTCTTTCCCCTTTCCTCGATGTATTCCCTCCCCAGTCATCCAGTTACACAAAGGTCTCCCAACTCCAAGAAGAAATCCAAGCTACTATGAAGTTGTAAGAGGAGACACGGTCACCATGACTTCTATATAAGATTTAATTGTTCATAAACTCCTTTTTATGAGGAGCTACATTTCTTTTCACAAAGAGGTTTGAGTTCTCCTCCCCCCACCCCAAAAAAAAAAACCCTACAAATTTCAGTTCTCACTAGTTAAATGTCACATAGCGAGAGATATGCTCTGTTGCTGTAGACATGTTGGTTCCAGGATATTAGCAAGACAAGCTGAGTGAGGTAATATCTTTTATTGGACCAATTCCTATTGGTGAAAGAGACAAGCTTTTGAGCTATAACAAGTCTTCTTCAGATCTGGGAAAGGTACTAAGAGTGTCACAGCTAAATATCAAGATCAAACAGATAGAATATGTGTTAACTACTGATGCTAAAACATGGGACCATTCAAGGTGAAGTGGCCCCTTAAAAACCCTGTAGTCATAGAGTGGGTTATGGGGGGTTAGGGGGTTACAGATTGTTCTAATAAGCCATAAATCCAGTGTCTCTGTTCAGTACATGATTTTTAGCGTCTAGCAAAGTCTTTTGAAAGGTTCCCTTTGAGGATGAGGACTGAGAGATCAGATATAGAGTGAGCACTTTGTGAAAAAAAATTGAGCAACCACAGGTGATAGAAAAAATGATAAAAGACAAAAACACCCTATGTGAGTTCATTCGAGAGCATAGTGATTGTTTGGTTTCATCCACATAATTGTTATTGGGGCATTTACTGCACTGGATGAGGTTATCATCCACTGAGGGGGGAGTTGATAGCAGCCTTCAACTACCTGAAGGGGGGTTCCAAAGACGATGGAGTTCGGCTATTCTCAGTGGTGGCAGATGACAGAACAAGGAGCAATGGTCTCAAGTTGCAGTGGGGGAAGTCTAGGTTGGATATTAGGAAAAACGATTTCACTAGGAGGGGGGTGAAGCACTGGAATGGCTTACCCAGGGAGGTGGTGGAATCTCCATCCTAAGAGGTTTTAAGGCCTAGCTTGACAAAGCCCTGGCTAGGATGATTTGGTCCTGCTTTGAACAGGGCGTTGGACTAGATGACCTCCTGAGATCTCTTCCAAGCCTAATCTTCTATGAACTCCTCTTAAAATAGCACCAGTCTTGTCAGGTCCCAGTATAGGGCTCTTGTGCTTTAACAGTAAGATTTCCATGGGTTATAGTAAGGAGAGAAAGAGGCTTGTTGGGAGCATTCTGTGGGGGAGGGCATGGTAGTATCCTTCAGGGATCTTATGCCAGAGGTATAAGTTAGAAATACTCCTATGCACCTCTAAAGTGGACTGGGACTTAGCAGCTCAGAATAGAGGCCACACCTGCTTCCTAGTGCTGCTCCCCACATGTCCACTGTATTCAAGCATGTGCTTGGACAAACTGGAGAACTGGACCTTCCATGACTATGTTAACTCATCTGTAAAATGATATTAACAACTTTTACCTACATACAGGGAAGCTGTGAGGATTAATTTATTTAATGGATGAAAAGTGCAATGGAGAAGAAAAGTACTGTTATGTATTGTGACTGCATATAACTGCATTATACGATGGGTATTTGGTGGCCTATGCAAAATTAGTTGCAGTGTCAGTCCAAGTGTAGAGAAGTTATATAAATACCATAAATACCATCAAAACTGACACCATAGTTGTCAGTCTCAAGAGAGAGGCTCAGAAATGAATGGGCATGGAGACTGGACTATTTCTCTCCAAGCTGCAGAGGTGGGTCAGCATCATGTAGGGAAGTATGCAGTTCTGATACTGAACTTGTTCTGCAGTTGGAGGAGTTCACTTTCCCAAAAGTGTTTTAGTTTATTTTTATACTGTCTAATGGGCTAAAATGATTATCACTACTACATCTCTGTGTGTGTGTGTGTGTGCATGTGCGCGTATCACTACTGTTTATTATCTGTATCAGTATTCTATTTCATTAATGCAAAATGAAAGCTGTTCATAAGATTGTGCTTTACATTATATTACTGAAAATGAATAGCAATATGATTCTAATAAGATATGAGCTCACCTCCCCTGCTTCAGAATACACTGCTTCTACTGGGTAAAACTGAAAATGCTTGTAGTACTTTAACTTGACAAGATTGGCACAAGAGAATTTCTAAAATATTTTTCCATCATGTTTCCCACTAAGCTTGGTTGTATTTGTCTGTGTCTTATTATCCATGTGTGGACTGCAACATTTTCACTGAGTTGGGATGTCTGCACTTGTTATACAGTATGTTTGACTGACCTCCATGTAATGATGTGGCAGATGTTTCCCAGTGTGTTTCAGCACACACTCAGGAACCAGCTTTTCTGTGAAATTGTGAAAGACAGAGTGCGAACTGCCTTATTCAAATCTGACCTCCTTGCACATAGTCTAAACCCAAAATATTCCATTTCCATATGCTGGTGGAAAAACAAAATGTTAGGTAACTATTCTCAAGACATACTGGAAGCAAGCCACAACTGGTAGATTTCGAGGTTTCTTCAAATTTGTTTGACTGCCATTCAGACTTTGTTCATTTGTCTGGATTTGTAGGAGTGTTTTTGATATTTGACAATGTTATCTATTGTTATCAGTGAAGTTAAGAAAGGTGCAAGATGGCTTGGGAAGATAACACAATAATGTTATCCAGGATGAACATAGGCAGCTTTTTCTTCCTTGTTGAAGTGGGGAGGGGGGGAAGGATCTGCTTAGGGTGTATCATTATTACTAGTCTGAAGCTATGAACAGCTGGACTTGAAAGACAAGTAGGCAATTTCTGTGAAAAAATAAAAAGCAAGACAGATTTCAGTGACAGGGCTATAGCCATTTAATACGGGATAAATGGAGGCAAACAATGTAATATCAACGAAAAGAAAATTGCTGTTAATGGGATGCCAAAGCGGAGAAGGGTGGCTGCGCACAAAGCTGAGATATTCTGCGTGTTTTCTGTTCTAGAGCATTCTGTTAGAATAGGCCAGAACGAAAAGCAGTAGCATTAAGAATGTTACTCTGTGGTCCAGATTGCATGAGAGTGACAGCGTGTGGGCATGCGTTAAGGCTAGAGGGGAAGGTCAGAGCGAAAAAGCAGATAGTCTAGTAGTGTGAAGTTATTCTGGGGCAAAAGATTACAAATGCCAGAACAGGATTACTAGAATTGCCAGAAAGGAAAATCTAATGTTTGTCAACAAGTGGGGAAAATGTTATTGGGCAAAGTTCGGAAGATTAAAATAGCAGTAGGTAATGCTCGGTCATGGAAATATATACCAAATGTATGCAAACAGGTGGAATATAATAAAACCATGAGCATAATAAATAGTTACATTCCCATCATTAAAATAAAATAACACTTCATGATGTCAGATTATATAGGAAATGCTCATGTAGCTTTTGCCGTCTGCCTCACAGTGCAGAACTGCACATCTGGTCATTTGTTATTGTTTTACCAAGACAAAATACCAAGGGATAATAAAAGCTATCAGTAACTCATGTGCTTTCTAGAACTATTATACACAATCACATGTGCCACTGTATATATCATGGCTTAGGTTGCATGTCTGTCACGGAGGCCATGGCTTCTGTGACTTTCTGTGACCTCCGAGATTTCTGCAGAGGCTGGTGCTGATTCAGGGGCTGCCCGAGCTGGGCAGCCCCTGGGCCAGCAGCAGCAGTAGTTTGGGTGTGTGGGAGGGGACTCAGGGCTCGGGCAGAGGTTGGGGTGTGAGGCGGCGCTTACCTGGGGGTGGGCTCCCTGGCTCCTAACAGCATGTCCCTGCAGCTCCTAGGTGGAGGGACCAGAGGGAGGCACCCCCCTGCCCTGCAGTTCCCATCGGCTGTGGTTCCTGGCCAATGGAAGCTGCGGAGTAGGCGCTTGTGGCGGGAGCAGCACGCAGAGCCCCCTTGGCTGCCCCTCCCCCTAGGAGCTTCAGGAACATGCCAGCTGGAGCCAGGTAAGGAACTTGTCAGCCCCATCAACCCTCCCCTTCCCCCCCGCAGCACCAGCAGCGGTCCTGAGCTGCACGCTGTGCCCCCCCCGCCAGAACCAGCAGGGGTCCTGGGCTGTGCGCCGCCGCCCCCCTCCCCAGTATGGGTCCCAGGGTCACACGCTGCTGTGGATCCGCCCCCTTCCCCAGCACTTGCAGGGGTCCCAGACCACGTACTGCCACCCCTCTGCCCAGCACAGGTCCTGGGTCGCACCCTGCCTCCTGACGTCCCGCCCCAGTACGGATCCCGGGTTGCACATCGCTGCCCCCCAGCACCAGCAGGGGTCTTGGGCCACACACACCTCCAGCACCACCAGCCCACCCTCGACTCCCGTCGAGCACTCCCGGCCCAAGTTTTAGTTAGTGGTATATAGTAAAAGTCATGGACAGGTCATGGGCCATGAATTTTTGTTTACTGTCTGTGACCTGCCCATGACTTTTACTAAAAATACTCATTACTAAAATGTAGCCTTAATCATGGCCAACCCTTCCAAAAGTGACTAGTGATTTTGAGCGCCTCAATTTTGGGGTAACTAACTTGAGATACCATAAAGTGGCATGGTTTTCAGAAAATTCTGAGCACCCACCCTCTGAAAAGTGGGCCCCTTTTAAAGCATTTCAAAATAAGCATCCAGAAATGAGGTACTCAAAAAATCACTAGTTTTTTTTAAATCTTGGCGTAGATCTTCGATTGCTTTGGAGACAGCTCATCTGAAACATGTAAATTATCAGCAAAAGTGGGCAGTGCAACATTTTATTTTTACTGTATCTGGGAGTAACACATACATATCTTCCTTTCACTCTACCACTTTCTTGTTATGCTTTGATATTAACTCAAAACAATGAGACCATTTACAGTACAGCTCACAACATCATCAATTTTATACACAGATGTTTTGTTTGCCTTTGCTTATGCTATGTTGGTGTAGCACTGTGCACTTCTGGACCACTTTATTTTTCATCATTAGACTATTTTAATAATTAGAAACATAACAGCAATGCATAGGATGTAACCACGTTATTTGTTATTTCAGTGGAGTAAGCATGTAGGGCTGAAGTCAATACCAAAGAAAACAGACAGATCCTGTTTTGTTAAATAAAAAATATGACTATCAAGGTTACCATTCTGAAGACATTTAGATATAAGCAGCTGAACACAGGGTCTTAATAACAGACAACCTTAACTATAGACCACACTTCTAGCTCCACCTGTGATATACAGATCTAGGGCCTGAGTTTGTAAAATGTCACTCAGGTGAGTTATCCTATTCACAAGAGTAATTCCCCAGTGTATATGGTCGAGGTGGACTCTTGGTCACACTGAAATGAATGGGAGTTTTGCCATTAACTTCAATGGAATCAGGATTTCGCCCCCATGTAGATCTCTCAAGATGTAAGAGGAACAACAAAGATGCTTTTTTTCCTTTTTTGCCTTAGATTATCCATTCCCTTTAGATGTGTTCTTCTAATTAGATTCCTGCAATTCCCACCCCCTACGTCCTCAATGCCACAACACTCTCAGGGCTTTTTTCTTTTTCTAGATAGATAGATAGAAAAAGTATACCAAGCACGTACCATGTTCCTGGGAACAATCTGGATCCCACAGGATACAAAACGAATCACAGGAAAAATGCAGTTTCTAAAAATCCTTAATGGCTATGATAATGCATATTTTCCCTATATATTTATATTATACATATACACACACGCATAAACAATGATTTAATTTTGTTAATGCATTATTAAACATGCACCAAGCCAAGTAAGAGTCATATCCTAATAGTTTAGATAAACATTCATCACAAAACCACTAGCAGAACTCTTTGTAATGAAAATGTTAAATGCATACATGATTAAATTATCTAGAGAAGTGGCTAATGTTCGACCATGTGGGTACATTAAGAAAGCAGGGCTACAACACAGACCCAGAAGAAAAACCATCTATCTCAGAGAAATTGTAAAAGCTAAAAATAATATTTTTAATAATAAAAAGCTGCAGTATATGGTTCCAGGAAATTGTATTGAATCAATCCAATCTGTGTTGTGCTGCACTTTAAAGCCCTATATAAAAGAAAACAAACAAAAACACACAACTATGAAAGAGTCTCTCCAATGCAACAGACAGAAGACAAAGGAAATTGAAATTCAGCTGTGTGTGTCTGATAGAAGAGAATGAAAAGATTGCAAGATTATGTATGAGCGGTCACATCCTCACTAATAACAATGGGTAAAATCTTTGACAAAAAGCATGACAGAAACAGAAACGATAAGCTAACAATGGCACAACGAAACAATGACTGCCAGGAATATCTGGTTTTACCAATGCATAATACAAAATAGTTGAGTCACTAGTTTCTTAATAAGAGAGACTATGTATTAATCTAGAAAAGAGAACTGAATTGTGCTGAAAACCAAAACTTCCAAATTTGCAAGGATTTGGTTAGATATGGGAGTTACTAACTACAGGGGGCCAAATTCTCAACCAATAGCTTCCCTGAAATCAGTAGACATACACCAGTTTAGATCACTTGAGGGGTTGCCCTAGTAATTTTATGTACTGTCACAAGAAAACATAAGGTAGGTTTGGAAAAGTAATGTTTGAAGGAGCACTGTTGAGAGTGAACTATTTTTTCATAGAATGTACTGCTTCAATGTAATTCTTTGTGTGACCACGTGCTCTTTAGGGTCTCAGACAGACCCCAGGAAAGGTTGGAGTATGGTGCAAGAAGTTCACAGAGTTTGAGGCAGCTTCCCACACCCATTTAAGGCAGAGGTTCCCTGCAACTATCTTTGTAGGCCCCCCTCAGGTCCCTCCCAGGCAGCCCAACCTGGGCCAATACTCCTTTTATAAACAAGCAAAGAAAAATGGTCCCAAAACAAACTCAGCAGTCCTGAGACAGGCGTACCTTCCTCTGATGGGGCTCTGGTACTCTGCAGAGATCGTGGGCTAGTCCTTTCCCTCAAGGAGCAAAGGATAGAAGATCTGCTCTCTATCCTGGTCAGCCAGGAACTGGGCTGTCCTTACCTCTCTTTTTAACTATCTCTTCATTACCAGACAGCCAGTGAAGGCACAGCAGGGTGGGATTGAGTGGGCCACAGCAGCTCATTAACCCTTGTTAGCTCAGTGTGGGGATGGTACACCCTATCACACTGTATATCATTTGTAAGAGAATGATTCATTGCTCTATTTTCTTTACAATCTATAGAATAAGATTCCAGGATTGTTACCTGTCTGTGTGTCACTGGAAGCCTATTATGTTTGTTGAGTCAGTGTGAAGCAATGGAAACAACTACAAACATGTTTGTGGGCTTTTTTTTTTTTTTTGTTTAAAATATCACTACATTCAAACATCACTGGAATTTGCAGCCTGTTATTGTCTAATTTTTAAGTTCTCAGCCATTTTGACTTTAAGAATTACACTCATACAGTAGCAAGATATGTAGCTATGCTATGCCAAAAGTTCTAGATCTCAGAGGTAATTCAACCAATCACCACTCTTACTCTACAGCTAATCTACATGCAACAATTTCATTGGTTGTAGGAAAGAGACTGCACACGTGGATTACTTGGCCTAGCTACCCAAGTTCTTCAAAAGCACCCCAAAAACAACCAGAACATGCAATAACCCCAGACATACAGAGCCCCTCACCTTAGCTCACCCCCTTCATTTGCCACCCTCACAAATCAACACAAACATCTCCCAGCACAACACACACACACACTTGCCTGCCCCCTCATACTTACCATAAAACGATAACTTGAGCAGCAAAGCCATGGGTCATCATTAATTTTATAATAAATATTATATATACCCTCATCCTGGGGCACCCTTGGGTCCCAAAGAGTGGTGAAGTCCACTCATTCTCCTTCATCAGTGGCTCCGCGACACCCACCTTCCCCCGGACCAATGGGCTCTGGGTTCTTTGTATACCTTCTCTCCTTCCCTTGGAGGGCAACAGAGATGCTGCATCTCCTACAGCTGCTGGAAGCTGACTCCCTGCAGCCAACTCTCTTCCCTAGAATACTGCCTATCCTGGCTCAGTGCATGTGTCTGGTCAGACCCAGCCATGTTCAGGCTATCCTGGGCCTGCATTTTTGTCGCTCAAGCATGATTGAGAGTCTCTTGGCCCAGGAATTACATCCCCTTTTCCTTGGCCCAGGCCCACCCGGTGGTCCATGTCTAAGGCACCTGAGTTAGTCAGAATAATGGGGTTCTGGGGGTCAGTCTCCTTTCTGAAGCCTGCTGACAGACTCCCTGCTCCGTGTTGCCAGACAAACGTACTTCATTAATTTTCCCAGTTGCTGCTTATCTAGCTCCTATGTGAGCTATTCCGACCGCCTACCAAATGGCAGTGGGACTACACACCTAAAGTTCCAGCAGCCCAGAACTCAGGGAACTCCCCTCCCCTGCACGCACGCACGCACGCACACACACACACACACAGGTTGGATGTCACAGGGAGAAAATTTCCATCAGGCAACAGTTGCCTTTTTGAGCTTCCAAGATGTTCCTCTAAACCAGAGATGGGCAAACTATGGCCTGCAGGCCCGTCCTGCCCGGCCCTTGAGCTTCCGGTCAGGGAGGCTAGCCCCTGGCCTCTCCCCTGCTGTCCCCCCGCCCCCGCAGCCTCAGCTCACCATGCCGCCAGCGCTCTGGGTGGTGGGGCTGCGAGCTCCTGCCGGGCAGTGTGGCGGGCTCTGGCCGGGCGGCGCAGCTGCCAGTCCTGTTAGGGGGCGGGGAACAGGGGGGTTGGATAAAGGGCAGGGGAGTCCGAGGGGCAGTCAGGGAACAGGGAGCGGGGGGTGGTTGGATGGGCGGTGGTACTGAGTGGGAGCGGTCAGAGGACAGGGAATAGGGGTGGGGGGTTGGATAGGTGTGGGAGTCCCAGGGGAGCCTGTCAGGGGTGGGGGTGTGGATGGGGGTCAGGGAAGCCAGGGGACAGGAAGCGGGGGGTTGGATAGGGGGTGGGGTCAGGGGTGGTTGGGGTGAGGGCCAGGCTGTTTGTGGAGGTACAGCCTTCCCTACCTGGCCCTCCATACAGTTTTGGAACCCCGATGTGGCCCTCAGGTCAACAAGTTTGCCCACCCCTGTTCTAAACAGTGAGAAAAAGACTGATTTTAAAAATCTGTGGAAAATGTTCCAGATTCCTTTTAAATATATGAGAAAAAAGTACTGGGACAAGTTCTTCCCTGACAGAACTCCACTGAAGTCAATGGAATGACACCAGAATTTCATTTGGCTCACTGTGTCTATACAAAAAACTCAACAACCAGAGGATGAACAAAGAGTCGCTGAAGTAAAGATACTGATCTATCAAGAAGGATCAAAGACAGAAAATAAAAGGATTATAAATGCTTAGAAGAGGCAGAAAGCAAAAATAATACCAAGAAAACCCACCCTAAATTCACAGGGGAAAAAAGACAATGGCATGATAAAACACAGCCACAGTGCCTGTCTCCCTTTGATAACCGCTAGGCAATAGCCAGGAGAATGGAACAATGCTACCATAAACAGGGGAGATGAAAAGCTGAATGGGGGAGAAATCATATCTGGGGGTATGTCTACACAAGGAGCTAGGAAGTGATACTCCCCAGCTCCCTTAGACATACACTATCGCGCTAAAAATAGCAGTGTAACCAGGATAGCGACAAGCAGCAATGTGGGCTACCTGTACCAACTTTGTACCCACGGGCTTTGGGAGGGTTTGGGAGGGCCGCTGCTCCCTGTGCTACCTCATTTTCTGGCCCGGGCATGGGTTACAATGGCACAGGGAGCTAAAGCAGGAGGAGGTGTCATTTTTCAGACATAGGCAATTATCTGTCACGCTGATCTCACTTGGGATCTCCTCAGCTGATAGGGACTTTGCAATTACACAAACAGCTTGAACGTGACAGTACAGTTTTGTAGTGCTAGACATCCGCACAATCAGCTGGGTTCCACTTCTCCTACAACTGGAAATGGTTAGGAGCAGCATGAAGATATTGGGTCCAGGGATTGGAATGAATCATCTGAATGACCCTCCTTAAAAATCCACAGGCAGATCATGTGCACAGTGGTTCAATCAAGAGGAGAAGCTAAGAGGTTGTGAAATACATTCAACAGCTCAGCACACATGGCATGATGGTGGGGTGAGGGGTCACAAAGGCTATAAAAGGCTTACATGGATATACATATACCAATGTTTTTTCTGGGCAGCAGTGATTGAGTATGAGAGAGACCGTGAGGCTCACAGATTAGATTACCCACTCTGAACATCTGGCCCAATATTTTGACTTCAACAGAGCTATGCCAATTTGCACCAGCTGAGGATCTAGTCCATTATTTTCTGGGCTGGTTTAGGTAGGGAAGTTATACTGGTATAAAGTAGTATGTGAATTTAAAGCACTATAGTTAAATGCCTTGTGGCCTATTCAAAGACCAACCTGCTGCAGGGATGGCAGTTCACAATTCATTCCTCACTTCTCAAACCAGTCAAGCTAAGAGAATTGCAATAGCAGTGCACATAGCCATGCAGGCACCAACCATCTGATCCAATGCCTGGAATGTTTTTGCCTTGTTCCAGGCCAAACTGCTCCCAGCCCTTAGAGGGAGGTTTGCCATAATGTAGAACCGTTGATTTGGAGGGGTGAGAAGAGAGGTAGTGAGCTGCAGAAATGGGGTAATCTTGAAGATGGTCTCAAACCCACAAAGAAAAAGGAGACGTTCTTTCCCCCTTCCTACTAAATAAAATGTAGTAGAATAAAATTGATCCCAGGATTAATAAGGTAGAGGAAAAAATTAACTTATATATGACAAAACAATAAAAAAGCAATGAAGTGATTTATTGAAGTGTATAAAAAGCTTGGGATGGCATTAAAAACATGGATAAAAACTGAGCGCAGGAATAAAAATTGAAGAGGATAAAACACAAAGTGAGAGCAGATGCTAGGGAAGCAATTTTTTTCACTGTAAGAAACAAACATGAAGAACAGCCCGCACCATGGCAAGGTTATCAATGCAATAGCGTGTAACCTTTTGAGACTGATGGCACAAACGGGAAAGTGTTATATGCACAAAAGGAAAGCTCCTCGCCTAAATACTATGCACAGCAATGGCATCCACCTTTTTCACCCTCAGAGTGGAACATGTTATTTCCCAAAGGTTAAGAGACCACAGTCAATCCTTAGGGGTGGATTCTCAGCACTGTTCTGTTCCCTTCGTGGCACCCAGGTGGTACTAAGGGAGCAGAACCACCCACAGGCAAGCACTCCCCACCCCCCGCATGCTTGAAGTTGGCATAGCTAATTCCTGTACTTTCCCTCCAAAGCCACTGGCACAAGGTATGTGTCAGAGATGGGGAATGGTTGGAGCATGCACTAAACTTGTACTGGGGCTGGGGTAGAGAATCAGGGGGAGCAGTAACTGGTTGTGGGTTCTCATAGGTTTATAGAATCCAAGGCCAGAAGGGACCATTGTGATCATCTGACCCATCAGATTCTCTCCTCTTCCCCCACTCCCCTCTCCTGGTTGGCTGTTTGCGGGGAGGGGGCTTCCTTTGCTGGGTGTTTCCCTAGGCTCAAAGTGCAACCTCCCTATCTGTGATGCAGCAGGCAGCCAGTGGGGGATCTGGTGAGCAGCTGGAGCAGGGATGGGACAACAGCAGCTCAAACCACAGCCAACTCCTAGCAGACCTGCTTTTGCAACCACAGAGGAAAAGGGGGGAAGCAGTAGGGGAGGCAGTGCCTCTACCTCATCCCTACAGTGAAGGGGATGATTCAAGCACTTCATTTGAAAACTGCTGCTGTGCACAGCTAAGGGAAACACATTTTCCATTCATAACAAAAAACACATTTGGGAAGGTTCGAGATCAATGATATTCACTCTATGTACATTTATATAATTCATTACACAATGTATGTACCTTACCTGGATTTATAATAAAGTTTCCATCAATGTCTCTAGGTGCTAGAGTATAAGAGTAATTAAAACATACCATGTCAGTAACACAAATCTACATAAAGTGCCTTACAACTCATATAGCACTTGCCTGCTAAAATCATCATCACCACCATACACTGTAACCATCTAAAAACCCTCAGTGCACTTCCTCCCCCAAGGCTCAAAGAGAAAAGATGGGCTTACGGCTTGTTAAGAAAATTAACAAATTCAGTATCTGGTGGATCAAACTGCAGATTTGAGGGCCCCTTTTAGAAAATGCCCTCCTGGGAATCTCTGTCATTTAAACTATGAAGTCTCCAGCTTGAACGGACCTGCTGCTTGCAACTGCAGTGGTATGACCCAATGAGAAGAGGCAATTTTCTCAGGTAACCAGAATCCAAATCACTGAGGGTCTTATAAGTCAAAAGCATCATCTGAAATAATGCACAGGCAGCCAGTGCAGACCATGGAGAACTGACTGGCATTATCGGTGCTCTAGGCATGACACTGCACTGAACAAGCAGTCTCAGCAGTCTAGCCTTGTGGCAATAAAGACATGAAACCACATAGCCAAGTGAATCTCTCACAATGTACAGATGGTAAGTAAAGTGTTCCTGGCCACAGCTGCTACCTGAGCATCCCAGATCTAGCTAGGTTCCTAAACTGCTAACCTATGTTGCAAATTGCAGCCTGACTCCCTCAGTCAAGGGCACTAGTACAATTCTCACCAACTCTCCTGGGTGCTTCCCCCAAACTAAAAGTATTACATACACCTCAGTCATGACCTAGTCAGCCAGCCCCTGATCTTCTGCAAATACTAAGTCACTGGTGCTGCAGCAAGAGCCAGGCCACAGAAGACAGAAACGTAGAGATGGGCATCATGAGCATTCTGCAGACACCGCAGACCCCAGGCCCTGTTCTCCTTGGTCTTGCAGTTGCATATCCATTCACACCTTTGCAATGTGAGTGCACAATGCTATCATTTGGATTTGGTACCATTTTATACTCACTTTGCACAGGTGCAAAAGACTGCATCAGATCCAAGTAGTGGAAAATCGGACCTTGTGTCATCAGTTTACTAGCTCTCCCAGAGCTCTGAAATACATATTGAATAAGAGGGAAGACAGAACAAAAAACCTATTGTACTCCTCTGACACAGCAGCCCCTTGGCAAAGAGTCCCCTGTCCTTTGCAAACAACTCTCATGTCAGGCCTGACAAACTCATTATACCAAACACATGTCTGGAAGGATATTTAGCCAGAAGGGATAACATGTATTGTAAAGTATCTACAGAAAGCTCAACTCTTATCAAGACTCAATCATTGTGAGATTCATCTACAGGTAATATTTAAGGAAAAACATAGCTATATTGAAAATATGCTTTAAGGTCTGTGACAAAGTTCCTCCTCTGCCTTGGTGGGTCCTGCACTTATTGGTGGATTTGCTAACCTCAGAGATTCACAGCAGCCCTCAGTTTGGCCACTTTTGTTAGTGGCTCAAACCTGCTGTTCACTCAGCTAACCTCATCACTGTCCAGCATGGGGAAAAGGAAGGAGAACAATCCCCTCAGTCTCTGCTGATCTACCTAGTGGGTGGGGGACAGGCCAGGGACCTTCCCCTCTGGTGGGACCCACAGTCCAGATCAACTCCTTCTGTATCCAATAGGGAATTGGGGAGATGGGGGAACCCAGGCCCACCCTCTACTCTGGGTTCCAGCCCAGGGCCCTGTGGATCACAGCTGTCTATAGTGTTTTGTGTGACAGGTACAACTCCCTGGGCTACTTCCCCATGGCCTCCTCCCAACCAGGGGCAGCTCTGCCAATTTTGCTGCCCCAAGCAGCTGCCACCACAACAGCGGCGGAGCTGCCGCCGAACTGCTGCCATGGGACACGGACTGCCGCCCCATTCTAATTGCCACCCCAAGCACCTGCTTGGAAAGCTGGTGCCTGGAGCCAGCCCTGCTCCCAACACCTTATGTATCCTCACCACAGGACCTTCCTCCTGATGGCAGATAGCATTTGTACTCTTCAGTCCTCCAGCACCACGCCCTCTCACTCTCAGCTCCTTGCACACCCCTCACTGACTGAAGTGAGGTCCTTTTTAAACCAGATGCCCTGATTAGCCTGCCTTAATTGATTCTAGTAGCTTCTTAATTGGCTCCAGGTGTCCTAATTAGCCTGTCTGCCTTAATTGGTTCCAGCAAGTTCCTGATTGTTCTGGAACTGCCCCTGTTACCTTACCCAGGGAAAAGGGACCAGCTTAACCTGGGGCTAATATATCTGCCTTCTATCATTCTCCTGTAGCCATTTGGCCCGACCCTGTCACAGGTCTTAGAGTAAAAGTTAGTCTCCAGGGGCTAATGTCTCAGGGATGGCCCATTGAAGCAGGAGGGACTTGTCATCCTTGCTGGTTATGCGATGCAAGACTCAGTTGTCTAGCCTTGCTCCATCCCAATACTATCAATGAAAAATCATCGGAGACAACTGCAAACAATCGAAGCCACTTGGAGGTAAAAAGGAACATTACAACAGACCAGGGCTCACCCTGTCTTTGAACAAAAACAAGACTGTTTCAGTATAACACAGAGGAGGGACAGGAATTCTGGATCATTTGCTGAGGCGATATATTGTGGAGTGGGAGGAGGGATGTTTTCATGAACATTTGGATCAAGGTTTCTGTAAACCAGCCAGACTGAACAGACTGAACTTTGGGGGGAAAACCTACTTTATTAAATAGAAAAGGTAACTAATATGTGTAGGCCCTAGTTTGCATTTTATGATTTTGTATTGTACTGTAACCATTTGTTTCCTCTATCTTGTTCCTCTATCCACTCTATCTTGTTTCTAATTGAATCTCTAGTCTTCCTTAAATAAACCTTCTTTTGTTTTATTACAAGTGCTGTTTGTTGTACGGGAGTAGTGGTTTAAGGTAGAACTACTAAACTGTGTTACACTGCTTCTTTAGATGCACAGGAGCTGGGATTTCTGTGAGTAGGGTGACCAGATGTCCTGTTTTGGGGGACTTTTTCTTATATAGGTGCTTATTATCCCCCACCCTGTTCCGTTTTTCCAAAGTTACTATCTGTGAGTAGCTAGTGTCAGGGGCTGGGTATCACAGAACACACTGCAAAGGGACTTGCAACTAGAGCTTACCTATTGCTAACCTGCAAGGCAAAGACAGGACTGGCCTAGCCTGGAGGAGAGAGCTTGGCTAACAGGCGGGTGGCTTTAGGGGGCAAACATCCAGCCACCACGGGCAAGGCTTCCTCTCACTAGAGGCAGGAAGAAACAAGGTGGCACACACTGCTGATAACCCAAGAACCACCACCACCCCACCACAGAGAGTGTTGATGGAATATGAGCAATTGCACAACGTTGCCCTCTGAAAATCTCCCACAAAGAAAGGAAAGGAGCCACTCAAGAGCTCCTCCATCTGTCCCCACTGGGCACATGTCACGTCATGACCAAAAAAGGCAGTGGATAAATTTAAAGGATCAGCATATCTTCAACCCAGATTTTATATACCACTCTAATCACTTTGGTATTTGAGCCCTTTACAAGAAAATTAGCACAACATTTGCAATGGAGGAGAAGGCTATCTGGATTTTTGCAGAGGGATAGCTTGCTGTGTGGAGATGAGTTTTGCATTTGCACCTGACAGCTATGAACAATTCATAAAAGTTGTTTCAGGAACAGTTTGATTAAGACATTAAAAGTAACAATGAATGAATCTAATTAACTTTGATATCCTGGGTCTGTGTAGGGAATCATACCACAAGGTAGCATTGTTCTGTGACATCAAACTTTTTAGGCTGGAATATTGTTATTTAAAAATGGAAAGGCATAATGTTATATTGATTGTTTTAACTGACTGATTTTAACAAATTCCAGTTTCTGATAAAGCTTCTTTACATAGTCATGTCCTGAAAGTTTATATTGTTTTCAACATAGAAAAGATAAATTATTGATGTTTTTCTGTTGCTTGGATGATATTTGTAAGGATTTTTTTAACCATAGAAGAAATTGGCTAACAGACTACAAAGGGCAACAGTCAAGCTGTCTATGAACAAAGTATTGTCAACTGGGGGAAAAAGAGAAATATATTTTTCATCCTATCAACTTCTTTCAGTTGCACTAGGTGTTTACTTATAGCTGTAGGAGTTACACATTTTTCAGACAGAAAAGCAATTGTTAAGTTGTCCCTTTGATGGCCCTGATTCAGCCAGATACTTAAAGCATATGCCTAACTCAAAGCATGTGAGTTGCCCCGTTCACTTCAGTGGGACTACTCAGATGCTTCAGGTTAGACACATCTTCAAGTACTTTGCTGAATAGGGCCCAAAGTTAGCAACTGTCTAAAGGGAAAAGTTAGATCTTTGCAATCCACAGAAGTAGGTCTAGGCCTGATTAAGAACATCATAGGCCTGGTCTACACCTACAACTCAGGTCGACCTAGCTACATTGCTCAGGGTTGTGACATATTTCATACCCTGTGCGATGTAGTTAGGTTGACCTAACCCACCCTATAGGTGCAGCTAGGTCAACGGAAGAATTCTTCAATCAACCTGATTTACTACTTCTTGGGTGAGTGTATTTACTCTAGAGATGAAAGAGCCCCTTCAGCCGCTGTAGTGTCTACACTGCAGTGCTGCCATAGAGCGTGTAGTGTACATATCTGTAGAGTCAAAGGATCTTATCACAATGCGAGACAGAAGCAACAAAAAAGAGCAAAAAAGCGACAGAATGGTAAAAGATTTTATTCAGGCCAAAAAGCATATAATCCTTTTTAAAACATGGAAATCCAGCCCAAGGGAGGCTAGCAAAACAAACCTTAGTAGGGAAAATGTGAACCAGAGATTAAGAAGGCTGTATATCAAAAATAAAAGCCTGATTTTTCCCCCTCTCCATTCCTGCCCAGGCATGTCTTTCTCTAGATGAAATATGGAAAATGACTTGTTTAAAAAATAAGAGGAGGCCTACATGGAGTCCATTAAAACCACCAGCAGAAAAGGAGAAAAAAAATTACACAAGATAAGGTTATTTCAGAAAATTATGATTTTTTGCATTGATCATCAGAAATAATGATGAAACACTACTTTTGGATTACCCTTTCCAGGTGAGGAAGAATAAGGCATTCTCAGAGAAACAGGTATAAAAATAATCTTGTAAAATTAAATGACAATAAATACACTATTTCTATGGGTAAACTAACTACATGATGAGGCCTAAAACTGTTCACTGGGGGTGAAATCTTGGCCTTATTGACTTGACTGGGACCAAAATTTTATTGTGGTATCTGGGGAAGGGGAGGGAAGGATAATTTCTGTGCACAGTTCCAGACCAACAAATGTATATCCCCTGTTTATCTACAGAATAGGTATAGCATAAGCAGTAGCCACACAAGCTGTCGTCACAATGAGTCACCAGCATACCTCATCCCTGATCCAGAGGGACCACAAGCTGGAATGAAAGTTCAGTGTCTACAACAATTTGATCCTTGGTCTACCTACAAAAATGGCTAACAAAGCCAACTAGTGCCATTTGCAATGGCATGTTTGGTGTGGACAGCCACTAAGAAAGCATTAATTTATTCTGCTTAGACTGCTGAAAAGCTGTTAGCTGGCTGTATAAAGTACAATCATACGCAGCCTTAGCCACATTTCAGCTTACTGACTGACTCCATATTCTACTGCTAATTCTTTGAGCCATCCAGCCCCCTAAATGACAAGATATGAATGATGTCTTTTTTTAGACAGATCAGATGTCATGTATTTCCGTAAATTCCTTAAGAACATCCAGCCTGTTGTTTTACTTCCCGGACATTTCATTAATATTTGTATAAGTTACTAATTATAAACTAATTATGTTTTATAAGAAAATGTAGCTCAGTTCACATCAAAGATACGACCCAGTTGCTTCAAGTATCCATGCAGATACCCGTAGCTTTGTTCCATACTCTGGGAACTCATTTTGTAGTACTGTGCTGACACCAAAAGGCTTATGTCCTAGGCTCAGCAGAGTTTCCTGCAGCTGCTTTGCTGAAGATGGATAACTTGCTCATAAGAAGTTTATAACAAACAACAAAACGGGATTATGAACAACGCTGTGTTGCATATCACATCATTGGTGCTAAAGCTCTTGATTCTTTATACAGAGCCAGAAGTGTTCAGCAGGAGCCTAAAAACGAGCTAAAATGTGCTAAACAAAGAACAAAAGCCCTACCCCAAAGAGCTCACAATGTCATGGTGCACAAGGGTGTGAGCAACAAAGGATATATAGTTGCTAGGCTTCACAGAGCAGGTAGGTGTTCAGAATTTTATTGACGGAGAAGGAATTGCGGTTGGCCTACACTAACTGGGAGCTGTTCCATGCTCGAGGCATATCAAGAAAGAACACTGCAACCACAAATTACAGTTCATTCTGCTGCAAAAATGCTTTAGAACTTTCATGGTAAGTCCTTCATTCTGACTGGATCCTTGTGCCAACATGGAGTTTACTGTATGTTCAAGCCCTAGTAGGTGACTCATGCCAGTTGTATCTACCACCTGTCATTCTAATACTGTACTGTATTTTTCTGTAATTTTTCATACTATGTTCTTCAGGACAGGAAATCTATTACTTATTTTGACACAGCTCTTCTACTATGCACCACCAATGTGCACCTATGGTGCCATAGAAATAATGATGATGCAATCACGATGGCCAATCAAATGCACATGGAGCGTATATGTAAAATAGGATGAAGTCATAGCCTCTAAAAACCTGGTAACATTCTACTAGACCAGAGGTTTTCAAACTGTGGGGTGCACCCCCCAGGGGAGTGGGCGAGGAGGAACATTCGGGTGACAAGGGGCGATGTCAGGTGGCTCAGACCTCAGCACCCCCAAAACTCTGAAAAGGAGCGCCACCTCCATCCTGACTCATCTCTTTTTGTCTAGGTTGGGGTCGGGGGTGGGGGGGTTTGCAACCAAAAATTGTAAAATCAAAGGGGGGGCTCAGCTAAAAAAAAGTTTGAAAACCACTAGACACATTTCTGATTCTGTGTAATATTTTCCCCATACTTCTCTTCATCAACTAAGGCTGAAGTTTCGTGCTACCTCTTTCCTACCAGAAGTCATATCCTTGAATTGAAATGGGACAATTGGATGCAAGGAAAATAAGTAGAGGATTTAGAAATTGGGGGTTCATCTGAGGAATAAGCTACAGAACACAATAAATCCCACAGAAACCAAGATCCTATTTTGCTAGTAAGAAGAAGGGGAACAACAACATAAATAATGTTGTTTCTAAATAGAATGTTTGTCATTGTTTTTGCATGAAAAATCAGCAAATTTATTATAAGCATCTTTGTAGGTGGTATTTCAGGATAAAAATGAGTTATACACACATGAACAGCCACTTTATTTGGTGATCCTAGCTCTTCAAAACTGAAGTGGGCAGCATGAATCCATTCATTTCAATGGAACTAGAACATTGCATCTCTCCTTGTGTATTGTAGCCAAGAGTAGTTTGTTTTCCCTTTGGTGCTCATTCTGGACCCTCCCTGTATGAAAATAGACAGGAGTTTCACATCACACATTCACCACTGGAGGTTATTTGCACTGTCTCTCTCTGTAAAGGAACAATGACATCACCTCTCCTTTGGTTCTACACACAGGAGCAAAAAAAAAAAAAAAATTGGTATTGTGACCTAGAAAACCTTGCTTGAAACAGTTCCCTATGACTTGAGGCTGTTTGGAATAGAAGGGATATATTGTTTTGACTTGATTAAAGCTGAAAAGTTGATTTGACATCCTGTTGTCAAGGAAACCAATTCACATACGAAAGAAAACAGTTGTGATGGTATCATTCAGACTATTCAAGTGACCTTAGGAGTGGGGCAAGGGAGAATAACAGCTTCCATTCCAAAGATCTGTATTCAACACACTTCACCACTGTGAAAATACAGATCATTGCTCTTCATACTTATTGGGAAGCTGTTTTCAATCTGAAAAGAGCAAAATGCCAGATCTTTTCGAAGGCCATCAGGTCAAATGCCTTGACTCTGGTCATACATGCACCGCTGCCACATAACGTTTGTTACCTTTATTCACAAGAACTGTAAGACTCAAACAGAAGAAGCTGTGGGAATGAGGAAGGTGTTTCATGCATTGGGTAGATCATAATAATACACGTGTGTGCACATACGTACACACACACACACAAAGACAGCCAGTAGAGACCCAAACGTTTTCCTAGAACCACTAATTGACCTCTTACATCAAGCATGGTAACAGCTGCATCCAACGAAGTGAGCTGTAGCTCATGAAAGCTTATGCTCAAATAGATTTGTTAGTCTCTAAGGTGCCACAAGTCCTCCTTTTCTTTTTGCGAATACAGACCAACACAGCTGCTACTCTGAAAAGTGTCCCAAAGATTCCTTTTCCTGGGAGATTTCAAGAGTAGCATTTATTCCCTGCCAACCTCCTGGATCCCTGACAAATCAGGTTTCTCTCTAGGACTCAGCCCAGAAACTGTCCTGCTATTGAACAACCTTCTCTTGGCCTTGTACAGTGTGACCCCAAGAACCTCTTAATGACAACTGGCAAGGGAGTCTCAGGAATGTCCTGATTCTGGAATGTGCATTCTGATTCACCAAAGAATCATAGAATCATAGGTTTAGAAGGGACCATAAGGGTCATCTAGTCAAGTCCCCGCCATGATGCAGGATTTGTTGTGTCTAAACCATCCAAGACAGATGGCTATCCAGCCTCCTTTTGAAAACCTCCAGTGAAGGAGCTTCCACAACCTTCCTAGGAGGTCTGTTTCACTGTCCTACTGTTCTTACAGTTAAGAAGTTCTTCCTTAGAGTTATCCCACATTCTATATTTATGCATTTCATTTTTCTTCCCTAAGTGTTGCACCTTACATTTGTCTTTGCTGAATTTAATTGAATGTCATGTGAGATCTTAAGTGAAAGCCAGGCCACACTGGTCCTTAAAATTGTTGTCAAATGTATGTACAGATATTATGTAAAAATTTATATATATATTCACTGAAAATATGTTCTTAGATGGAGAAACAAGAAGTGTTTGTTCACCTGTCTCTCTGTTGGGATGTTAAGTAAACATTGTAAGCTAACCTAATGGATGCCATTTACATTTGAAGTTACTGAAGAGATGTGAAGTCAACAAGGCAGCTGCACACAGGAAAAACAAACCAAAGATGGTTTGCTGACTCTGGGTACAGATAATGAATTTTGAGGCTATAAGCAGAAGGCAAAGAAAACACTGCCTTATTCTACATCCACGAAGTAAATGGACAGTGCATTTACATTCATGAAAACAGGATCTCAGCCAACCTTGGTTGAAATGCTGCAGAGGACTATGGAGGTAAGATAAACTTCTTTAGACTGGAGCTTAAGCTGTTAGTTAAATGTAGTGTCTAGAAAGTGTTTTATGATTTTGTTTGATATGTAACCATTTGTTTCCAATATTCTTACTCATTATCACTTGACTCTTGAATCTTTGTTAATAAACTTATTCTAGTTTGCACTGTAAATGTATCTCAGTGCTGTGGTACTAAGCAAGGTGCTGATCCTGAGTTCAGTCATTCAAGCAGGTGTGTACATTCTTCCTTTGGAGACAGCAGACCTGATATTTCTGTGAGTATTCAGTGGATAAGGGGCTGAACACTACAGGGGAATGCTTCAAAGGGACTCAGGGACTGGGGCACACTTATTGTTAACCTGCAAGGCAAAGTAAGGGCTGGCATAGCCCAGAGAAGAGTGCTTAGGTGGCTAATAGGTTGGTGGTGTCAGGGAGCTGACACCCAGTTAAGCACAAGCAAGAGTCCTTCATGCTGGAGATGGGGGGGAGGAGGGGGAGTTGGTAACAAGGCGATTCACAGTCCTGGATATCCCAAGAACCATCACATATAAGAAAGAAACCTCTGTGCTGCTAGTGCTAGATGTCTCTGCAGCCTTCAGCACCATTAGTCAGACAGAGCTGAAGATACATATACAAGACCTTGCAGGAGTAAACAGCGCAGCAGTGTGCTGGATCCACTCATTCCTATCAGCCAGACCCCAGAGAGACAGGATATATACCTATGTATCATCTTATGTGCAATCTAACAAGGCTTAGTGCTTTCTCTCATCCTCCAACATCTAAAAGAGACCACTCAGAGACAGTGTGTCTCATGTGCCACCAGTTCATTGTTCTACTGACACTGCTCTGCCATCACCAATGCCTGAAGGAATGGGTAAGCTGATGAGTGAAAACCAGAGAGCTCTAGATCAACTTAGAAAAAACAGATGTGATATTAATTAGAATGGGGAAAACACACTGAGGAACTAATGCCAGTGCTCTATCACCATTGTTTAAGGGCACAAGACTACAGATCTTTGGAATAATATGAAGCCTCAGAGTCATGCTCAGTCCATTACTACCATGACAAATCCAAAGTGCCACAGTGGTGATGAACATCTTTTTCTATTTCTCACTGGCCAGGACACTATATCATTTCCTGTTGAGGATCTAGCCACTGACAGCCATGATATCATTGCCTCTTGGTTTTATCTCTGCAAGACACTTTCCCTAGGGTTGAATGTGACTGCCACAAGAAGTACGCAATTGGTACAGCAAATTCCTCAGACAACAAGGCTGACACAATATTACACAACTGCTCTGCGAATTGCATTCTCCTCCCATTCAATTCAGAGTGTGAGTTTTAAGTCCTGGCCTAGTCTACAAAGCCCTATAGACTATTTTATATTGGTAGGGGAAGTAGAAGTGGGTGGCAACCTGGGCAGCAGTGACCATGAGATGGCTGAGTTCAGGATCCTCACAAAAGGAAGAAAGGAGAATAGCAAAATACGGACCCTGGAATTCAGAAAAGTAGACTTTGACTCCCTTAGGGAAATGATGGGCAGGATCCCTTGGGAGGCTAATATGAGGGGGAAAGGAGTCCAAGAGAGCTGGCTGTATTTTAAAGAAGCCTTATTGAGGGTGCAGGAACAAACCATCCTGATGTGCAGAAAGAATAGGAAATAAGGCAGGTGACCAGCTTGGCTTAACAGTGAAATATTCGGTGAGCTTAAACACAAAAAGGAAGCTTCCACAAGAAGTAAAAACTTGGACAGATGACTAGGGAGGAATATAAAAATATTGCTCGAGCATGCAGAGCTGTAATCAGGAAGGCCAAAACACAAGTGGAGTTGCAGCTAGCAAGGGATGTGAAGGGTAACAAGAAGGGTTTCTACAGGTATGTTAGCAACAAGAAAAAGGTCAGGGAAAGTGTGGGACCTTTAATGAATGGCGGAGGCAACCTAGTGACAGATGATGTGGAAAAAGCTGAAGTACTCAGTGCTTTTTTAGCCTCAGTCTTCACAGACAAGGTCAGCTCCCGCACTGCTGTCCTGGGCAACACAGTATGGGGAAGAGGTGAGCAGCCCTCAGTGGTGAAAGAACAAGTTAAGGACTATTTAGAAAAGCTGGACATGCACAAGTCCATGGGTCCAGATCTAATGCATCCGAGGGTGCTGAGGGAATTGGGTGATGTGATTGCAGAACCATTGGCCATTATCTTTGAAAACTCGTGGCGACTGGGGGAGGTCCCAGACAATTGGAAAAAGGCAAATACAGTGCCCATCTTTAAAAAAGGGAAGAAGGAGAACCTGGGGAACTACAGACCAGTCAGTCTCAACTCAGTCCTGGAAAAATCGTGGAGTAGGTCCTCAAGAAAACCATTTTGAAGCACTTGGAGGAAAGGAAGGTGATCAGGAAGAGTCAATATGGATTCATCAAGGGCAAGTTATGCCTGACCAACCTGATTGCCTTCTATGATGAGGTAACTGGCTCTGTGGATATGGGGAAAGCAATGGACGTGATATATCTTGACTTTAGCAAAGCTTCTGATACAGTTTCCCACAATATTCTTGCCAGCAAGTTAAAAAAGTATGAATTGGATGAATGGACTATAAGGTGGATAGAAAGCTGAATAGATTGTCGGGCTCAATGGGTAGTAATCAATGGCTCGATGTCTAGTTGGCAGTCGGTATCAAGCGGAGTGCCCCAGGGGTTGGTTTTGTTCAACATCTTTATTAATGATCTGGACAATGGGATGGATTGCACCCTCAGCAAGTTCGCAGATGACACTAAGCTGGGGGGAGAGGCAGATATGCTGGAGGGTAGGGATAGGGTCCAAAGTGACCTAGACAAATTGGAGGATTGGGCCAAAAGAAATCTGATGAGGTTCAACAAGGATAAATGCAGAATCCTGCACTTAGGACGGAAGAATCCCATGCACTGCTACAGGCTGGGGACCGACTGGCTAAGCAGCAGTTCTGCAGAAAAGGACCTGGGGATTACAAGAAGGCTAACAGCATATTGGGCTGCATTAGTAGGAGCATTGCCAGCAGGTTGAGGGAAGTGATTATTCCCCTCTATTTGGCACTGCTGAGGCCACATCTGGAGTATTGCTTCCAGTTTTGGGCCCCTCACTACAGAAAGGATGTGGACAAATTGGACAGAGTCCAGAGGAGGACAACAGAAATGATCAGAGGGCTGGGGCACATGGCTTATAAGGAGAGGCTGAGGGAACTGGGCTTATTTAGTCTGCAGAAGAGAAGAGTGAGGGGGGATTTGATAGCAGTCTTCAACTACCTGAAGGGGGGTTCCAAGAGGATGGAGCTCGGCTATTCGCAGTGGTGGCAGATGACAGAACAAGGAGCAATGGTCTCAAGTTGCAGTGGGGAAGGTCTAGGTTGGATATTAGGAAAAACGATTTCACTAGGAGGGTGGTGAAGCACTGGAATGGGTTACCTAGGGAGGTGATGGAATCTCCATTCTAAGAGGTTTTAAGGCCTGTCTTGACAAAGTCCTGGCTGGGATGATTTAGTTGGTGTTGGTCCTGCTTTGAGCAGGGGGGTGGATTAGATGACCTCCTGAGGTCTCTTCCAATCCTAATCTTCTATGATTTTATGATTCTATGATCTTGCAGACCACCTCATCCTCTACTATCTGCAGACATAGTTGTGGGATGACACAGCTGCAGAGACCCTGGTTTAGATTGTCAGAAATAGGGAGTGGAGTTTTTTTTAGCAGTGAGAACTCCATTAGGTCTGAATCTTAACTTGCCTGTCTTCAGATTAATTATAAAACACTGCTCTTTGATAAAGCCTTGCTGCAGGAACAACATCCAAAACATATTTATAATCTATACACACACACACACACACACACACACGCATCTCTGAACTTCTGTGGAACAGGGAAGAAAAAAACCTTTCAGGACTATTTATGCTGTCTTTGTTCACAGTGTTGTTATAGCCACATTAATTCTGGGATATGAGGGAGACAAGGTGGGTGAGTAATATCTTTTATTGGACCAATATCTGCTGGTGAGAGAGACAAGCTTTCAATCTCCACAGAGCTCTTCATCAGGTCTCGGAAAGGTAATCAGAGCATCACAGCTACATACAAGGTGGAACAGATTGTTAAGCATAAGAAGTTAAAACATGTTGCAAGAAACCATTCAAAATGAAGTGGGCAACTGAGACCTCAGCAGTCATAGGACAAAAGGGAATTAGTGGGTTACAGATTGTTGTAATGAGACATAAAAACAGTGTCTCTATTGAGTCTATGCTTTCTTTGTAATTATTGGTCAGTATTTATATATAAAAGTAATAAGCACATTGGAAATATCAAGGATAGAGAGAACCTGGAAGTCATTATTTCCACTTAGGATAGAAAGGAATGGAAGGCAAAGTGCAGTTCCAGCACTATTATAACAATGCAAAACTTGTACTACCAATGTGGGAGTCAAAGAAATGGGAAATTATTGACTTTAGGGGAGTCCCTGTGTACTCTTCTTGAGGTGTAGTCCCTCCTCAGCACTAGTCAGGGGTTAACTACAGCGGAAGGACAGGGGAAAGAGGTGTGCAATTTTTACTTTTTACTTCATGATATTTTTAAAATGGATATTTTTGTACAGATATGGAGTGAGAAATTTTTACTCAAATCCATAGTATTTTGCAAACATGATTTTTTCTTAAATTAAATTAAATTTTGGTGAATGTTTCATTGTCTCACAGTGAAAACTCAAAATCACATAGGTGACAGGCATGTAAACCGAAGCAACTTTAAAGGCACTTCCTCCCCTCATCAGTTCAGTGTTCACATGAGAGAAGAGATATATTTTCCTTTCTGCAGCTGCTACCAACACCCTTATTTTACCAGGGTGGTAGCTCTGTAAAGGCCTGAAAAAGACTGAGGGCTTGGCTACCCTTGTGAGTTAGAGCGCATTAAAGCAGCCCAGTGTGCTCTAACTCATGACGCGTCCACACTGGCAAGGCACGTAGAGCGCTCTGACTCCGCAGCTAGAGCGCTCCTGGTAATCCACTTCAGCAAGTGGAATAACGTTTGATGCGCCCCTGCTGGAGCACCGCAGCAGCAATATGGACACCCTGGTCTGTTAATGCACTCTGATCGGCCTCCAGAAGTGTCCCACAATGCTTGTTCTAGTCACTCTGGTCATCACTTTGAACTCTACTGCCCTGCTCTCAGGTGACCAACCGTCAGACCTACCCTTTAAATTCTCTGGGAATTTTGAAAATCCCCTTCCTGTTTGCTCAGCCAGACGTAGAGTGCTCTCAGCAAATCTTTCCAGGTGACTATGCCTCCCCACGCCAGGCAATTCCCAGTATGGAGCAATAGCGAGGTGCTGGATCTCATCAGCGCCAGAATGGGAAGAGGTGCTCTGTGGGATAGCTGCCCACAATGCACCATTCCCAATGCCGCTGCAAGTGCCGCAAATGTGGACACGCCAGTGCACTTGCAGCTGTCAGTGTTGACAGACTGCAGTGCTTTCCCTACTGCGCTCTACGAAGGCTGGTTTAACTCAAAGCGCTCTACATTTGCAAGTGTAGCCATGCCCTTAGATCTAAGCAGAATTGTCTGTATGTTCAATGTTAGGACTTGTTTATACGGAGACACTCAAGAAAGAGAAGGCAAATCAATTAAAGGTGTGAAGTCTATGCACATCAGTGTGTTAACTTCATCTGGATGCTTTTATTCAGGAGTAAAGTGGCATTAGTTCACTGTCACAAAGTTGCAAACCAACAAGAAAACAGCAGCAACAACAAACAGAGTAAAGAAAGAGTATTGCTAGCTTACCCACAAACAGGTCCATACTCCTTGATCAGTTTTGTATGGTTTTCCCAAAATCCCTAAGTAAAGAGAAAGAGAGTTACCACAGTATTATCAACGATTATATATGGCATTACCAGAACATTTGAGATCCTAGAATGCAGGGTTACCAGCACTCGTGATATCTGGTGTTTTTCTTAAATCCCAGCTCCTGGAGTAATGTTACTATATGAGAACCTCAGCTTTCATTTAAGAAAAAACACCACCACCACAACATCTGGTTCTCCAAGTTGCAGAAAGATACTTGAAAATGTGAGCTCTAAAGGCTCCAAATACAAATACAAGACCAAAGAAAATTTAAAAAAAAAAATTTAAGCCAATCTTATGATTTTGGGGCCTGGCTCATAATCTTTGTATGTTTGTGCTTGGAAATGCAGAAAATGGAGAAACTAATAGAGAGTAGGAATATGACTTACTCATTGCACCAAGAGAAATAAAGGGAAAAAAAGTTTTTAAAACAACCGCACCAATAAAACATTATCTCACAAATAAAAAAACCCTGCTTGGTTTGAGTTTAATGCTAAGTAGTCACTGGGGATAAACAGAAAAATTAAACAGCTTTATTTTAACAGACTTATTCTGAATTTTTACTTTTTGTGTTTCGCTCTCATACTTGACGAAAACTGGTATCCATTTAGATAAAGAAATTTATTACTATACTAAATTGTTACCATACCACATAAATACAATTTGAGTAGCAGGAGGGGAGGTATATAAAGTGCTTCCCCAAAAGTGAATAAACATGATTAAGACAAAACTATACTATTCAGAAAATCATATGGTATTATATTTATCACTTACATAGGGAAAGTAACTGCAGTATGACCTTGCTAATCTGCATTTCTATAATCCATGGGCTATCTCCATTCTCAGCAAAGATTCACTAGCAAAATGGTGCATTGAGGTCTCAGATGAAGACTTTACTATTTTACAACATACTATGGAATATTGGCTAGAGCAGTATGAAATATAAATAATTAAAATTAAATCATAGTCAACATAAATGTATGAAACACATTGTAATGCAGTATCTGTGCTTTTGTTGTTGTTGCTTTTTTGCACTGAAATCATTCAAAAAATCTGGCAGTTGGCAAGGGCTCTCCCATTTAACAGAGAAAATTAAAAATATTTTTTCTACTTTAGATATAATTCAATACAATTCTTTTCTAATAGGCGGTTGTATAGGGTTTTTTGAATTCTTAAAGTGAATCCACTGTTGAACTTTTTATTTTTTTAATCGCAGAGTTGACATGTGATTTGTTCCATGGAACTGAGTTACCACCAATTTCGCAATCATGTGTTTATTTGTGTTCTAATTATATAACAGAAAGATAGAGTAAAAATATCAGCGAGCATAATGACTTCAGATTTTAGAAAACATAATGATGAGAGGAGATGAAATTTTAAAAGGAACAATTTAGGCTGAATGTCAGGAAAATCTTTCTGAGACACAAGATGAGTAAGGTAATCTTTTTTATTGGACCAACTTCTGTTGATGAGAGAGATAAGCTTTCAAACCACACAGAGCTCTTCTACAGGACTGGGGAAAGAATTTCCAGCCTTACAGCAAAATACAAAGTGAAACAGGTTGTTTAGCATAAGTACTTAGCACATATTGTAAGAGACCATTCAGGTTGGTCCAATAAAAGCTATTACCTCACCCACCTTGTCTGTCTAATATCCTGGGACCAACACTGCCACAACTACACTACATAGAACAATGGAAGATATAGGAAAGTCTTTCTGACAGAGAGAGCTCTATTACTCTTGCAGCTAGCAGTGATTCAGTCTTCACTGGCAGGGCTCCAATAAACACTAAAGCTTATGTCCCCTGGCATAACTCCCAACAAAGGAGTATGGTGGAAACACCACCTTGTCCTTCCCCTTAAGTGAATCTGCCTGAAGCGCAGCAAGCCTTGCAGGTGAAGGGATGTACATTTGCAACTTCTTTGCACCGGTTGAGGTGCATTTGGCCCTATGAGGTATTATTGTAGGGCTGCCCAGGATTGTAACTGCAATAATAGTCTGCACATATACCGTGATTGAGGATCTACAAACCACTGAGCAGCTGTTTTACAAAGAAACTGAGGCAGAGAGCTTTAATTGACTTGTTAAATGCCACACACTGTATCAATGGCAGGGCTAAAATTAGAATTTAGGAGCTCTACCTCCTAGTCACGTACTCAGTGCATTACCTACTGCTACAGCTTAAGAACAACGGGGGGAGGGGGGGTTATGAAGTGGAGGAAGTGAAATGTACGTTGGCCAAACTGGACAGTCTCTACATAAAAGAATGAATGGACACAAATCAGACGTCAAGAATTATAACATTCAAAAACCAGTTGGAGAACACTTCAATCTCTCTGGTCACTCGATTACAGACCTAAGAGTGGCTATCCTTCAACAAAAAAGCTTCAAAAACAGACTCCAACGAGAGATGCTGAATTGGAATTAATTTGCAAACTGGATACAATTAACTTAGGCTTGAATAGAGACTGGGAATGGATGAGTCATTACACAAAGTAAAACTATTTCCCCATGTTATTTCTCCCCCCCACCCCACCTCCCACTGTTCCTCAGATATTTTTATTTCAGAGTAGCAGCCGTGTTAGTCTGTATTCGCAAAAAGAAAAGGAGTACTTGTGGCACCTTAGAGACTAACAAATTTATTAGAGCATAAGCTTTTGTGAGCTACAGCTCACTTCATCGGATGCATTTGGTGGAAAAAAAATGTATCCGATGAAGTGAGCTGTAGCTCACGAAAGCTTATGCTCTAATAAATTTGTTAGTCTCTAAGGTGCCACAAGTACTCCTTTTCTTTTTTCAGATATTCTTGTTAACTGCTGGAAATAGCCTACCTTGCTTGTCACCATGAAAAGTTTTCCTCCTTTCCCCCCCCTGCAGCTGGTGATGGCTTATCTTAAGTGATCACTCTCCTTACAGTGTGTATGATAAACCCATTGTTTCATGTTCTCTGTGTGTGTATATCAATCTCCCCTCTGTTTTTTCCACCAAATGCATCCGATGAAGTGAGCTGTAGCTCACGAAAGCTTATGCTCTAATAAATTTGTTAGTCTCTAAGGTGCCACAAGTACTCCTTTTCTTTTTGCGAATACAGACTAACACGGCTGCTACTCTGAAACCTGTCACTTTAAATAATGTGTCACAATCTCTAATTGTAAAAAAGTGGGCAGCTATGCTGTTCCAAGTTAGAAAAATCACTTCTCCTTTCTCGTTTTCTGAAAGGCTACAGAATGTGACTGATCATATAAATAAATTTGTTAGTCTCTAAGGTGCCACAAGTACTCCTTTTCTTTTTACTGATCACAAACTCCACCTCAGGAAAAGGTTTTTAAATTGCACTTGGCCCTCACAATTAGCTGCCATCCTACCGATGGGCCATTATCAAAGAGATAACACATGCATGCAAGCTGAATGATTCCTGAGGAAGGCATATTTAGCAGCAACTGGTATACCATGGAAACAGCAGCTGAAGTGGTTTAACTGCCTGAAACCCAGAAAGCTCTTTCTTTACATAGTTTGTGCCAGCTTCCCCACAGGATTCCTCTTTTTGATTGATTGTAAGTTATCAAATGTATCTGTGTACAGAACTACTCATAGGGCCAAATTCTGCTGTCAGACACACACAGCCCAGGTAGAACTCCTGCTGAAGGAAATGAGAATTACAGCTGTCAGGGAGAGTAGAATTTGGCCACTAGAAACTACCTGAAGCGATTTCATGTTAAGATTTCAGGCTCTGCAGCACATAAATCAGGGAAATCAGAAAAGACAATGTGGACTCAAGTCTCCATTTTTAAAAGTGGATTCTCCCAGAGAAGGGTCTCCCAGGATTTCCCCCCCACCACTGCATTCACCAGATTACTTCTCCAGACTCACAAAAGACCTGTGTTGCAGAGACCTTCCCCTCCAGTTGAGAATGGACAGAGGCATCTCTGTCTGGAGTCACTGTATCCAATGTTTTCAGAAATGGCCACTAGTGTTGTCTCTCAATTTTTGGATGCTAAGCATGGGACATCATGGACCTGTTCTTCTGAGGTGCTGAGCACCTTCAGTTCTCACAGACTTCAAGTGGAGTCCTGATGACTCAGCACTTCTAAAAGGTCAGGCTCAAGGTGATTTCAAGCTGATTACCAGAAAAATGGAAGCATCAAAATTCTGCGGCCACTTTGGAAAATGTTGGTGCTCTGCAATTTGACAACAGATCATATGACTTGTGAAATTAACTAGGGCCCTTGCTGGGATCACAAGAGATACGGAAAATGGTTTTAATGAGAGCACATGCACTGGGATGCAATACAGGTCTGTCGTTGCCCACAGCTCAAGAATTTAGTCAACAAAATAATTTCTACAGGAAAAACTTCTTCTAGAACATAGGGTAGCCCAGGGTACTTAAATGGCAACACAAGTGATATTGGACCATATGGTAATGGAGATCATATGTCACTCAAGCACCACTGAATGAGCAGCGTTCTAATTTAAGAATAACAGAGAACAGATTTATTTTATTACATGTTTATGAAAAGTATCACATTGACAGAACTGGAGGCAGCATTCCCCTCACCACAGAACACATGAAGCATGAGCAACAGCAGTGCAAGCTTCCTTGCATTGCCCAGTAAAAATGCCTCAACTCTGGCCTGAAATGAACATCTCTGGGGTTTCATGCCCATTCAAATGTTGGCTTGAGAATATCAGTTGTGGTGTTATCTGATGCCAACACCTGTTCATGAGGGACTGGACAGACACCAAGTCTCTTCACCTAGGCCACTGAAAGGTCACTACCAAGATAGTCGGGATTCAAACCTGTAACCTAGAAGCCAAAGACTCCATATCCCATTACTAAACCCATGTGCTGTTCGGTCCCCCAGTCATATGTTGTATTTTGTGTCATGATGATATTCTTAACTGAAGCATCACTATTTAAATATCCATATCAAATAAAGAGACAAAATCCATATATCTATCCACTTACATCAGGTAACAGAAACTAATAGCATTTAGGGCTGGGACTTTTAAAAGGAGCCCAAGGGAACTAGGTACCAATTCCCATTGAAATCCAATGGGTTTTGTGTGCCTACCACCCAAATGATCATATATATTTCAAAACATGAGCTAGCCTTGAATTATAATAAGACAGAGCTCACTTTTAAGGAATGACTCCCTGGATGGTTCAATCTCCCCAGTAATAATCATCGAGGAAACACTAGGAGACCAGCAGACAGCAAGGAAGAGAACCAGAGTGATTTCTATCCAGCACTATTCTAAACCATGCACATAGTTTGTTTCCTTTGATCATCGTTCCTAATAGCTGTCCTTTCTGTGTAATTTGGTTTAATTTATGTGTGTGCCATTTCAGATTTTAAAAAACATATATAAGCCTTCCAAATTTATTAAAAACAGCCTTCCTACCCTTTATAGTTATTAAGAGAGGTTAGTGTTATGCAATTACGTTAATTCTCATTTGTAAAGGCTAATTAACTGAATGCTAATTGAATCTGCATATGAAAATTAGGACAATGTGTTCTCATTATACAATTATAAAAAATTACCTGAACTAAATATCAAGAAAACTGTAAATTATTTTTTACCTTTATTCACCATAATACTATCTATTAACAATGGCCTTTGCTTTGCAAAGAACTGGCTAGTCACAACCCTGAGTTGCTTCTACAAGCCTTTCATTTTGAAATGACTATTTTCCCCCTTTGATGCTCTCTCTCTTAACCAACCCTTTATAGACATGACTCCTTTCCCGGGGCAGAAGCTGTATTTGTATCTTTCTCTAGGGTCCAAGCCAATGCCACCCAATGTATTAGATGGCACGAGACGATTCAGTCAATAGCTAATACCTTGCCCCAGAAGCTCAAACCCTTCACCTCTGCAACACAACATACACAAGACTAGATAACAGGTTATCACTGCACTAGCCTTTCACCCCAGGAGACATGGGGTCAAATTCTCATTCAAGTCACAAGGAGAAATGAATCCTTTCTCATTCTAGTCTCTCTATGTGTCTGTTATAAAACAAAGACAGTTAGCAACAACCATCAGCCTTTGCTCAAAAGAGCCAGAGACTGTAATATCAAGGGCTGCAAGAGGGAATTAACAAAATCCCATCATACTTACTAGTATTAGTTGAATCTCCCCATTAACCAGAAAGAAAAGGAGTACTTGTGGCACCTTAGAGACTAACAAATTTATTTCAGCATAAGCTTTCGTGAGCTACAGCTCACTTCATCGGATTCATTCGGTGGAAAATACAGTGGGGAGATTTATATACACACACAGAGAACATGAAACAATGGGTTTTATCATACACACTGTAAGGAGAATGATCACTTAAGATGAGCCATCACCAGCGGGGGGGGGGGGGGAGGAGGTAAACCTTTCAGGGTGACAAGCAAGGTGGGCCATTTCCAGTAGTTAACAAGAACGTCTGAGGAACAGTGGGGGGTGGTTAACCCATTAACCAGGTTAACACATTCATTCAGAGCATTAGTAATTATAACCTCACTTTCTCCTACCTCCACTTTCAGACATACATATTATCTTCTGTCTCAAGGTCTTGTTGCACTTTACAAACATTAGGTTAGCCTCACAAAACCCCAGAGATAGGTAAGTGTAAAGCCTATTTCCCAGATGGGGAAACTGAGGTTCAAGATTAGGTAATTTACCAAATGTCACACAATGGCAGAGCTGGGAACAGGACACAAATTTCTGTTTCCCAGCTCTGTGTCTTACAAGACCATTCTTTCTCCTCCATCTTTCATAGGAACACAGGACACGATACCAGACTTTCAGAGTAGCAGCCGTGTTAGTCTGTATTCGCAAAAAGAAAAGGAGTACTTGTGGCACCTTAGAGACTAACAAATTTATTAGCGCATAAGCTTTCGTGAGCTACAGCTCACTTCATCGGATACCAGACTGAAGCATCAACAGCCCTTCAGGTTTAATGTTCTCCTCTACCTATGGCTATGCCCTGTGTCTGAAACTTAAAAGAAAGTCAGAGTCAAAACCCATATATCCAACCAACTGTGCATTATTTTACATAGAGGGAGATTTCTTTCTGACCCCTGTGTTCAGCATGAAATTCAACTACCCTTATCTTAATATGCATGACCACAAATGTAATTAGTCATAAAATTATCCAGACCTTTTAAAAAAATCCAGCTCACTGATTTCCTGCAGTGGCGAATTCTCCAGGCAGACTACACTGTATGAACTTTTATTTGTTTGGAAGTTAACTGCCATTAACTTAGATCTTGTTCTTATCTGATCTGTGGTTGTAACTGCAATTTCCCTGTTTATTACTTATATCTGTGGTTCCCAGATTTGTTCATACTGCAACTCCTTGACAAATATTTTAAAACATGGTGGCTCCCCACAACCAAATACTGGGTTTCTGGGGTGGGGTTTTGTTTTATTTTAACAACTCAGCACCCTAGACTCAAGAGCACTGGAGATGGGACAGCTTTACAATTTTATTCAACTGTATAGTTTGTTTAATTATATAATCTGATCTAATCTGGGTTTTTAAAACTATAATTTTAAAATATGGATTTCTTGGCATGTTCAGACATAGCTGAAGTATGATTTGAGTGAGAAGAATGGGCCTACTTCAAATTGCACAGTGGCACAGTGTTTGGTTGAATCTCTGACTGATTTATGTCTGGCACTTTCTCCAAGTTTAAATTTCTATGTTTAGCTTTCACAGAAATCCTTGTTGAAAACCCGGATTTACAGAGATCACTGGACGCAAATGGAAGCAATACTTCCATAGCTTCATCATGGAGTTTCTCATATTCTCATATTAACAGAAATCCAGAACTCTTGGTTTGTGAGATTTGAAAATTTGGTCTTCAGTATGTGATCGCCTGACAATTCTAAGATATTTTCTTGAGCCAAAATAAGGTTGGAACGGAGACAAGTATTGCGAAAAACATATTTTGAATCCAATCGGTATCATCTTCTTCAGCCGCACGTTTGCTACCTGCAGGCTGAGCACTTGGTAAAAACTGTTCCATTATACAGAGGTACCTTTTTCTCCTTCAGCCCCCTTCCCCTAGGAAATATCTCAGCTGAAAGCCACCTGCTGGAGTGGAGGATAAAGAAAGACTTCCAGTGCCAGCAGCCGCAGTAGCACAAGATACAGACCCACAGATAAAATGCAGGATTTCCAGGTTTATGGATCTTGGGTGGCAGATAGAATACCCCCGGTCAGGATTCTTGGGGTGTGTCTGTGCAGATTGGTTCCTGTGCTTTTTCAGGGACTTTCTTGAGCAAATGGTGTAGTTTCTTTTGGTAACCCTCAGTGGGATCAGAGAGTAATGGCCTGTAGAATGTGGTGTTAGAGAACTAGGTCTCTGGTACTATTCACATTTTTTCTTACCATGCAAAACTTGGGGTAGGGTACAGGCTCATCTAACCCTATACGCGAACCAGCACCAGGCCTGGTCATTACTTGGATGGGAGGCCTCAAAAGAAAAGTCAAGCACTGCAGGAAGTGGTGTTACTTATTTAGTAGGGGGTAGTCTCTCGGACTTTTTTGAAACAATTCCCCATCATTTTGCTAGGAAACGCTGTGGTGGTGAAACGGGAGACTTAAAATCAAAGCCACTCTATTACCGGAGGTCACTGAAAAGCCCATGTCCAAGACTGTGGAACAAATTCCCCCAGAAACTGAACATCATTACAAACCTCACTACCTTCCGCTCCAAGTGCAAGGGCACTTCTTTGACCTCATCTTCTCTTGCACACACATAGTGCATACACTTAAGCCTTGTCTACACTACACAATATGGCGACAGAAGTGTGGAGGTGTACACACTGAAATGCTCTTCCTGCCGAGTCAGAACTTCTTTTCCACTCTGGAAAGGTCTAGCCAGTCCCAGCACTCTGGCTCTGCCGTTCAGGATGCAGGAGAGGGGAGCTCCAGTAAGTGCTCATTTTGCTTTGATACTGCACAGTGACAGGAGATTGAGCTCTCATGTATTTCCTTATATGGCAGAGGAGGGATAAGGGACAGAAACTAACAACAGAATCTGTCCATCTATGCAGTGGGGCCACAGTAGAAAAGTTTGTTAAGGTCCATGGAGATGTCTCTGGAATCCTCCATAGAGATCTCCAGGAAGCTTTCCTGTAGGTATTCTGCAAACCTCTGCCAAAGGTTCCTTAGCAGAGATGCCTTGTTTCTCCCCCCGTTGTAGGAAATTTTGCCGTGACACATGGCAACTATTCCTGCAGAGACCAGAGCAGCACAGAGGTGAGCAGCATACGGAGCCTGTCTGAAACCACACACATCCAGAAGATGTATCCCTGCATTCTGGGTTACCATTAGGAGTAAGATATTTGGCTCAGTTACCCTAGCCTGTGGAAAAGGATACCAATATTCAGAATAGGCTCCCTAGCCACTTATAGTAACCCCCTTTGCAAATCACCCTTTGTCCCTTCTTGCCCTTTCCCCCTTGCCCATCCCCTCTCCCAAGTGAACTCCCCATAATTGGGACTCGCGATGACCTGTGTGCTAGCCAAGGGACAGTGAGAAAGAGGTGTGTGTAACTTTTGTGATTCAAGGCTGCGAGCACACTCACCATACTGTCTCTGTTCATTGTTTCTTTGCCTTCTGCAGATGTGCCCTTGAGAACACACTTCTCCACACCAGTGGAGCGCCTCCATCAGACCCCGGAGAAGTACGGAGGATATGTTTCGCAAAGTGCTGCAGTCAACAGATGCAGCACAGAACGAAACAAGAGCATGGAGGGAGGCAATAAATGAAAGACTGAAGCTGGATAGCCAAGAGAGGACATAGGAGCAGGAGTGGATGATAAAGCTCCAGATATGTTGAAGTCCGCATTAGCCTGCAAGCGGAGCAAATCCATGCCCAACTCCCCTTCTAGCCACTACAGAACTTCGATCCATGCCCTCTCCAAAATCCCCCACCATACTCCTCATGTGTTCCTGCTCCCTCACACTGCCCCATGCACTCCATGCCTGTGGACTGGTTTTCCAATGAAAACTGGAATTACACGCAGCTGTGAGAGCCCTTACCGCGAGGCTGTTCCTTATTTTCATGTCCCCTGTTTGTCCAAAATTTTGAGTTTTATCCTGTTATTAAACATGAGTCTTTGAAATAAAATGAGTCTTTATTTGTGACATACATACATACATCGCTCAGCTAACATTGAAACACATTGGCTGTACGTAGGAATATTTGCTCCTTGCAATTAATGTTCAAGAAGCAAGCACTACAGGGGTAATTCATGGCAACAAGTAAACGTTGCCTGGCCGAATGCATCACATACTGACACATTACTGGGAATCATTGTCAAAATGCTCCTTCAAAGCCTCCCTGATTTGAATACCCTCCTGCTGCACCTCTCTAATTGCCCTTGTATCTGGCTGCTCAAAATCAGCAGCCAGCTGATCAACCTCAGTGGCCCACCCCTGGGAAAACTTTTCCCCATTTTATTCGTAAATATTATGCAGAGTACAGCAGGCTGCAATGACTATCAGAATGTTTTCCTCACTGAAGGCTCAACGGCCAAAAAGACAGCACCAGCGACCTTTTAATTGGCCAAAGGCACATTCAACGCTCATTCGGCACCTGCTGAGCCTGTTGTTGAAGCGTTCTCTGCTGCTGTCCTGGTTCCTGGTGTAAGGTTTCATAAGCCACAGAAGCAAGGGGAAAAGGAGTACTTGTGGCACCTTAGAGACTAACAAGTTTATTAGAGAATAAGCTTTCGTGAGCTACAGCTCACTTCATCGGATGCATTTGGTGGAAAAAACAGAAAGCCCTCTGTTTTTTCCACCAAATGCATCCGATGAAGTGAGCTGTAGCTCACGAAAGCTTATGCTCTAATAAATTTGTTAGTCTCTAAGGTGCCACAAGTAATCCTTTTCTTTTTGCGAATACTGACTAACACGGCTGCTACTCTGAAACCTGTCAGAAGCAAGGGGTATGCGGGGTCTCCAAGTATCACTATGGGTATTTGCACATCCCCCATTGGAATCTTCTGGTCTATAAAGAAAGTCCCAGTGTGCAGCTTTCTATTGAGTCCAGTGTTCCAAAAGATGCATGCATCATGCACCTTCCCTGACCACCTGCACTGAGGTCAGTGAAACGGCCAAGGTGATCTACCAGCACCCACAACACCATGGAGAAGTAGCCCTTTCAGTTGACGTACTCCAACCAAAGATGGTTGGGGACCAAAATTGGGATATATGTTCCATCTACCACCTCACCGCAGTTGGGGAAACCCATCTCCTCAAAGCCATCAATTTTTTCCTGTACACTACCAAGAGTCACAGTCCTTTGTAGCAGAAGGCGATTCATGACTCTGCACACTTGCAACACCGCAGCTCCCAAAGTGGACTTTCCAACTCCAAACTGATTTGTGACTGACCAATAGCAGTCCAGAGTTGCCAGCTTCCACACAGCAATCACCTGTCACTTTTTCATAGTGAGGGCAGCTCTTATTCTGGTATCCTTGCACCGCAGCTCCACACACAGTTCCAGGAAGATGGCTTTGCGCATCCGTAAATTCTGCAGTCACTGCTCGTCATTCCGTATGTGCATCACAATAGTATTCCACCACCCAGTGCTTGTTTTCCAAGCTGAGTACTGACAGTCCACTGTGATAAGGTGTCCCATGAATGCCAACAGAAATCTTGAACTATTTGTTTCCATGGCAGACTGCAGGGCAGGCATCACTGATTCACTCTCTGTTTCTCAGCTCATGAAATACTGCAGGACCAGCTGCATTGTGTTCACAATTCATAGCCACTCTGGTCAGCAGCTCAGGATCCTCGCTTCCAGGTAGAGATGGCAGGTGCACAGTTTATAAAGGCTGTTGAAAAACAGTGTGAAACGAAGTAGAAAGCCCATGGAATGTGGGACAGAAAGAACTGCATCATGGAATGGCAAGCACATCCCCATGATGCCCCGCAATCTGTTCCCAGAGCTCTCAGCAGCAGAGGGTGGTGAGTTGTACAGTGGAATAGCTACCCATGATGAAACGCTCTCTCTGTCAATGTAAGAGCAACAACTGTGGGCACACTCAACTGAAACAAGGAAACTTGTGTGGAAGGGCTCCACCAATGTTATTAAATTAACTTATGATCGTCAACAAAACTTAACTTAACTCTGTAGACATGACCTTAGTAAATAACTCTCCCCCCAAAAAAACAAAGTACTACCCTGCACCCACAATTCTTCCACTAGCAAGAGGCTGCGAGACAAGTTACTGGAAGCTGATCATATACTACAGTGACGTGAGTGTGATATAAGAACCTGTGTAGAATAGAACAGATATATTATTTTTTGCAACAAGAGTGTTGGTCCACCATCCTGGCCAAACTTCAACTGGTTCAGTACACTTTTCCAGCTATGAAAAAAAACCCAACCCTGTAGTTTCAGTGGGATAAGTTACTCTTCATGTTCTGTCCTGAACTGCACGGCAGTGTAATAAGGCTGCTATTTTCCACTCCGTAGGTGGCTGATATGATCCATATATATATAAAAAACACACAGTCGTGTATAAACTAAGACATTCATGCCAAAATTTTAATTCACTAACTAGGGGCTAGAGAAAGAAAATGCTGAATTATACTCTGACAGGTCTAATGGAACAGCTACAGTATCCCAATTACCACACTGACATTTGAGCAGGATCAAGAGAAAGTTGATAAGAATGATCAGAAAGAGTTGAAAAAGCATAGGGAGACTAGGAAGAAGGCCACTGAGGTACAAGACAACACTGAGGACTGGAGAAATTACAGGCCACCAGCAAAACTGAAGTTTTGAAAGCACCAAGAAACAACTTAGTGGCAACAATGATTAGTGAGAGGGGTTTGGGACAAGCTTCTAAGGGGCAAGGAGGTGGGTCTAGAATTGAACTGGCTCATACATCAATCACTCATTTTTGTTTGTTTCTAGACCACCAGTTAGGGCCAACTTCTAGAAGACTATAGGGGACTACCTTGTAAATCAGTTTGAGCGCTTCATGATCTTTGATAAAAGGCACTATGTACTAGGGTTGCCAACCCTCCAGGATTGTTTTGGAGTCTCCAGGAATGAAAGATTAATTTTTAATTAAAGATTATGCCATGGGATGAAACCTCTGGGAATACATTCAACCAAAATTGGCAACCCTACTATGTACCTGCAACATTTGTCAGAGGGGCTGATAGATGAGGCACCCTTTCAGCTGAGTTCATCTGTCCCATGAGAGGGTGGCTTGGAGTCTTTGTTCAGTACAAATGCTGCACAGAATATGATGCCTTGGAACAATGCATGTAGTCAAGAGGAACTGCTGCTCCCTCGAATTAATGAGATTATTAGGAAATCAGACGTATTACAGAAAGCAACCACTGCCTAGGACAAAATGCTGAACCTACTGATCTTTCCAAACACATAACCTATTGGGATATAAGAGGGGGAACAGCAGCAGATAAGAACAGCTCATTAAAATCCCCAGTTATTATTGATATATAATAATTACATATAAAAACTACATTTAATGAATATTCTCCAAGTTGCAAAGTCAAACACATCTATGTTAAGGAAACGCAAGAATTCAAATGATAGCCTTTGGAACCTTAATCCAGTCCCCTTGTGCATATGCATTATGGGACAGTCTTTAATTACATGATCACATGCTATTTTTCCACAGGACTCCTACCTCATTCAGTGCACAGGATGGACGGTGCTCACTTAATGAGCAGATATTCAATATTGTGTTTTGCCCTTGTTGTTCAATGTGTGGCCCCAGGACTTATTTACTGCAGCTATTCAAACCCTGCTCTGACGCCTGAATTATTAATTTCCTCATGAATTTTTCTTTGGTGCTCATCACTATATCAGAGTTTCACAAGCAATTTATTTTCACAACACATCTGTGAGATAACAGGGTAGTATCATCTCCATTTTACAAAAGAGGAGCTGAGACACAGATATTTAACCTCAAAAGTTTCCACTAATTTGGGACGCCCAATCTGGACACCTAAGACCAATTTTTTCAGACTACTTAGCATTATATAGCAATGTATATGTTCAAAGCACACCTCCTTTGAGACTGTCCTCTCTCTTCCAGCAAGCCCCTACTTCATTCACTAAACACCTTCCAACTTTTGCAACAAATGAAGTGAGGTCCTACAGACAACAGCTTCTTTTCATGTGACCCTGATTCAACCCCAGAGCAGGGTCCATCCTGTGTACTGAACGCAGCAGGGGTCATGTGGAAAAAATGGAATGTTATTGTGTCATTAAAGACTACGTCATAATGCACATACACAAGGAGAATAAATAAAAGTTGCACAGCCATTGATACCGGACAAACTACTGTGGGATGTTGCAATTGGAATTTCCCCACATACCAACAAGAGGACAAACAATTTTTGCGGATCTGCCCTCTTCCCCATGAAGATAAGTCATACAAGTGGATTCTTCCCATCAGCTGAGTTTGCACCTCAGAGCACATGGCAGGAGGAAGATAAAACCCTTAACAAGAAGGAAGTGATTATCTCTATGTTGCTTGGACTCCAGGGGGCAAGGATTTCTAGGCATAAACAAAAGATTACTCCTGGGGGCATTCTGCACCAAAAAATTAAAACTTCTGCACCAAAAAGTTCAAAATTCTGCAAATTTAATTGTCAAAATAACACTACATAATCACGCCAGTTTCAATTATTTTGGTAATTTATTTCAAAATACCTGTCAGCAAGTATATCGGTAACAATACAGACACACACAAAAATTCCCACAGGAGTAGAGAGTTAAATAAACCACTATGACATCCCAGTTTCTGTTTCTCTGCCCCCTTTCCCCTGCCCCAGAGCCCAGCCAGGGGGCCAGACACTCACAACCTCCTCCCCCGCCCCGAGCCCACCTGCATGGTCCCCCCCAACCAATACACGCCCCCCCCCAAGAGCCCAGCCGCAGGCCCCCCCCCCCGGCCCAGATACCTGCAGGCCTCCCCGGCACCAGCTACCTGCACTCCGATACCCAGAGCCCAGCTGTGGGGCCCTCCCTTCCCCAGACACCCGTTCCCCGCACCCCAAGCCCAGGGATCTGCAGGGAGAAACAGCCTGATGCTCAGTCCCAGGCTTGCACAGAGTTTCCTGCACACCACCTCCTTCCTACATGTGGGGAACTGCAGCTGCCAAGAACCCTCTAGCTCCCTCTCCCTCCCCCCAGCAGTGTCTTCTATGTGCAAGCTGGCTCTGCCGAGTCCAGTTGCCCCTAGTGGCGGCTAGCAGCACTGCAGTCCATTTCATAGAATCATAGGACTGGAAGGGACCTCGAGAGGTCATCTAGTCCAGTCCCCTGCTCTCAAGGCAGGACTAAGTATTATCTAGACCATCCCAGACAGGTGTTTGTCTAACCGGTGAGGGAAGGGAAATTCTTATTAAGTTTATACTTGATAATTGGTTGGTGAAATCTAAGTACAGCGCTCACAACCAATTGGGGGTTTGTTCCCCACTTACTGACATTCTAGCCTGAGGTAGGGACTCACGCTCTTCAGTCACTGCAGGCAGTGTTACATTCCTCTACATCTGAATGAGACAAATTCCTCCTCCATGCTATCTGGGTGCCTGCAGGGAGGGAGGCGGAGGGAGGTCATTGAGAGCCCAGGAGACACAGACTTTCTGCTCTGAATTCTGGTGTCTGGCCCTATCCCAACCCACAGCAGCCATTACAGGGAAAGGCTGGCTTTGATCCTGTAGCCATGGGCTGGTGGAAGCATGCCCAGTCACTCTGTGGGAATAGTGCATCACAGTCCGGTCATACTTATAAGCTGTGAGGGGATGCAACAAGCTCAGTCGCTCTGGGGGGATGAACCTTGAGCTGTTTGGTCACCACGAGGGACTTATGTGAGCATGCTCAGTGTGGCACAGAATCTGGAGATTTTAGCTGCTAAAATTGAAGAAGTTTCTACTGAGCATGTGCAAACCGTGATTTTTATAACTTAAACAAATTTGAACAGATTTTCCTGGGAACAGCAAAAGGTACATCCCTGACACAACCCACCCCCCTTCTCCAAAGCATGAGAGAGCTCTAGAGTATTTCAAAGAAAAGGTCGCCAGAAGTTTTTAACATGGGCAAAACAACATATTTTCTCTGGTCTCATACTCAGAAACAGCTGACCGTTTTGGCTCATAGTTTCCAAAAAAAAGTCAGCCTGAGGCAGTCACCTACTGTGGGCAATTTCTACCCAAACAGTTTAAGTTTGGCAAAATAATAAACAACTGAAAAAAGGGTCTTATTATGGGAAGTAATGAGCAATCTCAGTAATAGGTGGTGCTATCTCCTTATAATACATCTAAATATGCAAAGCTTAGTTGAGACTCTTGAGTGGTGAACAAATGAATAAAAATAGGAAATTTGATCTGAAAACAATCTGATTCTATTCTTTCAAACCTTTAGCACAATCAGTGTCTAGACAGAGTGAGTGTGTAGGCTGTGTGGCAAAGGGCATGAGACTGGGCTCTGTTATTTTAGAGATGGGTTCTATTCTCAGCTTTGGCAGAAGAGACCTTTTGCAGGCTTTCAGTTATCTCATCTGTGAAGCCATCCCTCAAAGGCTGCAGTACAAGACCCTGGCACAAGGGCTGTGACCAGAAAGATTAACAGCAGTCAGTAGAAGAGCTGGGCATGGAACTCGTGCTCTCTGGCTTGTAGTTTAGCTAACCTTCTGCTAGACTACAGAGCACTTTATGGAGGGGGTCGCTCTGTCTGTCTCTCTGATTTTGCTTTCCCAAGATCATGTGACAAATTGAATATCAAATGACTACCTGCCACAGGGCCCAAAAATCATATTACTCTCAATAAAATTGCACCAGTTGGCAGCACTGCACTTTCTTTGTGATTTTTTTTTTAACATTAGCAGTATAAAATCCTGGAAGTATGCATTTCTTACAGAGTGGTAGGCATGGGAAGTTCAAATTAGGAACTCTGTATCTAGGAGTAGGACGAAATAATATGGTCCCATGCCAAGAAATGTTGGATAACCAACAACAACAGGGCCTAAACCACTCTAATGGTGTAAATTTCCATTCCTAGCTTGCATTGTTGAGCAGAGAAAAGGGGGAACAACAAAGCTGAGCTGAGAAAGGGTCAGATCCTGACCCCAGCTCTGGCAGAACAAAGAAATCATAAAGCTGGCCTACCTGGGAAGCTGCGGATTCTGCCAACATAAGGGACTCTCCCGTTGGTGTAGATCTAGCTCTGCCCCACCCACTCTCTAAGCCCCAACCCTGCATTTGGGGTACGTCGGGGGGAGAGGAAGGGGACATGGCTGGAGGGCTGTTGCACTTGTGATCCATTACTAACAGATATAATTTAGGTCAGTGGTTCTCAACTTTTCCAGACTACTGTACCCCATGTAGGAGTCTGATTTGTCTTGCGTACCCCCATGTTTCACCTTACTTAAAAACTACTCTCTTACAAAATCAGACATAAAAATACAAAAGTGTCACAGCACACTACTACTGACAAATGTCTTATTTTCTCATTTTTACCATATAATTATAAAAATAAATCAATTGGAATATTATTATTGTACTTACATTTCAGTGCACAGTACACAGAGTAGTATAAACAAGTCATTGTCTGTATGAAATTTTAGTTTGTACTGACTTGGCTAGTGCTTTTTATGTAGCCTGTTGTAAAACTAGGCAAATATCTAAATGAGTTGATGTACCCCCTGGAAGACCTCTGTGTATCCCCAGGGGTACAAGTACCTGTGGTTGAGAACCACTGATTTAGGGCATCTGTGAGGCTCCTTTAACTTCTCCTTGGTGGGATGAATTGGTCCCTGGCAATCCTAGAAACCAGAGGAGCACAAAGGTGGCAGAACAGCCACGTTTTACCCATGATCCTCATTACTGTCACAGCTCAGAGGACTGAGCTAACATTTCCTCTTTTAGTTCAAGATCAAAATAAGAAGACTGATCCTTATGTTATTGCCTTAAGTAACATCAAAAGCAAGTGCAAGATGAAGAGGGACAGACAAACAATTTTCTAGTTAAATTTTCTTGTTAAAATTAGAATATATATATATATATGCAAATTAATTACTTAACATCCCATAGTTTATCAGATCATCCAGAATGCAGCCAGATTTCTCAGGTCTCCTCTGAAATAAAAGAAGTTAGTTCTACAGGACAATAGGTTGGATCCAGAAAAAGAGACTGTCTTGAAACATTTGTTTTGAAGCATCTTCACCCCCCAAATTCCTATCTTTTTGGTTTTCAACTTCCATAACAGACCAATTGGACATTTATTTTGTGCTAGATGCTAAAATCTCTTCATGCCTTCTAAAGAAAGGAGCAGGAGAAATGATTTTTAGTTTGCTCTTTTTACAGTAGCATAGTCAAGGGGGAAAAAACAAACAATTGCTAATCTCTGCTCTTGACCATTTAAAAATGATCCCAAAATAGTCTGCTAAATTGTTTCACCCTGAGCAAAATTACTCATAGATGCATATGCATGTACACAAAAACAGCAGCTACTAATGCGGTGCTGTTGGTGACTGCAATCAAGGAAGCAATGTTATTACATTACACATTGTGAAAAGACCACAAAGTTGTAATTATTCTTTGAGATTTTCACAAAGCACAATTATTAAACTAACATTATCCCAATATTGTTGCAATGGAGATAACATGATCAATATATTTCCTGGATTGATTTTTTTACAGAAAAATATTGCTAACACATTTCACAATGTAACAAGATTTAGACAAATGCATTAACTGATTTTAGTTCATGATCAGCAAAGTCTTGAGGCAATAGATTGCAATCCATCTCATGTTTATTATTGTATCGAGACACTAAATGTCAAAATCTTTGCTGCAAAAGTAAGTTTTCCTTATTGAAAGTCAAGAGAAATTGTAATCATTCTTCTAAGAAGAAGGGGGACAGTTTTTTGAGAAGGATTTGACTCTATTAGTCACATTTTTCTGATACTTTTAAGGCAAACAGCAACATAATAACCAAACTGATTGAGGGAGAGGTGGTAGGTTAGTAGCTTTGTATTTGAACCTTGCATTTTTTATGTTTGTTTATTCCAGTGGAGATGCTATGGCTATTCATATTTGCAATATACACATACTCCCTGCAACAACAGGAGAGAGTGAAAGGCAAGCAAGTCTTGTTATTAAAGCAGTGAACTGGAATATCTGCTCTATGAGTTCAGTTCTCAGTTTTGCCACAGATTTTGTGTCAGCTTGGGCATGCCATTTACTATCTGATCTTGTGTCCACTAAAGTGAATGGGAGCTTTGCCATTGATTTCAATAGGCTCAGGATCAGAACCTTAAATCTTTTGTGCCTCAGTTTCCCCATCTGTAAAATGGAAACAATGCTTCCTTTCTCCAACTATGTCTCTGTCTTGTCTATTTAAATTGTAAGATATTGGGGGCAGAAACTATGATATTGTGTGTTTGTGCAATGCCTAGCACAACAGAGCTCCAATTTTGGTTAAGCCTTTAGGTGCTACTGTATTAACAAACCTCAGGTTCAAATTCTGGCATGGCTGTTTCAGTCCTTCATCCTCCTCAGGAAGACTCCAGGCTGTTTACTGTGCAAAGTCTCTTGGGGGAGCTTTAGGGTCCTTGCTCATAGAATTTTCCCTTCCAGGGTATTGTGCTGTGATTGGCTGGCATCCTCCCAATCCCAGAGGTGGCTGCATTTGGTTGATGATGTTTATATTTCAGCCAGAATTTTCAAATGTGGCTGCCTGAAGTTAGACGACTAAATCAGTGGCTTGATTTTCAAGGGGGCTGAAAATCAAGAGCACCTATTAACTTCAATGGAATCTGCAGATGCTCAGTACCTCTGAAAAGACGGCCACAAGCTTAGGTGCCTAAATATGGATTTACCTGCGTAGGATTAGGCACCAATATTTTGTCCACAGTTTGTAAAGCACTTTATATAAAAATTATTATTCGTTCCACCCCTCTCCCGCCTAAAGGCCTCCCACTGGGCAGTGCTGTCTCTTTGCATGATACAGGCTGGAGCCTTGGATTGGCTGGAGGAGATCCCTCAAGAATGATCCATCAAGGATTAAAAATGTTGCCTACATAACAGATCCAGCCCTTTTGGCCCAAGGGGTGAGTGATGGAGTTAAGAAATCAAACTCGAATCCCCAGCACACAGTAGTTGTGCCGACACTACTGTGCACTCTACAGGGTCCTAGAGCCCAGGCTCCAGCCTGAACCTGGAAGTCTACACAGCAGTGAAGCAGCCCAGCAGCCGAGTCGTCTTGCACAGGCCAGCCAGGGGTGTTTCTTTGCTGTGTAGATGTCCCCTGACAGATTAGGGACTCATTTGTGCCACTGAGGGACAGCCCAGGGGCACACTGCCCCTGGAGGAACCCAGTCAAATTCTACCCCAGTGAAGCTGAACTCCTCCCTGAACTCCCCACCATGCAGGGGGAGCATACTGGCTGCTACACCTCTTTGAGCAGTGCAGCTTACACCTGCCACTATACCCAGACCACTCTGTAGGCTGCTGCGAAGAGGGAGAGGAACCATGGCCTTGCCTTCTCACCTCCCCCTTTGGGAGTAGCCCCCATAGTTCTCTGAGCAAAAAGACTGCAATTGTTTGTAGTCCTTATGTGGGTCACAGGTTTTTGTGCACTCACTCCACTGCACACTCACGTGGCCTGGGAACTTAGCAATTTGCCCATGGCCACAAGGAAATCTGGAGCAGAGACAGTAATAGAACCTAGGATTGCACCCCTGTGCTGTAACCACAACATAATCTTTGCAGTCACAGTTACAGTGCTATGAAGACAGGGTAGTAGGGGCTGAAAGCACTGCAGAGAACAGAACCAACATCCAGCATAGAGGCTGAAAAGGGACTTTAATGCTACAGGAATTTATATAAATAGGGGGAAGAGAAAATTAAAGGGGAAGTCTAAAAGCATACTTTATATAAGAATCTTGCACAAAACTAACTATATCCTAACTAGAGCTATGTATTTTGGCTGTGTAGGAATCCAAAGATCTCAGAGTTTTCTTCTTTTGCCTTAGGGAGCCATTATAATTCAAGGTTTGGTCTTCTCATGGTACATCCTCCATTCAGGAAATGAAATAGCATTAGACAGTGAGATTATTTTGAGGCCTCCTATATGGCTCTGTGGGGCATTAAAAGTATGGAAGTAAAAATGTAAACACAAATATAAATATGAGATACTGCATACCCCCTAATTCTATCTGACATGAACTCTGCAAGGCTCTTTATTAAAATGGTGGTCTCCGATATAAGGTCATTTACTGGGAAATAGGCTACAGTTAACTCCATCATGAACAACTTTTCCCTCCTTTTAGTTATGAAGAGTCCTTTCCAATGAACTTTTTTCTATAATGCACATCAAGTCTAAGGACATCTGCAAAGCTGGGAAACAGCTGAAAGATAGTCTGGTGACCCTTCTGGTATCTTTTCTGACCTTATCAGGTGTGTTCATCCTTTTCCAAGTGGTAAACCTTGTGAACACTAATAGATGAATCACCAGCTTATCGGTCATTTCCCATTATGTCCTGTTCAGTCAGGTGCCTTGTCAAGCACCAAGGGGCCCTTTGGCAGGTCACAACCTGTCCTGGCCTTAATTCAATGAAGCACTCCTCCTTTCCTTGCAAGCAACGTATATTGGATAATAGTAAATGTGCCCTGAATCCATCAAAACTTTGGGACTCCCCTCTAATCTTTTATTCTGACTGCTTCCTTCCCTCCTCCCTCGCCCTGCCCCCATGGACTCTTCCTCCCAGTCCTTATCTTTTCATAAGACCTTTTCCCCTTTCTTTCAATGGAGTCTTTAATCTTCCCTTCCACAGGCCCACACACCCTCCTACACAATTCATTGATGCCATCAGGCTTCCATGCCATCAAGCCCAGATCTCAGGTACACAAGGATCCTGCCTTCATCTTACCTAAGACATGTTTTCACCTTTGGCTATTCCACAGATTGACTAAGAACCACCAGATATAGTGTGTAAAAAGCAGAGCTAGTCAAAAAATGGGAAAGATGATTTTAATGGGAAAAAAATCTAATTATTTCCATTTTGCAGGATTCAATCTGGAACAATTTTGTTTGTGTTTTGTGGATTTTTTTTTTCCAAAATTTCAAATGTTCACTTACCTCCCTTTTCTGTTTCTCTTCCCCACCCTCTTTTCGTCACTGAGTGCAATAAAATGAATAATATCTAGTGGTGAGGGGGATTGTTTTGTTTTGTTTCCTTTCTCCTTTTTTCACTCTAACTTTTCAAAACTACTTCATCTTGGAAAGTTGCACAGTGACAAAGTTACAGTGTTTTGTTTTTTCTTTAGCAATCCTGTAACTTTTCCAAAGTTGAGGAAGTTTTGAAAAGTTGCTGAGTGGAAAAAGGAAAAATGGAATAAAACCAAAAGCAAAACGTGTGAGGGGAAAATCCCTAGATGATATTATTAATTCTATTGCCTTCGATGATGAAAAAAGAAAAGAACCAAATCAGAAGTTTAAAAAAATTGTTTTCAGAAACAAAACCAAAATGAAAATTCCAGTTGCAATAACAAATTTTGTTTTGATTTTGTTTAGAAATTTTCCATTGAAAAATTGACAATTTTTAAAAAACCTGCATTTTCCCAAAAAAATAATTGCTTTTGATTAAACCCTGTTTTTTGGTTGAAAATTTTCAAATGAGCTGTATTAAAATGAGGTCTTCACCTACAAAAACCCACCAGCACTTGGAATTGCAGTTTTTTGCCTGAGGATTTAAAGAAGTATTTTTATTATTATTATTATTATTTTAATACAAGTCAGACAAGTCAGTCCTTTCTTATTCTTCTGTTTGTCTAGTTAAGTTTCACTTTTGCTACAAAAAGTATAAATAAAAATATTGGTGTCCCAGAATATGTATTTCTACCCACATCAGTGCAATGGCAGCTTTACTCCTATGCAATTTATGCAACCACATAGGGCCCTACACCACGTCACACGCCCAGAATACTATTCTTAATACCTTATCTGTTGTCCCATCTGACTCAGCGAGCCATGGCAAAGATTCAGTTCCCCACCTGCATTACCCAGGTGCTCCCCTTGTGGAAAATTGCACTTTGTCTCCACTTCCTGGTTCTTACGGATTGAGTCATGGAGGCCAACCAGCCTCATAAACTCATGTTCCTATGATGGCTAACAAGATCTGAGGTATGTTACAGATGAGGGTGGAATGTCAAGGATATGAGGGTACATGATTGGAGAGGGAGCTGTACAGAGTCCTCCACTTGTTATTTAGCATAAGGACCTGCAAAACTGGGACCAGCTAGCTGAGAGACTTCCAACCTATACACGGCTACACTTTATTGCTTTTCATTATCACTCACTCTCCAATCTTTCAAGGCCAAGCTGATGATTGTAGCCCAGCCTTTTATTTTAAGAAACGGCTCATGCTGTAAACATTTTTGATGGAGTTAGGGTTACGCAGCACTTCTAAAAAAACCCTAATGAAAATAAATTGGTATGTATTTACCATATGCTGAAGAGCATATGGCTAATGCATTTAGATACTGCTAATAAAGTTAAAACTCAGCTAAATATGCTGGCTCACGGATAATGCCTGTTGTCAGCAACTATTTTGGGTTGTCTATAATACCAGTACTATAACTGATACCTGGCCATTATTATAAGTAGTTGTATTCATTTGGATGGGGAGTTCTATGCATTCTAATAAAGGCGGGGAAACAATGTCTGGACTCACTAAGTTCTAACTGTAAAGCTGCAGGGAATGAATGCAACTCAATTGATGTCAATGGATATGCATCTATTTAATATAGCAGTGATTCTTTTATGTTCTGTTTTAAGTTCAGAATCCAAGAGACTTTTCTTGGCCAATAGACATTCTGCCCAGGCCAATAACTCACCAACATGACTACAGCATATATTTAACAGATTGCCATTGTTCTATTCAGATTATTTCTCCCTTCTTAAGTGTCTGTGTACAAGGTGTTGGATTCACAGCCATGGATTCTGAAGTCCTTTATTCATGACGTTGTGTCATTCTTCAAATGAGACACAGGGTGAAGGTGCTGACTCCTTACAGTCACCAGAGCAGAGGAGTTGTTAACTCTGGAGTTTAAGCTAAAGTGTAATTTGGGTGGTTACATTTTGCCTACCTACAGCCCCCTAAAATTACACTTGGATATACTTCACTTGCTGACTTAAACTGCTGTTTAGCGTTGCTATAAATAACTGCTGCATTTCACCCCAAAGATAGCTGCATTTCAGTGGTACGTGAAGTAATTCCTGTGTATAGGATAGCCTTTGTGATTCTTGGGGATGAAAGGGGCTATGTAAATGTGAGGTATTCTTAGAAAAGTTATAACTAAGGCTACGTTTATGTCATGGAGGTCTGTGACTTCCAGAGACCTCCCTGACATTCTCTGCTTCAACCCCAGGGGCTGCAGAACTCTGGAGCTGACAGACAGTGGGGCCCTGGCAGGGTTCCAGTGACAGGCGACAAGGGGCCCCCTGCAAGGTTCCAGCGACAGGTGACAGACTCCTGAGGGGGCCCTCCTCAGGGTTCCAGCGACGGGCAACAGCCTCGCAGAAGGGGTGGGGCTGGACGCCTCAGGCGAGCGGCTGTGGATGTCCCATTTTCTCACTGGGAAATATGGTCACTCTGGAGCCTCCAGCCGCCTTGCGCGGAGGGTACCCCCCCCTGCAGCTTCCAGCTGCCGAGGGTAGAGAGGGAACCCCACAGCTCCCAGCCCCCAGGATGAAACCATGGAGCCGCAGCAGCAAAAGTCACAGACAGGTCACGGCTTCGTGAATTTTTGTTTATTGCCCATGACCAGTCCATGACTTTTTCTAAAAATAACCATGACAAAATCTTAGCCTTAGTTATAGCTCATGGCAACCTCCCATACATCACTGTCCCAGTAATGTATCTCAACCATAGTACCCATCAATACAGGGTAGATTAATCTCCACATCTATGAAATCTTTAGCCTCTTTGATGAAACTGCTAACAAGAGAGCCAGTTGTGATGGAAACTTTGTGTGATGCATACCTCTTTCCAATGGAAATTGGATGGAGATAATCATTTCACATAAGCCACCAAACAGCTGTTGAATAGCGATGTTCTTTGGCCACTTCTGATCTAGACTGGATTGGAACTGATAAAATATTATTTATTGCTATTATTATTACTAATGTAATACTCTTCAATTGTATGTCACCTTTTATCAGAGGATAACTTGTTTTACAAACACAAGATGGGAGACCTGGGTTCTATTCCTGCTCTGCCATTGGCCTAATGGGTGAGCTTGATCAAGTCACCTCACCGAGCCTCAGTTTCTCCATCTGTAATATGGGGATAATGATACTGACCCCTCCTTAGAAAAGTGTTTTGAGTTCTACAAAGAGCTAGGTCATATTATCATTAGAGAATTCTCATCATGCTCCCCTAAGTAAGTATTAATATATTGTATCAGTTATACAGATGGGTAAACCAAGGCACAGAACAGGTAAACCCATGATTCTCAAAGATACCAAGGAGACTTGGATACCCAGTTCCCATAAGTTTTACTGGAAACTGAAAATCTCAGCATAGGTGACTTGCCCTAAGCCACACAGGGAGTTAATGGCAAAGCTGGGAGTAGAGTCCCAATTCTAATTCACCAGTGCTACCACTTAACAAGCTTCTTCCTTCCATTGTAGAGGTGAAGTCCTTCATATCCTATTAGCAATTGCCTGAGGCACCACTCCCCACAGCATTTAATAAGGTAAGCTTCTATAGTTACACAAAACCAGCTTGCCAATAAGAGCAGCTAAGGAAAGCATTACACAGCTCACCAGCAAAACTGTGACCACTTTTACATAGCTGTTCTCTGGCGCCAAAGGGAGTCCCCATCCAGTTGTTTTTGACCGGGGGTTATTTCTAGGCTGAAAAAACAAGTGTGTGTTTTAGCTCAGGTTAGCTAACATGGGTTAAAATAGCAGGGAAGATAAGACAACTCGGCTTTGAAGTTGGGTTAGTAGCTCAAGTTAAAGCTTATAGGAGAGCCTGGAGTTGAATTCAAGCTGCTAACCTGAGTTAAAAGCCAAGTTGCCATGTATTCACTGCTATTTTAACCCAGAAGATATGGCAACTTGGCTTTTAACTCGGGTTAGCAGTTTGAATTCAACCCCAGGCTCTCCTATAGACTTTAACTTGAGCTGCTAATGCAAATTCAAAGCGAGCTGTCTCATCTTCACTGCTATTTTCATATGAATTAAGAAGAACCCCCTTTTTGTTTTTGTTTTTTGCAGCATAAACATACACAGAGCATTTGATAGGATGACAGAGGCGAGGCCAAGTAGTAAAATGGCAAACAAACATTGGGGATTTTCTAAGATACTGGAAGGGATGGCAGAGACGTCCTCCTCCTCCCCTAGAGAGGAAAACCTGTTATTTGGAGAAGCAAGAAAGCATGTAATAATAATACTGCCCAACCAGCTTCAAAACTTGAATCTCTAGCAGCTTCCATTCTCATGATATAGTCACATGTGAGCTGGTCCCATTTGCTTATTGCTTTGTATGTTTTATTTACAGTTTCTAGCTTCTTGCAAGACTGTTATTTTAAAAAGAGAGGGTTCTGGTTTTCATCCAGCAGACCACCGAGCGCTGCTAACAGAAACGCAGGGCGCCTTAGCACTCAGCATTTCCATAGAAAGGCTTTCACAGAGTGCAGAGAAATATACGCATGCCTCAGCAGTATGAGCATGTCTCTGAACTGAGTACAAGTTAATAAGCTCAAAGGGGACAGATGGATGGAGCTAAGGCATCAGTGCTTAAAAGCAATCAAGTGAACCCAAATGATGTTCCTAGGGTGACCACCTGTCCTGAATGGGGTGGGACAGTCCCAAAATGCAGAAGTCAAGTCCCAGTCCTGGGCTGAATGACTCCAGGACAGCATTGGTCCCAATTCCCTGCGGCACTGCTCTGCGCCTGTCTAAGGCTCAAGGGCAGCGCCAGCCTCTTCCTGGTGTGTGTGTGGGGGGGGTTGGGGGGAACTGAAGTGGGCCTGAGGCCCCCCTTGCCATGAGGCCCCCCCTCTTGTCCTCCCCAAGGTCCTGCCTCATGGCCAGACCAGAAGCTGGAGCCGGGCAGTAGTAAGGGAGCCCAGGCCACTGTGGAGAGCCCCCGACCCTCTACCTGCCCTGGGCGACAAGCCCCAGAGGGCGGGGACCAATATTCCCTCTAATTTTTCCAACCCATGTGCAGAATTAATTTTGTTATGTGCACCAATATGGAGGTGATGTGTGGTGGGGGTGGAGCTGAGAGGTTTGCTGTGTGGGAGGGGGCTCAGGGCTGGGGCAGAGGGTAGGAGTGTGAGGGCTCCGAATAGGGGTGTGGGCTCTGGTGTGGGGCAGGTCCGGGGCTGAGTTGGGGCCGGGGGAGGGGCGCCCCTTCCCTGGCTGCGGCAGGTGTCAGGCATGTTTCGTGAGCACCTTGCGTGGCGCTAATAGGCTGCTGCACACCCGCGCAGCTTACAGGGAACTTCGGTGGGGACATGGGCCAGGGGCTGCTCTCGAGCATCCTGGCCCCCCCACCCAGGGCAGGTGGAGGGTCTGGGGTTCCCCAAGCAACTTGGTGGCTCTTACCATGGCCCAGCTCTTGGCTTCCAGCCTAGCCAGGGAGAGGGGCCTTGAGGGAGGAAGAGGAAGAGCAGCGGGGTGGGGCCATGGAGGGGGCGAGGCTCCTGCGTGTGTCTCGCTTTTGCCTTTTGAAAAGGCAGTCACACTAAATGTGCCCTGTGGCTATATTTATGGTCTCTGCTTACTCTTGTTGCCAGTTAGGGACAGTATCTTACTTGAGTGTGTTAAAGAGCTGCATTTAATAGAAAGTGTGAAGAGGGACATGCATGAGGCCTAGCCAGTGACACAGAAATACTTCCAAAGGTGCCCATGAAACATCACCTCTCGCTGACAGCTGTTGAATGCCTTTATGATGAATATTGGAGACGCTGTTTTCTTCCTGGCCCAGCAGCTTTCATAGGGTGACCAGATGAAACGGACAAAATATCGGGAGACATGGGGGAAACAAAAAAAAAAAAAAAGCGGCTGAAGCTGTGTTGCCTAAGCAAGGAAAAAAAAAAAAAGCTGCCGTAACAGCCAAAGCCGCAATATCAGGACAAATGGCAGCCCGACCGTGCATCGGTCGGGATGCGGGACAAAGAACTAAAAATCGGGACGTCTTGTCACCCTAAGCTTTCAGCTCACTTCCCTCAGATTTCTTCACCTTATTGGATTGTGAGTAACAAAATACTATGCTCAGCACCCTTACTTGGGCCTCATTGCTGCTCTCGCAATTCTATCACCAACTCCTAAAGTCAGGGGAATCTCAAGGTTTTGTGCTACAAGAAAAAGAATAAAACCACTCCAAATTCTGGGCCTAAAATCATCAACAGGTTTCCTTCAAGTTTTCCACATGTATTCTTCATAAAGGAGCATCTCTAAATACAATGGCGCAGGCCCCAAAGATTTCCCTTTTTATATACATTCTCTTGTCATTGATGTACACATACTCATACTAAAGTGTTCTCATGTATCAGAAAGGTATATCAAAGTATATGTGAGTGTGAGAATTTGATGATGGCTAGCCTGAGAACAATAAAGTCCTCTATTTAGACACAAAAATATTTTATTTTAATTTCATTTCTCTGCAACCTATCCTGAGCATGAAGCACCTCCCAAAACGTAATACTCATAATTTAAAAATCTAACATCCAATACAATTTCTTGATTCATCAAATGCAAACTTCCCCACAATGCCACATCAACATGCTTCAATTCCAACCTGAATAGGCCACCTCTAGGATTTAGAGGGTGATTCAGTTTCCACTGCCAACCAGGGTACCACTTTGTGCCAGCTGTGGGGGCATTTCTTTTTATTTCTGTCATGTGTGTATCTATCCAGTAGGAACTAGACTGAGACCACGAAACTCATTTCACTTAGGCCACCAAGCAAGCTGTGGTAACAACTTTCATTAACAGCTGGATCTGGATTTGAACCAGACCACAATCTAGAGTTGAAAAGCAGTATTTTCCATTACCAAACCTGTGAGATAACTTTTTAAAGTAACCAGAGATGGATGTTACGTTGCATTTCACACCTTTCTGCACTGTATTAAGTCAAAAATAAAGAAACTTAACAAACCCTGAATTCTTTTTGATGTGCAAGGGCATTTGCTAATTCCCTTTCCCTTAAATGGAAATTTACTAATACCATACTGATTCTTAGAAAGTCAAAGCCAGACTAACATCACTGAGAATTGTGAAATAACCTATTTTTATAAAGTCTACTATCTCAAATAGGTTTCAGAGTAGTAGCCGTGTTGAAGTGAGCTGTAGCTCACGAAAGCTTATGCTCTAATAAATTTGTTAGTCTCTAAGGTGCCACAAGTACTCCTTTTCTTATCTCAAATAGATCTATCTTGCTAAGACTGCTGAAACATATAGGTTGCACAAAGGGTTAGCAACATACTAGCCATTCTTCTCTTGGAGACCAGAGTTCAAACTGATATTTAAAGTCACATCTGAAAATTAGGTGGGTCTAAACCTAAACCATTTGTGCACAGTACAACATTAATACACATTTGAGCACAATTCTGTTCAAGTGAAGCCCAGAACTGTAATAGCAGTTCAACAGATCAGCATTGGAGCACTGCGTAAGGAAGACACACAGAGCTCCTGCTTGGTTCTTACATTCCTATTAGCCTATATTTCTATTAGAACTTACAGCCCCTTAGTTTCAGGAGCTCTAGGATTTTATAAAAACAGATTTAAAAATTAAACCTATTAGACCATGTGCAGAACCAAATTGACTGGGTCCTGTACAAGGGAGGCAGTATCAAGTGCAAATCAAAATAAAGGAGATTGACGTAGCTAAGGGGAGAGAATGTATACACAGATATATGCACATCCATACCATGAATCAAGGCCCAGCACAATACAGCACTCTGTGCAGTGGGTAGGGTTGTATCTGTAATGCATGCGTTTCATTCAGTAGAAATATATGAACAGGCCTCTAACGTGAGAAGAATTTTCCCAATGCATTAGAGATGACTAAAACCACCCAGTAATTTTTACAGGATACAGTGTCAGCCCGCAATACATGTCCATGACCAAATGGAAAAGATAATGAGATATCTGTTTATTATGCCAAGGCCTTGTTTTCCAGTTCCCACTTAAATATCAATCAACTGGCAAACAAACACTCCCCATTCCATTCCTCTCTTCTTGTTTATCTCTACCAAACAACACAAAACCATATGCAAGCTTTTACTGTCAGTGCAAGCTATATTACTCCTGCAATTAACACAGGCCGATAGATTAGTTGTGAGCTCCCTCTTTTTTCCCTCCCATTCTCCTCACCATTTGTCCCTCTAAAACCTTGCTTTGGTTTACGTGCTGTGTCATTAAATTCCCATACAGTCAATGCTGCAGCTTCTGTCTCCAAACAGTGATGTGCTGCTTTCTAGTTCAAAAATTAGACAGTAATTAATTTCATTATGAATTTTGTTTGACTTGCATATCAAAGGATTCTTTTGGCAGATAAATAGTGGGAAAGAATCACATTTGATCTCTTGTTTCTCCCCACACCCTTCACTCCGTAAAACTGCTCAGCCCAGCCCAGCCCAGCCCAATCCAACACTGAAGGAGACAAAGCATCCATACAGTGCCCATTTTCCATTCAGCAAAAGAGGGCTGCTCAGGGGAAGCCCACGAACGACAAGTAGCCCAAGCAGCAATAAACAGAGCAAACAAAGAGCATCTTGTCCATGCCAAGAGAGGGGCTAAAAGAGCGATGTCGTTCATTAAAATGCAAGGCAGGGAGACAGCGCACAACCAGTCAGAAGCATGGTTGAAGCTTCGAATGAATAATGGAAGAAACTAAAATATAAACATGCCAATATATGAACCCAAAGCAGCTCACCCAACAGTCTAGAAGGTGCAACTGGTTATAAAAGTCCCTCCCACCAAAAAACAAAAAAAACCCCAAGACCATGACATTTTTCAGCTCAGCAAGGATCAACAGCAAGTTGAATAGTACACAGTGATCACAGGTAAAGTACCCAATTACTCAAACCATTAAAATAGCAAGATAATGACATTTTAAAACAGCAGAACTGATAACTGCTTTCTTAGGAAAGGGCGAGGTACAGGGGGAGGGGATACAACACTGTAAGAGCAACAGGTCAAGTGTTCTCTCTGGTTCTTGGGGGAAGGGCCGTGTTATATATGTTAGGTTTTGAACGCATTTGTCACATAATAAAACCATTAGCTTGTGAATTAAGAGGTGATTTTTGTTCAGTTTTTAAACAGCCTGTGGCTCTAATGCCCTGTTTTGTTTGCGTGCTCTGTGTACGCTTTGTGTATCTGGTTATGCTTCCAAGAGGGGAGAAAACCCCATTGGTTTTCCCACAGATTTGTAAGAAAAATGCAAGATCGTTGCAGGGAGGATGAGAAACACTCAAGTGTTCCTGGTGAAATTGCATTTCTGTCTGCTGCAAATCTCCTGCTCAATTACTGGGAAAATTAAACACAATGTTTTTACAGCATAATCACTTTTACTCCTGCAGCAGATGTTACCCACTGCAAATGGTTCTAATGTAATCGAAGTATTTTTAATCTAATATCTTGGACTCTGAGGTAATTTCCCAGCTGCAGGACTGCAAAAATTCCATATCTTCTTTTCTTTAGCAGATTAACTTTGGTATGTTTTAATTTCAGGGAGTGATTGTCGCTCTCTCTCCTGTTCTTAAAAGAGAAGTGGGACCTTATGAGTAATGGAACAACTTGCTGTTTACCTTTTTATTCATTTCCCTGCACCTCCCCACAAATTTCTCCCCCCACCATCCACCCTTGCCACTCACCATCTTCCAGCTCTCAAACGACACTTCATAGCAGCGACCCTCATTCCAGCCAACAGCCAGAGATTTCACAAACATTATATTTACTTTTTTAAACTAAACAATACATACTCTTCAATAAAGCGTTTTTGTTTAAACAGAAGAGATATAGAAAAACATGTCCAAATTTTGTAACAGAAATTTGATTTGTAGGTTTACAATAAAAAAGAAGCTCTTTGGGCAAAATCCTACTCACTTTAGTAATACTGCCCCTTCATTTCAAGGCAATCTGAGAAAGGGAGATAGGGCCTGATACTCCTCTCTCTTATATGATGAAATAAAACTGGCATTAACCCATTAACTTTACTAGAGCTACACCTGGTTTACATGATTTATGTGAGAGGAGAATCAGACCCATAGATTTTATTCAGCTATATAAGTAAGCATAAGTGTTATGAATTCTTACAATTTTATTGTGAGTCTTGTGGTATTTGGTGTTTTTCTTAAAACTCCGGTTCCTGGATTTATGAGATTATGGGAGAATTTCTGTGCTCATTTTAAAAAGTTTCTAGCCTTCATTGCTGCAGAGAAAAGCTTGAAAATGTGACCTGAGTGTAGTCATAACCCAGAAAGCAAATAGAAAAACTTTAAAATATATATTTTAAAATCTAATGATTTTTAAACCATTTATGATTTTGGGAGGCCTGACATGATTTTTGAATGCTGGGGGTTGGCAATGCTGAGTATAGGGAGAAGGATTCGGCCTTTCGAAGAGGCTTGGAAGAAAGGCTGTTTACAAGATCGCTTATATACAATCACATTATTGCATCTGATATGTAAGTGCAAAGAGTTTTTACTCTTCTATACATGACAACGGGATGTACAAGCATTTTACAACTTCTTGCATCTGAGCTGTCCTTACAAACTCACCCAGCCACCAAACTGCTGCTGTGCCCTCACAACTAGGTCCATAAAATCCAGCCTAGTTCCCAGTAAGATGACATATTGCTTCTGTTTATCTCTTACTGGGAGAGGAGGAGATGTCCTTTTTTGAGTTCAGTACAGTACATGTGTATGTGAAAATGTTACCATTAGAAAACAGCCTGCAGCACAAACATGGTCTTCCTGTTACCAGTGTGTTGCTATGGGCACTATTTCTGAGAAAACAATCAAAGAAACAGAACAGGAAAATACAGAAGAACCTATCAGGGGAGAAAAACAAATTACAAAGAGCCTGGACTAAATAAGACATGTGCCTAGCTCCTATAGACAGCAACAGAACTGATCATGCCCACCCACAATAGAACAGAGGCATTTTCAAAAGAACCTAAATGATTTAGGACTGCAAATCCAGGGGATTTGTGCTGTTAAGACACTTAAGCATGGTTTAAATCCCATCCAGAATTCTTATTTCTAACTACTCATGCATGAACATAAAGCTGTAATTGCACATCAATTTTAAATTGTTTTATTTTTAAAAAACCCTGTAAAATGGCATGTGTTTTCTCTTCATTATATTGTTTATGTTAATTTAGTGCCTATAAAAGAAACCAGTTTCACTAAAGTTGTCTAAGTACAAGCACAGGTAAACAGCAGCAAAAACTTCCCCACACTACTCTCACCAGTGCCTCAACCCTGTTCAAGAGCAACTCCCTCTAGGGGTAAGAGGGTGACTCAATTCTCAATTTTCTGCGGAAAAGGACCTAGGGGTGACAGTGGACGAGAAGCTGGATATGAGTCAGCAGTGTGCCCTTGTTGCCAAGAAGGCCAATGGCATTTTGGGATGTATAAGTAGGGGCATAGCGAGCAGATCGAGGGACGTGATCGTTCCCCTCTATTCGACACTGGTGAGGCCTCATCTGGAGTACTGTGTCCAGTTTTGGGCCCCACACTACAGGAAGGATGTGGATAAATTGGAAAGAGTACAACGAAGGGCAACGAAAATGATTAGGGGTCTAGAGCACATGACTTATGAGGAGAGGCTGAGGGAGCTGGGATTGTTTAGTCTGCAGAAGAGAAGAATGAGGGGGGATTTGATAGCTGCTTTCAACTACCTGAAAGGGGGTTTCAAAGAGGATGGCTCTAGACTGTTCTCAATGGTAGCAGATGACAGAACGAGGAGTAATGGTCTCAAGTTGCAATGGGGGAGGTTTAGATTGGATATTAGGAAAAACTTTTTCACTAAGAGGGTGGTGAAACACTGGAATGCGTTACCTAGGGAGGTGGTAGAATCTCCTTCCTTAGAGGTTTTTAAGGTCAGGCTTGACAAAGCCCTGGCTGGGATGATTTAACTGGGACTTGGTCCTGCTTTGAGCAGGGGGTTGGACTAGATGACCTTCTGGGGTCCCTTCCAACCCTGATATTCTATGATTCTATGATTCTATGATTCTGTCAGCCTGTTGCTGAAAAAGTGCCAGGAAAGGGATCAATTGTGCTTTGTCATCAAAGAGACACAAGATCAGTTACTTTCAGTCTCCAGGCTGGTTTCAAATCGCAGTGCTAAAGCTGACCAGCTCCGTGTCTCATTACTGCCTTCCAGTCCTTGTTAAGGTGATTCAGCCTTTTAAATTATCTCCTGGTTGAAACTGGATGCACATGTGAAAACGACTATTTAAATTAGTTTCACCATAGAATTGAATCCGGATTTACATTAATACTCCAGGTATCTCAAAATGCCTTACCAAACAATGAATCAGATACTGGGAGTGTAACCACTTTGACAGCAAAAAGAACTATACTCTCATTAACATTTCTCAGACAATCTTGGACATTAAGCCTTGGGGGGGGGGGGGGATATGACCTGAACACTGGAGTTATTCCAGATTCCTTTCACAAAGTGCTCTGGAATCTTGAAAACCAACATGGAAAGCCACCAATGTGAATGGGAGAGACTTTAACACCCCATACCTGAAAAATGACGGTGCTCCACTGTAAACTCAGATTGAGAGATTGGGTCCTTGGGCTTTATTGAAATCAGACCATAAAACAAAAGTTTCTCTCAATGAAACAGTTCTGTTGTTGTACATGAGCAAAAAACTAAACAAAACTTCCCTCCCTCAAAAAAGATCTTAAAACTGGGGGCAGGGAGCAGTATTAGTTAATGGTATCTAACTTCATTTACTTGATTGGGAGTAGACAAAGTTACATGCTTTGAAATAAACATGTACAATCAGCAACAGAGGGCTGTATAAACTGAAACAGCTCAGAACAAACCAGTCAGAGCTAGTTAATATAATCTGTTCTATTCACATAACCAAGCTTACTCCACCAAGGTCATGAACTTTCCTGGAAAAGCTCAAGTAATTAGCTTTAGAAGCTTACACCCTTTCTTTCCGTCTGGTTAATTTTGTCCTTAAATCAGTGCCACTTATAGGTAGTTGCTTGCTATGTTCCTTTTGGTCACAAAGGTGAGTTGTGCTTGTTATTTCCACAGGAAGATGCTCAAAGAGCAGTGATCAGTAGCTACAAGATCACTCTCTCCCTTCCCCTCCTCCCCATCTCCCCTGCTCTTTTAAAACATTTTTGGATAGATACCAACTCAAAGCCTTCTTACCTGGCGAAAGAACAGCAGGTTTCCGATGAAAGGCAAAGGTGCAGGATGCCTGATACCCACCTTCTCCAGCCTGGAGAATGAAGAGGTGGAGTACCTAGGAAAGGGGTTAAATAGACAAGAAGTTAATTTTGGATGTAGTTACCATGTGGCTTTCCAGAGGAATTAGATCAAGTAGAGTTCCCGAGTAAGAGTGGGAGGAGATGCTTTCTGCAATGAGTAAAATGGCACAATCAACACAGAGGCATTGCTCTGCAGCTCCATTTATTAGGCACACTTGCAAAAGCAAGTGGATTGATTCCCCAGGAGCAGGCGGTAGAGAAAAGAGATACCTCAACACAGCGTATCTAGGCCTGGAAACTTCTGGGGCACCTGATTCTGCTCTCAGATACACCAGGGTAAATCAGAAGAAACCCCTGTGAAGTCAATGAAGGTACACTGTCATAAGTGAGATTAGAACATGTATTTCATTTCTGATTGGTGGCACAGGGGAAGGGAGCAAGAGGGAGTGGTCAGTTCCCTTCACCACAACCCATTTAGAGCATTGGTGCAAGAACTCAAGCTGGAATTAGCAGTACCAGAGACAAGATACTGTCAGTATCTCAGGAGGACGTAGCTACTGTGCCAGATGTACTGATTAACTGATTTGCCAGCTACTAGTCAACTTAAAACAAGATAAAATAGAAAGAACCAAAAACCAACGGAAAAACTCCCAGGTACGCCTACAGTCAAATGCTGTGGCTGCACATCATCAGACTCAACAATTGAAACCTTTATGCCAAAATCAATTTTAAATAGGAGTGGTGTTTTTAGGTAGTGAAGTCTGCCAGGGATAAGCATGAACAACAATTGTAGTTAGCCAGATACCCAATAAAGTTTTAACTGAATAGTAACACTACAGGGACAAAGCACACTGAAGTCAATCGAACAACTCCCACTAATTCCAATGACAGGTTTCAGAGTAGCAGCCGTGTTAGTCTGTATTCGCAAAAAGAAAAGGAGTACTTGTGGCACCTTAGAGACTAACAAATTTATTAGAGCATAAGCTTTCGTGAGCTACAGCTCACTTCATCGGATGCATCCGATGAAGTGAGCTGTAGCTCACGAAAGCTTATGCTCTAATAAATTTGTTAGTCTCTAAGGTGCCACAAGTACTCCTTTTCTTTTTACTAATTCCAATGAGTTCTGACCCCAGGCCCCAGCTCTCAGTTTAAGGAGCCTCTGTGGAAGAGTCTGATAGTCACACAACCTTCACTCATTCCACTTGAAAAGCCCTAGGTGATATATAGATGCTTTGCTCTGCTCTTAACTAAAGGACAGACGGTCCGTACTTCCCCTTTACAAAAAAAAGATAAAAGGGAGAATAGTTGGACTCTGAAATGACTTGTCAAAGGAAACCATCTTTTGTGTCACATCTTGATTTTTTTTTCTCCCAGTGACAAAGAATTCTGGGTGCTGAAATATTCCATAACTAGAAATGTGAATAGAGAGTTGGATCTCCTGTGACCAGCAAAACAAAGTGAGACTAAAGTATCTAGTTAGTGGTATTTTGTACTTTTTTTTATCCCCAAATGATTTCTTATAATATATCATCTTCTGCTGATTTTCCTCTATGATGATATTTAAAAAGAAATTATTAAAACAGAGTACATGTTTGATCACTTTTAGATAGCAACATTTTTTAGATGACAAGACAAACCTGTGGGAGCACAAATTCTGAATAGAAACAAACTATCTTTGGTTCATACAAGCGCACAATTTCAATGTGACAGGGAATTGTGGAGAAAGAAAAGGGGGGAAGGCATATCAGTCCACATTTACTATATGTTTTATGTATGGGGGGCTAATTTATTATTTATTTATTTACCAATTATTTATTATTAAATGATTATTTATGTTTTTTTTATTTACGGATTATTTTAATTTTATTTTTAGATTTGCCTAAACTGTAGTTTTCATTTTGGGGACTTTGATATCCTCAGTGTATAAAGTAAGGGGCAAAAACATTTTTTATAGGCTAGTGTACTTACTTGTATTTTATTGTTGATGTTTTAATTTGAAAATATAAATAGAATGATCATTAAAACACATTATATGTCACAATGCATCAGATTTTGGTACTCATAGCTATCCAATAGACAAATACAATGCATTTTCTCTCAATGATACCAAAACCACACATTTTCATGTATTGCAAAATGAAATAAAACTGAGTACACTGCATGAAGGAGATGATGTGATCAACTAATACTTAATAAAAAAAAAAGAGCTAATTAGCACAAACGGTGTTCAAAGTTTAGCACTGATTCTCATGAGAGCACAGGAAAGAAAACATACTGCAAGTGTGGAGACCATTCACCCCTTCATTAGCATCTCATCATTGTCAGCCTCAGAATGTTCTGGCAGCTCCACATAATGGCCTTTTTTTGGGGGATGCAGCCGTCTTCTGATGCTCTTTGTTCCAGTTACATTTGAAGTAGATTTTCAAAAGGCATAAAAACATGATTTACAATGAGATGGTAAGCAAAGCACTAACATAGCCAGGCTGACCGCTGGCACACAATGACTCAGAAGGCAGGGGAAAAAAATACTGCCATGCTCGCGCACACACATTCCGACACCCTACAATTGTGGGGTATTTCTGCTACTTTAGTTGCTTTTCCTCAGTTTTCTGGGGAAAAAAAACCCTGTATGTGATTGTTGTTTTCAAACAACCTGGGATATTACATGGCAAAAAAAAGCTATAACATTAAATGTTATAACATTAAAATAACATTAAGGTTGCAAAGCCAAGCACTGGAAAACTAGGAAATCCCAACATTAAGGTGGCCAGAGCAACCTTAGTTCCGCCTACTTCTGGGCATGCATTATGATATAATCTTTAATTAAACAAAGCAGCAACCACAGGTATCTTCTACACAATGGTCATCAGCCATGTGTGAACGGGAGCCCTTCAGCTGCATAGCACAGACCTTTATCACTCGAGCGAAGAAGTAACAAGGGGTGGTAGTAGGCTATTATCTTTTCTGTGGATCAGCTACTACAGCAGTTCTCAACCAAGGGTCCAGGGCCCCCAGGGGAGCCCTGAGCAGATTTCAGGGGGTCCCCAAGCAGGGTCAGTGTTAGATTCTCTGGGGCCCAAGGCAGAAAGCTGAAGCCACGTCTTGCAGGGCTGAAACCCGGGGCCTTGAACCCCGCTACCCAGGGCTCAAGCCGAAGCCTGGGCAATTTAACTTTGTGGGGCCCCAGGCAGTTGCCCTGCTTGCTACCCCCTAATGCCGGCCCTCGTTTTTATATGCAGAAAAACAGTTGTTGTGGCACTGGTGGGCCATGGAATTTTTACAGCATGTTGCGGGAGGGAGGGCCTCAGAAAGAAAAAGGTTGAGAACCCCTGAGCTACAGGATGAGAATGTGATACATTTTGCCAGTGATTTACACAGCTCTTTGAGTGACATATTGGAAATCAGGATCCTTGGGTTCTGTTGCTGGCTCTGGGAGGGAAGAGTGGGTTAGTAGTTAGAGCAGTGGTCACAGACAGGATAGCCAAGCACATAGAATCATCATAGAATCATAGAATATCAGGGTTGGAAGGGACCTCAGGAGGTCATCTAGTCCAACCCCCTGCTCAAAGCAGGACCAACACCAACTAAATCATCCCAGCCAGGGCTTTGTCAAGTTTCTCTCCACAGATCAGAGTGTAAAAGAACAATAGGGAGAACAAAAGATGCATACACAGCAAAGCCAAAGAGGAAAATAAACAATAATGATTAATAATAAGTATGATAATTCTTCTGGCCTTTAAGAGATAATAAATTAATAAACAACAGAGGTGGCAATGCCCCATCAACCCCCCACTAAGTGAGTACTAACAATACATCTTCTATCATTTAGTGTAAACAGTTTACAGCAGAAGATACCGTTCAAGAGTCAATATAAAATCATCACGGACTCTAATGTACCACGAAATTATCCCACATTTCTCTCTCGTTCTTTCTGTGTCTGAGCTCCTTCAAAGATGCAATGCATACTTGACAACATCTGAGAGCTATAAATAGAGATGTTTAGAGAGAAATATTGTGGTACACTTTTTAACTTCACTGAAACTTGGAACTAGAAAAGACTTTTTTGGAAGGCTGCGTGGGAAAACAGAAAATACTTTGCTGAAATAAGGCTTATGCCTGGTAAACAGGTAAGTGTTATGATATGTCCCCCAGTTTTTTTACACTCACAAACAGATATCAGTAAAAAGAAAAGGAGTCCTTGTGGCACCTTAGAGACTAACAAATTTATTTGAGCATAAGCTTTCATGAGCTATAGCTCACTTCATCCGATGAAGGACTCCTTTTCTTTTTGCGAATACAGACTAACACGGCTGAAACCAGAGATATCAGTACACATACACATGCACACACACATACACCCCAACAGAGGTATCAGTAGCAATTCCATAGTTAGGGTTTTTGCACATAAAGCAGGGATTCAAACTCTTTGTTATATATGAAAAACAAAGTGTGTGCTCAAAATTGCAGCACTTACTCTTGAGTACAGAATGAATTGTCTGAGAATTTACATGTAAATCTCTTAATATGTTTAGGAATTAAAATGAATTAAAATGGGTCATTTATGAAATTTAGCACCTCGTGTTAGACTTTTTTTTTTTTGTTTTGGCATGTAATAACTTCAGTATTAGAGCAAGAGACTCCTCAGACTTCCCATATAGATAAATCTCACTAAAATCTTATTTATAGGCTACATTTGAATAAGTTTTTAGAATTAATGGTTATTTTACATATATAGTTATTTTTCATAACTGAAGATATCTACTACAGCAAAGGCTGAAGGTTACAATTTTTTTCTGAAACAGAGAATTTAGGGTGACCAGATAGTAAGTGTGAAAAATCAGGACGGGGGTGGGGGGTAATAGGCCTCTATATGAGAAAAAGCCCCAAATATCAGGACTGTCCCTATAAAATCGGGACATCTGGTCACCCTAAGAGAATTCCACAAAGAACTTCCAAAATGACTGCCCTCTCCCATTATTTAAAGGGACGGAAGCACACTTGCCCTCTGTTGGTGTCCATTTGAGAACGGGTCTCTCATTTTTCCCAGTTAGATTGTGATTCTGCCTCCTCACAGCACAGAGGGCCACCATTTTCCTTAAGGGCCTTGTGGTTTTAGACTCATTGAGAACAGTTCCATTTTAAAAGAGGGCAGATCTTCGTGATAAATAAACTTTAATAAAAAATGGCAAAAAGTGACCATTAATCCTAAATTTATTTTCAAAAAACTACCAGATCTAGTCAAGGATTAAACCAGGAACAAGAGGAAACTAGGGTGTATGCGTGTGTGTGCACAAGGGAATGTAGAGGGTGAAGGAGGGAGAAGAAGGGGTGTGTGCATGCATGCAAGGTAATGTAGAGAGGTGCAAGAAGCTAGGGAATCTGGAGGACGGGAAGGGGGTGGAAACTGTGATATACACTGACTGTTCTGCTTTGCACTGTAAACTCAGTTTAACTGGCTTGTATGCTCTGGCCACTTTGAATTGTTCCAGAATGGGGTAAAGCAGCCAAAGTGTACCAGCGAATCTGGCCATAAAACTCTGCCATGTAGTGTGACAAAGTGAGGGGTGGAAAATATTTTTTTAATGTATTGTGTCTTTAAGAATCAGTCAGATCTCATCTGGGTCCACAAACACTAAAATACATTTATCCTAACTGTATGGTTATCACATCATGCCCCTGCATGACAGAATTAAGGTTTCTGATAAAGGAGGTACTTTCAATTATAAAGCACAGTAAGAAAAAATAATCAGTAATCCCCCCAAATATGTATTTGAATATACCTTTTGCACAAGATTTCACTGAGTTTTTTATTATACAGGAAGTTTTTTAAGAGTCAGTGAAAGGGCAGACTCAGAAGGCTGTTTGGGTGCCCTAATTCTATATTTCCATATCTGAATAAGCATGGATTTCTTTCAAATGGTTTTTATCTATGAACATATGGGGTTATAAACACTTGATTTGGGGGATGATTACAGCATCCCTTTAATGTATCTAAATTCTAAATTATGATATGTACTTTTAACCTTAACTCCATTTTAACATAGTTTCGTGTCAGAATAGGATAGACAGTCAGACAGACATATACACACACACACGTAATCTACCAGTTTTAGGGACAAAGTATTTTCCAGTTACAAAGTTTATGTGACCATAGTGTTCCTATTCCAGATGAAATACCTAATGTTTTAATGATTTACAAGGAAGGCAAGGTCAAATTTATATACATTTATACCTCAAATACCTGGCAGCAATCATCTTTTAATCCGCACTGTTCTGGTCTACTGAACAATTCTTTTAACGCACGTTGTCATGAGGGAGCTGGCTGGCTCAAGAGATAGGTAATAATAAAACCGCAGGTTTTTCATAGTAATTTTTTTTTAATATCACTGATGAGTTGCATCCAATTAAAAAAAGAATGCCAATAACACTTGCACAGACAATCAACAGGCATTATGCTCCAGAGAGAAGTCCCATGGGAGACCGCAGGCCTGTATGGCAGACCTATACAATATTTCATCACTACTCTCGGAGGCCGGGTACTCAGAGTGCAGCCTCTTCCAACATGGCTATGACTTTTTCAAAACAAATGCTAAAATTCATGTCTGTGATCATTCTACAGTTTTAATAATGGGCTTTCGAGCCTTTCACCGGCGTCATCTCAACGGGTAAATGTGATCCAGTTCTGAAGCAACCAAAAGCCATTGCCGTCTTGTGGCTGTTTGGTATCTTTGCAAAATGAGTTGGTGGCCTCAGTCCAGGTCCTAGGAGACAGGTGCCCTTAGAACCCCTGATAGCCATCTGAGCAGATGAGGCAATGGAAACAAGGCACAAAGCGTTCAAGTGACTTGCTCAAGGCCATACAGCAAGTCTGTGTCAGAGCTATGAACTGCACCAGGCTCTCTGGAGTCTCAGTGTAGTGACTTAACCAAAAGACCACCCTACCTCTCACTCTTACTCTCACCAAATGCATCCGATGAAGTGAGCTGTAGCTCACGAAAGCTTATGCTCAAATAAATTTGTTAGTCTCTAAGGTACCACAAGTACTCCTTTTCTTTTTGTCAATACAGACTAACACGGCTGCTACTCTGAAACCTGTCTCTAGGACTGTTAACTGTTAACATGGCACCTTTCACATGCACTAATCTCCTTTTCTTTCTTTCTTTCTTTTTTTTTTGTATACTCATTTGTGCCTGCCTATTGCAGGGCTTATGGCAGAGCACGTTATCATCGGGGCTCTGAACGCCCCAGCTTTAGTCAGGATATTTGCATAAACTGAGGTTTCTTTTAAAAAACATGATTTCCAGTGAGCAGGATAACATTTCATAAAGTTTTGTCGCCCCGTAATTACATGTCTTCATTTTGTAATTAGACATCTTAATGGCATAATTAAAAGGACATGAAGTTTCAGCTTAATTAGACATCCTAATTGTTATGCAAGTTCATATCCTAGTGATGCAACTCCATTTGCAAATGCACAACATGTGTTTCCACATACATCTCAACCATTTCTAAATACCAATTAGAATAAACATAGATTGGACTGGCTGCAGATGCAACGAGTTTAAATGGAGAAGTGGGCCCTGCCCAGGGGCCTAGTGATTGTATCTACGCACTGCCATGAAGCAAGTCAGTTTGATTTCCAGGCTTGTGATCTATTATTCTTTGGGGACAGCAAGGATTTCCAACGCTGCAGAGGAACAAGGTTAAAGTTCTTGTACTAAATTCCTCAACAACCGACCATGCATACAGCCACTTAAGGACAGATTATGCCAATAAGACATGGTCTAATGCTGGGAGGCAGAATGGTCTCATATCATACCAGTGGGAGCTCCAGGAGGAGCAAAATTGCCTCAAATGCCTCACATACCTTCGAAGTTCAAAAAGGATTCCTCTCTGCCGTCTGCTAGTTTTGGTGGCTGGAGCACAGGGAGGGAATAGAGCCATTGGCCCCAGCTCCCCCGTCCCAAATTTTTGGGAGCATGGGCAAGGAGCAGTCTCCATACATAGGAGAGCACAGGAACTGCAATTGTGGCTGGCCCCTGCATAGGCACCATAAGTGGTAGTGCAGCGAGCCTCCTTGCATCACTCTTGGTTGTACACTTAGCACCAGGGCCAGTACTGACAGATTTGGGCAAGAGCCCAGTTATCATTGGACAGACAAAAATGACGCATGTAGGAAGGATGGTCTCAGAGTTTTACAGGGCTCAAACTGCCTCCCCTTCTGATCCTCCTGCCACAGGTACAGGCGCAGAAGGGAGGTTGTTTCCTCCTCCTCCTCCTTTCATCCCACTGCCAGCAGGAGACCCAGGACTGACCCATGAATTGCAGATCTCACACAGGGCATGGGGCTCCAAGTAACTACTTGTTTAGCTTTTGGTGCTCATTGCTATAGTATCTGAGTGCTTCACAAACACTCAATATATTTTGACAAAATGTCTGTGAGGTGAGGGGATGGTGTTTTTGGTTTTTTTACATACAGATGGGGAACTGAGGTATTATCCCTTCTTTACAGATTAAGATCAAAAGTACTTACTGTTTTTAGGTGCCCAATTTGAGATGACTAGATTTTTCAGAGTACTTATCACTGAATATAGCACTTTATATGTTCTAAGCACCACTCCCATTGACTGCAGTTGCAGCTGTGAAATCATTTCTGCAATTCAGACCCCAGGGTCTCAAGTTGGGCATCTCGAAAATGAGGAGCACACAATTAGTGGCCACCTGTGAAAAGTCTGCTTAAAGTGACTTGTCCAGAATACAGAGGAACTCTGTGGCAGAGGCAAGGCTAGAATCCAATTCCCCAGGGCAGCACTCAACTGCCTGAACTGAGAGACCACATTTTCTCTTCCTGCAATTCCCTCTCTTTCATTATGCATCTTCCAACTTCTGCAACTAATGAAGGAGGGGTCCTACAGACTACATCCTCCTTTATTACACAACCCTGATTCAGCTCCAGGGCAGGTCCATCCTGTGTACCCAATGAGGCAGGGGTCCTATGAAAAAAATGGCAGGTGATCACAGAACGAGAGACTGTATTATAATGCATATGCACAATGACAAATTAAGATCACACTGGCAAGCTTAATTCTGGCATTGCCTAACTTTTGCATGCTTGGTTTTACAACTTTATTATAATGTTCTTTTAACATAGTTGTGTGCATGTGTGACCCTGATAGACAGACTCATGCTAGCTCAGCTTAAGCTGTAAGGGGATGGCGCACATTCAGCGAGACAGAATTTTCAGAGATTTTAGCAGTTTAAAATCAAAGTCTCTACTGAGCATGTGTGAAATGATTTTTTCCAAGGTTTATAACTTGGCCATGGGGACCACATAAAGCACATCCCTGACACAAAGGCCACTCCCTGCCAAACTTCAAGTTCCTGCTCCAGAGCATGGGGGCGCTAAGTCATTTCCAAGAAAAGATCTCAAGAACTTGTTAATATAGGCAAAACAGCATATTTTTCCCTAGCTTTGTTCTAAGTGAGAACTGAACTATTTTAATGGATTTTTTTTAACTCAGCCTGAGACAGACATCTGGCATGGAAAATTTCAGTCCAACCAGTTAAAATTTGGCAAGTAAAAACAGGGTCTTATAATCGGAAGTGTTGTGCAACCTTAATCATAGGTGGTGCTACCAGCCCCACCTACAATAAAATACTTCTGGGTAAAAAAACACCACTTTTGTCTCCTAGGCTGAGAACTTGTATGTCTAATTTCAGCCCATAGCTAAATTATTATATCTGAGTTATAATCTATTATAATATGGGGTGACAATGGCAACACTGAGACCCTTAATTATAGGAATGCTAAAATAATACCATACATACCAGACAGCATATCATAGCCTGAAATCAGTACTGAAGAGCTCTGCGGTTCCCAGAGCTTGAAAGCTGCCGTGAGGCTTCAGAGACTCCTCTTCATTCCACCCCCACCCCTCATTTCCTCATTCCATGGCTTACTTTCCACTCCAAGTTTTCTCGTTTCAAACTATTAAAATACAGAGACCTATTTCCCATAAACAGTCACTCTCCTGGCTCGGCCTTATTTCACAGAGATTGCAATGGAGGCACTAATGCTCCTGGAAGAGTGATTCCACACGCTGGTGGGCTGTTGAACCAACAGTAATGGCATGGGAAGAGGGAAAGAATGTGTAAGAGCTGCCACTAGTGTACAGCATGCAGAGTTGTTGTAGCTGTGTTGGTCCCAGGATATTAAACAGACAAGGCGGGTGAAGGAATATCTTTTATTGCAGCAACTTCTGCTGCTGAAAGAGACAAGCTTCCGAGCTCACACAGAGCTCTTCTCTAGGATGCAGCAATGGTCTCTGAAGTAATCTGCAGTAGCAAAAAAAAGTATAGCACCATCTGGTGGCCGGCTTGGGGGCCCACAGGGATAAGCTGCCAAACATAAAAATAAACTTCCAGTCCAGGATGCTGTGGTTTGCTGTGCAGGTTAACATACATTGGGAGCAGGCTGCAACCAGAGGGTCCTAAGCTCCAATAGTGAATACAGCAAAGCATGCTGGGTAATGAGGGCAAACATTAGAAGAGACTGGGAGGGAGGGCAGTTTAGCACTGCCACCTACAGGACTCCTCTAGTGATAGGTACCCATGGAGGGAGAGTGGGGGCCTGGAGAGGGGAATGGACACAAAGCTGTTGAGAAGATGCAGATTTAACCCAGCTCCCTTGTTTCCTATGCCCAGTATTCATGATTTGATCTAGTATCCTCTGGCTGAGAAGGGCTAAGTCTGTAGGGAGGAGCAATAGTGTTGGACAGGGGTCCTCAAATTTTGTCATGCTGCGGATCACTGTGGATATAGAGATTGCTTCATGGGCCATCTCCTCTCCCATTTGCAGTAACATGGACTGCCTCCTCTCCCTATGCAACTCCTTAAATGGAAAAGGAAGATCAAGAAAGTATTCTTATCATCGTTTAATGTGATTTAGCAGCCAGAAACAAAGAGGAGGAGCCATTATCATGTGACCAGCCAACTCTCTGTGGACCACTAATAAAGGACCTCTAGTGATAAGAAGTTTGAGAACCACTGCCAAAGAGAACATAGCTGAACAGCTGCTACATGAGGAGGGGGGGGGAACTAGAATTTGTGAAGGATTGGGCCAAAGAATAACAGCAAACAAATTAAACTTTAAAGGAGATGGCATTAACCTGAAACATAGACAAAATGAGTTAAAAATACTTTCAAGTGCTGCCGAATCCCTGTGCCAGATTTCTTACTATTTTATAATCCAATTTCCCTATTTCTAAAAAAACCCAGTTTTTGCTTTCCTGCTGCTGTGTGAAAGATTCACTCAAAACAACAGGGAAAATGACTGACTATACAAAAGTACAAATGGGAATCAATGAAACTGAATAGATATATAAAGTGTCAGACTTCACAGGAAACTATTGAAAAGTAAAAAAGAAAAGGAGTACTTGTGGCACCTTAGAGACTAACAAATTTATTTGAGCATAAGCTTTCGTGAGCTACAGCTCACTTCATCGGATGCATTCGATTCAATGCATCCGATGAAGTGAGCTGTAGCTCACGAAAGCTTATGCTCAAATAAATTTGTTAGTCTCTAAGGTGCCACAAGTACTCCTTTTCTTTTTTTGCGAATACAGACTAATATGGCTGCTACTCTGAAACCTGTTATATTGAAAAGTAGAGACTCCCCTCCTCCCCCTTTAATCGCTATAAATTACGGTAATATTAGGCATCACTTGCAACAACAAAAGGTTAAAAGTGTTCAAACAGAAGCATAAAAAACAGTGATCTTGAGCGGATCACTGCGGACTACGTGGCTCTGGGAAGAAGGATAAAGGAGTTGGAGGCGCAAGTGGTGTTCTCGTCCATCCTCCCCGTGGAAGGAAAAGGCCTGGGTAGGGACCGTCGAATCGTGGAGGTCAACGAATGGCTACGCAGGTGGTGTCGGAGAGAAGGCTTTGGATTCTTTGACCATGGGATGGTGTTCCATGAAGGAGGAGTGCTGGGCAGAGACGGGCTCCATCTTACGAAGAGAGGGAAGAACATCTTTGCCAGCAGGCTGGCTAACCTAGTGAGGAGGGCTTTAAACTAGGTTCACCGGGGGAAGGAGACCAAAGCCCTGAGGTAAGTGGGAAAGCGGGATACCGGGAGGAAGCACAGGCAGGAATGTCTGAGAGGGGAGGGCTCCTGCCTCATACTGGGAATGAGGGGCGATCAACAGGTTATCTCAAGTGCTTATATACAAATGCACAAAGCCTTGGAAACAAGCAGGGAGAACTGGAGGTCCTGGTGATGTCAAGGAATTATGACGTGATTGGAATAACAGAGACTTGGTGGGATAACTCACATGACTGGAGTACAGTCATGGATGGTTATAAACTGTTCAGGAAGGACAGGCAGGGCAGAAAAGGTGGGGGAGTAGCACTGTATGTAAGGGAGCAGTATGACTGCTCAGAGCTCCGGTACGAAACTGTGGAAAAACCTGAGTGTCTCTGGATTAAGTTTAGAAGTGTGTGCAACAAGAGTGATGTCATGGTGGGAGTCTGCTATAGACCACCGGACCAGGGGGATGAGGTGGATGAGGCTTTCTTCCGGCAACTCACGGAAGCTACTAGATCGCATGCCCTGATTCTCATGGGTGACTTTAATTTTCCTGATATCTGCTGGGAGAGCAATACAGCGGTGCATAGACAATCCAGGAAGTTTTTGGAAAGCGTAGGGGACAATTTCCTGGTGCAAGTGCTAGGGGAGCCAACTAGGGGGAGCGCTTTTCTTGACCTGCTGCTCACAAACCGGGTAGAATTAGTGGGGGAAGCAAAAGTGGATGGGAATCTGGGAGGCAGTGACCATGAGTTGGTTGAGTTCAGGATCCTGACGCAGGGAAGAAAGGTAAGCAGCAGGATACGGACCCTGGACTTCAGGAAAGCAGACTTTGACTCCCTCAGGGAACAGATGGCCAGGATCCCCTGGGGGACTAACATGAAAGGGAAGGGAGTCCAGGAGAGCTGGCTGTATTTCAAGGAATCCCTGTTGAGGTTACAGGGACAAACCATCCCGATGAGTCGAAAGAATAGTAAATATGGCAGGCGACCAGCTTGGCTTAATGGTGAAATCCTAGCGGATCTTAAACATAAAAAAGAAGCTTACAAGAAGTGGAAGGTTGGACATATGACCAGGGAAGAGTATAAAAATACTGCTCGGGCATGTAGGAAAGATATCAGGAGGGCCAAATCGCACCTGGAGCTGCAGCTAGCAAGAGATGTCAAGAGTAACAAGAAGGGTTTCTTCAGGTATGTTGGCAACAAGAAGAAAGCCAAGGAAAGTGTGGGCCCCTTACTGAATGAGGGAGGCAAGCTAGTGACAGAGGATGTGGAAAAAGCTAATGTACTCAATGCTTTTTTTGCTTCTGTTTTCACTAACAAGGTCAGCTCCCAGACTGCTGTGCTGGGCAACACAAAATGGGGAAGAGATGGCCAGCCCTCTGTAGAGATAGAGGTGGTTAGGGACTATTTAGAAAAGCTGGACGTGCACAAGTCCATGGGGCCGGACGAATTGCATCCGAGAGTGCTGAAGGAATTGGCGGCTGTGATTGCAGAGCCCTTGGCCATTATCTTTGAAAACTCGTGGCGAACGGGGGAAGTCCCGGATGACTGGAAAAAGGCTAATGTAGTGCCCATCTTTAAAAAAGGGAAGAAGGAGGATCCTGGGAACTACAGGCCAGTCAGCCTCACCTCAGTCCCTGGAAAAATCATGGAGCAGGTCCTCAAAGAATCAATCCTGAAGCACTTAGAGGAGAGGAAAGTGATCAGGAACAGTCAGCATGGATTCACCAAGGGAAGGTCATGCCTGACTAATCTAATCGCCTTTTATGATGAGATTACTTGTTCTGTGGATGAAGGGAAAGCAGTGGATGTATTGTTTCTTGACTTTAGCAAAGCTTTTGACACGGTCTCCCACAGCATTCTTGTCAGCAAGTTAAGGAAGTATGGGCTGGATGAATGCACTATAAGGTGGGTAGAAAGCTGGCTAGATTGTCGGGCTCAACGGGTAGTGATCAATGGCTCCATGTCTAGTTGGCAGCCGGTGTCAAGTGGAGTGCCCCAGGGGTCGGTCCTGGGGCCCGTTTTGTTCAATATCTTCATAAATGATCTGGAGGATGGTGTGGATTGCACTCTCAGCAAATTTGCGGATGATACTAAACTGGGAGGAGTGGTAGATACGCTGGAGGGGAGGGATAGGATACAGAAGGACCTAGACAAATTGGAGGATTGGGCCAAAAGAAATCTAATGAGGTTCAATAAGGATAAGTGCAGGGTCCTGCACTTAGGATGGAAGAATCCAATGCACCGCTACAGACTAGGGACCGAATGGCTCGGCAGCAGTTCTGCGGAAAAGGACCTAGGGGTGACAGTGGACGAGAAGCTGGATATGAGTCAGCAGTGTGCCCTTGTTGCCAAGAAGGCCAATGGCATTTTGGGATGTATAAGTAGGGGCATAGCGAGCAGATCGAGGGACGTGATCGTTCCCCTCTATTCGACACTGGTGAGGCCTCATCTGGAGTACTGTGTCCAGTTTTGGGCCCCACACTACAGGAAGGATGTGGATAAATTGGAAAGAGTACAACGAAGGGCAACGAAAATGATTAGGGGTCTAGAGCACATGACTTATGAGGAGAGGCTGAGGGAGCTGGGATTGTTTAGTCTGCAGAAGAGAAGAATGAGGGGGGATTTGATAGCTGCTTTCAACTACCTGAAAGGGGGTTTCAAAGAGGATGGCTCTAGACTGTTCTCAATGGTAGCAGATGACAGAACGAGGAGTAATGGTCTCAAGTTGCAATGGGGGAGGTTTAGATTGGATATTAGGAAAAACTTTTTCACTAAGAGGGTGGTGAAACACTGGAATGCGTTACCTAGGGAGGTGGTAGAATCTCCTTCCTTAGAGGTTTTTAAGGTCAGGGTTGACAAAGCCCTGGCTGGGATGATTTAACTGGGACTTGGTCCTGCTTTGAGCAGGGGGTTGGACTAGATGACCTTCTGGGGTCCCTTCCAACCCTGATATTCTATGATTCTATGATTCTATGATAAGTTTTAAGTTGATGTGTCCCTTTAATAGCCCCTCTCTTGACTGACTGTTATAAAAAAGATGCCTGCAGCACTGGACCAACATATCTCATTTATCAGCTGCGCTAAAGACCATTATGGTCATTCCTCCAGTGCACTGAAAAAAATCCATCCGTTAATTTTTAAAAAAACCTTTTTAAAGAAACTCTTGTTCAAGACAGATAGTCACCATGTACAGGCTGACATGAAAACAGCTTTCCTGTAACAGAGTCTATTTTGCATTATTCTGTGTCATATCACATGACAGCTTCCTCTTCAGATCATTCATCTGGATGTTCCATACTATACACAGCAACGATCCCCTTTTTCTGGGAAATGGTTTTGCACACGACAGGAAAAGCTAATTTTAATGAAGCAGCTCCACTCTTGCCTCTGTCTTGTTCTTTCTTGCGCTGTTTGACAGGCTATTGAATGTTGTTTATAATGCATTGATCTCTAATTATACAAGAAAGTCAATCATCGCTTTGGCACCAGTTTTTCTCTACATTAGATGTGCAGTTCTGCACTTATGTGACGGGGACTCTGGGGTACAACCTGGAACTGTGGGACCACTATGCCTCCTTTAACTCTGTAGCCTGGGCTGTCTCTCACAAAGCTGTGCCAGTGACAGGCAATAACACCCCTCTGGGCGCTGTGATCACTCAGCCATCAACAGGTGGGCCCCACACCCAGCTGTATTACATGAATGCTCCCTGAGTCACTCATGAATCATAGCAAGAAAGGCACCAGTCAATCACCCCAACCCCCAGACTTGCATCCCCGTAATATACTCTGCTCAAGACCCCTTGGGCAATGCAAGCTCATTAATAAGTTCACCACTTTTTCACAGAAAAGTGGACATGCACCAGACTTTTTAATCTGAGCTGAGATTTCCCCAGCACTTCAACTAAAACCACAGTTTTAGGTAAAATATCAAACAGATTTATTAAGTACAGAAAGATAGATTTTAAGTGATTATAAATAGCAGGCATAGAGATCAAAATTGGTTACTTAAGACATAAAAATAGAAATGCAGTCTAAATTCTAACTTTAACAGACCAAACAAGATTTGAATCAAACAGTCTCTCATCCTAACAGATGTTACAGGCACAGTTCCTCAATAGACAGACTGGACTCCCTTCTGGCCTGGGACCAATCTCACTAGTTAAGTCTTTGTTTCCAGATAATCTTTCAGGTGTGGAGATGGGGGGCAGGATGTGTGTGAAGGGGAAAGAGGCCCAGTGATGATGTCACTGCCACTCTTTTATACTTTCTTCCGGCAGCTAGGCCCCCATGGCGAACGTGCCTTCTCTGAGAAGCCTCTGGGATAGTGGATTCTTCTAGATGAGCCATTAACACCTGTCTGGCCAGTGATGGGTGCTCATTTGTCCCTACTAAAAGGCCAGCTAGGGGCATCTCCCAACTTCACAGCATATTTCAGTAACACATATAGCAATACTTCATAGTGTCACATACAATCCAACAGGATATTAAGGTTCAACAGATCAAGACTTTTTAAATGATACCTTACATGGCATGCATTGTACCAAACATATCATAATAATAAAATCATAGGACTGGAAGGGGCCTTGAGAGGTCATCTAATCCAGTCCCCTGCACTCATGGCAGGACTAAGTATTATCTAGACCATCCCTGACAGGTGTTTGTCTAACCTGCTCTTAAAAATCTCCAGTGATGGAGATTCCACAACTTCCCTAAGCAATTTATTCTAGTGCTTAACCACCCTGACAATTAGGAAGTTTTTCCTAATGTCCAACCTAAACTTCCCTTGCTGCAATTTAATCCCATTGCTTCCTGTCCTATCCATAGAGGTTAAGAAGAACAATTTTTCTCCCTTCTCATTGTAACAACCTTTTATGTACTTGAAAACTGTTATCAAGTCCCCTCTCAGTCTTCTCTTTTCCAGACTAAACAAACCCAATTTTTTCAATCTTCCCTCATGGGTCATGTTTTCTAGGCCTTTAATCATTTTTGTTGCTCTTCTCTGGACTTTCTACAATTTGTCCACATCTTCCTGAAATGTGGCACCCAGAATTGGACACAATACTCCAGTTGAGGCTGTATCAGCGTGGAGTAGAGCGGAAGAATTACTTCTCGTGTCTTGCTTGCAACACTCCCGCTAATACATCCCAGAATGATGTTCGCTTTTTTTGCAACAGCATTACACTGTTGATTCATACTTAGCTTGTGGTCCTCTATGACCCCCAGATCCCTTTCCACAGTACTCCTTCCTAGGCAGTCATTTCCCATTCTGTATGTGTGCAACTGATTGTTCCTCCCTAAGTGGAGTACTTTGCATTTGTCCTTATTGAATTTCATCCTATTTACTTCACATCGTTTCTCCAATTTGTCCAGATCATTTTGAATTTTAATACTATCCTCCAAAGCACTTGCAACCCCTCCCAGTTTTGTATCATCCACAAACTTTAAAAGTAAACTCTCTATGCCATTATCTAAATCACTGATGAAGATATTGAACAGAACCGGACCGCAGAACTGATCCCTGTGGGAACTCACTCGTTATGCCCTTCCAGCATGATTGTGAACCATGGATAACTACTCTCTGGGAACCGTTTTCCAGCCAGTTATGTACCCACCTTATAGTAGCTCCATCTAGGTTGCATTTACCTAGTTTGTTTATGAGAAGGTCATGTGAGACAGTATCAAAAGCTTTATTAAAGTCAAGATATAACCACGTCTATCACTTCCCCCCATTCACAAGGCTTGTTACCCTGTCAAAGAAAGCTATAAGGTTGGTTTAACATGATTTGTTCTTGACAAATCCATGCTGACTGTTACTTATCACCTTATTATCCTCTAGATGTTTGCAAATTGATTGCTTAATTATTTGGCCCGTTATCTTTCCGGGTACAGAAGTTAAGCTGACTGGTCTGTAATTCCCCGGGTTGTCTTTATTTCCTTTTTATAGATTGGCAGTATATTTGCCCTTTTCCAGTCTTCTGGACTCTTTCCTGTCTTCCATGACTTTTCAAAGATAATCGCTAATGGCTCAGATATCTCCTACATCAGCTCCTTGAGCATTCTAGGATGCATTTCATCAGGCCCTGGTGACTTGAAGATATCTAACTTGTCTAAGTAATTTTTAACTTGTTCTTTCCCTATTTTAGCCTCTGATCCTACCTCATTTTCAGTGGCATCCACTATGTTAGACATCCAATCACTACCAACCTTCTTGGTGAATTCAAGTCATTAAGCACCTCTGCCATTCCCACATTTTCTGCTACTGTTTTTCTTCCCTCATTGAGTAATGGGTCTACCCTGTCCTTGGTCTTCCTCTTGCTTCTAATGAATTTGTAGAATGTTTTCTTGTTACCCTTTACGTCTCTAGCTAGTTTGATCTCATTTTGTGCCTTGACCTTTCTAATTTTGTCCCTACATACCTGTGTTATTTCTTTATATTCATCCTTTGTAATTTGATCTTCTTTCCACTTTTTGATTTTTCGATCATTGAAGTTTCCTGGTTAAATCAGGGTGGTCTCTTGCCATAATTCCTATCTTTCCTACACAGTGGGATAGTTTGCTCTTGTGCCCTTAATAATGTCTCTGAAACATTGCCAACTGTCTTTGATTGTTCTTCCCTTTAGATTTGCTTCCGATGGGGTCTTACTTACCAATTCCTTGAGTTTGCTAAAGTCTGCCTTCTTGAAATCTATTGTCTTTCTTTTGCTGTTCTCCCTACTACCATTCCTTAGAATCATTAACTCTACCATTTCATGATCACTTTCACCCAAGTTGCCTTCCAATTTTAAATTCTCAACCAGTTCCTCCCTATTTGTCAAAATCAAATCTAGAACAGCCTCTCCCCTAGTAGCTATCACAGTGGTGAATCTAGAACAGCCTCTCCCCTAGTAGCTATCACAATGGTGAATATGTGGGGTCCAGGGTGCTATTTTGTGCTACAAGTGAAAGATCCCACTGGTGGTATTTATAAAAGGGTCTCGTGATAGCTCCTTTGTCCTACACCAGCCTCCCTCTCACAGTGAATCAGTCTAACATTCTTTGCTGTGCATGAACAAAAAGTTTCACCACTTAAATTGCAAGCTCTTTGGAAGAGGGACCATCTTTCTATATTGCATGTACAGCACCTAGAACAGTGGGGCCCAGATTCTTGAGTGGGGCCCTTAGGTGCTACTGCAATTCAAATAATAAATAACTAATCCATCAGCAACAGATCTCACATGACCTAGCATAACTGCACTCAGAAAAGTTTGTATGCATTCATGGCTGCCATACTGGACTCACTCAAAGTAAGGGAGAGAGTCCCCTGCTGTCACCTTCCAAGCATTAAGAGCACTGGTTTGAATTTTAAAATGTCTCAAGTATAAGCAAAACGGTGGCGGTGATGTGAAGTGTCTGGAAGGACTATGAATTTCCTCAGCAGCCCTAGCACACTTTTCAAGTGATTTTTGAGTGCCTAATGGCTGCTCCATTTACCTATCCAGTCACTGCACTAACAATAGCTTGCTCCTTGTAAAGCACTTTCAGCTTCTTCAAATACGTAAACTTAAAGGCACCATGTTTTAACAAAAACACACACCTCCTCCAAAAAAAAAACAACTAACCTTGTTGTATTCCACATGAATACAACAACCAAACCCTGCTGTATTCCCCATGAAACAAAATGAATATTTGTTTTACAATGTAATTTATTTTGGTAGCAGTACGGTTATCACAAGGGTTTCTGTACACCACATTTTTATTCATCCTGTGCACTTATCTTTCACTCGTATCTATCCCTTGGGGGGTGTATTAGCATCAGAGGTGAGTTAGTGCCAAACTGAGCAACTGAACATTCAAACTGCCACCCTTCAAAAGGGCCATTTTCTTGCCCTCTCTGAAGCTATCCTGCTGAGTGATGCACAGAGTTAATGCTCGATGCAGCAGAGCAGAAGATTTTCTATACTTTAATCCTACTGACTTCAGATAGTGTTGATCTTTCCCATTCTCTGACTTGCCTGCCATTAAGGTCTAGTTCCCCCCCCCCCCCCACTCCTCAGATCCTTTTGTCCCTGATCAGTGCAAAGGAACCAGAATCTGGCCATCATCTGAGAATTCCCAGTGTAGGGATTTTTATTTGGTGCAAAGGTATGGGCAGAGTAGCTGGCCCCTTTGCCAATTTCTCTACCTCAGTGTAGTGGGTGTGTCTGTGTGAGGAGGTGATGAAATGGTTCCCTGCCTTGAAATGGGACCTGTAGGCACTTTGATAAATGGACTGGAAGGTTCTTTGATTCCACTTTAGTTTCTGTAGGTACCTGTTAGCTTCCAAAATGCTTTTTTGGGACTTCCGATAAGTTATGCTTTCGAATGAAACATAATAGCATATAAAAATAGAACGAGTGGGAGAGGGACTATTTTTCGCTCCTTCACCAAGAGTGAATGTGCACCACTGACACAAAACTGTAAAGAGTCAGGGAACTGGCCCTTTCTACTCCAGTACAAACAGGTCATGCAGATAAAGGCAAATGAAAAAAAAAGGGGGGGTTATTAGAGGTTGCCCATTGCACATCAGCAAAATGGAGTCTGATCTTAGGTACTGGGCCTGTAACAACAGATAAGTAAGTCCAAATATATTTAGATTATTCAAAACACCAAGGTGTGTGTGGATCCACTACTTTGATTTTATTGGAATACCTTACACTATTTCACTATTTCACAAACACTTTTCATAGCACTGAGTAACACAAAAAGAACTTGCAATTAAAAAGCCTTATCCATAACTCAAAAGGTATCTGTGAGAGTAGCTGTTCCTTGAATGAAGAAATCACCATTGTACTATTGGAGGTGGAGAAGCAACTCTGAAAGTAAACAATCCCAAGCCAATACTATAGTCACCAGTCAAGAGTTACAGCAGTACTTCTGATAGCACTGTGGAGTATCTCCCAATGCTTAGTCAGGGGAGTATTACTGCGTGGTAATTGCTGGTAAAGAATATCTTAAAAGTTTACAGCCACTGTCAAGATACACAAAAAACAGTGTGGGATATACTACTTCACAGAAGGTACAACCAAACATATACCCAATTAAGTATGGTTACCTTGTAATGAGATGTCCCTTCAAAGGGACCTCTATTATCTTGTCTGCCCTTCAACATAAACTGGTAACTCCACTAATCAATCAACTCCCTAGATGCATAACCTCATAGGGTCCATTCTAACCTCAGAACATGCACATCACTTTTCATAAGTGACCATATTCTGTTTTTCAGATCTGCAAAGTGAAAGATCACCTGGAGTGATGCTATTGCTATGGTATGAAGAGCCAAAGAGGCTCTGGGCATGATAGTCTTGGGAATTAAAATGAATTATTACTCTCCTATCCTCTTCACTCTACACATCAGGACCAGAAGAACAGTCTGGCTTATAAGAAAGAATGAGGAGTACTTGTGGCACCTTAGAGACAAACAAATGTATAAATTTGTTAGTCTCTAATGTGCCACAAGTACACCTCATTCCTTCTGCTGATACAGACTAACATGGCTACCACCCTGAAGTCTGGCTTATGACTCTGCAACAGGCCTACATAAAGGGGTTGTATTTCCAAACAGAGCAGAAACCTTCTTTTTGGGCAAGGTTTGGATCCTGTTCCTTGACCACTGACTGGCCCAGCCTGAATGCACACACTATGGTAGCTTTCATCCCTATGGAGAGGAGTGGTGAAAGATTGTACTGTGATCTTCAAACTGTAGAATTTGTAGGAGAGGGAAAGTTTAAGAAGTGTTTTTTTCTCTGAGGGGAGAAATAAGTCAGGGATCAGGCTATCTGAAAAACTCGCTATTGAGATTAGACAAAAATGGTTTTACAGTTACATCTGTTGGCACACTGGCAAAAGTGAAGCTGAGCCATCTCTTGCTTACCTGCATGTGGTAAATGCAGCAGTGCAACCAACAGAATGAAGATGATTGCCAGGGGCCCTTATGAAACATCCAGGAACCTGCAGCAGTTCCTGTTGTTCCATTAACAAATTGCAGCTGGCGATAAAGATAGGTTGTATGCCTTTAAAACAGTAAAAGTGATGTGTGTTTTATTCAACAATTAAGCTATGAAAGCAGTTAAGAGTGTGAGCATGGGAGACTGAGGTACTGTGATTACCCACTGACTAGGTACAGCATAGACATCAGCACTTCAAGCTTCCTCACCCTGCCAAGACAGCATGCCTCAGTCCTATTCTCTACCTTCTCTAAGTATAAGAACAGCCATACTGGGTCATACCAATGGTCCATCTAGCCCAGTACCCTGTCTTCTGACAGTGTACAATGCCAGAGGCTTCAGACAAAATGAACAGAGCGCGGCAATTATCTAGTGATCCACAACCCTCCTGTCATCCAGTCCCAGCTTATGGCAGTTACATGTTTAGGCACACCCAGCGCACAGGCATGCATCCTTGACCGTCTTAGTTGATAGCCATTGATGAGTCTATCCTCCATGAACTTTCCTAATTCTTTTTGAACCCACTTATACTTTTGGCCTTCACAGTATACTATGGCAATGAGTTCCACAGGGTGGCTGTGCATTGTGTGAAGAAGTATTTCCTTTTGTTTGTTTTAAATCTGCTGCCTATTAATTTCTTTGGATAACCCCTAGTTCTTGTATTATGTGAAGGGGTAAATAACACTTTCCTATTCACTTTCTTCAGACCAGTCATGATTTTACAGACCTCTATCATATCCCCTCTTTGTCATCTCTTTTCTAAGATGAACAATCCACGTCTTTTTGATCTCCCTTCATATGGAAGCTGTTCCATACTCCTAATCATTTTCTCTGTACCTTTTCCAATATTAATACATCTTTTTTTAGATGGGGTGACCAGAACTGCATTCTGTAGTCAAGGTGTGAATGTACCATGGATTTATATAGTGGCATTCTGATGTTTTCTGTCTTATCTATCCCTTTCCTAATGGTCCCTAATATTCTGTTAGCTTTTTTGACTGTCGCTGCACATTGCGTGGATGTTTTCATAGCACTATCATGATGACTCCAAGATATCTTTCTTGAGTGGTAAATCCCATCATTTCCTATGTATAGTTGGAATTATTTTTTCCAGTGTGCTTTACTTTGCATTTATCAACACTGAAATTCATCTGCCATTTTGTTGCCCAGTCACCCAGTTTTGTGAGATCCCTTTGTAACTCTTCGCAGTCTGCTTTGGACTGAACTATCGTGAGTCATTTCATATTCTGTACAAACTTTGCCACCTTCCTGTGTGTTCCCTTTTCCAGATCATTTATGAATATGTTGAGCAGCACAGGTCCCGGTACAGATTGTTGGGGGGATTCTGCTATTTACCTATCTCCACTGTAAAAGAAAGGTGAGAGGGTTATTCTACATTGAAACTGATACTTTATAACCAGGAGGCCGTACCTAACAATTTTAAAAAGGGGTCCAATTTTGCTTGAACCAACCCCACCCCTGGGCATGATTAAAACCAGAAATCAAGAGGTACAATATTCCTCATCACAACAACAATTCGCTGACTGGGTTTTTAATAAAGGAAACTTATTTGCACCTAAAAGGGAAGGACAGCATATATTCGCCTTGCTGACCACAGCCAGTTTTCAAACCCAGATGACAAGAGCTAGGCTCCTGAATCCATATTTAGGCACCTGAATATAAATGTCTTCACCTTCAGACATGACTCTAAAGGGCTTTGTGGGCAATTGGCAACAGGAGCTGTACGTGCTCACTCCTTTGAAAATTAGGCTACTAATATTTAAAGGCTTAAATATAGATTTAGGGGCCCAAGCAGGTGGGGGGAAGGGGGTCGGGAGACTTGGCCACCTCATGCTAGGCATTGTGGGAAGGGTGGGCAATAGGAGGTGTACAATCAGGTAAGATAAGGTGCACAATAAGGGTATACTGAAATTTAGTTTTGTTCTGTGCATATCTTAAAAGAGAGGACGAGGATTTGAAAGAAGAGGGAACAAACTGCCCTTTCTCTCCTATTTCTCTCCTCCCGGTCAGCACTGAGACACTCAGCAGTCTGTAAGGAGCAAACTGACTCTGCTGTCAGTTTTGCTGTTCCTTCCTGCTCAGTGGATAAAAAGAAGAGTTCAGTTTTCAGCAGCTGTAACTTGAAGGGCAAGGACCCAGCTTCCATACAGACTAGGCACACAACTGTGTCTGCCCTTTTACCATGACTGTGCACACACAAATCTCTAACAGAATGCATTGCAGCATATAACTGCTCAGCCTGAACATGCAATGGTGGTAAACAAGTGACCATAAAGCAGACATTTCGTACATTCATTTGCCACCCTACGCTATGACAATTATGCTCCAAGTGACACACTCAGGAAGCCTTACAGATCCTATCTTCATGTAGAGACCAAAAAAAAAAAAGGCTCTAATTTAAAAGTGATTTACCACAGGAACTTAAATTAAATCAGAAAATCCTTTTCCACAGTTTTCAGAGTAGCAGCCGTGTTAATCTGTATTCGCAAAAAGAAAAGGAGTACTTGTGGCACCTTAGAGACTAACAACTTTATTTGAGCATAAGCTTTCGTGAGCTACAGCTCATTTCATCGAATGCATCCAATGAAGTGAGCTGTAGCTCACGAAAGCTTATGCTCAAATAAATTTGTTAGTCTCTAAGGTACCACAAGTACTCCTTTTCCACAGTGACTAATTAAGTGCTTTTTAAAAATCATTAGATGCAGCGCTCCTGTAACCTGTACTAATAACAGAGGTTTCCGTTTTTTATTGAGGACTGCAGTGATCAATTTAAAAAGAACCCGGCACTGATGTTAGACAGCAGTTCCAGTACGCACCTTTTAAGATAAGTGAAATGTACAGTGGGATTAGCGTGAAAATGGACAGTGTGTCAGGAGCATAAGTGTGCAAATGGGAAAGAGGGGAGAAGTGTCGCTACAAATAGAGACCCGTTTAAACAGTTCTTTACTACACTTGAGCTGCATATCTGCAAAAGTCTGGAACTGCTCAAATCCCAGATTTGGCACACAAAGCAGGGTTAGTTTAACCCGAGCATGAAAGAGGTAACTAAATACACAATAACCAGACCTCATTCATCCCCTACTATGGATCTGGGTTTTGGAAAGATTTAAGTGTTAATGGCTGTACTATTGACTTGTTAACCTTACGGGTTTTTCTTTTAAATCAGAATAAAAATAAATCTTGCAAAATCTATTCTTCAGATTAACCACATCTGACTGTAACTGCTTCACCCAAAGAGTCATAATTTTATCAACGCAGCCCTGGTTTACATTAGACAACATGGTTCCTTCTGTACCTTTGTCCTTCACTCGATACACGTGTAGCTGGGATTTATACACTTCTCTCACTGGAAAAAGATGGTTGGTTTAACTCAGTAAAGTCCACCGGGGTGGGGGGGGAGGTGAGAGAAGGGGAAGAGAAGCTGCAGAGCCTGATTCTGCCATCGTTATTCACATCAAGTAGTTCCTTACTCTGGCTCAGTCTAATCAAAAGTCCATTGAAGCCAGTGGGAGTCTTACCACTGATGTCGCTGGGTGCTTGATCTGACCCTCTGCAAGTAGTTTCCCATGTACATTATGGATTTTAAGGGGAACACTCAAGAAGTAAGGTATTACACAGCGTAAGTAAGACTGGCAGGATCTGACCTATAGAAAGCAACAATGTGACTAGTGACCCTGGGGTCAATTCCTCCCTGCCTTGTGCTAGGGTGATCAGACAGCAAATGTGAAAAATCGGGATGGGAGTGGGGGGGGGGTAATAGGAGCCTATATAAGAAAAAGACTCAAAAATCGGGACTGCCCCTATAAAATCGGGACATCTGGTCACCCTACCTTGCGCAGTCATTGATACCTGTACGAAGGAGGTGAAAATGCTACCATTCCAATATGTTAGCCATACTGGGCCACATCTGGAACTGGCATAAATCAGTTCTAGCCCACTTTGTACAGATGAAAGTGACTATGCAAGGTGCACAGCAGTGGAGAATAGGGCCCACTGTTTTAACCAGATCTTATAAAGTGCACTGCCAATTTCATAAACATAACTGATTTTGTTACCTTGTTTGCTTAATTTTGTTTTAAGGACTCAGTGGAAGCTTGAAAATGAATTTTTTCCCTTCAGTAACATATGGAAAACTTGATTTCACATACACACAGACACTGGTTTGATCTTGGATCAGCAGGCTGCTTGCAAGTGCTGGGCTTCACACACTGGTTGCAGGATGGAAGCTTGCTTTGAAGAAATCAAGTTCCGATTTCTTGTCTTTGCTTTCCAGGCCATAAATCAAGCAAACCCTGCCTACCTTTCTAACCTGGGCTTTTGTTTTCATGTTCCTCCCTCTGCTCTGCCAGTGACAACAGTCTTGACATATTTTCTCTCTCCAAGCCTTCTACCATACTGTGTGAAAGACCTCCCCAAACCTGGTCACCAAGCCACTTCCTTTGCCTCACTCAAATTACTCCTAAAAATTCACTATCAGAGGCTGCAAGAGAAGGGCATGCTTTACTGAGTCACCACATCATCCTATTAATGTTACTCTCTTCTTTCTCCTCCACAACTTTTTCCTGCTTATCACTCTTTATTACTGGGTCATGTTGCATTTAGATTGTGAACAATGTGGCCCAGGAAGCATGCTTTTGCTTGTTTTGCAAGGCGGCTAGAACATTTCTGGGTTCCACAGATAATAAATAAGGAAGGCTAAATTTGGAGCATCATGCAGATTACAGTTTCATTTCAAAGCTAAACTCTCCATTTCTGCACTTGTTTTCACACTTATTTCTTCCTTGTAAGTCAGCCCCTTATGAAAGCCAATTTCAAATTAAGTTCAACAGATGAAATTCACTTCTCTAGTACTTAAACCCATCAAAACAGGGATTAATTGGGCCCCAAGTAGGACTTGTGCTGGCCCTCTGCATAGGGGTGAATTTCACCTTTTGTGAGTAGTTAGTCTCTGAGTTGCACCCAGTACAAACACTAACACTTTGAAAATGCATGTCAGCACTTAGACACTACACTAATGTGTGCGGTGAAAAAACACCAGAGAAAGTAGATAGGATAATTGCCAACTGATTATGAAGCAACGCTATTTTAATGAGGTGTCTACAATCCATTGGCAGAGGGGCATCATATTAGAAAACAACCTGAGATCAGCCAAGAAGATCTAGTTTTGGGGCCCCAGGCGTTTAACCACTTGACCTCTTAAAATTTGTCCCCTGCTGACTTGTATTCAGTCAGTCAAGGAAATACTTGTCTCCGTGTTAGGTCACTGGGAACTCACTAAGTTCTTTATCCCCTGACATCATTCTTAAGCTTCGTCCATTATTTCCCTCCCTATACTGTTCATATGTGTTCCTAGTCTCCATATGGAGCACTACACAAGCCCTCCAAATTGAATAAGGCCTTTTATAAAATGCACAGGTGCTGCTATGTGTCATAAATATGGCAGTTGTCCAGGAGTTCCAATTTATTGTATATGTCCTCAATGCAGTTAGAAAGGATGGGAATCCTGCAATGGCTAGCAGCGTCATTAACAGTAACACTACCATAAAATATCACTGAAAATAAAGTTCAGTTTGTAAAAACACTTGTGAAGACACATACACCCACACCCGGGGAGAGAACACACAGAAGGCTTCTGGATGCTTTCAGCACATAATGTGCTGGATGAGCTTTGACTCTGTGTATGGAATGCAAGAAGCTGCAATGCAAGAGCAATTGCACAAAGAGAATATTGCAAAGCAGAACAGTCATGACAGGGATGAGGATAAAGACAGAACTAAGCCATTTCAAATATGTTTTAAAACCACTGAGGATGTTCATGCTGCGGGAATGGATAAAACCACTGAGGTAATTAATGCTGCAGGAAAGGAGTCTTATATTTTGGGGAGGGGAAGTCCATTTAACAAAACTCCAGTGTTCTTTTTTGAAAAGGTGATCTTGTGAAAGTGGACAGTCCCGGAAGGTAAACACTTACCTTTCCCCCTTTAAAATAATTACATGTTGTTTTTAAATGTTCTCTCGCTGTGTAGGTGGGAGTGGAGGAACACCAGCAGCCCCAGCAAAGTGAGAGGTGAAGCTGGGTTCAAAGCCCAATTGCCAGTTGTACTACCCACCAACTTAGACCCAGAGCACTGAGGAGCAGATTTATTCCTGTGCATGGCCTGCTTTGTGCTTCTCCTATTCTGTGGCTGCAGGACTCAGTTTGGTCCCCAGCACAGGCTAGGGAAGTCCCGATGTTTAGCCCTGCATCAGCGGCCCCCATAGGTGCCGACTCCAAGGGTGCTTTGGAGCTCAAGCACTCATGGAGAAAAAAGGGGAGGTGCTCAGCACCCATGAACTGTGGACCCACCCACACTGCACCCTGAGGTCCTGCCCCCACTCAGCCTTTTCCCCCATGGCCCCACCCATGCGGTGCCTCTTCCCGCCCCTGCTCCGCCTCTTCCACGAAGGCCCCTGCCACTCCCTCCTCTCTGTTCCCTCCCCCCATCACTTCCCTTAAGGGAGGAAGGGACAGAAAGGAGCGAACGGTGGGGGAAGCGCTCGGGGGCAGAGAGGAGCAAGCAGCGGGTGGGGGGGAGAGCCTCGGAGCTGGGGTGGAGCAGGGGTAGAAGGAGGCAGGGTGGAGGCAGGGCCTCAAGAGAAGAGACCAAGTGGGAGCATGGCCTCGGAGCAGGGTAAATCACCCACCAGCAAAAGCAAAAGTCAGCACCTGTGGCATCCCCTAGGGACTACTGCAGAATCACCAAGGTGCATGGCCACCCTGGCTACACCCTTGATCCACCTCTTCTTTCTCCAGCCCAACACACGCTAGAACACCTCCTGTGGCTATTCCTGGTGAGCCGGCACCGAGCCGGCAGAGAGAGCTCTGCACCTGGAAAAAGGGCCCCTGCACCAGGAGAGTTTCCCAGTGGGACAGTAACCATAGGGCAACAATGAATAAGGCTCAGAGCCTGTTTGTGATCAGAGACACCATGCACACGAGACTGTTCTTGTGACCCAGAGGGGTAGTGAAATGTAAAAGAACCCTGACCTGTGAAGTATGGGGATGCTTTTGCTCCAAGACAGTGCTTTAGCAACTGGCCTGATGACATCAGTTCACAACTTAAAAGACAGCCACAAAGTGGATAATGACCATCACTTGTGATCAACCTGTGCCTGACCCAAACCAGTGATCTAGAGAGGAAAGGCTCCGCACCCATTCCTATTGCTCATCCCCTGAGCCATCTTATCTCTTTGCATTCTATATATATTGTAGAGCCAATAAAAATGTCACCAGGAAACACCTGCTTTCATACCCAACTGGACAAATCACCAGGTCTCATTAGGTAAGCAGTTGTGTGCCCAGTTTACCCCCCAAAATCCCAAACCAAATTCTGGTGCAGGCCAGCCAGCACAATGGACTCGTGGTAGTACAAGGGCTACACAAAATCACAGCTATTCTATAAGGCTTTAAATTATGATCTCCTCAGTCTGTTACATCATCAAGTCAACCTCCCTGCCTGAACAGGATTAGAAAGCCATCAGATGCTATGAGCTGTCATACACAACTGGCCTAAACTGGATTTGAGAACACCTCCTGTGGCTATTCCTGGTGAGCCGGCACCGAGCCGGCAGAGAGAGCTCTGCACCTGGAAAAAGGGCCCCTGCACCAGGAGAGTTTCCCAGTGGGACAGTAACCATAGGGCAACAATGAATAAGGCTCAGAGCCTGTTTGTGATCAGAGACACCATGCACACGAGACTGTTCTTGTGACCCAGAGGGGTAGTGAAATGTAAAAGAACCCTGACCTGTGAAGTATGGGGATGCTTTTGCTCCAAGACAGTGCTTTAGCAACTGGCCTGATGACATCAGTTCACAACTTAAAAGACAGCCACAAAGTGGATAATGACCATCACTTGTGATCAACCTGTGCCTGACCCAAACCAGTGATCTAGAGAGGAAAGGCTCCGCACCCATTCCTATTGCTCATCCCCTGAGCCATCTTATCTCTTTGCATTCTATATATATTGTAGAGCCAATAAAAATGTCACCAGGAAACACCTGCTTTCATACCCAACTGGACAAATCACCAGGTCTCATTAGGTAAGCAGTTGTGTGCCCAGTTTACCCCCCAAAATCCCAAACCAAATTCTGGTGCAGGCCAGCCAGCACAATGGACTCGTGGTAGTACAAGGGCTACACAAAATCACAGCTATTCTATAAGGCTTTAAATTATGATCTCCTCAGTCTGTTACATCATCAAGTCAACCTCCCTGCCTGAACAGGATTAGAAAGCCATCAGATGCTATGAGCTGTCATACACAACTGGCCTAAACTGGATTTGAGCCAGTAAACAAGAGATAGAAGCTCTGCTTCCCATTGCCAACCTCTGAGCCACATAGTCTACTTATGAGACCAAACAGGGGATCAAAGTTAAAAAGACTCCAGCTCAGACCTTCACAGTCTAGGGCAATCAAGGCTGCAAGCTCATGAGTCTGCATTCCAACACTGACAGGATGTTGCAACAGCAGTCTGCCCCAGTCCCGCAATCATCGGTTGCTGAACAATTAAAAGGGCCCCCAAGTTTACTACAGATTCTTTCATGCACCATCATGACACAATAATTCTGCACCTATTTGTAGCGAGGAGGCAGCATTATAGTGTTTAACCAGAATAATACTAATTTGTTGCACATCAAGCCGCATCCTGATTTGAAGACACAAACATTACAATACTGCTGCAGCATTACAGCTTGAGCATTTTGTACCTCAGAACAAAACACACAATGGCTACAGTCCAAGGTCAGTTTCTGGAAAGCACAAAGTGCCAGTGCTCTTTAGAATCTCTCTCTAGTGAGCTCAGCATTCTTAATGTGCTCTTGAAAGCAGCCACACCCATCCTAGTCAGGCATGTGAATGGCTAGATGTTAGTGGGACCTTTGTAGGTGGGACTAGTGAAAGGTAAATATTTAGGAAGAAGGAAGAGATGCTAAAAGAAAAGGAGTACTTGTGGCACCTTAGAGACTAACAAATTTATTAGAGCATAAGCTTTCGTGAGCTACAGCTCACTTCATCGGATGCATTTGGTGGAAAAAACAGAGGAGAGATTTATATACACACACACAGAGAACATGAAACAATGGGTTTATCATACACACTGTAAGGAGAGTGATCACTTAAGATAAGCCATCACCAGCAGCGGGGGGGGGGAAGAGATGCTGGGAGACTTAGGAGGATAACTACCTCCGCAGGTCTGAAAACAAGGAGGAGAGAAAGAATCAAGTATCGTGGTTAAAGCACAGAAATGGAGACACAAAATCTGGGCTCTACCAAGGGTTCTGACACAGGCTTGTGTGATTTCGACCAATCTCTTTTTCTTCTCTGTCCTCAAGTTTCCCCATCTGTAAAACAGGGATAACACCACCTTCCTCACATGGGTGTTGAGGATTCGTTGACTGAATGATTGAGATCCTCAGACGGAAAGTGCTGTACAACCAAAGTACTACTGTTGTTTACATACAAAGCCATTGTTAACAACATTGCATTGGATTACTGCTCTATAGATCAGAGCTATTCTATAAAGCTTTAAATTATGACCATTGATAAGGCTTTAGTCCTAATCAGGTTTTCAGAACCAACAAGCGAGAAGCCACTCAGTGTATGGAAATGGTTAGACCTCTTAAATGCATATCCTATGGGCATGTCTCTTAAATGCTTGTTGCATCACCAGATGTTTCCATTGATCAAACATTCCTTCCAGCAGAGGCTTTCCTGAATTTAGCCTTGTGATTAAACAGCACAGTTACTATCAAACTCAAGTAAAACCCAGCCTAATTTTTTGCCCATATACAATAGATTGGTTGGATTTGGGGCTGATGGAGGTTTATTAATATTTTAAAATATACTCTGAAGCACACTGGATCCCCATCTTGGCCAAGCAAGTCCATTTATTGAAAGCATATGCCACACATCAACACGGCAAATAGTTCAGTTCTTTGAAAGCAGTATGACCAAATCTGGATTGATTATGAAGTCACGGGTTGGCAGACTAGATTAAAACACCATGGGAACTTAATCTACCCTTTGGGGTAGGGAGGAGAAGAGAAGTGACTCTGACACCCCTTTTAAAAACTCCTTCTATTAATAAAAAGGATTTCCATTCACTGAACTGATTCCCTCCTAAACCAGGTTTTTAACAAGGTATTATTCAAAAATGTCATGGGCACAGATGTCTAGCTTCCATGTTTATTCTTTTAGTAGGAATATGTTTAAGTGAGCACCTCTATCATAACATAGCTTGATTTACGCATACCTTTCCCCAGTGAGGAAAAGCATGCGTGATCTTTCCAGAGAATAGGATGAGTTCATGTTTAAAACACAACATTTTCAGTCTTGCCAGACAATGCACAAGGAACCACATTTTGAACGCAGTCATGGGCTGCACCCAGAATTTCTTTCACTCTGTTTACGTGACTCAGTGCACTAGAATCCTGTTACAAATTCTCATTCCATGTCCCCTGAATTCAAAAACTATCACCATGATCAACATAAAATTTCTTGGGGCCAATCTCAAACACCCCCCACCTCCCACTTGTGGGGCACAGAAGGCCCTGACTACAGCAGAATCAATGGGATGACTCCATTGCAGTGAGAATGGGAAGAAAGAGGAGGCAGAGATCCTGTGTTTACTCCTGTGAGAGCGGTAAGCACAGCTTCATGGGCACTCCCTGTGCCCCTTTGCAGAGGATGAGTTTGGGGGCAGGGGTAGAAAAGGGGGATGAGGAGGAGCAGGGCTAGTAGATATCACTTTGTGAAGGGCATCCAAAACTATTTTGGAGAGGGGATAACATGACCCTTCAAAGATACAGGTATTTGCAGTCCTTAGTAGAGCAGAAGTGTGTGGCTGCAGTGGTAATTTTAGAACAGCCTCACACACTGGGAGAGTGAATTTTTCCCATCTCTCTCAGCATACAACACAGTTAGGGCTACGTGCCAAGATAAGGGTTTGCCCCTTGATGCTTAGCAGCAGTCAGAGTTTCTCAAGTCGAAACTGCAGTGTGTCATCTGTCTGTCTGGGCTACAATGTACAGCGTGGCGTCTGCTTGATCCTTCTCAGACTGAAGAAACACTAGAGATAAAAGTATGTGCAAATAAAAATAGTAGTTTGAAAAAGAATGCTGGAGATAATGCTTGGGTAATACCTTGTTGGTTCATGCTTCCAAACATTCTTAAAGAGCAGCTAATGCCTTGCAGAGAAGTTGGGAAAACATTCCATTTAGAAAAACAACAAACCCTCCACTGTTCTCTTCCCAAACTCTGTATTACAGAAGAGATATTGGCATGTAAACAGGACGGTACTTTTAAAGGGCTCTTCAGTTCTTGCCAGATCCTGATCCCAAGGACTTCAGTATCCCTTAACTCTCTATTGACAAACAGATCTTGGGTGTGGGGGAGAAAGGGTAAACGGAGAAAGAGGCTATCGCAATTGGCTGTTGTCAAGATGATTGTAAGGTCACAGAGGGTTCTGAATTCAGGTAGGGCAAATGAACAGGGTGTGATTGACAAAAACCAATATGTCTTATATCAGTACAAAATAAAGAGCATAAAACTAAAGGTGCAGTCAGATCCAAACTGCAGGAACAGGCAAAGATCGCACTGCATCAGATGCAACACACGTCTTTTCTGTGCATCCACCGCTGGCAGAAGGAGGGGGGGGGAGGAACAGGTGAAAAATCATCCTACTGATATGCCTAAGTAGAATCTTAATTTTTTTTTAAAAGCCGCCCCCCTCCAAAAAAGAGCAACCCAGGCTGCTCAAAAGCAATAAAAAAAAATGTATATAAAGAAAGTGTGTCATGCAGCACTCTGAGATCTTGTGCTTTTCTAAAGATAATCCTAGACACTTATTCTGCCACCTGGCTCAGCAAGCAGAATCAGATTGCATTACAGCGGTATAGTCACGTTACAGGATAATAAGGATCACAAACCAGAGTTTCAACTGGCATAAGTCAGCACAGCCCCCTGAAGTCAAAGCAGCTACACCAAATGACAGTAGGTGAGGATTGGGCCCCACAGTTCTGTGACATACGCTGCTCAGGAACAAGGCAACAAATATAGTTAAGGTTGAAATGGCAACATTCATTATCATTATAACCCCTATTTATCCAGCTGCTCACAATTTTTTATAGCCCATTTGGGCTGGAATTTTCTATGTTTGTTGTCAGGGGAGTGGTTAATTTATTTTGAAAAGTTTCAGCAAAATCTGTTCACATGGTGTTGAGCTCTACAAATGTAAACAAAAAAAATCCAGTATCAGGAGCCACTGAGGCAACTGGAGGAAAGAAGAGAGCCCCAACCAGCCCAGGGAGAACACAAAGCACAGGACAGGAAAGGGGGCAAGGGAAAGCTGCATGAGATTTTATATAAGCCACTCTCTCGCATATACCTTTAAATGAGCTCCATTGAGAGGGGCATAGGGGCAGACATGTCATTGAAAGCCATTGCTTTGTTACCTCAAAAAGAAAAGGAGTCCTTGTGGCACCTTAGAGACTAACAAATTTATTAGAGCATAAGCTTTCGTGAGCTACAGCTCACTTCATCGGATGCATTTGGTGGAAAAAAAAATTTGTTACCTCAGTGGCCCCTAACGTGGCTGGCTGTGGGAGCAGCTCAGGAAGAAGCCCTCTAGCTGAAGTTTTCTTTCTCTATTACTGCGGCACTCAGCCCAGCCACAAAAAGCATAAGAGACCTGTTCCTGCTGGGCTGTGGACTGATGAGTCTGTCCCGCTCCAGGCAGCACATAGCCCTCTTTTGAGAAGGCAAGGGATAGGGCAAAATAAACAAATAAATAAGAGGAAAACTCAGAAATTCACTGTAAAAGAACACACACACACACACACACACACACACGAGAGCAAAGGAGAGAGTGATGAATGGAAGGAATCAAAAAAAGAGTGTGGCAATTGTGCTAGGCCATAATTGTGAGGGAATGTGGGGTGACACTCATCTGTCAGCCCACCAAAAGGAGTGCTCCAATAAGGAGTGGTTGGGAACTGCTCTACCAAGACATTATGGAGAGCAGGTGTAACCCACACACCTCCTGGGTGTGGTGTTCTGTCCCATCCAGCGGCACCGAGAGCACTTAGAGAGAGAGAGAAAATGAGTCTGCTCTACAGCCTCACCTAACAAGCATGTGGCTTTTAGCTCACGCAGTAGAGGCTCATGCACTAAGCTCCAGAGGTCCCAGGTTTGATCCTGCCCACTGATAACTGGAGTCTGTTGGCGTTACACAGGCTTCATAAATGGGTGAACTAGAACAGCATTATCTGTCTCCTGTCTGCCCCTCCATACAAAGGGTTGAAGCCCTGTCCCTTCAGCAGTGGACAAAATACCTAAAGGGGGGGGGGGGGGAGGGCAGGATCTCAGTCTGATTTAAAGTTAGTGGGGAAAAAGCCCATTGATTTAAGTGAGTGCAGGAATGAGTTCAAAACAGTCAAGTCCTTAATAACAAAGCATCTAGAATTGCTGGTGCACAGGCTGTCCCCTGAACTATCATCTGAGAAAATTAGGGTTCGTTCAGTCTGTGGCCACTGGGGAGGGAACAATGTTGGAATCAATGACTGAAGAAGTTCTGGCCAAGGCTCTGGTACCAAGTCAAATGGAATTGGTCCAACATTTCATCAAATACATTGGAAGATGCATTATTCATGGGAACAGAGGGGAGAGGAGAAGCCTGCAGTTAGGGCTCAAGATGGCTGAACAACAGACTTTTCTTATTGCTTTACTTGGTTTTTATTTTAGCTAGAAGGGGTATCTTGATAGATTCTGGAGGGGCTTGTACCTCAATCAATGGCTTGACAATGCAGAGGAAAAGCAGAGGCAGAGGCAGTGCCTAAAATGGTAAAAATAATTCTAAATTTATTGTGACTCTTGTCTGTTTACCGTGTGGTGCAAAGCAATCATGACTGTGTGTGGACTGGCCTGAAGCAGAGAATGCTGATGACTTTGCTATTTTGCTGTGCAATCCTATCAGTCCTGCCCCAAGCATGAGTGACAACGTCATGGTACCCAGTATCATTGTAAAACTCACACACATGACCAGCATTGAAATTATGCCCTGCCTAAGCCCTGGTCATTCAGAAAGATAGCCAGTATCCAAAGACTTGTCTATAGCACTTTTACGCAGCCGTGCAAATGGCTGCAGAATTATTCAGCCTCTCTTCCCAGATGCTGCATAGTCTTTTAAATTGTGTCAGAGTGGAGCTCTGCTCTGGCACAATTCAGCAACTCCACACATCAGCCTAAGCTGATAAAGAGCAGAGCTCTCACCCCACACAGCTATGAGTCTCACACGACGGTGCCCTTCCCCTCCTGCTCAGCTCCTCAACTTCACGGTTGTGTATTGTGCACTTTGCCTGGAAAGCAGCGATGAAGACAGAGCCCTGTCTCCGGCTCTCATAAGTTTCACCCTTCCAGTTGACAGCATCATTGTTCCCCAGAAACCCAGCTGTCATGGGAAAGGATCAGCATGTCGAAAGAGGTGGTCTTTGCGGTATCTTGGGCCAATTCCATAGGCATCACTGAACATTAGAACTGAGAAATTGGATTTAACCTGGTGTTCCATGGGAAGACAATGTACTACACAGCACGCTGCGGGGGGGGGTGGGGGAATGTACTCTCAGAGGCTGGCACTGCTAAGGGGGCGGACTGCACCATTCTGTCTACAAAGTTTCATTTAGTTCAGAGTGCTCACACCTACATATGGGGCAATGAAGCAATCCAACCTAGAGGTCACAAAGATAGGGATCACTGTGTAAGTGGATTCTAAGCCCAGTTCTCCATGGCCTTGAGCAAGTCACCACCTCTCTGCTTCAATTTCCCCAGCTACATAATGAGATAATAAGACTCACCTACCTCACAGTGAAGTTGTAGTAATTAGTTAACTATTTTTAAAGCACTTTGAATTTAAAAACAGTATCTGCTACTATTTTTAGTAACGCACTGTGTTTAGTAAAGGTATTACTATTGTTCTCCACAGTTATTCATCGCCCAATGCCGCAGCAGACATTGCCATCTCTACATGTGCCCCCGTACGAATGTAGTGCATGCATGCAGTCTTTAGACCCATCACAAGATCCAAATAGAGTTAAAAAAAATCTCAAGGTAATAGTTAATGCCAGAAAGTTAACTGGCATCCTAAGTAAAAGTTATACAATGTTACAGGAAAGAGAAAAGCTAGCTATTTAAGGGCTTTTACATAATACTTTTTATCTAGAACAGAGGCCACGTGCACTCCCTTAAAGACACTATCCTTTGTCTTTATTTAGATAGTTTGAAATGTTTATTCTCTGTCCTAGATGATTTTGCATTGGGGGTGCAACCCAGCAGAAAGCAATGCAAAACTAACAAGAACCTTCTCCCCTTCCTGCCCAAAAAAACAAAGCCATGCACATTCATTACATAAACTCTGACAAAGTCACATTCCACATTAGGAATCATGCAATCTGAATAAAAGCTGTACAACTACTTTGCTAATGCTCAGCTGATTCCTTACAGATATCAGCAGTACAACAGCTAGTTTGCAATTGTCGCCTCAAGACAAATTTTTATAGTGTTTGGCAATCTTGCTTCGGTATGTGTTGGGAAGCCACTGCAAAACACAAATGAAAAAAAAGCAAAGAAGAAAAAAATCCTAAGTATTTCAATGAGTTAATTCCGTTGCAAAATATTTAAGCTGAAAAATGCATATACTAAAAACCCCAGTTTGTGAGCAGAGGCAAGATGCCCTTGCAAGGGGCAATTTATTTTTCTGCAGTTAGGGAACATGTGCTGATAGTGGGAAGGAATTCCTACCATCTACCCACTTCTCTTTCAGGACCTTAGATGCACTCTCTAAAAAGTCAACAGTACTCAAAGTGATGGTGCTTATTCCTTACTTTGATCCATGCATAACGCAAAATACTACACACAGAAACTGTAGGACAACATTTCATTAAACACAAGATGACATAAAAAAAGGCTATTTGGAAAGCTTTTTTTTAATTTTACAAGGAGGTGGTAGTTTTTAAAATAGTCAGGACTGGTACTTTATCACTATGTTGCAGTCATGAACAAGAAAAAACAACAATCGACCAAATTAATCTCTGGTATATTGTATCAGACTGAGTCCTTCAAGGCATTCTGTGTTTTATAGCACCAAGCATGAGGGGTCCTGATATATGACTGAGGCTCCTAGATGAAATCACACTACAAATCTCCACGGAAGCTATGGACAGTCAACCAAGGATGAATTTGGCCCATTATCAGCTTGTAAGGTGCTGAGCAACCCCTGAGGGTTGGCATTCCAGGTTTCTTAGAGTCTCTCTCTCTATCTCTGGAGACACTTATAACTCTGTTACAGATCCAATGCCAGAATGTGTCTGATGAATTATATTTTATATTCTGTGCATTAGAACAGCTCTGTTTGCAAAGGACAGAGGGATCCTCAAATGAAAGGCCAAGTGCTGTTGTACTGCTAGGCAAACACATTGTGTTGTACCTTCAAAAACATTTTGATGAGTCGGAGTATAAGTGGAAAACCAAGAAGATACAATAACTAACACCCCACGTACTCTGCGTCAAGCTGGACCTAAACTCTGTGACCAAGCCCTTAGATTCTGCAATGTAACTCTGATAGCTCACTATTACCCACCCCACTTATTTCAGGTCATATCCTTACAACAATTGTGCTTACTTGGTTAAAACTAGCAGCACGAAGCAGCTGCTCTCTGCTGCATGATCCCATGGGGGTCTGCATCTCGGTATCCATGCAGGAGTTCATACTGCTCTGAGCAGTCTGCTCCATGCCTGTGTCTGCCTGTCGGCCCAGGGAAATATTGTAGAAGCTAAGGCAGAAGAAAGCTGATGATAGCATAGCTCTGGAGGGAACTGTGATGTTATAGGGATGTAGAGACTGGATAGCCCTTTACTGTGGTTAGGGCTATTTTGAGGGTAAGATCAGCAGGGCAGGGACTGTCTATTAATCTGTGGGTATGTCTATGTTTCAAACTTCTGCTGACGCAAGTTATGTTGACATAAAGCCGCAGCAGTTAGTGTATTGCTGAGCATGTGCATAGTTTGCTTTTGTCGGCTCTGTACGTACTCACCAGGACTGCTTGCTTTGATGCACAGTGCAGTGCACCTTGGGTAGGTATCCCAGTGTGCAACTTGCCACCGTTCAGCCTATTGTCTTTTGGGAAGTTTTGGCAGTGCGTGGTGGGGCAGAACCGAGTTGTGTAGGGATGACTGGGACAGTGGGGTCAAGTCCCTATCATGCAATTTTTGCCACCCCATAATGCCATCTCTATGCCATAATTTTCATGCCTATTTTGAAAATCCCATGAACCTGCATGGGATTCACCACAGTCTGCCATCTCTGACAGAAGCATGGAGCCTGCACAGCTCTGTACTAGTATTATGAACATTGCACGCATAGGATGCACGATCCTCTGGTATCTACAGAGCCACAGGAAATATGATTTCCTGGAGGGCAGACTGCTATGGGACATAGCAAAAATCAGTTCAAGGATCTTGGTGACATTTGTGGAGCAGCTGCAAAATGGTGGAATGCTGCTTCTGGGCCTGAGAAACAAGCACTGACTGGTGGGATCTCATTGTAATCCAGATTTGGGATGATGAACAGTGGCACAAGGCCACATTCTGGGATCTATCTGCTGAGCTTACCCCAGCCCTCCAGCACAAGGACATCAAAATGAGAACTGCACTGACAGTGCAGAAGTGAGTGGCAATTTCACTATGAGAACTTGTGATGCTGGGGATTGCTACTGGTCAGTGGGTAATCATTTTTTGAAGGTGGAAAAGCCACCGTGAGGGCTATTGTCATGCAAGTGTGCAGGGCCATTAATCGTCTCCTGCTATGCAGAACTGTGACTCTCAGCAATGTGCAGGACATAATGGATGGATTTGCAGCCATGGGGCTCCTGAACTGCGGTGGAGCGATAGACTGCACGCATAGCCCTATTTGTCACCAGATCACCTTGCCACAAACTACATCAACAGAAAAGGCTATTTTTCTATGGTTATGGAAACACTGGTGGATCACTAGGGATGCTTCACCAACATCAGCGACGGCTGGTCAGGGAAGGTGCATGACATTCACATCTTTAAGAATACAGGACTGTTCAGAAAGCCACAAGCAGGGACTTCCTTTCTCGACCAGATGATTACCATTGGCAATGTTGAAATGTCAATAGTGATCGTGGACAATCCAGCCTACCTCTCACTCCCCTGGCTCATGAAGCTGTACACTGGCCATCCCGACAGCACTAAGGAAAGGTTTAACTACTGTCTCAGCATGTGCAGAATGACAGTCAAATGTGCTTTTGCCAGATTGAAGGTGTGCTGGCTTTGTTACTCACAACATTTTATCTCAGTGAGAAAAACATCCCAATGGTTAGAGCTGCCTGCTGTGTCCTGCAGAATATCTGTGAAGCAAAGGAAGAAAAGCTGCAGCCACGGGGAAGGTGGAGCAGCTTGCTGCTGAGTTTGGGCAGACAGACACAAGGATCATCAGAAGAACTCAAAGCAGAGCTATGCAGCTCAGTGAGGCTTTTAAAGAGCACTTACACAGCAAGCCACAGTAATGTCTTATGGTATCCTGTACTCTACCCAGCCCTGCAGTTTGGGGCACCTGTTAGGAATTGTGCCGTGCTTGGTGCACATCTAGGAATGTAACAGTGGCAATACATCTGTTAATTTTGTGGTGGTTGGTGTACATTTCTGATTATTACACTGTGTTTATCACTGATCCTACGAGTTGTGTCACAGTGTCCAACAAGTAAGTGGGAGCTGTCATTACCGCCTGCCATTCTGCAGCATTTGTTGGACACTAATAAAAACAAAATTATTTTCCAAACAAAAGAGTTTTATTGAGTAACAAAAACACTTCAAAACAAATTCTGTGCAAGTTAAAAGCAAATATATTAAGACCTTAATAAATCTATGGAACAGCGCTTAAAGAAGAGGAAGTAACATTCATATCCATTTAAGCTACATGTACATTAGTCATGGCTCTCCCAGGCCAGTGTATATGAAGCTGTGGTTGTCTTTAACAGTAGGAGGGATGCAGTCCCTGATGCCACATGGAACATTGAAGGTGTGGAAATGCACTTCTCCATGGACTGAAAAGGGAAGCGAGCTCATGATTGTTGAACCTCAAGCCCCATTATGTCCTGGTGCATCTGCCTCTCCTTTTGGGACTCCTGGGCCTCTCTCCTGTCCACTCCTTCCTTCTCCAGGCTGTCTGCAATATTCATCCTCCAGGCCCTCTGCTCCCAGTGTGATGCAGCCCTGGCTTTCAGGATCTCGTTAAACATGGCATCTCGAGTCCTCTTCTTTCACCTTATCTGGCTCAGGCATTCCATAGGTATGGAGGGGGAACCCCCTCAACATTGCAATGGCAGCAGCTGCCTATTAAACGCAGAGGTAGAATTATCAGGATAGTCACAATGGAAAGCGAAACTTAAGATTCAGAACTCTCTTCCTTTGCTCCCTTAAAGTTTTAAACAAGACACGCTTATTGACACTTCTGCTTTGGAGTGCTTGTGCATGGCGCCACTCACAGCACCAGCCATGGTGAGCATGGCCTGCCAGGGGTGAGGAAAATTAGGAGGGAATTGCATGTGTGCATGAAACTATGAGAATAGGGCACTGACACTGAATACTGGCACCATTTTCCCCAGGCTATGGGGAATTTAGCAGGTATCTCACTCCTGAGGGTAACAAAGGCAAAGACAGCACAGCTGCTGCTGGTGTCCCAAAGCTGCCCAGGCCAGTATGTCGCTAGCCTGTTTACTACAATGGTGCCTGCTGAAGTTATCATTGACTGGTGTGGGAAAGTGTCCTACTGCAGAAGAAGAAATAAGGCTGCCATCCCTAGAAACTTTCTGGAGAGGATTGCAGAGTACCCCCATGAAAGCTCCACCAAGATCTCGAAGGAGGATTCACTGGACATCTCTGTGTACACAAACAAACTATGCTACAACCCCACACACACACCTCTACAGGGAAATGAAAAGCAGATAATTCTAGCTCTCATTGTTGTACCGCTGCATCCTGTTAAGTTGGTGGGCACCATCACTGTAATGGGAATTACATTTACACACTTACCCAACATTCCTTCCCTTGCATCGGACTTTTCCGTGCTTGATTGCCAGGACTGCAGTGGAGTCTCAAACAGGTCCTGGCTCGTGGCACAGCTGAACCTCCCAGTCGCACGTCCCCCACCCTCCTCCTCCTCCTCTTTGTTCGCGTCCGAGTCCTCGGAGATATCCACAGTGGCGTCCAGGTTGGTGGTGGTGGGGTCTCTGCCAAACATGGTGGGCAGCTCTTTGAGTCTGGAGTGCGTAGCTGGCATGGTCAGCTGGGCTTTAAAAGGCAGAGGAAGTGCTTCTAGTTTTCATGACCTCCAGCCAATGGAGTTCACAATTGTGACCAGAGAGGTCAGTGCCAGGCATTGTGGGACAGCTGGAGGACTGTTAGGATTGACATAGGTAATGCAGAGTCTACATTTGCGCTGCGTTGACCTCAGTACATTGACCACGGCTCAACGCCGCTCAGGGACATGGCATTACTATCTCACCGTAATGGAGAGCTTACATTGGTGGGAGACAAATTTTAAGTGTAGACACATGCACAACTAGGTCAACTCAAGGTGGTTTACATCGACCTAACCTTGTAGTGTAGCCTGCATTTGTACAGTGCCTAGTGCATTGGGGTTGGCCTGTAGATACTCCCATAAAACATGAACAGACAACAACAGGGCTTTCTTTCCCCACTACGTCCCAAGCAGTTTGTGAGGATTGCAGACCATGCTCGCAGCCACCTTTGCTGCATCCCCTGTCCAAACCTCCTGCTCTGAGGCAGTGAGTCAGCAACTCTGTAATGGACCTCTTGCAGAGCCTATGTGGTCCTCTTCTCCTCTCTCAGGTTATAAGTCAGGAGAGTACAACAAGGCCGCAAATAACGTAGAAGATCGGTCAGGTGGGTGAGTGCCTATTTTTATATTTATTACTCTGGTGTTCAAATACATTTAAATGCCACAAAAGTCAACCTAATGATTCAAGTTGGATACTCATGTACCATCAAGTAAGTAGCAGTGTGGTCAAATGTTTAGAGCAGAGCTCTGAACCAGGAAGAGCATGGTTTTCAAAGTTTCTGAATCACTGAGTCAATGTGTGGCACTGGGCCAATCACGAGACCTCCTTAGTAAGTTCAGGCTAACACTAAAATCCAGATGCTGCTTTGCAGCCAGACTTTCCCAAGTTAATATTTTAGAAGTGATCTGAGTCCTAGAGTACAATGGGAACTTGCCAGAATTGTTTAGGTAATGACAGCAAGACTTCAGAAGAAAGGAAAAGGCAAGTGACCTTTATACCAGCAGCACTTCTCAACAGCCCTAAAAAGGTTACTGTAAGCCCACAAGAGAGGCAGGAACAAGTTTAATGTTCAATTGCATGGGAGTCTTTTTCTCAAAACATTTTGGAGACTCCAAATATACAGGGGCTTATTTTTAGAGTTACAGAAATCTGATTAATGCAGCCTTTATTACATTTCTCCAGCCAGTTTGCTGAGAGAACTTACAGGTTCTCTTTCACAATCCTTCGAGAGATGGGTGGGAGTAAATTCTGATCCCAAAAGTTTCTTTTAACTTTCCCCTCTGTGAATGGGTGTGTGATGGTACTGTAATGCAAATCACAGCTGACTGACAGCTACACTTTGTTTACAGAAAGTGACAGCATTACTTGGTAGTTATCACCACATCATCTTTACACATAAATGCAGGTCCATAAATTAGAGCTCTCTGCAAGCAGTATCAGCCCACAGAGCACTTCTTCCCATTTTGGCACTGTGGCTTGTGGGAAGGGAGTGGGGAAAGGGTGCGCATGGCATCCTGGGTCCTGTCCCAATGCCCCGTGATGCATCGCTTTGCATCCCAGCAATTCCTGTGCTTCCATCCACATTTGGCACCATCTTTCAAAGGTTTTTATACTGAGCGCTCTGTCTTCCCTTTCAGTCTGCGTGAATGGATCCCAAACTTGTGGGGAATATGCTGATGGGTCTCACCAGCATATCACAAATTGCAGTCACGTTACTCCTTAAGCTACAAAGTGACAGTGAGGAGTCCAACAATGATGTCAACTCACATAATGCATATGACACGAGATTGCTTGTGGCATTCATGGACACGCTCACCACAGTGGAACACTGCTTTTGGGCTCAGGAAACAAGCACTGAGTGGTGGGATCACATCGTCATGCAAGTCTAGGATGACGAGCAGTGGCTGCAGAACTTTCGGATGAGGAAAGCCACTTTCATGGGACTGTGTGCTGAGCTTGCCCCCACCCTGTGAAGCAAAGACACGAGATTGAGAGCTGCCCTGCCAGTGGAGAAGTGTGTCTATTGCAATCGAGAAGCTGGAAACTCCAGACAGCTACCAATCGGTTGCTAACCAGTTCAGAGTGGGAAAGTCAAGCGTTGGAATCGTGTTGATGCAAGTTTGCAGGGCCATTAATCGCATCCTGCTCAGAAGAACCATGACTCTGGGCAACGTGCGTAACATTGTGGCTGGCTTTGCACAAGTGGAATTCCCTAACTGCGGTGGGGCGATAGATGGGACGCATATTCCAATTCTGGCACCAAACCACCTAGCCTCCAAGTACATAAATCGGAAGGAGTATTTATCAATGGTTCTCCGGGCACTCGTGGATCACCATGGGCGTTTCATGGACATTAACGCAGGCTGGTTCGGAAAGGTGCTTGACGCATGCATCTTTTGAAACACAGGCCTGTTCAGGAAGCTGGGACTTTCTTCTCAGACCAGAAGATCACTGTAGGGGAGGTTGAAATGCCAATTGTGATCCTTGGAGACCCCGCTTACCCATTAATGCCATGGTTCATGAAACCATACACAGGGAGCCTTGACAGCACCAAGGAGCAGTTCAACAACAGGCTGAGTTGGTGCAGAATGACTGTTGAGTGTGCTTTTGGCTGTTTAAAGGACCGCTGGCGCTGTCTGTATGGGAAGCTGGACCTGGCTGATGACAACATCCCTACAGTTATAGCCGCGTGCTGTACCCTCCATAACATTTGTGAAGGGAAGGGTGAAAGCTTCACTCAGGCATGAACTATGGAGGTTCAACACCAGGAGGCTGAATTTGAACAGCCAGAGAGCAGGGCTATTAGAGGAGCTCAGGGTGGAGCTGTAAGGATTAGGGATGCCTTGAGGGAGCAATTCGATGCTGAAAGCCCAATAATGTTTGGTGCCCTCCCTGGGAGTGAAGTGCAGTGGTTCCAGTGCTAGTAGGCATCTGTGTTTGCTACACATGATGCACTGACTTGCAGTGCCTGTTGCTTTCCTGGGCTAAGCTATCTTTTACTTAATGAAATAAAGAATGTTTGCAAAGCCAAAAAATTAATGTATTGAAAAGAAACACAACTGCTGGGAAAACACACATGGCATGACACAGCTGTGCCCTGTGAGGAGGGAAGGGGGTGGGATGGGGAACGGGACAATCACAGATTTGTATACGTCCTGTTATCATATTCAGCCTTCATGTCTGGAGTGCTGTGCAACGAGCACTGCACTTCAGGTTGGCTAAAATGCATGGTGATGGAGGTTGAGTGCAGTGGGTAAGGGTCATAGTATGCAGTGCTGGGTGGTGAAGCTACAGGTGTTGGAGGCAGCTGGTGGCAATAAGAAACCAGATGTTGGGGAAAGTGGGTTGGCGGTGGCATGGGAGCACAAGGGAAAGAGTTTTGGGACAAGGGCTGCAGGGGAAGGGACGAGCGTGGCTCTGCTCTGTCTGGAGTGCTATAAGTGCCTGCATCAAGTCCGCTTGGCGCTCCATAATGCTTAGAAGCCACTCCGTGCTTTGATGCTGGCAATCCGTATTCTGCTGGCAGAGCCTCCTTTCTGTCTCCCGCCATTCCTGTACTTTTTGATTTTCAGTAAGGGACTGCTGCATGACTTCATGCAGAAGGTCCTCCTTGCTTCTTCATGGACACTTCCTGATTCTTTGCAGCCTTTTGGCTGTTGATAACAAGGATGGTGGGATCTCAAGGTTGCATCTGTAAAGCCAAAATGCAACACCTAACAGAGGCAGCATTGTTCACACTAGACAGAGCAATGATTTGGCCGAACTTGAAGCAAGCACAGTGCACACAATAGTGGAAAGTGCCCTTCCCAAAGCGAGTGCACATAACTCACAAGAGCCCTGAAATGGTGAGTAAGCACAGGGGCAAGTGGGACTGATTGTTTCATGGCCGTACTATCCTCTGGGGTTCTGTGCCTTGGGGAGAGCCAACAGCTGCATGGGGCCCCCTATATTGAACACTGTCCCCACATTTTCCACAGGATGAGTTTGTCCTGGAAGATATCTCGCTGCTGAGGGTGACCTGGGAAGCAAAAAGAGGGTCTTCTACTATAATGGGGCTTCTGCTGTGGCCCTTATGCTGCTTGCCAGTGTGCAGCAATGGTCCCAGCACCCCTCACGGCATGGACATGTTAGCCTGACTGGGACAATGAGCACAGTAGCTCTGCCAAGGAACCTGTGCAAGTGGATTGCCCAGCTTCTGCATAAGACCTTCAATGAGATCACTGAGGCGATTATCACGATGTGAGAGAGCTCATCAATGCCCTATTCTGCATCTAGGCATGCAGGCAGCCCTAACCCTTCTTTCTGCAACCCTTCTTGCCCCAAGAACCCACACCAAAGAACTCCCTTCCCAAAATAGGTGCTTACCGGGCACTTCCACTGCTGTTTGTTCTTCCACACGCACCATCCGCTGTGACTGGGTACCTTCCTCCTGGTTTGAAAACAGCTCCTGGCTGCATGCATCTAGGGATGCTGGGCCATCCCTCTGGCTCTGGGCCCCCCTCCTCCTTAGCACCTTCGCTCCCACTTTCCTCCTCCTGCCTTGTTGAACTCTGGGCTGCTACGGCCTTTGAAGTGTCCATGGTGCTCTTCGGAGTGGAGGTGGGGTCACCCCCAAGTATCTTGTCCAGCTCTTTGTAGAAATGGCAGGTTGTGGGCACAGCATCGGAGCGACAGTTTGCCTCTCACGCTTTGTGGTAGGCATTCTGTAGCTCCTTTACTTTAACCCTGCACTGCACTGCATCCTGGTCATGGCCCCTTTCTATCATGGCCCTTGATATCTGCCCATAGGTACCGTAATTCCTATGGCTGGAGCACAGCTGGGACTGGACAGCTTCCTCCGCCAAACACTGATGAGGTCCAGCAGCTCGTCATTGCTCCATACTGAGATCGCCTGGCACTTAAAGGCATGGTCACCTGGAAAGATGCACTGAGAGCACTACATGCTTTGCTGAGCAAACAGGAAGGGGGATTTCAAAATTCCCAGAGAATTTAAAGGGCGAGTCTGATGGTTGGTCACCTGAGGGCAGGGCAGTAGAGTTCAAAGTGATGACCAGAGTGGCTAGAACAGGCATTGTGGGACACTTCTGGAGGCCGATCAGAGCGAATTAACAGATCAGGGAGTCCACACTGGCCCCGCGGCACTCCAGCTTTATGCTTCTCATGGAAGTGGATTACCAGGGGCGCTCCAGCTTCGGAGTCTGGGCACTCTATGTGCCTTGCCAGTGTGGACACCTCAGGAGATAGGGTGCCTGGGGCTGATTTAATGCACTCCAACTCGCAAGTGTAGCCAAGGCCTTAGTTATCACATGTACAGGGTTTCACAGAAGCCACACCACTGACACAATGCTTGGGTACTAAATGGAAGGATTATTAAATAAAAAGGAGGACATTAATTAAACTATACACATCAAGTATAGTTTCACTAGGAGGGTGGTGAAACACTGGAATGCGTTACCTAGGGAGGTGATGGAATCTCCTTCCTTAGAAGTCTTTAAGTCAGGCTTGACAAAGCTCTGGCTGAGATGATTTAGTTGGGGATTGGTCCTGCTTTGAGCAGGGGGTTGGACTAGATGGCCTCCTGAGGTCCCTTCCAACCCTGATATTCTATGATGTAGCAGCAACCTAATCACAACCTCTTCCTTACATGTACAGACCGAGTGGTGGGTCACACAGGCAGTATCTCAAACATATCGTACTAGTGCTGTAGAATATTCTTGTGGTTAATGCAATGGATTGGGGCTTTGGAGATAATAGTTCTGTTTCTAGCTCTGCTGCTGATTTCATATGTGACTTTGGGTAAGTCACTTAATCTCTCAGCCTGATCCAAAGTCTATTGAAGTCAACGGGAATGAGTTTTGGATCAGGCACCGAAAGAGAAGAGGTAGACTTTCTAGAAGTCCTAACATTTCCAGGCCTGCTCATCTCCTGCTCAATCCCCACCACCTCAAGGTGTTCCTCTTTCTTAAAAACCCACCAATGGTCCAATGATTTCTTCAGATACCCCTACTGTCTATAATGGTTAGGTCATACGATCAGAGAACACAAACAATACCATGTAATTTAGGTTACTCATCCCTGCATTCTAACAACAAGTTCTGAATAGTGGATACTAAAAAGGAGAATTTTCTTCAGACAATTCACGAACAAGTCCTGGGCCCAAATCTGTTGACAAAAGCTTTTCCTTCAATAAGGAATATATTTATAAAGATCTTGATTTGTTTTTGGAGAACAGAGGCAAGGGACGTAAGCAATGAACATAATTGTTATGCACAACTAATTCAACCAGTTCTACTCAGGAGATGTTCTTTGACCTGGTTTGTCTCAGAGGTTGCGTGTGAGTTGCTGAAACGGAGCACGCCCTGCATTAACAAAGGGTTATTTAGAAGCTGACAACCTTAACGAAATTTAGACATGCTCTCTTCAAACAAGTGAAGAGATGTAATCTTCTTTCCTCTCAACATGAATCTTACAGTTCTGTTTGCAGGAAGGTATGGGTGCAGAGGAAGCTGGGCTCTTTTGTAGCCTGTACACTGACACTGAGATGTTTTGTTTTCCACGCACCTGACATCTGTTCATCAGCTTTCAGGTCACTGACAATATAGCTGCAAACCCCACATTGGCCTAAAACAAAATGCAACTGATTTGCATCTCTATGCTTATATTATTTCTGTTATTAATTAAAAGCAAACCTTTCATGTTTCATTGCAAAAAGTGTCCCTTTCTTTAAAATGTAATCAAGCTCCTTAAAGTTTTATTATTCTACATCACAAGAGTATATGAGGAGTGTGTACTCTCAGCATTGCCAAGTCTCACAATATTATCACAAGTATCGTAATATTTGGTATTTTCTTAAAGCGCCAGCTCCTGGAGTCAGGTGATCACATGAGAATCTCAGGGGTTTTTTTTTGTTCTTCCCCATTTAAAAAAAATGCATCTAGCAGTCAGTGCTAAACAGTACAGAGGGCAAAAGACTCTGAAATTAGACTGTTCTGGTGCTTTGGCTGTTGTAGTAGTATTCCCTGGAAGAGCAGGGACATTTTGCAGTAAGATATTCCTTCGAGGGAGTTGAAATAAAACTAAGACCTGAAATGGTGGTGTGTCTTGGTATGTGCACTGCAAAGTTGGCTTGATACTATTTACCCCATTGGAGCTGCCACAAAGATCTTCTCTCTCTAGAATATGCAAAGCAAATGTGCCTTGGTATATATAGCGGCTGATGTTGAAATTCAGACCTACCCCATGGACCTCAGTGGAGTTGCTCTGGATTTATAGCAGCGTAAAAGAGATAATAATCTCACTTTTAATGTACCTGGATAGTTTTCAGCAAAGCCAATTTTAAAAAGGCAAATTCTTCCCCTCATCTCAAGGCAGTGTATATATAATTTAATAATTAAACATGGTAGGGGACCATTCTTCCTGATGTGGTTGTACAGTTCCTGGCAGAATAGGCCCCACCTCTGACTGAAGCCTTCGGGTGCTGCCAGAGAATAGCCTCCATCTAGTGGCCTGGCAAGTTAACTTTAAAGCTTCTATTTCTTCTTCACAGAGCAGCTGGCAAAGAGTTAAAGGTATTTTTAAGAAATTGATGATGCCTCACAGAAGATTCTGGAATGTTCTGTTTAGAAACAATTCTGCTGACATAGCATAAATGATATGGGTTTATTTTTTAATTCCTTTGTTATTATCCTCACTAAGGGCATCTGAGCAGAAACAGGCAGTTTTAATAGTTCATCCACCTCAGTTGCTTTTTTGTCATGTCTTTGCAACGGTTGGAAGTAGAACTACTCTTACGCTCTCAAACATGGCTTCTCATCTACTGCAATGCTAAGCACTATTTTCTACAAGGGGTTCTTCACTCTACTCAAGAAAAAAAAATCCATCAAAAAAAAATCACACTCTTCAGCTTGCAACCTCATAAATTTGTCTCTGAAGAGTGTGCGGTCAAAGGAAGTTGAACTACAAATGAGGAAGAAACAGGGCCAGAGGAACGCATGAGCCAGCAAAAAACATCCTCTTTTCCTTGGTAATATTTTTAAACTACTGTACAAATATACTTGACCATGGACATGTGGGCAAACCACTGCTACGGAGTACGTCTACATGGGGATAAAACCCCACAGCTGGCCCACGTCAGATGACTTGGGCTCAGGCTCTGGGGCTGGAAAAAAAATCATTGTGTATTCATGCAGACTCAGGCTGGAGCCCAAGCTCTGGGGCCCTACAAGGGTGGAGGCTATCCTCTACACCACATGGGGTTAGCCCGAGCTACAGCAGTCAGATGATCGTTTGCCAGTATGCCACTCTGTGAATTTCTGGGTAAGGCCCTGTCTACATGAGATTTTTTTCATTGATGTAAATACAACTTCACAAACCCCCAGAGCAGATGAGCTGGACTGATGTAATATGTCTACATTAGGGGTCTGCACTGGTGGAACTACAGCAACATAGTTACCCTACTGCAAAATTATTTAAGCAACATATAAGCAAGAATATACTTGCCAAACTAAAACATGCTACAGAAGAGTGTCCGGCTCCTTTCTCTCTCCTTCCCCACCAGATTCTTAGTCTTTGAAGACATCAGAAAGCAAGTGAGTGTGGGTAGTTTGTTAGAAAATTGCTGCTTCATATGTTTCCTCAACCTAGTGTGAGGGAGTGCCTAAGTAGTAAAATGAAATTTTATTACAAAAGTATCTTCATTATGAAATGAAAGCTTCATATAGGAAACAAATTGCATTTCTACAACGAGCAAATAGAATGAAGTACAAGATGCCTAAATGATATATGGCTGCTGGATTGAGGAAATTGTTGACAGCATTTGTTTAATCACCTAGTTCTACCTATAAGCCAGATGTAAAGTTAGTGCCAAGTTGGGAGCTTGTGTTTAGATAAATGTTCAGATCAGTTCAATGGCCCAACCCTAAAGCTTCGGGTTGGGGCCAGTTTGTGGGCCTTGACTAGGATTAGAGTTGGACCCTACTTGTAAGTCTCATCTAAATTTTGGACTAGTTCATGAGCCTCAGTTAAGATTAGAGATGTCTTCAGTTCAGGGAATGAGGTGATAAGGTAACGTGGGAGCTGGAACTTTGGTTCAGGATTATCCTAAATTTATTTTCCCCTCTTTTGCATAGTCACAGACTGGCTTATTACTGAAGGGCTCCTCCCCCCTCGCTGGACCTCTGCCATACTGTGGAGTGGAGAGAAGAGCCCTGAAGCTTTTGTTTAGACAAAGGGTTATAAGAAGTCTGCACACAGGAAATATGACCAAAATCTTGCTGCTAACAGGAAACCTCCCAACTTCCTCCTAATTATCTTTGTCATGCCATTTCACATCAAGCAAGTCTGGGATTCACAACAAAAACAAACAGATACGGGTACTGTGCAATACGTGGCTACCATTCCAAAGACCAAGTAACTTCCTGAATGTGGCCCTTTCAACCTCAATCGCATTCCTCAGAGAAAGAGAGGCTAAATATGTACAGGGAAATTAATCTGACCCAATGTCAGTGGAGTAACAATGATGGATATGATCTTTGGTCTTCAGGTTCCATTAATGGTAGCCAGTACTTCAGTGTAATAAACACAAAACAGCCTTATGTGTCATGCCTTTCAATTGGCTTAGAGCACTCAGGACATTGACTACAGTCCAGATCACCAGCTGGTGTAAATTGACATAAGATCTGTTCTTGTGATTTTAACTGTACTTATGTGACCCAGAGTAGCAGCCGGGTTAGTATGTATTCACAAAAAGAAAAGGAGTACTTGTGGCACCTTAGAGACTAACAAATTTATTAGAGCATAAGCTTTCGTGAGCTACAGCTCACTTCATCTGATGCATCTGTAGCTCACGAAAGCTTATGCTCTAATAAATTTGTTAGTCTCTAAGGTGCCACAAGTACTCCTTTTCTTTTTGCAAAGTTAGACATTAAGTGAAGTGCTTTGGTTAGGTAAAAAAAAAAAGAATGCAGTACAATTCTTACCTCGTCCCTGTTGTCATTTCAGGAAGAATACAGGGACATTAGCTCCATTTATCAAGGATCAAAGTATCATCACCCAGCTGAAGGGTGCCTTTCCCAGGTTGTAAATTTACTTGAGTTTACCGCAATGAACCAATACTGAGCTATGCACTTATAATGTTTAAATTTAAAGGACATCATCTTGTCCAAGTGACTAGCTCCAGTTCTACCTGAGTCAATGGTGACATCAAGTTGTTACTATTTTACAACTGTTTTGATTATCTATTTGAAATGAGAGGATGATCTCAGTCCACTGTTTAATGGTCAGTCGTGGTTTAGTTTGGCTCACTTGGCAGAAATGCCAAAAATTGAAGGATGATGTAGATGGAATTACCCATTCACCTCCAGGTGTGATCTCTCCAGAGCTGGTTTGAGGCACACTCAGTGATAGAGTGGGGAAATAGCATTGATCAGGACTTCCAAATATCTATTAATATATAACCTATAGGAATTCTGTAACATTTTAAGGGTCCTGTTTGGATTTGGTGCAACAGGTCTCAGCATTGTGCTTTTAGCAAAAAGTATATATAAACACACTTCATGCTTACTTGCTTTATTTAAAGTACAAATCAAAAACAGTTGTGTTAGACAAATTCTAAAGTATCGTACCTTCACAGCTGCCAAACAGTACATTGCAAAATAGAACAAGGAGAGCTATAATTTCCCTGCTTCATTTTATTATTTGGCCTTCACTTCTTGGTTGTCCTTGAGCTAAATATAGTCTTTTCAGTGTTATTTATATGTTTAACCCAAAGTTACGCTTGTGTGTCAAGGGACTAGTGTGTCATAATGTTGTTCCAAGTTGTTAACAGTTTTTTTTTTAATTGAAAAAAATGTGGCTTTAAAAAAAAAATCATTGTCAGTTCATTAGGATTCCACAAACTTCTACCAAATCTCTTGTGTTTTATAAACACAATTTGCTCATAGCTCACAAAGATGAAGATTCGAACTTTCTCAAAGACAACACTGAACTGCCCAACCCCTGCAAAAAGCTGTAATGATCGTGCAATGATAATGACTTTGCATTCATATATAGCTGGAGGCCAATGTAATTTACAAATATCAGATATATATGAATCAATTCACTCATCACTGAAGTGGAATATGGCAACTGTCAAACAGCATACAGTAATGTCACAGAACAGCTTGGAATAGGAAATGAAGATAACTGCATTCCACTGAAACAACAATATAGTTTAACACAGTCATTCCTCCCAAACTGGCCAACACACTTTCCAGTCAGTCAATCAAAAGCCCTGGTATTTCCAGGCAAAGACAAATGCAGGTGCACTTCTTCTTAGCATATGCACAACATGCCGCAGGTGACACGTGACCAGGATTCATCACCGAATTTGTTCCGCCGGTTGGATTATTAGCTTCCCTGGCTTGGACCAGATACTGACAGGGAGTGAGACATGAACACTAATCCATGCACTAAATTAACACTATCGTGATCCTAAATCATTTGGGAGCAGATCTTCAGCTGGTATAAACTATCATAGGCCCACTGAAGTCAATGGATCAAAATTACACCAAATTACACCATTTAAGGATCTGTCCAAAAAGGGGAAAGAATGGACAGCTAGATGGCCACACACAGTCAGTACTCCTCACACAAGAGTGATTTTTGCAGCAGCACATCAATTCTGCAAACAGCCAAAATACCAGGGGCCTCTTATTTACATAACTGGTACAAAGCACCTTAGAGAAAGAGATTTATGGTGCATCTTCTCTATGGATTTACCTCTTATCACACCAATATTATGTTTAAGCACATTTTTTCACAGGAAAAGGTCTGTGTCAAACTGGAGGCATGAGTGGAGGTGGGGATTTCAAAAGCCCTCAGACATAAAACAGCTCGTATTTTGTTTATCACTGATCTAAACATACTGGGCCAAATTCATCCTCATGACTTTTAATAGCATTACAACAGAGGTCAATTTGTTCCCCCAATGTTGTTATCTTTTTGATAAACCTGACTAGAGCAGGTTGAAACTGAATTTTTTTGATGAAAAATAGGGATACATTTTCCAGGAAAACTTCCTTTAAAGTTTCTTATCCTCTCAACCCAGCTATACAACTGACACAAAAAGTCTCAAAGAAAACCAACCATTCTAAATGACACTTAACCAAGATTTCCATGTGTTCAACACCCATAATGGAGGCTACATCTTTGAAGACAGTTCAGACCCCAGCATGCTGAGCTCTTTTGAAAAATCTTGACCTTAATGTTTGTAGTGTTTCTAATCACTAATCTTTCTCCTCTAGTCTACATAGACCAGAATTCAAATTCCAAGAGTGCACATGACTAGTCTACACTAAGATCTTGATGCACTTAACGTAAGTGTTAGCAAACACAGTAAGAGATGTTTTCAGCCACAATTTGGGAGGGACCCATTGTTGGCAATGGCCATTGGCAACAGGTCAATTACGTAACATAGACAGACCTTTAAAGGTTTGCTGAGTCTGGTGAGTTTCATCCTAATCCTTACTGGAATTCTGTTGATATCACAAAGCTGATGTACCTTGCAGCAGTTTTTGTGCACAGTGCCACAAAAGAAGACTCAGAATGAAGCTAGACACGGCAAAACCAAGATGGTGACTAATGCAGGTATAATTTGAGAACACTACAGTTGGGGTTCCTATTAAAGGAGTTCTAGAAGTTTCACCCACCAGACACTAGTTACCAGGAATTACATGGCAAGCCCTTTGTGCAGTGGGTTTGCCTTAAGAATCCAGTGAGTCTAGATTAGAACAGAAAGCTCTGACCAGCTTTGTTCTTCCCTCTTTATAAAACTGGCCATTCATAGCAATGTGCTGCAGAAATCAATACAAATGTATAAGGAGCTTTTTAGGGTCCCTGACTGATGTAGCAAGATTTTTCCCCCTCTGTTAATAAAGCCAGTTCTATTAAAAAGCCAGAGCCAAGTTTGAGACGCCTTCAGATTGACTGTCTGAGACCCCTTAAGTCCCTGAGACTCCATACTAATGCAGAGGGCCAGGGTATATTAATAGAGGGGAAGCATCTAGTAAGAGGGACCGACATTTAGAGAACTCAGCAGATTTGAATCCAGTCTCACAACTATCACTTTATGCTTGCTGCGGTCACCATCTTGGTTTTGTCTTATGGAGCCTCATTCTGAGGCGAACATGGCAGTGCGGTGAATAAAGAGAATTCTGGAGTCCCAGGTCTGAGTGGAATCATCAAGTCCTTACTGAAGAAACTGGCAGACCTGCAAGTGTGGGTAAGGGAAGTATATCCAGCAACAACTCACAGGGTAGCTAGCTTTTAGCAAGAGAGCTTGGTCCCTCTTCAGTTAAAATGCACCCCAATATTTGTCACCCTCACCCATCCCCATGTATAACCCAAACTATTCACAGTGAAGACAGAGTGCCTGTGACGGCAGTGCTCGTGTCGTCTCTCATTGCTAAACAATAGGCTATTAAATAACCAAACATCTCAGCTCTATTAGTAATCTTATTATTACAGCACTGTAAAAATCAGTGTTTATGATGGACCGGCAGTGGCTGCTGTCTGGAGGAAACCTGCATTCCATGCACACTGGCAGGCACATGCGTATTTCATATGGTGCATTGCAAACTGCATGGAATAGAAAACAGCTGGAGGAAAATGGCTACAGAGAAATGGTTCTCTGGGGCACCATCTCTTGATTTGTTTTGTTTATTGAAGGAATGAGATTTTTATCTCTGCTCAAAATATGAAATGCTGCCATGGCACAGAGCTCACTGCTTGGTGATGCTCTCACTTAGGAACGTAAACAAAAAAAGCGGGGGGGGGGGGGGAGGGAAGAGATGGCTGTGTAGAGTCCCTAAAAATGTCAAAATTAAATAGAAAAGGGTCCTTCAGAGGAAACAGTTTATTAACAAGCCCCTTAAGGAATTCTCCATTTCCTTAATAGTCAGGGACCCTGTTCTGATTACAAACCCATCACTAAACACTGAGGAGATAGTTTAGTGGACAAAGCATGGGGTTTGAAATATCACAAACCCCTAGCCCCTCATGTTTGAATCCAACAACAGGATCAACTTAGATCTTAATGTTTCCATGGTAAATATGCGAATCTCCATACAGCTTTTAGGTGCTATGTGTGCACAAAATGGTCAAATAATCCAGTGCACCAATATATCCTGAGATTCCTCTATGACACTGTTCCGGGGAAGACCACAGCCTTCTCCCTCCTTTGCGACTCTCATACAGGATCTCACCTTTTCCCTCTCTGCAGGGGGAAGAGTTCTGTTTTATTTGAGAGCATCAGCCAATCATTTCCCCAGATGCCAGTCAACACCAGTTCTATTTAGATTGAGCAAAAGCATTATGTATTAGAAACACACAGGAGAGAAAGCAGAAATAATGAAAACATCTACATTAAATACCTGGAAAAGGAGACATCTGAAACTAAATGGGGAGGGGGCTAGTTTCAAGTGTTGTTCAGAATAGCTCTAGGTTTTTTCTTGAATTACTAAATGTTTACTCTCCCACAGCTGTGCCTCTCTCTCTCAGCCAGAGCTCTGGGTCCAACATGCCTCTTGAGAAAATGTTTGGTTCAGTTACAATACCCCAAGACTTTCACAGAAAGGTGTAACAATCTAGAAAAAAATGTATCCCACTGGTCTTTTCAAAATCCACCAGTACACAAAAAAAAAGTTTCAACGTTTCCTAATACAAAACTTATACTGTGATCCGATTAGCAAAGATTCCTTTACCTAAGCAAGTTCCTGACAATTTGTCACTTTCCTTTTCTTTGAATGCCTCTGGCCTGCTGAATAAACAAAACAAATATAGTGTCTTTACAGTTCTCTGACTGTAGATAGATATAAGGTTGCAAGTTACCCTTGGTGTATGCATTTGGACCGAGATTTGTCAAAGGAACCTAAGAAAGTTAGACACACAAATCCTTTTGAAATTCAATGGGAGTTGGGTATCTAACTCAGACGACAGAGTTAAAAACTGCGGATTTTCATTCTGCTTTGCATTGCTAATTATTCTAGTTCACTGGCACTTCCACTAACATGAAAGTATAGAGGTTCACAAGCACAGCTGAGGGGCAAGACCCTTCAAGAATACACAATTAAAAACCATAAATGCAGATATATTGTGTAAAACTCAATGTGGACTCATTTGTCACAGCTTGACACAAACCTTTCACGCCAAACTGAAGTCCTGTTTGCTCTCTGTAAACTTTAAAGATCACATGAAGTTTTTCCCCCAAGAACAGGAGGAAGGCACCAACATCCTTGGCCACAGTTCCTCCTGTCAGCCACTGTCATGCAGCATGCTGTTGGCCCCCATTGGCTGCTGCTTCTCCATCCGTCCCTGAGGTGGCTGCATTGCAATGTCTCTCTCACATTCCACACGGTAAACCTCTAGGTAAAAGATCAATATCTTGTAACATCTCTATCAATCAAGAGAGTATTTACAAAAAGCTCTTTTGGGATAAGAAGCATCACATGTGTGGACTATATCGGATTGCAGCCACTCCCAGCTGCCCAGTGCTTCCTCCATAACCAGCCACATGACTCACTCCTCCATCCTCAATCAGCATCTTCCCTCTGTTTCTCCTCCCCACACAGCCTTTTGACTTTTCCCCAAATGATCAGTGTCCACACTGCTCTTCCTCCCCAGCCATCTACCTCCTCACCCCATTCAAGAACAATCACCCCATCATTACCCAGCCAACATTTTTAGCCCCAATAAGCCTCTTTGTACCCTTCCTGCCTACTGATAATTTCCAAACCTATCCCTTACATTCCTGAATTTTCCAGGGTACTGAGAGAAAGGGGGGACATCAGGGATGGGGAGGTAGTTACCATAGTTATGACCAATGTGGGTACAGTCCACCCGCAAATACCAATGCCTTGGTTCACCATTGTCCTGCACCCTGTATAGTCATTTACATCCACAGAAAGTGGGTGTAAAATGCTACCAGATCAGAACAGAAACTGCTCTGATGTAAATGATGACAAAAAGTGCATGGCCCTGGAGAACTGGACACTAAATATCTATTCTTTAAATCTTCTCTGTTCCTAGGAAAGTTAAAAAGAATTTCATTTTATTTTTGTTTTTAATATGACCTACAAAATAAAATTACTTTGCACTCCTTCTGCTGCCTGTTCATCCGTGGTTATCATACACTAGAGATCCTCAAAACATGTATTTTGCTTTCTGTCAAAAACCTACAGGAAAGCGAAACATTTCCATTTTCAAAGTTTTTCAGGTTTTCATGAAAAAGAGAAAACATTTGTTTTCTGTTAAAAAAAAATCATTTTTCAATAAACATACCCCAAGATTTTTGATAAAAATGAAAATTCTCACTAACATTTCAGTTTTGTCCAAATAGCCTTTTTTTGCATCTCCAAGGAAGTTTTCACCAGTAATTTTCAAGCAGGTCTATCAAATACTGCACAATTACCTACTTTCACTTCTCTCTGAGAGGGGGACCCAGGCCTGTGGAAAGCATTAGCTAACTACAGTTGAGCCAGCAGAGAGAACAAAAGATAATGAAACATTATTTATGAGAGTCCATAGCTGGATTTTTAAAAAGTTTGAGAGAGTGGAGGGGAAAATAAAAGTTTCCCTTGTTAAAACACTATGGAATATATGTGAGGTGAGGACATGGCACAGGGAGAATTTTTATGTTTACCATTCAACTTCTCAGAAAGTCCGGTCAGTCAAGGCCAAATTGCCTGGTGGATTAAATCCATTTAAAATCAGCGGAGTTAGGCTAGAGGAGAGCTTGGCCCAGAGCATTTCAAATAATTTAAATTGAAAATCTATACCCCTTGAATCAGGGCAACTGAACCAAGGGAAGGGAGGTATTTATCCCAGGGGAGGGAGGGGAGGCAGTGGTGTTGCCAATATCCTCCCTTTGGCAGGAGCACCAGAGTGGTGGTGCAGAAAGCCCTTGAACAAAACTGTGAAGCATTTGGTTTCTATTATTACTTCAAGCTAGGGAGTGCTCTGCACTCCTTCCCACCACCAGACCCCCTTCCCCCCGGGGGGTCAGCCAGGGGAAAGCAGCATCTTTAAAACGCTTATTAGTTGTACCGCAGTAGTGTGTAAAGGCCCCAACCCAGACTCTCTTTATGTTAGGCATTATACAGACATAGACAGTCCCTGTCCCCAAAATCCCAAATATACAACACAGACAGAGGGCAAACAGGCAAAGAAAGGCAAGTCATTTGCCCAAAGCCACACAGCAAGCCAGGGTCAGAGACAGGAACAGAATCCAGGTTTCCCTACTCCCAGTGCAATGTGGCAGGGGCTCCAGAGAAGCCCCACTAGCAGAAGCTTCCTGGAAATGGAATTGAGTCAACTTGTCTCTTGCGAAACCTGGCCCTGCCAAAGCTAGACCAGCCCAGATCCAAGCCCACAGTGGAGCAATGGCTGTGGGCAGCTTCTGCAGTCACATCCCTACTCACCAGAAATGAAGACCAGCAGCCTAGCCGCTGTCAGCTTGTGCCAGGAGTGATCCAGCAATCGTGAGCTTTTTGTTTGATTTAACTAACTTTACAGCATTGGAGGGCTATTTCCCACTGGAAAACTTTTAGAACCCAGGTGGAGTCCCAAGATCTAACATATTCTGCAGGACGACCTCAGTGCACCAATCTCCCTACTCTAAATCAAACTTCATGCCAGAATAATTTAAGTGTCCTTTTTATTTATTTATTTACATAAGAATAAACAACCCAACTAGGGATCCCTTGACCTGACACTAATATGGTGCAATTCATTCCTATGCAGCAAAGTCAACTCAAGGCCTTGTGCTACTTAAGCCCCATTTTGAGGGCTTAAAATGGGGCCTAGGCCTTGTGCTGTTCCTCTGAATATCACCCTTAAGGAGAGAAATAAGGGTATCAATGTTACACCATGCTCAAGAAGCACACAGTTTCATCAGAAATAAAAGGGCCTTTATAGTTTATCCTATGAAGATACTAAAAGTATTTTGCTCTGAAGCTACAAAAATGATTTCAAGGAACTCCTTTCCATCTCACCCAAAAATAAAGAGACCTTTGTTTTCAGAAAAAACACAGTACAAATCAATATTGTGATGGAATTTCATACCAGATAATCAGATCTTCCTTGTTTTCAGAATGAAAGATATTTAGTCATTAGTGGCCTGGCACTCTTCCAAATCAGAATTAATTAGCTTACTCTGCTCCTTTTCAGGCAAAGCTTGGTCTGGCCCACCCAGAGCCAACTGGTTTTCTCAGAGGGGGAAATCACACATTGCACAGTTCCAATGTCATATTATATTTGACATTTTAGTGGAAACCCCAGATTTGCTTGATGTAAGACTGTATAACAGAAGCAATGAGGAGTTGGAAGATTTTCTGTCATCAGTGGGAATTTGCCCACATTTCCTGTTCAGTCAGATCCTTATAACCTCCCATGATGGAACTTTTGAACAAGGCAAAGCATTTCCTCCAACTTAAGGGCCATTCTCTGAAAAGCAGCCAACAGGGCCAGCTGAGGATACAAGGAAGGGTTTCCCACCCAGTCACCACCCGTCAACCTGATTACTAGTATGGGGTTAACCACACTCTGTGAGGCTGCCAAATTATAAAACATGGGTCACTCAGCCCATTAGTAAAAGTAATGGAGAACTGCAGAAAGGATCAGAGTTTTGGGGCCCCAATCTCACAAGGTGTTCAACATCTTCTGCAGTGGGCTAGAAGCTGAGGTCATTCATTGTGTAGCTGGTCATTCATGAATGGAACTGGAGAAAGAAGGTCAGATTTTAGAAGAGACATAATTTAGTGAGGGACCAGAATGCAAATTGGGCTCAGGCTGCTACTACACAAACACGAAGGCCTCAGCATGTTACATTAGCCTCTTGGCTTATTAAATAGACTTCTGTTTCCTGTTGTATCACGTATTACTAGTGAAAACCACTTCCCAGCAGCCCTAAGTTTGGATGCTTAACTGAATGTCTGAATCTGTGAAGCTGGGCTGGAAGTCTTGAAAAAGCATGCTCTCATAAGGCTCCCAGTTAGCCTGCAAATATTGCAGAAGCCGCTTTCAACACATGCGGTTCAAACAGGAACAAAGAAGTGCAGGGTTATGTGGGGGAAGGGGTGGAGGAAATTACTTGAAAGGGGAAAAAGTCAGAAGTCTTTTGATCTTTGGATAAAAAGCCTGATTTGCACAAGTTCTTGTTTTATCAAAACTAGTTTTCCCACCCCTACTGATACGAATGGCCAGTAGAACTCTGAGACTGCTTTGAAGGTTTCAGAGCCAACGCCTTGCCCTAACATCTGATTTGATAAATTTCAGAAAATAATTTTAGTACTTTTTATTTAAATTGACAGAGTCACATTTGGCTCATACTTTCAAGAACTTTACCTTGAAACAAACATGCATTAAGAAAACAAAACTTTAGCAAGATCTGAAGGAGAAGCTGTACACCACCATTGCCTCCAAAGAAGATTAACTAAGGAGGAAGCAAACCACCACTAAAACAGTGTAATTATTTTCCCCTTTTATACCATTATGGAAGATGAATTTATTTAGAAGTAAGTAAAATTGCTTTTTATCTGGGTTTTTAGTACCTTTAGTAATGCATAGGGTTTGTTGTATTCAAAGACAAACAGACCGCATGAGTCACTAGATCCTAATTTCATACCATCTGCAAACAAAAATCTCACACACACACACATTTTTAAAGTCAGACAAGAAACAGTTTCCTTTCAATATCATTTTTTTCCTCTCTCCCAGGAATGAAGATTTTTATTTTTAGGTGGAAAATTAAAGTGTTAAGATTTTAATTTCTCTTTCCTCTCTTCCTTTCCTTTGGTTGATCATATTTTCTTGACTTTGTCCAATTCCTACAGCAACTTTCTCTGGGAAGTGTATCATCTTCAAAGTTTCCACTCCATCTCCCAGTCAGCTATCCATGAGGCAGCTCCCTTATCAAGGACAGTAATTTCACTAGGTCATTAACAGGGACAACTCATACTTTGCCTTTTAAACTGAACATAATGCACCCAGATACAACAGTCACAGATACGGTATGAATACCTTAGCTCACAAAAAGACAGCATACACACCAGCAATATTACTGAAGGTATACTAGAGGACTTTTTCACCCTTCTGGGATACAGCTGCTGTAACAAAAAAAATGAAACAGGGAATCTCAATACAATTCCTGTGGAAATGGGTGCACATCTCAAAACCATCACATTCAACATTCCTGGCAGTCTCAGCAGAGTAGTTAATCTCCATGCCCATTCAGATCTTAAAGGCTAGAGGACAGTTCAGAGATAGGCCTTTCAGCTAACGAGGACTGATGTAGCGAGGAGAAGCTGGCACTGCCGACACAATATCTGCATCCAGTGAGTAAGTATAGTGTAGTATTGTACCCCAGTTTCCAGACCTATTGATCTGATACCTTTCACAAGGCACTACAGTTTTAAAATCAAAGTTATGATACAATTCATTTTTACCCAGCTTTTAGATTACACATGATTGGAGATGGGTGAGAAGATACAGAAAATTTTGGTTTAAGTTTTGGAAAGTCTTGTCATCGGGGTTTTGGTTTTGCAAAACTAGGGCTTGGATTTGAGTCTTTTTCTTTTTAAACCTGTATTCTCTGGGACCTCACCAAAACCCCGGATCTAAACATTCCCTACAGTAAGTGGTTGAAATATCTGAAACCAAGCTGTCCCAAAGTCTGAGTGTTTTAAATTAGTCAGTTAGAGATGGGTTTCAGCTGTGAACTCTGATCCAAATCCATACCAAGGTTTAGTTGCTGATCCATTTCTCAACTTTATCCAAACTCCTAACATTCAGGGGCAGAGAGGGTTTAAAAGAACTGTTCTAGTTCCAATTCTTCTCTAATTTATACAAACTGTAAGCTCTTTGGGGAAGGGATTGTCTTTTTATTACATGTGTGGACATTATCAAGACCAGATCTCTGATCAGAGCTTCTAGGCATCATACAACCAATAAACAATTTTAAATGTAAAACTGATACCTTCTGAATGATTTGGCTTTGCAGCACCAGGTAAGGACATCGTAAGTGCCTGTTTCACAATGGGTAAAAGCCAAGCGTACAATGAGAAATGTGTGTGTCTGTCTCTCTCTCTCTCACTCACACACCTCCCCTTCAACTTCTAATTTTCTAAAAAAATCAGGTTTGTTTAGACAAGCAGTTGAAAATCTAGTTTGAACACATGCGTCAGAGAGCTGTGACAGTGTCTTCATAATGTAAAGCTTATGGTACATTAAACTTTAAAAGAAAAATGAGTTCCTGCTTTCATTTTATCAACAGTATCACAGACAGCAAAAGGAAAGCCACAAAATAATGTTTGCATCCACAGCCAAGCATGGGAGACATAACTCAGCATCTAGTTAAAATGAAAATGAATAATAATACTTTGCACAGCTATAATATAGCATCTTTCACTGTAGCATACCAAAGAGCTCTGCAGATACTAATTAAGCCTTTGAGATATTATTATCCCCATTTTGAAGATGAGGAAACTCAGCCACAGAAAGGTTAAGTGAATAGACTGCTAGTTTCCACTTTGGGAGTTGGAAGAGGAAAGTCTGCTTACGAGGAACTTTTCTGATAAATTACTATGATTAATTATTAGAGCCTTTGTCATAGATCAGGACCCTATTGTGCTAGGTGTTGTGCAAACACAGAACAAAAAAAGACAGTAATTCACCAGAGTATTCATTTTGGTTATCAGAGAAATGGAGGGGGAAGATGGACAGATTTTTCAAGAGTGCTCAACACCCAGCAGCATTCTGTGACATTTGGCGAGGTTTTCAACAGAATTCAGCACAAAACTTGCTGAATAAACACTGAAAATGTGGCCAAATTAGTCCTTTTTGTATTTTGTAAAACTGTAAAGATTTAATCAGTTTAAAAACACAGGTTACTAAATGAAGGACAAAAGTAGTAACAGATGATAGCCACTATAAATATTACCCACTTAATTAAAAAAAAAAGGCAAAGTACTTTCATAATGAGATAAAGGTTTTACATTGGACCTGTGCATTTTGGGACCCTTCTGTTTAAAAAAGGTGGGGGGGGGGGAAAGAGAGATATACCATGTGTGGGGAAAGTGTGATTTTCAAAGGGTCATAACTCAGTGAAACCTAAAACAAATTTTCTTCAGAAGACTCAAGGCAGCTCCCCTCATTGAGGGTTACTTCCATGGAGCAGCTGTTACAACAAGGACCACCAAACACTGGCGAGGTCATCAATCCTTTATTCTAGACAGTCACCCCCATGTGCTGACTGGCTGCTTGCTCCAATCCCTCCTGTCCCTACCTCTCTCACAGTCACTCCACTTCTGCCTGACTCTACCTGCCCTCCATCCTTTCCTAATTTTTCCCCAGTCTCTTCTCCCCTTCCCAGCTGCCTGTTTACTTAGTCCCCTAACAAACCTCCAAAAAGGATTTTTAAAAAGTTGTAGAACGAACATGACATTTGCCAGCATCACATTATTCATTCTGCTCTTATATCCCTTTGCCTCACCAGTGCTGACTTTTGTGCTCCTCTCTGCCCCCTTTCCCCGATGCAAGCAGGGGGTGGAGCCAAGCAGGGACAGGGGCCGGGACACGGTCCGGGCGCCAGGGCCTGAAAAAGATTAATTAGGCCCTCTGGGTGCTGAGCACCCCCCCCCTTTTTTTTTTAGTGGATGCTTGAGCCCCTCGGAGTTGACAGCTATGCTTTGCCTGCCTCTCCTCCCCACCTTCTCTTTATCTTGTTTATTTAGATTTAAGCTCTTGGAGGCTGGGGTTGTCTCTTAGGCCTGGTCTACATTTAAAAGTTAGGTCGACAGGGGTCGGGGTATAAAATGTTGGTCAGGGGTATGAAACAAACCACCCCCCGACTGACATAGTTATGTTTGACTTAACCCCCAGGGTAGATGCAGCTATACTGATGGGAGAGTGCTTCCATCAACATAGCTGCTGTCACTCGGGGAGGTGGTGTTCTTACAGGGATGGCACAGCCTATACCAATGGAAGGGAATTTGTCTACATTATGGGGCTATGCTGGCATAACTTCAGTGACGCAGCTATGCCAGACATACTCTAACCCTCTCTTTGTATAGTGCCTAGCACAATGGGCCCTGATCTTGGCTGGTCTCTAGGCATTACTATAACATAAATCATATACTTCTGATGAAGAGGTGTTTGAGATATATTGCAATCATTTCCCATGCCTTACATGCAAAATGCCTGAACCATTTTCACTCCAAATTAAACAAACAAACAAACAAACAAACAAAAAAGCAACCTTCAGGCAGAGGCCAGGCCTGAAAAATGAAAATTTCAGAAAGTTACAAGCAAATGAAAATAGGGGGTTAGAATGGAAACATTCATGGAATCTTAACTATTTAATTGCTCATGCCATCAGAGCCATGTGCAGGGACACTACAAAGGAGCTGCACAATGGCATATGCCGCATGAATGTAGCAAGTAAATGCTCTCTAGAATTATGGACACATTTCTATTAGCAACCATATGTGTATTATTTTCTATAATTCCCTGCTTGCAAGGTTTCAGCCCTGAAAGAGTTTTTATAACACACAGCAGATCTAACAACTCCTTATAAATAGCAGCTAGGTTGGAAAAGGTTGATAGGCTTCTAACACCAGCAGAAGCCACTTCTCTTCTTACGATTGCAGACAGATTTCAAGCCACTAACCCTACAGCTTGAATCATGATATTTTACTGAAACAAACAACAAATGGATGGTGAAAAGATTATGTCCGCTAGGTGAACTCTCACAAGACAGCTCGGATAGGTTGCCCAACACATTCTACTGGAAGTTTGCAAAACACACCGTCTTTTCATTGAAATAATGGTCTCTAGGCATCTCTATCCTTTAATTATCTAAACTTGTATTAATACATCTCCACAGATCAGCAGCAAGAGTTATAATTGCAACTGGTAGTAAATCCTTTATCTGCTTCAAACAATTCTAACTACACTCTTTTGAGCAAATCTATGCCCGAAAGAAATGAAGCTTGAAAGCTGAAGTGCAGCACAGGCTGTGGGTCAAAGCCATGACTGACAAAAACAGGAAACAATTCTACTGACTTCATTAAGTCAATAGAGTTATGTGGCTACTGATGCCAACAATTAATTTTGCCCAGGACATAGGCCTTGTCTACATTATGGGGGAAATTCGATCTAAACTACGTAATTTGAGTTACGTGAATAGCGTAACTCAAATAGACATAGTTTAGACCTACTTACCACAGGGTCCACACTACATGATGTCAATGGGAGACGCTCTCCCGTCGACTCCCCCTACTCTTCTCAATCCAGTGGAGTACAGGAGTCGACGGGAGAGCGATCTGCGGTCGGTTTAGCGGGTCTTCACTATAATCACTAAATCAATCGCTGATGCATCTATCGCCGCTTGTCAATCCCCCAGGAAGAAGTGTAGACAAGCCCTTAGAGTCTTCACTTAAACTGAACAAATGATTGCTTTTGATTTAACAGAGAGTTATGGACTCCTGAAAAGCACACACCTGAAAGGGTCGGCATGTAGATTTATTATATTAAGAAATGCACACCTGACCGCAGATGCATGCGCTGCTCAGAACTGTGCACTTTTGGAAGCTTGTTTAGAAGCAGTAATTGTGGGTTTGCCTGCAACTTCCCACTCCAATGGGTCTCTCCAGCCCCTTTTCTAGCTCCTGAAATTGTAGGGGGTGGGGGTTGCCCTCCTTGCAGTTGAAAGTGATCTATGGTCTAAACAGCATGAACTAATCTGTGGGCCCGATCCTGGACTCCTGACTCATGCAAAAATCCGCATTGACATCAATGGGAGTTTTGCTTTAGTAATGATTATGGGCCAGATCATGGCTTTTAAACCACAATCCACACTGGACATTGGGTATGCTGCAGCAAGAATCCTCAGTGCGATTTATCCGGATCTCAAAAAACAGACCACAAAACAGATGGGTTGGACTGTAACTTTTCAAAGGAGGTTTGGCTCAATTATTATTTTAAACCAAACTGGATCACCAACATATCTATTCAATACATTCTGCCAAACCACCTATGGTCCAACCTCACTCCCTTTGAAGTCAGCACGAGTTCTCCCCCCACACCCCTTGACTTAAATGGAAATGGATGAGGCCTTAAGAGACTGAAGAATCAAGGCACATGCAGGCGAGCCTCTCTCATTAACACACCTATAGAAACGTCTGTAGTACCCTATGGAGTTATTACTGTGTTTTATCTTGATCTTTGCTGGTGGTCTAAAGACTATATTTAGCTTAGATTTCCTAACATTTTCCTGTAATCTCTTCCTTGGACACACAGAAACAAGGAACAATGGCTGTTGATGGGGTAGGTGGGGAGGATTTGAGGCACAGCTGTAGTAAAAACAGAGATGGCACGTAAACTATTGCTAATTTGCCTAATAGATAATCAGCACACAAAGGCAAGGTTCTCTGTCCACTGTAATGCAGTTCTTTCCTACTTTATAAGCCTCCCTCCCCTATCAATCTACTATGTACTCAATGTGAGAAATAAAAACAATAAGCAAGGGAACTCAAGTAGCGTTTACAGTGTTGAGTTGAAAAGCCAAACAAAGTGTGTGAGTAAGATCCGAGACTCTGCAAGTGACACTATACTTCAGTGATTCTCAAACTTTTGTACTAGTGACCCCTTTCACATAGCAAGTCTCTGAGTGCGATCCCCCTTATAAATTAAAAACACTTTTTTATATATTTAACACCATTATAAATGCTGGAGGCAAAGCAGGGTTTAGGGTGAAGGCTGACAGCTCGCAACCCCCCCCTCCATGTAATAACCTTGTGACCCCCTATTTGAGAACCCCTGCTATACTTCTTTCCTTTTCATATCTGACCACCTTCAACATCTCTCACATGGAAACTTAATGGGGATGAAACCAGGAGGTATTAAATGAAATTTGATAGGGTTCTACAGAAATTAGTCCAAAAACCTGAAGACTTTAATAGGGAAATTTTAAAAAACAAAATTTTATTTAAAAAATAAAAACCTATAGAAAAGACAAAATTCTCTCACAAATTTGACAAGACTTTCTAACAAGTGTCTATTTTATTATTTTAATCTCTGCATCTACCTCTACTCCAGCCTCTTAAAATGAAACACTAAGATATTTTGATTGAGGAGATACACTGGTGCTGAATTCCGGCTGGGAGAATCTACTCCTGGCGCAAATTTTTTGGTTAGCTTTCAGTATTACATAGGTCTCATATTAGTATGAATACACTTACCAACAGAGTAACATTAGGAGGATCACCAGCAGAGCCACTGTTACTGTTGTTCCATTGATTTCCATGACGAGAAATTTCAAGAGATCTGCTAGCTCCATTTTGCTTCACGACACAATGCTGGCCTTGAGGTTGATGGGGAAGTCTCCTCAATAACAGATAAAACCTGCCAGTTACATGAATGACAGTCTGTAGTGAAACAGGAACCAAGAGAGCAAAGTCTGTCAAACCAACTCTAATTGTGAACTTCTCCAGTTCCCACTGACTGCACCCTCAGAGAGGGGCAGAAGTTAAGGGTTTCCTGTATAATGGGATGAAGCAACTTTCTTCCCCCTTGATGACTGTCGCATTAATAAATATTTGCATAGCTGCTGCTTGAGACATCAGAGTTGGCCAACAGGTTTGCATAAGGAAGGGAAAAAAATAAAAGAGGAAATATATCACGTGTATGTGGAATAGATTTGAAAAAAAAACCCTCAATGAAGCCACTGTGTTCTGTAAATAGAAATAAAAATAGAAAAGTTCCTTTAAAATGTGAACAATCTGGCAACATACTGCTGATCCGTGGGAAAGTTGCTCAGTAGGCAGCCCTGGAAATGGGCTGTCCATAGGAGAGGTGCAACAACAGCGCAAATATCCTCTAGTGTCCCTCTAACACAACTCAACCCTGACTTGAACGACCATCTCAAGAAGCAAAAGGGTAATTCTGCTTCCCTGCCAGTTCAGTCCTTGGTATCTCAGATTAGACAGCAAGCAGAGTTGAAACTAGGGGGCCTCTCTATGATGGGCACACAGCTACTTATATATAAACTATCTAATGCTAGTGAATTTCAAATCATGAACAGTTTGAGCCAGAGTTAAAATGACTTTCAAGTGAGATACATCCTCCACCACCCATGAGATTCCTGGTTGCTAGTGCCATCCAACATATTTTGTTATTTACAGAAAAAAATAGATATTGCACACAACCTATTTGAAAGTTATGCAAATTAAACTATTCCCAAAGAGAACTAGGTTTATAAATATCTACTAACCTTAAGAATTAAATCATTCTGCTCATCAGATTCCCATAACATACAAGATGAAAAGTAGTTTCTTCTTATTCAGCCTCCTGAGATAACAGCTTAGATGTAACGTACAAGGCTTCTCCAATATCACTGTATTACATTTCCTTCTCTTATCAGAGAGGTTAATAATATAGGTATCAGAAAAATAAAAATCTCTAACACAACAGAGTTTAATTTTAAGAAGATTTGGCTCAACTATAACTGAATCACTGCTATTTTAGTTCTCAGTGCTTCACAAGTACATTCATTCCTTTCCAGTGCTGGATCCTTACAAAATAAGTAAAAGGTGTTAACCACCTCATCAGCTCCACAGAATAGCACAGTAATTCACAGAAAACTTTGCTTATTGTATTAATAATGCCATTGCTTCCAGATGCTACTCTGGGTCAATAATAGCTCTGCCGGTTTGCTGTTGCCAAGTTATCCGAGAACAGTTGCATCACAATTCAAGACTGGCGACGTAAAGGATCAATCACTGGGCACACACTGATCCCAAATAGCACTGATCTCGCTGGACCTAAGTTTAGATGGAATATTTCTTAAAAGCTTCTTAAAAAGGGAGGATGATTAGTCACAAATCTTGAGAGTGAGACATTAGATATTTTGACTTTGACTTCTTTGTTAAAGAGGGCATATAGTTGCCCAGAGTAGGCCTGATGCTTCTCCCACTGAAGGCAACAGCAAAACTCATGTTGAGTTCAGTCAATACAGAGTTGGACCCAGATCTTGCTTGATTATTTTTAGAAGCTCGGTGGAACTTTCCAGGATCATGCTGGAGGAGGATGGGATGTATGGGTCTTAAACACACACATAATGAAGGAAAATGGATTTTCAAATCAGCATCCCATTTAGAACAGAGTGAATAAACTAGTAGTTTGACTGTTGTTGGGCACCACATTTTTACACCTCTGCATTCATTTCTTGCTAAAGTTTTTAAACTTGGCATCTTCACCCAGGTAGAGGGTAAATCATACAACAATAATCCCAACACTCACCTGGAACATGCCTCACACGCCCATTCGCTACGAGGTATTTACAGTGATACCACAGTCAAGTGCCTAATTTCCCAAAAGAGACTTTCTCTCAAAGATCCAGCTGATGCCTTGTGGAAAACTTTGAGAAACATTCTATTTATTGGGCCTGTTTTCAGTATTTCTCATCCCTCACCTCTTCATTACAAGAGTCATTTGCATGAGAAACATCATCTCTATTGAAGAGTTAATAGGAGACTTTTTTTCCCCCCATCTCTACTCACAATCCTCTGCTGAGAGACACTACATCTGGTATGAAAAGTACTATGATGTCAGTCAGGAGTATGTGACTACATAGAGGGGCAAGTTCCGTTCCTCTCAGTCAAATGCCCGAGAAGGGTGAGGGGAGGTAGAAGGCAGAAGGAATCCTCTGCACTCAGGGAGCAGAGCTACTGAGGGCTGCTTACTGCAAGGTCAGGGCACAGCAGGGCTCCACTTAGGTTGCAGCTCATGTATTCAGGGACAGGCAGGGGAAGTAGACCTACAAGGATCACAATCCATTGACATGTATACTGGGCTGATCACTAAGGCATCTTCTTCCATCCCAAATCCCCCTCCACAGCAGGGAGAACCCACAGAGCTCATATCTGTTCCACACAAACCTATGCTTGGGTGCTTCATATCCAGACCCTTCTCACTCTCAATGTGCAGCAGAATCACATAGTTAGAGGAACCCAGCAGCAGCAGAACTGAAATAGAGGAAAGGGCAGGACTTGGCCTGAACTGCAGAAGCAGCTGAAATCTTACAGAGCAAGAAAGTCAGTTTACATACATGTGTTTAAAAAGAAAAAAACAAGGAAGTACAGAAATTGTCTGACAAAGACTAGGAATTGAACTGTTCCTCAGCTAAAAAATAGTCTTAATTTTTCCAGGAAGCGTTAATGATTTTAAAGCCTTGTCCACATGACCAGGAATAGTTTTTAAACACAGTTGCAACAGAACTAGTTTCCAAACTGGAATGCAGCATAAATATTCTACCATGATGAAAACCTTCAAAATGCTTGCCATAGATTGGTGTAGTGATGACACAGAAAATATGGAATAAATAATTAACAACATTATAGATCTCAAGACATAAGCCAGAATCCCTGGCCTAATTTAGGCTTAAGCTTTTAAAACATATCAAATAGCACATACTGTTTCTGTTTTTCATAGACAGGATACTGTATGTAGGTTGAGTAAAAGCTAAACTAGCTTGGTTTAACCATAAACTCTTGCTAAGTTATGAAGTAAATTCCTTCTTTCTATTTTATATGCTTTATGTCTATACATTTGTAATGGACACACTGTAGATCTATGTTATTTGATATAAATTCAGAAGGTATAATTTTGTTGCTACATATAGGAAATTTAAAAAGGTGTCAACTAACATTTAAAAAGCTTAATTATCTGAGATAACTATCTAAAACATTCTTTAATAGACCCCTTCAGTTCAAGGAAATTTTGTAGCATATGCAACACAAACCAGTGCAAATAGTTCAGCCCAGGCAGTTTATTTTAAATAGAAATGTGATCAATAAGATATATACAACTAATCTAACAAAAAGGTGTTTGTGTATAATACAAAACAAATACCTACTATATAAAGAAGCTGATGTAGTCAAGTGGAATATTGACACACTAATGTGAAGCGCAAATCTTTAAGATGAACCAACCAAAACGTTCTAAGATCATAAAGCTTGATCAACAGTGTGCTTGGAAGTTGCACAGAGAGTTTCACACTTGAAGTCATCCTACTAACTTTATCACTGAGGTGTAGAGAATATTCAAGTACTGGTAGAGAAGTGTGTGTTTCATATTATTGCATTGTTATCTCCCATTGGTGACTGACCAAGGAAATGACTTTTTGTTTAGTTGTTCATCATACAGCAATTTAGACAGGACCATCCACGTCTGTAAAGAGACTTAACATCAAAACTCTTCTAGACTTCAAAATGGACATTTCTGCAAACTGCTAAAAGCACTGTTGGAAAGGTCATGGAGTTATGCAAAGTCAACCAGATCACCACACTGTAGAGGGGCCCACAGAAAAGTAATTTGCAGAGGTAGGTTGCTGGCTGGAGCTCAGCCAGCATTTGTTCAATATATGACCCAACATGGCTTGCACAAACTGGGATGGCACAAGATATCTTGCACAAAGAACTGGAATTTTGCAGACAATTTAATAAAAGTCATAAAGGGGACTCCTTGTTTTCTCATTGGATGATGGGAAGGAACATAACTTTTGTTCTGGTTGAACATGTAAAAATTTTTGCCAGAAACATAGGTCACTTTCTGATTGCCATGCCCGCCCTCCCAATAACCCCCCCTACGCAGGGCCATCCCTAGCCATTTTGGTGCCCTACACAGCCCCCCCACGAGGAGGAGAGGGGCTGGCCCCAGGTCTCTTCAGGAGGCAGAAGCAGGCTTGGGGGGAAACCACCGCACAGCACAAGCCTGGGGAGCGGAGCGGGTTGGGGCCGGACTGGGTCGCTCCACTTCCTGCCGCCCAGTGAGTGCAGGACAGGCCCAACTAGGGGCGGGAGCTTTGGGGAAGGCGTGGAGAAGGGTGGGGAGTGGGGGTGGGGCTGGGATGGGATGGGGGCCATGGGGAAGAGGTGGAGCAGGTGCTGGAGCAGCACGCAGCTGCGTAGGGTACCAGGAAATTTGGTGCCCCAAATTTTCTGGTGCCCTATGCAGCTGCATACTTTGCATATGGGTAAGGATGGCCCTGCCCCCATGCCCAGTGAGCTTTTCCAAGAAAGGCCATGCTACCCAGCAGAAAATGTAAAAAATGCCCTTTGTTGTTCAACATGTTGCTCCCTGAAGCTGAAATATACAGGAGAGAGAGAGAGAGCATGAGCGAGACAGCCATTGCCTGCGCAGCAAGAGCTCTCCCTGCTCCGTAACAACTGAAGTCTTGTAGCTAACGAGCACCCTATTAACTCTGGGCTTTGCTACAGAAACACTTGGTTTGCAGCAAGCTGGGGTGTAAATCTACCCTCCATTAGCCTGCCACATACCTGACACACACAACACTCTGATATAGGAGTAGATCAAAGCACACTAAGGAACTTTCAGTGCCCAGCAGCAGAGTATGCATGGACATTTAGTGCACCCCAGGCTAGTGCAGGGTAGTTTTACACTCCAACTTGCCAGGAACTAAGTGTCCATCAAGAGCCTCTACCTAGAGAGAGGGCTGAAAAACTGAGAACAAGAATAGGAATACATCTGTCATACCACTTACTTCAGTATAAGTTACATCACTCTGGGGTGCAAATTAGCCACCTTCCTGAGCAACACAAGTTACATCAACCTAAGCGTTGGTGTGGACAGCGCTGCTGGTAGGAGAGCTTCTCCCACTGACATAGATACCACCTCTCATGAAGGTGGATTTAGTATGCCAATGGGAGAGCTCTCTCCCATCTTAAAGTTCATTCAGGTGATTCACTCAATCTTCAGAAACCAGTCACTGCAATTCTGGAGAAGCCACCTTCATGCCACTTTCAGAAGTGACTTTTATACATGAATTGTTTACCCAAGTGGTGACCGGCTCATGTTAAACCAAATGCTCCTCAGAAAGTACATATCAGAGTTAAAGCCTTTTGAATGACTAAAGTGTATAATGTGTGCTTATACTTCACTAACAAATTTAGTCTTAGTTGTCTAGAACTTACACTGAATCACTAAGAGACAAGGTGGGTGAGGTAATTTATTGGACAACTTCTGCTGGTGGAGGGAACAGGCTTTTGAGGTTCATAGAGCTCTTCTTCAGATCTGGAGAAGGTAATCAGGGTGTCATATCTAAGATGGGACAGATAATTAAGCATAAGAGGTTCCCACAAGTTGTAGGACACTACTTAAAATGAAGTGAGCCATAACACCTCTGCAGTAGTAGGACAAAGGAGGGTTAGTAGTCAGCATGGTGTGTTACAAATTGTTGGAATGAGCCATAAAACTAGTGTCTCTGTAAAGTCCATGGCTTTTTAAAGTATCCAGTGGAGTTATGAATGTAAATTCTCAGGCTCGTCTTTTGAAGATGCTGTGCAGGTTTCCTTTGAGGGTGAGGACTGAGAGGTTAGATATGGAGTGATCACTTTGTGAAAAGTGTTCACCCATGGGTGAGAGTGTGGTTTTTTCCTTTATCATTTTTCTGTGTGAGCAACCCATATAGTTTTATTGGGACAGTTGATATACTGGATGAGATAAGCACATGTTGTGATAGGCATATGCAAGCCCCATGGATTACGATAGGTGTGTTGTGAGGGGCAACTGATCATCACAACAGTGGAGATACATCTAGCAGTTTTTGCTTTGGCAGAGTCTGGTGCTGCTTTGAGTTGATGTGTCCTGGTCTGTGGAGAGCTTGCTTCTGACCAAGAGCTTAACAAGGTTGGGGCCTGGCTGTAGGTAACAGATTTCTTGGTGTGTCTGGGGTGGTTACTAGATCTGTGGAGATAGGTGTGGTGATCCGGTGGTTTCTTGTAATAGTTGTCTGTAGGATTCCATTATTGAAGCTGATCATGGTGTTCAGGAACCACTCAATCACTAACTCCAATGAAGGCACAGAGTCTGGAGAAACTCACTGTATTAACTAAGCCTAGTACTATTTGAAAGAGGAAACGGCTTCCCTACAAACAAGTTAGCGGTGAGAAATCATGATTATTTCAGAGAGTTCATACTAGAAGCCATATAGATTTTGTGGCCAAGAGAACAAACGGTGTCTTACACAGAAAGAGGAAGAAACTTTGAATTGGTTTGCAAGCTAAAGGTTTTACCACTATTTGAACCTTTGGTTAAAGTAACTTAAGAGCTTAGAGTACTGCTGAAATTCCAGAGAAATTAGAATAGCTTCACAATAATTACCTGTATATTATATTTGGTTTAATGTGTGATAGTTTTGAGCATGTATGAGTTGATAAGGTAGATTTGAACTCAATTGACATTCTTCAATAATTAATTAAGTTGCCTACATTTCTAAAGTCCTACTTTAGAATTGTTGGTTCAACTGACAAGAGCAGTGTCCCATAAACTTGACTAGAGATACATAAGGATCTATAGTTTCATGTTGATACCAAAAATCACCTGCTCAGACTAACATAGAACTAGGATAAAAAAGTTTGCCTTTGTAACAAGATTGTGATAAGACCTTGAATTAATTGAACTGATTTATTAACTCTTGTGGCAACATCCCATGTCGATTTCTGACAGAGATGATATTATTCACAATCTTTATTCTGCTGTCTATAGTAAAACCTATACATTTGTAAGAATTTTCCTGTCTGTACTTCAGCTGAGGAATACAGATCTAAAGAACAGAAAGAAAACCTATGAACCCTTACCTCTATGTGTGTTTACTAACCTATCTTTCTCACACTGGCAACCCATGTAAAACCTGTGTTTAAAAAAAAAAAACCACACACACACAGATCCCAATACCCTTGCTCATGTTGAGTAGTGTCTTATAATGGGACAAGTCCCATTGGAGTAAATTGAGTTACTAAAGGAGTAAGGCCAGGATCCAGAAAGGAACCTACGTGTCACAGTGCCTAACTTTTGGGCACCTAGAAAATGATAGGAACAACACTGACACACAAAGCCTGAGTTAAGCACCCAGGCTCCCTATACAATGAAAGGGGAAAAACAGGTGCCTTAGAATGTGATCCACAAAAACCAGTGTGCTAGGCAGGGAGCCACCTAAGCTGGCCAATGGGAGATGCCAATGAGAAGGGTATATATTAAGTAAGCATTGCTCCTTTAAGTCGAGGCTGCAGGGAGGTGGCCATCCCTGCTTGTGATCCACAACCAGTAAACCCTTTCCTGGAGTCAGGTGTCTTAGGTACCTAAATTGTTTCTTGTGAGAATGAGTTAAGAGCTTGCCCCACTCCCCATAAAATGGTCAAAAATGAGGAGGTGGGGGTACCCACTTTTAACTTTTAGTCCAGTGTTTAGAGCACTCTCCTGTGATGTTGGAGACCCAGGTTCAATTTCCTTCTGAGGGGGAAAAGAGGATTTAAACAAGGCTCTTCCTTCTTCCAGGAAAGCGTTCTAACCACTGAGTTGTGGGATATTCTCAAGCAGTTTCCCTCAATCATAGACATGTAGGGCTGGAAGAAACCTCGAGAGGTTGTCACAGTTTCACAGTAACAGCCCCTGTATTCTCCCTCTGTGGTCCACCGCAGGAGTTCCCAGTCAGCTGTCACCTGTCTCTGGGCAGGGGCCCAGAACTCAATCTCTTCTGACTGGAGGGTTTAAGCTGCACAGCTCCCTGCCTTACAACGTGATATCCCCAGCAAGACAGTCTACCTAAAGGCCAACACCTCTGCTTGGTTTTCTCTTAGAGGGCTATGAGGATGTTTTCTCTCAGCAGCGACAAGTTACCACACAGCTTTTTCTAAAGAAGCACATTTATTCTTAAGGTAAAAGCACTACAGAAGCAAACATAATAAAAATAAACAGATTTAAACACACAGCAACATGCCCGGAATCACCCATCAGTCTTATGGGGCTTTACATGGCCAACCCTTCTGCAAGGGTTGCACTCCCATATCTCACCTTGTACAGAAGGTCCTGTCCATTTGTTGGATCAGAAAGAAGACCTTGCATCAGTTCAAATGCATCCTTTTATACTAAAAGCCCTTTCCTAGTCTCCTAGTCTCTCAAAAACCCAACTTGAACTAGTATATGCCAACCACTCCGGCAGGTGGTACTTCTCCATTATTGTTTAGTCTCAGTGATCCACCTTAATCACCCCCCATGGTTTTTACGTGGAAGCTATGGTAACCCTCTAGGTTTGCCAGGTGTCTGGTTTTTTACTGAAATGCCTGGTCGAAAAGGGACCCTGGTGACTCCAGTCAGCAGTGCTGACTATGCCATTAAAAGTCCGATTGGCAGCACAGTGGGGCTAAGGCAGGCTCCCTGACTCCATGCAGCTCACAGAAGCAGTAGCATGTCACCCTCTCCGGCTCCTAGGTGTAGGGGCAGCCAGGGGGCTATGCACGCTGTCCCTGCTGCAAGCACCGGTTCTGCAGCTCCCTTTAGCCGGGAACCATGGCCAATGGGAGTTGTGGGGGCAGCGCCTGTGGATGGGGCAACGCCTGTGGATGGGGCAGCGCGCAGAGCCACCTGACCGCACTTCTGCATAGGAGCCAGAGCGGGGATATGCCACAGCTTCCAGGAGCTGCCTGAAGCCTGCACCCCTGACTCCCTCCTGCGTCCCAACCCCCTGTCCCAGTACTGATCCCCCTCCTGCCCTCTGAACCCCTCAATCCCAGCCTGGAGCACCCTCCTGCACCCCAAACTCCTCATCCCCACCCCAGAGTCTGCACCCCAGCCAGAGCCCTCACACCCCCCCTGACCCTAACCCCCTGCCCCAGCCCAGAGCCCCCTCCCACACCCCAACCCCTGAGCCAGCCCGCTGAAAATGAGCAAGAGAGAGAGAGTGGGGAGAGCGAGCAATGTGGGGAGGGGGCGAAGATGAAGTGAGCGAGGGCGGGGCCTCAGAGGAGGAGCAGGGGCAGGGCAAGGATGTTCAGTTTTGTGCAAGTAGAAAGTTGGCAACCCTATACCCTTCCCCATGAAATAGAACACCATCATATATAAACCATTCATCCCCAAAGACATTGGATGTGATTGGATATCTGTCACAGAGGCCATCTAGTCCAGGCCCCTGTGCTGAGGCAGGACCAAATATAAACCTAGACCACTCCGACAGGTGTTTGTGTAACCTCTTCTTAAAAACCTCCAACAACAGGGACTCCACAATCTCTCTTGGAAGCCTATTCCAGATCTTAGCTACCCTTTTTGTTGAAAAGTTCTCAACACATTAACCTAAATTTCCCTTTCTGAAAATTAAGCCCATTAATTCTTGTCCTATCTTCAATGGACTTGGAGACAATTGACCACTGTCTTCTTTATAGTAACAGTTTTCAAATATATAAAGGGCTATCAAGTCCCCCTTAGTCTTCTTTTCTCATGATTAAACATGCCCCATTTTTAACCTTTCCTCACAGGTCAGTTTTCTAATAATTTTTGTTGCTGTCCTCTGAACTCTCTCCAATTTGTACATCTCTTTCCTAAAGTGTGGAGACAAGAATTGGATACAGAACTTAAAGAACTGAAGTCTCACCAGTGCCAAGTAGAACAGGACAGTTACCTCCTGTGTCTTACATACAGCACCCCAGTTAATATACTCCAGAATTTTATTAGCCTTTTTTGCAAGTATATCACATTGATGACTCATATTCAATTTGTGATCCACTATAACTCCAGATCCTTTTCAGCAGTACTACCACCTAGCCAGCTATTTCCCCATTTTGCCTTGTGCATTGGATTTTTCCTTATTAAGTGTTGTACTTTGCATGTGTCTTTGGACTGAAATCAAAAACATGAAATTCAACAATTTTGAATTATAATCCATTTCTCCAAAGTGCTTGCAACCCCTCCCTGCTTGGTGTCATACACAAATTTTATAATCATACTCTCTACTCAATTATCCAAGTCCATAATAAAAATATTGACTAGTACTGTATCCAAGACAAATCTGTGCAGGACCCCACTAGTTATGTCCTCCCAGTTTGATTTCAACCATAACTACTCTTTGATTATGATTTTTCAGTCAGTTGAGCATCCGCCTTATAGTAATTTCATCAGGATCACACTTCCCTAGTTTGTTTATGAGAATACTAGTTTGTCATGTGGGACTGTGTCAAAAGCCTTACTAAAATTAAGATACATCACATCACATCTACTGCTCCTCCTCCTCTGTCCCCTAGGCTAATAACCCTGTCAAAGAAGGAAGTTAGGCTGGTTTGGCATGATTTGTTCTTGACAAATCCATGTTGGCTTTTACTTATAACCCTATTATCCTCCAAGTACTTACAAATTGATTGTTTAATAGATATTAAGGTCAGAAGGGACCATTATGATCATCTTGTCCGACCTCCTGCAAAATGCAGGCCACAGAATTTCATCCACCCACTCCTGCGAATTTCATCCACCCACTCCTCTTACCTATGTCTGAGCTATTGAAGTCCTCAAATCATGGTTTAAAGACTTCAAGGAGCAGAGAATCCTCCAGCAAGTGACCCGTGCCCCATGCTGTTCCAGTACGTTATTAGGTACTGAAGTCAGGGTAACTGATCTATAATGATCTGGGTCCTCTTTGTTCCCCTTTTTAAATGTAGGTGCTATGTTTGCCCTTCTCCAGTCCTCTGGGACTTCACCCGTCCTCCATGAGTTCTCAAAGATAAATCACTAACAGTTCTGAGATTGCTTCAGATAATTCCTCAAGTACCCTAGGATTAATTTCATCAGGCCCTGCCAATTGGAATACATCTAAATATTCTTTACCCTTGTGTTTCCCTGTTCTGGCTTACATTCCTTCCCTCCTTAATGTTAATATTAATTGTGTTCAGTATCTGTTCACAATTAACCTTTTTAGTAATAATGGAAACAAAATAAGCATTCAACACCTCACTTCTTGATGTCATGTGTTAGCAGGGACAGAGAGCTAATAAGTAGTGAACCTACACTTTCCCTTTCTCGTGCTCCTAGTGTATTTACAGAATCTCTTCTTATGCCCTTTTACGTCCCTTGCTTGGTGTAACTCATTTTTGTACCCTAGCGTTTCTGATTTTGTCCCTACATGATTGCACTATTATTTTATACTCAACTCACTCTTTCCTGTTGAAGCTGTTCCACTTTGGATAAATACTCACCAGGCCAGAGAAAGAGAGAATGAACAATTCTATAGCCTGGAAGAAGACCCAGGATCCAGATCCCTTTCTGCAGTGACTATTTATACACCATGGAACAGCTTCAACAGGAGAGACTGGATGGGTACAAACTATTCCCCAGCTCAGCGATTACAGCACTCTTCTGAGAGGTGTGATAGACTCCATTCAAATCCTGTCCCTCTCAGGCAGAGCAGGGGATTGAATCTGGGTCTCCCACATACCAGGTGAGTGGTCTAACCAGAGTTAAAAGTTAGAAGACGGGCAGTACCATCACTACCTCCTCCTGTGGCCAGATTTTGAATAGGATCTCAGCTGGTTGGTGACCCCCCGAGCATGCCTACTGGATCTGGCTTGACAGGCACTCTTCCACTTATTTCCCCCCACTTCATGGATCGCTCTAGGACTTAGCTTCCGGGTAGCTAGACGGAGGTAGAAGCATGCATGCCCAGAGGCAGAAACACAGACACTGAGGAAACTTTCATCCTGAAAACTTGGGCACCAAGTGAGTTGAGGCCCCTACAGTGATCAACAGCAGCTGAGTGGGGGTTTTGTGGATCACAGTGGAGACCAGGAATGGGATTTAGGTGCTTAAACCACAGTTTTAGGTGTCTAAGTACCTTTGTGGATCCTGGCTTAAGGTACACGTGTAAGGCTGGCCCTGAATTTAAGACATCTCAAACTGGTTGTCCAACAGTTCTGCAGCCAATGACCAGGGAGCTATAGTGCCTTAGTTGTGTTTTTTCCAAATGATTAGCAATACTTTGAGACCTATCTCGTATTTATAGTTACATGATCCCTCCCTTAACTCTCTAGATTACAATTAAAAAACTGACAATCTTCCCCGTATCAAACAAAAGGGACTCCATTAGAGAGCAACTGCAGGCAGCCTACTTAAAAGTAGGACAGTGGGTTCAGAGAGAATTAACCAATAATGATCGCTACTCCACAGACGAAGTACCTGTGTATTTTGAGTTTGCCAGCAATAGAAATCTAAACTCTTATACAGTTCAGTGCCCCAACAAAATCAGTTCCATGTGCCTCAACTAAAGGAGTCACAGAATAAAAGGCGCGGGGCAAGAGGAATAGATGAGGAAAATCTGATTAGAACTGATTGTCACAGGGCACTGATAGGAGGAAATGTATATTAGCATCACAATGTGCAGTCATCTGCAAGCAGTTTGGGGGGGGGGGGGAAATTGATCAGACCTTGAACTGAAGAACACAATTGCTTATTAGCCCATTGAAAAGAGGAAGAGATTGCAGGTACTGACCACATGCAGCCTGACACTGACATCCTTGAAATGGGCTGAATCACCCAGGCCTAGGGCAACCAGAAAGTTATTAATAATTGGGAAATAAAAGTGCAATTATAAAGTACCTGGAAACAGCAAACACACCAACAAAAAACCCCAGTAGCCTATAACTCTGCAAAACACAGAATGAAAGGAGGGCAGGGAGTCTGGGGCCTTTGATGAATACAAGGATTCTTTGGCCCAGTTCTGTCACCCTTCCTTACATCATGTAGTACATACTCACACAAGAAGTTCCATTGATATATATGGGTCTGCTCACATGAGTAATATTATTCAATGTGAATAAGGGCAGCAGAACTGGACCCAAGAATCTAACCCCAGTGATTCTAACAGCCACAACCGGAGGTAAAGCATGAGTGAAATGGGGAAAGAATGTATGATTGGCTACATAATGCAAACATTCTGCTATTCACCAGCCAAAGAGGAGGAATGACAACTCTAGAACTTCCATCCAACCAGCATATGCTAAAATGGGTGAGTGGATTGGCAAAGAAAAGACCAACAGAGAAAGCATCTAACGAAGTCATTGGTCTAATACTATTGCTGCAGGAACTTTTTAAAGATCAAGAATCATGTAAACCAGAGTGGCATGCAGTTATGCTATTATCCCACATGTATATGTTTAAAGGAAATGCCATTGCAAAAAGATTACATTCAACTGTAAAGTGTAATCAGGAAGCTGTCAATTACTGTTCTTTTTTAAGTCTTGTTAACAATAGCCAGTTAGAGTCTATATGAGGCCACAAAAGTAACTCCTTATTGCATTAAAAAGTTCTACTGGTGAATAAAAAATATGGGAAGATTTTCAAAGGCAAAGTAGCAGATAGGGACCTAACTCCCCTCAGAAGTCAAGGGAAATTAGGCACTTAACTTCTATTTGTGCCTTTGAAAATCTCCCACACAGTATATACAGATATATAGAGATCGGGGACTCTTTATTGAGTAGACAGGCCTGTAACTAGAGCTGATCTAGAGAATAGAAGGGTGTGCTGTCTTCCAGGTGCTAAGATACGGGATGTAGACCTGAGGTTGAAAAGGATCCTAAAGGGAGCGGGAAAGAATCCCCTAATTATCCTTCATGTGGGAACAAATTATATGGCTAGATTCTTGCTGGAAAGTATTATGTGAGACTATGCTAAGCTGGGGAAGACGCTTAAGGAAATCGAGGCTCAGGTGATCTTTAGTGGGATTCTGCCTGTTCCTAGAGAAGGACAACAAAGGTGTGACAAGATTATGACTGTCAACAGATGGCTTAGGCAGTGGTGCTATAAGGACGGCTTTGGGATGTACGGCCACTGGGAGGCATTCATGGACAGAAGACAGTTCTCTCGGGATGGACTTCATCTGAGTAGGGAAGGAAATAGACTTCTAGGATGGAGGCTGGCACAACTGATAAAGAGAGCTTTAAACTAGGAATTTGGGGGAGATGTCCAGGTAATCTTCACGCCAGATTTTAGCATTGAGAGGGAAGAAGACGAAGTAAGAAAGGATACAGCCGTGGGTAGGAGAATGTATATAAGGAGCAAGGGCAGTGTGGATACCAGTCTAATAGGTTATACTGGCTGTAGAATGACTGTGTCTAATAGGGTACAAAACGTGAGCGAGGCCAAACAGCAAAAATTAAGATATTTGTACACCAATGCGAGGAGAAGTGAAACCAGATATTATAGGGATAACAGAAACATGGTGGAATAGTAGTCATGACTGGACTACAGGTATTGAAGGGTATGTGCAGTTTAGGAAAGACAGAAATAAAAGGTAAAGGTGGTGGAGTAGCATTGTATATCAATGATGAGATAGAATGTAAAGAAATAAGAAGCGATGCAATGGATAAGACAGAGTCCATCTGGGCAAAAATTACATTGGGGAGATAACTAGTAGAGTCTCTCCTATGATAGTGCTTGGGGTGTGCTACAGACCGCCGGGATCTAATTTGGATATGGATAGAGCCCTTTTTAATGTTTTTAATAAAGTAAATACTAATGGAAACTGCATGATCATGGGAGATTTTAACTTCCCAGATATAGACTGGAGGATGAATGCTAGTAATAATAATAGGGCTCAGATTTTCCTAGCTGCGATAGCTGATGGATTCCTTCATCAAGTAGTTGCTGAACCGACTAGAGGGGATGCCATTTTAGATTTGGTTTTGGTGAGTAGTGAGGACCTCATAGAAGAAATGGTTGTAGGGGATAATCTTGGTTTAAGTGATCATGAGCTAATTCAGTTCAAACTGAACGGAAGGATTAACAAAAACAAATCTGCAACTAGGGTTTTTGATTTCAAAAGGGCTGACTTTCAAAAATTAAGGAAATTAATTAGGGAAGTGGATTGGACTGAAGAACTTATGGATCTAAAAAGTAGAGGAGGCCTGGGATTACTTTAAATCAAAGCTGCAGAAGCTATCAGAAGCCTGTATCCCAAGAAAGGGGAAAACATTCATAGGCAGGAGTTATAGACCAAGCATCTTAGAGAGGTGATTAAGAAGAAGCGGAAAGCATACAGAGAGTGGAAGATGGGACGGATCAGCAAGGAAAGCTACCTTATTGAGGTCAGAACATGTAGGGATAAAGTGAGACAGGCTAAAAATCAAGTAGAGTTGGACCTTGCAAAGGGAATTAAAACCAATAGTAAAAGGTTCGACAGCCATATAAATAAGAAGAAAACTAAGAAAGAAGAAGTGGGGCCGCTAAACACTGAGGATGGAGTGGAGGTTAAAGATAATCTAGGCATGGCCCAATATCTAAACAAATACTTTGCCTCAGTCTTTAATAAGGCTAAAGAGGATCTTAGGGATAATGGTAGCATGACAAATGGGAATGAGGATATGGAGGTAGATATTACCATATCTGAGGTAGAAGCGAAACTCAAACAACTTAATGGGACTAAATCGGGGGGCCCAGATAATCTTCATCCAAGAATATTAAAGGAATTGACACCTGAAATTGCAAACCCATTAGCAAGAATTTTTAATGAATCTGTAAACTCAGGAGTAGTACCGAATGATTGGAGAATTGCTAATATAGTTCCTATTTTTAAGAAAGGAAAAAAAAAATGATCCAGGTAACTACAGGCCAGTTAGTTTGACATCTGTAGCATGCAAGGTCCTGGAAAAAATTCTGAAGGAGAAATTAGTTAAGGACATTGAATTCAATGGTAAATGGGACAAAATACAACATGGTTTTACAAAAGGTAGATCGTGCCAAACCAACCTGATCTCCTTCTCTGAGAAAGTAACAGATTCTTTAGACAAAGGAAACGCAGTGGATCTAATTTACCTAGATTTCAGTAAGGCGTTTGATACCATGCCACATGGGGAATTATTAGTTAAATTGGAAAAGATGGGGATCAATATGAACATCAAAAGGTGGATAAGGAATTGGTTAAAGGGGAGACTACAACGGGTCCTACTGAAAGGCGAACTGTCAGACTGGAGGGAGGTTACCAGTGGAGTTCCTCAGGGATCAGTTTTGGGACCAGTCTTATTTAATCTTTTTATTACTGACCTCGGCACAAAAAGTGGGAGTGTGCTAATGAAGTTTGCAGATGATACAAAGCTGGGAGGTATTGCCAATTCAGAGAAGGATCAGGATATTATACAGGAGGATCTGGATGACCTTGTAAACTGGAGTAATAGTAATAGGATGAAATTTAATAGTGAGAAGTGTAAGGTTATACATTTAGGGATTAATAACAAGAATTTTAGTTTAAGCTGGGGACGCATCAATTAGAAGTAATGGAAGAGGAGAAGGACCTTGGAGTATTGGTTGACCACAGGATGACTATGAGCCGCCAATGTGATATGGCCGTGAAAAAAGCTAATGTGGTCTTGGGATGCATCAGGCGAGGTATTTCCAGTAGAGATAAGGAGGTGTTAGTACCATTATACAAGCCACTGGTGAGACCTCATCTGGAATACTGTGTGCAGTTCTGGTCTCCCATGTTTAAACAGGATGAATTCAAACTGAAGCAGGTACAGAGAAGGGCTACTAGGATGATCCGAGGAATGGAAAACTTGTCTTATGAAAGGAGACTTAAGGAGTTTGGCTTATTTAGCCTAACTAAAAGAAGGTTGAGGGAAGATATGTTTGCTCTCTATAAATATATCAGAGGGATAAATACAGGAGAGAGAGAGGAATTATTTAAGCTCAGCACCAATGTGGACACAAGAACAAATGGGTATAAACTGGCCATCAGGAAGTTTAGACTTGAAATTAGACGAAGGTTTCTAACCATCAGAGGAGTGAATTTTTGAAATAGCCTTCCAAGGGAAGCAGTGCGGGCAAAAGATCTATCTGGCTTTAAAATTCTACTTGATAAGTTTATGGAGGAGATGGTATGATGGGATAATGTGGTTTTGGTAATTAATTAATCTTTAAATATTCAGGGTAAATAGGCCTAATCCCCTGAGATAGGATATTAGATGGATGGGATCTGAGTTACCCAGGAAAGAATTTTCTGTAGTATCTGGCTGGTGAATCTTGCCCATATGCTCAGGGTTTAGCTGATCGCCATATTTGGGGTCGGGAAGGAATTTTCATCCAGGGCAGATTGGAAGAGGTTTTTCGCCTTCCTCTGTAGCATGGGGCATGGGTCACTTGAGGGAGGCTTCTCTGCTCCTTGAAGTCTTTAAACCATGAATTGAGGACTTCAGTAGCTCAGACATAGGTGAGGTTTTTCGTAGGAGTGGGTGGGTGAGATTCTGTGGCCTGCGTTGTGCAGGAGATCAGACTAGATGATCAGAATGGTCCCTTCTGACCTTAATATCTATTAATCTATGTCAAATAAACTAGGGGTGGCCTACTTTAGCAACAAAAGTATGTCAAATAAGCTATAGTCCATTTTTCTGGCTCCTTGGCGTGCCAGCTACACCGAAATAGAACTCCCTTCAGCTCCCTCGCGCTCATTCCTAGTAGAGCTAATTCAGAGGCGACGTGCATGAGTAAGGGATGGGAGGGGACGGGGGATGTGCCAAAAAGAGAAGAAAATGTAAATTACATAGTAGTAAATGCAGCATTTCCAACTCTCGGGCTTTTATGGTGAGTCTCGTGATATCTGGGTGGGTTTTTCCTAAAGCCCCAGCTCCTTGAGTCATGTAATTATGTGAGACTCTCACTTTCATTAAAAAGGAAGGGTGGGGTAAATTTCTAGCTATCATGGCATCAGAGAAAAGCTTTAAAGCTGTGAGCGCTACAGGCTCCAAAACCAAAGGCAAATTAGATCATATGAAATTAATTATTTTTGCAAAAATCTCATGATTTTTATGCAAAATGGCATGAATTTGCAGTCCTTATTCACGATGTTAGAACATAAGCAGGTATGGTGTCCTTAGCCTCTGTTTGCCAGAAGCTGGGAATGGGCAACAGGGGATGGATCACTTGATGATTACCTGTTCTGTTCATTCCCTCTGAAGCACCTGCTTTGGCCACTGTTGGAAGACAGGATACTGGGCTAGATGGTCCTTTGGTCTGACCCAGTATGGCTGTTCTTATAGTAGCTGTCAGGGAACAAGACCATTTCTGCCCACTTCAGATCACATTTCCAAAACAAGAGAAACAGTTTTCCCACTAAATCAAGATTTCAATCTACAGGTTTTATTATACCCTTTTAAAGCATCTTTTTACTCTGTCTCTTCCACTACTAAGACTTTCCTGTTCGATACTCACAGGATCAAGTGACTGACTCCAGCAATAAGATAGCTCCAGTATCAAGATGGCAGCAGCTCAGGCAGCCATCTTGGAGAAATAGTTGCCCATGTGCCTCAACTTCTAATTGCTTTTCCTTCCTCACTTTCCACTTTAAAGTTTCCATTTTTACTCAAAACATCGTCACTTCCTTGTGCCCCCCACCTCGCCCCCCAAAACACAGTGTTAAGGTAGCAACTGGATTCACATGAAAGAACCTCCATGCCTGCACAAAGCCCCCCCATCTGTTTAAATCAGTGGGGCTCTAGGCAGGGGGTCATCTGAACAGACCCTGCTGAGGGATCAAGACCCAAGTGTGGAATAAGTTTGAATAGATCTTTAACTTTAAAGCTCTATTTGATCTATTTTTGCTGCAGCATCAGATAATTTGTTCTGGAGCTTCTACCTGGGGATGCAGGGCACAGGATGGGTCAGGGGAGAGAAGAATCCTGGCAACTGGGAGATGCAGGGGCCAGTGAAAATGCATTCCATGGGAACATCTACATTGGAGCTGGAGGAGTAATTTCCAGCTTGAGCAGACATACCTATACTAGCTCTGATTAAACTAGTGCCCTAAAAATAGCAGCTTAGCAACAGCAGTATGAGCCGCAGGAGGGGCTAGCCCCTGAATACCTACCTAATGTCTCAGACAGGATCATACTTGGGAGGGCTAGCCACTCCCATCACCAGGTCTCCACTTCTATTTTTAGTGCACTAGCGCTATCAAAATTAGCACAGGTATGTCTACTTGAGCTGGAAATCACACCTACTAGTTCCATTGTGGACATGCCCAGAGAGTCCTAACCCAACCCTGCTTCCCAGCAAATAGAAGTCATCCTTCCTCCTGGTGCAGTAGCCATTAGGGATGGGATCCTTGAAGGTACTTAGGCACTTAGACCCCCAGATTTAGGCACCTAAGTCTCAGTTTTGGCTCCACTACAATCCACAAAATTCCCGCCAAACCTTGCAGGTGCCTACACTCACTCAGCACCTAAGTATTCAGAATAAAAGTTCAATAGGCCCTTTATTTCTGCCTCTGGGCATGCACACCGCTGCCTCCCTCCAGGCACCCACATGCCTATCTCCCACCTACACCCCAGAACAAATCACGAATCAGGAAAGACAGGTTCGGCCACCTTAGTCACATGCAGAACCCAATGTGGTAGGCATGCTTAGAAGCTTCCTACCAGATTGGGCCCTAGTCAGAATCCAGGAGGAGGACATGGTGGTGGTAATAGTGTTGCTGCCCATCTTATAACTTTTAGCCCAGAGGTTAGAGCATTCACCTTGGATGTGGGAGACACAGGTTCAATTCCCCCGCCCCTTAGGGTGGGGAATTGAACCTGGGTCTCCGACATCCCTGGTGAGTACTCTAACTCTGGGATAACTGTTATAAAGGTATGCACCACCACCTGCTCCTCCTGATGTTTTGTGTGGGGCCAGGCAGGCATTTAACTCACTCCTTAGGTGCATAAGCCACCTGACTCCAGGCAGTGGGTTCCCATTAATGGATTGCTAGTGGAAATAGGCACCTTCCTGTAGCCCAGGCTTAGGCACCTACCTCAGACAGAGGGGAAAGGCTTAGGGCACACCCCTCTGGTGAGCATCTCCCACTGGTTAGCTTAGACAGTGAGCCACTTAACATGATGGCTTTTGTGGACCACCATTTGTAGACTGCTATCTCTTCCCATTCATTGTACAGGGAGCTGAGGTGTTTCACTCAGCTTTTTGGAATGCAGCATTACTCCTGTGATTTTCTAGGTGCCTGCAAGTTAGGCACTGTGATGCTCAGCATTGCAACACCTAAATCCTTTGGTGGACCCCACCTTGCCTAGTTGCTTCGAAGAGTACTGTTTATTGGTGACAGGTTTCAGAGAAGCAGCCGTGTTAGTCTGTATTCGCAAAAAGAAAAGGAGTACTTGTAGCACCTTAGAGACTAACAAATTTATTAGAGCATAAGCTTTCGTGAGCTACCAAATGCATCCGATGAAGTGAGCTGTAGCTCACGAAAGCTTATGCTCTAATAAATTTGTTAGTCTCTAAGGTGCCACAAGTACTCCTTTTCTTTTTGTTTATTGGTGGTGACCCTTAGCACATATTTCAGTATTTAGAATCCTCCTGGAGACCATCTTCTGGCCAGCCTGAGTCAGGGATTTACCTCTGTTCTTTTATTTACATATGAATATAATCAAAGGTAAAGAAAAGTGGAAAAGAAACATTAGCGGCAAAGGAGCTCCCAGATGTAATAAGGGGAGTGGAACCGAGAAAGACATGTTTCAGAAGGGGCATATATTGGTGAGAGACCTGAGGCTCAGCGGTGTAACCAGAGGAGCTGCAGCCACATAGAGAGAAAGAGCAGAGCTGGAGTATGGAACACAAGTCTCGTGGTATGTTTAATAAAGCCTGTCTCTTTCAGCTCTGCCGCATCAATTATTGCTAACAAAACACTAGGCTCTTCTGCCCCAGTTAAGATGCAGCTGAATTAATGGTGAATAGTTCTTGGGAGTGGCAATGCGTCTAATGGCTACAGCAAGTGTAGTTTGCGCTGAGCTCTATTCCTAACTGCCACTGGTTTCCTGGTTGATCCAAGGCTAGTTATTTAATATCTCTGGGCCAGATTTCCAAAGGTATTTTGTCACCTATTTGTGCCTTAGCTCTGTCAACTGTAAATTGGGGGGGGGAGAAGGGGAATACCACCACCCACCTTTGTAATGCTTTTTCAGATCCATGACAGAGGAGCATCTTTTCAAGTGTAAACTGCTATTGTCCCCTTAATATGTAAAATGCTAGTTAATTTTATTGGAGCATGTGTGTGCACTGAGATTACTCCCCTTCATATGCAGTTACAGCTGTTTTCTAAATGCAACACTGTATGTTCTCTGTTATGATACAAAATTAATGAACTCTTTGTTTTAAAGACAGTTATACACCTCAGAAAACATGGGTTTATAATGGAAATACTGAGACAGTTACCTATAGCAGCACTAGCGGAAAAGGAAAAGAACTATAAATTCAGCTTGTTTGCCAGTGTATACATTGACAAGGTATGAATAACACATCTCTCTACACTTCCAACATATAGATGTATATATTACTCTTTCCTGTGAGGGTTACACTGAGCAAAATCTCTAAACCGACCATTCCAAATGAGGGAAGGAAAGGGTTCAGAGAGAAACGAGTAACCCTTTGTCTTGTCTCTTACATTACAATCAGGACATAAACAGTGGTTGAAATTTATTAGTGTATACAATTGTGCTTAATTTTAAACACACAGGTGGGTGTGGGGAGGGTTGAGGAAGAGGGTTTGTATTTCCATGATCAACAGAAGGCAAGAAGTTATCCTTTATCCTCTTTTTTTATCATAAGAATTAGCTATTTGGATACAGTTCAAGCCCTTCACTTAAAAAAGTAATTCAAGTTGCATTAAAAAAATAAATTTAAGCAGATATACACAATAAAATCAACTCACCACCCACAGCAAACATATTGATCCTCTTGCATATCAGACCTGGTCTCTAGCTACTAACCACCCTCACCCAGGCTTCTGAACACAGCCTTGTTAACCAATTACTGTAGTTGCTAAAGAATGTTAATGACAAACAGGCTCCAATCCATTTGTCAAGTGAAAGACAAGCAAGCTAATAATTATCAATTGAAATGTGACAGTGGGACATTTCTCTAGGTAGTAAGAGCAACCCAATATGGGCTTACATAATAAAGTTATTCACATGTTTTATGATTTTTACATGTATTGGCAAAAACATACAGCTGCCTTTTCAGACAAGTATTTTGAGACACTGGGTAATAGAAAACCTGTGTCATTTCAAAAGTTCAGGATTTGCTTAATAATGAGGTGGTGGGGAGAGGACCTAAAGAAGACTGGGTAGCTGCTAATTTAAGCCTTCTCTGCTGCAGTAGGAGACCTAGCCATTGTAGATAATAGGAGTCAACCACAAGTACAGCTGAACATGGTTTGTCCTGATCTACAGACCCCAATTAAGCCATGTTTTGCTCCAGTTTAGCAACAGGTGATTTTTTTTTTAAAGTATAGACAAAGCTTGAGAATTAGATCCTGCTCTCCTTACCCAAGTAAGGTTCTCACTGGCTTCAGTTTTACCTGAGTAAGGACCAGGCTCCAAGTTTGTCTGAAGGGCATGTAGTGAAATTTAGTACTCCCAGGTGAAAATTTGTTCATGTTCAAGCTATCCATTTTTTCCAGGAAAAGAGCTTGTTTTAAATCACTGTGACACACGCAAAAGCCTTGCAAGCATGAATAGCTTTTTCCTGGCACCTTAAAAAGGTGCAATAATGAGGGTAAAGGGACTCAGCAAAGTAAGTATCAAATGGATGCTCTGGCTGTCTCTCTATCTTATTTTGGTGTGTAGCCTGCTGAGCATTGCAGAGCTTCAGGAATTGAAATGGTTTAGCCTTAAAACTGCCATTGATTGGGTGGATGGAATTGGCATACATGGTGTTTGACAATGTACAAGCAGTGAAACACCCAAAACACTGTGACTTTGTAGACAAACATTACCCATGTATTTTATTATTAGAGTTGCTTACCTTGGCAATATTTCTTTAATGTATATGAGGCACTTAAAACTCAATCTTACCTACTTCCCACACCAACCTTATATTACTATGCTGTTTAATAAAGAAAATAATTTAAGACATCAGAAATGTCAAGACTATGATGTGTATAAAGGACTCTGAGCATGAGAAGTACCTCACAAATTCTAAGCATTGGCGTGGCTTCTTTTCGCGTCATGGATTACTTTACACACAGGGAATTAATTTAATCTCGCATCATTTTCTATTGACACCTCTGCCATTTGTCCCTCATTTTAGGTCTGTCAGAGTTTTGCTGGGGCAGAGGGGGAGGCTGATGTTGGTTCTTTTATTCACGTTGTATTAATTCAAAGTTCATGAGTGGTGACAGTCCTGAAGCTTTGTGCCTTCTGCTTTCTCACAAGACATCTTTGGTAACTGTGTCAAGTAAACAAGCCCCACCCACATGTGCCTCAATGATCTAGAGGCTCCAATTCTTGGAGTGTAATTCATTGTCAAAGCCCCTCCAGTATTTGGCACCTCTCTGGAGGTTATGAATGAAGCTGCTTTATCACAGGTTTCAGAGTAGCAGCCTGTATTAGTCTGTATTCGCAAAAAGAAAAGGAGTACTTGTGGCACCTTAGAGACTAACAAATTTATTTGAGCATAAGCTTTCGTGAGCTACAGCTCACTTCATCGGATGCATTTGGTGGAAAATACAGAGGGGAGATTTACATACACACACAGAGAACATGAAACAATGGGTTTTATCATACACACTGTAAGGAGAGTGATCACTTAAGATGAGCCATCACCAGCAGCTGGGGGAAGGGGGAAAGGAGGAAAACCTTTCATGGTGACAAGCAGGTAGGCTATTTCCAGCAGTTAACAAGAACATCTGAGGAACAGTGGGGGGTGGGGTGAGGGGCAGAAATATCATGGGGATATATTAAGTTTTACTTTGTGTAATGACTCATCCATTCCCAGTCTCTATTCAAGCCTAAGTTAATTGTATCCAGTTTGCAAATTAATTCCAATTCAGCAGTCTCTCGTTGGAGTCTGTTGTTGAAGCTTTTTTGTTGAAGGATAGCCACCCTCAGGTCTGTAATCGAGTGACCGGAGAGATTGAAGTGTTCTCCGACTGGTTTTTGAATATTCTAATTCTTGACGTCTGATTTGTGTCCATTTATTCTTTTACGTAGAGACTGTCCAGTTTGACCAATGTACATGGCAGGGGGGCATTGCTGGCACATGATGGCATATATCACATTGGTAGATGCGCAGGTGAACGAGCCTCTGATAGTGTGGCTGATGTGATTAGGCCCTATGATGGTGTTTCCTGAATAGATATGTGGACACAGTTGGCAATGGGCTTTGTTGCAAGGATAGGTTCCTGGGTTAGTGGTTCTGTTGTGTGGTGTGTGATTGCTGGTGAGTATTTGCTTCAGATTGGGGGGCTGTCTGTTAGCAAGGACTGGCCTGTCTCCCAAGATCTGTGAGAGTGATGGGTCGTCCTTCAGGATAGGTTGTAGATCCTTGATGATGCGTTGGAGAGGTTTTAGTTGGGGGCTGAAGGTGATGGCTAGTGGCGTTCTGTTATTTTCTTTGTTGGGCCTGTCCTGTAGTAGGTGACTTCTGGGTACTCTTCTGGCTCTGTCAATCTGTTTCTTCACTTCAGCAGGTGGGTATTGTAGTTGTAGGAATGCATGATAGAGATCTTGTAGGTGTTTGTCTCTGTCTGAGGGGTTGGAGCAAATGTGGTTATATCGTAGAGCTTGGCTGTAGACAGTGGATCGTGTGGTATGATCTGGATGAAAGCTAGAGGAATGTAGGTAGGAATAGCAGTCAGTAGGTTTCCGATATAGGGTGGTGTTTATGTGACCATCACTTATTAGCACCGTAGTGTCCAGGAAGTGGATCTCTTATGAGGACTGGTCCAGGCTGAGGTTGATGGTAGGATGGGAAATTGTTGAAATCATGGTGGAATTCCTCAAGGGCTTCTTTTCCATGGGTCCAGATGATGAAGATGTCATCAATGTAGCGCAAGTAGAGTAGGGGCATTAGGAGACGAGAGCTGAGGAAGCGTTGTTCTAAGTCAGCCATAAAAATGTTGGCATACTGTGGGGCCATGCGGGTACCCATCGCAGTGCTGCTGATTTGAAGGTATACATTGTCCCCAAATGTGAAATAGTTATGGGTGAGGACAAAGTCACAAAGTTCAGCCACCAGGTTAGCCGTGACATTATCGGGGATACTGTTCCTGACGGCTTGTAGTCCATCTTTGTGTGGAATGTTGGTGTAGAGGGCTTTTACATCCATAGTGGCTAGGATGGTGTTTTTAGGAAGATCACCAATGGATTGTAGTTTCCTCAGGAAGTCAGTGGTGTCTCAAAGATAGCTGGGAGTGCTGGTAACATAGGGCCTGAGGAGGGAGTCTACATAGCCAGACAATCCTGCTGTCAGGGTGCCAATGCCTGAGATGATGGGGCATCCAGGATTTCCAGGTTTATGGATCTTGGGTAGCAGATAGAATACCTCAGGTCGGGGTTCTAGGGGGTGTGTCTGTGCGGATTTGTTCTTGTGCTTTTTCAGGGAGTTTCTTGAGCAAATGCTGTAGTTTCTTTTGGTAACTCTCAGTGGGATCAGAGGGTAATGGCTTGTAGAAAGTGGTGTTGGAGAGCTGCCTCGTAGCCTCTTGTTCATACTCAGTCCTATTCATGATGACAACAGCACCTCCTTTGTCAGCCTTGTTAACTGCTGGAAATAGCCTACCTGCTTGTCACCCTGAAAGGTTTTCCTCCTTTCCCTCCCCCCCCCCCCCCGCTGCTGGTGATGGCTCATCTTAAGTGATCACTCTCCTTACAGTGTGTATGATAAAACCCATTGTTTCATGTTTTCTGTGTGTGTATATAAATCTCCCCTCTGTATTTTCCACCAAATGCATCCAATGAAGTGAGCTGTAGCTCACGAAAGCTTATGCTCAAATAAATGTGTTAGTCTCTAAGGTGCCACAAGTACTCCTTTTCTTTTCGCTTTATCACACAGTTTAAAAGGATGATAGATAGTTCTTAGTTCTACCAAGGTCAAAATATCTGTGTATTCTTTATTAATAACCTTTACTAATAATCAGAGCCTATCTTCTCTGCAAGGACATTAATGATCCCATACTATTTTTCACAGAAGTAGGGATTTGCCCCACTAACCCTAGCCAAATCTTCCCTTTTAACCACACTGTTCTGCATAGTTCTGTGTGCCCATTGATTGCTGTCCTTCACCCCAAAGGTGGCTGTACTACAGTGGTGCTGCACTTATGCCTTGTGTAAAGCAATTTGTGATCTTTCAGCATAAACCGTTAACTATGATCAAAGTGTGAAAAATTTCTGAGACACCAACTAGTCAGAGGACTAAGGCCAACATTTTCAGGAATATTCACTAACTGTTCATGCCTCAGTCACTGAGCACCCAGCACCATCCCCTATCCTCTCTCCATTGACTGCCTCTGCTTCTACTGCTCAGCCTTCCCAAGCATCTGCATAAAACTGACACTTTCTGGGGAGTTTCATTGCTGCCCGCAGGATTCTGAACTGCAGCAGCATCGAACAGCCCTGACAATTTATCTTGGCTACTGCTCAAACTTATCAGAGACCGCAGCAGCACTAGAACCGTCAATAGACACAGGCAGACGCTGCTGCATCACTTCACTCCAAGTTCACATTTGGATGTTTCTAGTTATTATGGTTCTGGCGATAAAGGCTTTTTTAAAAAAAACAAACAAACACAAAAGCTTAAATTCAGCAAGAGTTCATGGGATTGATCCCTGATGCACCACAGCAAGCTTTGCCATCACAATAGGGAGTGGACTTTTCCCCTCAAATTCTTATTTTATTACTGTCAACCTCTAGGCATATGAGGTATGCTAACCAGAGCCACAAGGCAGGTGACCCCCGGTCCACAGGTGACCTACCTGCTACTTCTGCAGGCATTTTCTCACCTCAACAAAATAAGATGATTGCCCAAACTGAATGAAATGTCACAGGCTCTTAGCCAGAAAACACAATACAAAATCCACCAAAGAGAGCTACAACCCCAGCAAAGCCTAGCATGCCCTTACCTTTAAATCTCTCCCATGTGGCTCTCATCAGTTCCTGTTTGGCTTGTTATCAAGCAACTGCATCGTGACGTTCTCGAAAGGAGTGGTGGAGAATGTAGTTCAGCTTCCCTGCAAAGGGACTGGTGCTTGGAAATCTGCCCTCAGCTGAGGACTAAGGGGAAGCAGCAATAGAACTACCATTCCCAGAACCCCTGCGGCAGATCACATTCCTCCCCTTTGCTCTGTTCCCTGCACAATGGATTGTGGGGATTGTAGTTCCCACTCTACAGGCGGCGCTTGTCCGGGTCAGTAAAAGGGCCGGGGCTGTGACATCTCAGGGTTGATTCTAATGCACTTGGAGAGAGGGGTTTCATGGTTTGCTTTGTGGAAGAAATCAAAACATGTTGCAACGTGTTGAACTGGAATTGAACCCCCCCCGACCCCAATGTATAAAAACTACAAGACTACAAAGTAATTTCACCCTTAAATTCATTGAAGGAAAATGTTGATATCTTTTTGTGCTTTTTTTCTTTAAATGCAAACAGGTATTGCAAAAAATTTAAAAAAGACAACTGCATCTTAATGTTCCCATGCATTAATGAGTTAAGTGGTGTCTTCTTAGTTATGCTATCAGGCCCCGGTCCTGGAAACACACACAGGTCCAACTTTATCGCTCATAAAAATCAATGGGTCTACTGTTCAGCTGTTTAAAATTAGCATGTGCAATAGTGGCAGCCCCATACATCCAAAAATCATGAGTGAGGACCTCCAAAAATCACAAGATTAGCTTTAAAATCATGATAAAAAATTCTGGCCTGTTATTATTTGCCTTCTGGCTTTTGTGCCTTTAAGGATCACGTTGAAGCTACTTGTCTGCAACCATGGGTCTAAAAACTTCCTTTCTTTGAAAAATGAAAGCTAAGATTCTTGTGTGATCACATGACTCAGAAGCTCAGACATCAACAAAAATACCAAATATCATGAGACTCATGATAAAATTGCAAGAGCTAGTAATGCTGCATGGAAGAGGCTGCACTGTTTGGGACTAAATTCTTGCTTTTTTAAACACATGGGGATAGATTATGCAGAGCAGATCATTCTGTTCTCTTCAGACATCAAGCATTGCTTCCTAGCATTATGCACAATTTAGGGCTAAAACTCTCCACACAATAATTAGTAATTACAGGCAGGTCATTTTAATACAACTTGGTGACTAATCTAAAATTTACCTTCTGTTCACAGTATACTGAAAGCTCTAAAGTTTTTCTTGGTTTGGCTGCTTGCAAGCCCGCCAAAAATGTGAACAATGAAATGAGTGTACAACCAGTCAGACAAATTCCTTCTACACCAGTAGGCATTGAAGATTATAATGTATGTCACTTTGAAGGTAAATTTCCCTACATTTGCTAGAAAGTCTCAGTTTTGACCTAGGGCTTTTCTGCTAAAACATATCAACAATCTGTGTACAAATAATAAAACTCAAGACTGTGTTCTTTTGGAATATTACTAGAATTTTAATAATTTACAAAGAGTGCTTCAATCAGCATAAGATACATTTATCTCTAAAATATAATTTAAACTGAAAATACTATTTTTCCCCCTTGGACCTGGAGCTCCATAATCATTGGACTGGATTGTTGGACTTGCTGTAAGCACAGGAGAAGTTGTTTTTAAATATAAATGTTTTATTTTGTTTTTTGTTGCTACAGTTCAGTAGCATTTGATGACTGACAAAGCAATGCCTTTTATAAAAAATGTAAGAAGGAGTTTTGTGGACATGATGGATTATCACTTACGCTCAGATCCACAAAGCTATTTACGGTCCTAACTTTCGCTTACTTCAAGTTAGAAGCCTAAATAAATTTGAGGATCTGGGCCTGACTCTTTTATGTATTACATTACGCCCTCATCCTAGAAAGACTTACACACATGCTTAACTTTTATGCCCTTTAAGCAGTCCTACTGAAGTCAGTGGGGCTATTCACAGTGCAACATGGGGACCTTATTCTCATGATCTCTTCTTCTTCTTGCTGTTTCCCCAAATAAAATAGTCTCGGTCATCCCCCCACAGCCAGGGACAAAACTGCAGAAACAGGGTCTGGTGGAGGAAATCTGTGAATGGCTCCCCTTAGCAGAACTCTTCCCTTATTGTTCCACTGCTGTAGGGGGTCTGTAGGAGGTGAGAGCCATCCACACGGAGACCCTGTCACTACACACTTGTTCTCACCCATGGTGCTCTCCTCCCAGCCCCCTGACACCGTAGTTGACTCCAGGACACCTTGGACCATCTCATTTACATCACTTCCTCTTGCACAGACACCATAACACCCAAATGCCTTTGGTGAGGACTGGAGGGGGCAGAAAATGGCACTGAGAAGGCAGTTGACTCCCACCTTGCACACAGAAAGGAGAAGGGAGATCCATAGTAGAGGCTTTGGAGGGGAAACAACTTAGTGCTAAGTATGCCAGAGCTAAAACCACATCATATCTTTCACATGGGTGTCTTCTCACCTCTCACACACAATACAGTGTGACAGGTTTCAGAGTAGCAGCCGTGTTAGTCTGTATCGGCAAAAAGAAAAGGAGTACTTGTGACACCTTAGAGACTAACAAATACAGTATCTATCCCTACAGCAGGGAGTCAGGCTGATTAAATGTGATATTCAACTGGGTACATTGTGAAAGCCAGACTCTGGTACTTCGTTTCCCATTTCCTGTTTCCACTTTCTGGTGGAGAGTATTTGTGTGAGTGCTCAGACTTTCTTAAACATGCTGTGGCCCCAAAAGACCCCACTGACTGAGGTAGCACCTAATTCTGCTAGCCTTCCTCACCTTTAATAGTACCCTACTCTCCCAACCAGCCCTATGGATTTCAAGGGGATCACTGATCCAAGGTTCTACTCACCAGGAATGAGGGGAGCCTAAACAGACCTATAATTAGTAGAGCACCTTGGAATGTAGATATATAAACATTTGATCCTTTTTCACCTGGCCACCTTATCAGGGGCTAAAGTTCAGGGGGGCTTGTGGGAGAACAGCTCCTCCTCCTCCTCCTCCTCTTCCTCTTCCTCTGTCTAAAGGGATAATTCCCTCCCCTGACCTTGGGGAAGCTCAGCTCCTTCTCCTGGCTCTTACTGAGAGGTAGAATGAAGACGCAGTCAGTAGGCAGGAGAGTCAGAAGTGGAAATAGCAGGAGGAGGCTTCAAACCTTTCCTAGCAGTAGGTGGAGCAGCACTGGCACTTGATGGAGAGTCTCCTATCTACATCTACTTCTGCTGTTCTATACACAGATAGTTCCCTTCCCTTCTAGGAAGGCAGAGGGGCAAAGAGGTACAGTGGAGTCCATTTCATCTCACCCTCTCTCTTCAGGATAAAAGGGGAAACCTACTACAGGCTTTGTTTCCTTTAGCAGAATACAGGGGAAACACATGTACCCTCCCAATAATGGTGGATGTGGATGGGAACAGGGTGGGGAGGATGCATGCGAGCTCAAAGGTTGACTCTCTCTATACAGCTCTATACTCTGTGCCTGCATAGAGACACAAACACACTCTCCCTTTATTTGGCAGGGTATGGGTCTACTTGCAGACAGTTACGTTCATTTCCCTTGACCCCATTCCCACCATGACATGTCCCTTCACACAAGATGAGGCAATGTCCCCACCCATGATGACATACTGCCACCAGACTTGATGAGCTTACCCTCACCTTAGTTAGATCTGCTTTAACCATTGGTGCTTAGCCAACATCCTCACAGACATGTGTGCTTTCACATCAGTTGGGCAAGTTAGTGCTGCTGAGCCTTGGGTGACCAGATTTCCAAAAAGAAAAACCAGGACAACCACATGGCAGTGGGGAGGGAGCAAGGTAAGATGAAGCAATCTTTCTCCATTAAGTGTCTTGGACATAGTAACAGTTGATGGAGGAAAAAAACCCCCAAAACAAATAACCCCCAAGCCCTCAACCCTCCCCACAGCTACTACCCTGGCTCCCTCAGTCCAGTACTGATTCTGACTATCCAAGCCTTGCTACATTGGCTTCTCTGCTAGTCTGTTCCACATAGGTTCTTAAACAGTATATCATAGCATGTGAGAGCCTTCCAGTAGCCATTAAGTGACTAATATCTGTCACCTGTGGTTTGTTCCCTCTCTACGCCTCTCCCTGTGGGAGAATCACATGTGCGAGCACAGGTGGTAGGTGTACCTCCCCAAACAGCCTGGTGTGGTTCCGCCCCCCAGGTTCCCTTCTGCAGTTCCCTGTGCTCTGCCTTGGCCCAGGCTGATTGGAGCTGGCTGGCCTGCCTGCTGTGGGGACTTAGGGTGACTGATGCTGCGGCCATGCTGCCCACCTGATGCTTGGACCGTGCTGCCCGGTGCACTGGAGCTGTGGGCACTGCAGCTGTGCTGCCGGTGCTCTGGGCTCCTGTGGAGGAAGGGGGGGTGGAGCCTTGGGCACAAGGGGAGGGGCCAGGGGTTAGCCTCTCCCAACAGCCAGGTCACCGGCCGCCTATGTGTGCAAGTTAGTGTTTTGTTTTGGTAGTGTTTTGATTTGGGGTTGGGGTTTTTCTTAATGTGTTTGTGTTAGAGTAGGCCAGGCTGAACTTGCTCTTGGAGCAGATGGTGTTGTGGTTTTTGATGGTCTTTCATTTCAGGCAGTATTTGTTCCACGGTCTTCATCTGCACTCCCTCCCAAGGAAGTTCTGTCTCCTGCATAGAGGAGCTTTGCCCTGGGGGTAGAGAGTTGCATTGTGCCTGCTGAGCAGAATTGTTAGCCACAGCCCCCATCCTAGAGCTTTAGGCAATCTTTCAAATGTGCTGTGCCCAAGCCATGGAGTGCCTTAAAGATATGGACTGAGTCCATGAATTTGACTCTGTATTCTATAGAAGGCCAGTGTAGACAGCTCTGATGTGCTCATGGTAGCCCACTACCTCCCTCCTTATGCCTTGACCCTCCCTACTTAGGTTTGAGGTTGAAACTCAACCTTATCTATAGAAAACTTTTAACTGTCGCAGCCATTAGTCTGGTATGATATTACCCAGCAGACTTCAGCAGTCCTTGAGTGTATAGCTAGGAGGAAGGGGTTCTTTAACCTTACAGGTGGGATGTTCAGAAATGTTTAAGTGACATAGGAACCCAACTCCCATTGACTTTCAATAGGGATTGTGTTCCTAAGTCACATGAATGTCTTTTGCAAATCTCAGCCCCATGAATAATGTATGCTTCACAAGTTAAGGGTCTATCCTCTCCTGGATAGCGTGTCCCAAACCCATTTTGTAATTCCCACAATGGGAGTGCCAAGGGCACATCTAGATGGATGAGTAATGAGGGTGGGGAGAGAACAGATCCTGTGGTCTGTTTGAGGTTGGATATATCTGATCCACCTACACGTGACCTTTCTCTGGGTGAGATTCTGCTGCCCTTATTCCGGTGGAGTAGCTTGGCTGTTTTCAGTCGGCCGACTAAGGCACTACCCGGCATAAGTAAGAGTCTGCGCCTCTATGTAGGCATTGTTCCCCGCATGCAGTAGCGATTTTCGCAGAGGAAACCAGTGCTGGGGTTTACAGTCAACCAGAATGTGGTGCAAATACAGTGCTAATTTATGCCTAGTTTGGAGCAATTGTGAAGATTGACAGAATCAAATACTGTGGCAGCCTCCTTTGCTGTGGGAAGTTTGCAAGTCACTTCAGTATTTATGCCATCTTCTTTCCCAATTGTTTTCGAGTGGCTTATGTTATTCTGCCCTTTGGAAAAAGTGCATTAGTTTTTCCCAAAGGAGTGGGATTATTTTCATCTTTTTCCTTAAAAAAACAAACAACCCCACCCCCAACAGTTCTTTTGTTTGTCAGAAATGTGACTGTCACCATCATTATTTACAAAAAGAAAAGGAGTACTTGTGGCACCTTAGAGACTAACAAATTTATTTGAGCATAAGCTTTAGTGAGCTACAGTTCACTTCACTGGATGTAGCTCACGAAAGCTTAGGCTCAAATAAATTTGTTAGTCTCTAAGGTGCCACAAGTCCTCCTTTTCTTTTTGCGGATACAGACTAACACGGCTGCTACTCTGAAACCCATCATTATTTAAGACATCACCCTGTGTTATGGCCACAGCGGTGAATGCAAACTTTTTAAATGAAAAAGTGCACCACTGTCTCATTTGCTTAATAATGGTCAACACATTTAAAGTCAAAATCTAGTTAAGTAGCTCTTTTTTGTTCTTTGACTACTGCATTGGTGTCACTTACTTTCTTTTGTTGTTGAAAAATCAGAGATATAGAAAATCTTAAATGTCATGTCTGAAAAAGAGCAGCAAGAAATTGACACACGTGTTACATAGCATCTTTTCCTCTTGTGGGAGAGAAAGAGGCCCTGCAACAAAAAATGCCATTTGACTGACTTGTTTGACCCATCTGCTAGGTAGGCATTAAGCAATAGCATTTTACTGGCTTTTTATGGGGTATTAAAAATCTAAAGAAGCCAAGTTTTCTCATGAATAAAGTAAAATATTAAAGGGCTTGAACAGAGACGCTGTCCGCACTGAAGTGACCCCACATTAATTGACTGTGTGAGAGAGAGACATTCTTTGTTTTAGTTCCATTACAATTCTTTTAAATATTTATTTCTGGAATGTAAATTCTGCTGAAAACTGAGGACTTTGCTCTGGAAAAAGCATACAATTACCTATCACTGGTGTCATTGCTTAGTGAATATCCAAGTCCCTTTTGCAAAAACAAAAGGATTCAGTTTTATAAACAAGTCCCTGTGTTGAAAAAAAAAATATATATATATATATTAAAACCTGGTGACTCCTGGTTGAACTACTGCTCTGCTATGTGTGAGCTGAAGTTCTGCAGAGCCGGTGAGAAGCTGAAGCACTGGTAAAATTGACTACAAATAGTGGAAATATTCTAGCAGTCACATACAGAAATATGTGGCATTAGGTATGACTTTGTTTTCAGATCAGTTTGTTCTCATTTATCTTTATTTTGAATGTAAAACATTAATAAGCTCCTTAACAAGATTGGAGGGGGGAAAAAAAAACATTGGGTGATCGCCTTAATCCCAAGAAAACAGAAGAAGTTCTCAAATTGTTGAATGAAATAACAAACCCGAATCAGTTTATACTTTTTACATGGCTATGAGAGCTTTTCTTCTTGATTATTTCCAGACAGCAGAAGGTTATTAAATTCCACCAAGGAAAAAAATTCCAGATTTATGAGTTTTATTGAAATGAAATGTATTTTTGGTCCTCAGTACGTTATTGGTATTATAAAAAGTATTGTTGGTCAAGGAGGATGTACCAGAACCACACAGCCTATCCCCCTGGCATATTGAAAGGGAGTTTCAGAGTAGCAGCTGTGTTAGTCTGTATTTGCAAAAAGAAAAGGAGTACTTGTGGCACCTTAGAGACTAACAAATTTATTTGAGCATAAGCTTTCGTGAGCTACAGCTCACTTCATCGGATGCATCAAGCTTATGCTCAAATAAATTTGTTAGTCTCTAAGGTGCCACAAGTACTCCTTTTCTTTTTGTGAAAGGGAGTTATCATGCAATCGGTTTGAGGAAACTGCATTCTTGGAGTGTTAAAATGTATGTAGAACAGCATATGTATTTCTAGAGCACAAATGCAGATACTTGTGTCACTTTAAACTTTATTGTCATTTCAAGGCTATAAATAGGCTTGGCAGGATTAGATTATTGGAAGGATTAGATTAGGATCAGTGTCAGTAGTCATCTGTTCCATCCCCTTGCAAACCAATGTCCAGAGAGAAAGTTTGTAAAATGTTGCACAAGATGTTAACAAGAATATAATATAAATAAAGCTCATGGCTTTGGGGAGGATAAATACTACAGACCTAGATTCACAAAGGTATTTAGGCACCTAACTCCCACTATAGTCAAGGGGAGTTAGGTGCCTAAGTACCTTTGCGAATCTGTGCCTTTGTGCCAGTAGGTTTAAGGGCACTCTCACAAGGCTGATTCAGTGGCCTATGCCTCACGGACTAAAACTTTCCCTTTCTCTTCTAGGGTCATTTAGGTAAGAAGCAACAGGAGTCAGGAAAGGGTTAATAAAATTGAAAGGGTCTGAATTAGAACTGCCTTGCAACACTAGGGAAAGAGGCGTGTCTGGTCTTAATTGGGATTGCTTTGGTACACCTGGAAAAGAGGTGTGCCTGCAAGGGCTGGTCTGAAAAGAAGGAAGCCCTCCGAGTACACAGAGGAGCTAGATTTCAGAGTAGCAGCTGTGTTAGTCTGTATTCGCAAAAAGAAAAGGAGTACTTGTGGCACTCTAAGGTACTACTTTTCTTAGAGGAGCTAGATGTGGTGAAGTATGCCTCGGGTGGCAGGAGGCTGGGTCACCTGGCATAGTAGGAAACCAGGGAGTCCAGGGCAATAACCGAAGGCTGAGCACAAAAGAGAGCTAGCAAGAAACTGAGAGACTCTTTGTGTAGGGAGCCTGAAACAGGACTCTGCAAGGGCCCAGCTCCTTAAAGGAATTTTGATGCCTAAATCTAGGGTTTAGGCACTACTGCGATCCACAAAACTCCCACTCAGCTGTCGCCTAACCCTGTAGGCACCTAAACTCACTCCGTGCCTAAATTGCCACCGTAGGAGTTCCCTCGGTGCCTAAGTGTCTGCCTCTGGGTACCATCTGCACAGTGCTGTCTCACTCTCGGGGGCTCTCAGGACAAAGCATTTGGTGGCCTCAGAGCACGGCCACCAACTTGTGCTGGTGGCCACGCTCACGCTTTTACCTAAAATACTTCATTAGCTTTAGGAAAAACAAATAATTATGCACAGATGCATGTCCAAAGCATTGAAATTTATTGAGTGCTAGCTAGTCAGTCTGTTGCGAAAAATAATATTAACAAACATAAAAGTATCACTTTTCACAGCAGGCTTACTCAGCCCCTGCGAGTCCAGGGACAAATTAAGCACTAGCTGGGAGTTAGGGGAAGGCAGCGAAGATCAGGGGTGATGGGGGTGGGTGGGTCGGGAAAGCAGCAAGGAGCCTGAAGCCCCACTGCTGGGGGAAGAAGCCCAAAGCCGCGCGGCTGAAACCCGAGCCCGGGGCTGGAGTCCAAAGCCCCGCAGCCGGAGCCAGCTGCCCTGCCACCCAGGGCTAAAGCCCGAGCCCCACTGTGTCTGGGAAGATGAGGAACTCACTGGCTGCCTGCTCCTCCAGCATTGTGCCCCAGGTGTCTCCAGATGGGGGCAGGGCCAAACCCTTGCTGGCAGCCCCAGCAATCAACACCAAGGTAGTGCTTCCACGAGCAATAGGCAGGGAGCATGGCTGCTGCTTCCCCCTCTCCCCACCCATCACAGCCCAGGCTGCAAGAAAAGCCCCAGGTGGCCACATGCTGCCACGGTGGCTGTATTTGAGAAACGTTGCAGCACCTGGACACTTATCCCCTGCCTAATGCCGAGTGCAGTCCAAGAATGGGGAGAAGATAGGGGTTTGCCCACCTGTAGGAATACAGGCCCACCTTAGACCTGAGTGAATTCTGGGTTTAAATTGAGTTTAGACGTCACCATGAGCAGTGGGCCCAAAGCATGTGACAAAAAACAATGAAATCATGGGAAGCAAAGATTGTTTGTGTTTAACATGCAGTGACCCTTGACATGCCAGTTTTCTCTTATTTAAGGTTTGAGTTGAGAAAACATGGATTATTGGATGCCAGGTACCGTATATGATCGGCTCTGATAGCCCTTTTGTTGCCATCTCTCATAGATCTGAATAAATGAGTTTTCTTCTACTTTCCTCTATTGAAAGAAAAGGAGTACTTGTGGCACCTTAGAGACTAACAAATTTATTTGAGCATAAGCTTTCGTGAGCTACAGCTCACTTCATTGGAGATAGCTCATGAAAGCTTATGCTCAAATAAATTTGTTAGTCTCTAAGATGCACAAGTACTTCTTTTCTTTTTGCGGATACAGACTAACACGGCTGCTACTCTGAAACCTTTCCTTTATTGCATTTTACTTCATCAGGAAGCATCTGAAATGGCCCTGGTTTATAGCATAGAATGCAACAGCCTGCTTACTGAGTGGCACTTCTGACACATCACACCTGTGATCTATGCTGACTTCTGGAAGAAGTTTAAGAAGGGTGACCGTATTTTCCAAAGGGAAAACTGGACACCCCCAGCCACTCGACCGAGGGGCTCCCCCCTATGCTGTTGCCCGGTTGCTGGACCCCTGCTGGCGCCCCCCACATGAGGCTGTTTCCTGCAGGGGAGGGGAGCTCTCAGGAAGCTGCTGCCTGGTTGCAGGAACCCAGGCGGGGGGCATGTTGGAATGCTGCTTCTCCTCCCCCCTCCCTGTCCTGCCTCTCCCCTGCAGGAGGTTGGCATCTCCATTCACCCCCTCCGCATCGCATCCCACTTTTTTGACAAAAGTTGGCATTTGTCCCGGTTGCTTTTGCCAGCTGAGCAAATCAGCAAGAGCAACTGGGACAAATGCCTCCCATGGGGGGGGGGGAGTCGGGATGGCCTGGAGGACAGGGCTTAAAAAATGGACTGTCCTGGCCAAAACGGGATGCATGGTCACCCTAAGATTAACGGTTTGGGTTTTGACTTAAAAAGCCCTAAATGGTTTTGATCTTGGCTATGTGAAAAGCCACCTCTCTACTCACCTAATACAATGACACCTGCTATAGCTGCAGTACTTGTGCCTCCAGCCTCCTGGATAAAATGGGAAGGATAGTTGCAGGGGTTTTTCAGTGAGGGACTCTGAAACCCCCCCTGTACTCTGGTCTGACACAGCCTGCATTTGTTGGCTTTCAGGCCTATCCATTTCCCCAGGCTTTCCTGAATGGGGTGAAGGGGGATCTTAATGGCAGCGGGTGGGGAGGATTTTCCTCTGTGTGGCTATCAGATCCAGCTAAGTTTAGAATGTGTTTACAGTCATGCAGGGTGCCTGGAATTTAGCTAGGAGCTTTTATCGCATTTAACTGAATACTCCTGGCCCTAGGCTAGCCTTGAAAAGAGAGGAATGCCCTATATACTGAATCCAGTAAGCTTGTTTGTAGTAACTTCCTCACCAACGCTCCCCAATGACTGGAGTAAAAAAAATAACAAGGACAAACAATTTCCAGCACTTTCCTTGGGTGTTTCCCAACGTTTACTTTCGCTCCGCAGCTGAAGAGAGCTTGCCTACATATATAAGAAAGCAATGTTTATATCTTTGTCCTCACGTCTCCGTTTCCTCTGGGACGTTTTTTCTGTATTCCTCTCACAGACTTTTCTTTTCTTTTCTTTAAAAAAAAAAAGTCTCTAGGGTTGCCCTGGTTTTCAGACGCAAGATTCAGCTCCCCTTGTCCGTAACTTTGGCTCCTTCCCCTTCCCCTTCCTCCTCTCCTTCAGTGCTCTTCACTCCTTCCCTCTTGCGGCTCCTCACGGAATTAGTTATTTGTGATTATTTCTCTCTGTAGGGGGACGAGTATTTTCCCTTGGAAGCCGCTGCCTGCTCCTTTGGAGTCAGTGGGATCGGATTCCGGCCCCCGTGTAAACCTACCGGCGTCCTGCAGCTTGGCGGCTGCAGCCCTGAGCAATCAATGGGTAGAACCATCGGGCCAGCTGAGCCCAGAGCGCTGACTGACTGCGCTTGCAGTGCGCCGTGTAGATGGACTTTCACAGAAGTTGGGCCGCTAAAGGGTGTTGCCTCCGCCACCTCGTCTCTCTAACTCCACTTGCTCCCTGCCCTGTGTAGCAGCAGTTAACAGCAACCTGGGGATGCACCTGCCACGGGCAATTATACTGAAGTTCTTATTTGGCAACAGGTGATTCTTATCCTCTTTGTCCTTATGAGAATGATTGGCCCTTCCAAAATTGTTAGCAAATAGAGGCTGAGAGTAGAAATCCAAATGCTTCAAACGCACAAAGAGTACAGCCTACTAGTTAGTGCAACGGCAGGGGGACCAGGACTCCTGGGTTATATTCCCAGCTTTGCCATTCATAGAATCATAGAATCATAGAATATCAGGGTTGGAAGGGACCTCAGGAGATCATCTAGTCCAACCCCCTGCTCAAAGCAGGACCAATCTTTCATTTGAGGTATGGCTCTGGGCAAGTCATTTAATTCCTCTGAGCCTCTGTTTCTCTATCTGTAAAATGGAGCTAACACCACTTACAGAATCAAGTTCAAATGGGTGTTGTGAGGCAACTCATTAGTATTTGTAAAGTACTTTGAAATCCTTGGCTGCGTGGTGCTACATAAAGGCAAAGTATTAGTGAAAATGCTGATAAAATGTACTTGATGCTTTTCCTTTCTGGAAAATTTGAGGATAACAAAATAGCTTTAAAGATAAGCAAGGAGATAAGCCTACATTCACAGCACACTCCTTAGCTATGTATTTTCATACTGTGTCTAACACAGCTGCTGTACTATAAGCAATACCTATCTGTAATTACAACTGGAGATGTCGAGGCAAATCAGGATCACTAGCTTCCACATCCCCAAAGACAGCACTAGGTCACACATGTTGGTGACTCCTTTCCTCCACATTTTTTTTTTGTATTTTTTTTTTTACCATTTCTCCCTCTATCCTTTGTTTTTGTAAATTCAAAATTTGAAAAGTTTCAACCCATTATAGAACTAATCAAAAAAAAGGAGAAAACTTTCACAAGCATTTTGTCTTAAATTTTCCGTTTTTTTTTTAATTTCAAAATTAAATTAAAAATAATATATACCCCCCAGCTCTCAGTTGAGGCTCTGATTGGATTCCCTCCTACTTCTCAATAGCCAAGTAGTGACCATAACAGCTCAGGCCTTCTTCTACCTCCAGTTTGCAGAAAGTTACACCCATTTCTCTCAGAGGAGGACCTAGCTACTGCCATGAGCTTCATTTTGTCCTCAAGGCTAGACTCCTCTAACTCTCTCTCTTTCCTGACTGTTGGTCAAGGTCAGTCAGAGGATCTAGTCTGTACGTGTGGCAGATTGCCTGTTTCATGGGAGTAGCCTCCAAAAGCTTATCACACTAGTGTTCTGCACCTTCCACTGGCTCCTTATTCACTTATAGGGCCAGTGCAAGGCTTTGATTCTAATTGTTAAGGCCTGCAATGGTCTGAGACCAGGACACATTTGGGACTTCATAGGAGGACTGGAATTTGTGCCAGATCAAATTTTGACTATGTCATTTCTCTTTTGGGTTTCAAAAAGCATCTCTGCCCCTTCATATTTTTAAAATGGAATTAGTTTGCAGAAGGGCTGTGAATTTATTGCAGTTAACTCATGTGATTAACTTGAGTGAACTTCTTGGGGGAGATTTTTATGTCCCCTGCTCTGTTTTACCCACATTCTGCCATATATTTCATGTTATAGCAGTCTCAGATGATGACCCAACACATGTTGTTTGTTTTAAGATTTTACAAAACGCAAAGAAGGTACCAATGTGAGATTTCTAAAGATAGCTACAGCACTCAACCCAAGGTTTAAGAATCTGAAGTGCCTTCCAAAATCTGAGAGGGACAAGGTGTGGAGCATGCTTTCAGAAGTCTTAAAAGAGCAACACTCTGAAGTGGAAACTACAGAACCTGAACCACCAAAAATGAAAATCAATCTTCTCCTGGTGATATCTGAGTAAGATAATGAAAATGAACAAGAATTGGTTTGCACTGCTTTGGATTGTTATCGAGCAGAATCTGTCATCAGCATGGATGCATGTCCCTTGGAATGGCGGTTGAAGCATGAAAGGACATATGAATATTTAGTACATCTGGCACTTAAATATCTTGCAATGCCGGCTACAACAGTGCCATGGGAACACCTGTTCTCACTTTCAGGTGACATTGTAAACAAGAAGCGGGCAGCATTATTTCCTGCAAATGTAAACAAGCTTGTTTGTCTGAGCGATTGGCTGAACAAGACGTAGGACTGAGTGGACTTGCAGGCTCTAAAGATTTACATTGTTTTATTTTTGAATGCAGTTATTTTTTTTTACATAATTCTACATTTGTAAGTTCAACTTTCATGATAAAGAGATTGCACAACAGTACTTGTGTTAGGTGAATTGAAAAATATTATTTCTTTTGTTTTACAGTGCAAATACTTGTAATAAAAAATAAATATAGAGTGAGCAATGTACACTTTGTATTCTGTGTTGTAATTGAAATCAATATATTTAAAAATGTAGAAAACATCCAAAAATATTTAAATAAATGGTATTCTATTATTAACAGTGCGATTAATCGTGATTAATTTTTTAATCGTGCAATTAATAGTGATTAATTTTTTTAATCACTTGACAGCCCTAGTTTGCAGCAAACCAATCCCTAAAGGTCTCAGGGCCTTCCCCAGGTTCTATTCCCAGTGTTTAACGAAAATAATAACCATGGCAAAATGAGGAACACAAACCCCTGGACTTTGAGTCACCCAACCAGATGAGTATTTTTCCCATGTCTCTCTTCAACCCCGTCTACTCCCCAGTAGAGACACTTTCGTTAGGGAAATAAGATCCAACTGCTCTTAGTGCATCCTGCATTAGCCACAACTACCCTCCTTCCTCCCGCAATCATTGCAGATGGAGGAAAGTAGCTATTTCAGGTAATCTCTGTGGACTACTTCCTATTTTCCACTGGGAATGTGGTCCTTAAAAGACCACTTCTCTATGAGTAACCAAATTAGGCAACTGTGGTAATTGAGGATCAGAGGCCGACTCTGCCTATGGTGAAGCTTTTGGGCTCAGAAGCTGTTGCACTGGGGCCTAGACTGGCATGCCCTGCTGAAAGAGATCACAAGCCCGACTGTTTTGAGAGCACAGTGCAAACCGCACCTTTTCCTCAAAGCCTAGCAACTATGACAAAGAGCAGCGAATGAAGGTGAAGGGGAGAGAGGTGGAGAAGAAAAAAAATATCCACGTATAAGGGGCCAGACCCTTGAATAAGAAGAGCAGAGTCCATGTTGAATAACGTTTATGCTTATCTTAATATTGTACCTGCCACTTGGATACTCTAGTAATTGGCACCCCATAAATACCGTAGACAGATAGTGATTGGCACTCCATAAATACTATAAACAGGTAGGTTTGCCTGTAGGAACCATTATGTTTCTCATAATGAACTGGCCAAGCAAGTTTGAAGGTGAAAATAACAAGCAGATAGAAAATATACGATTTGGAAAACAGAGTCTTTGCTCTTGACACAAACTCATAATGGAAATAAGACCTAATATAGCAGTCCTGTATTAGCTTTAGGGCCCTAAATACCTCCCCCTGCCAGTCCATATTGAACTGATAAAAGGCAAGCTTATTGACTAATTGCTGGTAAAGGCCTGCCTTGTAGGAATACAATGGTGTTTCGTTCTCTCCTGGGACTCTTTGACCCCTGATCTGAGGCTGAAAAAAGGGGGCCAATTATGAGGTTTCCTTGGAATCAAACCAAGACATTTTCATGTAGTCCACCAGGCAACCATTATCAAATCCTCAAGCGTGTCCTGGACTCCAAACAGAGGTATAGAACTGAACAAAAAAAAATGTAATTTGAAATTTTTACCAAAAAAAAAAGGAGGTGGGATTTTTATGAACGCTATTGTTGAGATTTTTGCCCCATTTTTGATAGTTCTGCTGAGATGTCTCCCTCCAAATGAGAGTCTGCATAGGGGAATGTATACATTTCTCAAAGAGTCAGAGTAGAATTACTTTGGACATCAGTGACCCATCCTTCTACCATACAACAAAAAGCATTGCCTGAACACTGAGAGGCAAATTATCCCTCCCACAAACCTCCCAAGGGAGGGGTACTAGTGCTGCTGAAAGTGTGGATCAGCTTGTGGGGTTATTTCTGTATTCTCCTCTGAAGGCTGCACAGAACTAAAGGATCCAAGGGCAATGTGATCCCAACCCATTGGATCACAGTGAAGGTGCATGGAAAGCTTGCACATCCATGCTTCTTAGTTTTCAGAGGAGCCGCCGTGTTAGTCTGTATCCTCAAAAAGAAAAGGAGGACTTGTGGCATCTTAGAGACTAACAAATTTATTTGAGCATAAGCTTTCGTGAGCTACAGCTCACTTCATCGGCATTGGCTGTAGCTCACAAAAGCTGATGCTCAAATAAATTTGTTAGTCTCTAAGGTGCCACGAGTACTCCTTTTCTTTATGCTTCTCAGTTGTTTCTTTTCCCCTGGTAGCCAGGCTCACTCAGGAGTCATATGGCCACTTCTCCCTCTGTTGTGTCCCCACTGGGACCAACAGCAAAGTTTGAATCCAGGACTTTCAGCACTAAAAGCACGAGTCTCTACCAACTGAGCTAAGGTACTATGAACTCTCTAGTTAGAAGTAGTAGCAGACTCACAAATCTCTGTAGATCAACCCCCTAGTGGGGGCCATGATACCTACATCTTCCTCCAAAGGGGATATAAGAGGAGAGTTAAACAAATAACAGATTTTTTTGGTTAAGGGGCCAAATTGAAAAATCCAGAAAAAAATTCAGTTTGATACAAACCAAAACAATTTTTTAAATTGGAAAACTCAAGAAAAGAAAAATTGTTCTGAAGTGACCAATATGTTTCAAGTCAAATGCCAAAATATTTCCTTCAGATTATTTTTTTATTCATTTTATGTTGGATGAACTATTTCAGTCAATGCAAAGCAAATTTTTTTGAACATTTTGATTTTGGCCATTTTGTGTGTGTGTGTGTGTGTGTGTGTGTGTGTGTGTGTGTGTGTGTGTGTGTGTGTGTTTAAAAAATAACTGCCCAGATTTAAAATTGAAATGCTGATTCAAATTGGAAAGTCAAAACAAAATGTTTCTAAATGGTTAAAAACAAAACATTTTAACTCTTTTGACTTTTTTTTGCCAACCAAAACTATTTTCCAAATTTGGCAAATACTTTTGAACCTTCAAAAATGCACTTTTGACAAAAAAAAATCATCAAAAAAGTTACCCAGCTCGTCATAAGACACATAGCGGAAATGAATGTTGCTATTTGCAGTGTTAATTCCATTGGCTTTCACAGCAGTATTTCGTCCAGGTTCATAGGGAGGCATACAACATGCAGCATCTGCTTCCTAGCTCCACTCCCTTCATCCATACCCTCAAATGGTAGAGTTGTGTACAATTACAGTGTGTTTACAAGGAGGGTCTTTTTTGGGTTGGGAACTGTCTGCCAGGCAGGCTGTCCTTCCCTTCCACAAGCTTCAGGTCCTTTCTGCCTTGAATTCTGCTCCTGTGCTCCCATCCATGCCACACACTAAATGAGAGCATCTGGTCCTAAATTATTAGCACTTGGCGCTTCATGAAGCCAGACCTGTTACCAAGAATTTGCTGGAGGGTGAGGTGATTATACATAAAGGGTCCTGGTCAACAGAGACTTAATGTGGGAACTGGGAATGCAATCCAGACAGCTGGCAAGCTCTTTGGCAAAGCAAGTCATGTAAACTTACTAGACAGGAAAGTTGCTTCAGTGCAACACTAATAATCTCCTCTGTAATAATGGAGAAAGGTGGGAAGAATGTGTGTTCTTCAGCTATATTTACCTGGCTGTTGCGAAAAATAAAAAAAACATGCTTAGCAAAGTAGGAGATTTCAGCATTAATGCATGCTTCTTGGGTCTCAAATCATCAAGGTTACTTCAGTACATGCAGTCCTAGCTGTGCTGAAAGCTTTATGGATCTCCGCTGACTTAATTAGGGCGGAATGCATGAGCTGGAGTCATTCTAACCTGCTTTGCAGTGACATGAACATATGTAAGCCCTATTCAGCTGACTGGAGTGTCCAGATTTTGCATCTGCACCTTTGAAAACAAAGCTGTGTTTGAAGTAGAAAAAAATGCAACAAGTTGCCCAGCTGATACAGCTAAAACAAATGGAAACAGCCACTAAACCTTTCACTGCCTCCAACCCTCCCAACAGTCTCATTAATGTGAACAATGCAGCACTTATTTGAAAAGTCCGTTTCACAATGCAGGATGGATTTTGATAGAAGGTAATACAAGTGGCGCTAAAGGACTCCACTTCCAAATTCTGAACTGAGTAGCTTGTGCCAATGCAACCCTTGTCAGTGTTCGGAGCGGCTTTCAAATAATGGATTTAATAATAGAAAGCATAATAGAAAACTGTAGCATAACATAACAGATATTCTGATATTTTCATCTAAGTATGAAGAAAAGGAAACAAATTTAAGGAAGTTTAGTACCTTAAATATATATTTTTTAAAACAATCCTCAACCAGGAAACTGTCAACATAATGGTCTGTGTTAAAGCAGGAATCGGTCTCAACATTTGAATGTATGGGAAACCAGAGACCTTCAAAGACATTGTAATGAAAATTTTAGTGTTTAAAATAAGGCCTGGATCTTTCCATCATTTGGGCACGTGAGTAACTTTACAACTGGGAATAATCCCTTTAAGATCAATGGTACTAATCACTTGTGTAAAATTGCATATGGGCATAAGTGCAGGCAGAGTTGGTTTGGCTAATTTAAAAGTTAATTTAACCACTGTTAAATTACAAAGAAAATTCAAATTTTACTTATTTTTAGAGCTGGCCAAAAGTTGGAATTTTCCTTACAAAGGAAATTCCAAAAGTTTGAAAAATAATTAATTTTGTTTTGGAATAAAAAGAAGCAATTTTGAAATTTCCTGTTGAAGGGAAATCATTTTAAAGAAAAAGTCTCAAAACAATAGAAAAGCTTTGGTTTGAAAATTTTGAAATGAATTCCACCTGGGAGCACTAGCTCCGAGGCTCCCAACTCAGTCACAGCTTCCAGGCTCCTTGCGCCGTGGCAGGAAGGCTCAAAGGTCTGGTAGCACCCCAGTCTGCCAGGCTGCTGGCTCTGTGGCTGGGAAGTCCTGGGGTCCCTGACTCTGAAGCAATCTGCCAGGCAGGATGCTGAGGAGCAGGGCAGGAGAACTGTCAGGATACCAGATAAGTTGCTAAGCAGGTGATGGCAGTAACCCTGTTTGCCCAACCTGGGTAGGAAAGGGCACACATGTCCGAGCTAACCCAGGTAGGTGTCATTTATATATCCCAGCACCAGCAACACTGGCTTCTACTCTGCATGATCAATCTCAGTCCCTCACTGGGAAATATCATTAAAATGTCAGCCAGCAATGAAAGACAACACAGCATCACTCACAGCTGGGTTGCTCCTGACAGTGATGGGTTTTTCTAATAAACTGCTTTGACAATCAGTTTACGTATATTCTTATTTCAATTAGATGAATTAGTAAACAGTGGTAAAGCCTTTTGCAGAGGGAAGTGCTTAAGTGTTATTATCAGAAGCAATAAATATTTATAGAGCTCTCTAGAAAGGGATGGTGTTGATGGGACTCAAAACAAGACCCCACCAGAACAATTATCAAAGTTGTGGTCACAGACTATGGCTAAATTGGGAAGCCAAGCTGTGCAGGACAGGGAACATTACTGGGGAACACCAGCACTGCTTCCTGTGGCAGGTTAGCTGTTATTATTTGTATGACATTAGTACCTAGAAGCCATAACTGAGATCCAGGCTCCATTGTACTTGGCCCTGCATGATCACAGTAAGAAACAGTCTCTGCCCCAAGATGAGGGGGAAAAGGTAAGAGAAGAAACAGAAGTGAAATAACTTGCGCAAAGTCACATGGCAGGTCAGTGGTCAAGTTTGAAATAGAACCCGTCTCCTAGTCCTGTGCCCGGTCAGTTAAGGCTCATGTATCTCCACTGGTGGGTTGTGACTGAGGGGGTCATGAAAAGCAATGGGGCGGAGAGAAGGTTGCAAGGCAGTAAAAAGTTATTACACTCTAAAGCACAAAATAATCTCCCTTTCCTATGCTTGCTAGTGCCACACTATCTCCAGTGGGTACAGTGCTAGCCTGGGCTGTGGAAGACCTGGGTTCAATTCCTGCTCTGCAATAGACTTCCTGTGTAACCTCGGGCAAGTCATTTGGTCTCTGTGCCTATGTTCCCTTTCTATAACCATGGAATAATAGCACTTCCCTGCTTCACAGAGCATTTTTGAGGATAAATACATCAGAGATTGTGATAATATGTTGATGGAGGCCATCCAAGTATGATAGATAGACTCTTTAAAATCAAGTATTCTCTGTCAACCTCTTGAAAAGTAAATTATATGTTTTTATAATTCATATATAAATGATATGTTTTACTCTTGCTTTTACAGTAAAAAGTCATGCTAATTTTTTACTCTGAAGAAGGGGGCTGTCATCCCGAAAAGCTGGACAAACACTGGTCTAGGTGATACCATCTAGGAGTCACAAGGTTCATGTTACCTCATCATTTGTATGCAGAAATGGGGCCTGTTCCTGGAAAGAACTAGGTGGCTCAGGTCCAGTTCCTCAGGTATGATAACTAATCATTGCAGTTTTTCTTTAGCCAGCATTTTGCCTCAACCTGTATCAGGCTCTTTGTCTTAATCATGGCTTCCACTATAACAAAAATAATGAAAGTTACCTTTTAAGTCACTTTCTTTGACCAGGCTGTTTCACAGGCTGCCATGTTGAGAGAGATCCCTTCAACTATTACAGAAGGAAAGCCATGTCTGGAATGAAACACAGTAGCCATTCTGTGCCAATGAAACCACACAGTGGGGCTCTTAAGATGGAAAGTGAAGACTCGAACAGAATTATGTGTAGGGCAGGCTAATGGGCCAGAGCATAGTTGCCCAGCTGGAATTTGGCTAACACTCCTTGTGAAAAGCCCTATGGAATCATTAATGATTACAAGTGGTCTGGACCTCCTGTAACACCGCATCAGAAAGAGGGTGTATCCAGCTGCACAATTGCTCCCCTGCTCACATGTATGTTACATTTTGCCTTATTGTGCTTTTAATTACAGACTGCTTTGTATGCCACTTTTTAAATTATGTAGCCCTTTTGATTTGAATGGCACTATATTAATCTGTCTCCTTTCTTCACTTAGATTGACTCGCAGGGATAGAATTTAGGAATGGAAGTTAAATCCAGAAATTCAGTTCCAGAAAAGCAGGGGATAGAGAGCACCTTCCCTTTCTTCCTTATACGCTGCAGGAATTGTTGGAGAAGATATTGATTAAAAATGCTGGGTCAAATTGTACTTTGGGTGGATATACTTTTGAAAGAGCTCAGGCCTTGTTTGTACCTGGGGCTAAATCCTCTCTGCTATGTATCCCTGGGTCCAGATCTAATGCATCCGAGGGTGCTGAGGGAGTTGGCTGATGTGATTGCAGAGCCATTGGACATTATCTTTGAAAACTCGTGGTGATGGGGTGAGGTCCTGGATGATTGGAAAAAGGCAAATATAGTGCCCATCTTTAAAAAAGGGAAGAAGGACAATCCAGGGAACTACTGGGGACCAACTGGCTAAGCAGCAGTTCTGCAGAAAAGGACCTGGGGATTACAGTGGATGAGAAGCTGGATATTAGTCAGCAGTGTGCCCTTGTTGCCAAGAAAGCTACTGGCATATTGGGCTGCATTAGTAGGAGCATTGCCAGCAGATCGAGGGAAGTGATTATTCCCCTCTATTTGGCACTGGTGAGGCCACACCTGGAGTATTGCATCCAGTTTTGGGCCCGCCACTACAGAAAGGATGTGGACAAATTGGAGAGAGCCCAGAGGAGGGCAACGAAAATGATTAGGGGGCTGGGGCACATGACTAATGAGGAGAGGCTGAGGGAACTGGGCTTATTTAGTCTGCAGAAGAGATGAGTGATGTAAGATTTGATAGTAGCCTTCAACTACCTGAAGGGGGTTCCAAAGAGGATGGAGCTCGGCTGTTCTCAGTGGTGACAGATGACAGAACAAGGAGCAATGGTCTCAAGTTGCAGTGGGGGAGGTCTAGGTTGGATATTAGGAAACACTATTTCACTAGGAGGGTGGTGAAGCACTGGAATGGGTTACCTAGGGAGGTGGTGGAATCTCCATCCTTAGAGATTTTTAATGCCCGGCATGACAAAGCCCTGGCTGGGATGATTTAGTTGGGGTTAGTCCTGCTTTGAGCCAGGGGTTGGACTAGATGACCTCCTGAGGTCTCTTCCAACCCTAATCTTTTATGATTCTATGTAAATTGTCATAGCTCCATTGAAGTCATAGAGCTATTGCCTTCAATGGAGCTATGACAATTTGTCCCAGCTGAAGTTCTGGCCCTGGGATTCTGCAGTCAGAATCCAACAACCACTGTAGCTGTACCATTGCAAAACTCATTTATAGTCAAGGATGGCTGCAATTTGTACTGGTTGGGCTTATCCCAATTACCACAATGTGTGTAGTGTGGAGTTTATGAATGTGTGCAGTGTGGCAGTTCAGCTAGAGGAACCCAAAGAATTGTAAAGGAAAAACAGGCTGAAATTTCAAAAGGAAGCATTTTAAAATGTTTCCTCTGCAAAGGTTAGTAAAATATTGTTCTCCAAAAAATTGCATAGAACATTCAATTGTCCTCCAGAGAGTTTTTCTGAGTATGGAGACTGAATTCAATCCTTAACCTGTGGAACACAGGGATTTTTTTTTTGTCCTGCTTTAAGTGTAAATCTTAGTGTAACCTTAACTATGGAGTTACATTTGACATAATAAAGCCATCGTTCTCAGGAGCTAAGAACTGCCTTACCTTTTTTACCTTATATAGATGGGAGGTTTTCATTAAGTTTTGAGAAATAGAAATCCCTCAGGAATCTCTCTGTTTGGGTACAAAAACCACACAACTAGGTGCTATTAGCCACCTTTACCCAGAGAATTTTCTGAATTCCCCCTCCCGCAACCAAGGACAAACCTCTGACACTAGCTCACATTATTGTTTGAAGACAGATTAAAATCTTGTGATTCTGACTTCATTTTGTTTTTAATTTCCACACTGTAAATGTCAGGGTTAAAAAATACCCTATAATTATACTTCAGAAAAGACTATAATTACTTCCAATTAAATCAGGGCCCTGGATGTTTGAAAGATTTGACCACAGCTAGAATTTCATTAACTGATAACCAATTTTCTTATTTCAAAGTTTCATTGTGAAAGAAAGAAAGAAAGAAAGAAAGAAAGAAAGAAAGAAAGAAAGAAAGAAAGAAAGAAAGAAAGAAAGAAAGAAAGAAAGAAAGAAAGAATAATACTTGAACTGACTGCATAAACTAGAAGATAGGAAATTGTGTTTAAGCCTCAAATAGCGGGACCACTTCAATTTTAGGCTATTTATTTCAGTGATATTCCTAGTAGGAAGTGAGGTTGAGAAATCTGATCATATATGGCTGTGCACATGAATGAATTGACCCGATCCCTGGCTTCCCTTGGGTGATAATACTTTGCACTTGCATGGATTTCAAAGCATTTTACAAACAATGGGCCTGACTCTTCACTGCCTTACTCCAGATTTATGCTGGGGTAGTGAGTGTTATGTGATGGAGAATCAGTCCTATTAATGTCAATTAAGCCTAATCAATACTGTATTGCTAGACCTGTGTGTGCAATATGTGCTGCCACACAACTTGAAAACATTAGAAATCCACTTCTTATTCGTAAAGGGAGCAGTCTGCATCAAATTTTCTTCAATGCAGACATGTTAATGAAGTTCAGAGTGATGATGATTTTGACAATTATAATAGTAATAATTATTTACGCTATCTGATTCCTGGGATAATTGTGCTGAGGGTTTTAAGGGTTTCTAGACTTTTCATTATTTTTGTTGCTCTCCTGTGGATTTTCTCCAATTTTTTCCACATCTTTCCTAGAGTGTGGCACCCAGAATTGGACATGATGCTCCAACTGAGGCCTCACCAGTGTCAAGTAGAGCAGAACAACTACATCCTGTGTCTTTCCTATGACACTCCAGTTAATACACTCCCAGAATGATATCCACCTTTTTTGCAACTGCATCACATTGTTGACTCATATTTAATTTATGATCCACTATGACCCTAAATCATTTTCAGCAGTACTACCACCTATCCAGTTATTCCCCATTTTGTATTCATGCATTTGAATTTTCACAAGTGAAGTACTTTGGACATATCTTTATTGAATTTCATCTTATTGATTTCAGACCAATTCTCCAATTTGTTAAGGTCATTTTGAATTCTAATCCTGTCCTTCAAAGTGCTTGCAACACCTTCCAGCTTGATGTCATCTGCAGATTTTATAATCAGTGAAATGCCTAAAAACTGCACGGAAACTTTTAAAATACACCATAATAGAGGCTCAAATTAAATATATACCCCAAATTAAAAAACATAGTTAGAGGACCAAAAAAGTGCCACCCTGGCTTAACAACAAAGTAAAAGAAACAGTTAGAGGCAAAAAGGCATCCTTTAAAAGTTGGAAATCAAATCCTACTGAGGAAAATATAAAGGAGCGTAAACTCTTGCAAGTCAAGTGTAAACGTATAATTAGGCAGGCCAAAAAAGAATTTGAAGAGCAACTAGCCAAAGACTCAAAAACTAAAAGCAAATTTTGTTAAGTACATCAGAAGCAAGAAGCCCACTAAACAATCAGTGGGGCCACTGGATGATCGAGGTGCTCAAGGAAGATAAGGTCACTGAGGAGAAGCTAAATGAATTCTTTGCATCAGTCTTCATTGCAGGATGTGAGGGAGATTCCCACACCTGAACCATTGTTTTTAGGTGACAAATCTGAACAACCGTCCAAGATTGAGGTGTCAGTAGAGGAGGTTTTGGAACCAATTGATAAATTAAACAGTAATAATTCACTCCAAGAATTCTGAAGGAACTCCAATATTAAATTGCAGAACTACTAAAGGTAATATGTAACCTATTATTTAAATCAGCTTCTGTAGCAGATGACTGGATGATAGCTAATGTGATGCCAATTTTTTTAAAAAAAAGGCTTCAGAAGCAATCCTGCCAATTACAGGCCAGTAAGCCTAACTTCAGTACCAGGCAAATTGGTTGAAATTATAATAAAGAACAGAACATCAGGCACATAGATGAATTTACTGGGGAAGAGTCAACATATGGCTTTTGTAAAGGGAAATCATGTCTCAACAACCTAGTAAAATACTTTTAGGGAGGGTCAACAAACATGTGGACAAGGGTGATCCAATGGATATAGTGTACGTAGACTTTCAGAAAGCCTTTGACAAGGTCTCTCACCAAAGGCTTTTAAACAAAGTAAGCAGTCTTGGGATAAGAGGGAAGGTCCTCTCATGGATCAGTAACTGGTTAAAAGATAGGAAACAAAGGGTCGGAATAAATGGTCAGTTTTCAGAATGGAGAGAGGTAAATAGTGGTGTCCCCTAGGGGTCTGTAGTGAGATTGGTACTGTTCAATATATTCATCAATGATCTGGAAAAAGGGGTAAACAGTGAGTGCAAAATTTGCAGATGATACAAAATTACTTGACTGTTAAGTCCAAAGCAGACTGTGAAGAGTTACAAAGGGGTCTCACAAAACTGGTTGACTGGGCAACAAAATGGCAGATGAAATTCAATGTTGATAAATGCTAAGTAATCTACATTGGAAAATATAATGCCAACTATACATGCAAAATGATGGAATCTAAATTAGCTGTTACCACTCAAGAAAGAGATCTTGGAGTCATTGTGGATAGTTCTCTGAAAACATCCACTCAATGTGCAGCTGCAGTCAAAAAAACTAACAGAATGTTGGGAATTATTACGAGAGTGATAGATAATAAGACAGAAAAAATCATAATGTTTCACTATATATCCATGATACACCCACATCTTGAATACTGCATGCAGATCTGGTCACCCCATTTCAAAAAAGATATATCAGAATTTGGAAAGGTATAGAGAAGGGCAGCAAAAATGATTAGGGGTATGGAACAGCTTCCGTATGAGGAGAGATTAAAAAGACTGGGCTTTTCAGTTTGGAAAAAAGACAACTAAGGGGGGATATGATAGAGGGGTATACAATCTTGAATGGTGTGGAGAAAGCTAGAATAAGGAAATTATTTATTCCTTCACAGAACACAAGAACTAGGGGTCACCAAATGAAATTAATAAGAAGCATGTTTAAAACAAACAAAAAGAAGTACTTCTTCACACAATGCACAGTCAACTTGTGGAATTCATTGCCAGGGGATGTTGTGAAGGCTAAAACTATAAAAGGGTTCAAAAAAAGAATTAGATAAGTTCCTGTAGGATAGGTCCATCAATGGCTATTACCCAGGATGGTCAGGTATGCAACCCCATGCTCTGAGCATGCCTAGCCTCTGTTTACCAGAAACTGGGAGTGGATGACAGGGGATGGATCACTTGATGATGGCCTGTTCTGTTCATTCCCTCTGAAGCACCTGGTTTTGATCATTGTTGGAAGACAGCATACTGGGTTAGACGGACCATTGGTCTGACCCAGTATGGCTGTTCTTATGTTATGTGAGCATAATCTCCAGTCCATTATCCAAGTCATTAATGAAAATATTGAATGGTACTGGAGCCAGGACTGACCCCTCTCTGATCTCACTAGATATGCCCTCCCACTGGTAATTACTGTGAGCATGACCTTTCAATCAGCTGTGCACATACCTTATAGTATTTCATCTAGACTCCATTTCCCTAGTCTGCTTATGAAAATGTCATGTGGGACTGTGTCAAAAGCCTCACTAAAATCAAGATATATCATGTCTACAGTTTCCCCCCATCCCCTAAACCAGTAATCCTCTAAGGATTTGTCTACACTACGAAATTAGGTTGAATTTATAGAAGTCGGTTTTTTAGAAATCGTTTTTATATAATCGATTGTGTGTGTCCCCACACAAAATGCTCTAAGTGCATTAAGTGCATTAACTCGGCAGAGTGCTTCCACAGTACCGAGGCTAGCATCGACTTCCGGAGTGTTGCACTGTGGGTAGCTATCCCACAGTTCCCACAGTCTCCGCTGCCCATTGGAATTCTGGGTTGAGATCCCAATGCCTGATGGGGCAAAAAACATTGTCGTGGATGGTTCTGGGCACATGTCATCAGGCTGACCCTCCCTCCCTCCGTGAAAGCAACAACAGACAATCTTTTCGCGCCTTTTTTCCTGAGTTACCTGTGCAGACGCCATACCACGGCAAGCATGGAGCCCGCTCAGCTCATTGTCACTGTATGTCTCCTGGGTGCTGGCAGACGTGGTACTGCATTGCTACACAGCAGCAGCAACCCATTGCCTTGTGGCAGCAGACGGTACAATAGGCCTGAAAACCATCCTCATCGTGTCCGAGGTGCTCCTGGCCGCCTCGGTAAGGTTGGTCAGGAGCGCCTAGGCAGATATGGGTGCAGGGACTAAATTAGGAGTGACTCGACCAGGTCATTCTCTTTAGTCCTGCAGGCAGTCCTATTGTACCAACTTATGGTGAGCAGGCAGGAGATGTTGATGGCTAGCAGTCCTATTACACAATCTTCTGCCCAGCAGCCAGGAGATGTGGATGGCTTGCAGTTCTTCTGCACCGCCTGCTGCCAGCCAAAGATGTAAAAGATAGATGGAGTGGATCAAAACAAGAAATAGACCAGATTTGTTTTGTATTCATTTGCTCCCCCCTCCCTCCATGAAGTCCTGCCTGAAATACCAGAGGGAGGGATAATTTAGTGGGTTGAGCATTGGCCTGCTAAAATCAGGGTTTTGAGTTCAATCCTTGAGGGGGCCATTCTGTATGACAGTTGTTTTTGTTTCTCCTTGATGTAAAGCCACTCCCTTTGTTGATTTTAATTCCCTGTAAGCCAACCCTGTAAGCCATGTCATCAGTCGCCCCTCCCTCCGTCAGAGCAATGGCAGACAATCGTTCCGCACCTTTTTTCTGTGCAGACCCCATACCACGGCAAGCATGAAGCACGCTCAGATCACTTTGGCAATTAGGAGCACATTATCCAGCAGTATATGCAGCACCAGAACCTGGCAAAGTAGAAACCGGGCGAGTAGGTGACGTCAGCGCGGTGATGAGAGTGATGAGGACATGGACACAGACTTCTCTCAAAGCATGGGCCCTGGCAATGCAGGCATCATGGTACTAATGGGGCAGGTTCATGCTGTGGAATGCCAATTCTGGGCCCGGGAAACAAGCACAGACTAGTGGGACTGCATAGTGTTGCAGGTCTGGGATGATTCCCAGTGGCTGTGAAACTTTCGCATGCGTAAGGGCACTTTCATGGAACTTTGTGACTTGCTTTCCCCTTCTGTGAAGCGCATGAATACCAAGGTGAGAGCAGCCCTCACGGTTGAGAAGCGAGTGGAAATAGTCCTATGGAAGCTTGCAAAGCCAGACAGCTACCGGTCAGTTGGGAATCAATTTGGAGTGGGCAAATCTACTGTGGGGGCTGCTGTGATGCAAGTAGCCAACGCAATCAAAGATCTGCTGATATCAAGGGTACTGACCCTGGGAAATGTGCAGGTCATAGTGGATGGTTTTGCTGCAATGGGATTCCCTAACTGTAGTGGGGCAATAGACGGAACCCATATCCCTATCTTGGCACCGGAGCACCAAGCCAGCGAGTACATAAACCGCAAGGGGTACTTTTCAATAGTGCTGCAAGCACTGGTGGATCACAAGGGACGTTTCACCAACATCAACGTGGGATGGCCGGGAAAGGTACATGATGCTCGCATCTTCAGGAACTCTGGTCTGTTTCAAAAGCTGCAGGAAGGGACTTTCTTCCCAGACCAGAAAATAACCATTGGGGATGTTGAAATGCCTATAGTTATCCTTGGGGACCCAGCCTACCCAGTCATGGCTCATGAAGCCATACACAGGCAGCCTGGACAGTAGTCAGGAGCTGTTCAACTACAGGCTGAGCAAGTGCAGAATGATGGTAGAATGTACATTTGGATGTTTAAAAGCGTGCTGGCGCAGTTTACTGACTCGGTTAGACCTCAGCAAAACCAATATTCCCACTGTTATTACTGCTTGCTGTGTGCTCCATAATATATGTGAGAGTAAGGGGGAGACATTTTTGGCGGAGTGGGAGGTTGAGGCAAATCGCCTGGCCGCTGGTTACGCGCAGACAGACATCAGGGCGGTTAGAAGAACACAGGAGGGCGTGGTGCACATCAGAGAAGCATTGAAAATCAGTTTCATGACTGGCCAGGCTACGGTGTGAAAGTTCTGTTTGTTTCTCCTTGATGAAACCCCCCATCCCTTGGTTCAGTCTACTTCCCTGTAAGCTAACCACCCTCCCATCCTCTCTTTGATCACCGCTTGCAGAGGCAATAAAGTCATTGTTGCTTCACATTCATGCATTCTTTATTAATTCATCACACAAATAGGGGGATAACTGCCAAGGTAGCCCGGGAGGGGTGGTGAAGGAGAGAAGCACCGGGAGGGGTGGTGGAGGAGGGAAGGACAAGGCCACACAGCACTTTAAAAGTTTAAAACTTATTGAATGCCAGCCTTCTGTTGCTTGGACAATCCTCTGGGGTGGAGTGGCTGGGTGGCCAGAGGCCCCCGCACCACGTTCTTGGGCATCTGGGTGAGGAGGCTATGGAACTTGGGGAGAAGGGCGGTTGGTTACATAGGGGCTGTAGCGGTGGTCTGTGCTCCAGCTGCCTTTCCTGCAGCTCAGCCATACACTGGAGCGTATTAGTTTGATCCTCCAGCAGCCTCAGCATTGAATCCTGCCTCCTCTCATCACGCTGCCACCACCTTTCAGCTTCAGCCCTCTCTTCAGCCCACCACTTACTCTCCTCAGCCCGCCACCTCTCCTCCCGATCATTTTGTGCTTTCCTGCACTCTGACATTGTCTGCCTCCATGCATTCGTCTGTTCTCTGTCAGTGTAGGAGGACAGCATGAGCTCAGAGAACATTTCATCACGAGTGCATTTTTTTTGCCTTCTAATCTTCCCTAGCCTCTGGGAAGGAGAAGATCCTGTGATCCTTGAAACACATGCAGCTGGTGGAGAGAAAAAAAGGGACAGTGGTATTTAAAAAGACACATTTTATAGAACAATGGGTACACACTTTCACGGTAAACCTTGCTGTTAACATTACATACATAGCACATGTGCTTTCGTTCCAAGGTCGCATTTTGCCTCCCCCCACCACGTGGCTTGCCCCTTCCCCCTCCCCCATCCCCATGGCTAACAGTGGGGAACATTTCTGTTCAGTCACAAGCAAATAGCCCAGCAGGAACGGGCACCTCTGAATGTCCCCTTAAGAAAAGCATCCTATTTCAACCAGGTGACCATGAATGATATCACTCTCCTGAGGATAACACAGAGAGATAAAGAATGGATGTTGTTTGAAAGCCAGCAAACATACACTGCAATGCTTTGTTCTACAATGATTCCTGAGTATGTGCTACTTGCCTGATGTGGTAAAGTGTCCTACCATGGTGGACGGAATAAGGCTGCCCTCCCCAGAAACTTTTTGCAAAGGCTTTGGGAGTACATCCAGGAGAGCCACAAATGCCAGAGCAAATTAATCATTAAACATGCTTGCTTTTAAATCATGTATAGTATTTTAAAAGGTACACTTACCAGAGGTCCCTTCTCCGCCTGGCGGGTCCGGGAGGCAGCCTTGGGTGGGTTCAGGGGGTACTGGCTCCAGATCCAGGGTGAGAAACAGTTCCTGGCTGTCGGGAAAACCGGGTTCTCCGCTTGCTTGCTGTGAGCTATCTACAACTTCATCATCATCATCTTCCTCGTCTCCAAAACCTGACTCCGTATTGCTTCCATTTCCATTGAAGGAGTAAAACAACATGGCTGGGGTAGTGGTGGCTGAACCCCCTAAAATGGCATGCAGCTCATCATAGAAGCAGCATGTTTGGGGCTCTGACCCGGAGCGGCCGTTTGCCTCTCTGGTTTTCTGGTAGGCTTGCCTCAGCTCCTTAAGTTTCACGCAGCAGTGCTTCGGGTCCCTGTTATGGCCTCTGTCCTTCATGTCCTGGGAGATTTTGACAAATGTTTTGGCATTTCAAAAACTGGAACGGAGTTCTGATAGCATGGATTTCTCTCCCCATACTGCGATCAGATCCCATACCTCCCGTTCGGTCCATGCTGGAGCTCTTTTCCAATTCTGGGACTCCATCATGGTCACCTCTGCTGATGAGCTCTGCATGGTCACCTCTGCTGATGAGCTCTGCACTCACCTGCGGCTTGCCACGCTGGCCAAACAGGAAATTGAAATTCAAAAGTTCGTGGGCCTTTTCCTGTCTATCTGGCCCTGCATCTGAGTTGAGAGTGCTGTCCAGAGCGGTCACAATGGAGCACTCTGGGATAGCTCCCAGAGGCCAATACCATCTAATTGCATCCACAGTACCCCAAATTCGACCCAGCAAGGCCGATTTCAGTGCTAATCCCCTTGTCAGGGGTGGAGTAAGGAAATCGATTTTAAGAGCCCTTTAAGTCGAAGAAAAGGGTTCGTTGTGTGGACGGGTGCAGGGTTAAATTGATTTAACGCTGCTAAATTCGACCTCAACTGCTAGTGTAGACCAGGGCTGAAAGAAGGAAATTAGTTTGGTTTAGCATGAGTTGTTCTTGACAAACCCATGCTGGCTATTCCTTATAACCCTGTTATCCACTAGGTGCTTACAAACTGATTGTTTACAAATTTGTTCCAGTATCTTTACAGGTATTGAAGTTAGGCTGATGGGTCTATAATTCCCCAGGTCCTTTTTGTTCCCCTTTTAAAAGATGGGATCTGAATCCTGCAAAGACTTAAGCCTGCGCTCTACTTTTTCTGCATGCCAGTTGTTTGCTAATGCTCAGCAGACAGTAAGTGCAAGGTATTGATGTGCAACAGCTGGGCATGTTGGCACTCACCATCCACCTGAAGAGTAGACATCTTTCTACACATGGAAAAATTACCCTCAGTACATTCCAGGCGGTCTTAGCTCTTCTGTAAGCTGATAGCATTGGGAGTGAAAACGTTTAAAACTGCAGTTGATTCACTGTTAAAAAATATGTGACTGTACATCGCAGGTAAAGTAGATTCCCTCAGTGCTTACTTAATATTATTTGTAATTAAATTGTCCATTCCCTTACTGGTTTTCAGTTAGAAAGAAAACATCTGTATGTATTTCACAGGAAAACCTTGCCTCATCATTTACAAAATGATTTTGCTTTGTTTAATGCTAAATATTTGGGGCCCAAATCCCATTTACTCTTATATCCCGTTACACTGCTTTCAGTTCACTTTGCACAGCCAGAGCCATGTAAAAGGTTCTTAGTCCGAGGATATAGCTATACTGCAAAAGAAGGTGTGTACTTAACTAGGTCAGCTCATACAGCAGTGAAGACACAGCAACTCAGCCATTAACTTGGTTTCGCAGCTTGAATTCAACCCTAGGCTGCTGGAGCAGCTAATGTAACACAGACAGACCCTAGTTGTCAGGATTGAACCTGGGACCTCAGTGTATGAGCCTCTCCCACATGAGCTGAAAGCCAACTGGCTGTTAGCTAATGCTGTAGAGCAGACTCATTTGAGCTCTTTTTCTCTCTCTCTAAGTGGTCTCAGTGCCACTAGATGGGACAGAACACCACACCCAGGAGGTGTGTGGGTTACACTAACCTGAGTTGCCACTTCACTGCTATTTGAACTTCAGTTAGGAAATGTGCGTTAAGAACTCACCTTTTTTTTAGTGTAGACGTATCCTAAATGAGAATCAGACCCTTTTGCTTAAAGCACCTGTCTCATATTATGATTTTACATTGTTTCCATTCCAACAATGGAATGCTTTTTAAAAACGGCAACTGTCCAAAGGAAATAAGAAAATGCCCGGAATGAACTTTGCCCTGGTGGTGAGCAGAGAAAGTCAGACCCATTAATGAACGTTAGAATGGCCATACTGGGTCAGACCAAAGGTCCATTTAGCCCAGTATCCTGTCTTCTGACAGTGGCCAGTGCCAGGTACCCCAGAGGAAATGGACAGAACATGTAATCATCAAGTGATCCATCCCCTCTCATTCATTCCCAGTTTCTGGCAAACAGAGTCTAGGGACACCATCCCTGCCCATCCTGGCTAATATTCATTGATGGACCTATTCTCCATGAATTTATCTAATTCTTTTTTGAAGCCTATTATAGTCCTGGCCTTCACAACATCCTCTGGCAAGGAGTTCCACAGGTTGACTCTACGTTGTGTGAAAAAATACTTCCTTTTGTATGTTTTAAACCTGCTGCCTATTCATTTCATTTGGTGGCTCTTAGTTTTTGTGTTATGAGAAGAAATAAGTAACACTTCCTTATTTTCTTTCTCTACACCAGTCATGAATTTATAGACCTCTATCATATCCCCCCTTAGTCATCTCTTTTCCAAGCTGAAAAGTCCCAGTCTTATTAATCTCTACTTGTACGGCAGCCATTCCTTAGCCCTAATCATTTTTGTTGCCCTTTTCTGAACCTTTTCCAATTCCAGTATGTCTTTTTTGAGATGGGGCGACCACATCTTCACACAGTATTCAAGATGTGGGCATACCATGGATTTATATAGAGGCAATATGATATTTTCTGTCTTATTATCTATCCCTTTCTTAATGATTCCCAGAATTCTGTTCACTTATTTGACTACCACTGCACATTGAGTGGATGTTTTCAGAGAACTATCCACAATGACTCCAAGATCTCTTTCTTAAGTGGTAACAGCTAATTTAGACCCCATGGTTGCAGTGCCACAGCCTGAATGAAAGGAAGAACAGCCCACACCACAGCAGCATTAATGTTTGAAAGGGGTAGAAGAGGGCCCCATGTCCACTTGAGCAACACTCCCCTGAGCCGCTGCTCAGAGGCCCTCTAGTTATCCATGTCTGCAGAAAATACTTAGTTACTGAACTAGGTAAATTACACACGCACCTGTGGAGCCAGGACTAGCACCCTGTTCCTCCAGCTCCAAAAACACAGGCTTCGCCCATAACTCCTCTAGCTAGCAGCTCCCATATCCTCACTGTGGGCAGCCCTTAGAGGGCATAAACACTCTCCTTGTCTGACATGGCCTTTCTGCACTTTGTGACAAGCCTCTCCCATTTGACTATGGTCCTCTCTTCACGGCCAAGGAGCCAGTGATGGTAACAGACAGATATCTGTTGTACCTGGGACAGCACCATATCCCACCCAGCAGTGAGATTCCACAGTTGCTAGCCCTACTTCTTCTTCGTCACAGGTTGGCAATCATAGTTGTCCTCCTGCCAGGGACTCAACCCGGTGCATACCCTGAGATGAGCTTTGGTGGTGTTTCTCAGATGGGTCCAGACAGCTGAGATCATATCCCAGTAGGAACAGATTATTGCTGACCACTCCTCCGCACACCTTACCAGGGGCCTATTCGTGGTCACCACCTGGCCCCACAAGGAAGTGAGCCCAGAACGCGAAGTGGTGTTGTCTGCCGCCCAGCTACAACACAAATGGCTACATCCTGCTCTTATTTTACTGCTATGTTTGTGCTATCAGCCTCATCCAAGGGCCATTAAAGTCAGTGAGAATCTTTCCATTGACGTGACCAGGCTTTGCCTCACGCCATGTACCATGTTCTGACCCCATGTATGTGAATGAAACCCTACAACCATGTTTAAAAATGATTATCCTGCCAAAACAACAGACAAGTTACAGTAGCTTTTTTTTTGGCTTTTTTTGCCATTTCTGTGAGAAAAATATGTTGTATCCATACTTTAGCCTAGGAACCTATTACTATTTGTATAATTGTAGTATTCAGAGGCTCCAAGCAGTACAAAGGCAGAGGAAGAGACAGTCCCTGTTCCTAAGGATTTAAAGTCGAAATAGACAAGTCACATAAATATGATTATCCCTAATATTGGGAAACTTGAGGCACAGAGAGAGATGGAGTGATTTGCCCAAGATCACCCAGAATTTGTGTGGTAGAGCCAGAAACAGAAACAGATCTTCTGAGTCACAGTCCAGTGCCCTAACAAGACCATCTCCCAGACTAGGTATCTCCTGCTATTGCCTATGAGTCATGCTGGACAAAACTGATGATGCTATTGTCTGGACAGTTCATGTGGTTCTATGTATATACTATATTTTATTTGTATTATCCATTTGTAAAAGTATCCAGAGCACAGGGGTGCTTAGGATAAATTCAAAGCAATCAACAAATGAAAATACATAAAACAACAAATTCAGATGTGCTTTCCTAACACACACTAGATTTCTGCCTCCTGTGGAAGACCTCTGGGAAGGGGCTAAAGAGGAGAAATACACTAGGAGAGTCCTCTCTGGTGGGTAGGGTTCAGGACCTGCAAATATGAGTGGCAAGACCCCTTCCCAAGGCCATGAATCTCAGGCATCTGCGGGAAAGGGCAAACTTTTCCATGCAGAGCCTGGAACCATCCCGCAGGGGCTACTGAAGCCACAGTGGCTAGGTCCCTCTGTGGTGTACCCAGTTTGGATGGAACCCAGAGGGAGGTAAAACAGGTGTGAGCTCTACTGTCTCCTAAGGGGAGAGAAGGGGAACAATGCAGCAAAGAGTGTTGTGTTCTAGCCCGTCCTACCCCTGGAAACCACAGAGACACTTCCAGAGGGGGTTCTGTGTGAGGTAGGGAAGGAGATCAATGTTACTACAGGGGTGGCCTACATGTGGTGGGGGACTTTTACAGATGTGGGATAATCTGTCTCCCAGATGTGGGATAATCTGTCTTGTCCTATACCTCAATAGTTAGAAATTGACTTAAGCCTTGAAGCAAGAGGTTTTAAATGCCTGTGTATGCATTTAATATCCACGTCTGCGTAGCTGAAACTCTCCATACCTAGCTAGTGACACACAAAGGGAAAGCCCTGAAGATGGCTGCTCTGCTACATCCAGTCAAAATGAAATCCACTAAATAGTTTTGAAAAAAAACTAGCAAAGTTCTCCTGAGTTTTCAAGTTCATGTGTCATTTTGGCTTTGGCAAAATCAAAATTCATGTGGAAATCAAGCACTACAATATACCTCAAACTGAAAAAAGGGAAAACACCATTTCCACATTCACACAGCACTGACTATTATCCCCTTTTTACAACTGTGAAAACTGAGGCACAGACTGAGGTAACTTACCTGAGGTCACACAGCAAGGCAGATGCAGAGCCAGAAAAAGAACCCATCCCCCCTTAACTCCTACTCCTTTCCCTTCCCTTTGTCCTCTGCTACTCTCCAGAAGCTACGTTTGCTTCAGCAGCCCTGAAATGCACCCCACTAGCTGGTGTTGTAGTCAGGAAGCAGGATGCAGAAACAAGTTTATGTAATAAATATTAGTGACCTAAACAGACAAGTGACCTCCAATTATAACAAGAGAGTTATGGGATTAAGAAGACGGGAACCATGATTTAGGAAATGAGGATGGTGACAATCTGTAATTAAGGGGCAGTGGTGTCCAGGGCCTAGAGTAGGAGACTGCTAGTCAGAAAACTAAGGACCAGATTGTCAAAAGAATTCAACTCCCAGTTAGGCACCTAAATGAAGTTGTTGGGTTCTTAGCATTTATAAAATTCTGGCCACTTCATTTAGGTGCCTAAATGAGAACTATTGAGCACTTGTGAAGATCTGGTCCTAGGCCTTGATCTTGCAAAGAGCTCTGTGTGGGCAGACCCATGTGGAGGTTATTGGATGACCAGGGTCCTAGTTTTTGGTTCCACCTTTGCAATAGAATTTGCTGTCACTTAATCTTTCTGTACCTCAGTTTCCTCATTGGTATAATGGGCATATGGTTACTTGCCTTTCTTTGTAAAGTACTGAGGAACCACTGGATGAAAGATGCTTAGAAAATAAAGGCTTTACCTACAGCATATGTCAATGTGCTGATAAAAAATGATTTTGAGGACTGGCATTTCCCCAGCAATAACTGAGGGAAAGAGATGGACCTGTTAAAATGAAAACAGGAGGAGGGTCTTTACCTGTCAGTCTCCATAAGTAAACACTTAGCTGATGTGGTTCTTTAAAAAGAATAATTCTGAAAGCAACAAAGTATGTTTGTTTTAAATGCAACCTCTAAATATTTACACTGCAAAAACTGGATTTAAATGGGAAGAATGGACTTAAAAAAATCCCCGGAACTTTTGTCAGAGAAACAGATTGTGAAATGCCTAGAGGGAATAGAAGATTTATTTGGGGGGGGAGTAGGAATTTTCCATGCTATTGTAAAATATCAGCTCAAATTATATGATCCCCACAGCCAGTGAATTGCAAAGCTTCAGTCAGCTGCCTTTTTTTTTCTTTTCTGTAAAGAGACAGAGAGAGAGAGGGAGACAGAACTGTTTCACCAACTTCTGTTGACTGTTCCTTTTTTCTCGTGATTGAAATGTGTTGTTAAACAAGATCCCACATAATCTCAGTAGAGGGTTTCTCTCTCTCTCTCTCTCCTTCTGGGAAACTGCGATCAGTGCCATCGGTATTTGATTATTTGCAAACTCCCTTTGCTTTTTTTTCCCCGTCTCCCCCTCTCTGTCTCTGTCTCGCTCTCGCTCTCGCCTCCAATGCAACTTTTGCAGAAACCCCCAACACACACAGACATGTTGAGCTGAGAGCTAGGGGGATCGGCTGAGTCCCCCCTCCCCGACCCCAAGTCCCAAATCTGGGGGGGGGCCTCTAATCACCTCTCCCCCCTCCCTTGACCTGTCCACTGTGCATCGACCCTCCCCACACCTCTTCCACTCCCTGCTCCTTTTTTTGGTGGTGTTTTTGTTAGATGGACAGGATCAAGGGTGGATTTTTCTGTCTCCCCCCTGATGAAGTGAGGCGGTGATGCAGGAGGCTGGCAGCTTCGACTATACGGAGAGACACAGGCTCAAGATGGCAGATTTGTATTGAGTTTGGGGGGTTGAGATCTCGCTTCATTTTTTAAATGTTTTAATATTTTTTTTTGCCATGAATAACCCATTCTTGCACCGATGGCCCCTATGTACGAAGGTAAGGCAGCTCTGGGTCTTTTATTTCCTTCCACCCCTCCCCATCCCTGTCCTTTGGCCATCTCTTGGCACCAGGCACCCCTCACCTCCCACCAAAAAAGAGAAAGAAAATGACCACAGATCTGAAATCAACATTATAGCATAGCTCGTTGTCGCTGCTGTGAGGTTCAATGTATGTCTCTGCCTTTTAAAAAAATTAGTATTCTTAGTATTTGAATGGAGGTTGGTTTTAATTTGCTTTCCATTTCTTCCTTCCGTCCACCCATGATTGTCTGTAAAATTCCTCACCCCCTCTTTATTTTATTTTATTTTATTTTATTTTGATCATTTCGGTCCGTGGTCACGAAGGAAATGGGTGGAAAAGTCCATTTCAGTGCCGAGCCGAACAATGAAATTGACTAAGATTGCCCTGTAATTGCTCTCTCTCTCTCTGTGTGTATGTGTATATATATGAAATGTAGTTTAAATTCAAGGGCTGAACACCCTATTGCTTTAGCCTATACTCCAGAAAGCATTTGCTTTGAGATTTTGCTGATCAACTATATTTTTAGGTTAAAAAAATAATAGCGTATCTAGGCATATATGTCAGGAAAAAATTCTAGCTGCAGACTGTCAGTTCTTTCAGTTTCTAGTTAAATCCAACCGGGGATTGCAGTGAAAATTGAAAGTGAACTTAGTTGTTTTTTTTTTTTTCAGTTTTTAAATCTCTTTCTCTCTCTCTCTTTAGGACTCGTGTTTAAATATAAATCCAGCTTAATTTAAATCACCTAGCGTTGTATTTATGTCCTTCCTTTCCGTCCCCGTCCCGTCCCCCCTTTCTGGTTGAGAATTGGTTAGAGAGCATTTATGTAAACTGGATAGAAATCCTCAGTTTATTTTATTTTATTCAGAAATGTCTTGACGATCGATTTATAGCAAGGGAGATTTTAAGGTCTGGCAGGGGAAGAGGCATGCGGGAAGCAATACTTTATCTGTAGTGCGTCTGATAAAACTTATCTGAGAAGAAAATCGAGTATTAGTTGGAGTGTTCTAAAGGAACCAGCTTTCCTGACAGTGTAAAGTTACCGATGTGTTTATTGATGGCTAGGATGCTTCAGGGTGGTTTACAATTGTGGGGCCTGTAAATAGTCTGAACTCTAAAATAAACAAAGGGGATTGTTTGAAGGCAACACAAATAAGTATTATTCCAGTCCTTTCTTCCCTGATCCTGAAGAGCATAGGTTTAATGTAGCCATTATTTTTTTCTGCAGTTTGACTAATGAAAGGCAAAAGCAATAGATCTGCTGAAAAAAGAGAGTGTGCGAAGCAATGAGGGACATTTATTATTAAACTGTATCTGTAAAAAGGGGCTACAGTCAGTGCTGGAACTGTCTGGGGTGTTGAAATGAAATGAAATAATGTTTCTCTTTAAACACCTCCTGAACTCGCCCTCTGCTGGACGGTTAAGGTCTGGTTTAGAAAAGAAACTTGCCACTGAATGAAGAACTGTTAGGAGCAGGCTTTGCCCTTTCAAGGGAAAAGAAGTGCCTCTATTTGGAAAACCTTTCTTTTGAAATGCTCACGTTCATGGTTGGATGTGAGGCTTGTGACAGCAAGATGCTAACAGAAATTGCTAGAGGCAAGTAGGTGCCCATCCTGCTCTGGCATTGCACCTCTATCCTGACCTGCTGTTCCTGTCCTGATCTCCATATTTCCCAGCTGTGTAAGGGCATCCAAATCTTTACCTGCCTCACTTCCCTGCTAGTCTAGATTTGGGGCCCCACAGATGGTAGCACTGCCAGTGCATTTTAATTCTGACCAAATCAGTTCCCTGCTATTCCAGCGCTGGACTCCTTACACAGCTAGTCCAGTGCACTTTAGGCCTGTCTTACATCACAGTGCCTGCTGTCCCTGTCCTGAGCTTCTCTGCAACAGAGTCTACTAATCAGGTTGGATTATGCAATGATTTTGTGATGTGGACTAAAATCCACTGTGGGGTAGGATGAATCTTCCAAGATCATGTTCATTTATGATGTCCCCCAGGTCTCCAGAAGAGGAACATTTAGCTTACAGTCCCACTCACCCTCTTGATCTGAGGATAGAATAATTAACAGTGTCTGTAGGGTAGCGTGAACATGATTTTTACCTTATCTCCTTTGTGGAAAACTGAGCTTATTTCTGTAAATGTTTCATTAAGCCTTCTTTCTGCAAAAGTGCGTGGCACCATCTCCAATTGAAATATTATAGGAAGATTGAGTCAAATGGACATCAGCCTGGTGGGAGCCAGCATACTGAATTCTTCTCTAGATTCATGGTGACGCATTGAGGCTTTTAGCGGGAGTTTAGCAGTTACTGCACTCTCACGTCAGCTGCTTCAAGGCACTTGGGTGATTGAAAAAAAACCCAACAACCTATAAAGAAGGCCTGTTTGGAGCCATCTATAACAGTCTTGCAGCAGGGAAGGTCCCACAGCAAAACTTTGCAGCCTGTTAAGACATCCCAATCCTTAAAGCTGGAAAATCTGCAATATCCCAACTCTCAGGAGTCCACATAAGGTACAAAGGAGGTTGAATTTTGCATTAAAATAGGTTTGTGGGTTGGACTGTTTTTAGCGGGGGGAAGGGGGTTAATGGATATGCTGTCCTCCCTAATAGTCATGAGAGTTCTTCAGAGTTCCCTGACACATTATAGGGCAAGGATGGAAACTTGTACTTACTTGCATGTGGAATGTGAATCTAATCTTAAAAGGAGAGTGTGTGGTTCTGGTCTTTCCTTCCTGAAATGATAGTCTGCATATCACAGGCTCTCTTGAGCCTTGCTCTGGAGCATCAGGTATATTTAGGCCACTGATGGAAGCACAATTGTAGAGGTGCTGGCTCAATGCTGTAGTACGTAACCACTCCTCTGTTCCTATTGTTTGACTCTTGCGCTGTCAATGGATTACTGTTGTAACACACATACCCCCCTACACCACTGCCACCACTAAAACGGACGATGGAATATGTGAGAAGATATCTTTCCCAGCAGTACGGGTTTGAAAGCAAGGGGTTCAAAAACATGTTGTTAGAAAATGTGACACCTTAAAAGATTTATTAAATGATTCCAGTACATCTCTGTTTAAGTGAGCTATGTACAAAGACCCTTCTGAATACTTCGGTGCGTGCTCTGCGTGACGATACTAAACTGCTGGCCCAAGTAGCAGCTCTTGTGAGCCAGACCGTGCATAATAAATAAATACATAGGATGAAATCCTGGCCCCAGTGACACCGAGGAGAGTTTTGTCATTGACTTCAGTAGGGTCAGGATTTCACCTGCCACATTCCGTTCTCCAGCCTTTCCTGTTCTTTTTCCTTTTTAGAACTGAAAGGGTAAAATGAAGGAAGTAAAATAGACCGAGCAGAATAAAAATAGAAAGGCAACTAAAACTAACATTCAGCACCTGGTTTGGATTTGAGTCACTTTAATCTTAATGGAGATTGGAGAACTTATTGGGCTAACTGCAGGAATCACTGAGTGAGGTTCTATGGCCTGTGTTATGCAGGCGGTCAGACTAGATGAGCATAACGGTCCTCTCTGGCATTAAAAATAAGTTGTCCAGTTTTGGAGTTGGTGTTAGCTGGTGTAGTTCCCCTGGCTTCTGCAGAGCTCTCCTGAGTCACACCAGTGGAGCACCTGGTCCCATGACTCTGAAAGAGGATGGCGCCTCACCCTATATCGACCTTTCTGCTCAAATCAGTTGTGATACTCTTGCTGGGTGAAATTCTGCCCTGTGCAGAGGTCAAGCGCAAAGCCTATGCACCACTGAAGTCCCACTCAAGCCCTATTTTAAGGGTGCATAAGCTGGACTTAAGTGGTGCACAGACTTTGTGCAGCCTTCTGCATAGAAGTGAATTTCACCTGCCCTTTCCTGGGTGGTTCACCAGCACCTGAGATTGGCAGCCGTCAGAGTACAGCATAAAGGGGTGTTAGTTTGCTTTAACCTTTATTTTTAGAATGATTATTACCACCTGTTTTGGTGTTATGCTGTTGTGCTTTGCTTATTACTTATCTTTGACAACTTTGTTGCAATTTACAGTCTATTATTAGCAACAGTGTCAGTAGTTTTATGTGTGGGTGGCTTATAGAATTAATATCTGTATTTTCTGTAAATTCTACCTAGCCACTACAGGGACATTGATGGGGCTTCATGGTGGCAGAAAGGTTTCCCCCAGGGAGCTCTTCGCAGGATCAGGTTGTTGGAGGCATGAAATTCTGACCTTGAACATGTCTAAGGTCAGATCCTATTTAACTGGCTAGTGTTTTTCCAGAGCTTCTGGGACAGGCACTTTACAGAGGCAACACGTGATCATTTTTAATGGTTAACCTCTGGCACTTTGTGAAGGGCTTTGCCCCAAAATTCTGTGCGCTGAGATAATAACTGAATGAAGCTTCCTGTTTATGAGGTAATAACCATCACCTGAGCTAAATCAGTGCTGGGATGAAAGGCACAGGTTTTTATTAGCTCAAGAGATGGTTGTTTCCAAGATAACAGAAAATCCCCTCCAGTTATAATTATTGTTGTTGTCATACTGAAATGTCTAATGATTAAATATTATTGGGATAAAATGGGTGAGAGATGCTGTTTTATTTTCGGAAATGAAAGAAACCCTGTAAGGGCTAGGATAGTGCAGGCAGATAGACAATGTGTTCTGAGGGGAACAGCCGCTCAGAATGCAGGAATATGCATACTGGCCACATTTCAGGCTTGGGCTGGCTCCTGCATGGGCTTACACATCAGCTTAAATTAACAGAAGTGACAAACCCCATTGACTTCAGTTGGATTTCTCACCGTGCATGTACAGAGTTAAGCACATCCATAAGTGTGTGCAGCATCAGGCCCAAATTTGAAAATCATGGTCAGTTTGCAGAATAGGGGCTTAGGTGCCTAAAGGTTTAACTTGGGCAAGTCACTGTCCCTCCCAGTGCCTCAGTTTCCCCATCTTTAAAATGGGGATAAAGATAGTGACCTCCTTTGTAAAGCTCTTTGAGAGCATGGATAAAAAATACTATATAAGAGCTGGGTAGTATTATTATTCATTATTTTAGGCATCTCAATGATTGTCCTGATTTTCAGAGGTGGTGAGTATCCACACCCCAACTAACTGCCATGGATATTTTGAACGCTCATCACCTCTGCAAATCAGGCCACTTGGAGACTAGGCTTGGATCTAGGTGCCTGCTTTTAGTTATCCAAGTTTATAAGTTTGGGCCACCACACAACGCTGGTTTTCAACCGTTGGCATATGGTAGCTGTGGAGAACCTCTCTGGTGATCTCCAGAGTGAAGGTTTTTGAGAGCCAAGCCATTATAGGATTGGGGTGTTGGGACTGGAGGTGCGTCCTTGTGAGTTCTCTGTATCTCACAAAGTGGTCCCCCACATGAGAAATTTGCAGAGCCCTCCATTCTTATGATCACTGAAAACTGTAGTTCACATGTGAGTACAGCATCCCTGTGTTCAGACTGGCAGAGACTATTTCACTTCAGGATGAGGTAGCATGGACCAGTGGTAAGAGCAGGTGTCTGGGGAGCTGGTTTGGTGTGTGACCTTGGACCTGACTGTTAGAGTAGGATTTTCCAAAAGCGCTTGGTGTTGGCCTTACTCTGCTTCTATTGAAATCAACAGGTTTCTATGCAGTAGAGTTAGGCCAAGACTGTGAGTTTTGAAAATTCCACCCTTAATCTATGGCCTTAATTCAGGAAAGTACTTATATATGTGTCAAGCTTTAAGTACATGAACAGTCCCATTGACCTAGACTCTATGCCTTAGTTAGTCCATTTGTAAATGGACCACTCACTTTTACTAAAGAATTTGTATACTGTAAGTTCAGTGTATTACTATTATTATTGCTATCTCTTATTGTTGCTCTAGTGGAAGATTTATTTACTTTATCCAGCTCTTTATTAAGGACCAGTCCAGCTACAAACATTGCTGCATAACAAAAAGAGAGAAGTAAACCCTAATTAGAAAAAAGGGTCTCTTACTTATTTATATACCTAAATATGGATTTAGGAGCCTAACTTTAGGCATCCTCTTTTGAAACTGTTGGCCTAAAAATTATTTCAGTTTTTTAACCTTTCTAAAAATCTACATTCAGACCAAATGATAACATTCCTCCAAGTCAGCAGCTGCTCAGTTTGTGTGTATATAGCATAGAAAAAGCAAAGGCACTTTATTTCCTGTGAGCATTTACAGCTGACCAGTGGAGAGTGTGAGCCCAATTCTCCTCTCACACCAGGGTAAGGCTCCGATTCATGAAAGCTCTTGAGCATGGGCTGAAGCGCCATTCCTGAATACGGATGCTTTTCTGAACTGGGACCTGAACTAAGAGTAATTCCATTAAAGCTAGTGGAGTCACACTGAAGTAAATGAGCTCCCTGTGTTCCAATAGCATGGTGTGAGGGACATTTCCGGATCCACACTTACAACCTTAGAGAATCAAAAGTCAGGGTTAAAAAGAATAAATAAACCCTACTGTTTATTGGTATAATAATAATAATTAATAATAAATTCCCACTGTGCACTTGTATAGTTCTTTACATGTTCAAAGTATTTTATAAACTGGTTGACGAATCCAGGTTAATTTCAAGCCAGTGGAGGAATGTCTGCCCTGGAAAATGAAGTCCTTTACTTATCTACAATGTGGGTACAAAATGAGCAGCAGCACTATGAACTTCCCCATGCCCAAGCTTCTCTAGCCAGTTCTTGGCTTGATTCTGATCTCGCTTACACCAGATGTAAATCAGCAGTAATGCCACTTAAACCAATGGAGTCACACCGGTATAACACTGCTGTAAGTGAGTTTAGAATCAGGCCCCATAGACTGAATTCTGAAGTCAGTGGGAGTTTTGCTGAGTTGAGGACTACAGAATGTAGCCCTGTATTTTTAAGGTCTCCCCAGCAGTTTGATAATGTAGCAGTGTCTGTCAGGTTCCACTGAACGGGCCATTTGATTAGAAAAGCTGATCACTGCTTTTAATCACGCCCCTTTATCTTCCCTGCTCAGCTTCCAGTGTCTGCATTGACATCTACCTGTAGAAGAAGAAAGGGTAAAGAGATCACTTAAGGCTGCCACATTTAAAATGTGATAAAATAGTCACACCACAAGGTGATGATGTTCTGTCAGACCCAATGATATTCCAGGATGCTTGGCAATCCCAGAAAACTCAGGAGGGCAGCAATGTTTCCTGTTCATTACAGTCTTTACACTTAAGGGGATTAGCAAGGTTTGGTCATCTGGAATAACTTTTCCACAATGCATAGCTCCTCACTGAACTCCTCTAAAGACTGACAACTTTACAGGGACATAGTGGCTCATGCCCAAATTTCACCCCCCATCAAAATATCAGCTTTGTTTCCCACTGTGCTCTCCTGATCCTGGAAAACAAGGGAAAGGCAAATAGGTTCATGTAAAATAGGAGCCAAACCTTGGTCCAAAACTTGAACAAAATTCATTTAGCAACTTCCCTGTCCTGTTATTTTTCATTTTTGTACTTCCAGGCATTTCCTGGCTCTAGCTGGGAATGGAAGCAAAAGGGATGCTATTGCATGAGAAATTCCATTCACGGGAGATTCTCAGTCCAATTCCACATGATCAAGAAGTTCATATAATCCTGGTAAACTCTGGTGAAGTATTAGAATTTTTGGAGGTTTAATTGATCTGATTCCTAACACTGAAATTCTTGGGGTTCCCCCATCACTACTATCAGCCACTCCAAACTGAGGGCTCAGACACAGAAGCAATTCAAATAGACCCACTGGAAGACCCCTACAATCCCTGAGTGCTGAATTTTTCTACAATTTTATGTCTGCACATAATGTGGCAAAGGCACGTGTGGCTGTCACATAATCTCTCCTTTCCGTCTGTCCGCCCCATTCTCATGATCCGGCCAGGTGATTGAAATGTATAAAAATCTAAAGGTGCATCCAGTGTGTGTGTGACTTAGTAAATAGGTGTGCCTAGCATGAAAGCTGGATGGCTTGACAGCATTGGTCCCAACATTCTCTTTTCTCTAACATCAGGTCAGCTGTACCAATGTATTTGCCATTGTATCAATGAGGCTTGCCTAGGAGGACAGGAAAGAGTCCTTCTTGCTTATCATTTTAGGTTAGTGAGTTTATTGCTATTGGATGTAATCCACTTGTTTTTTTCATAGATTCCAACGCTAGAAGTAACCACTCTATTCATCTAGTCTGATTTCCTGTAAAACACAGGTCACAGAACTCCCCCAAAATAATTCCTAGAGCAGATCTTTTAGAAAAACATCCAATCCTGGTTTAAAAATGGACAGTGATGGAAAATCCACCACATCCCTTGGTAAATTGTTCCAGTGGTTAATTGCTCCCATTGTTAAAAATTTATGCCTTATTTCCAGTCTGAATTTGTCTAGCTTCAACTTCCAGCCATTGGATCATGTTACACGTTTCTCTATTAGATTGAAGAGTTCATTATTAAATATTTGTTCCCCATGTAGATACTTATAGACTGTAATCAAGTCATCCCTTAACCTTTTCTTTGCTAAACTAAATAATTGCGCTCCTTGAGTAGATCATTCCGAGGCATGTTTTCTAATTCTTTAATCCAGTGATACTCAGAGTGAGGCTTGCAAGCCATAAGTGGCTCTTAAATGTGTCCCTTGCGGCTCTTTGCAGCACATGATATTAAAACACTGTGTGATTTAATTATTAACCAATCTAAGTTATTAACCAATCAGATGCTTTTACTATGTTATTAATCAATTGCAGTTGATAAAATAATAATATTTGGTCAGTCATTTTGCCGTGAGAATAATATATTTCCCCTGTCATACTGTTTAAATGTGAATATATAGTACTATAGTAAATGAAACAATGCATTCATACTACTGTGGCTCTTTTGGATAATGTTGATTGCTAATTTGGCTCCTGAACGACTGAAGTCTGAGTATCACTGCTTTAATCATTTTTGTGGCTCTTCTCTGAACCGTCTCCAATTTCTCAACATCCTTCTTGAATTGTGGGCACCAGAACTGTACACAGTATTCCAGCAGCAGTTGCACCAGTGCCAACTATAGAGGTGAAATAACCCCTTTATTTATATTCAAGATTCTCCTGTTTATGTATCCAAGAATTGCATTTACCATTTTAGCCATCACACTGGGAGCTCATGCTCAGCTTATTGTCCCTCATGATCCCCAGATCTTTTTGAGAGTCACAGCTTCCCAGGATAGAGCACCCATATCCTTTAAGTATGGCCTACATTCTTTGTTCCTTGATATACACATTTACATTTGACCATAGTAAAATACATATTGTTAGATTGCATCCAGCTTGCTCCTAGCAATTCAGATTGCTCTGTATCAGTGCCCAGCCATCTTCATTGTTTATCACTCCCCCAATTTTTGTGTCATCTGTAAACTTTATCAGTGATGATTTCATGTTTTTTTCCTGGTCATGAATGAAAATGTTAAATAGCACAGGGCCAAGAACCGATCCCTGCAGCATCCCAGTAAAAACACACTCGTTTGATGATGATTCCTCATTTACAGTTACATTTTGAGACCAATCATTTAGCCAGCTTTTAATCCACGTACTGTGATCCATGTTAATTTTATATCTTTCTAGCTTTTCAGTCAAAATGTCATGTGGTACCAAGTCAAATGCCTTACAGACATCCAAGTATATTAAATCAACACCATACCATTATCAATCAAATTTGTAATCTCATCAAAAAAAAGATATCAAGTTAGTTTGACAGGATCTATTTTCCATAAACCCATGTTGATTTGCATTAATTATATTACCCTCCTTTAATTCTTTATTAATCAAGTCCCAGCCGCTTCATTATCTTTCCCAGGATCAATGTCAGACTGACAGGTCTATAATTATCTGGTCGTTCCATTTACCCTTTTTAAATATTGGCACAATGTTAGCTTTCTTCTGGAACTTCCCTGGTGCTTCGAGACTTATTGAAAATCAACGTTAATGGTCCAGCGAGCTCCTCGGACAGCTTTTTAAAACAACTTATCTGGACCTGCTGACTTAAAAATATTTAACTTTAGTAGCTGCTGTTTAAAATCCTCCTGAGATACTAGTGGACTGGAAAGAGTGTTAGCATATAATATTAGTACATCACTTGTTTCCCTCCCCAAAGTACAGAACATAAATATTTATTGAACACTTGTGTTTTTCGGCATTATTATTGGTAATTCTGCTATTTCTGTATAGTAAAGGACCAATACCACTGTTAGGATTCTTTTTGTTCCTAGTATATTTTAAAAACTCCTTATTGTCCTTAACACTGCTGGACATAGATTTCTTCTTGTGTCCTTTTTCTTCCCTTATCAATTTTCTATAATTGCTATCTTCTTATTTATATTCATTACTATCAACTTCCTATTTCTTCTGTTTGTTGTATATATAAATATTTTATTTTTTTACAGCTGCCTTCACTTGCTCACTAAACCATGTTGGTTTTTTAACCAATATGGCTTTCTTCCTCGATTGTGGCTTTTTGGGCATCTAGTAAGGTAAAGTTCTTAAAAAATTCCCGATTATCATTTACAATTTTTTCTGTTAAAATTCTTCCTCCCAGATGATTGGCTCATCGTTGTTTTCAGCTGGGTGAAATTGACCCTTTTAAAGCACCAAGGATATATATCCCTGGTCTGAACTATATTCTGCTTGCACCAGTCAAGGTCACTGGTTGGTTTGAACTAGAGTACATAGTGGATTCTCTGGAATTTGAAGTCTTTAAATCAAGATTTGAGGACTTCAATAACTCAACAAGAGGTTATGGGCCTACTACAGGGGTGGATGCGTGGGTGAGGTTCTGTGGCCTGCAATGTGCAGAAGGTAAGACTAGATTACCATGATGGTCCCTTCTTGTCTTAAGTCTGAGTCACTTGTACCTAAATTACTATTAATTTCTAGTGCTGTGACCAGTTCCTCTTTATCTGTCAAGACAAGGTCTAATATAGAATTCCCCTGTGTTGGCTGCAACACTTTTTGAGTTAGGAAATTCTCCTCTATAATGTTCAGAAAGGATGTTTTAGTACTGGGTGCATGAGATCTCCAGGATATGTCACTCATATTGAAGTCCCTCAGGATAGCACGTTTTTCCCTACACATTATAGATAGGTGTCAAAGGAGCTGGTCATCCTGTTCCCTAGTGTGATTTAGCAGTTGGTAGCAGACACCAACTAACACCCCACCTTGCGCTTATCTGTCAGGACATTGACCCATAAATATTCAAGAGCATTTTCTTCTGAGTTATTAGTGACTTGGAAACAGGTTCGGCGCTTCTTTATTTATTTCTGATTAAAGATCAAAAGGACCCATAAGATGGCAGCCAACCAACAAGATCCCTACCGATCAGCCATATTGTTATAGGTGCATTATGGCAGCACTTTTGACGGGAGTTCTGGAACACACACGGTGTAGTGATGTGAGGGAGACCCAGCCTTAATCAGTGAGACTGAGAGAATATCCTGCACAAGGAAACTTGCAAAGAATTTCTGAGAAAAATTATTTTTTGAAAATGCTTAAACAGCTCTGCACAGATGCTTTTTGCTTCTTGGGGTAAAAACTGTAAACACCTTTTTATTTTGAAAATGATGGGCCAAATTCTATTCCCAGTTACAGTGACATCAGTGCCACTTGTTTGTTTATTTTCCATTTCACATTTGCTGTTCCTGGAATGTCTCCTGCTCAGCAGCTATTTGTAGGTGTCTTTTTCTCTCCCATTATAATGTACCTTTTCTTCCTGTTCAAGATATCTATAATCCTCTCTTTGTGACATCATAGTTGTTTCCGTAGCAACAGATTATGATACTAGAACAGAGGATAATGTCAAACAGGAGGAAGAAGAGATAAATTATGGTGTGTGTGTGTGTGTGTGTGTGTGTGTGTGAGAGAGAGAGAGAGAGAGAGCATGATTATATATTCCCACATATATTCCAAGGATGCGGTCTGTCTGATTTCTTTTCTGTTTTACTTTCCTTTGAAAGGTAGGAACCCCCCGTTCCCCGCAGTGGGTAGCACAATATATGCACATTTATGGGTCAGCTCAGGTCTGGTTTGCTGTGCTTTATTCTTGATACCAGCGATAGCCTCTCCTGTGTGTCTCCTGAAGGTGCATCTACACTATGAAAAAATGGAAGCATAATTCACCACTGATGCAGCTTCACAATTATTATTACTATTTGTTATGTGTATTACAATAGCAGCTAAGGACGTAAATCAAAGGTAGTTGGGCTAGGTAACGTACACAAAGAAGGCAAGTATCTTTCCCAAATAGCTCATAATCTCATGTCAGAAAGGACATAACAGGTGGCCATATCAGACAAATAGGCTGTGTGTGGTTGGGAGGATAAGGCAACAGAATGAACAGTGTTAGCAGAAATATAGACATCTTACTAGTGGTAGAAATGGTGGAAGTTTCAATGTAGACAGGGCTCAGATATTTTTACCACCAGCACTTCTGGTCTAACCCACTAGGGCAACAACAGTGGTAAATATGTCTGAGATCTGTCTGTACTTTAGCTTTCACCCGTGCTATTGCTGATGGAGTTGCACTGGTGGTGAATTAGGGGTACCTGATTTTTGGCAGTATAGATGCAACTTTTGGTGGCTCAAGAACGTTACCTCAGACATCATTTGGCCTTGCCCACAATGTGATTGAAACTGCAGTAGTAATGTCTGTGGTGTTCTCTACTTCCATGGATAGAAGGGATGGTCATGTGTTTAAGGCTTGATGCTGGGAGTGAAGGGCATTTAGCCAGGTGCATTATGGTCTTTTTTTTAACCTTCCTGTGAGGCATTTTGCACTGATGGATTCCAAATACAGAATGCTGTCAGAGAAGGTCTTAATATTTTGAAGCAGGCCTGCAAAATGATTTGCCTTCTCCCTCTAAGCGCAGTCAACTGCTAGTCACCATTATCAACCCCACTATGCAAAAGACTGGCCTCAGAAGTTGGGGGGGAAAGTTGGTAAGAAGATTCTTGGGACATGTCCCTAGCTTATTGGATACATTTTACATTGAAAGCATGTATGTGATCTTTAGATTCCCCTCCACTCAGTCTAACAGCCAGCTCTGGGTGCTGAAATAGCCAGACCAGTGGTCTGATTGGACATGGCAAGCCCTATGTGACACTCTCATTTTCCAAGCAATGGTGTATAGCAGGGATGGCCTAACTGTGGTCTAACTGCAAGCCACATATGGCTCTTTTACCATTAAAGTGAGCCTTGCAAGCGCGCCCCCCCATTCTCCGCCTACCAGACTGGGTGGGTGGGGAGGAGAGCTCGGGACCTCTGCCTTGCAGTGCGGGGCAGAAGGATAGAAGCTTCTGTCCAGTGGGAAGGGGGGCTCAGGGCTTCAGCCCTGCAGGGCTCACCTGCCAGGGCTCAGAACTTCAACGGGAGTGGTGCTGAAGCCTCAAGCCCCGGCTCCTGGCAGGTATGCTCTGGCTCTCAAACTTCTAAAGATTGTTGTATGTGGCTCAGAGGGCCAATAAGTTTGGCCACCCTGGTGTATAGTCTCCGTAGGCCAACATGTAGGCAGTCAGATACCACAGCAATTAGTGCAATATAAGAACCTGAATAGGATAGAATGTGGCGACCACTGCTGCATTACCATTCTTAATCTCTCTCATGTAAACTGAATTATTTGGGAGGAAATGGGATTCTTTTCATCTTCAGGCTCTCTGTGTGCATCTCAGGAGCATGACAGTGACACAATTTACTTAATATTTCAGTCGCCTTTTACAAACCATAACTAACTAATCCTCACAACACCCCCCTGATGAGGTAGGTCAGTGGGTACTATTATTATTTCTATTTTACAGAGACTTTAAGTGATGTTCCAAAGGCCACATAGTAAGACAGTGGCAGCAGTGAGTTTAGACTTCTGGGATGCCTGGTTCTCAGCCCTGTGTTCACTCTACTAGACTACACCACATCTCGGTGTCTTCTGAACTTTGGGTCAGGGATCTGGGATGCCCATAACATCTGGGAAGGACAGATTTTGCTACCATGTTGAATGATGGGTTTTATTGAGCTGTTAGAGTGGAGAGGACAGACAGGGAGTTGAAGTGTCTCAGTCTGTGTGAAGTGTAGTCAGGGGTTAAAGTAGTTTGGAGTGTACCTGAGCACAGAGCACCTGACTGGGAATCAGTGGGGAGGACACCTACATGGGTCACAGAGAACACAGGTTTACATTGCCAAGTCCCAAAATTGTGACACCCCGCATTTGTGGGCTTCTCCTCATGGGTGGTATTTTAGACCAGTAGGGCTGGTGCTGAATGTCTGTGGAGGTTGATTTTTTTTAATTCCAATTTTGATGAAAGCAAGTAAACAAATTGGCTTAGTGGTGTCGGGGGGCATCAATACATGGGGTTCAAATTTGGGGATGAAACATGGTCCTTTCTTTCCTGGTGAAGAAGACAAGGCGGGGAGTGTGGTGGAAGCAACACTTCATATCACTCTCCAGGCAGCCCCCTCTGATTGAGGTTGCTGATGAGAGCAGTTGACAAGCCCTGGAGGGAGCTCTGTTTCCGTAAATCTCTACTGAAGCACTTCCTATGCTACGAGTGCCTATCCCATAGATTTAAATATGCAATACAATATAATGTGAAGGGCTGCCCATGCATAAATCAGTAACTGCCAAACCCTACTGACTCCCAGCCCCTAACCTCAAAGCCCAAGAAAAACCACAGCCTTTTCTTCATGCCCAATAGGTTAGGAAGACCAGGCTCTGGCAGACCAAGAGGGGAGTTCCAAGCTCCAGGACCCCTCACGGAGAACACCCTGCTAGAAACCCCCTTTGTTTATAGTGCGAGAGCTCTGGCTGGAGCACCTTTACTGGACTTATTTCAGCTGTGTCAGTAGGACCAGGTCCCAAGCAATATTGGTTAAAACCAACATATTGAATTCTACTTATTGCTTATTGACCAGCTTACTATTTTCATTGCTCCCACCATGTGCAACTCCATTTAATAAGCAGGCTATGTTGTGCTGCACTAACCTCCATGTCTTGGTAGTCTCAAGATGTGGTTGCCTGTAGAATACATGACTCCAATCAAATCTCCAGGCGGTGACAACCATGGCAACATCTTTGCATAGGAGGAAAGGTTGCACCTTTCTCGCCAGACTTAGCAGAAAACGATCGCTTCTGGCCACAGTCACTACATAGGCACCCAGGAGCAGCCCAGGATTTAACAACACACCAGAGTCACGTATCGTGTGACAAATGGGGTGTCGGGCTCACTCAGGCAGGGGGGAAAATCTATGTTCCATCCACTTTTCTGGCGGCTTCACCAACCAGAAACCTGCATCCCCATAAAACTCTGGCTGCTTCACCCACCAGAAACTTGCATCCCCATAAAACTCACTCTCTGCCAACATCAGACTGTGTTTGTGCTCTGTAAAGGGGATTCAGTCGTCTTATACACCTGCTGTAAAGTAGCTGTGCAACACGACGGAGAAGTTTGTAACCCAGACTTGAGACGATCCCATTGGTGGTGACCATTTTTTTTCTTGCACTGTCATTTTCTCATTGACTGGAAAGGGAAGGATGTGAGTTCCTGGAGGATGAAGGCTGGCAGTTTCTTATAGCCTGAATGCTGGAGTAATCGGAAAGCACATGTGAGTATGAAGGAGAGGAGAGGATGCTCTGTGTGTGTGCAAGAACAAGTGACAGTAAATATGTAAGGCCGTGGCAGGGAGTGTGGGGCACGGGGCATGGAGGGTTCTATCAGCTTTGTATATGGAGGGAAATGTGTGCCTGATTCTCATTAGGATCTCTTTATACTGCACTGTCAGTAAACTACATTTGAATCCACATTAAAAAGTGCTAAAAAAGAAAGTGCCAGAATGCAGGGCACCAGGAGGCCTGGCAGGGGAGCAGGGGGAGCAGGGAAGAAGATAGGGGAAGCTGGGGGAGGCCCAGAGGAGAAGAGGCTGACTCCCCTCAGAGCCTGTCCTGTCCCTACCTCCTCACTATCTGTGCCCATCTCCTGCTTTTCATGGGGGGGCTCCCATATTCCCCTCTACAGTTCTTCCTGCAGCATCCCCAGCTCCTTCCTCACTGACCCACCACTGAGCGATGCCCCTGGGTTCAGTAGCGGCACCTGCTGGCTCAGGGGACGCTCTGCAGCTGGGGAGGGAAAAGAGCCGCTTGGCCCTGGCCCAGCAAAGGTACTGGAACGCTGTTCTGGCTGCCCAAAAAGGTGTCATCATGGCATTCCTGAGCGTTCCAGCACAACTCAAGCACTCACGTGAAGGCCCCCTTAGGCTGTCAGCATGGTGCAAAAAAGTCTGAGTGTAAATGTGAATCAGGCCCTCAGTATGTGTACGTGAGGCTCTGTCAGGATGGGAATTTGTGTTAGTGTGTTTGGTGACTGTATCAATGTGTGCACCAGACGTGTGAGGTTGCTTCAGAGTTTCTTGCATAATGACAGGTTTCAGAGTAGCAGCCGTGTTAGTCTGTATTTGCAAAAAGAAAAGGAGTACTTGTGGCACCTTAGAGACTAACAAATTTATTAGAGCATAAGCTTTCGTGAGCTACAGCTCATCCGATGAAGTGAGCTGTAGCTCTCGAAAGCTTATGCTCTAATAAATTTGTTAGTCTCTAAGGTGCCACAAGTACTCCTTTTCTTTTTTCAGAGTTTCTGTGTGTTGGGAGTGAGGTTAGTGTGTTTATGTAGAGGGGTGTTGTGATAGTGTGTGTGAGAATGGCTGTGTGTGCCTTGCCAGTGAGAGCCTTCTTCAGGAGTGATCTGTAATCCTGGATCTGACAGTTCATCTGGCCTGCAACTTCCACAGCCATAGGACCCCGCCCACTGCTCTGCTGATGCATGTCAGCCTTCACCATTGGCATCCCTGTGATGCCAGTTCTGGGGTTCTTCTACAGCTCTGCTAATGCGCCCTTCACTATTTCAATCCCGGACCAAATCATGCCAATCATACTGAGTGCAAAGATAGTTCAGTGATATAGACAAATGCAGTATCAGTTAGGGGATCAGCATTTATCTATCCATGCATCCACCCATGCCATGCCATGCCCTACCATGCCATACCAGATCAGACCAGACCAGTCACCATGGTAGCTGAAGTAAACCCATTCCAACAAAGGAGCTGTGTCTTTTCCAGAACACTTCTTAGGCCTCTGAGCCATCATTATGTTCCAGTTCCAATGTGGATAGTCGCATTGCATTGGCAGTGTGTCCTGTCTCTGGAGTTGCCCCCTTTAGGATTGGGTTTGGCCTTCTACTCGATCCGATTTAAACATTTTTCCTCTTCTTCTGAAATCATTCCAGTTTCCCAGAGGAGCACACAACTCATTATCAAGTCCTGCATTTCCTCTAAGCTATGAAAGATTGAAGGGATTTCAGGCAAAGGATGCTTTACAGGGGGATGTCTGCTTTTTTCCTGCTGTTTTCCATCACACACAGAGCCTGGGCTGTCCTTGCCAAAGAGGCCCTGAACTTTGAAAACAGTGTGGGGAGAGCGAGTGAGGAGATGATGGTGTATGAGTGAATGGCAGGGTAGAACTGGTTTTCAGGTGAGATCCCTGTGACTTTTGATACCGGGAGCAATAAAACAGATGTTTGTGGTTGCACTGGGCGTGAGTGGGGGGAAAATGTGTGTATGTCATTTGGCATTGCTGGAACAAGTTGCAGGTCATCGATTTTCAGTTGCATTTAATTATGTCCCTACAGCAGCTGTCAACAGCTAGAAAGTTCCCTTGAATGCTTTGCAGATGCAGTCAGTAGTCCTGTCCACCTCACTCTCTGTCATTGCATTTGTTTGAAAAGTGGCCTGATCTTTTTCTTTCCTTTATTCCCATCATATGTTTTGCAATGTTTCTGTGGCTCATTAGCACAATATTCTCTCACTCTCTCTTAGGGTATGTCTGTGATGTGATAAAAAATCTGCAGCACCGAGACTCAGAACACAAGTCAGCTGACTCAGGCATGTGGGTTCAGGCAGCAGGGTTGAAAATTGCCATGTAGACATTCAGGGTATGTCAAAACTGCAATTAAACATCCGCAGCTGGCCCATGTCAGCTGACTCGGCTTGCAGGGCTTGGGCTACTGGGCTGTAAAATTGCAGTGTAGACATTTGGGCTCAGACTGGAGTCCAGGTCTGAAACCTCACAATAGGGCAGGATCCCAGAGCCTGGACTTCAGCCAAGCCTGAATGTCTAAACTGCAATTTTGCAGCCCCACAGCCCGAGCCTCGTGAGTCCTAGTCAACTGGCACATGCCAGCCGCAGGTGTTTAATTGCAATATAGATATACCCTCAGGCATGGGCTGGAGCCTGGTCTCTGAGACCCTTCCCCTTTGCAGGCTCTCAGATTTTGGGCTCCAGCCCAAGCCTGAACATCTACCTTGCAATTTTATAGTTCTGCAGCTTGAGCCATGCAAACCCAAGTCAGCTGACCCAGGCCAGCCACAGCCGTGCCATGGGTCTTTTATTGCAGGGTAGACATAGCTTTTCTCCGCTAGCTTGGTTGAATGCCACTGGCAGCCAGTCACTGTAAAGTATATCAGGCGGTAGGAGGAGACAGGAGGAAAGGGGAAGCCTTGTGTCTGGAGATAGGGGAGTGTTAGGGGGTGACATTCTTGTTCCCCAGTGCACGAGCCATTAAAGCAATAGCTGAGAGTTGCCCTGTGCTCAGCATGTGTGTGCATTTGTAGGTATGGTACATTGCACAGCAGGTTTGGTGGGAAGGGTCTGCCAGAGCCTTCTCTGTTACTAAACCCCAACTCAAACAGGCCTTTTCAAGTCCCAGCCCGGAAGACACCATTTAAAAAAAGTTGCTAAAACTAAAGTAGCCCATTATTATTATTATTTTATTTGTTTGTTTATTTGTTTATTTATTTATTAAATCACAGCAGAATAGGCATTCTCAACCAGTTCTCCTCCTTTGACCCCACATTCAGCCATTCATGACTGCTGCTCTTCAGGTGCACCCTGTGACAGTTTCTATAGCACTGTATGACTGGCACAGTGCCTTACTGGCTGTTTCTGGCATCTATGGCTTGTTGTAGATGGCTGAGCAAATCTACCCCAGCAGAAGACTCGACACAGAGAAAGCAAACAAGCTCCCAACCCTCATGGACAGCCAACTGGAGATGCACAACCCACAGCTTGGGAAGCAGTGAGGTAGATGTGAGGGCCACGCCATTCTGCCCCATTGCTCCAGAAGCCACTGGGATTACTGGGGTTTATTTATGATTTTATTTGATTGCAGAACCAGGGTTTTGCAGACAGAAAATGTCTCATCCCCACCTTCAGGGGTTTTCAATGTAAGTGATAAGGACATTGCCAAAGCATTTTAACACATCAAGAGAGAGCTTCTAAACATCCAGGCATAGATTTCTAGCCCATCTAGGGTTTTCATGGCAATGAACTGTGGAAATGCATTCGCCAAGGGACATAAAGGACTCAGACTTTCTAAATCCACTGATTTTCAATGGGAGTTGGGCACCCAACTCCCATAGGCTGCTGAAAAAAAATCAGCCTGTATGTATAGAATTGAGTGTGTGTGTGTGTGTGTGTGTGTGTGTGTGTAAATTTACTGGAAGACTCTAAAGCTATAGGGTTCAGGGGAGAGTCTGGGAATGTAATCACTTAGTAAACTGGGCACAAGCAAACAATATGTATTTTAATATGGCTAAATGTAAATATTTATATCTAGGAACAAAGAACGTATGCCATATTTAGGGAGACCAGCTGTCCCGATTTGATAGGGACAATACCAATATTCAGGGCTTTTTCTTACATAGGTGCTTATTCCCGCTGTCCCTGGTCCCAATTTTTCACACATGCCATCTGGTCACCCTAGCCATACTTACAGGATGGGGGATCCCGTCCTGGGTAGCCGTGACTCTGAAAAAGATTTGGTGGATAATCGGCTGAAAATGAGTTCCCAGTGTGAAGCTGTGACCAAAAGGGCTAATGTAATCCTTGGATACATAAACAGAGGAATCTAGAGCAGGAGCAGAGAGCTTACTTTACCTCTGTATCTGGCACTGATGTGACCACTGTTGAAACACCTTGTATGGTATTCAGAAATTCAAGAAGGATGTTGATAAATTGGAGTGGGTTCAGAGAAGAGCCACGAGAACGATTAAAGGGTTAGAAAACATGCCTTATAGTGATAAACTCAAGGAGCTCAATTATTTAGCTTAGCAAAGGAAAGGTTAAGGGGTGACTTGATCACAGTCTGTAAGTACCTACACAGGGAACAAATATTTAATAATGGGCTCTTCAATCTAGCAGACAAAAGTAAAACATGATCCAATGGCTGGAAGTTGAAGCTAGACAAATTCAGACTGGTGTAAGTGTGTATCAGTGAGAGTAATTAAGCATTGGACCAACTTAACAAAGGGTGTGGTGAATTCTACATAACTGATCATTTTTAAATCATGGTCTGTTATGAAGAAAACTGTACTCATTTGTTCTCCATGTCCACTGGAGGAAGGACAAGATATAATGGGTTTAATCTGCAGGAAGGGATATTTAGGTCAGATTTTTAGGAAATCCTGTCAAGGTAGTTAAGCTCTGGAATAGGCTTCCAAGGGAGGCTGTGGAACAGGTTGGACAAACTCCTGTCAGGGATGGTCTCAGTTTACTTGGTCCTGACTAACTGCAGGTGGCTGGATTTGATGACCTCTTAAGGTCCCTTCCAGACCAACATCTCTATGATTCTATGACTAGCCAATTAGATCACTCCTATTATCCAGCCCATCTGTATAGATTTAGCTATGTATGTTACTATATTTATCTACACAGTGAACCTCTCTCTCTCTCTCTCTCTCTCTCTCTCTCTCTCTCTCTGTCTCCCCATCCCAATTGCTTCTCTCTGCTGGCATTAGCAATGGACACAGCTAGTTGGTGGTAGCAAATAACACCCCCCGCAGATTCCCTCCCTGCAAGGAAGCCAGCCTTCTACAGGCAGCTTTGCAGTTGCAAGGGTGCTCAGACAAGTAGCTCCTCACTCCCCTCTCATGCCCACCTCCCCTTCCCTCCCCCAGCCCCCCACAGCTGCTCTTTACACAGTCACTCCCTTCATCTGGCACCCGTGCAGCCACAGCTCCTGACCTTGGCTGTGGTGCCAGGGCCTGGAGTTGCTTGTTTGTGAGAATACAAGGCTCAGTCCGTTGCTGGCACCAAGCGCTCTTCAGCTTATTGATAATCACCCCTGTCTTGGGCTTGTAACTTGTCTCTTTTCATTCTTATTTATTTATTTATTTGTAATGACTGTTCTTTGAATTTTTCAGCAAAGGAATTTTATAGACAGCAAAGAAAGAACCTTGCTGCAGAATTTAGGCCACACCCTTAGGTCTGGGCCCCAGTGAGTTCTGCACCTTTTTCCACCAGCTGAGGGTCTGGCTTCTCCTGTTCATCTCATTTCCCAGGACTTTTGGGACCTGTAGCAGTCAATTTATTTTACTTTAAAGGCTCTTCATTTATAGACACTTGTGCTGTTGCTTTAGGAGAAACATATGGAAGAGAAACTAGGCAGGCCTAGCTTTGGAGAATGGAGGCAGGAGGTGTGCTGAATTACTGGTGAGTTGCTTCGGAGGCTGACTTGTAGTTTTAGGAATGTGTGTGATGTGGGAGTGCGTGTATGTGTGCCTGTGTGTATTTGGACTAGGGTGACCAACTAGCAAGTATGAAAAATCGGGATGGGGTGGGGGGTAATAGGTGCTTATATAAGACAAAGCCCTGAATATCGGGACTGTCCCTATAAAATAGGGACATCTGGTCACCCTAATTTGGACAGCTGTAGTGGGAGGAGCCTGTAGGCTGCTGAGAGCCTCCTGTGACATCCTGAATCCCCTCAAATCTCATCAAAGTCTGTAGGAATTGAGAGCCATTGACATCTTCTCAGGATTTTGTACTATGTGTCTAGAACTGGAGAAGGGATCATAGGTGACTGTTGACCTTTCTAGGATGACAGATGGTTTATTAACCAAGGCTAAGAGAAAAACACAATCTGAAGGAGATGGATGTAAATCCTGAATCCTGTTTGCGTAAGTGCATTTCGTTCCAGTGTTAAGGAGATTTCTCCTTTCCCTAACTATGCACTGACTTCACAAAAGTGAGAATTTAGTTTGGATTCATTTGGATATAATTTTGCAGTTTGGTCAAGGGAGGCTTTCAGTTTCTATTTTGCACATTATTTTGGGAGTGAAGATGAAGACTTTGGAACCTCCTGGAACTAGAGATCTTTGGATTTTTTGTCTTTTATATGTTATCAGAAAAAAAAAACAGCAGAGGGGACTAGTTGTCTCAGGGGAGTGAGAATATGGAGTATAGGCCCTGGTCTACACTACAAGTTTAGGTCGAATTTAGCAGTGCTAGATCGATATAATCCTGCACCCGTCCACACAACGAAGCCATTTTTGTCAACTTAATGGACTCTTAAAATCAATTTCTGTACTCCTCCCCGATGAGGGGATTAATGCTGAAATCGACATCGCCGGGTTGAATTTGGGTTAGTGTGGACGCAATTTGATGGTATTGATCTCCGGGAGCTATCCCACAGTGCTCCATTGTGACCGCTCTGGATAGCACTCTCAACTCGGATGCACTGGCCAGGTAGACAGGAAAAGCCCTGTGAACTTTTGAATTTCATTTCCTGTTTGGTCAGTGTGGCGAGCTCATCAGCAGAGGTGACCATGGAGTCCCAGAATTACAAAAGAGCTCCAGCATGGACCGAAGGGGAGGTACTGGATCTGATTGTTGTATGGGGAGATGAATCCGTGCTATCAGAACTCTGTTCCAAAAGATGAAATGCCAAAATATTTGAAAAAATCTCCAAGGGCATGAAGGACAGAGGCTATCACAGGGACTTGCAGCAGTGCCGTGCGAAACTTAAGGAGCTTAGGCAAGCCTACCAAAAAACCCAAGAGGCAAACGCCTGCTCGGGGTCAGAGCCCCAGACATGCCACTTCTATGATGAGCTGCATGCAATTCTAGGGGGTGCCCCTATCACTGCTCCACCCTGTACATGGACTCCTGCAAAGGGGGAGTCTCACGGAACAGGGATGAGGATTTTGGGGACAAGGAAGATCATGGGGAGGGGGAGGTTGAAGATAGCGCACACCGGGCAAGTGGAGAAACCATTCTCCCTGACAGCCAGGAACTGTTTATCACCCTGGATCCAATACCCTCCCAACCCTCCCAACCCGGGCTCCTGGACCTTGAAGGCGGAGAAGGCAGCTCTGGTGAGTGTACCTTTGTAAATATAATACACGGTTTAAAAGCAAGCGTGTTTAATGATTAATTTGCCCTGAAGACTTGGGATGCATTCACGGCCTGTACAGCTACTAGAAAAGTCTGTTAACGTGTCTGGGGATGGGGTAGAAATCCTCCAGGGACATCTCAATGAAGCTGTCCTGGAGGTACTCACAAAGCCTTTGCAAAAGGTTTCTGGGGAGGGCAGCCTTATTGCGGTCCTCCATGATAAGACACTTTACCACAGCAGGCCAGTAGCCGTAGTCTGGAATCCTTGCATAAGAAAGTATGGCAGCGTGTGGTCCCGGTGTTTGCTGGCATTCAAGCAACATCCGTTCTCTATCTCTCTGTGTTATCCTCAAGAGAGTGATATCATTCATGGTCACCTGGTTGAAATAGGGAAATTTTATTAAGGGTATATTAGAGGTGGCAGTTTCTGCTGGGCTGTTTGCCTGTGGCTGAAAAGAAATATCCCTGCTGTTAGCCATGCGGTAGGGGGTGGGGTGAAGCGATCATCCCAGAGAATTTAGTGTGGGTGTGTGTGTGTGTGTGGAGGGGGGGTTAGGTGGGTTTGTTCTGCATGTTAACCTGAAAAATTCAGCCCCTCCTTTTAAATGGCCAATGTGTCTTTTTCAATTTTAATCTCCCTTTTTTTCCTCCAACAGCTGCAAATGTTTCAACGCTGCAACTAGTATCTCCGTCCCAGAATCTAACACAGATAAGAAGGCGAAAAAAACACACTCATGATGAAATGTTCTCTGAGCTCATGCAGTCCACCCAAACGGAAAGAGCCCAGCAGAATGCGTGGAGGCAGACAATGGCAGAGTCCAGGAAAGCACAAAATGAACGCAAGGACAGGAGGACGCATGAGAGGATAGATGGCTGAAGCAACAGAAGAAGTGGCCGCAGGGTGATGAGAGGAGGCAGGATGCAATCCTGAGGCTACTGGAGGATCAAACTGGTATGCTCCAGTGTATGGTTGAGGTGCAGGAAAGGCACAGACCGCCACTGCAGCCCCTGTATAACCAACTGCCCTCCTTCCAAAGTTCTATAGCCTCCTCACCCCGGTGCCCAAAAAGCGCGGGAGGGGAGGCGGGGAGCTCCGGGCACCCAACTACTCCACCCCAGAGGATTGCCCAAGCAACAGAAGGCTGGCATTCAATAAGTTTTGAAATGCAGTGTGGCTTTGTCCTTCCCTCCTCCCCTCATCCACAACCCCAGCCAGTGCTTCCCTCCTCCCACAGCCCTCCCAGGCTACCTTGGCAGTTATCCCCCTATTTGTGTGACAAATTAATAAAGAATGCATGAATTTGAAACAACAATGACTTTATTGCCTCTGCAAGCAGTGATCGAAGGGGGGAGGGGAGGGCGGTTGGCTTACAGGGAAGTAGAGTGAGCCAAGGTGGCGGGTTTTCATCAAGGAGAAACAAACAACTGTCACACCATAGCCTGGTCAGCCATGAAACTGGTTTTCAAAGCTTCTCTGATGCGCAGTGTGCCTTGCTGTGCTCTTCTAACTGCCCTGGTGTCTGTCTGCGTGTAATTAGCGACCAGGCGATTTGCCTCAACTTCCCACCCCGCCATAAACGTCTCCCCCTTATTCTCACAGATATTGTGGGGCACATAGCAAGCAGCAATAACAATGGGAATATTGGTTTCGCTGAGATCTAACCGAGTCAGTAAACTGCGCCAGCATGCTTTTAAACATCCAAATGCACATTCTACCAACATTCTGCATTTTCTCAGCCTATAGTTGAACAGCTCCTGACTACTGTCCAGGCTGCCTGTGTACGGCTTCATAAGCCATGGCATTAAGGGGTAAACTGGGTCCCCAAGGATAACTATAGGCATTTCAACATCCCCAATGGTTATTTTCTGGTCTGGAAAATAAGTCCCTTGCTGCAGCTGTTCATACAGACCAGAGTTCCTGAAGATGCAAGCGTCATGTACCTTTCCCGGCCATCCCACGTTGATGCTGGTGAAATGTCCCTTGCGATCCACCAGTGCTTGCAGCAGCATTGAAAAGTACCCCTTGCGGTTTATGTACTGGCTGCTTTGGTGCTCCGGTCCCAAGATAGGGATATGCATTCCATCTATTGCCTCACCACAGTTAGGGAATCCCTTTGTAGCAGAGCCATCCACTATGACCTGCACATTTCCCAGAGTCACTACCCTTGATAGCAGCAGCTTAGTGATTGTGTTGGCTACTTGGATCACAACAGCCCCCACAGTAGATTTGCCCACTCCAAATTGATTCCCGACTGACCAGTAGCTGTCTGGTGTTGCAAGCTTCCACAGGGCTATCGCCACTCACTTGTGAACTGTGAGGGCTGCTCTCATCTTGGTATTCTTGTGCTTCACGGCAGGGGAAAGCAAGTCACAAAGTTCCATGAAAGTGCCCTTACGCATGCGAAAGTTTTGCAGCCACTGGGAATCGTCCCAGACCTGCAACACTGTGCGGTCCCACCACTCTGTGCTTGTTTCCCAGGCCCAGAATTGGCGTTCCACGGCATGAGCCTGCCCCATTGCCACTAGGATGGGCAAATTGCTGGGGCCCATGCTTTGAGAGAAGCCTGTGTCCATGTCCTCATCATTCTTGTCACCACACTGCCATCACCTCCTCACCTGCTTTTGCAGGTTCTGGGTCTGCATATACTGCATGATAATGCGTGAGGTGTTTACAATGGTCATAACTGCCGCGGTGATCTGAGCGGGCTCCATGCTTGCTGTGGTATGGCGTCTGCAGGAGAGCAGGGTTGCAGGGGAAGCAGTGGTTGGATGACCAATTTTACAGACCTACTGCATCGTCTGCTGTCAGGACACAACAGCTGAGCGGGCTGCATGTTTGCCATGGTATGGCAAGACAAGAGCAGCCGAGCAAAGTGCCAGCGGAAGCGGCCTTGCGAGACCACAAGGAGAACAGGAGAGCAGAGTGCCAGCGGAAGTGGTGGATGACAACAGTCATATAGAGTACCTGCGAGGTGGATTCATAGCATCAGGAGAGCAGAATGGAAGTGGAAGCGGTGGATGATGACGAAGACGACAGTTAGCAGTCCTACTGCATTGTCTGCTGAAAGCAGTATGGCGCCTGCATGGAAAAAAAGCATGAAATGATTGTCTGCTGTTGCTTCCACGGAGGGAGGGGCGACTGACAACATGTACCCAAAACCACCCGTGACAATGTTTTTGCCCCATCAGGCATTGGGAGCTTAATCCAGAATTCCAATGGGCGGCGGAGACTATGGGAACTGTGGGATAGCTACCCACAGTGCAACACTCTGGAAGTCGACGCTAGCCTCGGTACTGTGGACACACTCCACCAACTTAATGCGCTTAGTGCATTAGTGTGGGGACATACACAATCGACTGTACAAAATCGCTTTCTAAAAAATCTACTTTTATAAATTCGACCTAATTTCGTAGTGTAGACATACCCTAGGTCTACAGTTCAAATTCATCCCAGCCTGGTAGTAAGCAAAAATGATTACCATTTGGTGGCCTATGTGTAATGAGTTTTGTGGCCTCACCCACATGCTGGTGGACAGGAGTCTGTGTCACAAGAAACAAGAACACAGTTGGCACTTTTATTGACAATCCCTGCAGAGAGATCTAGGACTGAAGATCCCTTTCACTTCTGAAAGGAGTCCCTCCAGAATGTAACTGCAATGCATTGGCAATGGGGTGTGGAGGAAACTTGCACTGCCCCTGCCTATGCTGTATCTGTTTTGGGAGGAGAGGACTTTCTCCCCAGGGCTGTCAATCATGAATCTTTTATCTGAACTGATTCACTTGAAAACATTACAACTTAAAAACCAGGGCAAAATCCCATTTGTTATTTTTCATCTCATTGTCCCAGCATCTCACCCCTCCCCCAGATGCTGCATACAAAGAGGAGGGAGGAGGGGGCGGGAAAGGAAAAGTCACGTGGTAGATTTAGCTCAGCTCCAGTTTTGCAGCCAATGTGCTTGTGATGATTGGGGCTGTGACTTCCTGCCATGTTCTCTTGCCACACGGGTTGCTTTCTTGACACCACTTTTAGCACCTGGGGCTGGGTGTAAAGAGATGAGAGGAGGGAGGAGATGGTATCAACTAATACAAGACCCCGTGGGAGGCAGTGACAGCCAGTGTTATTTGAATAGGTTGAGTCAAAACTTTCTCTCTCTGGCTCAGTCTGTCTCCATTCAAATTGCATCTTAGTGTCACTAGCATTGGAAAGGAGGAATTTGGGAATTGTTGTTCATCATCCAATCATTGGTAATGAATATGCTGTTCGGTGCCATAATCCATAGCCCAGCTACAAAGTAATTCACTCCGTATTTGCAGGGATGACATGGATGCCGTAAGAATTCCACTGTTAGCATTAGTCAAGCATTAGAGAGAGGATATGAAAATAAATGGTGAGTTGTAGTTGTTTATGATTCATTCCAGGTACTTCGTGTTTTTGCCTTTTTTTCCCACCGTTGGGGAAGGAGGAGCCTCTACATTCCTTTCACTTTCACAGCCCTTAGATTTCTTCTGCTTTCAGCCCCACATGAATGTACAACTGTCCTCTTCCCACAGCTTCCATATCTCACACCTTGACCACCAACTTCTTGGCTGAAGATGCTTGGCTGGGGCTGATGCTGGAGCCCTGTCAAGGCTGCTCTTTAAGAGGCTGCAGGAGGTCATTGCTGAGTGACATGGTGCCAGAGCTGGCCTGAGCCTTTTGTGGTGGGGCTACAAAACAATTTTTTGTCCCCATCCCTCACAAAAAGTAACCAACTCCTGTGCACCATGATCTCACCGCTAGGCACAGGGTGATTTTTTTGGGACACTTCTGAACTTTCAGTGATTCACATTACATAAGAAAGGGAGAAGGATATTCAGACCGTCACCAGTCTTGTGCTGCAGGAGTGGAGCGGAGCTGCTCGTGCTTGGGCCTGTTCATAGTTGCCAACATTAAAAAAAAAAATCTCAAGAGGTTCTGTGGGCCACTTGGTCCATAACTGTAAGAGTAGGGTGACCAGGTGTCTGGTTTTTGACCAGAACACGTCAAAAAGGGATCCTGCCAGCTCGGTCAGGACAGCTGACCGGGCCGTTAACTGTCAGTTGGTGGCACCGTGGAGTGGGGCTGGCAGGCTCCCTGCTAGCCTCCGCTTCACACTTCTCCCAGAAAAGGGCTCGACCCCACCACTAGAGCCCTGCAAATCCGCGGGTATCCGCTTTATATCCGTGGCCCATATCTGCGGATAGCAGTGCGGATGCAGATACAAATTTTGTATCCACGCAGGGCTCTGATGATAAGAGCAGGCAGGCAGCTGTGGGGAGCCACGGTGCATCCTCCACCTGCCCTGGGCAGAGGGCCTGGCGGGCAGGGACAAGGGCCGGGGGATGCTTGGACCTGACCCCTTCTCCTCTCCCCTATTTACTGGGTCACGACAGGCCATCAACATTTACAAATGCGTCCATCCAGAGCCCCAAAAGGTTGAGAACCACTGCACCAGACCATGCTGTTGAGCTGCCCCCTGAGTCCTTCATCCCTTGTAGCTATAGGCCACACTGGCTGTTCAGCAGAAGAGTTGGCTCAGCTGCTACAGATGGCTGGGAAGGAGCTTGTGGTGACCCTGCTACCATTAAAGACACACTTCCCCTCAGCACTGCAGACCAGTCTGAGGTCCCCTTAAACATCAAGAGACCCATTTCCCAACTCCCACAGGCCAGCCCTGGGTGATTGTAGCAGGGGTCATGAATACCCAATATCTGAGGGGAAAAGGCATGGTGACAGACTTTGGAGCACTAGCTACCAGTTATATTCTCAAGGTTCTTTTTGTGCAATAAGTAGCCGTAGCCTTTGTGGGCCCAGAAAGTCAGCAGTGCATGAGACATGCCCATCCTGGATGGGCTGTGTGAAGGCCATTTCTTTTTTTTCACTGTTTTCCTTGCTCCTTACCCCAAACGGGGATTAATCTAAAATGTATGTAGGAAAAAGGAGCTTTCTTATTTTTCAGTTCATTGGCATTGTGAGATCAAAAGGCTCTGGATTCCACCACCTCCCCCAATGTGTGTGCTATGAGACCCTCTCCACACAGCAGGACTAATGCACCTCAGTGGGGAATGACCTATAGAATTTCCTGCCTTTCTAAGTCTGCCTCCACTCCAGTTCTACCTGTGTTGCTGAGTCCTAACTTGACCTGCAGCACTCCCTGCCATTCTAGTGCTGATCACATAACCAGCTCTCATCAATACACTTCAGCGCTGTCCTGCAACTCCCAGTGCCGCTCTAGGAAATGGGAACCCTACATTGCTCTGCCAAAGCACTTCAGTCCTGATATACAGCCCTGGTCCTAGCTGGGCTTTTGGGCGTGGGCATCTCTTGAGCCACAGACTGATGGACGGCTGCTGTGGGTTGTGCTGTGGTTTTGCGAAGTGCACAAATGGGGGATGACACCATCCAGCTCAGTTTCTCTTGTGATCCAGGATGGGTTTTTAATTCAGACCTCAAAGGGCAAGCTATGTGATTTACCATGATGTTACTAATAGAGGCATATGACCTCATGGTATGAATAAGCAAGAGGAGATTAGCAAGGGGGAAGTAAGCATCTACTGTACATAAATGTCCACAGAACAAATGACTTAACAGGATTTAGCAGTCTGTGTAAAAGAAAGCTGGAAAAAGTGACTGACTTACTCCTTTATCTTACTTTTATTCTTCCAATTGGATTCCAATTGCTCATTTTTGATCCAGGTTTCTCTCTGTCTTGCCTTGGCTCTATCTGTTCTTTCAGGGAGGAAGAGGGAGGGCTCAGCAATGTAAGAGTTAATAGGATGTTTAGTGGGGATTATAAAACAGCCAGGCACTGGGAGATGTTTAAGAAAAGAGACAGGGCTCTGCCAGAAGGGAGTGTGGAAGTGGAACTGGTGGTTTCTTTTTATGTCTCCCTACCCGGTGCTGCAGAAGGTTCTCCTAGAATGGGTAACAAGGTGAGTAACTAAGAGGTAATGGGCAGATGGGAATATGGGGGCTTTAAAAGTGGAATGAGGAATGGACTCCCCAGTATTCCTGCATCCTTTCAACAAAAGTCTCACTGATCCCTTAGTGGTGTATTCCCTCTGGATGTGTGTCATTCCCATCAGCAGTGCTAGGAATTAGGGCCCATATTGAGAGGGGATACTCGTATCCTGAGGATGAGAAATACTCTTGTGTATTCGATACAAGAGGCAGGGCAGTGTCCCACTGTTGTCACTAAACTGTGTTTGGAAAGGTGTGTGTAGTGAAATCAGTGCTTGTGAGAGTACAGAATGGGTAGCAGTGGCTTATGCCAGGCAAAATGTAGGTAGGTCCAGGGAACCTGAGTAAGGGTTGTATCATGAGCAGTGAGTAGTGCTAATGGTTGTCTTTTATGAGTCTGCCTGGTTGCAGAAATGTTCCAGCATGATCTAATGACATTGTCACATGCTGCTATGACATTGCATTGACTCACATGATTATTATTTTTATTTATATTTCATTAGTGCCTAGATACTGGGCACTGAGATAGGGGTCCTGCTACCTTAGGCACTAAACATGGACATAGTGAGAGACAGTCTCTGCCCTGAACAGCTTGCTGTGTAAAGAGACAAGACAGACAAAGGGTGAAGGGGGTAACACAAACTCACAGAGGTGAAGTGACTTGCTCAAGGTCACAGAGCAGGTCAGTTGCAAAGCCAAGCGTAAAATCCAGGTCTCCTGAGTCCCAGTCTGGTGCACTATCCCCAGGACCATGCTGTTGGTGACATTTCACTGCTTCCAAATGTAGTGGCACAATCTTGTGATATAATGCCGTGCCTGAACTCTGCTCAGGTGCTTTAACATCCTAAGAGCAAGTCATGTGGCTTGCTCTGTGATAAGTGGGGCTACCCCATGAAATCTAGGCTCAGCTTTCACCCTGTTCTTCACCTCCACCACATTGTCACAGGCCTTGAACATTGCACTGGTATTGTGGAATGACTGGATGCCCCATGCACATTCCCCTGTGCTCTACTTGAATGTAGCTGGAGTGCGTGTCTGCAATCATCCATATATTGCAAACAGAATAATTTTCTGCAGGGGTGAACCAGATGCAGCGTGAAGGGAGGCGGGTCAGTCGCTTTACAAATGTCAGGGATTCTGAGGAAACAGCAGGAATTTGCTGGCTAACATCTGTAACTTAGTCCAGCATACCATGGGACTATGAAAGATAAATACAGATGTAAAACTCCTTTTTTGATTTTTCAATTAAAACAAAATGTTAAGACGAGAAAGGAAGGCGTGGGGAATCGCTAATCAGCCCCCTCCCCCCCATAGTCTTTGTCCCACAGCCGGGTCATTCCTCGTGAGCCAGCATCCCTAAATTAAATGTTAATATGAAAGAGTGGCCTTTCACCTCTAGGTTACCAGCTCATGCTGGTATGACTCTAAGCTAATACCAACTGATGACTATTTGGTGGCCTACAGTATGTGCAGTGAATTGTGGTGTGTCTTCAGGCCAGTTTCCTATGGACAGGTATCCACACAAACAGTACTAGCTAGTACCTTTCTGGCCAAGAGGGCAAAGGCTGGGGTCTAGGCTGAGGCACACGGGCAGGGCAGTGTGGAGGAAGCTTGCACAGCTATTACACATGCTGTATTTGTTCTGGAAAAATATATTACTATAACTTGTATTACAATAGGGCCTAGTTCCCAAACAGGCTGTGGATAGTGCTAGGCACCCCGGCAACCTGTCCCAAAATCTTACAATCTAAGTCATTTAGCTAATGTGCTAAATTAACAGTTTTTGTTGTTAGATAAAATGGCAGAGTGAGTCTCCAGCTGCAGCCACCGACACCCCCATACAGCTCCCAGCTATTCTCACTGCCCCCACTCACCCACCCCCACCATAGACCCCCAAATAACCTCATTGCTGAAGCCCCAAATCTTCCCCTCCCACAGCTCCCACCCCCTCTCTTCAACCCCCCTCCCACAACCCCACCCCCAAACCCTCCACTGCTCACCCTTCCCTCGAGCCCCATTCCCCAATAAACCCACCTCTTAAAAACCTCCCCTACTCCCCCATTCCCACCTTCACCCAACCACTTCTCTCCCCCACAGCTTTTCTCTACACCCCTACTCCCTGCCACTCCACCACTCCCAGGATCTTTCTGCTGACCCCAACACTCAAGTCCATCTACCCTATAGATCAGCCCAAAGGCCCGTAACTCCTGGCTTCCTTCTTCAATTACAGTATTCCAGTCCCCTCTGGCTCACCCACGAACCTCCCACAGGGCCCCTCACTCTTTTAGCCCTGACATCAGTGTCCTAGCTTCAATTTGGAGTGTTTTGCATGGCGGGTAACCTTTCCCCCCCTCTCTCCTCCCCTCCCACTCCTTGTCTTCTTGAGGTGATCAGATGGCTACCCCCCCACACACACACGTTCAGAGGAGCCTGCTACAGCAAATCTGCAAGTGGCAAGAGCCAACAAGCCAGAGTAGGGAACTGGGCCCAGGCCCAGCTCACGGGCCAAGAGCCATCGCTGTGGGGTGAGTGTGGAGCAGGATCTCTCTCCAGCCTACTCCCCTTCTTTGCACCAGGCCAGGATAGAGACAGTGACCCCCTCGCTCCCTGCACCTTGTCTCTACACACACACACACACACACACACACACACAGACACACAGACTGGAGAGCGAAGCCTGACAGGTTTACTCAGACCCCCTCCACCACCAAGAATATTTCCTGTGCCAATGAAGGAGCTAATCCTTGAGCTTCCAATAGCTGTATGGGGGGGGGGGGTAGGGAAGCTGGACCCAGCACTCAAGGGACCATGTTTAATGCCTCTGGATGATATGTATCAGTTTCCTCCCCTCTTCTTTTTTTATGGAGGGAGAGAATACTTATTTAATGGACTGGCTACTGACCTGCTGTTTGTCTTTGGGTAAGCCTTTTTATGTCACTGTACCTCAGTTTATGCATCTGTAAAATGGTATAATGAGATTTACCTTTCTTTGGAAAGAGCATTGAGATCTCTGGATAAAAAATCCTAGATACAAGCTCAGGTTTAAATGTGACTAGTGATTTGGAGTGCCTTAATTTTGGGCGCCCAACTTGAAAACCTTTGAAAGGACCCAATTCCCAGAGAGTGTCGTGCTCAGCTCTTTCTGAAAATCCGGTTCCTCTAAAGTGTCTCAAGTTGAGCACTCAAAAATTGAGGCTGACAATATCACGAGCCACTTTTGAAAATTTAGGCCTAAGTATATTATTTAACTTGTTCTATGATCCTTCAAAGCCTGGCTCCGTGACCTGTTTACCAGGACAGCTCAAGTACCACATTCTTCCATCATAAATACATTCCACGAACCTGAACGGGACAGAAGGAACAGGCTTTCTCAGCATGGGCTGCTGCTTTCCCAATAGTAGCATGTCTCATGCGGCTTGAAAAACTAGGTTATATAGCAGCTTTGATAGGGCTTTTTCCAGACACTGATTGACCTGATTTCTCAGACCAGCTGTTTTATTTATTAAGCAAAATAGGAAAAAAACATTTGTCTCTAACAGAAATTTGCTTTATGGGTTTGTTTCTTTGTTTGTTTTTAATTGATCTACATATCTTACTTTGTGGAGATATTACTCTACAAATGGAGAAGATTTGCATCTTGGTTTAATCCCATTTCTAGAGAGAGATTTATCTAATGTGCAGTGTTATTTGTGTAATGTGCAACTCTGTATGTAGTGGATACCTGGATCCAGTAGAAACAGCGGGTATTTAGGCACTGCTCTAAATCCCCCTGTAATTAAAAATAATACATTAGTCTATGTTAGCAGAGCCAGGAGACTTGACTGTAGCTGTGAGGCAAGAATATGGAGTGAGGTCTCAGAACAGGACACAGAAAGTGAGCATGTGTTCATCTGGGGGGGGGGTGTGTGTGTGTGGTATGAGTGGTTGGGGTGGGGGAGCAGCATATTACATCATTCACCTGGAATATAACTTGGGTGGCAAGAGGAATCATTAGGAATTATTCAAGGGATAGCCTTTGCTTATTCATGAAGTGAATTGGCTCCTCCGCCAATTCCCTTGCTAGCACTCTTATCATCTCTCTTCATCTCTGAGTCTTGCACACACTTGATGGACAGTTGCAAGGCTGGATTTTATGCTTCTAATAAAGTAGTACTAAAAGTAATTTATTGTTCTGAAGAATGCTGGCACCTGGGGTCTTTCTTTCTTTCTTTCTTTCTTTCTTTCTTTCTTTCTTTCTTTCTTTCTTTCTTTCTTTCTTTCTTTCTTTCTTTCTTTCTCATCACCATGGTATCCAACATGTTTTTTATTTAACTTCCTTTCTCTTACAAACAGAACAGGAGGCTAGACAGAGTTAATACTGTAAGCAGAAGCTGTTGTTCAGAATTGAGTAACAAGACTTTGTTACTGTGCATTAAGATTAGAAATAAATGATTCCTGTTTATCCGAACAGAACCAGGAAATAAAATAGAGCTTTATCTGCAATTTGCATCTCAGTTGGGCTTCATTGTGTCTGTGTAACATCTGGCATATGTGGTTTCTTCTGTAACTGGATAACACAGTATATGAAGGAAACTTTTACATGTCTGTTTATATTATTTATAGACAGGGCTGGTAATGCCACTTTTTATTAAGGTTGCCCAACACTCCCCATTATAAAACCTTATTTTCAGATGCTTATAACTTTGCCAGACTGTAATCATTTGGGCTCAAATTTTACATGCTGAGTGATTGCCGCAGGCTGATTTTTCTGGGGAGAGTTCAACGAAAATAATTCAACTGTTTCAGAGAACGAGGCTAGAGAAAAATAAGTTTTTCCTCTCATGTTAAAAAATTCTGGCAACCTTTTCTTTGAGAAGCTCTTGTGCCTCCATACTTTGGAGCCAAGACTTGAAATAAGACAGGAGGGTAGCTTTTATGCCAGGGATTTTCCTTTTGCAGTCCCCATGAAAATCCACCCAAATTTGGCCAAGTTATAAGCCTTAAAAATTTTTGTAGATTGAGCATGCTCAATAGAGACATCTTAAACTTTAGCAGCTAAATTCCCCCAAAGATTCCATCCCCACAGAACATGCTCCAGCTTGGGAAAGAGCCAGACTTTCCCTGCAACTGCAGTTCTGGGCTGCTGCTTACCATGCTGGGTCTGGATCCAGGCACCTGAACTGAAAGAAGGGAACCTGTCTGTCCTGTTCCCTCAATGATCCTCCTGCTGGCACCCAGGGGGAATCTGTCTTCTTCAAATACAGAGGGGACAAGAGCCAGATCTGCAAGGGTGGTAAGGGAAGTAGACTGGGACAAGAAGTCAGGTGACGAAGAGAGCCTGTGACTGGAGGTAGGAGGGAGTGGGAGATGGAGAGAGGGTAACTGGGCTTGGAAAACTGAGTAAGGAGGAGACTGGGACTAGCTAGGCAAGGAGACTGGGAGGACTGTGATTAGCTGGACAAAGAGACTAGGATTGGAAAATGAGGAAGGGAAATAAGGGTGGGGGGAATGAGATCAGATGAGGACCCAGGGGAAGATTGGCATGGGCTGGCCAAGGAAACTGGAACTGAGAACCAGTGGGGCAGGGAGAAGTAGGTGAGGGGGGATAGGAGACAGATCTGACGAGGAGCCAGGGTGCAAGGGAGAACTGAGACTGGCTGGACAAAGAGACTGGGACAAGGAGCTGGGGAGGCAGACACTCAATTTGGCCAAGGAGTCTGGGGAAGAAGGAGCCGGTGGGAGGTGGTACTGGAGGCCAGGGTAGAGGAGAGAAACAGATTAGATGAGCATACTGGGGGTCCTGGGACTGCATGGGTAAGGAGACAATAGAAAAGGAGCCGGGAGGTTGGGAAGAGAACTGGAAATAGCAGGGTAAGGAGACTGGGACTGGGGACGACAGGCACGGGCATGGGGAGTTGAGAGTGTGAGACTTGGACTTGCTGGACAAGGAGACTAGAATTGGGATGAGACGCCTGAGGAGTGGAGACTGGGACTTGCTAGGGGAGGAGAATGGGACTGGGATGAGGAGCCACAGGTGGGGAAGAGACAGGATCAGGGCAGGAACAAATTGCAGGGGATGGGGCAGAATAGGACAAGTTTGCTGCAGATGGGAAGAAGAGTCTGTGCCCACTACAGCACACTCCCCTCCAGAGGCTGGAAAGGAAGCCAGGATTCCTGAGTCTCATCATTCCTCTGCTGTCAGCCAATGTTCTTCAAACCCCACTGGCAAAATGTTCCGTCCTCCTCTAGTGCTTGTCCACACAGAGTATGACAACCTACTACTGCTATTAATTACTTCCTTAGCTCAAGTGGCAGAGGTCTCTGTCATGGAACTAAAGGTTCCAACAGTGCTGACAACCGATGTGGGTGTCAGTAGGAAGCCACATGTTTTTTTTTCAATTCGCTTTTTTTAAATCCAAGGAAATTACACACAAAAACAACATTAAAAGGACATTATTGGTGTTGCAAAGTCAAGCACTCACATGTCAGGAAATGCCAGAATTAAGGTTGCCTGTGCAGTGACCTACTGGTTTTTCCACAGGTCCCCTACCTTATTCAGTGCATAACATGGACCTGCTCTGTGGATGAGTCAGGGTGTAGTGAAAAAAACTGTTGTCTATAGGACCTATGACTCATTTGTTGCAGAAGTTGGAGGGTGGGTAGAGAATACAGCAGGGGCCTGCAGGAAGAGAAAGGAGATTCTCATGTGATCATGTCATTAAAGACTGTATCATAATGCATATGCACAAGGGGATTGAATTCAGATTAGACAGGACACCTTAGTTCTGGCATTTCCTATCACATGAATGTTTGACTTTCAATCTTAATAATATTCCTTTAATGTAAGTTTTGTGCGTAATAAATATACAGATGTAACATGTACACAAGAATGAGTGAACAGGGTTTCACATTTGGATCAGGAAACAAAAGGGCCATGCTAGGCCTTTAGCCTCTGCAACAAAATCTTCTTGGTGAAGCTTCTGCACCAGGGAGATTAAGATTTTTAACACAGATGCGCCAAAAAATGGGGTAAATTAGAGATCGGAATAAAAAAACGAGTTGATTTTTTTTCCATATGGGGACTGTTTAGTTTGTGCTGGCTTTCCAAACCTGTTCAACAGCAGTGTGCAGGAGTGGCCCAGATCACCACATTTGATCATTATGTTAAATCAGGATAAGATCAGAAATGTAGCTATCTGCTATGGTTGTTATAGGAATGAAATCTTGAGTTTTATCCAGGGAGTACAGAATTCTGGTTTCTTCCCTCAGATCCTTCCCTTGTGGAGACCTGAATGGTGCATGAATTAGTGTACTAGCCTCTAAACCCTAGAGGTTTTAGCTCAAATTATGCTCATGTCACTGATGAAAAGTTAGATGGCTTGATCATACTCTTTGCCCGTGTCACAAAAGCGCCACAAAGGCCAGTAAATTTGGCTGTGTCTTCTTTGTTAGCTCAGTACTGGAATAGCAGGTCATTATAAAACTCCTTGCCAGACTAGGAGTGGAAGAGCAGGGGATGCTACAGGTCAAGATTTAGATGCATTGCTACAGTTGTATGGATACCCATGCCTTCAAGTGCTGCAGTTCAAGACCAAGGTGCATTGCAGAGCTGTTTGTGTACAAGAAGGTTGCATAACCTCTGCCTACGTTATGAGTCAAACTGGGATTTTTTAGTTCCTCACATCCATAATCCCTAAAATCCATTCGCGGTTTAAAAACTAAACTCAAATAACTACCAGGGCCTCTTCTCATTGTAGTCATCTGGTTATGTCACAGTCACTTTTTCCCATGGAGTTTCTGCACAAACTACATTTCTGTTTACTTGTTACCACTGCAGTTTTCAGAGAGCAAAATCACTCAGACTCCATTCTTTTTCAAATGAAAACACCATCCAGGTAATTTGTATATTTTTCTCTCTCTCGTTTGTAATACCAGCTTGTAAATGAAATCGGTTTCCCTACAGAAACCTTTCCTTTTTCCTTTCCATGTGAATTCATACACAGGTTTGTCATGGTAGTTGTGGGGCTGCAAACAATGGTTTGTTATTGTAGGGTTACTCATCAGTATTAGGCTACAGGCTTGGATGTTGCCCTTCAGCCAACAATACCAGTATTTTTTAACGGGAACCCCTGTGCAGATCCCCACCCTCGCACACACTAATAGAATGATATGGAATTTGCAGACATCTAAGGGGATAAAAGCAGGCATAGTTTTTAGTTAATTGACTGTGAGAATGTCCCATTGTGGCTTCTGAATGTCACTTGATATGTAACTTGTTCTGGCAATTGGAAGGAAGGCCCTTTACTAATGGAATAACAAACTATGGAACCTGTTTTTCACAGGCCTCTGACAATTTCTCACTGTACTGGGAACTTCCCATTGACCTGGATATTTAGCAAGAACACTGACACTCTGCATCACAATACCTCACTCCCTGTTCAGGGCCTATCACTGAGCCCCATGCATCCGTTGGCAGTCAGTGGACTACTTTACTTGATGGTTTCAGCCTGTGGCCAGAGTGGAAGTCGGGGTGCAGCACCACAGTGTTGGGTCCCACCAAGAAACAAAATGAATGGTGATTGGTATGGGAAGGGCTATGCATTAGTGGAAGCTGGTAATCTAGTATCCCACTTCAAGAGAACTCTGGTTGTTCTTCTCTAACCGTGCCCCATCCCTCCCCAACCTTTTGGCTCACAGAAGAGATCTAGGACCATTTCTCAGCATCGTACAACCACTGGAGATGAAGAAAAGGGGAGGACATGTCTGTTAGAATCTTTCTTACCAGAGAAAGGGTTGAACATGGGTCAGCTCCATGACACGAGATAGTGAGTGGGTTTGTGTGTCTGTGTATTGCTGCCCTCTGCTGGAATGAAACTAGCTTCAGTATTTCCATTGACCACCTAAAGTAGCGGAACTGCTTCTTTAGCTCACCAGGTGGAAGCTTGGGTTTTTCTGGTGTCGAAAGGTGGTGAATTCTACTCCCCAAGCTTCAGTTATGTAATTGGTTGGTGACTCTCATGTGAATGAATCACTCTAAATGTCTGATCTCTCTTTGTCTGGGAGAGGGAAACCCAAGGTCATTCTTAAACTTGTTCCTATTGCAGAGTTAAAGATGCAACACACTGCTGGATTTTTGGGTTAAGGCTGTTGAAGCAAACCCATCAGCCTGAAGAACTCAGATTTAGAAACAGAGGCCCAGATCCTCAAAGGTGTTTAGGCATCCAACTCTCATTGATTTAAATGGGAATTAATCTTCTAGAGCTCTTTGTGGATCTGGGTCAGAGTCTATAACAGCAGCCCCTGGAGTCAGTAAGGTATTATCAGTCCTTTGTTGTAACATTCCTGTGTATCACACTATTACTACAGGGTCACCATTAGCTTATTGTAAACAGTTCAGTCCTAAAGGGTGTTGGGCATCATAAGTGCAGAAGGTGTTTTCCTCCTTTCCTATTTCCTTCTGAAGAGCTAATAAAATTCCAGAGGCTGAAGGCAGAAGTTGGAAGGCAGGGAGGGAGCTTGTCCCCTTTGACGATCCAAGTCCTAATGCTATATGTTACCTCTCTAGGACTTGGCCTTATGTAGGAGATATCATTTCATTACTGCCTCTTTGAAAATGTCTTGTGAACATCCACTCTGACATATCTTAGTGTGCTAGTCAGGTGCATTGTCTGTCAGGTCAGAGCTCATGGGTAGGGCTGCAATGGATCTGCTTCCTGTCCTTTTCATAAACATCCAACAGGCTGGCAACTGTACCTCTTTAGTTTAATTCTGCTTCTGGTTATGGTTATAACCTCTGCTTTTCAGTACATGTCTGGATGGGAGTCGAGATGGAGAGGGTTGATTTTTTTAAAAAGTTACATTAATAAGTGACTTAAATGAAAAATTTCTTGCAGAAACATGGGCAGCATTTCCAGCTGCTTGTGGATTTATGAAGTATTTGGAAACACACAGTACGTTATTTCCTGAGAGCTGTTTCTTTTGCACAGCAACAGTGTTTGCTCACTCTGGGACAAGGACAAGACACAGAGGTCTTAAAAACCAAATGAATAAAGGGTAGTAAATACATATTCCAAAGGCTGATGAAGCCAGTTTGCTTCCTTAACACAGTGGAAACAAAATGAAAGATACTTCAGTGTCTCTTGTAGAACTTTTAAAAACATTCTGTGTAGCGAAAACTCTGTTTATCATATATTTTTTGTATTTCTCTTCACATGACTTTTTTTTTTTTTTGCTACTGTGAGGGTTATTTACATCAAAACAGGATCTTTGTTTCTGAAGAGTTCATCTGGTCCTGCTGCTTATTTTCCAGTTGAAGTCACAATGGTCTGTCTGTGATATCACAATTGGCTGCAGTGGAAACGTATCATAAAGAGAGGATTTTGACGCCAGGTGGGGAATATGCAGCAGGAGCAGATGAACGTTTCAGAAATCAAAGACTATGTTTTATACACAACACTAAAGATAAAGAATGAGGGGAGGGAAAAATAATATCAGAAAATTCAGGGTAAAGGGCCCGATCCTGCATTTTTTACTCAGGAAAAACTACCTGCTGAGTCATTGGGAGTTTTGCCTGAGTAACAAGTGCAGAATTTGCAGCATTTCTATAGACAAAGCATTTCAAAGTTTTCCAGAATAAATCAATGGCTCTTTAACAACTTTAGAGGATCACGTGTTTTACTGTGCATACATAGTCTCTTTCCTCTGTTCCTTAAAGAGGACATTTATCAACTTGAAAACTATTCAATTTCCAAAAGGGAGTTAAAGTTGTTTCAAGTGCGACTCCTGTCCCTGAGCCTCACCTGCCAGTTTTTGTGGTAAATGTTTTTCTCTCTCCTGTTGCTGTGTGAAAGACCCGCGCACACAACAGGGGAAGCTGACTAATGCCCTGATCCTGCAAACACTTACGCATGTGGTTAACTCTGAGCGTCCTATTGAAGTCAGTAAGACAACTTGTGCTTAAAGTTAAACACATGCGTAAGCGTTTGCAGTTTGACTATACAGGGGAAAGAAACAAACTTAGGATATACAAAATCCTGTCAAATACAAGCACAGTCCCTGACCTGCAGCATTTAGTGTCTAAGGCCCCAGTCCCACGAATACTTACCCTTTTCCCTTACCCTTGGTCTGTTGGCTCGTTTAATTTCGTACAATTACTGCAATTACTGTACTGTTAGGCATGTCTGTGAGTGTTTGCAGGATTGTGGCCTATGAGATTTTGCAAAGTTTTAAAAGAAGAGAAATATACAACTGTCTCCAGTTGCTCCTCCAGCTGTCTATTATTAGTTGACTAATTTCTTGTAGGCATCATCAAAGAAGTGGATCTTCTGGAAGGATCTGTGTGTGGATAGGGTGGCGGTGTTATGGAACAGCTCAAAAATGGTGTGGGGGACAGCATGGAAGCCATTTAAACTGCTATTGCCATGCTGGCTGGCTCAGCCTCATGAATCATAGAATATCAGGGTTGGAAGGGACCTCAGGAGGTCATCTAGTCCAACCCCCTCCTCAAAGCAGGACTAATCCCCAATTTTTGCCCAAGATCCCTAAATGGCCCCCTCAAGGATTGAACTCACAACCCTGGGTTTAGCAGACCAATGCTCAAACCACTGAGCTATCCCTCACCCATCCCCTGCCCCCAAACATGATTAGGAGAAGATCAGTGCTGCTTCTGCAGTGCTGCTTTCCTGCCTCAGCCTCCACAAATTCAGCAGGAGGAGCAGCACTGGGCAGACACCTCTTAAAACAGCTAAATAAGCTCCAAGATGTGTTCCGTAGACACCCCCAAGCAATCTCATTATCCTCTGTGACAAAAGAGTAGCCCGAGACATGAGTGTTCCATCTCTCACAAGCCCCTATGCAGCCCAGGTTTTAACTTGGCAGGCCTTAAGGTTTTCAGTGGGATGAGGTCAGCTCTTATCCTTACCCCACTCAGCCACTTGGAAAAGTCTCCAAGTGTCAAAAGTGTCAAAAGTCAGGGATATATATAAAACATGTCATTGATAAAACATCTGATTCCTGTGATAGTCGTGGCAAAAACGCAGCCCAATGGGTGGGATGTTTACATTAATTTGTTGTTGCAGGGCTGGCCATGAGCATGAGCTTGCACACGCTGGTTTGTTGTTGTAGCAATACACACGAGTTAGAGGTTGCACAGTCTGTTATGCTATTGTAAGGTTGCTTTTGAGCAGTGAGCTGCATGCTCTGGTTTGCTATTGTAGTTATGATGAGCAAACTCCATGGTCTGGTGTGTTATTGTAGGGTTGCTCATGAGAGCTGGGACCTGGATATTGATTCGTGGTAGGGCTGCTATGAAAATGAGATGCCACCACTGACTTTTTAAAATAGAAAGAGCTTTGAAGCATTGGTTTAGAAATTTTAAAAAAATAACACGAAGAATGATGTGGATCTTGGAACCGATGGACAAAAGAGAGAAACCACCAATTTTGGGGCCTGCCGATCTTGCCAGGATCCATTTCATATTTATTTACAATGTGGAGAAATAAAGTATAAAATCTGGAGGCTTCAGGGTCAGGCTACTTTCCCTGTCAGGTTTTCACCTCCAGTGTCTTGCTTTGAAATGTTGTGTTTGGTGTCAGGATGGAGGTAGGATTTGTCACTAGCGGAACTGGGAGGATGTTGTTATTTTATGTTAACAACTTAAAGACTTTCCTCCACCAAGCCTTTAAAAGTCTAGCTGTCCAGTCACACCTGCTCCTTTCTGACATCTAACTTTCCTAAGGCCTAAACGCTATCCTGACAGTTTGGGTCCTTTAGTCACTGAGATGTCTGTGTTTCTTTCTCTCAGAGATCTTTCTTCTTTTAAATAAAACGAGTTTGTCAGGGCATCAGGGAACAAGATGATACAATGCAGCACATCCTGATTCTTTCTGCTGATGCAGAGAGAGCAGATTGCAGATGACTGGGCACAGAGAGACGGTGAGGGGGCTGCATCACAGTTCAACTGAAATCTAGAGGTGGGCTGGAGAGAGGGCCCCGCTGAAGTTCCAAAGGGAAGCTGTCAAAGAACTAATGACTGGTAAATATAGAACAAATCAAAGGAAATACAGTTCTGCTTCGTACCATATATAGTCACCTGTGGGGTTTGTAGTGTGGGATATCACTGAGTCCATCATATATTGTGGGGGCTGTTTTTAAAAGGGATAAATGATCTTGTGTTTCAGATTTAAGATGGTCACATGTGGAGGTCAGAAAGGGCTCCACCCGATCCCTTCACGTGTAGCTGGCCAGTTACATTATGGGGCACTATCTTTCAAGTATTGCCCACTACAGGATGCAGAATACCAATCTAAACTTAATAAACTAATGGTCTGGCCTGGCATGGCAGATTCTTTATTCCTCCTTTCCTAAATTGGGAAGTGGCAACAGTTTTCAGAAAAGACTGTGAAAAGAAGAGATTTTAAATCCCTCAGATCAATCATTTAATGCCACATACAGCAAAGACCCTAGAAATGAAACTGTTATATTAACAGAGACTGTTAGAATCATCAAAAGTGTAAACTGCACACTTGAAGCAATAGATATGCTTGGGACTGAAGCAGAAGTCCACTGAAGACGGATGAGAAATTTCACTTTTTTGGAAACAAGTGAAAATAAATGGCTTTGGAGATTAGGACTTGCCATAACAGATCTGATCAGTTCTCCTAGTTCAGTATCCTGTCTCTGACAGCGGCCAGCACTAGATGCTTCCCAGGAAGAAACCCTGCAGTGGGCAGTTATGGGTTAAACTTACCCCCACGGACTGTGTCTTCCTAACCCTCAACAGTTAGATGTTAGTTTATATCATGAAGCTTGAGGGTTTATATCACTTTCAAAACTTGTTTATTTTTTAATATTTATTATAATATGGGATATTTCCTTATCCATATAAATGTCCACTCCTTTTTTGAAGTCTCCTGAGCTCTTGGTCTCAATGATATCTTGTGGCAATTAGTTCCATAGGCCAATTGTGTGTTATATGAAAAAATATTTCCTTTTATTAGTTTTGAATTTTTCTTCAACTGAATATCCCCCAATTCTTTTGTTATGACAAAGAGAGAACAGACATTCTCTAGAGAGGTACCTTCTCTAAGCATCCATTATTTTGTATAGTTTCAGCTGTTCCCCTATTATTTGCCTCCTCTATAAGGTAAACAGTTGCAATCATTTCAATCTCTTCATATGAGAGATTATCCATGCTTCTAAATCATTCTTATCGCCTATCTTTGAGTCCCCTCTATTTTTGCTATAAATTCCATGAAAGTAAGGAGTTCTTTATAAAACATGGATAAAGACAAGATCTGTGTCCTGAGGAGCTTACTGTCTAAACCCCAGATTCTGCAAGCACCTATATATGTTTTTAACTTTACACAGATAAGTAAAGATAAGCATGTGAATAAGTGTTTGCAGAATCAAGGCCTAAACCAAATCAATACAATATTTTCATCTTAGTCCATTCAAACCCATTATAGAATTTGTCATATAGTGTGTCATGACTGGCAGCCTCTGCTCCTAAGGGTGGTGTAGCAGTCAGGATCATGATAGTGTGTTCAGAACAGAAGTGCATTGTCAGACATATGTGTGGGGTGGACGGAAGCTTGCACAGCATCTGCTCCCAACATGTCCAGCTCAGGCCAGTTCTAGCTGTCACCCTTTTTCATGAGCACTACACTTACTCACAAAACTTTTAAAATAATCATAAAAGAGTCTGTAAGACAAATACATCTTCTGTGCAGAAAAGCAATTGTTCCTGTTCACTTTTGTTCTGAAAATAGTAGACTTCTAAATTAAACACAGACCTGTGCTTTCAAAAAGGTGACAATTATTCTGTACTCAGGGAGGTTGTATTTTGAACTTGAAACTGATTTCATAAAGATTTGATGGCAGTCTGGGGAAATGGAATTAATCGGTGCTTTGTCTGTAAAAGTGTGAAGAAATGGTTAGCAGTTGCCAGAGATCTGGTGGACAGAAGAGGAGACCATTGCCAGGGTTGGGAGCTGTTCTGACTAGTGTGAGGAGACTAGGTGGAAAAGGGCCTTTTGTCAGCTGCAGACCAGGTGGCCAGTACTTGTTATCCATCCTGTTGGTTTCTTCTGAGCTCATAAAGTCATAGAGTTTAAGACCAGAAGGGAGCACAAGATCAGGTCCTACCTCAGCAGGATGAGGTAATGGCTAGCAGTGATGCCAACCTTCAGCTCCTCCTGGTTAATGCATGACTGGTTGCTAAGAAGACTGACATCAGCCACATACTAATCGTGTGGATATTCCAAGCCTTGGCTGTATGACTCTGCTGGTCCTGTCATGACTCATCTCAGTCCAGTGTGGCTGTTCTGCCCAAACCCAAGGAGTGTGTCCATCCTGGAATAAAATGAATTTGGGATTTTGACCGTGTGCAGACCTCAGCTCAGTGGAATGCCTTCCTAATTTGATGAGTTCTTGTTGGACCTGGTTGCTTAGTTCATTTTGATCTGTGTCCACCTGGATTGTTACATCTGGGGAGAGAGTTTCAAAAGCACCCATGGGTTTTGACTGTACAAATCTTGTTGAAAGTCAATGGGATTTTAGCTCCCAAATCCCTAAGGGCTCTTTTGAAAATCTCCATCTTTGTGCATTTACTTGGGTTCTCATGCTCACCGTAGCAACAAACATAGGACTACCCCTGATGGTTTCTCTCGCATGTCACTCTTGTGGTAGGCAAAGGTAGGACGTCCAAGATTCTATTAGATCTCTCAGTAGCTTTTGATATATGAAGTGTTGTTAACTTGTCTGCAGGATCTTGTGGGAGTGGATGATGTGGCTTTTCAGTGGGTTTGTTTTTCCTTGTCAGAAAAATCCCACAGAGTGGTGCTGGGCAATGGCTGGTCCTCTCAAAAGGCTTCCAAAAGATGGGAGTGGGGTTCTATGGGGTTCAGTCTTGTCACCCTTCCTGTTTAATGTTTATATGAAGCCATTGGGTGAGACTGTGGGACAGTTTGGGTGCAGTGTCACTAATATGCTGATTATATTTAGCTCTTTGTGTGTTGTTCATCAAGCCTAGATACTACAATTTCATTATTCTTCCCATGTCTGAAAGAGAGAGGGGTTCTGGATGAAAGGGGGATGGCTTTCTACTCAAGTAGGATAATACTGAAGTGATGCTTGTTGGCAGGGATAAGCATTAGAGGAATGGGTGGTATCAAGTGTCTGCCCCATCTACTGATGGTGTATGCCCACCTGTTGTTTAAAGGGGTCACGTTGGATCCATCACTGCTCCTAGTTTCTCAGATGAGAGTGGTGACCTGTTGTGCCTTTCATCACCTACAGCTGGCCACGGGACTATGGCTAATCCTTTCTAACGTGGATTTTGCAGGAGTCGGTCATCAATGCTTTCATTATGGCCTATGTTGTCAGGAGGTCAGACTAGATGATCACAGTGGTCCCTTCTGGCCTTATAATCTATGAATCTCTAGGCTTGAGTGCTGTACTTGGTCTCTACCCATGAACACCACACAGAAACTAGTAAAGAATGCAGTTGCCCATTGCTTGAGTAGTGCGCAGGTCCCTGCACTGGCTTCTTGTTCCATTCTGAGTGCAGTTCGAGGTGTTGGTGTTGAAGCCCTGATTTTTGGGGCCTGTTTATTTGAGAGGTGATCTCTCACACTACACCCCATTGAGGCAGTTAAAACGCTTGCTATTGGTCCATAAAGTATGAATACCCCATGTCTGCCAGCAAGGCTTTTTCAGCTGGGGGCCTTGCTTTTGGGAATTCACTCCCCTTGGTAGCCCATCAGAGCCTGAGTTTTGTAACCTTCAAGGCAAGCTGCAAAAAGTCAGTATTTTGCATAGCACTTGATTTTCTGTTTTTGCTTTCTTCCTTTTATTTTGTGTAATAGTTTCTATAATGGAAGTGGTCTAGCTGCCATAGCATTAAGCAGAATAGAAATGAGGAAATAAATATGTTAATAAATATAAACTGCATGAAAGAGAAACCTGGTGTGCAGATTGATGGCAGCCAGAGAGTTCAGGTGAAGGATTTTACTATTTTCTTTCTCTTAACGACTTCCCTTCCTCTGCTTTCTTTTCCTTCAGAGATTTGAGTGGTAGTACTTACTAGTCTCCCTGAACAGCTTTTACTGAGCTGCTTCATCACACTCGAGGGTCTTATATCCTTTCTCCTCAAGTCAGTTATCCTTTCTTGATCTTCTGGATGTTTCCTCTTCACAGCCGTGAAATCCGTCCTGTAGTTTATCCCCAGCCCCAACTCGGGTTTTCTTTTAGGGCTAGAAAGAGCATCCAGTTCATCCCCCTCAGTTAGACAGGACTGTCCTCCACACTGAACCCGAAGTGATGGATGCCCTACAGTATCTTGTTTCAAACAGAGCAGTGGTGAAGATATTTGGAAACCCGTCAGTACATACCAAAGGATACAGGTCCAGTTTCACTAGGAGTATACAAGTAGGATGGGGGTAGGGGGCTTGTATTTGCTTGTGACTAGAAGTTAATCTGATGGGATTGCTCTGTTTGGCTGAAGAGTCTGACATTTCTTTCTGGAAAAGAGATGTCACTGCATGCAGTGGCACATCCCATGGCTCTGCAAGTATATGGGCAAAAGAGAGAGAGAGAGAGAGAGAGAGAGCTTACATTACCCAAAAGAAAATAAACAATCGGGATGGTCTGTATTGCACATTAAAAGGGCCACCCAAAAATGTTCTCTTTGCCTGTAGCAGTGTGTAATGTTCTCGCTTAGAGTGTTTCACCTCACCATCCTTCCAGTCTCTCTTAAACTGCTCAACACACGCTGATGGGAGAAGGAATTTTGGGGATCGTTTAGTTAAGTGGAATCTTTCGGTAGGGCCCTTTTTTCCGCTGCTGCCTCGTAAATGAACAGCTGATTCAATTTTTGTGTTTTAAGGAGAAAAGGACCCGAATCAAAATCCTGGATCCTAAACCCCCAGAATGTTGGGGATGTTTGGATCTGGCCTGACTCTGAATTTTGTTGTTCAGCCCCAGCTCTAGTTCTGAGTTCTCCAGGCCCTCTCCCTTCTCATCTCCAACCCTTTTGGGCCTGACAGTCTTGCAACAGTCACCTTAAAAGACAAATCAAAACAAAGGAGATTGCTGAGGATTTGGCCATAATTTTCACTGCACAGGGGTTTTTTTGTTTTTGTTTTTTGTGTAGGATAAAAGCTAAGAATATGGAAGGAGAGGGAGAAAATCGCAGTTTAGACAGGTGTTTCCCTCTGGAGCCAAAGGGCTATTTTGTGTGCATGTGCATTTATAGCATTCTTTTTTTATTACTTAAAATGAAAGCAAGTTGACTAACCTGATGGGTTCTCATCCTTAGCTTCCCAAAGTATCCTGTATTTAGCTGGAGATTCTTTGTGAGGGATTGTAGTAAGGCTTGTATTTAGTAGCTCTTATTTAGCCATCAGGTGTTGATACAGTTAAGTTAACCCTGATCATGTGACAGTTAAAAGTCTCTCTTTCTCTCAGAATCATCTGAGATATGTGTAGCAAGCTTGAAGCAGTGTTTTCCTCCTGCAGAGCAATCCATGCCCCTGTAACCGGGTTCCTGCTTATCGTACTAACCTTATCCAGAGGCTTGTCTCTCTCCACCAGGTCTATTTCCTGATGGAAACAAACTGAAGGGAGGGACTCGCAAATAGGCAAACTGACCTTTTCAGCCCAGCTAGTGGCTGATATGAGGTTCAGATCTCATAAAAAAAAAATGAAGCGCTGACTGTCACGCAATGGCCTCTTTGCAAATGAAACACTTAAACCTCCTGAGCATAAGAGGCTCAGACAGGGACTGCAGAAAACTACTCACATCTTGCTTTAAGCAAGGGTTCCTGCTGTTGACAGTGGCACACGGGAAGTGCTGTGGTTTCACTACTGTTAGGGGCGGGCTTTACATGTGGAAAGTCACCAGGTGAGGAGGCTGTGGTGGGGAAAGTAGCCACAACATCCCTTCCAGTGAGGACTCAAGAAGCACAAAATGTGTCAGTGCTTGGCAAGGGAGGGGGCATGGGCAGGACAGAAGAGGGATGCACTGGTGCAGTTCATCTTCTGGAGCTCCTGATGGAAAACAAAGGCACTCTCTCCTCCAGATCAATCTCCTCTCATGGGCCAAGAGGGGGACCAGCTGGTGCAGTTTGTATGAATCTAGACCATAAAATAATTAAGGATCATAACCTCCCAGTGAGATAGGTTAGTACTGTTAACCCTGTTTTGAAGATGGGAAATGGAGGCAGACAGGTTAAGTGACTTATCCAAGGCTACATAGAAAGCCAGTGCTATGCAAGGATTATTCTGTAGGGAATACTGCACTCCTAACCCTATGTACAGGACATATCTTGTCTTCAGGATATCAGCAGATTAAAACTGCTAATCCATCCCCTAGCTGGGTAATGTTTAAGCTTCCATGCTCTGACTTGTCTTCTCATTATGAAACTGAAAGCTGAAACTCTTGAACAAAACACCCTCATTGAGACTTTTATCAGCACACCCCAAGAGATATGACAATAAAGCTTCAGAACAGAGTTTCTGTCTGTCACAATTACGAGTCTGTTTGGACTGGTAATATTCCCTCTTCCCACACAATCTGTGCTAAGGGGAGTCTCTCGTCTCCCCCTTAGGACCTTGGAAATCCCAATGTTTGGTGGCAGCACTGGTTCCTGACTTCACTGAGATATGCTTTTCTAAAATGTCTTTGCACTAAGCTATTTGTGTGGGGTTCTCCACACCCCTTTGTAGATCTTGATTGCTTTCTGCTGCTATTGTCCCCTCATTCTTTATCGTGCTTCATCTTCACCTGATCCTGGAATTCTGCTAAGTGCCTAGCTCCAGAAGTCATCACAAGAACCAGTGGCTTCCTACCCTGGCTCTAGATGTTTTTGCTTAGCAAGATAAATATGGCAAGACTTTTTCATTGTTAAGTCATCGAGACCTGCCTCAGGCACAGATATCTTCTATTTGTCTGAAGAGCACTTTGATGGCTTGGTGGATTTCCACAGAATTTTCATGATTTCCACAGAGGTGATGGTCTTGCTGCCATTCTTGACAGGTCTGCTGACGAGGATTGGCTTGACAGAATCTAGCTCCATTTTGTCAATGGCATAACCTATCTGATTTATGCACTTGCCGCCATCCTTTACTTCCCTTTCAATAATATTTGAGGCAGACTGAGGAAAGGAAGGTGAGATAGCTTCTTATAATTTTCCATTATCCACACTGCCCAGCTCCTGTCCCTAAGATGGTATCTAAATAGTTAAGGTATGTCCAGAGATCTTGGGAGTGCATCTCTGAATGTTAGGCCCTTGTCAGTTTTCCACACCAAGAGCTAGAAGTCTCTGGCAGGTCAAATGGTTGGAAAGTCTGCAGAGAAGTAATTAGGTAGCAGAGACTCTGGTGAGGCATCTGATTTAACCGGCATCCTCAGGTATTATATTACTAATTAAATAACATGTGAAACAGAAACATGGCCCCATAATTTCCTTAAGAAATATATAAGATCTGTTTCCATTGCGACAATTCAAATATGAAGCGGGAAAACCCCCCAAAAATTCTCAAAACACAATCCTTTGCTAAGTTATAGTTAAGTTTCCAAATATAAATATATTGATCTGCCCCTGGGATTCTGTGTTAAGTGCCTAGATCAAGAGGATGTCAAAAGAGCCTGGGTTTAATACTTTGGATCTTGGGTACCTGAACCACATAGGAGGATGAATACAAATAGTGATATTTCTAGTGTATATAGAGGGTAGATAGGATAGTTTGGGCTTTGTGGCTTAGAGTGTATTGTTTGTGAATTGTAATTAGATGATAGGATGTGACAATGTGGTCTCTTGACTCTAGTGGAAAGGTTTGCTATGGTAGGGACAGATCTTTGGCATATGTATGGAAAGAAAAATGTGAAACAGTGTAGATGGGGCAGAGGAATGGTGAACGGGAGGCGTGTCTGTGGTTGGGTGGGTGGCTTATAATTTGTAGTTACAGGTAAGTATTTAGCAGTAGTTACGCAAAAGGTGGATGTTTCATACATTAGTAAGCAGAGTGTGGGACAGTTTGGGGGTGTATATTGCTCATACTGTAAATGCAGGAGAAGTCTGGTGTATGGGTGTAAGTATGTCACTGATATACAAGTGTAGGTCAGAGGCAGTAGGAAGGGGGCAGGATTATGGTTGTTTTTGGAATCATTTCCTGACTTTCCTAACTGCAGCATCTTAATGAGATTATTTTTGTTCTGGTACAGTATTTGTGTGTATGTGTGTTTGTGTGTGTGTGTGTGCAAGTTAGATGTATTCATGTTATTAGGGCCTGATGAAATTCATTCTAGGTACTCTGAAGCAATCTCAGATTCCTTAACGATTATCTGTGAGAACTCATGGAGAACAAGTGAGGTCCCATAGGACTGGAGAAGGGCAAACATAGTACCTATCTTTAGAAAAGGGAACAAAGAGGACCCAGGGAATTATAGACCAATCAGCTTGACTTCAATACCTCGAAAGGTATTGGAACAATCTGTTACTAAACAATCAGTTTGTAAGCACTAGAGGATAACAGGATAATACATAATAGCCAACATGGATTTATCAAGATTGACAAACTAATCTAATTTCCTTCTTTGACAGGGTTACTGGCCTAATGAATGGGGGGAAGCTGTAGATGTGATATAGCTTGATATCAGTAAGGCTTCTGACACAGTCCCACATGACAGTCTCATAAGCAAACTCGAGAAATGTGGTCTAGATGAAATTACTGTGAGGTAGATGCAAATTACTATAAGTAGGGCCCTACCAAATTCACGGCTGTGAAAAATGTGTCACCTGGTCTTTTGTGTACTTTTACCCTATACTACACAGATTTCATGGGGGAGACCAGCGTTTCTCAAACTGGAGGTCCCAACCCAAAAGCAGGTGGTGGGGGGATTGTAAGGTTATCGTAGGAGGGAATGCAGATTTGCTGCCCTGCTTCTGTGCTGCCTTCAGAGCTGGGTGGCTGGAGAGGCGCGGCTGCTTGCTAGGCACCCAGCTCTGAAGGCAGTGCTGCCACCAGCAGCATCACAGAAGTAAGGGTGGCAATACTGTGACCCCCCTTCAATAACCTTGTGACCTCCACACATCTTCCTTTTGGGTCAGAACCCCTATGATTACAACCCCATGAAATTTCAGCTTTAAATATCAGAAATTGTGAAATTTATGATTTTTAAAATCCTATAACAGTGAAATTGACCAAAATGGACCGTGAATTTGGTAGGGCCCTAACTATAAGATGGGCACAACTGGCTGAAAAACATACTCAAAGAGTAGTTATCAATGCTTCACTGTCAAACTGGGAGGCTGTATTTAGTAGGGTCCTGCCGGGGTCTGTCTTGGATCCAGAACTATTCAATATTTTCATTAATGATTTGGTAATGAAGTGTAGAGTATGCTTATAAAATTTTCAGAGGACACCAGGCTGTGAGGGGTTACAAGAACTTTGAAGGACAGGATTAGAATTCAAATGACCTTGACAAATTTGAGATTTGTTCTGAAATCAATAAGATGAAAGTCAATAAAGACAAGTGCAAAGTACTACACTTAGCAAGGAAAAATCAAATTCAACTACAAGATGGGTAATAATTGGCTAAGCAGTAGGACTGCTGAAGAGGATCTGGGGGTTATAGTGGATCACAAATTGAATATGAGTCAACAATTCAATGCAGTTGCCAAAAAGGCTAATATTATTCTGGGGTGTATTAACAGGACTGTCGTAGGGAAGACACGGCGGGTAATTGTACTGCTCTACTCAGCACTGGAAAGATGTGTGGACAAATTGGAGAGAGTTCAGAGGAGACCAAAAAAATGATAAAAGGCTTAGAAAACCTGACCTATGAGGAAAGGTTAAAAGACCTGGGCATATTTAGTTTTGAGAAAAGAAGACTGAGGGGGAACCTGATAACAGTCTCCAAATATGTGAAGGGCTGTCATAAAGAGGATGTTGATCAATTGCTCTCCATGTCCACTGAAGGTAGGACAAGAAGTATAGGGCTTAATTTGTAGCAAGGGAGATTTAGGTTAGATATTAGGAAAAACTTTCTAGCTATCAGGGTAGTTCAGCTCTGGAACAGGCTTCCCAGAGAGGTTTTGGAATCCAGGTCACTGGAGGTTTTTAAGAACAGGTTGGACAAATGCCTGTCAGGTCTAGGTTTACTTGGTCCTGCCTCAGTGCAGTGGGCTGGATTATATGATCTGTCGAGGTCCCTTCCAGCCCTACATTTCTATGATTCCATGAGTTTATATAGCTATTTCTGTGTCTGTACAGTCTGGATCAGACACATGATCCTAGAACTGTGCAACAGCTTATCTGGGAATATAACTGTGTGATGGTGCAGTTTATAGACTCTATAGGGTAAATAAACTCTTCTAAAAACTATCTAAACACTAAGAAAACTACCATTACTGTTGCTAACTACTACTGATGACACAGGAAAGCATGATCTAAAAAACCAAATGAAGGATGTGGAAGTGGAGTGAAGGTTCTGACACCCTCAGCTAGCCAGGGAGAAGGAGCTGGGACAGCTGAGAACCAAATTTATTAGAGCATAAGCTTTCCTAAGCTACAGCTCACTTCATCAGATGCATTTGGTGGAAAAAACAGAGGGGAGATTTATATACACACACAGAGAACATGAAACAATGGGTTTATCATACACACTGTAAGGAGAGTGATCACTTAAGATAAGCCATCACCAGCAGCAGGGGGGGGGGAAAGGAGGAAAACCTTTCATGGTGACAAGCAAGGTAGGCTAATTCCAGCAGTTAACAAGAATATCTGAGGAACAGTGGGGGGTGGGGTGGGGTGGGGGGGAGAAATAACATGGGGAAATAGTTTTACTTTGTGTAATGACTCATCCGTTCCCAGTCTCTATTAAGGTGCCACAAGTACTCCTTTTCTTTTTGCGAATACAGACTAACACGGCTGCTACTCTGAACACTGTCCTTTGTGTTTGTCTCCAAACATTCATTGCTTCAGGGCAGGGCGCTCATATGGCCTCATTATGGACAGGTGGTTTTCAAAGCTTAGCAGCACCAGGAGACATGTCTCACAAATAAGACCATGCAGAAGCAGGCCACCTTAAAGAAGAACACAGCAGATTCTCCATACCCTGCAGTTCATTCCTTCTCTGCCTTCTTAACTGAGGCGCAGAAAGGGGTATTTTAGCTCCTGCTTCCACAGGGAAACTAGAAGATATTTATTTTCAAGTGTGTCTTGGGTGCATCAGTTATATGCTATACACAAGCCATGCACTTTCAACAGTATTTTTCAAACAGACACTGTTGTTCTCTCTGCAGTCAGCAGCCTCTGGTTTCAGTGAGTCAACAGCTCTGCAAAAAGAAAAGGAGTACTTGTGGCACCTAAGAGACTAACAAATTTATTAGAGCATAAGCTTTCGTGAGCAAGTACTCCTTTTCTTTTTGCGAATACAGACTAATACGGCTGCTACTCTGAAACCTGTCAACAGCTCTGCAGGTATTGCAGAAGGTCTTATTGCCTGGTTAATATAGGACAGGGTCTTAGTCTCTTGCAACCTCTAAGGTCCTGGTTATACATAAGCAGTCAGTACAACAAATAGAGAGGAAAAACAGTAGTGTCTTTCAAATTGTTCCTTGTTTAACTACCAGCTGTAGTTCTTGCAATTTGGGGAGAGGTTTGCGGAGGAGGAGCTGTGATCTTTCCCCTGTTTGCTTCTCTGGAACCTATTGGATTTGATATGAACTATATAGAGGCAGGTCTATGATTTGTGTATGTATGAAGGAAAATGCTGTCTGAATTAGAAATTACTATTTAGTGAAGGCTGGGTAAGGAGGGGTGGTTGAGACTCAAATCTTTTAACTAAAGCCCTTTAATTAGTTTTAGAATTGTTCCCTCAGTGCACTCTACATAAGTTAACTCCTGTTAATGCTAGGGGGAGTTACATGACTCATATCAAGGACAGAGCAGTCCCCATTAAATCCAGTTACTATCTATTGTGTGAGAGCCTTAAATGACTACAGTAAAACTCATTATTAAAGGAAAGAACTATCAGCTTTATTTAATGCATCCTATCTGACCTCATTTCTGCATACGACTAACTAAAACTCTCACAGTCATGACCCAATATGCACAAGGTCTTATGTGAAACCAGATATTGATTTTCCAGGGATTGTTTTTATATTCCACCTCTTGACCACCTAAATGGAGTGACAGGGATTTACCCTGCATCTATGCTTGGAAAAAGGCCACGTTTAGGTCAGGCTTAGTTTGTGTGTGTTAGGTAAGCCCAACCTAAAGGCGATCACTTTCCCTAGTCAAGACAAAGCTTCTGAGAACACAGGTGGAGCTCCTGAGGCTAACCTCAAGGTAGCCAGAAAGCCCTGTAAACATGGCTACCAATTCTGTGCTGTGAGAGAAAAAGGCTGCTTTTTAACTCTTCCCTTTCCTGTTCCTGACTGGAAAGTGTGAGAAAGGCTGGTCCCCAGCTGCATCCTAAATCCCCTTCAGCAATTAGAAGTGGCACCATATTGGCAGGATCCTTGTCTGAAGTGAATTTAGAGGAGAGACACAAAGGCAATTATAGTGGTGCAGCTACTCTCAGGAAGTCTTTGCAAGTCTATGGACTGCAGTTTGAGAACTCATTTTCTGCGAAGTATAATATCTTATTTCCCTATTTCCACAGTTTATAGCCTTTCAGTCTCTTGATGACCCATGGAATGATGACATTTCTCCAGCAGAGAAAGGTTGAGTGGGATGTTCAGAGCACAACAATGTCATATGTAGATTGAGCTGGACTGGGAGTGCGGTCATCACATAGCATCTTGGGTTTGTTGCTTCCTTTACATGCTTCTAGCTCTTGTTAACCTAAGGAACTAAGAGGTTGGAACTGTGAATCATAATCAGGTCTCTAACATGGAACTGGAGAGCAATAACCACAGGGCCTGCCCCTATTCATGTTTTGTATTTTTAATATTACAATTGAGCAGAGATCTTAAGGAAACACCCACCATCCTCATCACAGGTTTTTAGCATCTTCCAAACATTTTGGGTTTGCGTTTCTCTCAGATTAGACATGCAGACAGCGTAACGATAAAAATTACTTTGCTGTAGAAATTCTCTTTCCCACCCCTGGGCTGTCAGTCAGATTATCATTTCTTGGCACCAACTACATTGAGCAGCTACTCAAGCCATTCTCTTTATGCCATGTGCCCCCAAAATATCAGCTGTGAAAAAAATCATCTCAGCAAAGGGAGGGAGATTTAATATTTCTTTTAAAAGAAAAACTCTTCTAGTGCAGTGGTTCTCAATCAGGGGTACGCAGAGATCTTCCAAGGGATACAGCAACTCATCTACATATTTGCCTAATTTTACAAGCTACATAAAAGCACTAGCGAAGTCAGTACAAACTAAAATTTCATACAGTGACTTGTTCATACTTCTCTATATACTACACACGGAAATGTAAGTACAATATTAATATTCCAATTGATTTATTTAATAATTATATGGTAAAATGGAGAAAGTCAGCAATTTGTCAGTAATAGTGGGCTGTGACACTGCTGTCTTTTTATGTCTGATTTTGCAAGCAAGTAGTTATTAAGTGAGGTGAAACTTGGGAGTATGCAAGACAAATAAGACTCCTGAAAGGGGTACAGTAGTCTCTCAAGTCACTGTTCTAGTGAATGTTGTGCCTCATGGAGAGTGTAAGGTGCTGGACTGACAATGTTAGAGTTCAAAGCCCTCTGTTTAGCCAGAAGGCAAGTACAGTGTAGGCAGCCACAGTTCTTTGTCGACAGCCTTTATCTGAGGGATGTGTTCTTGTGATGACAGGGTAGTTCAGTTTTTATGCTCATTCTGTGTTTGTTCTCTCTGTAGAGACTACCAAGAAGGGCGTCTGGTGCAGAGGGATTTTTAAATGTGGATCTGTCTCCAGGAAAACGGGACTGAGAGCACCAATTTATTTCACTAAGGGGCATAGAAAGTGATCTGACATCAGCAATTTTTCACTGACCGCTAATCCTGGTTGGTATCAGGACAGATCCTCAGAGGATGTAAAATGGCATATGCCAATTTACACTAAATGGGATCTGGCCCTTAATGATGGCTATTAATTACAGTAGCACCTAGATCAGGGTTTCTGAACCCATGGGTCACAACCCAGAATTGGCTCACCAGAATTTGTCAAAGGGTTCCAGGGGAGTCCTGGGGGTGGGGTGTCAATAGAGTGACCAGATAGCAAGTGTAAAAAATCGAGCAGAGGGTGGGGGGTAATAAGCATCTATGTAAGAAAAAGCTCCAAATATCTGGACTGTCCCTATAAAATCGGGACGTCTGGTCACCCTCGGTGTTGGGTCCTGCCCCGGGAGAGGGGAGGCCCATGGGGCGTATAGAACACACCCCACATTACTCCTGCAGCTCCAGTCTCTTGGGGCTGGTTGGGCTCAGCTCCCTGCTTCAGATGTTGCAACCTGGTGCAGAAGGTCACAGTGCTGCTCAGGTTTGGCCTAGCTGTCCCTCCATCATGATGATGGCAGTGGCGTAGCGAGGTGGAAAAAACAGGGGGAGCGGAAATAAAAAATGGCCGCCACCCCCTGGTACTTACCTGGAGGCGCTCTGGGTCTCCAGCAGCACTTCGGGGTCGGGTCCTTCACTCACTACGCGGGGGGGAAGGTCCAAATTGGAGTGAGTAGCTCTGTGCCCCATGTGGCAGGGCAGGTCACAGCACCACTCACATAAATTTGGCCTGGTGACCCCCCCATCCACCAGGCCAAACCTGAGTGGCACTGTGACCCTAGAGGTAGTAATGTTTGGAGCAGGGAGCTGAGCCCAGACAGCCCTGCAGGATAGGGATCGGAGATGCCACTATAGTACACACGGTGTACTTATTTAGCATTTATTACATCAATGTGTATATTATTTATCGTGGATAAGAAATATTTAGTAAGCGAAAATTTTTTTTGCACTAAAGCTATTCACTGGGTTATGAGAGGCCCAATGGTTCCTGAGCCCAAAAAGGATGAGAACCACTGACCTAGATAATTACAGCTGTTGCGTTGTGTATCGGTGGCTTTAATTTTGGGGTGACTAGATCATTTAAAGTTATTTTTAGAGCCATCTCTTATGGCTCTCTCCCCTTTTTTGTGTCAGGTTTTTTTACCTTAGGGATGGTAAGCAAGCACACTGGAATGAAAGCCATAAAGCTATAAATTACACCTCTACTAGATCCACAATATGTTACCAATTACCTCTGCTTTATTATTCATGTCCCAGGGGAAAACATGCATCCAACCACCCCGCTACCCCAGAAAGGTCAGTACTAGAATGAACACTGTGACACTTTTTAATTAGTGGAAAAACAGACATCGCTCTGCTTCACATATGATATTGGTGTCCAGGATGACAAGTTGAGTAATTTTGCTGCAGTTCTCTGAGCTCATTGCGTACCATAGGCTAAGTCATTCATAGCAACATTGTCACCCTGTGGAAAGTAGGGAGGAAAGCAGGCGCTGTGGGAGAAGGGTTGAAAGATCCCAGGAGACTGAGTAACAGGGACCTTGGAGGTTGTTTTTTTTATACAAGTGTCAGCAAACAGTTTAGAAAATCACATTAAAGCTAGGGGTCACATCGGTAGACGAGAGCAATCTGTACTGCTTCATCGCTGGAGGTTACAGGAGCTTTACACAGCAGGTTTTGGTGTTGGAGTGGGTGTTCCCCTTGTTCTAATTACATGTTTCTTTGACTCTGCTCTATCTTTAAAAGCTGCTTGAGGCAGCAGGGCTGAATAGAGGGATTCTGGAGCTAAGTGGAGTGCTCAGCATGCTAGCAGGGGTGGAAGTAACTTAAAAGTCTTACTGGTACGGGGGCCTGGCCCTGGGCCTCAGAAGGGGCGGACCTTGGGCCGAAGGGGCAGGGCCTCGGGTGGAAGGGGCAGGGCTGTGGGTCAGCCTCCCCCAGCCAACCCTTGGGGGGGAGGGGGCTTTAACATTGGCTGTATACGGGCCTGTACCGGCGGCCATTTCTTACCAGTACACCGTACCGGCCCACTTTCACTTTGTGTGCTGGTGATTTACATGCAATTACACCGAATGCACTTTCAGCTCACCTCAGCTATTTCATAAGAGGTTCCTGGTTTCTGACTCCTGAGAATTAACTGAAAGATTTGTGTATTTGTTTGCTTAACTGAGTTCTTTTCTCTGTGCTAATCAGCTTTGAAACTAGGAAGTAACTATATATGTAGCTACATACATATCTATATGACTATATATACACACAAACATAAAAGGATTTTAGAACATAGCAACACACCGGGGAATGGGCTAGAAGAGAGCTTGTTTCTCTCAGCAATTATGAGGAAAAAAAGCTGAGCATTGTGCACTCTTAATTCCCCGCTGCCTGGGAGGATGCTTCAGGTCATCTGTGTATGTGTTGATTTTGTTGTATTTTTGTTAATGAAACATTCAGCCTTCAAATATTTTCCTTTTAAATTGAAAACAAGTCAAGGTATGTTTTCTCTTAAAAATTCAGTGATTGTGGAAGATCAGCATACTGTTTTCCCCCCCTCCCCTGTCAGTCTTGGGGTTTATTACAAAACAAAGATTTGCAATGCTTGCTGAGGGGAGTTGAGGAGGAGCATGGCTTTCTGCCTTAACTCACTCCTAGTGTCGGCTTCTTAAATACAAATCCACACTCAGCTCTGTGCGATTCACTAATTCTTCTTGCCAGCCTATAGTCTCCACACTGGGAGGAGAAATCTGGGAGAAGTTCTGTACTCGGTCTTCCACCTTCTATGGATCTCCGGGGGTTTCCCACATATATGCCTTTCTAACCACCAGGTTTTGCTTGGCTTTTTTTAAGTACCTGGGTAATTAGTTATGTTTTGTTGTTTGTATAAATATCTACAGACTGTTAACATTTTTAGATTCAAAGAAAAAGACTGCAGGAAAATAATTTATGTCTTTTTTAAAATTTTGCATTAATTCAGAGCTAGATTAAGCTGCTCTCTTACTCATGCCAAATGTTACTTTATTCCAAGAATAGTCCTTTTAACTTTCAGCAGGATCTACTTTCCAGCTATGGTACTACTCACTATGAATGTGAATGGAAAAATGTGGCTCATCGTGATTTATGAAACCAAGGGAACTGATAGCAGGAACTAAGGCTAATCTTTGCATAATACCTGTTTTCACTATCCATAAATGCTGACAAGCATTATGCAAGATTCCCACATACAGTTCTGGCAAGGGACTTCAATTATGACTTGAAACGTCACCAGCTATTCCAGTACTGAGTCCACAAACTTCTCTGTCAGCACACCTCAATTCTGACTTTCAACACCTCTTCCTATTCCCATCCTGGACTTCTACTGAGCAGAAAACATGAATTGTACAGTGGTTTTATGTGTACAGAAAGAGGACTTGAATGAGACCCCACCCAAATGATGTCATGACATATAAACGATGACATACATCAGGGGTTGGACTTTGGCCGCAGAGGTAAAAGACTATTTCAGTATCCCACTACACCATCTCTCCATCAATGTCAAAGCCTTGTCTATACTACGGGGGCGGGGGCGGGAAAGAGACTGATCTAAGTTACACAACTTCAGCTACATGAATGACGTAGCTGAAGTCAACATACTTAGATCTACTTACTACGGGGTCCACACTATGCTGTGTCAAAAGGAGATGCACTCCCGTCAACTCCCCTTGTACTTCTCGTTCAGGTGGAGTACAGGAATCGATGGGAGAGCAATCTGCGGTCGATTTAGTGGGTCTTCACTAGACCCGCTAAATCGACTGCTGATGCATCGATTGCCATGTATCATCCCCCAGTAAGTGTAGACAAGCCCTAAATTGTTGCTGGAGACAATGGACAAGAAGGATGTTTAGTCGCAAAAGGTAAACCTAATCCTTAGATTACTGATATTAAAAAAAGAGAGAGGGAGACTAATGGTCACTATTAATATATATGATTCAGTTAGTGCTGACTCTTTGTTTTACTGTACTGCACTTTATTTGCAATGGATACGTCTCTTCGTTTGTAAGAGCCTGGTCATTTTCTAGCTGTTCCTGAGGTTTCCCTCCTCATCATTCCATTTTCCCTTATTGCAACTGAAATGAATAAAAAGCTGGGGAAGGAATCTTGACACTGTTGTTTCTTTAAATGTTATCTTGCAGGTATGGCCTCGCATGTGCAAATTTTCTCCCCTCACACCCTTCAGTCAAGTGCCTTCTGTAGTGTGAAGAAACTGAAAGTGGAACCGAGTTCTAACTGGGATATGACTGGGTACGGCACACATAGCAAAGTCTACAGCCAGACCAAGAACGTGCAGTCCTCCCAAGCGGCAGCAGCAGCAGTCAACGCCTCCCTCCAGATTCCCAACCCCAGTATCCCTTACGAACAGACCATCATCTTTCCAGCAAGCACGGGGCACATCGTGGTGACATCTGCCAGCAGCACTTCTGGTGTCGTTGCAGTGTCTGGGCAAGCATTGGGCGGACCTCACAACCTGATGCGTCGAAGCACTGTGAGCCTTCTGGACACCTACCAAAAATGTGGACTTAAGCGGAAGAGCGAGGAAATTGAGAACACAAGCAGTGTGCAGATAATTGAAGAGCATCCACCAATGATTCAGAACAATGCCAGTGGGGCCACAGTAGCCACTGCCACCACATCCACTGCCACATCCAAAAACAGTGGCTCCAACAGCGAAGGGGATTACCAGCTGGTACAACATGAAGTGCTGTGTTCCATGACCAACACATATGAAGTATTAGAATTTCTTGGCCGGGGAACCTTTGGGCAAGTGGTCAAATGCTGGAAACGTGGCACTAATGAGATTGTAGCTATCAAGATCCTGAAGAACCATCCTTCCTATGCCCGACAAGGTCAGATTGAAGTGAGCATCCTGGCCCGGTTGAGTACGGAAAGTGCAGATGACTACAACTTTGTCCGAGCCTATGAGTGCTTCCAGCACAAAAATCACACTTGCTTGGTCTTTGAAATGTTGGAGCAGAACCTCTATGATTTTCTAAAGCAAAACAAATTCAGTCCTTTGCCCCTTAAGTATATCCGGCCAATCCTCCAGCAGGTAGCAACAGCCCTAATGAAGCTGAAAAGCTTGGGACTGATTCACGCAGATCTCAAGCCAGAGAACATCATGTTGGTAGACCCATCCCGACAACCATACAGGGTCAAGGTCATAGACTTTGGTTCAGCTAGCCATGTGTCTAAGGCTGTGTGTTCAACCTACCTTCAATCCAGATATTACAGGTAAGAGAGTTGTGTCAAATAATGTCAAGGAAGATGTTTTTTTCTGGAAGATCCTATAAAAACCTCTATGGTCAGCTGTTTTTTCTTGCCATCTTTTGTATCTGTACTGAATGCTGAATTGTGATGGCTAGTCTCTCATAATGAGTTGTATGTCCATTGCCAAAGTGAAAGAAAAGTAATTTAACATCTTGGGGTGATGTGCATTAGAAGCCATTGTTAATTTGCAAATAACCTTCAAAATTGACTGATTAAAAAAGGAGTTTGTCAATTAAAGCTGACAAGATAATTTAGAAAAGCATCCCTCCGCCTCCCCCCCGATTCCTGAGTCTGATTCCACAGTGTGATCCAGATCCTCAGAGTTGTTGAGTTGGTGCATTTCCCTGCAAAGTCAATGCAAGCTACAGTGACTTGGATTTAGAAAGGTTTTTTTACCCTTAAACAATGAATTAACATTTTAAATATAAATAACCAGATTTACAGGCTTCTTTGAATCACTGAAATGATGGACTTTATAAAAATGATGTGCAACCATATAAAGAAGTTGTACAAATCTAACAGTTGCCTTGAAATAGTAGTTTTCCAGGCTGTGGGCCTGATGCAAAACCCATTGGAGTCCACAGTCAGAGTCACATTGACTGCAGTGGGCTGTGGGTCAGGCCATACTGGAACACATTTTAGTATATAACTTTGTTTTAATGGTAATTTATTTTCAGTGTTTGAAATTTACTCAGTGTGACAATCTGTACTCTTATGTTCACCCCTTTTACAAGACTATGATAAATTTTGTACAGAGTATGCCTTGTGAGGTATCATTTGAAAACTCATAATTTGTTGATCATTATTGTCCTGATAAAATATTTGTGGCAACATTGTATGTAAAGTTATAAAATTCTACTATATAACATTACTGAGATGTTCCAATTTTAGAAAAGCAGGCAAAGACCAGTTTCTCAAAGACCAAAGGCAAACTGATGCCTCATCCAGGTGTCAACAAAATCAAACAGACTATCATCCGGTTAAGAGGCCACTCTTCAGCAGGAAAAAGGGTGTGAGTGAGAAATCTACATTTTGGAAAAGAAACTGCTGGAAGTTCTTGTCCCCACAGACTTTCTCTCTCTTGGGCCCCAGGCTGGAGAATTGATGGGACGCAGCAGTTCATCTGTCCAGATTGTACCCTGGGTAATGTCACAGCCAGTAAGAAGGATAGGAATACTTGTGGCACCTTAGAGACTAACAAATTTATTTGAGCATAAGCTTTCGTGAGCTACAGCTCACTTCATTGGATGCATCCATGAAGTGAGCTGTAGCTCACGAAAGCTTATGCTCAAATAAATTTGTTAGTCTCGAAGGTGCCACAAGTACTCCTTTTCTTTTTGCGAATACAGACTAACACGGCTACTACTCTGAAACCAGTAAGAAGGATGAATGAGTATTGTCCATATTTATGGGTGGGTTTGAGACTGGCATCCTGGCTAAGGTTTATTGATCTCCATTCATTGTACTTTTTACCCTTTAACCACAGGCAGGTGCTGTCTTAGGGTGAAATTCAGAATTGTGCAGAGGGCACACCCAAGTTGCATGCACCATTTAAGTTCTACTTAAGTCTGTAATATAGGGCTTTGGTAGTACCTAATCCTTGTGCATAGAGAGGAAAGAGGGTTAGGGCACTAGCCTCGCACTTGGGAGACCAGGATTCAATTCCTTGTTCCAGAAATGACTGCCTGTTTGCCCTTTAGCCTTTTGTCCCTCAGTTCCCCAATCTGTAAAAATCTAGGATAACAGTATTTCCCTACCTGACAAGGAGGTTAGGAGGATAAAGATTGCTAAAGATTGTGAAGTGCTGTGAGATATACGGATAAAAAATGCTACATAAGAGGTAGGTATTATTTGTGCAGCCCCATGGGGTGAATTTCATCCTTGGAGTGTGTCTTAACTCAAAGATGCAAAGCTTTCTGTGCAGATATATTCTCTCTCAAGAGCCTTCCTATTGTCCCAGCCGCTTAGACCCAGAGCATTCCAAGGTTTTAGAACTGTGGCACCTCTGTTTGAAACAAAGAGAGAATTAGTTTACAGATGACAGCTGCATTTAGACATTTTCGGGAATTGTCTCTGTTGTCATAAGTCTCTGAAACAGCAGTGAACAGTGGTATGGTGACTTCTTGAAATGATGATGACTTTCGTGAAATGATAACTTGTTGGTGACTGATTTGATCAAAATCTGGCATGGCAGCATGCCTGGCTCATGGGTTAGATGCAATAGCTGTTTCTTATGTAAAAGCAGATTAGTTGCTCCACTTCTAAAGAGGATGTTCATCTTTTACAACAGGAGGGCTTTTCAAATCCCTTCTCCCCCAAATAACGCAGCTTTCAGACACTACCGGCAAAGCCCAGCAGAGCTGGGAGGTGGGGTGAAGAGTTAATTTTCACAGTAACAGGAATTTTGACAGCTGTAGCACTGCAGCAGCTGATTGTTATCTGTTTGTCCTTTCCTCTGAAGGAGGCCAAAAAAAGAGGAAAAAAAAGCCAGTTTGTACCTCAGAAGAGGCTTAGTAAATGAAATATTCCACCTGATGACAGTCCCATCTTGCAGGGGAGACATGTTTCTGCTATAAATATGCAAAAGGTTTTAGGGTTGCAATTACCTTGCTGGATGGAAGAAGAAAAAATATAATGATAATAACGGCATTTTGTTGTCAAGTTATCTGCATTGGCGGCCCAGATCCCAAGCTGAAAGACAGAAGGGACAGCTGGAATGAAATGTGAGATAGAAAACAGAAATGAAAGAGAAAAATGGTTAGTTCTCAGTGACAGTCACAAAGTGCTTTTGTGACAGTCTCTGGGGAAGAAAAAGCTTAATAACATTCTCTTATTATGCTTTGAAATTTTATTCCTGCCCAGACTGAAGCTGCAACTTGTTAGATAATAATTCCTACTCAACTAATTCCTCTCCCGCTTTCCATTCCTGATGCGAGGGGAAAAGGACAGTAGTTCATTATAAGAAAAGTATTTGGGATGAATTACATCGGCAGGGGCTGCTGATGAAGCTAAATTCAAATAATGGACAAAATTCATATTATTCTTCCTTATTTTCTTATTGGGGTGGGGGGATAGCAGAAAATAAAGGCCTACTCTATTCCAAAGAGAGGCATTTTCATGCTGGGGTATACATGTTGAATAATAAATCCATTTAATTGATTTTCTTGCCATGGCTATATAAGAAGTGATGGTATGACAAGCCAGGTGCTTGGTTGGCTGGTTCTTGCTCACATGCTCAGGGCCTAACTGTTTGCTATAGGAAAAGAATTCTCCTCCAGGACAGATTGGCAGTGACCTCAGGGGTTTTCTGCCTTCTTCTGCAGCATGTGGATGCGGGTCTCTTGCCACGATTTTCTGGGTATCTCTCACTTAATCATTTTCCTGCCATTGTGAGGGCCTTGAGCATTGGTGCATCTTGGTCCCCCCTATTTTCTGCTCGGGTTGTCTGCAAGAGTCTCCTCAAGCGCCAGCTCTGCCGCTCCCATTGGCTGGAAACTGCGACCAATGGGAGCTGCAGGGGCAGTACCTGCAGGTGGGGGCATCGCCCAGACCCCCGGCCACCTCTCTGCCAAGGAGCCGAAGGGACAAGAAAGAAAGAAAGAAAGAAAGAAAGAAAGAAAGATGTCCCCTGTTTCCCCCCCAACTCCCCCATCCTGTATGCTGGAAGCTATATCTAAGCTGCTAACATTACTGGTTCATTAGTATAAGCCCAGACACCTGATGGTTTCATAGCCAAAGAGCAATTACACTTGCATCCTTTTTTTTCTCCCTAAATCATTGATCAGCCATTCAGGGACAATCCCACTTAATTCTAATTTAGTTGTAAGCCTTTTACATTAGCCTTTTCACCCCAGGCAGAGATTTTGTCAGTGTTGTGGTCAAAGATATAAGTGAAAAGGGGAATGTGGTGTGGTGAGGAGAAGCCTTTTTTCTCCCCCACTTCTTCACTGCGATATAAATCATGCCAGTTTCAATCAGACCAATACACATCCTGTATCACTCCTACCCTGCCTGATGCCTAAATGGTATATAAAATGGCACCTGTGGATGTGGCTGGGTGCTGCTTTAACTTTCTAATAGAAATAGTTCCTAACCTGCATCCCAATAACCACGGGCTCTGTTCTTGCCAAGTATCACAAGCTAAGGAGGTTTGGGTCTGACCAATGAACGTTCAAAGAGAAGGTTAAGTGGTGACTTGATCATAATCTACAAGTACCTATGGTGGGAACAGAAATATGACCAGAGAAAGCTCTATAGTCTAGCCAACAAAGGTATAACAAGACCCAATGGCTGAAGCTGAATCTAGACAAATTCAGACTAGAAATAAGGTGCAAATTTTTAGCCGTGAGGGTAATTGATCACTGGAACAACTTTTCAAGGGATGTGGTGGATCCTCCATCACTGGACATTTTAAAATCAGGATCTGATGGTTTTCTAAAAGATCTGCTCTAGCTCAAACAGGAATTAGTTCAGGGAAGTCCCATGGCCTATGGTATGCAGGAAGTTAGACTAGATAATCGCCACAGTCCCTCCTGGATTGATAATCTATGAATCTATAAACAGGATGTTTTCCAGGAAAACCTAAATTTTGTGTAGAGTGGTGGCTGTGGTTCAGTAGGTGTCACTGCTCCATCTGAATCAGCACTGACTCATTGGTGTTAGGGGTCATTGTACTCTTAGAAGAGCAATCTTTTGGATTACACATAAAACTGAGGTCTTGAATCCAGGCAATCATTAAATGTCCCATGTCACTTTGCTTATGAATAGGGATGTTCACTCCAGTCAAATTCCAGCTTGGGGAATTACATCCTGTATGCCTAAATTCCCCTGCAGTTTCAACTGGATATGTTCTTCTCCATTTCTTGTCTGCCAAATGGTATTGCTGTGCCTTGCTAAAACAGCTGCTTTGTTTCACTGCAGAGGTGGCTATATTTCACTTGTGGGGGAAACAATCACTTTATGAAGTGTGTGTGTGTGTGTGTGTATGTATATATACACACGTAACATGCTTTGCAATCATTTAGGAATACTACATATGTAAGATTATGACTATCACTTCTGCCCTACAAACAAATAAAAATAACTGGAATGCTTTGTTTTAAAAGCATTCACAATGTCCTGTAAGTGGCCAGAGTGTTGGATGCTTATGTTGGAGGTAAGTGGGAAATATTGAAATATCCAGGCTGTCGAGAATGAGATTTTTGAGCACCTTGGAAAGATGGTTTCATTGTTGCCACTATTTCAGATGCTGTAGGGAAATGTCTAGATATTGTGTGCAAAGCTTTCCTGCCGTGTCTGGTAATACTAGCGATTTGATACTACACACTTATTGGCTGACAAATTTCTAGACTATTTTAGTGGGTAAATGACTCTTTGGCTATTTTACAAGTTTCTTTTGCCTGAATTTGTTAGATTAGCCAGGTAAACGTATTTGTGATGGCGAGAACTGGACATAGTGTTTCCTGACCCTTAGCTCTGTCAAAGCCCCTTATTCCTGTCCTGCCACATCTTGTGCTCCTCCAGTCTCCTCAAATGGCAAAGCTAATGCACTTAACTTGTAAAACCTTCTGCAATTCTGAGCTTCCACACTTCTCTCCAAACATACCTCCAGTTTAGATCTGATGCACCTCCTGCTTTTCCATCAGCAGGATCCACGTAGCTCTCTCCCAGTGTGCTTCAGTCCTTCTTTGCTTTGCCTGTCCTGTGTGTCTCTGAGGTCCAGACTGTCAATTGTGCAAGATTACTTGATGGTTTTGAGAGGATGTTCCCTCTCTGGACTAGAATGAAACTACCAAGTTCATCACTGCTAATCTAAGGTCACAAAGCCTCCCTGAACTAAATGCACAGTGCATAAACTCACTACCTACAGGGCACACTTCCTGCTCCGCCACTAAGCTGCCCCTGTCACTGCTGCTTCATTGAATTTTCTTTGTGAGCCTTTGTTTTCAAGTCCTCACTTTAAAAAGTGAGAAGCCTGAAGAGCCATGTATCCAGCTCTGAAGGGATTAGGAAGGCCATGCGTTTTGTACCCTTTGGCTAGCTCCAGGGGCACATTTCAGAGACGGCCAGCCTGCTTTCCTGCTTTTCAGAGCTGGACAGCCTGGACTTTTTAATTTTGTTGAACTTGTGAGTATGAAGTGAAGGTCTGTCGAAGTTCTTCCATTAAAATCATTTCCATAATCCCCTTTACCAGCATCTTATTGCAAGCTGATGGGCACACTGGCGTGCAGATGTGCTCCTAGATACAGGACTGTAAACATCTTCCTTTCTGTATTGACATGAATGGTCCCCTCATCTTTCCATGCTGGTCTTTAACACTCCCTAGTCTCCATGCCAGTGGGTTGGCTGTGATATAAAGGTACTTTGAACTATAGTGTGTAGCAGAGACAATACAGAGCAATGCTGGATTTTATAAAGGGCAGTGCAAGACTGGAGTTCCTATTCGCAGTTGGTAAAGTCTGATCTATTTAATTTCTCCTCCCATTTCAGGGATACAAAAATGTCAGGTTCCATGCTGTGACTTTTGGGTGCCACAGTATTGCAGAACAGCGGGTACATTTTAGAAGACTTGTGGGGTGGAGAGGGAACAAATATCCCATTTAAAACAATTCTGCATCGATACCAGACACGTACCAAGAAGGCTGGAGTTTGGATTTGCTTTTGCAGAACAAAAGCTCATCTGAGGAAGTTTTGCAAAACCAATACCAAGGCTAGCTGAAACTTGGTTCCATTTTGTCTAAAACACCAAAGCTGGGAGGGAAATTGAGGTTCCAGCTTGAAAGCTTTTGGCTTTCTCATAACTCTTGATGGCCAAGCCAGGATGGCTTTGGTTTTGCAAAACCAAAGCACGAGTGGTTCTAAGCCAGGTTCCATTTTATCTAGATGACCACAAAATGGGGATGAAAAGACAGTGGAGCTCCCACAGAGCTCTGAACAGAGGTTATGAACTCTGTATATTTTAAATTTACCCTCTTCCTGGTATTTGGTTTTATTGAGAATAACAAAACCTAGACCTCACCCTAAGCTTTCTCGTCAAGTCTGGCTGTCCCTAGGGTTTTCCCTGCAAAACCTCCTGTTACACTGCAAGTTCCCTCCACTGAGAGAGAGACATTCCAGCTCCTCTTTTGTCCTGTTGGAGTTAACAAGTGACCCCTTTCTCTGTGACTCAGAAGTAATTACACTGCATCTCTCAGTCTGGGGCAGGCACCTGACATCAGGATGACTTGACTAAGAAGCCTGGCATCCATCCTTATGCAGTGTCTTAAAGGCTGCCATTCGGTTCCTGGAAAGTTCAAGAAAGGGTTGTTTATGTATTTATTAATTAAATGTATAAAATATGTCCAGTTATGCATATCACAAGATACACAATATTAATAATAATAAAACACACTATTGTTGTAGAAGAAAACAGAGGGGCACTTCTCAGAACACTGCTGATCCAAACATCCCAACTCAAGCCCCTAAAGCCTGAGGAAAGAGAGTAGTCTTGTGCTTTGCCCTAAAGGTTAATACAAGCTTCTTCCTGAGCCGAAGAAGAAATGAATTCCAGAACTGAGGGCCCTCTACTTAGAATGCTGTATCTAATGGTCCCTAAGGCAATGGATACACAGAGATCTTCCAAGGGGTACATCAACTCATCTAGATATTTGCCTTGTTTTACAACAGGCTACAAAAAAAGCTCTAGCGAAGTCAGTACAAACTAAAATTTCATACAATGACTTGTTTATACTGCTTTATATACACCATACACTGAAATGGAAGTACAATATTTATATTCCAATTGATTTATTTTATAATTATATGGTAAAAATGAGAAAGTCAGCACTTTTTCAGTAATAGTGTGCTATGACACGTCTGTATTTTTATGTCTGATTTTGTAAGCACGTAGTTTTTAAGTGAATTGAAACGTGGGGGTAGGCAGGACAAATCAGACTCCTGAAAGGGGTACAGTAGTCTGGAAAGGTTGAGAGCCACTGCTCTAGGTGACTAAATCTAGGGCCTCTTAGATAAAACATCCCAGCACATCTCGGCTTCCTGGCAGCTTATGGAGACAGAGCCAGGCCCCAGAGCAAAGTCAAAAGCTTAAATTGTACCAAGAAACAAACAAGAAGACAACATAGTGGTTAGAAGACAGATCTACTATGTTCCCAATGGCTAATACTGCTGTTGAGGTGAGCAGGCTCATTCTACAGTGGCTGTAGATTCCAAACATTGCAATAATCCAAGGAGACACAAAAGCATGGTTCACAGATCCGAGAGGAAAGGCTGCAGACATCCCATTGCACACTCAGATGAAAAAAGACTTTTGTCACCAAAGTCACCATTAAATGGAGGAGCAACCAGAGACTCAAAAGCACGGTACAGTCTGGGCTTTAGCCCATCTGTTATCTATACCTTGTATTTTCTGTATTTCTTTCCCATTGTTCTTCGCCGCTTTACATTAAAAAGCATGTTTGTTTCTGAAGAGTTCATAATTTCCAACTGCTTATCTCCCTGACCTGAAGTCATAATCCCTGCAAATTAGGGGCATCACAATTGGTTAATATGGAAATGGATAGAATTTCCAGAGTGACAAACAGAGGTGGATTATGACTTCAGGTGTTGGAATAAGCAGCAGGAGCAGAGGAATTTCTAAGCAAAGATCCTGTTTTTATGAAAATGGCCATTGTAGAAAAGAACAAGGGAAATACAGAAGATATGAGAAATGCAAATTTGTTTCTAAAAAAAAGAATGTTTTCCCAAAGCATCAGCAGCTCTTCAAGTGTGCCAGTGATTTGCCATTATAGCAGGTGCAAAACTTTAAAACAAGCAGTGCCTTCTGAAATATACCTTCCCACAGCTTTCAAATGTATCTGTGTATGGCTCCTTTAAATGGTCAGATGTTTTTGTGGTTCAGGCCGTGGACTGGGCCTCACAGTTCAATTCCCAGCTCTGACATAGACTGCCCGAAGGACCTTGGGCAAGTCACTTCATCTCTCTGTGACACAGATCCACAATTGTAAAATGCTGGATAATAACATTTCCATTCTCCCACCCTTTGTTTGTCTTGTCTACTTAGATTTTAAACTCTCTGGGCAGGAACTTTCTTTTTCTGTGTGTTTGTACAGTGCCTAGCACAATGGGGCCCCAACCCTGGGCAGGACACTATCATTACACAAATAAATGTAGGGATTACTGGGTGATATAGGGAGATTCTGTGCCTGGATCGGGGTGACTAATGCAGCAGCCTCTGGTAATGGTATCATTTCAGAGCAGAGGTACTTATCCTGGCAAAGCTACATGGCCACCTTTGTATTCAGTGGAGTTGCAGAGCCCCAAAATAATTACAGAGTAACATCTTGCCATTATATTATGACATCTACATCACAGTGATACAGCGCCATATTCTGAGCTGCTACCATGCTACAATGTAACATCAGGTCATTGCATCACAATTGTTTTGTGCATTGGCATGAGGCAGGGTGAGGATCCACCCTTGTGAATGGCATCTTTGCTGACTGCCAGACCTGGGCAAAAACATTAAACAAAAAGCCCCATGCATCCCAGTTTTGAAACAAAATACTTAGGCAGTGTCTGCACACCTCTGGTATCCACTTTCCACAGATATCCTAGCAAATGAGTTTCCTGGCAGGAATGATTCCAGATTTTAAGGGCTGTTGAGGAGGAACCACAGAAAGCCAGTGCTGACTATGTAGACAATTTTGCATTGGAAATGTGATTGTAAATTACACTTACCCAGTCAGGGAATAGGACTGTACTGTAGGGTATCACATCAAAACTAAGCAAGAGCTGACGTTTCAAATATCCACAAGTATTATTCGCCAAAACGCGTTGGTGAATAATGTCAAACACCACATAAGTCGAGGAAAATTGTGATCTGATCAGATAATTTGTGAAAAGAAAAGAAGACAACCGTCAAATAAGCTTTGTTAGCAGTTAGCTCAGCTCCACTTACAGAAACCCAGGAGCTGGAGCACGAAGTGAATTACTCAGTGAATTATTCACCCAGTGTTGCATCGTAGTGTAATACCTAGCATCCCTGCTTTCACTGCCAAACTAGTTTTGGTAATGTGAGGAATGATCAGGATTTCAAGGTTACATACGTTAGACTGAGCCATATTCTTTTCTGATATTCTGTCTCTGATATTACCACAAGAACAAGCAAGTCACAGGATTTCCTGCCTTCTGTTTTCTTCTTTCAAGCTCTATAAGCACAACAGGTCTCTTTCTGGGTTGCAGCCTGATAAGGTGATATAAAATTCAAGGTCACTGTGCTATTTACTGTACCAGGGCAGGCCCTGAAATGGCTATAAAGAGTTTGTTTTATAGAGCAGCAACTGTTTAAATAAAAAAGGAAAGAAATCCAAACCATCCTGTTTCAGCCCTTGGCTGTGGTACTTTAGGGTATGTCTACACTACATTGTAAAGACTCAGGCTTGTGGAGTTGGTGTTTCCAAACCCATGCTCAAGCATTCACATTTCATTATAAACCTGGGCTTACAATTTCTAGACCAGGTCTCACAGGCATGCTGACACATCCATACTGCACTACTCAGGCCTTCTGACTTGGATCTGTGGCTTGAACTGCATCCTCATTGCAAAATGACAGGGCTTGGAACTGAGTCAAAGCAGGATTTAGGCTCTGACCCTTGCCCCTAGAAGGGTCCTAGGACCCAGGTTCTGAGTGCTTGCTGGTCCAAGTCAGACTGATTTGTATATGGACAGAAGGGAGGCTTGGGCTCAGACCTGAGTCAGAGCCTGACTTAGTATGCAGTGTGGACATACACTTAAATTAGGGTTGCCAACTTCCTGATTGCAGAAAACTGAACACCCTTGCCCCACCCCCTACCCTGTTGCCTGGTCCCTGCTCTTCCCCTTCTGTGAGGCCCCGCCCCCTGTCACTCCAGGCCCTCTCCCTCCATTGCTTGCTGTCCCCCATCCTTGCTCACTTGCTGATTTTCATTGGGCTGGCACAGTTGTTGGGGTGTGGGAAGGGGTACAGGCTCTGGGCTGGGATTGCAGGATCTGGGCTGGGGCCAGAAATGTGGGGTTCAGGGTGTGGTAGGGGACTCTGGCTGAGGCAGGTGGTTGGGGTGTGGGAGGAGGTTGGGGTGAAGGCTCTGGGAGGGAGTTTGGTGCAGGAGGGGGCTGAGGGCTGGGGCCAGAGAGTTGGGGTACAGGAGGGGGTTCTGCGTGCAGGCTCTGGGCGGCTCCTGGAAGCAGCCGGCATGTTTCTCCAGCTCCTACGCGGAGGTGCGGACAGGCAGCTCTGCATGCTGCCCCCATTCACAGGCACTGTCCCCACAGCTTCCATTGGCTGTGGTTCCCGGCCAATGGAAGCTGCAGAGCTGGTGCTTGGGGCGGGGACAGCGTGCAGAGCCCCCGTGGCTGCCACTGTGCATAAGAGCTGGAGGGACATGCCGGCTGCTTCCAGGAGCCACGTGGAACTGAGTAGGGAGCCTGCCAGCTCTGCGCCAACCAGACTTTTAATGACCTGGAGTTGCTAGGGTCTCTTTTCGACCAGACATTCCAGTCAAAAATGGGGCACCTGGCAACCCTACCTTAGATTGCTGGTCCCTACTGGTGTGAGGTGTACTGCATGGTAGTAAAGATACCCATAACCCTCTGGTGGATTGGGAAGGAACACATTAAAATACACTGCAAGGTACTTTCCTATTCATTGTCATTTCCAAATCACAGCACAATTAGCAGGGCCTAAACAGGAGCTGAGGTAGGAGTTAGCTCTAAACTGACATATGAGAGAACTTGAGTTTGATTTTCTCTCTTGGTCCCTCAGGCCCAGATCCTGAAAAGTATTTAGGTGCCTAACTCTCATTGACATCAGTGGGAGTTAGAGGCCTAAATACCTTTCCATGGCTAGAAGCACTACAGTTTTCCATCTCCTCCCTGTCAGGTCACTCCTTTAGCATGGAAAAGGGGGAGAACGGAGAAAGGACTCATTTTCTCAGGCATTGTAACAGCGTGGTGGCAGCTGTTCTTTAGGAACAGTAGAGCATGGCAACCCACAAGCACTGCTCCAGGAAGAGGTGGCTGATGAAGGAGAAAGTGCAAAAATAACATGTCATTTCATGATTTTGTGTGTCATTTGCCACTTATTTCAACACTTGTGCCAGGTCACTGTGCTCGCTGGCGAATGGCCACCGAGAACCACAATGAGCTGACGAACCATTGGCACTAGATCAGCACCCGAAGTGTGAAAATGAGATTAGTTACTAGGGAGACTCATCATCCCTGCCTATTGAATAAAAAGGCAGCACTAAGGACACCATTTATACAGGACTTCAATGGGTGTTTTGCCCAAATTGGGATTTGGTGCCAAATGTTTAAATACATCAGCCTGAACCTTAAGTGCCCCCTCTCCCCGCAACATTGCTCTCAGTAATCAAGAGCTGTGTGTGTTATACAGAGGCAGGTGTATTAGACAAATCAGTACCTTGATGAGGTCCATGTATCCCCAGCACAGTGCAGTCGGGAACTAAATTACATTGGCCTTATGATAAAGAGCATTCTGGAGTTGTGGATAGTATCTCCCACCTTACTGCTTAATAGGGGTGTTGCTAGGTAGGTGATTGGAGTTGGTTTATAAAGGATTCAACAGAACAAGTAGAGGTAAATTACCGAAAGAGAACTTGGTCAATACACACACCACACACACACACACACACACACACACACACACACATATATATATATATATATATATATATATATACAAAAAGAGGGTTACAGAGTCACACCCTTCAGACTCCATCCAGATTATGACTTTGGTGCCTAAAGTTTCTGCCTCAGTGCCTGCAAACTATTACTGCACCTGTGATGCTTTAAATTAGTCCCAGCTGGAGGTAAAGGCAGCTGCTTGTCAGGAAGTAGCTAACAGCTGTAGTGTCTTTCTCCAGGTCAAGCTGTAGGAAAAGAACATTCTCTATCAGGTGAGAGTTTCTACCTTGGCTGACAGGTTTCAGAGTAGCAGCCGTGTTAGTCTGTATTCGCAAAAAGAAAAGGAGTACTTGTGGCACCTTAGAGACTAACAAATTTATTAGAGCATAAGCTTTCGTGAGCTACAGCTCACTTCATCGGCCTATACCTGTCTCTCTGCCTGACGTTAGTTGAGCTGTAGCTACTTAGTTAATTGTTTAAATAGGGAAATAAGGACAAAAAGTTTGCTGTTCCCTTTGGGGAAGGGTTGTGAGGAGTGAACTCTGTAGTGCTGTAAAAGAAAAAGGACACACAGATACCCTATGATAAACATTCAGTGCAGACAGGGAATTAGAAATCAAAGAGGAATGTCTCTAGGGTCCTGGAGTGGGGAAGACACTTAGCAAGCAATTTCCCCCCTAGTATGTGGGTTCCTGAGAGCCTATCTTCTCTGGGTAAAAAGAGGTGTGGGGAGGAATTTAAGGCCAAATTTTACCACTCTTTTTCACTGTGAGTGGTTCGTCACTCTGTGAATCATTTCATTGATTTCAGTGGACTTGCCTGTTAGATTTACCACAACTCCTGAGTAAAGGACAGTATGTAGGTGTGCTGTCCCAGGACCAGATCAGGGAACAACTTGGGATGAGAGCTAGGCAAAATACTTTTAAATAGTAAATTTGCTTTAAAAAAAGCAATTTGGGGGGCACTGAAACTATTCATGAATTTGGGTTGAATTTGGCTAATAGTTTTGCTGCTCCTCAGACTCCCCCCCACCCCTGAAGTTTGAAAGCATTGAAATGTTTTGTTTAAACATTTTCAACACACATTTTCAATATTTCTTTTTTGAATTAATATTTGAAGCATTTTGTTTGCCCTGAATAACACTTTTTTTTCATCTTGGTGAAGCTGCCCTGAAAAAAATCAGGTTTGTGTTTGAAACTGACAATTATTTTTTCAGAGTTTTTTGATGCAGACATCAAAACGAAAAATCACTTATTCACTCAGCTCTACTTGGGACTCTCTCAGTCACAAATTGGTCCTTGGTCCAGTCATTCTAAGGCAGAAGTAATCTGCATCAGACCCTTACTTGGCACAGCTTTCTGACCCATTTATGCCAGGTTGGCTGTCCTGGCTGGTGTGTGGAGGGTTGAAGTCAACGTTCTGCCACTTCCCATCCCTGTGTGCTCTCCTATCCAGTTCCAGGAGAGGGGGAGTAAAAGCTTTCTATGCATTGCTCTGTCCCATAAAACCTTTTACACACCTCAGAGCTGTTTCTCAAAGCAATTTTGTGGGGAGGATAGGAGCGGTCTTGATGTCTGAGAATTTACCTGAATCTTACTGAAGCAAACCTAAACCAAAAATTGTATGGTTCACAGAGTCAGGTTAGTTCTTTCTCATTATTCTGCCTTTTCACACATCTCTGAAATTGCTAGTTCTGAGTGGAAGCAGAAGTTCCAAAGTACAAGAAGGAATTTTTTGTGCTGCTTCTAGCCTGAAGATCGGAGGTCTCAACAGATTCAGATGAATATCTAAAATGTGGAGTGCTCATCAGAACCCAAGCTCAGGTAGTTGGCTCACAAGACACTGTGTTTTTTTTTTCTTGCTCAGTATTTAGAAAATAGGGAGAACTGAGTATGCTCCTGTAATTGATTCTAATGACAGTGCAGGTTTTGAGAACAAAAATCAGTAATGTTCCAGCTAAGTCTGATGGTGATCTTGTAATGAGCTGGCTGCTTGCGTTTTAACTCTTAACTTGTCAATGGACTAAGCATAATTTATTTTCTTTTCTTGATATACAACTTGTGCTTCTGTTAATAACATTTCCACATTTCTCTTTCTCTTTCACATGATTTTTTTAAACTTGAGAAACTGTGATAGACTAGGATTGCCACGTTTGTAATATTTAAAAACTGGACACTCCACCATGAATGCCAGAACCTCCCCTTCCCTGCTCATTCCGCCCCAAGGACACGTGCCTGGTTTGCCCCTTCCCCACTGAGGCCCTGCCCCCCCATTTGCTCCTCTTTTCCCCCCTCCCTTCCTGCTCACTGCTTTTGCCCTTTCCCCCCCTCCCTGCGTGGGTCAGGAGGGACTTGCCTGCAGAGCCGGGGCTGGGAGCTGCAGCTGCCCAATGCAGGTAGGAGGTGGCCCCGGCTGAGTAGGGGCTAGCGCAGGTGATGACTCAGCGCCTCCCCCACCCACAGTAACCGAACTTTGGGTATCTGGTCAGTAGATCTGACCGGACATCATCGGGTCCCCTTTTCGACTGGACTTTCCCATCGAAAACCAGATACCTGGCAACCCTATGACGGACAAGTGAAGGTCATTTAGGGCAATCAAGGGACTGTCACAGCTATTTATAAACTGTTGCTCCATAAGGAAAAAGTTACATATTTGTGGCTTTTCCTCTTGACACAACAATAAACAACATGAAGAAACCACATATATAGTTGGGTTCTAAATAACTGTGTTTATTAAATATACTATACACAAACATGGCAGGCCTAGCTGCATACATACTGCTGCTCTGACTGGTTTCTAGCAGCTTGTAAACACAGAACACAGTGAGTACCATCAGAGTGCTCGCAAACTCTTTAAAGGGAGTTTACCCTGTTCCTATTCACTACATTCTCTGTGACAGACTATCTGACTTGAGGCTCTGTGTCTGGGAGGGAGAGGAAGGGGTGAATAGGACTGGAGTGGAGTTGTGTGAATATATCTGATACTGTTTATGTATGTGATTGTGAGGACTGGTGTGTATTTTTCTGTGTGAAAACTGTTACGGATGGTCTTTTAATCATGTTTAACAGGGTAAGCATTCCAATTTAAACTAGTTGCTGCTATGTACAACACTGAAGGCTATGGACACAGAGGAAACTTCTGGTGGAAAAGGGGAGTATTTGGTCTCTTAGACACAATAAATGACACTTTTTAAGAAGACTAGTTTGACTGCCCTTGGGGGACTAAAAAACATGTAATCCTCCGTCAAGAAGAAAATGGAGTGTTTCATTCTGAGTGTCACAAATGCTATTAAGAAAGACAGATTGGCTGATTTTTTGCAAGCTACTACACTAAGATGCGGATGATGAAATATTACAAGTTGATTTCAGCAGGCAAGAGGCTGGGGGGTGAACTCCTCTATTAAAAATAAAAATATTCCCCATGAGATATAGTCCCCCTAGTTGCCAAAATATAGTAGTAGTTGTTGTTAGTACTGTAAATGAGTGGACCAGATTCATGGGATTGCATGGGTACAAACAAAAGCAGAATTTGGCTATATAGCAGTTTTACAAAGGTCTCCTGGAGACTCATTTGATACCCTATCTCTTCTTCACAGATGCAGGAACATGGGTCAAACAGTAATCTTAGTTACACTGATGTACCTCTGGAGAATCTCACTGAAGTCAATAGAGTTGCTCCCAATTTACTCCTCTGTAAGTGAGGTCAGAAGCTGGTCCCATGTATATAATAATGAAGGAAAATAAAGAAAGATAACAAAACTGCGTTCAGGATACATAATGTTATTAGTGCTGATGTCATTTTCAGCAAACAATTGCTGTAATTACAGGTATCTTCCTTCCCCACCTTCCCCCCCCCCTTTTTATTTAACTCTTGTTCTCAGTTTTGTTATGGCCACAAAGGGATATAATATATATCAGTGGTTTTCAAACCATGGGTTGCGACCCAGAACTGGGTCGTGGAATGGAAGGGACTGAGCTGCAGCAGCTCTGGTCAGCACCGCTGACCAGGCTGTTAAAAGTCCCGTTGGCGGTGCTACCCGGCTAAGGCAGGCTAGTCCCTACCTGTTCCGACACTGCGCTGCACCCTGGAAGCGGCCAGCAGCAGGTCTGGTTCCTAGGCGGGGGGCCCACAGGACTCTATGCGCTGCCCCTGGCCCAGCACTGCCTCCACACTCCGTTGGCTGGTTCCCGGCCAATGGGACCTGGGGGGCCAGTGCCTGCGAGTGGGAGCTGCTTGTGTACCTCCGCCTAGGAGCCGGACCTGCTGCTGGCTGCTTCCGGGGGCAGTAGGATCCGCGGTGCCAGGAGAGCAGGAAGCCTGCCACTGCGCTACTTATGGGAACCACCGGAGGTAAGCCTGCACTCCAATCCCCTGCCCCAGGCCTGAGCCCCCTCCTGTACCCCAAATCCCTCATCCCCAGCCCAGAGCCTGCACCCCCAGCCCAGAGCCCTGACCCCCTCCCACACCCCAACCCCCTGCCACAGCCCTGAACCCCGCATTCCCAGCCCTATCCCGCAGCTCTCACATCCGCATCCCAACCCTCTGTGCCAGGCTCTCCCAAACCCCTCATCCCCAGCTCTGTTGGGCTGCTGGCATTAACAATTCTCTTCAATTGTGTCACCAGAAAAAAAAGTTTGAAAACCATTGATATATATGGACTGACAGCAAACCTAATTTGGTGCATCATTTAGAAAAAGGGTTGTAGTCATGTTTTTGGCCCTTGGCAAAATTTTAAGGGCTGTTCTTGAGAGTCTAAAAACAAAAAAAGCAAAAACCAAAAGAAAACGAGCTTTTTTGACTGGTACAATCAGTAACCCTTCGAGTCTGATCTGTGTTGTTGGAAGTAAGGAGTCACAATGTTGGTACTGGAAAAGTCATAAAATGTCTGTGTGCGTTTTTTGCAAAGTAATCAAAATCTTTCACTTATTGTTATCTATATATTTATGTTCATATAAATACACAGTGGGTATGCTTAAAAAGTAATTCTGGTTTTAAAGCATTCCTGGTTCCCGCAATCTTCCCAGGTCTTAAAGGCCCCAATCCAGTGCAGCATTTACACACGTTCTTAACTGTAAGCATGCGAGTAACCCCTTTGGCTTCAAGAGCTGTGAATTCAAATTAAAGTATGTGCTTAAGTGCTATGTTGGATGGGGGCCAAAATGAGGAATCCTGGTAATACATCTGAAATGTGTTCACTGTACGTATGTATACTAGACGTGCATATCTGTGTGCACGTAGATGGGTATTGTCTTAAATAAAAACCTGTTTATTGTGTTGTTTTTGCCAACTGGTGCCCAGACATAGCGCACAGTCTTTCTGTCTGCTGTGCAAACACCCTGAGTATGTTCTGCAACGGAGACTAGAACCTGCCTAGTGCATGGAAGCCCCTCTGACAAGGGAACTAGCAGCAAGCTTCGCCCTGGTTCAGCTGACAGAAGCCGTGCAAAGCTGGTCTCAGCTATACATTGCATTTTGGACATGTTCCTATTTCTCAATGTGATTTTCGTAGAGAAGCTGTTTCTTGGGAGGTCTGACACGGTGGTCAGGCTCTTTGAAGGGTGGATTTTTCCCTTAAACCAAAACAGAAGTTTGAGAGAAAAGCAGCAGGGGTATGGTGGGGAAGTGATAGGTCAGAGCAGAGGGAAACTATAGAATGGCCATGCCTAGGGGTTGCTGCTGATACGCCTACCAGGAATGCAGTATTCACAGCCTAGTTCTATGGGGTTGTCTTCTATTCGGGTTTCTGGAGAGAGTCACTTCCAGTTAAAGGGGTGCGATATTTAACAACCCTGGAGCTCTAGCATCTTCTAGACACATCTACAGCTTTTACATTAGCCTTGGGCTACTGAATCTAGCATTCCCAGAAATGGATAACTGACATAGAAATGATTATTTTAAGTTGTGTAAGGACCCTAAACACTGAGAATAATTGCAATCCTTAATTCTGTGAAGGACGACAGTCTGGCAATTGGATGGGAGGGGGAGACTGGAGAGAGAGCTGCTTATTTTACTGCAGAAACGCCATCTGATTTTTATCTCGGTTTGTTTCGCTCAGGCAGATCAAAATAAATGGCTATCAGGGGCTAGTAGAATTGAAGGGTGGCTGGCAGGGGTCTTCTGGCCTGTGGGGCCATTTGTCATTCCCAGGTGACTTTTCCAGATGCCCACTTCTATTTCATTTCCCCTACTCCCATTTCAGATCCAGGCAGGTGTCATGTGTGTCTCCCTGTGAATGGATCGGAATTGTCATGCATTCCTTCATCACTTTGAGAGTAATGTGTGTTTTATCGTATTGGTTTATGTGGATTTAAACGTGTGCAGGACATATGGGATCATCATACTACTTGTTCCGGCTCTTCTCCCAACAGCAGACATAAGCTTTTTGTGATGGCATGGCTGGGGTTAGATCACTTCATACTTTGTAATGGCTAAAAACCCTTATTACCAACAAGGAAAGCGTGTGCATGTGTCTATCGGAGAAGAACCACAATGGAGTGGAAAGGACAGGGCAGGGGTTGCTGTGGCTTTTCAAGGGACCACTAGATACATTGGGAATAATGGTGGCACAATGATTGCTGGGAAGGTGATGACACTGGGTCTGATCCTGCGGTCAGTGAAGTCAGCAGGCATTTTACCATTGGTTTTGGTGGGAGCAGGATTAGGTCCTTACCCTGTAAATAACTTCTTGTTTCTTCTGCAGACCAGTGATGCTTCATCAACAAAAGTGATAAAGACATTCATTGGGGATCAGGGAATATTTGATAGAATCTAGGGGGCGGGGGGAGACCTGTAATGTAGTTGTTCAGTCACAATAAGTATCTGAAATATTGCGTTGGAACCTGATTATAAAATCCTTACTCACATCGGTGAGCAGTTATTCACCTAAATAGTCCCATAGAATTCAGTGAGACTGATCATGAGTGATCGCTCCGCAGTGCGTGTACAAATTCACAATCTGATCCTCTGTATTTAATTGAGATGCACTAACTGTTGTATCAAATGTCATGTGTGTATCTTAGATACCTAATCTGCCAGAGTCCATGGTAAAATGTTGCTTTAATTAAGTGTCCCCATGAATTGTTAGCCAGTTTATGAAGATTTTGTGTGTATATAAAACAACTAACGTAACATAAACCAAAAGATCAAATGGTACTGCCTGAAAGAAAAAACACTGAGTTGTTGTCCAAAAGGTGCAGCCATTAGAGAATAATATTTTTTGTTTGCAATGCAGCTGGGTCTACAGATGCAGAAGGAAAGACCTCAGTGATCTGTGCAATGGCTTAGTTTGTTTAATTTGCTAAAACGAAGAGCTGAAAAGTAGACAGGGTCTTCGCAAATATTCGGAATGATTCTCTCTCTGCCTGTGTATGTGTGTCTGTCTCTCTCTGTCTGCATGTGTACATGCTTCAAATGCAACTAATCTTAATTAAATGCTCTTGAATGCCTTCTGTTCCGCATCTCTTGTCTAAATGCTGGAGCACTCCTGCCACTGAGTTACTATTTGGATCTGGAAAATAAAACCAGTAATTTAAAGTCAAACAGCTACATTTTATAGTGGATTTTTTAGCTTTTTGTCCTTTGTAACGAGCTCTTAGTAGCTTGAAAATGACATTACTTTCCTTACTGGCCTTAGTGTTTTTCTATCTACTTAGCAAATATTGCAGTTTGCTCTGTTTCTAATGGTCAGAAGCCAATGTGACTTTTAAAAATTGGATTCTTTGTGTCTGCACAAGAAAATCAATGGTGTTATCTGGCATGTGCACGGAGCTGTGAATAGTGCGGAACCAGCAGGGGTTGCTTTCACAGAGGGGTGTGGGGAAAGTCATACCAAAGTGATTGCTTTTTATTATTACATTTTGTGACAAATGAGAGAGCATCTTGCTACTTTTAAATTTAAGGTACAGGAAGCATTCTTCATCTGGATATAAATATTTTTAAACTGGTTAAAACTTGGGCCTAGAAATGGGCTAAACACAGAGCCATTTATCCTGCCACCCAGAACTTCAGGGATTCAAATCAATTGGGATCTGAATCATCCTCTGGCTTTGTATAATTCTAAAACTATAGTGTTTGCCCCACTTCACCCCATCCTAACTGTGGGCCCCTTAAAAGACATAGAAATAAATATCAGATATAGGCACAGCAGCTGGTAAAAGGTTTCCTACTCTGATAAAGCTGAGTGTTTGTATGCAAACAAGTGAGCCGTGAACTTATCTGCCTGTGTTTATCTTTTGTGGGGGAAGTGAACTTACTACTGCAGAATCATCATGGGAAATTATACTGCAGAAATTATTCTGTGGCATGGCGGGGGGGGGGGGAACCTTGTTGAGTGTTCCAGCACTAATCTATAGCTCTGGGGAGAACAGAATTTTATTGAATGAGATGGGAGGAATTGACTCTTTCAGCATCTTTTCTTCAAGACATCAGGGGTAGAGTCATTTAATTAAGTGAATGTTGGTGCTGGCCTGACAGCACGAGAGACTGGTCTCTATTTATCCTCGAAGCAGGTCCACCACACGCAGTGCATGCTTTCCCTGCTGCACTGCCAGCATGCCCTCACCTGTTTTGGGGGACCAACTCTAATGCTGCAATGGAAGTTCAGCGTCCATTCCAGTCTGTTCTTGGCCCTCTGTCCAAACTACCAAATGTGACATAGACACCTGTCCATGAAGAGCTACACTGAGATGTCCATCTCATAGTAGGCCATCAAACAACCCTCTGTTTACAACCACTTACAGTCACTATCAGTCTGGATCAGATTCAAACTAGTAACATCCTTTCCATATGAAAGACTCCATAGCTAGAGTTGTGCAAAGAACTGATTTTTTTTTTTCAGGCCACTGGCAATTGCGAAAACTGAGTCAGGTGAACCCAAAAATAACTTTAAAAAAAAATTTCAGCGAATTGAAAAACAAATTAATTTGGGATCAAACTAAGTACTTTGTTCAAATTTCAAGCATTTTAAAACATTGTTTAATTTTTTAAAATTAAAACCAGAGGAAATTTCAAAACAAAAGGTCATTTTGATCAAAACTTTGAAAAATTTCATTTAAAATATCAAAACAAAATGTTAAGAATCTTTTGGATTTTGTTCTGTTTTCTCCCCAATGTAAGCAATTAGTCAAAATGATCAAGAATTTGCAAAATGTTTCTATACTGCCAAATCTGCATTTTTGTCTAACAGTTTTGGACAAAATTATTTGCTCAGCTCTAGCCAATCTACTTGGCCATTCAATCACCTTACAAAAAAGCATGTGCCGTTGCTGGTTTTAATCATCTGATTGAGGGAAGGAAGTGAAATCAACCTTCTGAATGAGAACAATCATCTTTCCTGCTAACCTGCAGAGAACAAGCAAGCCTTGAAGAGCAGGAATGTCGTGAAATGAAGGCTTTTGTCCAGCAATTTGTTTCACAAAATGACATACTTCTGCTTTGTGGTGTTCTACCTTTCAATTGCACATTAAAGTTAGTATGTCAGTATATTTGGCCCTCAGTATGAATTACAGACAAATGGAAAGAGAGAGATGTATTCTAGTAGTCTTAGAACGGGACTGATAGCCAGGAACTCTTGAGCTGTACTCCCAAACCTGACAATTACTTCCTCTGGTGTTAGTCAAGTGACTTAGTGCCAATTTTCAAAAATGTCTTCTAATTTTTGTTTTCAATGTCCAACTTTAGACACCCAGGTTCTTATTTTCAGAGGTGCAAGCACCCACATCTGCCACTGACTTCAGATGGAGCTGTGGATCCTTGGTCCCTCTGAAAATAAGGCCCTAAAATAGGCATCCAAAGACTGACACACCCAAAATTAGAGGCCACTTTCAAAATGTGGGCCTTAATCTCTCTGTCTTGTCTATAAAATAGGAATATTGAGCCCTATTCTCAGCTACTGTAATTGGGCATAGCTCCAAAGACTGGCTCATAATATGTACCTGTTTCACAGGGGCATAATGAGGATTAGTTAGTTCATATTTGTAAAATGCTTTGATGACTAAGAAGACCTAAGTGTTGCTAGTGGTAGTTAAAGCTGCAAAACTGCTTCCATTATAATACTCTGTTTTCACTTGCACACAACTTTTTAAAAATTTCATGCATTTGATTGAAATTTTCCATGCTTGGTCTCTGCCCCCAAGGTGAATTTATATATTGACTTTTAAAGTTGGAGCAGAGATCTTTTGGCTGTTTTTTGTATTGGGTGATGGTGATTGTTGTGCCCAAAATGGTGTTTAGCAGAATCTAACGGTGTTCATAACGTATAGACAAACATGCACACACACTGTGAGTTTACTCCGCAGCATGTACAGTACCTATAAATGATATAGGCAAAATTCTTCTACTTGCTGACAGTTTAAAATATTATAAAATATTTTTTTTCATTCTGTCTTTTCAAAAAGCCCATGTAATCAAGTGCATTTCAGTAGGGACTGAACAATATGTCTTCATTCTTCCCATCCACACCACGCACAAAGAATTTACTTATTAATTTGCTTTCCAAATTTCCTGGCACCGTGGGTTTTTCTTCTACTTACAATTCATATAAGAAGCTGCTTTTAGTACAAATGTGTCCAGTTAAGGGCTCAACTAATAGCAGTTTTAATAACCATTTAATTTTCATGTGCAATGCAGTTTCTAATCAATTTAGTGCTGTTTGAAATGTGCCAGAGTGACAGCCTTGGAGACTTATGTACTGCAAAGAACAGGTACATAATAGGCAGGCGCAATGTAGCCTTCCGTCAGACTGCTTTAATAAGTTCCCAAGATGGATCCGTCATTTCCTGGGGAGACCTCCTTTAAGGATGGGGGCAGAAATGTTTCCATGCTGCTGTGATATTAGGTCTCTGTGCTCAGGCTGTCAACAAGTTGGTCTATTGTGAATGCTGGCTCGTGAGGTGTTCAACAGGAGCAAGAATGAAAAACCTCCAGCTCTCTAAACAGCAGTATTGTGGTGGGTTGTTTTTTTTTTTGTTTTGTTTTTTTTAAATCACAAGTTAAGCCCCCCAAAATCATGAGACTGGCTTAAAAATCATGAGAGTTTAAAAATAATAAACAATAGGTTCTTTGTATTTGCCGTCTGTTTTCTCAGCCTTTAAGGTTCATGTTTTCAAGATCTTTGCCATAGCCACAAAGGCTAGAAGCTAACTTTACATAAGCTCTCCATTTTTGAAAATCACATGACTTCAGGAATGGAGGGTTTAAAAAACACTTGATAAAATCAGGAAAGCTGTCAATACAGGAACGGACATCAGATGTTTTAGGGGCTTACTGACCTTTGCTAAATGTAGTTTAGTAACCTAGAGGTCAAAGGTTCCATTTAGAGCTCGTTGGGAAATGACTTTTATATTCCCCATGTAAAATTTTGCCAAAAAATAAAAGATTTTTGTTGAAAATTTGTTACCAAAACTTTTTAGGTTTTCATGGGGAAAAAATGAAAACTGAAAAGTTGTTGAAAAATTGAAATTTTCTGGTTTTGGGGTTTTCAATGAAAACAAATACTTTATCAAAAATGAAAAAAAATTGATGAAATCCTATTTCTGAGGGGGGAGGGAGCTCTTTTTTTTTTTAAACAGAGAGAGAGAGAGAGAGAGAGAGAGAGAGAATTCAGCCAGCTCTGATTCCATATCCTGTTGCCAAAGTCAGTTCCTTCACTCCCCTCCCAATTTGTTATGTTTATTTCATTAAGGGTGAAGCTTGGGATACAATCGGATCGCTTTTCAGCTTTCCAAAACAGTGAAGGAAAAAGGGAAAAATAGTGCGATTTTAAAAATCAGCCACTTTGGTGTCTTGGGCTATGCAACACTGCACTTTTTTCAGCAAAAATTGGATTGCAGCATTATAAAAACAGACTGGGAACCAGGTTTACAGTAAGAGAAACAGAATTCATACCAAGCAAAGGATGTGGGAAATCAGTATCACTGTGATGACTGCTAAAACAACCAGACAAGCAAAACCCAAACAGATTAAGTAGGGGTTTTCCACCCTGCAGAGTAATTACTGAAAATGACTAAAATCCATTTGTTCTGGGACATGTAGTCCATCAAAGGGTTAAAAGTTTGGAAATAGCAGATGCAGAGCAAAGACCCTGCCACACTTATAAAGACTCAGTTATCGGGAGTGCACCACTGCTTACTTATTACATTTGCAAGAAAATTAAAAGAAAGCAAATTAGCTGGGAGCTTTTCAGAACTCTTCCTCCTTTTGCCGATGTTAATGAGATTTTCCCCATACCAAAGCAGCCCTAATAACTTCCGCCAAGTGGCTTCTGTAAGCCAGTGCTTATAAAATGAAACAAACTTGGTGTGACAGCACCTAAGTGAATGCCAAGAGGGAGGGGTAGAAAAAATAAGGGGGAGGAGAGAGAGAGAGTGAAAGAATCATTAGAATATTTTGCAGTAGGATCTTACTTATGTACTCACATGCTAGGCAAATAGACGCACACTCATGTAAAGATACATGTGCAAATTCTGTATGTGCATTACATGACACAGTTCTTTCATGCACATAATAGCCCCCCCCAGAACATTTTATACTCTGTGGAGGCATTGATTTGGATGATTCAGGAGGTAAAAGGCTTGCACACAACTGAAAAAACTATCTCAAACTATTCCCAGGCTTGGATTCAGCCACGGTGCTGTGGAGACTTCCAGGAAGATGAATTTCCTAAACTGGGGTGGAGGTTGGATGGGAAGGGAAGAAGGGCCTGCGTGAACTCAGCTTCCTTAACAAGAATTCTTACGTTAAGTAAGAATCTGATGCTTTCCAGGAAACCGAGCTTTTCAACATCCACCCAAGCAGAAGCAATCCTTCAGAGAAAGGAGAGGGGTGGAGAATAGGAGTGAAATGATCCATGCGTTGGGAGGCCCCTTGGTGGGGAACTGCAGAGCTGCCAGGTCACACTGAGCAAAAGCCAGGGGATCTATGGGCTGCCAGAGATGGGAATGGCCGGAGCTCCTGTGCTGAAGGTGTCTCTTTAGAAGTGATGGAAGTCTATATGGGTTTGGATTCCAGAGTGCTGCAAAGGTGGTTGAGCAAAAGCCATTGGAATTCCAAGACATTGTCACTCGCTTCCTTTTTTAGTGTAATAATTCTTCTGAATAGATGGACAGATCTGTGCCTGTCTGAGAATGGGGAGGAAAAAGAAACCTTTGCTTCCCTTAAAAGGAGTGCGCTAAAATGCATGCAGTGGGCATTTATACAGCATCTATAGCTAGCTATATGCACACAAATACAACATGCTGTGTGGTAATATTATATTTGAATTTCTGAGGCCTGTGTCCATGAAGTTCCATAAAATATAACTGAAAGCAAAATCACCATGACCTAATAAATAATAGATATGTAGTTTGTGGCTCTACTATAAAACTGAATTTCTGTGTATTTTGCACTTCCTGGTAATTATTGCCAGTTTAATTTCATGTTAATACTCTTACGCTGAGAGTGCTCAGTTACATTTCACTGAATTCAGAAAATTATTCTAAAATTATTTTTAAAACTAATAGCACAATGCTCAAATATAGCAAAGCTAAATAGCAATTATAACTGATTTCCTGGTAAACGATACTTATATGTGCAGTGACAATGGGGCTGTTTCCCTCAGCTGTTTGTTCTAGGCAAAGAAACCTCCCTATTGTTGTTCTCATGGTGACCTCACAACTTTCAAATTATTAAAAGTTGAGTAGGATTCAGAACATTCTATTCCAACAAATTCTGAACACTCTAAATATTTCATGCCTGTCATCTAAAGCAGTTTCAGCTTTTCAAAACAGCAGGAGAAAAAATTATGCATTGTATATGTATAATACATGATGGCTGATCTCTTCTGACATTTATCTTCATTCTAGAGGAGAGACAGGATAACTCACTTGTGGCTATGAAGATAAATGTCATACCAAGATCCCATTATATATTCTATTTATTAACCCCTTGGATTATTTTTCTTACCAATTACATTGGTTTAACAAGCAGTCATGTGACCAAAATTAGATTTGCACTATTGTCCTCCCAGTTGGAAGCATAAGATTCTTGCTAGGTATCAGGACAGAAATGTGCAGCCGCCATGGGATTGATATCAAACACTGAGGCTGCTGAAGAATGGGTGAGAATACCAAAAAGAAAAGGAGTACTTGTGGCACCTTAGAGACTAACAAATTTATTTGAGCTTAAGCTTTCGTGAGCTACAGCTCACTTCATCGGCATTGGCTGTAGCTCATGAAAGCTTACGCTCACATAAATTTGTTAGTCTCTAAGGTGCCACAAGTACTCCTTTTCTTTTTGCGAATACAGACTAACATGGCTGCTACTCTGAAACCTGAGAATACCAAGTTACCCATCCAGGAAACCAGGACCCCACTCACTGAGGTCAGATACGGTGTTGCCAGCTCTCGAGATTTTTATCATGAATCTCATATTTATTGGAATTTTTTTCCTTAAAGTCTCAGCTCCTGAGTCCTGGGATTATGGAGGAATCTCATATTTCAATTTTTAAAAAGAAAAATTATGTTTCTAGCCCTTGATTATGGAGAAAAGCTTGAAAACATGACTCCTAAGTGCTAAAAAACAGATGATCAATTAAGACCTCAAATGTATAATGATTTTCAGATGTCAGGAGTTTTGGGGGCTTGACTAATGGTTATTGAATAGTTAGGGTTTTGCAATATTGGAAGAGGATATGCCTAGCCAGGTGACTTTTCCCCAAATTGTCCTTGTCCTCGTCCTCCTCTCAAAGCCTGCTTGCTTATTGTCATTCTGCCATTCTTGTTCACTGTTCTGAGTGCAGAATCTGGCACTTGCTGCCAGTGATAGGAAAAGACTGGCATTCCCTCCCACTCCCCCAGTTTTGAATAGTTTGAGAGGAGAGAGCTTTGGCTTTCCCTTCTACTTCCTAACTTCCCCTACAGAAAGTCACACAGATTTTGGACACCATGGGAAGAAAGGATTAATTAATAATAATTAATAGCATAATATAGAAATAATCCATTCAAGCCTCAAAACACAGAGCAGCATTTCGTCCCCTGGAAGTCTGTAGCTGTTTTGATCCAGTGGTTTCCCTCAGCCCATTATAAGAACAAAAGCCATTTGCAAAATCCAGATGTGGATCAGGGAACCCTTGCAAAGCTTGTGAGCTAGTGGCCAGCCTAGTCTAGGGTTTGGTTTGGACCTTTCCCTACTAACAATGTAATTTATTAAATGCCTCCTTGCTTAGGGATGTGGACATACAACATACAATGGATAAAGTATGATACAACATAGTAAACCAGTCACATTTTTAAAAAAACGAACAAAGTCAGTCAGGAATTGGGGAAATGGATGGCCAAATATAAGAGATCATCCTGTCCTATGGGAAAACCTGTGGGAGGGAATTCTGGGGGAGGAAATATCTGTTAGGCTCTCTGGCATTAAGTTAAATTCAGACCTGATTCTCCTCTCAGTTAAACCAGTGCAGCTCCATTGACTTCTATGGAGTTGGTCCTGATTTACACTGGTGTAAATGCAAAGAGGTCTAACTCATAGAGTTCTTGGTCCTCCAGTTCCCAGATAGGATAAGGTTGTGTTGTACCTCCCATATTATTATTATTAATATACAAAGGGACTTCCAGATTGGAGCTCCTAAAAAAGCACAGGGGTGTGTTTCTGCTCACAAAACAATCCCCACATGGAGATCCCCTTCATGCATTATTGCCTTGTATGTGGTAGGAGGGTGGGGCAGTGTTTGTCCCCCATGGAGAAGTTGAGGGTACCCATGCCAAACCTGGGAATATCAAGTATCTACAGGAGGCCAGAGTTATACTCTGAAGTCCCTGTGCCTTTGCACTGCCCTCTGGCAGGATCTAACTCCCTGGCAGTGCAGCTAGGGTTGCCAACTTTCCACTCGCACAAAACTGAACGTTCTTGGCCCACCACCTGCCCCTTCTCCGAAGCCCCACCCCTGCTCACTCCATCCCTCCCCCACTGTTGCTTGGTCTCCCTACCCTCACTCACTCGCTCATTTTCACCGGGCTGGCTCAGAAGGTTGGGATGCGGGAAGTGGTGAGGACTCCAGGGTGGGGTCGGGGATGAGGGAGGGGGCTCTGGGTTGGGGGGTGTAGCGGAGGGGTTCCAAGTATGGGAGGGGGCTGAGGCAGAGGTTTGAGGTGAAGGAGGGGGTATGGGCTCTGGGGTGGGGCCAGGGATGAGGGGTTCGGAGTGCAAGAGGGTGCTCCAGGTTGGGATCAAGGAGTTCAGAGGGCGGGAGGGGAATCAGGGCTGGGGAAGGGGGTTGGGGCATGGGAGGGGTCAGGGGTGCAGGCTCCAGGCAGTGCTTACCTCAAGCAGCTCCCAGAAGCAGCAGCATGTTCCCCCTCCATCTCTTATGCGGATGCGTGGATGGGCGGCTCTACAACATTGCCCCTTCCACAGGTGCTGGCCCCACAGCTCCCATTTGCTGCGGTTTCTGGCCAATGGGAGCTGCAGGGCCAGTACTTGTGGCAGGGACAGTATGTGGAGACTCCTGGCTGCCCCTACGCATAGGAGCTGGAAGGAGGACATGCTGCTTCTGGGAGCCATGCGGAGCCATGGCAGAGAGTGAGCCTCTCTTAGCCCTGCTGCACCACCAGCTGGACTTTTAATGGCCTGGTCTGTGGTGCTGACTGGAGCCGCCAAGATTCCTTTTCGACTGGGCATTCTGGTAAAAAACTGGACGCTTGGCAACTCTAAGTGCAGCTTCACCGGAGCTGTGTCACCATAGCCTTCCCCAACCATGGTGGCCCCTACTCTTCCTGGTGTGGCTGTATGGAAAGCCTTGGCTGTGTTGTTGTTTTTGGGGGTTTTTTGGTCTGATTTACACAGGGCAGACCCCCTCCTCCCAGGCTAACTCAGTTTCTACCTCTTTCCTCAGCACAGGCACTGCGTGGTACAGAGAGGCCTCCATGAGGGATGCCATGGATGTGGCTTTAGCCCTTAGAACATTCCTCTCAGAAACAGGGAAATCCGCACATGCATGGTCCTCTCCATGCACAGATCCAGGCAGCACTTTCTGACCACTTAAGGTTAGGAACAAACTTTTCAGGAAGTAAACCAATGAAAAAACAAAGAGTGAACATAATAGTCATGGAGGCATAACTGGCAAAGTGGCAAAGGGTCAATGCAAAAAGGAGGTGAGGATCAGGAAGGAAGGGAATGATGGCCATTGGATTTGAAAACAAGGAGAATGGAAAGGAAGTCACAAAGTCCAAGAAAAAGCCACTACATGTTTTGTTACAAACGTTTTTATAGGGAAAGAGTGTGTAAGAGATCAAAGGCAGAAAATCCAGAACTTGCCAATAACCACTGAGAGGGGCAGAGACAGAGGAACGCCGATAGTCAGCAAGCCCGTCTGAAAGGAAGGATTTTGATAAATTACAGCTTTATTTCATCGCCAACCTGGCTGGTGTCAGGCAACACATTGTTTAAAAGTGAGAGGAGAAACAGAAAATGCAATGTAACTAACTGCTTTGTGATCTGTCTTCTACCTGTAGACAGCTGCAGCTAGCTCATGAAAGAATCTGAAGGAAACAGGTTGAAAATATCAAACTAATCAATAATGAAATAATAATCAAACTAATCAATAGTCAAATTTGTAGGAAGCTTTTTCTAGTGGTTACAGGAGATCTGGAATTGGGATCTGTCCTCTACCTTCCCTAGGAAGTGATGAAATCAGGCAGCCATCTACTGGCTTATTAAGGCTTTATAAAACTGTGTGTTCTAGGCTGAAGCTTCTCAGACATCTCTACATACATTTTTAAAAGGGTATTGGTGGTGGTTTAAACCCAGAATGCATGCCACCTTATAACGGTTATTGGCTAGTTTACATCCTTCAGATTCTAAATATGTATTAATGGTTTTAAAAAAAATCCACTACTTTTCATCCTTAGAGGATTTGGGTTTTAAAAATTTTAGGACTTAAACAAAAATAATGTTTTATCCCCTTGGTTTCCTGTGTGATGGCAGTTTAATAATAAATAGTGTTTTCACAGAGCTGTTAAAGAAAGAAGTGAAAAAGCCATGTTAATTTCAAACTTCAGTAGAAGAGGGAGGAATTAATGTTTGCCAAATGAAGAAGGGCTGAGCTGGTAGGAAGAGAAATTTTATTTTCAGGATTTTGAGAGGTTGTTACAGACAATGAAGGGTGAGGAGGGGTGTTTAAATCACAGCAGATTTGTACCCAACAGCAGGTCAAATTTTGCACTGATTTATGTTCATGCAATCCCACTGAAGTCAATGGAATTTCGTGAGGCATAAATCTGTACAGAATTTGAACCAGTGACCTTATGGATGTAGGGACATTTCTGCTCTCAATTACACCATTGCAAATCTGAAGTCACTCCAATGTAGTCAACTGAGTTATGGTGTAACTTATAGAAGAATTTGTCCCACACTTTATCGTTATGACTTTTCAATTCCCATTCCTGATTCAGTTAGGAGGAATTCTCAGTACTCAGTTAGTTCATCGACTGTCTGACCAGATGTCCACATCAACCCAGAGAGAAACGCAGACTGGCCTATGTGATCCATGTGCTTTGAGAGAGATTTTAACCCAAACTGACTGACGATGCAGGGCGTAGTAAATTGGCCCCCGTCCATTGAATATGCGTCTCTTCTGGATCTGTAGGCTTCATAGCCTGTTCTTTCATTTTAGTCTTCAATATATATTATACTTGACATGATTTGAAGTCCCTAGGACCCAATCCTGGAATCCTAACACAGGCAGAACTCAAATTGGAGTTCACTGAAGTTCTACTGGTGCTAGAAGTGCAGGATCAGGCACCTGGAGACTTTTGGCAGTGGGCTAGGTAGTCTGAGGTGATCCCTGAGGAGTCATGATCATGTCTGGAGGTGTTGCCACCACCTTCCTTTCCTTTATGGCAAGATGGAATGAGGTCCCAAAACTTTTCTCAGTTAAAATATGTTGTTAGAGTATGGAAAATATTGAAACCCAAAGATCTAGAGCTGTAAGAACCCATCTCACCACAGGTATAACTGGTAGCATGTGGGTATTTGCTGCTCCATGCTTATTTAGCCCTGGGTCTTTCACTCTAAATTAGCCTACCAATGGCAATTCTTCATCCCTCCAAGACCTGGAACGCACTGAGGAACGACATTTGTACTTGGCACTGTGGATACATGCTGCACGTGTGCCTCTGCTGTACTGAAGATAATGGATTCCGCCTTTAAAAGACTAGGAGGTCTGACATGCAAGTGGCCGTGGGAACGTCCAGAGGCCTGATGCTCAAATGGTTAAACTTTCCTAAGTGCTTTTTCCAGTGGAAGTGAAAGGCCTGAAGCTCCCAAGCCTCCTGCCTCTCTGGGATTCAGAGATGAAAAGACAGAGACAGCCCTCTGAAGCTATTGAGTAATGAGCCTCAGTTATGCTTAAATTAGCAGAGTACCAGGCTGGGCAGCTAAAATATCAGAGATAAAATGAAACACCTTTATTGACTCCTGGTGTGTCATTAGGAGGATACAAGAAGTCTTTAAAGAGTCAGTTCTGTGAAATACCTCTTTCTGGGTGGAACAGCTCACCGAAACATTGCCGACAGGTCTGTTGGCACAGCTGCTTTGCGAAACTCTTCAGACCAGGCCGCCTGCAGGCGTTGTGGGAGATCTGCAGCTCCCCAGACCCTGGGAAAGAGCTGCTTACAGGTCAGAGTATTTGGCTGAGCTCTGCTTCAATCTTTTTCCTCAGAGGAGAGGGAGCCAGGTCTGTCTCAGTGGTGGTGTGAGGCGGAAGAGTAATACTGATGCTTGCAGAAGATTCAGTGATTGCGACAACACTACAAGTTGGCTTGGAGGATGTCAGCCTGGAAGGTGTCCTGCCTTGGTTTGCAATAGCTTCCTCGTAAGCTGGATGGGATTTCTAGCCCTCAGTGGACAGGCCATTCAGTGCTCAATCCCCATTCCCCATATGACACTGCCATTTTGTGCAAGGGAAATGTAAGCCCAGCGTCAGTATCATCGTGCTTAGTGGATCTATACTGAATGAGGAAGACAAAGTGAGCTCTATTTCTAGGGCAAGGTTTGGAAATCACCTTTTTGCCCACCATTAGAATTCAGTAATGGCCCGCAATACAGGGAGGCTTCGCTCTGGTGCTAGGCTTGAGCTCTTAAAGAGAGGAGAGCAATTTACCATGCTTTATCGCTGGGCTTTGTGGTGCTCACTGAGCAGAGAACACCAAACTTGTTTCACGTGGTGCTGAGGGGGGTGGGGAGAGGATGGAGAAACAAGTGAATACTGCATGAAATAATCCAAGTATATATTGTACTATGGAAGGATGTACTGAAATCTGCCCCTGACTTTTATCCATTAGAAGAAAGAGGGGAATGAAGCCGGCACTGCAATTATAAAAGCTAATGGAGTCTGATTTACATTTCAGAATTTATTTCATTTTTAATTGGGAAATAATTTGAATTGCAAGTGAAATAATTAGATTAAAGAAAGTCACTCAGCAATTTACTGCTCGTATATTCCAGAACTGGACTCTGGATTCATTGAGTAATTGTTAATATTTTGTGAGCTGTGCCTGAGTTTCCCCTACTCCCTTTGCCCTCTTTTCCTAATGAATTGCTTTCTAGAGGTAAAGGCACGTCTTCATTAACAATTGTATTTTGAATCAGGGCTTCCAGGGAGAGTGGGGATCACAAATGACTGTTCGGCAGTTTAATTTTTTTTTTGAGCTATGAAATTCATGAGAACCTGTCATGGAGGGGTTGGGGAAGGTGTAGTGGATTTCTCCAAGCCATTAAATCTGTTCCAGAGCTATACTGTAGAGGGGAAAGAATGTTCATGTTGGCCTTGGCATTTGGTCTTGGCAAGCAGTCAGAGGGATTCCAGGGTTGTTGAAATGAGGGAAAATCTGACCTAGGGTTTTAATAAAAAGAAAAGGAAATAAAGGACCCGATTCACCAAATGGAGGAGGAGATGCCCAGTAACCCACTGGTTAGGACATTACTTGGTATGTGAGAGCCCCACTCTGGAACAAGGAGTTGAGTCCAAGTCTTCCATCTCCTTGATAAGCGCCCGAACCCCCAGGCTATAGGCTGTTTTGGACCAGGTCTCGATCTTGCCATGGTGGGTCATTGGCCATGAGAGAGAGAGAGAGAGAGTGTGTGTGTGTCGCTTCAGCCAGGTGTTAGGGCACACACCTGGAAGGGAGGGCAACTGGGTTTTAGTCCCTTCTCCACGGAATATTTAATTAAGTGGAACAGGAGAGATTGAGAACAACTCAGCCCAGAACAGCCTACTGCCTGGGGGTTAGCATGCTTGTCGAGGAGGGGGGTGACCTGGACTCAAATCCTTGCTCTAGAACAGGGATTCAGAGCTGGGCCTCCCACAGCCCAGTATGTCCTAACCACAGGGCTATTGGTGGGGTGGGATGTGGTGCCAGCACCACCCTCCTCCTTTATTTTGCAAATGGTGCTTAAGTCTCCATGTGAATCTAGCCCAAAAAATTGGAATGGCTCATTGTTGATTTATTTGTTTGACCGATACAGTTTGCCAAAATTGTCATGAGTTTGCTAAATGTTCTGGTCCACACAACTTTGCAATTTTTGCCCCCACCCCTCCCCCAAAAAAGAGTTTCAATCGAAAAGTTTCACCCACCTCTATTTGTGGGGTCACATCCTACCTACCAATCCTTCATTTTACCTCCCTCTCTATATCTCTCTCTCTTATTATATGTATATAATATGCAAGAGATTCTTTCTGATTTGGGGAGTTACCTAGCAGTGCTCAGGGTTATTAATGTTATAAATCATTGTTTACTGGTTCATAAAAACAATCTATCATGCATTATAGATCTCAAAAAGACAGTATCTTACAGAGCTCATCCAGAAAGCAATCCATTTACTGTTTACTGTCTTCTTTCTCATTGAGCTAGTAGACTGCTGATTATTTTTCAATTACTTCTCCATTGTATGCCATCAGCATGTGGCCATACTGGGTCCTGTGACCTCTTTGCCCCTACTCAGACAGGAATCCAGTATTGCCCAGAAGAATAACTGAAAATTGAATCCATTGTTCTTTGGCTTGAAGAGTAATCAGGGGGCATTTTGAAAAATAATCTATTACTGTAATCCATCATATTAGCCACACTAGCAGCAGAAAGTAGCCCCTGACCTTTTTAAGGCAGGGTAGTGTTTGCTGATCTTTGAAATAAATACGGTTGTTTTTCCAATATAAAGGCCCCGTTTTCATATCGCCTCTTTTCCAGCTTCCTCGAGTTTCCTTAATGACTGAAGCAAAAGCAGATATTGTTAGATATGCAGCTATAAATGATTCTGACAGCTTTGCATAAAGCATGTGATAAATTCTGAGGCAGGTGTTTTGTGCCAGGGTAGTCATCCCAGCCAAAATATTGGTGCCAAACTAGGGTGATGAGAGAGCAAGTGTGAAAAGTCGGGACGGGGGTGGGGGGGTAATAGGACCCTATATAAGAAAAGACCCCAAAATTGGGACTGTCCCTATAAAATCGGGACATCTGGTCACCCTATGCCAAACTAACGGGGAAAAGCGTATTCCAGAAACTCATAAGAGAATTACCACTTGAGGCTCTGGTTCCCAGCCTTAACCTGGTGGGGCTCCCCTTATGGATGTTAGTGAACACTCACCCATCCTATCAGGTTTCAGAGTAGCAGCCGTGTTACTCTGTATTCGCAAAAAGAAAAGGAGTACTTGTGGCACCTTAGAGACTAACAAATTTATTAGAGCATAAGCTTTCGTGAGCTACAGCTCACTTCATCGGATGCATTTGGTCCGATGAAGTGAGCTGTAGCTCACGAAAGCTTATGCTCTAATAAATTTGTTAGTCTCTAAGGTGCCACAAGTACTCCTTTTCTTTTCACCCATCCTATGTACCCTAGTTCAGTGGTTCTTGTCAACCAGGGGTCCTGAGCCACGAGCAGATTCCAGGGGGTCCTTCAAGCATGACTGGCATTAGACTCGCTATGGCCCAGGGCAGAAATCTGAAGCCCCACCATGCAGGACTGCAGCCTGGGACCCCAAACCCCATCAGCCAGGGCCGAAGCCTGAGCAACTTCACTTCGTGGGGTTCCCTGTGGTGTTATCTTTTATTTTTAGATGGAAACATTTGAAAGGCACATAGGGATGAGCTAACCATGTAAGTAATTAGGCTGGGAGTGTAAGCAGAGGGGGCCATCCACACTCATTATTTAAGAGCCAGCTTCCTTATTTTTGCTGCTTGGATGCTTAGCTTAGCATTGATGACATTTAAAGGGACTCTGCCTTGCAGACTAGATATACCTGGCCAAGTTCCTTTCAGAAGGGAGTTCAGAGATTGGACGTGACTCTCAGGGAAATTAAAATATAATATTTTGTACTTACCTAGCACTTTTCAATGCTAAAGATCCCCCAGGATTTACAAACCACACAGTCTATACAGGAATCCCTTCATCTGTCACTGAAATGCAGCCACCTCTGGGGTCAAATATGGGAGCTCTTTAACAGCACATGGTAATTTACCCTGATATTTAAGGGCAGGAACTGAAGAATATTGTATCTATCTGAAACTACAGGAGGAATGTAAGGCCCAAATGAGCTCAATTTTGCAAGGCACTATAAAACTTCACGCACACAGTCTCTGCCCTGAAGAGCTGACAACCTAATGACTGTCTTCGATATAAGTATTAACCATGTCTGACCCTGCTTAGCTATTAGATGTGACGTGATCACAGTCCAAGGTGGACCAAAATATATTGGCTATCCCTGCTTTTCTTCTTCATGCCTAGGATTATATTTTTTGGTGCACTGTTGGGACTTATCCCAATACCCTAAAATGAGTAACCATATTACTGTATCACAGTTCCCTTTTCCTTCCTAGCCACATGCTCTTCCTTACTGTGTATCACCCTCCCCCGCTGCCTATTGCGTACACTTTGGCTCTGGCCCTGCAAGCAGCTCTGTGTGGGCAGACCCTTACATTTGCCTGGACCCCATTGCAATGAGTGGGGCAGCACACAGGCTCAGGGATCTGCCCGCACATTGCAGTTTGAAGGCTCCGGGCCTCAGATCATGAACAGGGACAGGAGTGCCTGGCATGCATCTCAGCATGATATAATAATAATTAATAATCCTGTCTGATCTCCATTTCTGAGCATTGGTGCTATTTTATTGGAGCCCTTCTCCTGCCATCTAAAATTACCCAGAAAAATTAAAAGGCTCAGCAACCACCTTGTCGGTGGGGGACCAGTTGGTTCTTCAGCAAATGACAGTGAGTTAACTGAACCATATGTATCTCCAGGCTGCAGATGAAACGGTCTCATCTTATATGTCCTTTGTTTCCTGGCTACTCTGGCCTTTAGAGCAAACTTGTGCTGAGCTCAGGAGAATTAATTGCTGCGGCTGCCACCCTTGCGTGCAGTGCTGCTTTGTTGCCATGTCAACTGTGCATGTCATTTGTTTACATTTGATTTGGCAGAACATTCCACGATAAGAACCAAGGCCTCCAGTGACTTTGAACTGCGGGGTGGTTGGCAGGGGATCTAAAGGATGGGGAAGGAGGAAGAGGGTATGTGTCTTCTGCTCCTAAGTTTCGTTCTGTGGCTACTTGGCCCTTCACTCACTAGCTCATTTCCTCGGAGGTGGGAGTGTGGGAAACAAAGGCTAATGCAACATGGTTAACCCAAGAGGTAAAGTTTTTCATCTTGACCCCAGAGGCTATACGGCTGTTTCACCTTCAATTTCCATACCTAATTTATACCAAATTTTTCCCAAAGTCCTCATCGTTTTCAGCATCAAACCTGGTTAGTTTGAAATTTTTTAAGTGTACTATTGTAACTGGAGCAGCTAAAGACAGTGGGCCAAATTCTAATGTCATGGCTCCTACCAACTTCAGTGAGACCTTGACGTGAGTAAGAAGAACATCAGGAGCAAAAAGATTTTCAAAATCGCTGCTGAATTGTTTTTTGCAAGCCTTGTTTCTAAACAGAGAGCTAGCTGGGAAAAGATTGGTAAGAGGTAAGAAAATAGTCCAATGTCCTCTTAGCTGTTTGACAGAGACTTTTTTTTCCCTATATTCATTGTCCCACTGGAGGTAATAATATCTCCATTTTCTTTTCCATACTGTTCCCCACCATCCTGACCCTATATGCTGTACTTCTAGGGTCAGCAGGCAATATATGCAAAACTCAAATGTAGGGGGAATGAGAGAAATGGTGATTTCCCCTCCATTACATTAATCTCTTTGATTTCAAGGAACATATGTTGATGTGGGGAGGGGAGCTCCCGTAGTAAATACTCTTTATTCACACTCCGAGTATGGCGTATATACAGGGGTGAAAGTAACTTAAAGGACTTACCGGTATGCCGGAGTCCTGAGCAGGGACAGGGCCTTGACCAGAAGGGGCGGGTCCTCGACTGGAAGGGGCAGGGCCTTTAGAGCCCCAGGCCCTTTAAATCGCCACTGGAGCCCAGCTGCTGGAGCCGTTGGTGATTTAAAGGGCCCCAGGCTCTGCTGTGGTAGCGGTGGCTGGAGCCCGGGGCCCTTTAAATCGCTGCCCAAGCCCCGCTGCCAGAGCCCCCAGGGTAGCGGCAGCGGCCAGGGTCTCCGGTGGTGATTCAGAGGGCCCGGGGCTCCGCTGTGGTAGCGGCAGCTGGGAGCCCCGGTCCTTTAAATTGCCATTGGAGCCCCGGGGCTCCCTTCCACCTCTGCTTATATGTACATTCTCCTATAAGAGGGGCATCCCTTTGTCAGCCCTTCATCTGAGTGATGAGTAAGGTCCACAAAAGACATTGGATTTTTTTTAGTATTAGTGAAAATATCCTTCCTGTGTGATTAATGGCCAAAATGGTCGGTACCAATTAGAAACACCAGGCTAAGGGAAGGTGGTGGGGAGAGAGAGTTTTTGGGTGCCAGTTGGAGCTCAGTCTCTCTATTCATTGCATAGTGTGGCTTTAAATATTTGCATTTGACAACTTGACCCTGTGTCCATTGGGTCTACCCAATGCAGTAGCAGGGACAGTTTGCTTTTGTGTTTTATTATAGGTTCCCAACTTTCCAATTCTGGAAAACCGGACCCCCTGCTCTGCCTTTCCCCACCGCGGCCCTGCCCTCCATTCACTCCTCTCCCATCCAGCCCGCCGTTGCTTCCTGCTCTCCCCCATCCCTTTTCTTGTTGCTCAATCCTCACCACCTCCCTCTGTTCCAGGGCTGAGATTGGAGCTGCAGCCTGATGCAGTGCCTGCTGCTTGCCTGCCCATGTGATGCAGAGAGGAGGCAGCCCTGACTGAGCAGGGACTGGTGTGGGTTTATGACCTGGCGCTTCTCCCACCCACAGTAACTGGACTGCCAGGCCCCCTTTTCGACCGCACTTTCTGGTTGAAAACCGGACACCTGGCAACCCTAGTTTATTGGTCAAGAACATGCCCTGATTTCCTTGTCGCTTTCAGCAGATGAGCTTTCTAGATGGGAGTCTGGCTTCCAAACAGTTCTTCACCAACGGTGACACATATTAAACTGTTTGTTCTCAGAAAGTACTCAATATAATCTTAAAAATTGCAGTCTTTCTTTAAAGTATTAAAGTATCATATTTTTGAATGTGAGGTTACAAAATGCAATGATAGCTATTACTAATAAAACTTAGCTCTTGTATAGCATTTTTATCTAGAGGTGGTTTTGGGATTGAGGCACAAGGCTGGGAATCAGGAGATCTGGATTCTGTTCCTGTCTGTGCCACACATTTCCTGGGTGACCTTGGCTAAGTCACTTAACCTATACATTCCTAACTTTCCCATCTATAAATTGAGGATAGTATTTACCTACTTCACAGGGCTGTTGCCAGTTTACATTTGTTAATGTTTACAAAGAGCACCAACTTTATGGATGGAAGATGCTGTAGAAATGTAAAGCATTAGTATCTTCATAGTGCTTCTCAAACATTAACCTCACAACACAGCCATCCTCACAACACATATCTAAGCAAAACCAATTAATGAAGGTAATTGGCTGCAACCATAATCAGTATATTTAGCAAATACCCACAGTCAAATTCTGCCCTGGTTTATACCCGGTGCAATGCTATCGACTTCAAAGCGGCTGTGCAGAGTGCAAGTCAGGGCAGAATTTGAGCTCTGTTAGCTATCTTTAGCTATGTCTAGCTAGATACTTATCTGGCCCTCTTTGCTGTCATATCTAAGCAGTCTTGAAACCACACTGATGACCAGTAGCATAAGTGTGGGTAGAATTTGGCCTGCAGAGTCTTTATTACTGGTGATGATGCATGAGAAGAAAAGAAACTGGTTGGCTCTCAGATCCCTGGTTATATTTGCAGGACTAACTAGCATGTGTGGAAAAAACAAAGCAAAAAAATATAACCTTTTGTCTGGAAACTGAGCAAATCTGATATGGAATCAGTGAGACAGTATAAACCCATGATTCCACTTTTACAGAGTCACTTTGCAGAACAGAACTATTTCAGTTAGTTTCACAAGACAGAGCCTTACAGAGGCAAACGCAGGGTGCAATTCTCACACAGCAGTATTGCAACCTGTAATTTTAAAGGATTAACTGAAATGTCTTTTGATCACAGCATTTACCATGATACAATTTATTGCCTCATTGTGATGCCAAAAAACTCCCTTTTTCATGGTGAACTTCAATAGCTTCGGCCCTAGCGCATGCATACACGTGTGCATACGGGCACACATATTTCTCCCTATAAACTGAAGCTCTTCAAGACATGTTTTCTCCCTCACCCATATGATTTATCCTCTAGCTGTTCCCCTGGAGTTGCACTAATGTGCTAAAATAAGATCTGCTGTCTTTGCTCTGAGCCTTATTTGCATATTTGTTTATGCCCAGTGTACTATTAGATGGAGAAGGTGGAAGGGGGGAGTGGCATGTTAGGATTTCAGTGCTGTCTAAGCACGGAAATGCAAATTAATTTTTTAATGCAAAAATTAATAGGCAATGTGTTAACAGTCCTCAAACTGTCATTTTGCTTTCCCCAGAATATCAGGATTGGGGCAGTACCTCCTGGTTTATTTTTCATGTCATATTACATACAATAGAGCCTGCCCTCTTTACAGCTTGAGCCATGTTAGCAACAACCGGGCACTGCCAAATTTGTGCCTGACAACTGTTTCCCAGCTCTATTGTTGCTAACACAGTTGTAGCACATCTTCCCTGTAGACAAAGATTTTTTTGAATAACCATAGAATGTGGGTGAGGTGACCATGAGGCCATGTTCCCAACTTGCCGTGAAGACCATGGGAGCTGCGTGGCTGCAAGTACAGGAGCATCTGTCCCCATGATGAGTGTGGGCACACATCATGCTACAGCTATGTCCAGCTGTAACTGTGTCTAGAAACAATTTCAGCTCTGATGACAGGTCAGAGCGTGGAAAAGGATCAGAGGGAGGAAAAGACAAAGGAGTCAAAAAATCCTGAAAGAAATCAGAGGGAAAAGATAAGGGGAAGAACGCAAGCTCTCTACACAAGCCACAGCCTTCAACTTAGACCTAAACTGCGCTTACCTGAAAGAACGTTTCTTTACCAAAGCATTCAGTGAGCACTAATCACCCCCAGGGGGTGTCAGGCTGAAGACTGCTGTTACCTACCTTAATTCAGAGTGGCAGGGATGGTTAAAATTCAGATCATTGCTTATCCTAGGCATTAGCCTGCCTGTACATCTGTTTTGTGTCGTGTGTAGAATTCAATGGCAGCATATGCTAATCAAGCTAATGTTATCACATTATCTTAGGCAACTATCTGGGGGCTTATCTACTAAATCTGTGACTTTGGGAGGTAGTGGCGAGGAATGCAGGATGATAGATTGGGCACTGGGCAGGTGGATTACTAGAGGCTGGGAGATAGGCAGGAGTGGCGACTTTGGAGCAAGAATGGGATGGGGGTGGGAGGACCTTGCAGAAGGAGGCTGACCATCTTGCACATAGTTAGCTGTTAGCAACTGTAATCTGGTTACTAGATCCTAGGAGCTGAAATAGTATGGTTATTGTGGTGGGAGCGGATTATCATGACCCTGGGAAAGGGACTGTCTTTACTCTAAGGAATAAATCAGCCGCTCCTGAATTCATCCTGAGAACAGGTGGCTGGTCCATGTGCACAGGGCTAAGTGCCAACGGCAGGTTAACCGGCAGAAAGGGGAACTTTTGTAACTGGCTCACCTGCTACCCATTAAAAGCAGCCCTGAAATGGCTGTGAAAGCAGAGGGAGCTCCTTGCATTTACTTACTGGGTTATTCTACCACTGATATTAGAGGGAAGAAGGGAGAGAGAGAATCCCTCCATTAGGAAAACTGTATGATTTATCACTTGCAGTGTTTGCATTTTGCCATCATTGTGAACACTTTACTTGCAATGTTGCTTTACTGGTAGGCCAGAAATCCATCAAGCTTGGTCTCCCCATTCATGCAAATGGCTCTTGTACTAACTCTGAGGCCTCAACTTCCCCCAGAGTGCCGCATAGCTGAACTGAACTCCTCTTTGCGAAGTCTCTGTTTGCACAGGTGCTTCCACCCACCATGAAAGAACAAGCATGTGGTATCTAATATCCAGTCTGCATTCTAGGCTTAGCCATGAAAGGGTCTTGATTAAAACATGGTAATCCCAGAACATGGCTAAAAACCAGTTTGGTCTCGCAGTGTGGATGGGACCAAGTTATATGTGGACCATGTTCCTGATCTCTGCAACAGCATCGTTTGGCAACACAGTTGTTATAACATGGTTTGCTTCTGTCTGCACTGCAAGCCCATGTGGTGGGACTTCTGTGTTTGAACTGAATCCTCCTGCCCCTTCCCTGTATTGTTGAATTTATAGAGTGGGCAGAACCTAGCAGCTGTGGAATTCCAGTGCTGTGTTGACAGCTGTGAGGTGAAACAAAGCTTATAGGTCAAAGACCCAATGTAGAAACCACTAGCCTTAGTCAGTGGGGAGGTGTGTCTGAAGTTGGGCATTCATTACTATTAATACAAATAAAATATTTAGATTACAGTAGCACCCAACAGTTCAACTTGGATCTAGTGTGCTATATCTTTACAAAAAAAAAAGTGAGTGAACTTCATTGTGAAAATGTGATAAAAGCACTGGTGTGAGGAAGGTATAATGTGGCAGACTTCCCTGCCCTTTCCTTCCACTGCCAGCGTGCTTCAGTCCTGACCTGTCACTGCCCCCCTGCTACTCCTGTCCAAACATAGCTCTGCTAATACATTTCAATCCTGATCTGTCTTCCTTTGCTAGTCCAGTCCTTTTAGGGCAGGGTCATGCCTGGCACATAAAGGATCCACCTGTAAACTTTGTTTTTTCCACTGAAGTTGCCAAAGAATTATTGTGCGGCACCGTAATACCACTTGTATCTTTTTGTGTTATGGCCTGTTTGAGTGGAACTCCAGTCCAGCATTCGGCCACTCCTGTGACACAGAGCATATGGGAGGTAAACCAAGACCATGTAACGAAAGGGAATATACTGAGATATCCACAATTAGATGCCAAGTGCTTAACAAAAACCCTCTTCTGTAATTTCCCACAAGAATGGGAAAACCATCCCCTGCCTCTGAAGAATTCAAGGCTCCACATTCATATTAAAACTGCTTTTTTAAAATAGGGGTTTTGCTCTTGACGTTATTGAGGAACTTTGAAAATGAAAATAATATTTAGCACTTTCCATCTTCCAAGGGCTTTACAAACATTAACTAATTACTCCTCCTTGTAGAGGGGAGCTAGATGATGTGAGCAACGTCAAAGCAAGGATTTCTTAAAAGTAAGTAAAATGAGTTCCCAAATTGCCTGTCTGAATCCTGAGCACTCTGCCTCTCCTGCTCTTACCCACGTCATACAGCTTTGTATGGATTGGTTGGTTTTGTTCTTGTTTTGCAGGGAAGTTTAAAAAAACAAAAAGATTTCTAGTTTAGAAAATTAAGATACTTCCTTCCCCCAGCACACACTTTGCATCTTAAAGGGACACAGTGTACTTAATTTTTTTTAAGTTGACTAATTAAACAATACATTCTGATAGAACTGCCTTTAAATAGTGTGTCCTCAATTTTATTAAAAGTTCCTTTTCAAAAATATGGGTTTTTCTGCTCCTTTCTTGATTTTTTTGAAAGGTTCTTTTGGGCATCCCAAAGAACTGCGCCATCAAACCTGTTCAGGCTCAACTTTCCATCTTCCCTTGGATCCTGTGCACCCTGCCACCTGCTCAGTTTCAGCTTTGTTGCTGATGTTAAATACTCTTTTGTAGAGCCTGGAGAAGGGCATGCACTGACAGCAGAACAATGACCCAGCCTTCACACAAAGTGCTGTCAAATGCATAAAAGTAAACAAACTGAAAACAATTCAAAAGAATCTTTGGGGGCTACTAGTAACAGCAGTAGGTATAATGTTTTCAGATGGAAATTTGGGGCCAACTCCTCTGCAGGTGTCAATAGGTGTTGCGCCATTGACTTTAATTGAGCTACAGTTGTTTACACCAGCTGGGGATCTGGACTGTGATTTGCGGGTACAGGGTCTGTTGAGCATATAGCAACGCTCAGTACTCTTGACACCACTTTCAGCTGTCAAGAGCCTCCACAACAAGGAAGGGCATGTGTCAAAAAAGAGTTGTGTAGGTTTTCTTTTTAAAAAAACTGGACACCAATCCAATCGGAGCCTCCAGTAGGTTTTGCTTTTGATCTTGGCTGTTTGGCAGACCTGACAGATGTATGAGGATCACCATTAATCAGCAGTGGTCTCTATAGAACAAATAGAAGTTTTAATAATGTGATACTCCACTGAGTAAAGCAGGGAGCTACAAAGGTAGCGTGGGGAGGGTCTGATATGGAGATGCCCCTGGTAAGTACTTTATTGCCACAGTCAGCATGAAAGACCAGGGGTAGCTCTTGTACCTACTCCCGCAGTTCTTACATCTTTAATGCATGTCCAGCTAAAGGCAATCTTCCCTCTTCGTATGTTTCATGTGACTTGTATGTTTCATGCTGTAGAACTGTACATGCAGTTATAAAAAAAAAGCCTTGGGAAAGAAGGAATTTGGTCAATGAAGACTTAGGATTTTTCAGAAGGTTGGGAAGGGGGAGATTTTCAAATTTACCAATTGATTTCGGAACCCAAGCCCCATTGATTTCTAATGGGACTTGTGCTCTTAAATCCCTTAGGCACATTTGAAGTTCTTTCCCCAGACAGACTTCTTGGACAATTTGTTGCCAAAACTTAACAAAACAAAGCAATATAATAATGCCCCAGTACACTTTAGGCATGCAGTCGCACCTGCTATGACTGGGAAGTTTGGGAGGAGAGGCTGAAGATATTTGGATTACAGAATCCTAGCGATTAGAACTGGGGAAAAGCTATATTTATTCCCATGCCAGTGCAGAACTGTTCCCTGCTCTATACTCTCTAGTGCTTTATTTAGACTAGTTCTAAATTTTTCCAGGGATGGGGTTCCAAGGCTTTGTGTGGGAGGTTGCTCCACAATCCAAAGGATCAAGACAGTTTTCCTGACATTCAGTCTGTTTTTTTTCCCTCTTTTCTTAACTTTACACTATTAGTCTTGGTAACATCCAGGCCAGACAGTTCCAAGCTCTCCATGGGGTTTACACCCTTTAAGTATTTGTAGGCAGTTCCGTCTTCCATCATTTATGCAAAGGCTCAGATATTTAGATCTTTGAATCTTTCTTTATAAGTCATTCCTTCCAGGCCATTAATCATTTCTGTTTGTTGTGTTCTGAATTCCCTCCAATTGCTCTTCATCGTTCTGGAATGGAGCAGTGCTTTAAATTAAGTGTGTGATTAGAGGGATTGCACACATTTGAAGCTTCCTAGGCAAAGAAAGGAAAATGGGGATGGGAGAATGGGCATAGAATGGTAGCGGGAACAAACATAATTTAAAGAGGAGAGCGAATATAATATATAGGAAAGGTCAGTTGTGCATAGTGTAATCTCTCTCTCGGTCTCAAATCCAAAGGATGGAAGGTTGTCTATAAAGAGAGAATGCAGTACTTGGAAAAGGTTGTTTCATTTTCTTTGTGTTTCTGGTTCACTTATACTTTTCATAATGATTTTCCACAAGCATCACCTTTTTATGGCATAATGTATGGCAGTGTATAAGTGATATGCCACTCACTGTGCTTTCCATGTTAAACCCCTACAGGCATTGGTTTGAGAAGAGGAATCACTGTAGTTTGAAAGCAGGGTAATCTCGTTTGTTGCCAAAGAGGCTGTCTGATTAGCCTATGAATATGGGAAGATTTATATTACTATGTACTATTGTAAGATTCCCCTTTTTCTGTTCCCTTAGATGCAAATTTGTGGCATTTTTTATTCCAGCATATTGTGTGTTATCAAGGGGTTCACTCCACTCAACCACTGGGGCACCTCCTTGCCTCTTTTCTAAGGATTACCTCACAACTGGTTTGATGCCTCCTCTTGTGGTTTCCCCTTGTCCTAATCTCTCACTGTGCAGCCTCTCATGCCCCATGAGCTGCATGGCTTCTTTGGGGCTTGGCCCTCTGGCCAGCTCACTATAGTTTCCATGCCACTTTTGGCAACAATACTTTTGGTATCAAACAAACTCTAAGGTGCCACAAGTACTCCTTTTCTTTTTGCGAATACAGACTAACACGGCTGCTATTCTGAAACCTGCCTCAGGCAGTTTTCAAAGTCCACTGGCCTGTACATACCACTCTCCCAATGGCTGGTAGGGGAACCCAGGCCTGCCCTCTACATTAGGAGCCAGTCTAGGGACCATACAATCAGCAGCTAAGGTCCATGCTGTCTCACCCTTGCTGCTGTTTTCCCTAGACTTCTTCCTACTCCTTTCTTTCAAACCTGTGAGTGATTGCTGACTCTCTCCCCCAAGCAGTCCCTTTCTGCATGCCTTTCCCTGACATAAGAACGTAGGAACAGCCATACTAGGTCATACCAATGGTCCGTCTAGCCCAGTATCCTGTCTTCCGACAGCAGCCAAAGCCAGGTGCTTCAAAGAGCATGAACAGAACAGGCCGTCATCGAGTGACCCATCCCCTGTCATCCACTCCCAGTTTCTGGCAAACAGAGGCTAGGGACACACAGAGCATGAGGTTGCATTCCTAACCATCTTGAGTGACTTCATACAAGCCCCTCCTCTTCCTGCCCAGCTGGGCTTCAGTTCAGTTAGGACTATATATCCAGCCTACACCTCACCAGGTGCAGCACAACCAGTCAAGTATCTCCTTCTGAGCCATTTTAACCCCTTTGGGGGTGGTGTGGACTGAGCACCACATTATAGGGATCATGTAATGAAAGATGCTGTTGTAACACATGTGAGGAAAGCGGCAGAGCTAAGGTTACATTTGGAATCTTAATTCTGAATTTCTTGACTTTTTTGTGCAATTAAAATTTTTAAATTTAACTTTGCATTAATGTACAGTTTGCTATATAAATATATGTATTAAAATTAGAACATACTAATGATACTACATTTAACGCTGTTGGAGAATTAATTGAATGCTTTTTTTTCCTCTGATGGGATAGAAAAAGGGGCAGGTTAGGAAAATAGTTTCAAGGTGGTAGAGGGCATACCAGTGTTTCTATGCATCAGTTTATTTGAAAGGTAGAGGAGCTTGAAGTATGTTTGTGTCGCTGCTGCACAAGGAAATTTTCTTATTTTAGACACAAATTTATCTCTACCCCACTACTGCAGGGGTGGGAAATTTTTTTGGCCCAAGGGTCACATCGACATTGTGAAACTGTATGGAGGGCTGGGTAGGGAAGGCTGTGCCTCCCCAAACAGCCTGGCCTCTGCCCCCTCCCACTTCCCGCCCCCTGATTGTCTCCCTCAGAACTCCCGACCCATCCAACCCCCCCACTCCTTATCCCGGGACCTCAATCCCTATCCAACCCCCCCGCTCCCTGTCCCCTGCCTGCCCCCTGCCTCCTATCCACACCCCCACCCCCTGACAGGCCCCTTGGGACCCCACCCTCAGATTGCCCCCAGGACCCCCTACCCCTTATCCAACCCCTCGACCCGCCATTAATATGCTGCTCAGAGCAGCAGGAGCTCGCAGCCTTGCTGCCCAGCCAGAGCCAGCCATGCCACCAGTGCTGCCTGGCAGGAGCGGCTGGCCAAAGTGCTGGCTGTGCAGAGTGCTGAGGCTGCAGGGGAGCAGGGGCAGCAGGGGAGGGATCGGGGACTAGCCTCCCTGGCCAGGAGCTCAGGGGCCGGGCAGGACAGTCCCATGGGCCAGATGTGGCCTGCGGGCCATTGTTTGCCCACTTCTGCACTATAGGGAATATTGGATCCAGAAATACAGCATCATATAGATAAAAATAGAGTATAGATTCTTAAAATAGGTTATTGTGAGCCTTTCCAAAGCAACGGGAAAAATTCTAGGCTTCTTATATCAGAAACACTGAACCATACTTAGAAACAAAAATGTACTGAGTCCCCTCCAACATCAGTGTCATTGAAATATATCACTTGTCTATCTCCATATAACACTATATTGCACAGGCCTGAGAACATAATTTAGCCTGAATAAAGTTTATTCCTAGCTGAGAATGTGTGAGAAGAATTGAGCCCATCTTGACTTCAGAGCCCATCTTGATTTTGCAGTACTGGCCCTGAGAAAAATCATATTTTTCTTTGTAATCTGATTAAATCTGTTCTGGCATCAGTGAGGGACATGGTGCCATTTTCAAGTGGGCGCTGTTCAGACTCAAAATGTACTTTCAGAGGCTGCTGTATATTCAGCAGCGGTCACAATGATTTCATCTGGATGAAAATCTGTAGATAACTCTCAAACTTCCAGGAAGGAATTGTCTTTCCCTCTCACGTCTTGATTTGCCCTTTTACATTGCATTACAAACATCAAACTCCGTTCTTATGCCTTCTGTATCCCATATATTCCCACACTGGCCTTTCTGAGTGTTTTGAACCTTCAGTGCTGCATGCTAGAGGGGAAAAAAAAATCAGACCCCTTTCCACATGTCCCTCTGGAATTAGCAGGAGTTGTGTTGTTTAATCCTTCAGCCACTGGGCCATGCTGCAGGGCAAGTAGCAGCAAGTGTAAACAAAATGCATAATTAATAAAGAAGTGGTGGATTGTATTCAATTCTTGGCAAGGGGTAGGATGTTGGGGAGAGGAGGGCGGGATGAGACTGTGAGGTAATTATAGATTTGAAAAATGAATTTGGAACTCACAGTAACCTTTCTAGGTTAGCCGTCTCTGTGATCGATGGCCTGCATTGTTTTCTCTCTGACCTTTTCATGAACTTCCCCTTAGACTGAGAGGGGAAATATAGTTATTCCCTTCCCAGTATTGTCTGTGAGTAATGTGCTCAGGTACAGCCTTATTTTTGTGCTCTGAACACTGCTGTTTGTGGGTAGCAAATCATATTGCAAGGAAATAGAAATTATGCCTTTTGAAGAGTCCTTATGGTCTTACCCCACCCTATGCAAGGAAACAGTTTATGGTACTAGAGATTGTTTTGCCCATTCAGGTAATGATAGCCAACTCTGCTGAAAATGATATTGACCAGGCAGGGTTGCTGTTAAACCAAATGGAACAATCTGTAGAACTGAAATAGACACAGGTGGGGGGGATTTGAACAGAAATGGAGTCGGGTGTTATACAGTGGGAAAGGTGATGACACCTAAACTGTGCACTAAGATTAGTAGTTCAGGAAAGTGAAGTTGCCTAGGCTAAGATGCAGAGGTGACTAATGTATTTGCTGAAGATTTATGTCATGGGCCTAGAAAAAGATATTGTCAGGGGGAAATGATGCTCCAGTTTTTTCACCTGCTGCTTGAGCTTGCCACCACTTGACCTTCTCAGTCTAGAGTGTGTCACTTTGTCTGTCTGTTTAACTGATTTGAACCACAGCCCCCAAGCAATCCGCTTGGTGAGGGTCACCATAATGTTTTTAATCTCTGAACTTTTTGTAACCATATGGACGCTTCAAACCAGCATACATAAAATACAAACAATGAGTTTGGTTCAGGCACATCAGAGTGAGGAGTTTGTGACTGCCAAGCAAAGCTTCCAACATGCCAAAAATTTTGGAGCATGCCTTTAGCAATTCTCCAAATACGCAGTGGGTTTGGAAGAAGGGTGTGCAGATACTTGTCTGACATGCAATCATAGTAATTGCATGACCCAAATGCACACACAAGTGGGTCTCTATCTTATAGAAAGGATGGGCCTTTGTTTCCATGTCCTGGAAAGTTCCTTTGATTGTGGCATTTGTATCCCTGAAGTAACTATGGAATTCCCATCAGCCAAAAGAATTTCTGTTAAAAAGGGAATTTCTTCACCATTTACAAGGACTGCATTGGCTATTTGAAAAACAGTCAAATTTTAAAAATGACATCCTTATTGCAGCAAGAGCCAAATGTAAGCAGGGGAATAGTCCCACTATTGTGGGGAACTTTCCTGGCTTCTGCACTACCCCGGTGGAGTGGGCTAGTGAAAGGATCTGAGTCCTCGCTCCCACTTCCTTTACCCAGTGGCCTCCCTGCCCTTGAGGACTCCCCTTCCACTCTCCTGTCTGGCAGAGTCCTCGTAACTCCAACAAGGCTGGGCCCAGGATTCCTGGGGGGCTCGACCCTCAATCCTGCTGTGGTCACCTAGGACGGGGGCTAGGGTGTCCCCACTCCTGGGTACTCTCTCTGCACTGGGCACTTCTCTGACCCACTGACCATTACATACAAGTTAAAGCAAATGCAAGTTATTTAATCAACAATTAATTTTAAAAAGAATAAGGAAAATGGGAAAGGTTAAAGGAAACACATCACCCCGCTCTGTGGCAGGGAACATCACAAACAGTGTCTCTGGGATGTCCGGGCAGTTCACAGTCTGTTCCTTGTAAGTCCCAGGCCTTCTTCTCAGGCCCTGGCTGTGCTGCAGGGATGCTGTGGGTTGGACACTTGCTCTGGTGGTGGCCACACGCTCTCAAACTCTAAGTGGTAGGACCCTTCTTCCCAGTGTTGCCCCCGCCCTGTCGGTATTACAATCCAAGCCTGGCCTGCAGAGCCTCTTGGCTGAGGCGTCTCCCTGTGCTGGGCCTGCTGCCCAGGGTCCCTCTCGGACTCCCCAGCTGCTCACCGCACCCAGCTCCAGACTACTCCAGCCCCAGCTGCACCACTCTGTCTCTGCACTGCTGCTGCTCTGCCTCCAGCTTCCTGGGCTGCTTCTCTGGCCCCTCTGGCTCTGGTTGCTGCAGCTCTGCTCCCAGGACAGGTCTGCTCTGCAGGTTGCTTCTGTGAGTCTGCTCCCAGCACTGACCTGCTTCCTGGGCTGCTTCTCTGGCCCCTCTGGCTCTGGTTGCTGCAGCTTTCTTCCCAGGGCAAGTCTGCTCTCTCTGGGCTGGGCCTCTGGCTTTGGGGCTGCAGCTCTGCTCCCAGGACAGGGTCTGCTCTCTCTGGGCTGCTTTTCTGGTCCCTCTGGATCTGGCACAGCTCTGCTTCCCAGCTCAGCTTGGGCCCCTGCTTTCTCCTTAGCTCAGCCCCACTCTGTCTGACCCAGGCAAATCTAGCTCACATAGAGGACGGGACCTCCCTGGCCTCCTGACTCCCTGATTAGCCTGCCCACCCTGCTCTGGAGCATTGGCCTCTCCCCGTTGTTCCTGGGGGCTGTCAGTCTCAGGGTCCTGATTCCCCATCGACCCTTCCCTCTTTTTAGTACTGGGAGCTAGCCAACCAAAACACCCCCACTGAATGTTAGTAAGGGGGGAACAGTCCCCTTACACAAAGACAGATTAGAAGTTAAAGTAAGTCAGATGGGAATCTTTCCAAACACTACCATTGGCTGGTTAAGAAAAAGAAAAGTTTAACATGTGTGAAAAAAGCTACCAAGTTTTGTATCTCCAGTGATTCTGTATCATAGTCACCTAAGATTTTAATATGCAGAAAATGTTTATATTTTTTACATCATCAAAGTAAGTTCAAAAATTTGTCTTGGCAAGAAAAAAGGAACCTGGAAAAGGAGACACTTGAAGAGTCCCAGAAACTAATATATGACTATGTGTTGACATGATATGAAGGTGTTGGTAGCAACTCCATAGTTAAGATTGTGTTAAAATTTGCACTTAAAGCAGGACTTAAATCCCTCTGTTTCACACTTGAATGATTGAATTTAGCCTACAGATTTGGCACAGTATCTTTTTGGAGGACAACTGAATTTTCTATGTAATTATTGTACTTAAAATATTACCTAACTTTTTCAGAGGAAACATTTAAGAATGCTTTTTTTTTTGAAATTTTGTCCTGTTTCTCTCACATTTCTTTGGGTTTGAAAAGCAGCCACAGGCTCTACAAACTATATGCACACAAACTGTTTTTGAACTTACAAAGGTTGTTCTTGAACTTTAGAAATGAAATACATTCCCCTTTTTCCTCACAACCATCTTTGCCCCCAAGCCAATAGAACTGCTCTGATCCTTCTGCTAAGTCTGTTCTTAACAAAAAAAAAAAAAGTGAGAATTTTCAAAAACGTTCTTTTCCATTTTTATCAATATTTTCTGACAAAGTGTAGAGCAAATGGCGGGAGCGAAAGTTCATGAAGAATGTTGCTTTTATTGATAATGTTCTACCTGCACTATCTCTGACTTCCCAGCTGTGCTCTGTGCACACTGGGGAGTGAGGGAGGCAGGCTGGGCATTGGAAGACATAGGGATGGGCTCTGGGGGAGACTGTAAGCGGATGAGCAGTGATGTAGAAGGGGGGGCAAGCAGAGTGAACAGGGACATGAGGAGTAAAGCAGGGCTTTAGGGAGATGGGGTGATGTTAGCTGGGATTTGTGGGGGAGAGAAGGGGGAGGCCTTTGGTGCAGTGGACTTGATGGAGAATGGGCAGTAGTTATGCATAGGGTCTGCAGTGGAAAGAGGAAGCCCCGCGTCTCTGCATTTGAGGCTTTGGCTGTTCGGAGGTTCCCCCAGAACCTCACCTCTCCAGTGTCATGGGTGCTCTTAAGCACTGATGCCTTTGTGCAGAAAAGATGGTAAATAATAGTTTTCCATACTTCATTGCAAGTTCCAAACACTGGATTCCAAACTGAAGCATATTGGAAGCAGGTTTGTGTGCTGTCTTATTCTGGGCAGCTGTATGCTATCAGCAGCCTGAGATTCCAGAGGGGACCCTTGATCTCTTCTGGAGATTTGCCTACCCCTCATTTTATTATTTGTGTTAGTTACTGACTCTGGAGTGTTAATTGTCTACATAAGACCTATTTGGGACTATTCAGTGGGACATAAAGTCACTAGTTCCAGCGTATTTGTAGGATCCAGGCCTTAGATTGTAAGCTCATTGGGGCAGGGACTGCATCTGCTATGTCTTGTATAGTCTGACTACATAGTCAGTGCTTAGCAAATAGTAATACTTGGTACAGGTAGGTTCCATTTACCCAAGTGAGTGGGATTTTATAATTAGATTGTAAGCTCTTGACTGCTGGGACTTTTTCTTATGTATTTCTACAGTATGTAGCACAATAGGACTTGGATGGGGGTGGCAGGTGCTACTGCAATACAAATAAACAATAATAATTAAATAAAGAGGTGATTCATAATTAATGTGTTCATTTAATTCTGTAAAGGAGAATAATTTTTCTCAGCACTCTGCCCAGGAATTTGTACTGAGAGCTTTCGTCTCTGTTTTGTATTCTGCTTTGTGGTATAATTTCATCCTAGTTGGGTATGATTTAAGTTCAGGATATTTAAGTGTTTATAAATGCTATTATTAAAATTTAAGTTTTTTAAAAAATCCTGTTGGCTAGGTCTTAGTGTTTGTAGACCATCATAAATGGGTCTAGTGTGGAGATCATGCCCCGCCACCTTTGTGTTTGTTGAAGTTTACTCTCTCCACCCCCCATGTGCCCAGTAGTTGCCAATCTCCGGACACCCAGCTCTGAAGGCAGAGCGGAAAGCAGCAGCTGTTGGCCAAGCACCCAGCTCTGAAGGGAGCACCGTTGCTAGCAGCAGCACAGAAGTAAGGTCGCGTGGCATGGCATGGTATTGCCATCCTTACTTCTGAGCTGCTGCTGGCAGTAGCGCTGCCTTCAGAGCTGGGTGCCCGGCCAGAAGTTCTCGCTCTCCAGACACCCAACTCTAAATGTGCACAGTAAGGGTTTTTTTCCCCCTAAAGCTTCTCACGCCCCCTCCCCTCCCAGAATACATCCTGTGTGCCCCCCCAGTTTGAGAACCTCTGGGGTAGAGGACTGGAAGTCAGGAAAGCTGGATGCTGTTCTTGGCTTTGCCACTGACCTGCTGTGTGATCTTTGGCAAATCCCTTCACCTCTCTGTGACTTTGTTTCATCTTGCACCATATGTCTACTTAGAAAGTAAATCCTTTGGGGCAGAGGCGCTCTCTCTCTCTCTCTCTCTCTCAATCTATGTTGGTTCAGTACCTGGCACAATTGGGCCGTAATCTTAGTTGGGGCCTGGGTGTGTCTCACTAATGTAAATAACATTAATATTAAATATGCATAGCTTTCAACAGACAAATACATAATGGCAATGTCCCTGCTCTGAAGAGCTTGTAGTATAAGTATTTTACTTTTTTTTAACTTTCAAAAAACAAGCACACATAGATAAATGGAAAAAATTAGAAAAACCTGAAATAATTTGACATTTTTAGGTCCACACCCTGCCAACTGGCTTTACTTGGGCACGGGGGGGGGGATTGTTTGCCTGTATTGGGCGAGTCACAGGATCGTGGCCTGAGTCAACTTTTTATAAATGTTTCTAAGGTAGAAAGCCTCTGGATTCTCTTTCTATTGGCGATTGCCTTGATAGTCAGTGTAATCCCAGGTTGCCCAGATCATAAAACCACCACAGCCTGGTTTGTCTGGCAGTGTCTGCTCTGGATGAGAACAGCATTGAGAGCTACAAGTTCAAACTGAGAAGGTTTGTTGGGCTGATCACTGCAGGGGCCCAGGACTGGAATAACAAGGGGTGGGGCTAGCTGCCTTCGCAGAGCTGGGAATGGAAGATAGGGAGGGTGTAAGCAACAAGATGTCAGCTCCAGTGACTGAATCTGGTTTTTTTTTGTTTTTTTTTTAATTAAATTTCCTGTCTAAAGAAAAGAAAAGTCTTAAATGTTTAACAGTGAAAACAATAGATGAAAAAGGGGGTGGGGGAGTTAGAGCCAAAGCTTGGCACTGGTGGGTGTTTGGCTCTGGGAGAAGCGAGAGCGGCTCAGATTTGCATAAATTGCACAGTGCGGGTCAGAAAGTGGAATCAGAATTGTGCTTTCATTGCAGTGGCATGAATGGAAGCACATAATTGACATTCTTCCCCTTCTGATCAGATGTCTCCTCAAGGGGAGCTCACCACCCAGTACATTGTGTCTCATCCATTCAGGGCCGGGCTTGGACAGGGCTTTTGTTTTCAAATTATTATTTTTCTATTATGTGATTTCTTCTATCACCTGGGAAAAACCCTGGCATGGTCTGTTCCCCTACTCTGTGCCCCCACCCTTTGTGTCACACAACAAGAGATCACATTGTATTGAATATAGCTGCTGTTTCACATCTTTCTACATTTTTGGATCATCATGCAGCTGACCATGTATTACAGGTAACAGCAGTGGTGCTTTCCATTGTGTGTATCCTCATGATCAACTGGATGAGGTTTTCCTGAGAGATGCACAGGGAAACTCCCAGCTGAGACAAACTTAGCACAGTTACTGGCTCAGCCAAGATACAGTTTTCTTTTGGCTCACCTGACAGAATTACTTCTTGTGCATCACGAGGTTCGCAGTTCAACTGTGAGGAGGACATGCCCATTGACTCCAATTCACAAAGCTTAACATTTAACCATGTACTTAAATCCTAATGGGGCGTAAGTACTTGCTTATAGTTAAGCACATGCTGAAGTGCTTTGTTGAATCAGGGCCACAGCCAGTCCAGATAGGAATACACCTCTACCCCGATATAACTCGACCAGATATAACACGAATTCAGATATAACACGGTAAAGCAGTGTTCCCGGGGGGCAGGGCTGTGCACTCCGGTGGATCAAAGCAAGTTTGATATAAGGCAGTTTCACCTATAACGTGGTAAGAGTTTTTGGCTCCCAAGGACCGCGTTATATAGGGGTAGAGGTGTATTACTAAGGACCAGTCTACACTACAAATTTACATCGGTGCAGCTACACCACTGTAGTGCATCGGGTGAGGAAGTAACCAGAACGGATGGGCATGGGACAGAACCAAAGCTTGTGTCAAAGGGGGAACAGAGCAGAGGCCAGGACTGGGAGCCAGAGAGACCGCATGCACTGGGTCACAGAGCCACTCAATGGCCCAAATACCTGTTTACACTCATACAGGGGTAGGGCTCCATCCCACGCCACCCAAGTCTGGGTGCCTGTCAGCCAGTGGAGAGGCAGTAACTACAGTTGGGTGGTGTAATGGCAGAGCACCTTCCCTGCTGGCAGGGAGGGGTGGCTGGGCCAAATTCGAGTGGTAATGCAACCTGGCGCACAGGGTCCTGCTGCTGCTAGTCTCTGCCTCTGCTCTGCTCCCCCATAGACACAGGCTTCGCAGAGCCCAGGACTGCAGGCAGGAGCTCACACGCCAGGTCACAGTGTCAGTGAAATTTGGTCCAGTTGCCCCTCTATCATGCCAATAGGGAAGGGGCTCTGCTGTTACACCACCCAGCCCTGGTTACGGCCTCTCCATTGGCAGAGATGTGCCACAACTCGCCCATGGCTGGCCACAATCAGATATGCAGTAACATATAATAATATGTAACATAAATGATTTGCTGTGACATCAGACCTTTGGTCATTGCTTGTCCACCATAAGATGGGGCCCACCCAAATTTCTACTCCTAGCTATGCCACAGGCCGCCAGGCAACAGACATTACAGCTTGCATCCTTTCAGGTCTGGATCTCAGATTTTCCTCCATCCTCCCTTTTCAGCCCCATGGGGCCTGTTAACAACCACAATGCTTTCTCCCCATTTAATAAGGGGTGTGCATTCTCTCACTCTATATGTCCAGCCACTGGAATTGCATCAGAACCCTTTGCTGTTCCCGATCCCCCCAGACACCAAGTGTATTGCACCTACAGTGCAACTGAACTGTGCCTTGCCATGTGGGATGGGCAAGGGGGAATCTGTGGCCACCAACACATGAGCCCTGTTGTTCACGGTATCTACAGAGGCTCCCTTAACTCCATGGCCCCCAGACGATCAGGACAATGATGATGATTTTCATATGCACAGGGAAAAATCAGAATGATGTTTATGAAGTATAAACCAGGTGAATTTTGATTTCCCCTCTGGCTCTAGAGGAGGGGAGCAGCTGGTGGAGAGTGGATGAAAAATGCTTTATCTGCTGTATTTTGGTGACCAGGAGTTGAGTGATAGGTTTAATAATTGATAGAGCAATTTAGTAGTGGTCTGTAATCCTGAAAGAAGCCCTTGCTCCCCTCCCTCTGAGACTGACAGGCTGCTCTCAGTGGCTTTGCCTGCAAAATTTCAGTCCTTGGTTCAGTAAACAACATGGGGGGGTGGGGGGGGGGAGAAAGCAACTGTTCTGAACCTTTTGTTTTGTTTCTGCGAACAGCTGTGCTGTTTTTCTCCAGCTCAAAGCTTCCACTGTTTGTTTGTGTGCTCTTTCTCTGTCTCTTGTTCGAAGTGAGCAGGAGGTTTCCTTTCGGGCCTTCTCTCCATTAAAGGCAATTCCCACTGGTGTACATATGGATGTAGGTATATCCCTGCAAACCCCTAATGGAGATGTCAGGTCTTACACCCCTGCAGCTTGCTTGGCTAAATTACAGGGTTAACCAGTGCAAATTTCCTTAATGTAAAGAGGCCCTCTTTTAACTCTGGTTCAGCTGTTTTCAGGCCGTGAGGATCACAGTTTAGGTCATATTTTTAGTCAGCTCCTGAGTGGTTTGAGCATTGTTCTGCTAAACCCAGGGTTGTGAGTTCAATCCTTGAGGGGGCCATTTAGGGGTCTGGGGCAAAAATTGGGGATTGGTCCTGCTTTGAGCAAGGGGTTGGACTAGATGATCTCCTGAGGTCCCTTCCAACCCTGATATTCTATGATTCTATGTCTGAACTTGTGTGTCCACTTGTGGTGTTTGTAAGTGACTGCACCTGCAAAAGTGGATGTGTACAATCTGCACTTGTACAGCCCACTGCTTTAGTAGCACATCCATGGTTCCACATGTACCTATTTTTTCTGCATGCATAGGATGGTATACACTTGCTTTACGTGTTTAAGGCTTAATATTTCCTAGCCCTGTGTGTTTAAGAGGATGCACGCATGGGGGTTGCAGGGGGAGCAGGGAAGTTAGAAGTTAGAAAAGTTAGACATGGAGATAGAGAGTTTGGAGGGAGAAGAAGGAGAGTTTGGAGACACCGAAGATATATAGGAGGAGGAGGTAGAGAAGACAAATACAGGAAAAGAGAGAGAGAGAGAAAGCAAGATAAGGAGCTAGAAGGAGAAAGATAAGGTAACAAAGAAACAGACACTGAAGACCAACAGGAAAAGAGTTGTCATGCTCTTTTATAAGGAAAGGAAAAAAATGTGGAGTGCAGCCAAGTAGGGAAAATGAGTACAAACGAAGGCATAATAAAGACATAATAGTAAGTTACACTTTTCCACATATATTATATAGATATTGGATTGACAATATGTCACAAGTAAGCACAGTATGCAATAGGCAATACTTGACTGTTTTATTCCGTTTAATTGCAGAGGGCCGAGCCTTTGGGGATAGGCAAGGCAGGTATTTTTCAGCTATCAGCATGCTGCTACGTCATTAATAGTTGATCTCAGGGGGAAGTTGTTTTAGTCCCTGATTATGTGATTTATTTGTTGTTAAATACCCTATAGTAACTACAGGCTCCTGAAGCTTACTTGGTAATTACCCTTACTGAGTCCAAAAGTAATTCCCATGTCACAGGCCCTCTGTTCTTAAAACAGATATAACTGTGCATGCACTTGGCAAATACGCAGTAAGATCTGCCCGGCCCTTTCCTCCAGCACTCCCAGTTGCATGCTACTTAGCACAGAAATATAGGGATTGCTGTAACCACATCATTGGCAAGTATGCATGTTCTGCCCATTATATTTATGTCCTGTAACATAAACCCTTACCAAATGCTGAATTGATACAACCTTCATTCCTCTTAGTTCATACGGACTTTGGAGAGCTGAATGTCTACCTTTTTTGGTGGGGGAAATGTCCTGGAAACTAATCCTGTGGGATTCATCATGATGATAGGTGTGCACATACTATTATGAGCTCTCTCTAGTGATGGATATGACGACAATACTACTTAGCACAGGAATGATTGCTGGGCTACACCCAGAATCCTTAGCAGGAAGTTGGGTGTGTCTGCATCTGAAGAGTGAAAAATAAAGGATGGTAGATTCTTAGCAGTGCCCGTCAGAGTCTCCATAAGCATAAACAAATTAAACATGTTCATGCATGTCCAATACACTATGTGCCTGATAGAATTGGTGGCATCCCTATGTTGTGTTCTTCCCTGCCACTTCACTGTCCCCGGGCCTGGCTGAAATCTGTCTAATGATCATTTTAAAAATGCAACAGTTTTCTGGCCTAGTAGCCAAGTGCTTGTGGTAGTGCTCTGTTTTGCTGTGTGAGAGACTCCGGTCCATAGCAGATCTCTTGTGACTGGAGCTGGGCAACTACGGGGAAAGGGTGTTAAGTAGAGCTGGGCATCAACACCCGTTTTTGGTGAAAAGTGCTGATTCAGTGGCACCAAATTCGGGTCGGTTTTGTCAGATTGTTTCAAAACAAAACAAATCTTTAAAAAAAATCCCTGAAAAAATCAAAATGTTTCGTTTTGATGTTTCCACGAAACGTTTTAATTTTTAATTAAAAATTTCTTTCAATTTTAGTAAAAAAAAAACAAAAAACCAACGAAACCAAAAAAAAAAAAACAACGCTTCAGAGATGTTAAATGCTCAACATTGAAATGAAATGTTTCATTCAACTTGAATGAATTTTTTTTTAAATGTTAATTACGAATTGAAAAAAATCTGTTATTCACCTAGCTAGTGTCAAGCCCTGTTAGGTCATAAGGAATTTCTGTTATTTTATAGGAATTCCTCTGGCTGGGTAAGGAGCTGCTTAGACAGACTCTGAAGCCAGCCCCTCCAGAGCTCACTTCAGTGAGCTCTATATCATGAGAGGGGGCATTCCCCTGGTTAAATGTTTATTCCTCAAACTTTGCAGCTTCCACTCTGAACTACAGTTCACCTTGCTATGGCCTGCAAAATCTTACAGTGGAAACTTGGACAAAGAAACAGAGTTATCTGGCTAGTAAAGAATCAGAACAATTGCCAACTCACCAAAGAGAATGTTGACTGCCTTTGATGTGCAGGCTGTGAATAGCTGCTATGCTTCATAGTTTGTCTTTTCTAGAGGCCACTGAAAGATATGAGATGCACAGCCCTGGATACTGAAGTACTTTATTCATCCACAGAATGGGAAACATCAGTGAAAGTTCCCCCTTGCTTCCCACAACCTTCTTCTAGAATGGCCCCCATTGGGGGTGAGAGGGTAGCATAGTCTGGGGAGGATGCCAGTCAGTGTCAAGGATGCGGTAATGGTTCTTTGTGATTGTGGGTAGTTGTCTGCTAGGAATTGGACTGCGACAACCAACTTCATGGTCATGTAGACCACCAAGAGTGGTAAATAATGTCCACCAGGTTTGGCAAGTGCGGAGTGAGCTGTGTGATGGGTTGTTAGTAAGTTCCAACTTCGGTTCTATTTATTGGCTTGGTATTTTTGCACGTTATCATGCCTATGTATTATTACCCCCACCCCCTCCTGTCCAGGATCTGGTATAAAGGTGTATGGGACCTAAACAGCACCCACATTTCAAAGAGGGTGTCCCAGGCAGACAAGAGTGACTCTGAGTCTTCCTGATGTGTCTCTTCACACACCGCCCCCCCACGCAGGTCAGTTTCCCTTTTGGGGTAACAAAGCAGCAAATATATCAGCATGTTTCTCTATACACAGGCTTCCCTGGAAGGACTCTCACAGGGATCCCCCACACTGAGGAGCCAGTTGCTCTGCCCAGCCCTGCATTAGGAATCTATTTGCTGAGACTTGCAACATGGGCTTCATCTGTCCCTTTCCCACCCCCACCCCCAGTTGGGCTCTGCCTGGTGTCAATCTGAAGGGCACCCTAGGGTGCAGGAAGAGCTGCCCCAGACCAGAGGGGATATTCCTGACATGAAGCGGGAGGAAGAGGGAGGGACATACCATACGTGGGTGGAACAATGTCTGGGATAATACAGATGGGCTGGAGTCTGGACACAGGGTGGGAATGGAGGTCAGGACCTGAGAAGAGACCAGGACATAGGAGACAGATCAGGTAGGGTCCAGGATGCAGTGGGGGACAAATAGGATGGTAGGAACAAGGACATGCAGGGCAGGTGGTTGGGGGGAGGCTAGAAAAACAGGGAACAGATTACAGGGCAGATGGGATACAGGGGCAGGTGGGGCAGGACACAAGAGAAGGGGGCTGATGGCATGGGGGGCAGGACCTTGCTGGGTAAGAGGACTGGAGATGGGGCAGGTCCTGAGGAGCTGATGGGCAGATAGGCTAGGACAGAGAGGGGTGATGGTGGGGCGGGGGGTTTAGGACACAGTGGAAAATGGAGGGCAGGCGGGTTGGGGTAGGACGCAGGGGGTAGGGCAGGACCCCAGGGACAGCTGAGATGGGAGAGAACATGGGGAGATGGGGGCAGAGGTGGCCACTGCATGTCCTAGTCCCTGCCGTTCCATTTGTCCCCCTGGTTCCCACCTGTCCTAGGGAGCCATTTCTGCTGGAGCTAGTGGGCCCTCCCAGGCTGGGCTTGATCTGTGCAGAGGCCTCTATATGTATGTTAAGAATGACATCCCATTGCTGAGAGGACTAAATCAAAGCTAGTTAAGAAATCATTAATACGAGTCAGGGTGCACATAGTTAGTCCACACCGCAGCAGACTCGTGGGGTAGAGCACATCCCAGCTTCCGGCAAATCTGCTGCCCTAGCCAGCTGCCTAGCTTGCCTATGCCTAAAGTGTCTCTTTTCAGAGTAGCAGCCGTGTTAGTCTGTATTCGCAAAAAGAAAAGGAGGACTTGTGGCACCTTAGAGACTAACAAATTTATTTGCGCATAAGCTTTCGTGGGCTACAGCTCACTTCATCGGATGCATTCAGTGGTATTTTCCACTGAATGCATCCAATGAAGTGAGCTGTAGCTCAGGAAAGCTTATGCTCAAATAAATTTGTTAGTCTCTAAGGTGCCACAAGTCCTCCTTTTCTTTTAAAGTGTCTCTGTGCATAATGTGCTTGAAAAGGTACCACACATACACGTAAAGAACCCCAGGGAGTGTGGTCACCTCAGGCCCCTATTAACGCCACCACTGATCTGAGGGTGGGCACCCTGCGGGGCAGTTTTAAAATTCAGAAGGAGCCCAACTGTCAAAATCTAACTCTGGGGAAACGAAACTCCTTGGCAGTCGTTTTCGACATCCTGTGATGAGTGGATGAAAAACCCAGTGAGCGAGACTGGTAATTAATTTTCCTGACAGAAACACCAGACAATGAAATTACCCTGCCACAGAGCAGGGTCACTGAAGTAAATATTCTGCCGGAGGCAGGCCTAAAAGTGGCATAGGGTCACGTGGCAGAAGCAAGCAAACAAAAGAAGCAGCATTTCTTCATTTGGGGAATTGTGGGCATCACAAGCAGGTTTAGGATGCTGGCATCCCTGTTGGGTGGACAGAGCGAGGGTCAAGTTCTCGTGCCAGCGAAAACAGCTGTCTAGCAGATGCAGTTCTGCTGTAGTTCAACTCCAAGAGGAGGGAGGGAATGGAAGGAAGCAACACTGAGTTCCCACTAACATTACAGACACTTTAATCCAGTTCACCTGGTGCAGTAATTAAGTTGGGAATGGGGGTGAGAGCCCTAAGAGGTGAAGGCAGGGCTGGCTGCTGTTATCTCAGAAGCTTAAACGCTTTTGGCTGCCTTTGACCTCTTCCAGGTTGGCTGCAGATGGCTTTTACTTTCTATCCCCTAGTCACGCTATTCAGATTTTGTGTCCTTTAAACCTGGTTCATTCCTGTGGGTAGGGAGCGGAGGGAGGTGTCTTGCTGGAAAGAAGTTTGAGGAGATTTGTGGAAGAGGAGGGCAGGGAGTGTTTTTTCCCACGTAGCTAATGATTAATGCTGGAGCCACAGATTGTACTGCAGCGGGGCTTTAAATACACAGTCGTGCTTTGCCAGGGCAGAGATTATAAACTTGGGACATTCCTGCACATGCTGGGGTGTCCAGTGAGCTCACCCTGCTACCTCACTAGCTCCTGAATCTCTCCTTTCCTACAGGGCTTCAACTCTAATGTGCTTTCCTGAAGAGTGGGATGCTATTGGCAACAAAAGCTTGAAGCTGGTTTTGGTTTTACTTTTCCAAAATACAAAGTTTGCTTTCTCTCCTTCCCCCACCCCCCCACCTCCTGGCCCCTTAGTGCCTGGGATAGAAAAGTGTGAGTCACCTGGACCAGGTTTTGTGCTTTTAGACAGGGATAGTAGAGAGAGGTGGGAAGGGATTAGGGCTGGGGTGTGTGGAGAGGGGTGTTTGGTGGAGGAGGGGAGAGTAGGGATGGATGTGGGAGGTGCATTTGTATAATCCTGAAAAAGGAGGAGCTCCAGTTAACCTCACTGCAAAGGTGGCTTCAGAAACTCTGCTGGGCCTAGTGTTGGCTGCTTTTGGTGTGTGATTTGCTATCCATTATCTTCTGTTTGTCTTTGCTGGGCCTTCCTGTGGTATTGAAGAACTTTCCCCTTTTCCTTACAAACTCATGACAGTGGGAGGAGGTTGAAATACTCTGTCAGCAGAGGTTCTAGGTCCTTGTTGCCTTAGGCAGGCTGGGAGAAACTTCTCCTCACAACATTTCCCACCACTGGCAAGCCTAGAGCAGCAGTCCCTGCTTAGGAAGTCAGGGAACCACAGTGATGTTGGAGCACAGCATCCTCCATGCACACAGCAGATACCACACGAACCTTACCTTGCTGCACTAACCTGCACTTTAAAGTCTACACTAGGTCCCCCTGCAACACTGGTTCAACACAACCTCAGCCAGACTTACTTTGAGCAGGTTGAATTGACTCTGTGCTGAAAATGGCTGGTAGAATGGTAGAGTCATCCGTGCAAGGGCTCCTAATGTTGCTAGATCCTGGTGCAGCTGAAATGGTGTTTAAGATATGACAAACTTTTCCTTCCTTTGGAATAAAATTATGCCACTCTTTGAGTATCTGAGCCGAATTTGAATGATCTAAGAATAAAAGGATAAACAAAGGGGTGACTCAAGGTCTCATACTAGAACCAGAATTTATTACATATATTTATTCATGATCTGGAAAAAGTAGGGAACCGCGGGGTGCTAAAATTCGCAGATGCCACAGAATTACGAAGGTGAGTCAAGACTACCAAAGACAGTGAAGAACTATTCAGGCACCTAACCGGGGAATAGGCAGAATGATGGCAGATGAAATTCAGTGTTAACAAATATAAGGTAGTGCACATTGAAAGGAAAAAAATTGAACTACTCCTAGATATTGTTGATTTATAAATTAACTTTAACCACTCAGGAGAAAGACCTGCCTGGTGGTGTTCAGGCTAAATATCTGCTGAAATGCACAGCGTCGGTCCAAAAGCAAACAAAATGGTAGGATCGGAAAGGAATGGGATGTAAAATAATTCCACAGCTCTTCTAATACCATTATGTAAATTGATGGTACATCCCCACTTTGAATACTATATTCACTTCTGATCATCCCATCTCTAAAAAGTTATAGCAAAAATAGAAGGAGTTTAGAATCGGGTAACAAACATGGTTGGAGGCATGGAAGGACATTCTCATGATGGAAAACTGAAAAAGATTAGAACTGTTTTGTTTAGAGAGACCCACAAATAAGAGGGAAATGAGAGAGGTATAAAAATAATGAATGGCATAGGAGAAGATGAATCCAGTGCTCCCTTTTAACCTTTTGCCCGTTATAGTAACAAGGGGATGTGAAGTAAAAGGCAACAAACTTATCCTATAAAACCAAATACACTTTAACACAACACATAGCCTGTGAAACTCATTGCCACAATTTATCATTGAGGTCAACGGCTTAGTAAGATTAAAAAAATTATTATGCCCCTATAGATGGATAAGGAGAGTATCCCTTGTTATGTTAGATTAGATAAAAATTCATAAAGCAAACATATGCCCATACTTCAAGACATAAACCAATGTCTGACAGACAGTAGTTAGGAAGAAATTTCTATGGGCAGGTTATTTCTTTACAAGGTTTCTGGCCCACTCCTCTGAAGTAGTTGATATTGACTGCTGTGTGACTGAGGCTACTTGTCCAGATGGATCAAGACTTGATCCAGTTTGGCAATTCCTATGCTCCCAAAAATAGATATGAATTTTAGCCCTGTAAAATACAAAGGAGGTATCCAATGGCAGATAACCTGGAAGAACATGTGGAAGCTTGTTCCTTGGGGAAACAGAGGACTGCAGTGTCCAGGGCTGTCAATCTAGCTCCTTACAGGAAATGTAAATAAATAAATAAGAATGGTCAAGATGGGGAAGTTGTTGTGGATAGTGGAAGGGTGATACCTGTGTTTGGCAGCAGTGGAGATGATTTTTCATGGGTGGGGAGGCTTCTGGATAACATTCTATGTCTTCCCTGACGTAGGGAGTTAGTGGATAGGATTTCAAGTTCAGACAGTGCAAGACTGAACTCTCATTAGTGACCAGGGAGGCTTCATTCATAACATGCAGGCAGACAGGGAGAGGCAGATGGCTTTGAATGCAGGATTTACATAGTAATGAGATTCAGGTCATCCTAGCTGTCTTCTTTCTCTTTCTGCATTTTTGTCTGGGTGTCATCCACTGTGGAAGGAATGAAGAAGCGGACAAGGAAGGGAGGGGAATATAGATGAAGATCTGGAAATTAACCCTTTGCCATTCTCCTGAGTGGCGCTGTAATACTGGAATAAAAAGTTGGCAGTGACAGGCATACTAATGCAAAGGAATGGTGGGTATAAAAGCTTATAGCAATCACAAAAGAAAATAGGAGTGCTGATGCGGGATGATAGTGGGTTTTTTTTTTAACTCGGACCTATAGTGTACTCTGTGTGGGGATGGCAGAATCAGCCCAGGCTTAAGGTGCCTTAATTTTCAGATTCTGGGTTGCTGGGTTTGGAGCCAACAGTTTTTGTTTTTATCGCTGCAAGTCAGCCCAGTGTTGAAGAGGGTTTTGTGCTGAGATTGGGGTATGGGCTCTCATTGGTATGTCTTTGCTTGTTTCTTAAATAAAGAAAACCTCCCCTGTTTTGCACAGCTCCTCTCTGTAGTTATGTCTCTTCATGAGTAAGCAATGGCGTTTGCTGGAAAACAATATGTTTTCAATTGCACTTAGCAGGTCTGAATCTCCTGCTGGCATTGGTTGTTATCTCAATGAAAAATGACATACTTCAGGAGACAGTATAGTGGTTGGAGAAGGGGTTTGGGAGTCAGGACTCCTAGGTTCTAATTCTCACTCTAATATAGACTGAAGCATTTGAACAATATTGCCAACACAAGCATTTGAAAAACGTCGGTCAGCCCCTCCCCCACCATTATGAGATTAGTTTAAAAATCATGATACTTTAAAAATAATACATTTGGGGAGCTTTATTTTTCTGATGGTGTTTGAGCCTTTAGGGTTCATGTTTTCAAGCTTTTCTCTGCAGGAAAGGAAAGTTGAGAATCTAATATAATCACCTGACTCCAGAAGCTGGGACTTTAAGGAAACATCAAGTAGTGTGAGACTCACAATAAAAATCACAAGAGTTGACAACACTATGTCTATTCCTCAGTTTCCCCATCTGTAAATGGGGATAATGATATTTATCTACTTCACAGGGGTACTGAGGCATCATAGGGGTATTGAGTTTTCATTGTTTATAAAGTGCTTTGAAGCTCTTGGACTAAAGTTGCTAGGAAAATGAAAGTATTTTTTGGGACACTAGTGGTTTGTGGAAGCACAACCTAAGTTTTTAAAATGGTCTCAATTTTAATGCTGGAAGTCTGTGTTTTAAAAACGGGAAGAAAAGCATTTCCTCTGTTGTATGTGTGTCTCTGCTAGTGGTGACCTGAATGGACCAAAGCTTTGCAGATAGTAGGTGGCTTTTGTTCTTAAGCACTTCATTAACTTAATCATTAAATACAGTATCAAACAGGCTCAGGTAAGAGACTTCAGTGCCTCCTTTACATTTCCTAAGCAGAGCTAATGCTAAAATGTACTGCTCAGAAGTCTGCTTTGCTTCAGTAGGCATCTGTTGAAACAAACCAGTCATATTTGGAGAGACAGATAAGGGGACCCTAAATATCCCCTTTCTCCCATCCCAAGCAGATGGAAAATGTGGCTTGTGCCTACAACACAACCTTGGGAGCCAGGATTCCTGGATTCTTTTCCTGGCATTGCCCATAACTCCATGTAGCCATGGTATTATTGTGTTACTTCTCTGTTCTACAGTACATTCATCTGTAAAATAAGAGCAACAATGCTTTTGTACCTTACAGGACAGTTGTAAAGCTTAATTAATATATGAATATTTATAAATCACTTTGAGTTTTATATATGGACGGCCCTATGTAAAAGAGAATCAGCATTATGCCATGACGAGGGCACTGGACCGGGCATCGGGAGACCTGGGTTCTATTCCCAGCTGCAGCACCTTGGGTGAGTCACTTCACCACTGTGCCTCAATGTCCCATCTGTAAAATGGGGATAGTGATACTTATCTCTTGTTATGAAAATTCACATCTATAGATGAAAAGTGAAATATAAGAGCTCAGTATATGGTGTTATAGGAGGGTCCTATAAAGGTGATGTCTGTATGTGTGTTAGTAGTTGGTTAACAGATAAGGTGCCAGAAGACAGCACTCTCGAATATATACCATGGTTCCTGGGCTTTGTGGGACCAATAAAACTTGTTGTTCACTGCAAATAGCTTCTTGAGGGTTGCTGGTTACATGGAATTTTGAACAAATGCTAGTGTGTGTTTTACAATGGTTAATGCTTTCTCATCTGTTCTTTTGCAGAGCCCCTGAAATCATCCTTGGTTTACCATTCTGTGAAGCAATCGACATGTGGTCTCTGGGATGTGTTATTGCAGAGCTGTTCTTGGGCTGGCCTTTATACCCAGGAGCCTCAGAGTACGATCAGGTTGGTATGGATGCTGCACTTGCTGTTAACAGAAACACAGAAACTTTTTTCTTTCTTGTGTCAGACTGTTAACTTTCTATTCTTTCCTGATGGAAGATATGTGTGTTTGATTTTTAATATCCTAAGACTACTTTTTCATCCACCTGTAGCGTTCTATGTAACCAATAAGATATTTAGTTCTGTGCCTTTAAGAACTGACTGCCTAAGTGAACTGTCAATCAAGAGTATAAGTTCCTGTTGACTAGAAAGCTCTGTAGATGATCTCTAATCACTGAACAGAGCTGCCATCCTTACTCTGCTTAACAGCAAGTATTAAATGAAGAGTTATTTGTTATAATATAAGAAACTGTATGAACTCAGCTGCTTTGTATAATCCCCTAATGAGGACGTATATTAAAATCAATGAAAAGAAAGAGAATGGTCTTTGGGGCAGATCCTCAGCTGCTGTCAACTGTCATAGCTCCATTGAATTCAACTGAGCTGTGATAATTAAAGCTAACTGAAGATCAGCCCGATAGACTTTAATGTTCCTCTCCTATCTTTAAAACAGGAGATGCAGCAACCTCTACAGTTCAGGTTAGATAACAGTTTCTATTCTAACCACCTTTTTTCAGTTGCTCATTCCTTTCTGAAACTGGGGGCTTGGGCTCTGTCTGAAAGTGATCTTTTTGGGAAAAGCCTAAGGGAAAAGGAGAGTGATGAAAAGAAATATAGTACACTTTTCCCATTATGAGAACATTCCTGAGAGTTTTCTTTTTTAATAGTATTTCAGCCATGGCTTTAAAAGTGAAATCTGGCATGGAAATAGCCCTCACTGAGATTCAGTGCCTTTAGCTGTTTCAGCGGAAATCGGTTTTGTGCCTTTGAAAATCACATACTGAGCATGAGCAGTAGACTCCCCTCCAGAGATAAACTGAGAAAGTGCACAGTTGATGAAGAACTCCTCACACGCCTGTATACAGTTGACTTATAGTAGTGCAAAGTCTGCTCTAGTCAAGTATATTGTGGGCTTCTGTGGAGCTTGTGCAATGGGCTGGCACGGAAACTGAGTCTTTGCCTCAGGCTGTGTGGATTTGTAAGGTTGGCAGTGGGTTGAAGAGGGGCTATTGAAGTTTGTAAGGTGTGCAGGAAGGAGCCTTGCTTGGAGGTACCGAAGGAGCTCCACAGCAGGAGTGGGCACTTCGTATGGGCGAGGGCCAGCCGCGTTTTGAGGTCCTCAAGACTGAAGCTGCTTCTTATGATTTTTTTTCATTTCTTTCCATCTTTTCTTTGAAAAATACCGAGCGTTTTGTCCGTGGCATTTCCTGCATTAGAAGGATATTAAGTTTTCAAAGTGAAGCAATCAAGAAGTCAGGAAATGCTGAAGTTAAGGTTTCATATGCCACCTTATGTCAACATTATGTCAGCCTTTAATTACATGCTTACATACTTTTTCTCTACTAAATGAAAAAAACAATTCTCCACTCTTAGACATGTATGCATGACATCCATGGTTCTGTGTATGCCAACGAGGCAGAGTCCGTGAAAGTCATTGACATGACAAATGCAGTAAGCGATATAAACACTGTAGATTTAGTACAAGACACAGAATGATGGTGTAAATTTGCTTCAGTACATAGGCCGCTTCGGTTCACCGATATTGGCTTCATCTGCTTTACCTCTGAGCTGCTCCAAAGAAAATAAAGGAAGTACCAAGTTATTGAAATTACATACCTTTTATAGAGACGAGAACTTACCATGAAAAGCTCTAAGTCAATAAAAACACACAATTAAAATGTGTGGGCATTCTCTTTTACCTTTAAAGTGTGAAGAAAAAGGGAGAAATACCCACAGACTTTAGAAGCTAAAGGAAGAATGTTTTATAGATTTCCAGGGTAAATGTCCTGAGACATTAATAATAAAGGTGGAAATGCCATTAAAGTCTATGGGAATTCTCTTTCTTTCATTCTTTTAGTATATCCTTGATAAAGCCCAACTTGACACCACCCTTTTCTCTCTTTCTTTGTTCCATTGTTTTAAATGCCTCCTGCCCTCCTGAAAGGAAGACCACCACAGATCTTCACCAGATGAGCAGTAACCTCTCATCCTTCTCTTACAGATTCGCTATATTTCACAGACACAGGGCTTACCAGCAGAGTATTTGTTAAGTTCAGGGACAAAGACAACAAGATTTTTCAACAGGGATACAGACTCACCGTATCCATTGTGGAGGCTAAAGGTAGGAAGATATTTCCTTGTTTCCTTCATCTTGCAATAGTAGACTGGAAGTAAGGCGACATTCTGTTAAGTCCGAGTGTGGGTCTCGTCTCTTTGCAATGCATTGAGATGCTTCCCAAAACTGAGATGTTGGGATGGGTATGAGCTGAGGTAAAACTGTTGTAACAAAAGTAGGCAGCCCTTGGCTGGCCAATGGCTTTGCAATTAGTGCCTGGCACTGCATTGTAGAAGCTTAAAGTCCAAAGTGAACCTTAAAATCTCTCCAATCAGGAGCTGCCCAACCTGGGGATATTGCGGACAGGACTATTTTAGGTTTCAGAGTAGCAGCCGTGTTAGTCTGTATTCGCAAAAAGAAAAGGAGTACTTGTGGCACCTTAGAGACTAACAAATTTATTAGAGCATAAGCTTTCGTGAGCTACAGCTCACTTCATCGGATGCATTTGGTGGAAAAAACAGAGGAGAGATTTATATACACACACACAGAGAACATGAAACAATGGGTTTATCATACGGGAGACAGACCAGTCCTTGCTTACAGACAGCCCCCCAATCTGAAGCAAATACTCACCAGCAACCACACACCACACAACAGAACCACTAACCCAGGAACCTATCCTTGCAACAAAGCCCGTTGCCAACTCTGTCCACATATCTATTCAGGGGATACCATCATAGGGCCTAATCACATCAGCCACACTATCAGAGGCTCGTTCACCTGCGCATCTATCAATGTGATATATGCCATCATGTGCCAGCAATACCCCTCTGCCATGTACATTGGCCAAACTGGACAGTCTCTACGTAAAAGAATGAATGGACACAAATCAGACGTCAAGAATTATAACATTCAAAAACCAGTTGGAGAACACTTCAATCTCTCTGGTCACTCGATCACAGACCTAAGAGTGGCTATACTTCAACAAAAAAGCTTCAAAAACAGACTCCAACGAGAGACTGCTGAATTGGAATTAATTTGCAAACTGGATACAATTAACTTAGGCTTGAATAGAGACTGGGAATGGATGAGTCATTACACAAAGTAAAACTATTTCCCCATGGTATTTCTCCCCCCCCACCCCACCCCCCACTGTTCCTCTGATATTCTTGTTAACTGCTGGAATTAGCCTACCTGCTTGTCACCATGAAAGGCTTTCCTCCTTCCCCCCCCTGCTGTTGGTGATGGCTTATCTTAAGTGATCACTCTCCTTACAGTGTGTATGATAAACCCATTGTTTCATGTTCTCTGTGTGTGTGTATATAAATCTCTCCTCTGTTTTTTCCACCAAATGCATCCGATGAAGTGAGCTGTAGCTCACGAAAGGTTAGGACTATTTTAGTTTAACTAAGGGCATATCTGCACTGCAAAGTAAAACCCACAGCAGCAAGTCTCAAATGATGGGTCCACTGACTTGGACTTATGCTCCAGGGCTAAAAATACCAGTGTAGATGTTCCCACTTGGACTGGAGACCAGGCTTTGAAACCCAGTGAAGGGGGAGGGTCTCAGAACCTGGGTGCTTGAGCGCGAACATTTACGCTGCTATTTTTAGACCTATAGCGCAAGCCCCATGAGTCCGAGTCAGCTAACCCAGGCTCTGAGGCTCACAGCCTCAGGTGCTTTTTATTGCAGTGTAGACTTACCCTTAGAGAGAGAAGTACTAGCCTATCAATTTAGGGTTGTTGTTTATATCTTCCCTATCTAAGGGTGATAGTTGTAGCTGATGAAGTGATGTTTAATTTAACCTGCTCCTGGGTGGAATTTGTTTTTAATACCTGTCTAGTTAACACACACATTTCCATTTTAACAGTTAAAATAGATGAATGTACAAAAAATGATTCCTGGATCAGTGATAGCAACATGTTTGGCTGCACTGTGTCTGGTGTTGTCAACTGTGAGCCCTTTAGCTTAACAATGATTGGGACTATCTTAGTCAGTAAAGCACTCTGGAATTCTTTAGGCATGAGAGGTGCTATATAAATATATTTGGCTACTATTTTGGTTACTAGTTCAGGGAAGAGACAGGTGACTTTGTCCATGGTGTAGTTTGGGGAGGGGGGCCTGGGGAGTGTTGCCCCCCAAAACTGCAAGCCTCGGGTAGGCATGGAACTTTCCCCCCATGCGCAGCCCCATTGGCCTGACTGGATCTGCTCCCTTCCCCCAAAATATAGAAGTTAAACTATGCCTATGGCTTTGTATAGAGATGGACTTTGAGGTATCCATCTGAGCTGGCATATTACCCTACATAGATGCAAGGGCCACTCAGGTAACTGCCTTTCCCCTGTCTTGAGCAGACACCAGATGATCATGAGGCAGAGACGGGGATTAAGTCGAAGGAAGCAAGGAAGTACATTTTCAACTGTTTGGATGACATGGCACAGGTAAGAATGTTGGTGAGCAACTAGCGAGATCTCTCCTTGTGCTTCTGAGCAAGGCAAACAAATGAGGCATGACATCACTTCTGCATATATGCTGCTTTGGGCAAACCCCTGAGAAACACCAGGTGTGCACCAATCCAGCCAACTCCCAGTTATCATGTGTTGGATCCCTCCAGAAAAGACCAGATATATAGTCATAAAAGTGACATAAAGCAGAGTGGATGAGTAACTCGGAGTTTCACACGTGCTAGGTTCTATTCCTAGCTCTGCCACTAACTTCTTATGTGACCTCGGGTGAGTCACTTAACTTCTCTATGCCTCAGGTTCCCCAGTCTGTAAAATAAGAAGGACGATGTTTACCCACTTTGTAAAGCACTTTGCTACCTGTAAAGGAAAAGTGTTTATTACTATTATCTATTTCTTTTGTTGTTGTAATAGTGAACTTGGTATGAGGCTACTAAAGTTGACCCATGGTATTTTTGATCCAGAGTTTGTGTAAGATCATTCTCGATATTTTAGTTTCATTAGTTAAAGTGTAGAAAGAGAGGCTTGGGATCAGGAAAGATTTTAATATGAAGGCTTTTCCTGGTACCTGATATATAAATAGTGATGTTCCCCATAAACTTACCAAGATCTTTTTTGTTTGTGGTTTTTTGTTGTTGTTGTCATTGCAGGACACACCATTAAGCAGTCTAATTGTATAGTGCTTTATTTGATACATAATGATTGTCAGAGCTTGTCTATTACCACACAGAAGCTGTTCAAAAGCTGCAAAGGGTGACTAAGATCTTCAGTAGCCATTGACCCAAATGAGCTAGATACTTAACAGCGTGTGTAGAGATTTGTCTTGCACTAGCCTGATGGTGATTTGATTTGCCAGCTCAGATTCTTCCTTGTGACCTCAGCAGCTACTCTTCCAGAGATAGAAACCTGGTGGAGTCAAGAGAGAGAAAATAATCTGCTGGAGACCTGACTATCTGCTTCTCCCTTCTAACTGTTGTCCCTTCTCTTTCAGGTGAATATGACAACGGATTTAGAAGGAAGCGATATGTTGGTGGAAAAGGCAGACCGGCGGGAGTTTATAGATCTGTTAAAGAAGATGTTGACTATAGATGCGGATAAGAGGATAACTCCAATCGAAACTCTGAACCACACCTTTGTCACCATGACGCACTTGCTTGATTTCCCCCATAGCACACAGTACGCTTCCTTCTCTCTGCCTTGGGTTGGGTTTTCAGAGAGAAAAAGCAGATGAAGAGGGTGGGAGAGGAGACTGGGCTGTAGGGTGGACATTTGGGTTGATAAAAGGGCTTGGCAATGGTATTTTAAAGGGACACCATTAAGGAGTTTAGGCCCAAAGATTTTAATTTTTGTTTAAAAAACAAAACAAAAACAAAAAACCTAATATGAATAAGAAATGTGTTGCTGATGCACGGCATTCAAAAGACTGCAGAATGTATTACGTCCATTGTGTAAATATTCAATAATTACACACATTCATATTAAAATACAGAAAAAAAATATATGCCAGTGGTATCAACTCAACCTATGCATGTGGCAGAGGAAGTATAGTCCAGGGCTTGGTGCTGTGGTTCTCAACATTATCCACAGTGGAATCCACCCCCTCCTCCCAGAAACCCTTTCCCATCTAGCTGAAGTCTGGTCAGGACTATTCTCTGTTTAACAGTCTGGAAAGAGGGCAGAGTTGTCATAACCCCAATACTTGTTTTCAGCCCCCTTGTTGAGGATTCCTGACTTAGAGCAAGAAACTGGAAACAAGAAATCTCAGTTCTGCGCCCAGCTCTCTCTCAGACTTGCTATGTGACCTTGAACAAGTCACTTGAACCTCAGTTTCCAATCTGTGGAATGGAGAAATACTCCCTGGCCTGACAGGGATGTTGTAAGGCATGGTTCATTAGGGCCTGATTCTCATTTATAATAAGGCCTGAACAGCACTATACACTAGCCTGGGACTTTGGAGACCTGGGTGCAGTTCCCTGCACCACTATCGACTGTGACCCTGGGCAAGTCACTTAGGACCAAATTTTTAAAGATATTTAGATGAAGATAGGTATGCAATGGGATTTTTAAGTGTCTAGCTGCCTAACTCATTGATTTCAAAGTGAATTAGGCACCTGGTTTTGAAAACCCCAGTAGGTGCATATCTGCATCAGCATGTAACAAACCTTTAATAATCTAGCTCTTAGACTGTCTGAGCCTCAGCTCCTTGTCTGTGACTGGGGGATAATAGCACTGCCGTAACTCACAGGGCTGGTGTGAGGACGAATACATTACAAATTGTGAGGTTCTCAGATGCTGTGGGCAATATAAGTGCCATAGATAGATAAATGGATACTGAGGTGATGAATGCAGTATGAACACAAGATACTTGCTATAAACAGAGAAAAAAAACCTCTACTTTTGTTTAAAGCTTTTCATAAATAAGTCAGTGTTTTATGAAAATATTGAAATAATATACAAAAATCTACTTTTATATTTGCAATCACATGCTCTCATTTGCAACAATTCTTTCTACATGTGCAGTAACTGCTTAAAATTGTAGAGACGCAGGGCCCAGTCCTTTGCCATTCGGAATCGTTCCATGGATCAGGGCCTCATTTCTGAAGTTCTTACCCTTGCCCTCCTTGGGCAAAATTCCTAACAGTTCTTATTCAGGAATAACTCAGTGGAAATTTTTGTATGAGTTAGACCTTCAGGATCGGGCCTCTAGATGCTAAACATCCTGCCAGCTCAGTGTGCAAACTCATTCTTCCTCCATTGGAAATGTTGATTGGTCAGAACTGCAACAAGCTCTAAACAGTGTGGGTTGGCTGATTTGAAGTCAGGCCTGTGATTGTCCTGAGAATAGGAACTTCAAAGCCTCCAGGATTTCTGGGGACTGTAATCTCTCTTGAAAGTAAATCAGGAAACAGATGCAAATGTAGAGAAGACATAGTTGCTGGAAGCAGTTTTTACTATGACATGCTTCAGAGAAAGACTACAAGCCTCAAGAACTCTTGAGGCTTTGTACTTGTTAGTCCCAAAGCAGCAGCAAAGTGAGTCCAGTGTCCAGCTTTGCATCTTCTGATTGCATGGATATTAAATTGTAGGAAAGGCCAGTCTTTCTGACCTGTTTGGTCACCTTTCCATGCATGTTTTTGCATACGCAATATATTATTGCACTAACTTACAGGGAGCGGGTTATATTTTTGTAGTACTCTTTTGTAACGTGCAATGGTAGTATTATGTGAAGTATAAGTATACTGTTTTCAGTGTTTTACTATAAAGTTTTTTGAAAAATAGTTGTTAATTGCTAAAACCTACAAAAAAAAATCCATGCAATAGCATTCTACATTTTGCCACATAGATTTTTTGACTTTTACACAGATTTCTAAATATTTTACAGATTACTTGTATTTCATAGATTTTAAAAGTATGTACATAATGAAAGTATATACATATTCTCTTACATCTGATTCAACCTTGAGTAATTATTGAACAGATATAACCATAACCAAATAGCTATTGAGCTTTTGAGAGGAAGCAAAGTCTCTTCATTAAGGGACAGGACTGGGTGGTCAAGAGTTCGGGATTTTATTCCTGATTATTCCTGTGTGGTCAGGGGCACGTTTCTTTAAGTGGACACTATCACCTTAAAAATAAAGTATCATAAATAAACTCTCGTCTTTACCTGTGTTACCGATAACACCTGAGATTATTAAAAGTGAAGTAATTTTACATATTCAAGCCTGATGCGCATTACTTAGTAATAAATTTTCTCTCCATTTAGCAAATGAAAATCAAGGAAATGAGTTTCATTTTTATTTTCTTTATAGTCAGTCTCACTGTCAGGTTCTTAGTTTCAGATTTGGGTATAAAACACTGGGAGAAATGTTGGTTGAAAAATAACCATTTGAAATTGGATTTTAAAACAATATTGAAAAGTACCTGATTGTGGACAGTGTTTAGCTGGTTGGTAAAGGTCATGGTCAGGTTGGTACATTTCGCCCATACTTAAATTGATAGTGTCCCTTTAACTTCTCTGTGCCTTCGTTTCCACAGCTGTAACAATGAAATAATAATAGTACTTACCTACCTCACAAGGACTGTGCTGTAGTAGGGCGGCAGTGTTTTATATACTATATTGCACAGTCAGTATATTGCTGCATTCTAAGGATACAAAATATTTTTCAATACTTCCACTGCCATATAATCTATATGTGTGTGTATTTAATAAGTAGGGGTTTTTGGTAGTGTGGAGGGATTGTGGGGGAGGGAATTTAAACATTCCCCCACTGTTGGCTTTCAGGCTGGGACTACCTCAAGGCCCGATCATGCAAGGTGTTGAGCATTCTAGCCCTGATTCAGCAAAGTCCTTAAACCATATTACTTCAAAGGGACTACTCATATGCTTAAAGTTAAGCACATGCTTAAGTGCTATACTGGAGTGGGGCCAATGTGTTGAGCATCTTGCAGGATTGAGCTCAAATGACCAACATTTTTTAAAGTGCTGAGCAAGATTTCAGATGTCTGATTGACCATACACAGCAAAATCTTCCTCCTAAGAGGGAAAGACTTCTAAAACTGCCTTAAAAAGCATCCCCAAATGAGCCAAGACTATCTGGCCCTTCTCCCCATTCTCTGTCATGTTACAAAAGAAGACCCACTATTTCTTGGTTTGATTTTTCTTCCCCTCCTGTCTGACTGCTGACAGCTTTGGCTGCTGACTGTGACTTACGCTGCAGGACTGAGACGGGATGGGGCACTCAAGAATCCTAAGCCAGAACAGTCTTCTATTGAATGCCATCTAGTTTCCTTTCATTACAAACAGTGTGAATCTTGGCTGTGGGGGGAAGGGGACATTCAAACACTGATTAATCTAACAAGTGCCAAGCGTGGTCTGATCACTTGTCTCAACCATCAAAGAAATGCTGACCTGAAGCTAGGCTTCTATAGCTGACTGTTAATTATGCTCACTGGTTTTTTTTTCCTCTCTTTCTCACCCTCTCATCCCTTTTTCTAAACAGTGTCAAGTCCTGTTTCCAGAACATGGAGATCTGCAAGCGGCGGGTGAATATGTATGACACGGTAAACCAGAGCAAGACCCCATTCATCACCCATGTGGCCCCGAGCACATCGACCAACCTGACCATGACCTTTAACAACCAGCTGAACACTGTCCACAACCAGGTATGGGAATTGGCAGCAGCCAGGGCCTGAAAGCTAGAGAGCTCTAGAAAATGGAGAGCAGACATAGTGCTCCTCTCAGCACACACCCAATAAGATGGTTCCTTTCTGCCTTGTGACTAGAACATGCCACCCTCCTCCTTGAGCCCTGTCTAGTTGCGTGGTGTTTGATACAGGAGAATTAGTTCCATGGCACTTGTGTGACTGTGAAATATTGGCTTCTTAGTCTATCTTGTTGGAGATGATTCAGCCCGCCACCCTGGAAAGTTGGTATGAAAAAAAATCTGATGGCGGTGTCCCTTTATGCAACAAGTAGGATTGCACTCAGTGATAATCAGGCAGACATGAGTGATTTATTCATATTACTGCTAAGATAAAACTAAATCCTCATATCACAGACACAATACTCTGCAGTACCAACAAAATGTAGTGCTCTCACTTCTTGTCTTAGCATTTGGTGATGGTATTTCTGCTTGTGTATTATTTGTCTTTACAGTAGTACAGTAGTACCTACGGGCCCTAATTGAGATGGGGACTCCATTGTCCTGATCCTGAAGGACTTGCAGTTGAAGTTGGTAGATTCATATCTACTGCCTATACTTTGGTCTCCTGTATCATAATAGGAGGGTTTTTAAAGATTTTAAAAGAGGGTGTGTGTGCATGAGAGTGGGACTATCACATGATCTTGATATGTACAGTGTTGATGTATTTTAAACAAACAGTAGCTTAAATTGTTTCCCTTGGAATTGTGTTACAGTAATTAAAGGGAAGGGGAGGTATTCTTGGATAGGACAGTAAAAGACTGAAGTATGGTGAGGTTGCCATCCTTAGGGTTTTGTAGAGCTCTTTGGTGTGGGAGCCGCCTTGTTTTGATGTTATAACAAGAAGATTTAAGGGGATGAATATAACTGTGGCATGAGGGACTGGTGCCACAGGAATAGAAGCTCCAAAAGAGTCTGGTTTGCAAAGTGATCCCATGTATCTTAGAAATCTAGATTTCATGCTGGCTCAATTTTTGGTCACTTATGATAAGAAAAGGCTTCTTTATATTATTCATAAAGCTGTGGGCACCACAATTGTACGCAGTGATAGGTCATTAGTGTGTCATGGCTAAATGTAGTGGGTTTTCAGTTTTAAATTACAGGTATCCTTGCTTGCTTGCTTTTGAAACTCAGACTGGAGAGTCAGGCTGCTTACAAACTCCCCAAATCCTGCTGCTTCACCTTTCCCAAGCACCAGTTGGCACCATTTACTATAACCAAACACCATCACCACTACTGGAAGGGCCAGACTCTGTCACCTTTACTCACACTGGGTAGTTCCTTACTCCACCAAAAGTTCCTTCCAATGAGACTGTTAGCGCTGCTTAGCTTGAATACGGGTGGAAGAATCTGTCCCTGCGTGTCAAACAGTAGCAAAGATTTGGGTGAGGCTCTGCCAGTATCAGGAAGTTCCAACATTCTTACTGTAAGTCAAAAACCAGACCTATGGGCCATTTCTCCTGTTTCATCTCCCATCCATAGGTTAGGTTTCCAACTATCTCTTGTGTTTCCATCATCTAACGCCTGGTTTTATTTTGTTTTGTTTTTTTAAGTGGGGGTGGGAGGAAGGGAAGAGCTGCCTTGGGTTTTCTCAGCAAAAGAAATGTGTAGTTGTGATGGGAAGATGAGTGGGAATTTCCAAATTCTCCTAACAGGTTTGTGTTGGGGGCAGAACTGATCTTGCCAGGTTTCCCACAGGAAGTGCCAGAAGCATTTACAGAGCAGCTTGACTTTGTGTGACCAGTTCCTTTTGAGCCCCTTTCTTTCCTGCCTCCTCCCTATTGTCCCAAACCAAATCCATCCTCAGGAGACGTGCTCCATTCTGGAGACTCCTTGGACAACAAACTGGGATGTGGGGTGGTTGGAAGCAGCCCCAGTTGATAGAAGGCCTCACTGGTCATGCTCAGTGTGCTCCTTTTGCCCATGTCACCCACCCTTGCCTCTGCACTCCTCAGTTTTCTGTTTTGCTCCTCCTCTATTTTTTGTTTGCAGGTTTTATTTAGATTCATTTATTTTTAGATTTGCTTCTTCCAACATACCATCTCCCTCATTTTTTTGTTTTGTTTAATTCCCATCATTCCTTTAGGCCACCAACCTGGCTCCCACCTCCACCAGTGCCACTATTTCCTTAGCCAACCCTGAAGTCTCCATACTAAACTACCAATCTGCACTCTACCAGCCTTCAGCAGCATCCATGGCCGCAGTGGCCCAGCGAAGCATGCCGCTGCAGACGGGAACGGCGCAGATCTGTGCCCGGCCTGACCCCTTTCAGCAAGCCCTCATTGTATGCCCTCCAGGCTTCCAAGGTAAGAAACAGGCCTTCCACCTTGCAGCCAGCCCCTCTGCTGTTTGATTGGGTTTTCTTTTGAAAATTCCCTCCAGCAATTCTTTCTGAAGGAAGAAAATCTGGAAGTGAGGAGAACCTTTGGAGCAGTTGGGTTGCGGCTGATGACTCGGGGGTGGAGGGAGGGAGGTGAGATTGTGATGCTCATTGTTCATTACCCTGATCAGGGTATTTTCAAGAATCTCCATCTTGTTTTGGCAAACCTGAAAAGAATGGAATATTTTACTGACCAGTTCCCAGGTTGCTCAGTGATCCAGTTTCCACAGGGTGACTCAGCAGGTTAATGACCTAGAAAGTAAGATGTCTAGCCTGGAAATTTGCCCCAATTATGGACATCAGTTGCCAGGCATCAATACAGCTGCACCACTGCAACTAGTATAGACAGGCATAGCTGCTGTTTGGCCCAGTGGACAATACTCCTACTTGAAACCAGAGTAAGCAGCACTGGGGCACATAGCAGCTTTGCCTGTCTATGATTGGGGCTGCTCCTGCATAGTTACACCAATAGCTATATCAGAGGCAAATCCCCAGGCTAGACAAAAGCTGAGATTTGGTCCTAGTAGGGCAGGATCTATCAACAATAATACTTGGCAATACTCTAACCCCTTTTATACAAGGATCTTGCAGTGTTAACTTTCACACCAGTTGAAGCCTAGAGTCCCCCAGAGTAGACAGGGCAGTACTGACACTATAGCTTCAGAATGTGTTGACTAATTTGTTCTGGCGATATGCCTTTAAATCCTAGTCAAGTCCAGAGTTACAAAGTGAGACAGTGCAGAGTGGAGTGTAGAACCTTGTATTCTTGATTCCCAACCTCCCACTTTCATCAGCAGGCAGCACTCTCACCCTGTAGTGTATTTTCCTAGCCATCTATGGTGATTGTCTCTAGCCAGACTGGAGAATAACAGGCTTAATTCAAAAACATTGTGCCTTCTTATAGAATTGCCTCCAGACGTAGGTTACGTTATGATGTCTCTGCTACATTTAAGACATTCTAAAAGCATGCACAAGGTTTAAAGAGGGGTAATCTGTTGGTGTCCTTGGAAAAGTATTGTCTTCAGCCTCATGTGTGTGTCATATCTGCCAAAAGTTGATAGATCTCTTTGGGCTGGGGTGTAATAAATTTGGGTGGATGTAATAAGTGGGAATCAAGGGCCTGATTTTTCAGAGGTGCTGAGCACCTGCAGTTCCCATTGACTTCAGTTAGAGTTGTGGCAGTAGAACACCTCTGAAAATCAGGCTCCTCTTCTGGCCGCTGCTGCTTAACTCTGTCCCTTCTCTGTTCATGGAACAGGGTTACAAGCCTCCCCTTCAAAGCATGCTGGGTATTCTGTACGGATGGAGAATGCTGTTCCGATTGTCACTCAGGCTCCTGGGGCCCAGTCTCTTCAGATCCAGCCAGGTCTCCTTGCACAGGTAATTTCCTTAGTCTGGATAAATGTGGATTGGGCAAGTATAGGTGACATTTGAATAGTCCTATGCAGAGCAAGTCTTTTTCATTTAGTTTAACTTTTACGTGGTGTGGGGGAAAGGGTGAAGTGGGTTTTTTTTTTCCCAATCCCTCTGTGGTTCAGTTTTAGAATGGGACACCCAAGTGAGCATCTCCAGCTTTCCATGGAGCATCCGGCTTTCCTCAATCTCTCTTACATCTTGCAGGCCAATTTTGATTTCTGAAAGGCTCTAACAATATAATGGTTAATAGCTCCACTCTTTTTCTCAGTCCTCCTCTTCACAAGGCCTGATGCAATTCCAACTGAAATTAATGGAAGTTGTGTCAGACCGATGGTGAGAATGAATCATTAATACTTTTCTAAATCCTACTAAGCTCTTGGCCCTATGGCATCTTGTGGCAATGAGTTCCACCGGTAAAGTGTGTATTGTTTAAAAAATGTTTTTCTTATTTTCGTTTTAAATTTGTTTCCTTTCAGTTTTATTGAATGTTGCCTTGTTCTTGAGTAGTGGGAAAGGGTAAATAGGCAGATGGGAGGGCCAGGGCAGCTGAGTCAGTGAATCTCTGCAGCAGCCTTTATTGGCCCAGTTCTTGGGGGGGGACTCTACTGGGAGATAAATGACTCCCCAACCATGGAAACTCAGGATGGGGGCTGGCACTGGCAACAGTGCCTATTCTCCTTCAAGGTGAAACCCCAGCCTTCTGGCAAGGGAGGTACAACTTATACCTCCTTGTGCCAGCTTCAGTGAATCTGGCCAACTTTGCTTTTTTTTAAATGGTCTGAGTCTTATTGGTTCTGTTGGTATCAGGAATGTCTTTGATGGAGAACAAATATACTGAACATAAGACACATAGAGCTTCACAATACCTCCTGGAAAAAGTGATCCAGAGGTAAACTACATGCCTATTGTGCACTGATTAATGCCAGGATGTTCATTTGCATTCAGATCTCAACAGACTTTAAAATCATGCTCAAGCATTGGATTCCTGGGTTACATGTGCCATCGTGTGTTGTTGTGATTACTTTCCTTTGCCAGCTGCCAGCTGAGCTTATCTGGTGAAGACAGAATGAAACACAACCTAAAGCCTGTGTGTTTTTTCACTAGCTATGTGCCCCGCCCATTCCTAATAAAAGAGTCTTTGTTACAGAGCTGACTCTTGGCGTAAGTCTGCCGCAAAATGGAATCCATCTTTGTTGATGACTGTCATAACTTTCAGCCTGGCAAGGTTGGGTCTTGTATCCCATTCAGTACAAAGCAGGTGTCTAAGAAGCAGAGCAGTGGAAAAGAAAAGTCAGATTTTCAAAGTTATCAGCAGGAAGATGTGCACACTGGAATTAGGCACCTGCAATTGCATTTGCACAAATGCCTGCCCCTTGCAAGAACCATTCCTTGATGCAGTGACATGCTCCAGCAGCAGGGATCTGCCAGACCCTTTCCCCACTGCCTCCCACCTGCTAGAGCCTTTCATAGCTGCAGGGAGCTACACACCATAGTGACAAGTCTGAACTCAGCCTGCCTTCACTGCAGTGTGTAGCACATGCAATTGTGGTTGCACAAATGCCTCCCCCTGCCAGAGCCTTTCGTCAGTGCAGTGAAAGGTCATGGTAGTGGGGAAAAGCCAAATCTTTTTCTTGCTGCCCCCAGTAGCTACACGTGTACTGCCTGTATTCTACAGGCTGCTGTGAGTCTGGACAATGTATACGTCATAAAGTCTCTGGGAGCAGCCATTGGTGCTCATCCCCGCGTCAATATAATCCAGCACTGGTAGTGGCTGAAAGCCAAAATTGGACTCTTACCATTTATTCTCTATATACTTTCAAATCCAGGAAACAGGGCCCTGCAAATGATTGCAAGTCCCTCATCCTGAGGCCCTTGGATGAGCTCTGCCATCACGGTGGTGATGGATAGGGATGTATTTTGTATATTGTTGCTGTAAGTTGGTTCTTGCAGAAATGAAAAGTTAGACCAAACCACTGCCTACAATCTGCAAAGTGGGTGGTGAAAATAACCCTTACACCTGACCTTACCGGGTCCATTTTCACCCACATGAGCAAGTATACCTGTGTGCGGAGGGGAGACGGGTGAAAGAAGGCTGATTCCAGTCTTTAACAGTGCAGTAGTTTCACATCTTAAAGGGGCAGGGCACCATGTATTTCAGGGGTGTTTTTGTCCAGCCTGAAATTGATGTTTTCACCCATTGAAAAGCCTGATCCAGTGCTTGTCCCTTCCTTCCCTTCTCCCTCAGGAGTGTTCTGCATTCCTGAATTTTCTCACTTTCACTCCTTCCCACAGCACTCCTAGACAGGAAACCCTGCTTGGCTGCCACCAGCCCATTCTGAGTAAATAGGGCCATGTCCATTTGTGCTACTTTCTGATGCAGCTCACTCCCACTTTCCTCATCTGGACCTAGGATCAAGACACCAGGGGCCAAAGTGTGCTCTTAGTCACACCTGTGCAATCTTACTCAAAGCAGTGGACATGGCAGCACTGTCCCAGTGGACCAGCCCAAGCAATCTTTTCCTGCCAATGAAATGATTCCATGGTCCTTACCTGATAAGTAGAGAATTTGTGCCTGGGCCCTGACAATGAATCTAGATTCACTCCCTAAAAGAGGCGGAGAACTGAACAAATTCAGGCTACCTCCCCAAACAAGGAGGAAGTGGCTTTAGCATGTAAACTCAGGTAATCTCTTGCAAGGGAGCAGCAACAGTTTATTTACCTTTTTTAAACCAAAGTTGTAAAAACAAAAATATCCCCACCGCTCATCCACCTGCCTGCTGGTGCTAGTCCTTTGTTACAGCACAGTGTTGTGAACAGCTCTCTAGGGTCCTGTGACTGAGTATCCTTTGCAGCCCTGGTTCTGCAGATGTGGTTGAGACAGAAAGAGGCCCACCATAGCAGCCCTTTCATCTGACTCAGCAAGGCAGAAAATCCCAAGACAATCAACATTTGGAGCTGGGATGGAAAGTGTGGGAGTTTTGGGTGCTTTTTGGGGGGGGAGCTGGAGGGGCTACAGGATGGGGAGAGGTTTAAGGTTTTTGTGTTAATCAATCTCTGAATCTGGCTTAGGAAGGAACAGGGTGAAATACCTTCAAGCAGAGACTCTGTTTACAGTGTAGCCCCCTCAGTGTTATGTGGCTACACAATGTGAACCCAGCACAGTGGCACCGATATGACCCTAGAGAGGGATGTAGCTGGTGCCCTTGAATGCCATGGCTCAGTCTCTGAGCACGCATGCTCTGTATGCCAGCACTCGAGAGATCCTGCTGTCATGTTGGTGGCATCTGAATATGACCAGGTTGTAAAAGATTATACGATTCCTAAATTAAGTCATCAGAGCAAGATGACCCTGGGAAATCTTTGTAATAGTGTGCCTGGACAGGGATGTGATTGCTGAGCTTGCAGGGGAGAGAGTCTAGCTCTGGCACTAAGAGGCACCAGTTTAGAAAATACCAGGGAGGGTACGGAGAGGACAAATGTAATTCACAGACTTATTTCCTAGACTGAAATACTCCTATTTTCTGTTCATATGGAATGGATTTTGTTGTTAAGCAGCGTCTGTCATGCTGCAGCCATTCCCAAAGCAGTGATGTGGGATGCTGTGCCAGCCAGTGGCTGGGGCAAGCGCACGAGCCACTTGGCCTGATTCTGCCTTCAGATGCACCCGTGCAACTCCTCCATTGAAATTGATGGACGATCTGCATACATGTTTGAGGGAAGAAGCTAACCCATTATGCTTTAAATACTAGCCCCTACACAGCTTTGGACATTAAGGCTGTGTTTTCAAAGGAGCCCAACAGAGAATTAGAATAGGATAGTCTAATAGTATAGAATGGAAGAGAATTTCTGTGGGATTTCGGCATCTAACTCCCCTAAGGCTCCAATCCCAGTCAAAAACATGTCTGATTAAGAGGAGGAGTCTGAGCTAGGAAAAATGGCAGGTATTGGTTCACTTGCAGCTCACCTTTAGATTCTCCTCTGAAGTACTGATCAGAAAGTACAGGAGCCAGCACAGAAGAAGAAAACGGCACAATCAGCTGCCCAGTAAATGCCCCACGTGGAAGGCCTCCTGCTATGGAAAGTGTCTCCTTGGGGACTGGATGGCTTAGCTAATTGAGCTGGGGAACATTTTTATCCCTGTCCCCGTTTTGAATTCAGCTCAAGTCAGTAATCGCTGAAAGTTTGTTCCTACCGGTAGCTGTTAAATGATCTGTGTGAAATGGGATAACAGTCTCAGTCCAGTTCCCAGCAGTCAAATGTTCATTTTGCAGAAACCACCATCCCAATAGACATCAGCTGCCACTCTTTAGAGGCCTCAACAAAGAAGCTAAGTAAGGAATGTTCCAAAGACATCCCTAGGGGTGATGGCTCCAGGTCTGACTGGAGAAACGTTAGAGGGTCAGGATGGGGGGAGCTTGCAGTGGCACTGCCTGTGCTATACAGTACCTGTTGTGTGGCTAACCGGAGGAGTTCACTCCCCAGGGAGGTCAGTCCAATGCTAAATTCACTTAATGTTTTGTAAAGATCATTCGAGGAGGTAAGAAGTGACTTTGTCTGTCTTCGAACCCTTGACCCTATAACTTCATCTGCCATTTGTTCTCACTTGGTGCCCATTAGGTCTTGATTCAAAAATATAGTGTTGTTCGGACAGGGCAGGCTCATAATAGACTGAAAGCCCCATTCATGTAGGGGTAGGTGATTAAAGAGTAGGACTGACAAGGCTCTGGTATACTGTGCACCATAGTGTTAATGCTGTTCTCCGTTCAGTTTGTGACTCGTGTGCAACCTTAGGAAGGAAGGATGAACATTAAAGGGGGCATAAGCAGAAACTATTAGGTTTTAACAAATAAATGATATTCCTTTTATCCACTTTTGTATGTTAATGACTAGCACTAGTGATAATGGCCAATTTCCTCTGCTTATAGAAAGCAGCCCTTCATGAATACCAAGCAGATACCACAGTGATCTCTGTTCTTCAACCATAGGAATTCAGTGATTATCAATAAAAATTGAAATTAGAAATAAATTTGCAATGGGAAGGCAATTACACAAAAAATCTATTGTGTGCTGTGATCTCCTCGAGATCTCACAAGCTAAGTAGGGTTGGACTGGGCCACTGTGGATACGTCTACACTGCAGTTAAACATCTGCTGCTGCTCTGTGTCAGCTAACTTGGGCTCACAGGACTGTAAAATTGCTGTGCAGATATGGCTCAGGCTCCAGTCTGAGCTCTGGGAGCCCACGAGGAGGGAGGGGCCCAGACTCCAGCACGAGCCCGAACATCTACACTGCAATTTTACAGCCCCGCAGCCTGAGCCCAAGTCAGCTGACACAGGCCAGCTGCAGTGTTTATTTAATTGCAGTGTAGACAGACTAAGTGTGGATGGGAGTCCCAGGTGCTGAAGAAAATTGATGTTGGTGATCTACTAGATGTTACTTTTCCCTCTGAGTTACTGTTGAACCAATGTTGGAGGGACACTGATTCTGGAAGTGTCACCTTTCAGATGAGTTAAAACCAAGATTTTCACAACTTCCAGTCCTTAAAGATTTTAGAGAACTTTTTAAAGAAAAGATTTGTTAATGCATTTGCTCTGGGCAAATATTAACTTAATAACTCTCACTGAATAATACTTTCCCCCACAAATATTCCCACTAGTTTCAGTGGAACTGCTTGTGGAGTAAAATACAAATATGTATTTGTAGCCTTCCTCCACTCCCCCACCCTGCTCTCGCCGCTCCAGGCTAGACATATCCACTGTCTGTCCAGATTGGAGCACCAAAGCCTGCTAGCTGGCAGAACTGTTTTCCAGCAAGGTGGCGATTCTCATGCTTTGTATTTCAGCACAGACAGGGTCCTAGCATATTTCTCATTCTCAGATCCCTCAACTCTCCTTTACTGCCTGAGCAAGTCAGTGAAAGTGGGCATTAGTGCTTAGAATCCGCTGTTTTTCAGTCAGTGTGAAAACATGACACTCACACCTTTCATGCGTCAGAAATTGTTATTTGTGTAAAGTAACCAGCTGCTTTACACCTGAGTGATATGCACGTCCTAAAGCTCCTTTAGCTGAAGTGAATTCAGGGCCAGATTTTGATACTCTTACTCAGGCTGAATAGCACTTTACTCCATGGAAAGTTCCATTGACGTCAATGAGACAATTTGGAGAATAAAGTACTACCAATGTCAGTAAGGGGATCACAATCTGGCCCTTAGTCATCAAAAATGTGTTAGGATTAGGGATAGGGAATTGATTCTCTTTTGCCTCTGGTAATATCTGTTTTGAATTTAGTTTTTAAATCTCACATTTTTCCACCTGTGCTTTAGATGTGAGCTAACTGGAACTAGTGAAGTAGATTTTATGTAAATAAGCCTATCTGAATCTCATGAAATATCCATTTTTCTACCTGACCTGTTCCACATCACATCCCCTCTTTCCAGTTCAACTAGATCCTTCCTTCATTCTTCTCTGATCCCATTCTCCCACTCCCCTGACTCTCAGTTCCTTTCCTCCAGCTATCCCTTTTCTTTCTCTCTCCTTCTCTATTGTAAGACTCCTAATACACAACTCCCTCTTTGGCCTTTAAATCCCTCTCACTTCTCCCACCATTCCTCCTAGCCCATCCTTTCCCTTTCCTTATCCTCTTGACTCTATATTCTGTTCAATTCTGTTTGGGGTGGCAAGGAAGAAAATATTTCTGATCTGGCACACTCTCTGTTGGCCTTTAGCCAGCTGTTTTGTTTCAGTTTTTAGTAGCCTAGGGTGTCCCTAGCTCAGAGGTGACCCAGGTTTTATTAACTAACCCTTAGGAAGCCCGGGAACTAATGAGATTTGAAGACAGCATCCAGCCCAGGAAAATATGCCAGGCCTGCTGAGATCCCAAGATGCATTTCCGCAAAGGCAGAAGGCCCGACGGGGAGAGGGAGTGAGTGAGTGTGGTGGGGCCTCTGAGCCAAACTGATCTGAAGAACAGAAATAAAGAATTCTGGTTCTAGTTGAAGTTTGGGTTGAGATTCGGGCCAGTTCTCATTTTCCTATCCCTAACTGTGACCCAGCTGCTGCCTTGGAATACATTAGCAGGGATTTCTCTAATCCTTTGTGTGCTCTGTACTAAAAACTATTTTACTGTAGTTTCCTGAAGGCATTAAAACCTCCTCCCTAGGATGGGCTGGCACCAAAGCAGAGTGGTGATTCTTTTTAACCACCAATTTCTCTTCTGTTCAACAGCAGGCCTGGCCTAGCGGGACCCAGCAGATCCTGCTCCCTCCAGCCTGGCAGCAATTGACTGGAGTAGCCGCCCACACCTCAGTCCAGCACGCAACTGTCATACCAGAGACCATGGCAGGGACCCAGCCGCTGGCAGACTGGAGGTAAACCTGGAGTATTGTGTGTATATCTGTGAGACACCCACTAGATGTGAATGTCTGTCTGACGGCCTCTGTGTCTGAGTAGTTTCTAATATCCCAGGCTGTCCCTCTGGGCTAACGCTGAATGCACAGTGAGCGCAGTCTTTGCTCACACAGTCACTCGACTCCCAGCATCTGACTTGGTCTGTAAGGTGCTTTTGGATATTTTGAGTATGAAGGGAACCATCCATCATAAAACCAAATTCAGGTTTAGCCTCTCAAGCTGCTCCTTACAGGTCTGTCCTTGTGACACGATAACATCTTACAAGAAAAAAGACACATGCTCCATTCTTGATCCCAGCATCTTCTCCCTGATCATCCGCATCCGTTGTGGCTTGTTTAAAAAGCCAAATAGCCCTATTGTTTTGTGCTGTGTTGTATCCCAGATTCAGTTTGCAGCACTTTTTGCACTGGTGAAAACTTCCTGAGAGACAGGATAATTCTGTGGGAGGTGACATCTGTAGAGAGTTATGCAGGAGAGCTTTGGCCCTTGGCAGTCTCAGTGCCGGCATGGATAGTGGGTCTTTGGCGTTTTCAGGCAGAGTGGGAATGGAATTCTGGCTGGGTCCTGTCTGTGCTACAGTTGTTTGTGAAATCCTGACCCCTGTCAAAGGATATGGGATGGGGAGGCACTTCTCAGGCCAATTACTTTGAACCCGTTTATCACGGTAGGCCCTTCCTGAAATCATTCCATTAATGGCTTATTTCATCTCTCCTGGAATGAGGGATGTAAAAGGCTAACTGGTAAGCATTAGGCTAACCCTTAACTGTTAACCCCAGTGGCCCTGCACCAACCCGAGGGACTCCAGCCAGGCGGCCATGTCACAGCCAGACCTGTGGGACTTTTTTAACCGATATTTACATCCCTACCTGGAACATCTCCAATGATGCTCTGTCTACCTTTGATAGTCTTTCCACTGCCAAGTTGCTCTTACTACTTCAGAGGGTCAGTGTGAATAGGCACTGAGTGGAGGCAGTAGTGAGGATGGGAGCTGCAATGCAAGGCCTTGAAAGTAAGAGGATTAAAGTGGTGGGTAAATGGGGCATCCTTCAAGGCTCTCATAAGGCCAAATCCTTTGCCCCTGAAGCAAATTCATATGAGATGTCAGATTGGCAAATCCCCTTGTCATTTTCACTCTTTATACTTTATGAAAACGGGCACCAAAGAGGCGCTAACTCTGCTCTTGTAATCTCCGAGACGGTCAGTCACAAGCACAGCATAGTTAAGGAGTTTGAAATCTGTCCATCTCCAAAGGAACCTGGTCAGATTGTCACTTGCTCCATTGCTGTGGTTTAATCCGCAAATAAAGACATCACTACTGGGTGAAAACATCAGTTGCTTTCCCGGATGGTTGCTCAGTGAACAGTTGGTGGGTGGAAGATTTTTCTTTCAGCAGGCTGTCTCCTCTCCTTTTGCCTGTGGGCTGTGCAGATCATCTCTACATTGAACCTTAGTTGGAAGAGTGGGTCTGATGATCTGGGTTATATGCCATACGCAGGTGGTCCACAGAACAGCACTGGTGGGAGATTGCTACTCCACTGTGAGTTGGCATCTCACTCCAAAGTCATTGTTATACCGCGACCTTAGGGAGTGTCAGTTATTGTTGGGACTCAGAGACTTCTTCTGGCTTCCCTGATAGCCTGATGTGACATCTGAGTTGTGGGGAATTGCTTTTGTGGGTTGCACCTGGAGAAGGTCTTCCTGAAGGAGCTGGAGAAGGTCTTCCTGAAAGACAGAGAGGGGATTGGAGCGTGTAGGTGGATATTGTAGGCAGAACAACAAGCTATAGAGAAAAAGCTACCCACGTGGTCAAAGTATGAATGTGTGTGTGTGTTGTTTTTAAGCCTTAGCCACAGGCATACTATTATAGTCTAGTGACAGGACTTATACTGCCGCAGAGATGGTTTGGTTTGGTACTGAGCTGAGTCCCTTGTTCCTCAGGCAGAGGTGGGGATAGGAGAACTGCAGAGACAGTGAGTTCACTAAGAGAAAGGGTGACATGCATCACTCTCAACTGCCCTCTTCTGCCAACACAGCCAATGGCCCTGAGTGGCTCCAGTGGGATATGTGTTCTGAATATAAACTAGGGGCATGCTGCCCCCACCCTGAAAGAGAATGAAGCAAAGGCCTCTGAAAAACAAAGGGAAGAAAGGGAGAAAAACACCAACCCAAACTTGATGCCAGGACTGGCATGCCCAAGGTCACATTTAGCTGGAGGCATTTCTGAGGCTAATAAAAGCCTTTTAAAGAACTGATACACATTTAAAATGCATTTATCTCCAATTTCCTTCCTCTTGCAGAAACACACATGCTCACGGCAGCCATTATAATCCCATCATGCAACAGCCTGCGCTTTTAGCTAGTCACGTGACTCTTCCCGCAGCTCAGCCCTTGAATGTGGGTGTGGCTCATGTCATGAGGCAACAGCCGACCAGCACCACTTCCTCCAGGAAGAACAAGCAGCACCAGTCATCTACGAGGTAAGTGACAAGGAGCATAGCGGAAGCCTAAGGACTCCGGGGGCCAAATTCACTGCTGAAGTTGACGGAGCTGCATTCACTAAGGCTAATGGCAATTTTGGTGGAAACTGTATAAAGAGAAAAGGAGTACTTGTGGCACCTTAGAGACTAACAAATTTATTTGAGCATAAGCTTTCGTGAGCTACAGCTCACTTGAGCTGTAACTCACGAAAGCTTATGCTCAAATAAATTTGTTAGTCTCTAAGGTGCCACAAGTACTCCTTTTCTTTTTGCGAATACAGACTAACACGGCTGCTACTCTGAAACCTGTATAAAGAGAGGGGAGGAAATGCCTTTTTCCCAACATACACCCTGATTCTTCTCTCATGTGTACAATGTGTAAATCAGGAGGAACTAGTTGTAAGTGAGAGAAGGATCAGGCCCATCGTATTCTGATTCTGTAGTAGGGTTCTGCTCAGCTTTCCAAGAGAGCGGAGAAGTCACTCAAACAGAAGGGCGTGCAACCGTGCCTATTTAAATCCATTAAATTGATGTCTTGGCAGAATTACTGGATATTGAACCACTTAAAAGCCCCGTTGCTTCCACTTCAGTGAATATATATAGAACAGAGTAGTTATAAATATAGACTGCATGATGAAGTGCGGTGTCATACAATTTTAATGCCCTGTGTTGGGGATGACCACATTACTGTGAGCGGCAGAGCCACAAGTCAATTGTATAAGTCTCCGCAAATTAATGTCAGTCAAAATTCTTATTACCTACCTACCTACCTCCCTCCACAAAAAACTATCTGTATTCTGTTTATGCAATTCAGATGTGCTGATTCAGTATGCCCCAACCCCAACATATCCACAGACAAAAGGTGTAACCGTCTCCCTCTATCTGATTTCAATGACACTCCTAAAAGTGGCCACATTTCCTCAACATTATCATCCCCTCAAAAGGCCACATTTTCAGAAACAATGGACCTAAGGTGTGCACCTAGAATATGTCCATTCAAGAGCAAATGGGTGATTGCCTATATGCAGGGATAGATCCACTGGTCCAGCTGTGATGCATTCGACACAAAGTGAAGGGCAACGATAGCCCTAAGCCGCCTTTACTCTTCCCTCATTCTAGACATAGGCCAGTCCCTGGCATACATTAGAGCAGTTTTCTGGCTGCCCTAGTTTATGCTCATCTACAATGGCCCCAAAGGAATCATGGGGGCATAAGAACATCTCCTGTGCCAAGATCTGGTACGGAAGGTGGCACGGGGGCCACTGCAGGAGTTCTGTGCCACCCAAGGATTCTCCTACACAGGGGAATTTTGGGGGGCTGGAGCCATCAGTTTTATGGATGTTTTGTCCTGCAGGAGTGGGGCCAGGTTCTGGCCCAAAGCATGCAGTTGCATGAACAAAATGCAAGAATGCATGTGCAATAACCCTCTCGCTCCTGTGGTAATCCCTGTGGGTGGGGCACATTGGCAGGGTACATATGTCAAAAGTATACTTTGTTACTGCTTGTGCTGTAGCTGGTGTGTGGACGGAGAGCTGAGGTCTTTAGGGCTGTTAAACCAGCGCCTTTAATTAGCACTGTTTTTTTCTAAGAAAAGAAAGAACAGGAAAGAGAGAGAGATCCAGAAATGTCCTCTCTTACGTCTACACAGCAAAAAAACACCTGCAACAGCAAGTTTCAGTGCCATGTCAACTGACTCAGACTCATGCTACTTGGCTAAAAATAGCAATGTAATCGTTCCCACTGTGGCTGGAGCCTGGGCTCTGAAACCCTCCAATGGGGGAGGGTCTCAGATCCCAGGCTCCAGCCCGAGCAGGAACATCTAAACTGCTATTTTTAGCCCCATAGCACAAGCCTTGTGAAACCAAGTCAGTTGATCTGGGCTTTGAGACTTGCTGCTGCAGGGTTTATTTGATTGTGTAGCTGGACCTACAGAAGGGGAAAAACAGAGGAGCTCACAGCTCTTAGGTGACCAGATTGGGGCCAGAGAAACTACTGAATTCATAACCAGTTCCACTGTACTTAAGATGCCAGTGTTCAAGTCCTTCCCGTTTGTCTGCTCTCTAATGTGTAATGTTTCATGTACTTTGAGAGGATTCCAGCCGTCTTACGCCATTCGTAATACAGAACAGAGACAGTTAAGACCCAACAAGCCAGTAAAACAGGGAATAGATCACAAAACATCTGAACATACACAGTGTCTCACCAGCCCCCAATAATCTGCCACCAGGGCACAAGGCGTCTGCATTAGGAAGGAGTCTGACACTCTCAGAGCAGCTGCTTTCCATGGTCCTCTATTTTATGTTATTTGTGATGCTTTTGTATCCAAATGAGGGATATGCTCCTTTCGAGAAGAGGATACTCCATGTTTCTCATTGGTATTCAAAAGGCACTGCAAATGCTACTGTGCAGTCATTTGTTATGCAAAGGACTCTATGTAAGTCAGTGCAGTGTGATATGTCCATAATTTCTTCCCTTTGATACATGCCACTTATTCTTTTTTGTTAGCTTTCAGGTCAAACCAAAAACACAGTCAAAAACTGCCTGCAAAATTGAACCAGAACCAGAACTTTTCTTCTTCTTCGAGTGCTTGCTCATGTCCATATTAGGTGTGTGTGCTCGCCACATGCATCGGTGCCGGAAGCTTTTCCCTCAGCAGTATCCATACGGGGACCGGCTCTGGTGCCTTCTGGAGTGGCGCCCGCATGTCGCAGTATAAGGGGCGCTGCCGGCTCCCCACATCCTCAGTTCCTTCTTGCCGCCAGTGACAGTGCTGGAACATCTGCTGCTTAGGCTAGCATTGATTCCTTCTCTGTTCTTGTGAGCTTTGAAATCCTGTAAAATGATTTCCCTGGCTTCTATTATCCCCTCCCTGGATCCGGAAGACTGGTATGCTGCCCTTGACTTGAAGGACGCATACTTCCACATAGCGATCTTTCAAGGGCACAGACGCTTCCTTCGGTTTATGGTGGTCCTCTCAATCGGCCTGGCGACAGCACCGAGAGTGTTTAACAAGTGGCTGTCGGTGGTAGCAGCTTACCTCAGGTGCCAGGGTATTCAGATCTACCCATACCTCGATGACTGTCTCGTCAAGGGCAGCTCCAGGTCTCAAGTCCAATGGGATGTTGTGGTGCTTCAGGCAATGTGCCGCTCTCTGGGCCTACTGGTAAACAACAAAAAGTTGACGTTAATGCCAGTGCAGAGGAGAGAGTTCACTGGAGTGGTCCTCAACTTGACCAGTGCCAGAGCGTTGCTGCCACTGGAAAGGTTCCACATGTTGACGAACCTCATCACATAAGTCTTCACGTTCTCTCTGACTACAGCCAGGGTCTGCCTGCACCTCCTGGGTCACATGGCAGCATTCACTTACATGGTCTGCCATGCCAGGCATCGAAAGGGGCTCCTGCAATAATGGCTGGGGGCAGTCTATTCCCAGTCCAGAGACCCCCTGGAAAAGATCATTACCATTCCCTAGGTGATACTTACCTCGCTGCAATGGTTGACTGACGGCAGAACAGTCCTGGAAGGGGTTCCGTTCAACAATTCCCCTCACTCCATCGAGTTGGTGTCGGACGCCATGGACCTTGGCTGGGATGCACATCTTGGCAACCTCCAGACACAGGGGATGTGGTCCCCAAAGGAGGCAAAGTTGCACGTAAACATCAGAGAGCTCCAAGCAGTCCAGCTGGCGTGCGGAGTCTTCCTGCCCCACCTGTCAGGCAAGGTGGTATGAGTCCTGATGGACAGCACAGCCTCTATGTTCTACATCAACAGGCAAAGGGGAGCACTCTCATCGGCTCTTGGTCAAGAGGCACTCTGCCTATGGGACTTCTGCATCAGCCACGAAATCCACCTGGAAGCTTGTCACCTTCCTGGTGTCAAGAATATGCTGGCGGACCAGCTCACCAGGGATTTCTTCTCTCACCACAAGTGGTCGTTCCATCCAGAGGTATCCTGCATGATCTTCCAAAGGTGGGGAACTCCCCAAATGGACCTGTTTGCCACCAAACAGAACAGGAAATGCCACCAGTTTTGCTCTTGGCAAGGTCTGAGCAAAAGCTCCCTCTCTGATGCTTTCCTCCTGTCATGGTTGTGGGGCCTGATGTACGTGTTCCCTCCGATTCCACTCATCAGCAGGGTCCTGGCAAAGATCAAAAGACACAAAACCCGGGTCATCATGATCGCCCTGGTGTGGCCTCGCCAACTTTGGTTAGGCACGCTTATGAGCTTGTCAGCAGCCCCTCCCTGGCCCCTTCCCAACCACCCGGACCTGCTGTCACAGGACCACGGCCGGCTCCTACACCCCAACCTTGAGTCTCTCCACCTTTTGGTGTGGATGCTGCTTGGCTGAACCTGGAGGAGTGGACCTGTTTTGAAGGAGTCCAACAGGTCTTCCTGGGGAGGAAGAAGCCCTCAACCAGACTGATTTACCTGGCCAAGTGGATGAGGTTTTCCCGCTGGGCGTCTGAGCGTGGCATCTTTCTTTCGCGTTCTTCCATACAGGCTGTTCTGGACTACCTGCTCCATTTGAGGAACCAGGTTCTGGCACACTCTTCCATTAGAGTGCATCTAGCAGCCATCTCCACTTTTCACTCGCCGATCCAAGGACAGATGGTGTTTTCCCATGACATGACGGTCATATTGTTGAGAGGGCTCGAGAGACTCTTCCTGCAGGTACGGACTCCTGTCCCACAGTGGGATCTTAACTTGGTCCTCTCTAGGCTCACCGGCCCACCCTTCGAGCCGTTAGGTTCCTGCTCCCTTTCCCACCTGTCATGGAAGGTTGCGTTGCTGGTGGCGGTGACGTTGGTGAGATAGGTCTCTGAAATTAAAGCCTTGACCTCAGAACCTCTGTACATGGTATTCTACAAAGATAAGGTTCAGTTGTGGCTCCACCTGGTCTTCCTGCCAAAGGTGGTCTCCACCTTCCATATGAACCAGGACATCTTCCTCCCAGTATTCTGTCCCAAACCAGACAAGACTAGCGAAGAGAGGCGTCTTCACGTCCTGGACATCCGGAGGGCCTAGGCTTTCTACTTAGAACGTACCAAGCCTTTCCGAAAATCGACTCAACTCTTCATTGCTACAGCGGATAGGATGAAGGGTCACCTGTTATCCTCGCAGAGGATTTCCAATTCGATTACCTCATGCATAAGGATCTGTTACAACCTGGCGGGGTTCCGCCACCGCCGATTGTCAGAGCCCCCTCGATGAGAGCGCTGGTGTCTTTGGTGGCGTTCCTGGTGCACATCCCTATCCAGGACATCTGTAGAGCTGCAACGTGGTCCTCTGTTCACATGTTTACCACTTATGCCATCACTCAGCAGGCCAGGGACAACGCTGGGTTTGGCAGAGCTGTGTTGCAATCGACGCGTCTGTGAACTCCTACGCACCTCCAGGGGTACTGCTTTGGAGTCGCCTAATATGGAATGGACATGAGCAAGCACTTAGAGCAAAGACAGTTACCTTTTCCGTAAATGGTATTCTTTGAGATCTGTTGCTTATGTCCTTTCCATGACCCACCCCCGTTCCCCACTGTCACAGTTTCTGGCAAGAAGGAACTGAGGGTGGGGAGAGCCGCAAGCGCCCTTTATACTGCGCCATGCAGGTGCCACTCGAGAAGGCGCCAGAGCCAGTCCTCAACGGATACTGCTAAGGGAAAAACTTCCAGCACCGATGCATGTGGTGAGCACATACACCTAATATGGAATGGACGTGAGCAACACATCTCGAAGACACCAGTTATGGAAAAGGTAACTGTCTTTTTTCCTTTGACTCTGAAAATGTTGTGCTGGGGGGAGGGGAAAAAAGGCTTTAGAGAATAATGATGTGGATACTAGAGAATATGCATTCTTTCTTCATTCAAGGTCTTTTTGTTGCCTCCACTCTTTGATGGGCAGGCACTGTGTTTAGGGTCCTGATGCAAATGAACCCCCATTTTCCTTATTTACTTTTAGTGCAGGGGATTGAACTAGGAAGATAGAAAGGAAGGAGTTGAGAATATTTCCCCTCTAGTGAAGAAAAACCTATTTACTTCTTCCACCCTGCACCCACTGCCTTTACCACCTCACATCAGAGCCAAATGAAACTGAGAAGGCTGGGCAATTTTCTGTCAAAACTTTTTTATTTTTTTGGACAGGAAATTGGATTTTCAACTAAACAACAGCTTTTTGTGAAAAATGTCTGCTTTCCGTGGGAAAACTTCCAATTTTGGGGGGTTGAAAAACTGAAATATTTTGGATGAAAAACCAAATATTTTCATTTAGAAATGCAACAGTGGTGCCTCATGCGCCCATTGTCTTCAGTGTGCTGGGATGCTTGTCTGGACTACATCTCCCAGGATGCACCATGGCCAGGCATTCCCATGAGGCAGCATTTCCAAATTGAACTATTTTGGTTTTCAGACTGAATTTTTTTTTTAAACTTTTGCAAAAAAAAATCCAACTTTTTCCATAGGAAAGAAACCCAAACATTTTTCAGCCAGCTCTAGTGATGAGTGATGCGAAGCGCTCCCTTCCTCCCTCCCTTGAAGTGGCGAGTACACCAGTTCTGTAGTGTGCCCAGCCCTCACCAACAAAAGAATGTGAGAGAGGTTGATGCCAGGACTCAAAAGCCAGTAATATCTGAGCAATCCAAGCTTTAACCAACTGATTGTTTTTGTCATTTTCAGAAATGTGTCCACATATGAGGTTTCGTCCTCTCAGGCCGTCAGCTCCCCTCAGCGATCGAAACGCGTGAAGGAGAACACGCCCCCTCGCTGTGCCATGGTGCACAACAGCCCGGCCTGCAGCACTTCTGTCACGTGTGGGTGGGGAGACGTGGCTTCCAGCACCACGCGGGAGCGGCAGCGGCAGACAATAATCATTCCCGACACACCCAGCCCTGCAGTCAGTGTCATCACTATCAGCAGTGACACAGATGAAGAAGAAGAACAGAAACATGCACCTACCAGGTGAGCAGTGATTCTGTACCCCATTGGGAAACTCCATAGAGTCTTAGGAAATAGGGCTGGAATTCAAAGACCACCTTGACAATCTAGTTCATTGGTACACAATCTATGCTTTATGGGCCAACAATAGCATGGAAAGCAATTCCTGACAGTCGCCCTAAAGAAACACTCTGACAGGAAAGTTAGCAGGGTCCAGTGGTGAGAGTGCTAATCTGGGGCTCAGGCGAGCTGGGTTCAATTCCCTGCTCTGCCATAGACTTTCTGTGTGACCAGGGGCAATTTACGTGATCCCTTGTGCCTCAGTTATTCCATCCATAAAATGGAGATAATACTTCCTTACCTCACAGGGATGTTGTGAGAAGAAATATATTAAAGACTGTGAGGTGCTCAGATATTAAGGTAATAGGGGCTATATAAATATCTAAGATAGCTTCATAGAACAAAGCAGTGAGGAATTGGGGTTGGGAGAGCAGATAGTTCAAGATCAGATCTCTCTTTTTAGATTATCCATAGAATGAAAAGGTCAGAGAATATCCTATCTAGTCCAATCCTCAGCCTCTGTCAAGAAGGCTACCACACTATTACTTCCATATACAGTGCTTCTCCTAACTTAGTCTTGAAAAACTCAAATGATTATGTCATGAATATCTCATTAGGTGAAATAAATTGTGAGGAGTATCTGTCCAATTCTCATTGGTGGTCATATCACAAAAAACTATGAACTAATTGGCACCTATAGCAAAGCAAAACTCACCAGCGCGGCGCCTCCTGCTGGTCATACTGGGAATTGGCTCTTTTCCAGCATCAGAGCGCCCTCTGCTGGCTGGTGGCTCGCCTGCCTCAGGTCCCATGTCCTTTTAACTCAGGGTTCTGCCCCCAGCAATACCCCCTTACTCTGGGTCTCCCCTCCCAGGGGAACCCCCAATCCTCTATCCCCACCTTGCCTCACTGGGTACTCCCAATCATCATCTAGCCCCCGCTCACTGGGGAAAACTGCAGTCTGTCATGGTCGCTCATCATTGGCAAGGAGGTTAGGACCTGCTGCCTTTGCCTATTCCCAGGCTGCCCCTCTGCAGCCCCTGTACCTTTTGTAGGCTTCAACAAGGCCTGCAGTCTCGGGGTTTATCCAGCACTGCTCCGCTTCAGGTACCTCGCTGTCAGGCAGCAAGCCCTTCCCACTCCAGGACCAGAGTGAGACTCCTACAGCTCCTGGCCCTCAGCCCTCTTACAGGGCCAACTGTGGCCTGATTGGGGCATGGCCCCAGCTGTGGCTGCTTCCCCCAAGCAGCCTAGCTTTTCCCAACCACAGCCTTCTCCGAGGCTGCTTTTACTATTGGCTCCCCCTGGCAGCACTCTCCCAGGGCCGTTTTAACCCCTTCAGGGCTGGAGCGGGGTGACCATCCCGCTACAGCACCCCATTGGTTGCCTCAGCAGGGAGGCAAAATTCAAGTGGACCACGAAGACTGAACTTCCCTCTTCTCATAGAATTGATCAACCCAGTCACAGCAGATGCAGTGGTACAGGGAAACTGCCTTTGCTGTTCTTGTTCCATGGATAAAGAGAAGACTTCTTTCTCCAAGGCTCTCATTTCAGGACCTTTCCTCACATGCGCACAATGAAAGCCTGGGCACTCTAAGCTTCTCCATCCTACACCAGTCACCAATTGTCAGTCTGTTTTAGGAACTGCAGAGAAATAGCCTTGCAAATAGCTGAATAATTACAGAATCTTTGCCCTACTAACTCAGCTGGGAATTTTCTAATCTTATCCCTTCAATAATAAAAGATAAAATTACAGCATCTTTATTTAGAACCTGCTCCACGGCAGATTGGCCTTCAATCATTTGAGATATCTATATCTCTGAATCTCAGTACTGTGATGATTATTAGTAGTGCACTGAAAATGTGTACAGAACAGATGAGATGGTGCCTACCTTAGCGAATTTACAACCTTGTACAGAGAAACCAGGCATCACAGGGCTTTATTTTCAGAGGTGCTGAGCACTCATATGATCTCAGTTGGAGTGGTGGAAGCTCAGCACCTCTCAAAATCAGGCCTGTCATGTACCATATGACTGGAAAGATGGAGAGATCACAAAGCAGTGCAGGATATTTTACAGTTTTTTTTGTAAATAATTATTATAACAGTTCTTTGGTCAGTTGGTTTCACAGAAGAAGTGTATTTCAAGAAAGAATTTGGAAGAGAGGGTGGAAGCCAGGTGCAGTAAGAGAAAGGTATTTCAACCATTGGGGATGTCATGGGAGAAGGGTTAAAGATGAGAGTGGGAGAGGGATACAAAGGAAAGCTGAGAGGCCTGGCCAGGGGAAAAGAGGAGATCAGAGAGGTAAAGAGGTGTGGATTTCTGCAGGGCCTAGAAGTTTAGAACAAGAAGCCAGTGAAGGGATAGTTAAGAGGACAGCGATCCACAGAATGAAAAATCTGAGAGAACCCCTCGCCTAGTCCAGTCCCCCAGAATCTATCTAGAAGAATGCTACAGTCTTCCAGGATTATTGGAATGGCAGACCAGAAAGATTATCTGGATTGGAAGGGAACAAGTTGGAAGCTGGAGGATGAGGGTGAAAGGCAGTTGCAGTAGTCAAGATGAGAGATGACCAAGGCCTAGACAAGTAGTGGAAAGGATGGATTTTAGAGATGGTGCTAGATTCTGACAGGTTTTTTCTTTGGCAACAGCCAATATTGCAGGGACAAGGAAAGAGAAAAGTTGAAAACTAATGTTGTGAGGCTTAGTGAACAAGAAAATGGTGAGATCATCAAGGATGGAAAATAGAAAACTCAGGGGAAAGAATGGGGATTGAATTTTCATCATGTTACATTTTGAACTGGAAGCACAGTATCCATGCTAATTGTAAGGGAGACAGAGGAGAGGCTGGATGAGGAAAGCAAAGGTCCAGGGAGAAGAGGCAGTGTTAGGAGATGTCAGCATGGAAAAGTATATGAAGTTTCCAAGGGATAACTTTTAAAGGAAAAATAGGAGTGGGCTGAGGATGGAGGCCTGAAGGGCACTGGCAGAGAGCAGGCAGAGGAGAAGCTCCAAACTAGGGCTAGGTGAATAATCCATTTTTCTGTTTGGCCATTGAACCAAAAAATAATAATTTTAAAAAAGGTTTTGGATTGGACTGCATCATTTTTTTTTCTCTAGGAAATGAAAAATTGGAAAAACTACATTTCAGATCAAACTAAACATTTTGTTCTACCCAAAATTTGTTTTTCTTTCATTTTGGTTTTAGGGTTTTAAATATTTTTCTTTAATTTTTTTTTAAATTAAATTGAGGGAAATTCTGAAACAAAATGTCTTTCTCAAATGAAAAATCAAAACATTTCATTTTTGAAATGCTGAAACAAAATGTATGGATGTTTCTGATTCAACCTGAATCTGCATTTTTTGTTGAAAAAACTATTCACATAAAAAAAATTCACCAGCTTTACTCAGAGCAGAATAATTGGAGAGGCAGGGAAGGGCCAGAGTCACAGAAGCAGAGGGAGAAGAGAATCCAGAATGAGGGAGTTATCTTTGGTGAAAGCATCCGAGAGATTGAAGTCAAGTTGCTTGGGACCCTTTGGCATGGCCAAATCTAGGGCTAGATCCTCAGCTAGTGTAAAACAGTAGTTTTATTTGAGTCAAGAGAGCTCTGCACCAGCTGAGGATCTAATCTGTAGTGTGCTATCTGAAGTTTGTTACCTTTAGCTAGGTTTCTCCTCCTCATCTTTTTTGTGTTTCTCAAAGAAAGATGGGAATTCAAATTAAATATATGTGTTTGATGGGAGAGAATGGCCAATTATACAGGACTGTACAACAGGGGCTGCAAATTAGCCTAAAATAAAATTGTAACACTTGGAAATCCTGCAAAGGCTTTACTGGACTCGTATGTATTTGTGGAAATTTTAGCCTGTTCAGTAATGATGAGTGCTGGTAGCGTGAAAGCCAAGGGGATAACTTGGCACACGTTATTTGGCAATGTCCTAATATTAGACACTTTTGGTCAAATGTTACAGAATTAATATGGGATCATAATTTGCTAATTGAGTCAGAACTAACAGTCTGTCCCAAAGCTCATTGATGTCAGTGAAGTCTTTCCACTGTCTTCCCTGATTTTGAATTAAGCCCTAAATTTATTACATGATTTTCCTTGAGTCCCTGGGACTAGAAAGTTGTCTTCTCCCCCCCACCCCCCAAATATAAATAAATAATTTTTCAGGTGTCCATGGTTGTGCAAAGAGGTTGATCCTTAGCAGATAAAAAAAGTTCTTATGTCCCCATTTTAAAAGACCGGTAATATTGACATGGACAAAATTGTCCCACCTGCATATATTGGGCCTGATTCTCAGTTATGCTGAAGCCCCTTTACCATGCTCTGGCAGAATAAAGGAGCCTCAAAGTGAGAGTTTACTCCTACTTTAAGGCGCTTCTGCAATGCCAGGGCAGTACAAAGTGGCTTTCTAATAAAGGAGGGTCAGACCCTTTATTTGTAAGAATAAGGAGAATTCCACATGCTATGGGAAGAATTTCTTTCCTATCTAATGAAAAACACAGGTGTGCAAGTGAAAGTTTTGAGACGTCGCCAAGGTGGTGTAACAGGCAATCCAGGACTTGGTTTAATTCTTTTCTTCTGTGTATTTTACATTGTTGATAGGTATAGCTTTGTATAATGATCTAAAAATCAACAGATATTTTAAAAAATTGCTAGTCCCTCCGTTCTCATAAGTAGCAGGGAGCTATAAAGTTTCCATGAGAAGCCCTATGGGTCTTTGGAAGCATGTGGCTTCCAACCTAGTATTACAAAAGAGTGCCACCTACTGGAGACTCGTATTAACGTCCTTGCCATAAATTACAAAGGGGAGAAGACGGGTTTCAGAGTAGCAGCCGTGTTAGTCAGTATCCGCAAAAAGAAAAGGAGGACTTGTGGCACCTTAGAGACTAAGGTATGCTCAAATAAATTTGTTAGTCTCTACGGTGCCACAAGTCCTCCTTTTCTTTTTAAAGGGGAGAAGAGTAAAGCTTGTACGATGATTTTACCACCAAGAGATCTCTAGACGGCATTCTCAGTTCAAAAAAGAAAAGGAGGACTTGTGGCACCTTAGAGACTAACAAATTTATTTGAGCATTAGCTTTCGTGAGCTACAGCTCACTTCATTGGATGCATCCGATGAAGTGAGCTGTAGCTCATGAAAGCTTATGCTCAAATAAATTTGTTAGTCTCTAAGGTGCCACAAGTACTCCTTTTCTTTTTGCGAATACAGATTAACATGGCTGCTACTCTGAAACCATTCTCAGTTCATTGTCTTTTCCAAAGCAACTTCCCTGAGCTCAGCATGCTTAGGCGAAAAAAGATGATCTCTGCTGTGCTGAAGAACAACAGTTCTGTGAGTTATTTCTCTGGAGAGAGAAGTTTAGGTCCCACTGGTTTCCCTAGAGGCGTGAGGAAGTTCAAAACAGAATTTAGATTTTACAGATTTCTTATGAATTGAGAGACTTGGCATTTTTGTAAGTTTCTGTAATAAAGTCCTCCAGTTCTATGGCAATGGAAGCCTGTCAGACAGATTGACAGCTAGCATTCCTCACTCACAGTTGCCTGAGCTATGTAGCCCCTCCATAACTTTTCATTTTGTAGGTTCTTTTTTTAGGTGTCCATACCCAGCTGATTAAATACTTCTGAAGTTAACAGGGGAAAAATAAAACAGCTTAAATATAGAACAGAAGCACAAATGCATCTTGGGATGAATAAATTATGGATATAAGCGAGAGAGAGAGAATATGTGTGCTGCTCGTGAATGAATGACACACAGGACCAGGCCAGCGGTAATAGCAGCAGGAGGTATAATTTCACATGCCGCTAACTCTAGCGTAGCAGAGCATGGCAGGAAGAAGTGATTGAAAGGAGGGCAGTGAGGAGATGCCCTTCGTGACTTTAGAACACCAAAAACAACTACCCTCACAACAATTTTCTAAAAAGAAAACACTGATGATTCCTTGGCTTAGAAGGGGACTATTTAAAAGAGAAAAGAAGCAGCGGTTGTACCCACAAGGAAGCATGAGATCCTTTCACCTCCCAGTTATCATCCAGGCCAGTGGGGGCTGCGGGAAGCAGCATGGGCCGAGGGATGTTGCTGATCCCTGGTATAAAGCAAAAAAAGTACTGTCTAATTTATATACACATCAGCACTTGGGATGAAATCGTGTCCCCATTAAAGTCAAGGGCAAAACTCTTATTGACTTTAATGGGGATACGATTTCACCCTTGGTATTTAATATATAATGGTATTATTATTAATGTTGTTATACATAGCCATCACATTGACTAATCACAATCATCAGAGAACAAAGTTAGAATTCCCATCCTTTGTCTAAAACAAGTAAACAAATAAACCACCCCAGGCAGCTAATGCTTGGAATAACAGCCAACAGAAGCTCTCTCACCGGGCCTGTAGTAGCAGAACCGTTACACGCTGCTAAATGCTTTAGCAGGTCTGACTCCCTCCAGTAGAGGGGAGTGATGAACACACATACAGCTCATTATGTACAAAATTCAAGTTCCGGGTTAGGTCTCAGACAAGTGAAAACAGATCCAGTGGGCTCAATATCATTTCTAATGAATATTTCTCATTTTCACAAGCACAGACTGTGCAGTTCTGTGTGATGCACAAAGAGAGGTGAAACGAGAATAGCAGGACATGTCAGAGGTCAGGCAGCCATGGAGCCAGGTGGAGGGAACGGGGAGCAATCCAAAACAAAGGCACCACCCACTGCAGCGCTTTTACTCACCCGGCGGCCGGCCCTCACTCGCTCTGGGTGTCTTCGGCGGCACTGAAGGTTCCGCTGCCAAGATGCCGCCGAAAACCCGGAGCGAGTGAAGGTCCTGCTGCTGAAGACCCAGAGTGCCACCAGGTGAGTAAAAGTGCCACAGCGGGTGGCGCCTTTTTTTTTTTTGGATCGCTCCCCCTGTTCCCTCAACAGGGGAAAATTTTAAAAGGTGCCAAGACATTGACAAGGCACCACTTGTGCTCAGTGGGGGAGCGGCCGCTGCCCCGCTCCCCCACTAGCTACGCTACTGAGGTCAGGTGAGGAGGTGGAATGGCAATGATACGTAAGGTCCCAGGACTGAAATAAGTGGCAAGTCATGTTTCAGTGTTAGGGGATTTCAGCCTTGGTGTGGGATTTCCTTAGTTTTTGTGGGTTTATGTGGGTAAACTTTCTTTGCATAGGGGTTATTGTGGTTCATTCTGAAGTGGTATGGTGTAAATGCCCATGAACCAAAAGGTCTGTTTGTGCAATGGCTGCCATTTTTGTCAGCCCTAGGGCCTGAACCAGGGAGCCTCCGCAGCTGGAAGCATGAGTTGCTGCAGTTTGAGCTAAGGAGCCAGACTCTCAGTCTGAGAGCTGTTACAGGCCTTGACACATACTGACCAACGTGTTACATTTGCATCTTCTGGGACTTGATATTCTCAGTTAGGAAAAGAAGATCTTGGTCATGAAAAACTATCAGTCCTAAAAGACTTAGGGCCCAATCCTCAGTGGGTAGAACTCCACTTCTATGGAGCAATGTTGATTTACACAGCCTGCAGTGCCAGCCCTTAGTACAGTGGTCCCCAAACTGGGGGCATGCCCTCCTAGCTGGGGAGTGGAGGAACATTCAGGGGGTTGCATGGCAAGGCCAGGGAGAGCCTCCAGGGGGGATAGGGAGGGAGTGCCACGCTTCCAGCCGTGCTCTGCCCCGAGACTAGCTCCAACCGTAGCCTCACTCTTCTCCCAACCCCAGTCAGCCCCCAGTCCTGCTCTGTCTCCAGACCCATGCCAGCCCCCATAGGGGGGCAGGTAGAGAGTGCCACACTTCCAGCCCTGTGCCGCCCTACCCCAGATCAGCTCCACCCCCAAACCCATTCAGCCCCCAGTCCTGCACTGCCTCCAGGCCCACTCCACCCCAACCTTGCTCTGCCCCCAAACCCCACTCTACCCCCAGCAACAGCTCCACTCCGCCCCCTGCTCCATCCTCATTCCCTCTCCACCCCCAGCACATCCCAGCTTCACCTCTAGCCCCAGCTCCTTCCTCCCTCATCCCCAGTGCTGCCCCCAGCTCCGCCTTCAGCCCAGGTTCCACTGCTGAGGGAGCCTTGGCAGTGCAGTACTGGGGAGGGGGGGCAGTGCAGACAGATTCTGTTACTGGTAAGGGGGGAGCACAACTGGGAAAGTTTGCACACCATTGCCCCGGGCGAGATCACAACACCATTTGGCCAGGCCGCCACCCACCCCCCATCTGGCTTAATACCTTCTCCTAGTGCACCAACCTTCTTCCCTTTCCTCCTTCAAATCCCTTCAGAAACCCCACAAGCCTTGCTACGCTGATCTCCTCTTGGAAAAGGGGCCTGGTTCTTACTCTCAGCTGCACCCAGGCCATTTTGATGGAAGTAACCAGAAGCTGTCCATGCATGTTTGAGAGCACCGACATGCTCAGGGTCTCCATACCTCTTGGACGTGAACTGTTCTGTGGTCTGAGTTTGATCTCAAGCTCTGTAGAGTAGAGCACTTGTCTTTCTATGCACCTGGTAAAAACACTAAGCATACATATAGGGATTTATAATTAATAAAGAATAGTCATCTTAAAAGGCAGTTTTTGCAGATGCTACTGTAAGAGCAGCATGACCGTGCAGAATGGAGTCCTGGCTGCAGAATGGATATTTCGTTAATCTGTGAGGGTGGACTGCCACCCCTCTCAAGACTGCATGCCTGGGCTACTATGACTGCAGCAGGGAGAGCTGCTGTCCAGCAGCAGCTATGAATATACACAGGTGTAATAAGAAGGGTGCAGGCCACATCGATGTTTTTAACTATGTTTCTGAATAACCTGGAACTTCCACAGAAAGCTGCAGTTGTGCTATAGAAATACAGAAAGCCTGCCAAGTAGGCTACCTTGTGACAGGGTGCAGAGGCCCTCTGATTTTCAGTGAGCTGGGAATTAACACCTCTTCCCAGATTCATGTAGGTCTGCCAGGTCTAGTCCTGTAACACAGCAGGTCATGGACTGAATGCCTGTATCCGACTCTCATGGGAAATTAGAAGGAAGAATAACTACTTGCTAGTTGGAAGGCTTTGAGAAGGGAGAGCTCCTGTGTGGCCTCGGTTTCAGGGTGGGATTTTCAAAAGGCCTTTGAAATAGATGCCTGACTTTAAATCTGAGAGTAGTCCCACTGAAATCCATTTATTTTCAGTGCAAGTTGGGCAGCTAACTTGCTTAGATGCTTTTGAAAATCCCATCCTGAATCTCTTTGGCCCCACTTCAGAATGGCACTTAAGCAGGTACCTAGTTGTAAATATATGAGTAGTCCTGTTTGGCTTTTCTGTGTTCTCTAGGGAGAGATGTGTGGGCTCTAACACTGATTATAGTTATTAACTTGTATCAAGCAAATCAACTTGGATTTTCAGTGGGACTACTCATTTTCTTAAAGTTAGGCACCTTGCTGAATGGTTAGGCCATGATCCTGCAAACATTTACGTATGTGCTTAACATTACTACCTGGAGTCATCCCATTGACTTCATTGGCACTACTTATAGTGGTAAAGTTAAGTAGATGCATAAGTGTTCGCAGGATTGGAGCTTTAGTCTCGCTCAGTTCCCCATCTGTAAAATGAAGATCATAATACTCCTCCCTCTCTTTAGAGGGCTGGGGTTTTGTTCATTTTATATGTTTGATTTCTAGTGCACTTGATTTTCTTATTGTAACCAATGCACCTCGAGGAGGAAAACTTTGCTGATGGAAGCACACCTTGATGATGCCAGCTTACATCCTGTAGCAAAAGAAAATAACTAAATATTGTCGTAGTTGTTGTTATTTGTAATAGGAAGAGGCTGGTGGCCCCAGCCCTGTTCCACTAGGCAATGTACAAACGTTTAACAAGATGACCCTGCCTTCAAGATCTCTCAATCAAAATGGCATAAAATATGAAAATTCTAGAATAATAAAACACAGAGATTTCATGTCTTGGAAAAAGTGCACTTCCACTCCCACAGTTGAGCCCCTTGCATACCAAGTATCAGCCAGGAGCAAATGTTTACAGCTTAGCCACTAAGTCCCATATGTAAGGAAGGAGCTATAAAAGAAACGCAGTCAGAACCTTATCAGTTGTCAGAGCACAGTTCAGTGACTTGATTTTTCTTTATAAAACGTAATAACACTCAGTGTTAGAGAACAAACGTCTCTCTTTCACAGGCAGCAGAGGGCAATTTCAAAGGGCAAATATTACAGATACTCGTAAATGTGAAAGTACAGCATTTCTATTAGGCAGATGGAATATTGATGACAGAGTTATTTTTATCAGCTTAATGTTCTTTCTTGCGGCACCATATCAAAACTGTTACATCTTCCTTCAAATAAGTCAGTTGTCATTCTAAGACACACCATTATTCTCTCCATTTCAAATACAGCACCCTGTCCGTCTCTTGATGGAAGAGGGGATTAAATTGAAGAATATAACAGTCTGTTACTGCAAGCCCTTTAAAAGAAGTCCTTTACTCGTGGGAGGAGTGGATTCAATTCTGTGCTCTACTCCAGGCTTCCTTTGTGATCACTTAATCTCGCTGAGCCTCAGTCCCCCATCTGTACAATGGAGTCACCATTCCTCCTACCCTTTATCTGTCTTGTCTATTTAAATTGTAAGTGCAGAACGGGGACTGTCACTATGTATTTTCTACCGTGCCTAGAACAATGAGGCTCTAATCTAGGTCTGGGCTTCCTAGGTGCTCCTTTAATCATCATAAAGCCTTTGAAATCTGTGGCACTCCCCGAGTAAGGATTACTCGCCTGAGAAAGTGTTACAGAATCAGGCACTGGAGAATTTGGTTTTTAAAGCAGCACATTAGTGGACGTTTCACTTGAAGGACAAAAAATGAAATAAAAGCTTTTCAAACCCAAGAAGCAAAGGGAAAGCGGGCAGTTGCCACTCAGGAAGGCTGCTGGAAAGGCTCTTTATCAGTGAAATGTGGTGAAATCAATAATGCTGCTGAAGAGGCGTTGCTCACTTTTTCTTGCACTGCTAAATAAATAAATAAATGCACAAATAAATAAAAATTGCCTGTAGTGCAAGCTGGTCTGGAGGTCTGCAGCATTTGCTTACATTAACTTGGATAGCTAGTAATGCTGAGACAAGAGGGCAAAATGCCCACCAGTGGCTGAATCCAGAATAATCAGATCCTCTCTTGAGTTAACAACGTGTCAGAGGGAAGGGATTGAACTGAGCCTCAATGGCGAAGGGAATAAAGGGAAAAAAAGAGTTGTGCTCAAGAGGTTAAGAGATGGACTGTTATTTCTATATGGTGTTTTTGTTCCTGTTGGGACTGTTTCCACTACTGAGTCTAATTACTTAGCTCTTTATGCGCTATCCATTTCTTTTCATCATTTTAAAAACTTCAGTTGCCATAACAACATAATGCAATCAGTGAAACATAGCAGCTATTTTCTGGAGTCAAGGTCTGTGCGCTGTCAAGGATATGAGCCATTTAAGCAAATCTTCCCCCTCTCTCCCATCCCCCACCTCTCTCTCTTTTTTCTCTAAACAAGCTCATAATGGGAAGGATAAACCATCAGGAATAATTAGACACAGTAGTGGAGCGAATCCCAACAGCGCGGGTGCAGTCTAGCCTAATGAACTTCTAGCAATAATCCTGGAAATGTTGATGTTGATGTTCCTTTTTAATCACTTCTTTGATGCTATAGATAGATTAGGTGCAGCAGGACCTCAGTAATTCGCATTAATGTCAGGAGACCTGTTGTGAATTACTGAATGTTGCAAATTAACAAGTAAGAGAATAAAACCCAAGGATTCTGCATAGCAAAATATATACTGTTCATTTTCTTCAGCTGTCCTTTCATTTCAAGTATTTATGAATATATATATGCTGTATAGTGCATTAGTAAATATAATGTATATTTTGTAAAAAATGGAATTTTAATCATATAAAACCTCACTGTAACATCTATTATTAAATCTTTGCTGGGGGAGGGAGATACTGCATTTCTGTGTGAGTGGTAAGAAATGCAACTTAGTGTAGTGTGATCTACTGAGCTTCTCCTGCCGAGAGGTAGTAAATAGCTTGGAAATAAGTCTAGCAGTCTGTCTGAGCGCTATTCTAAGCTGTGCATGTAAGGCCAATTATAAGATCCAGACTCAGGATTTTACTCAGTCCTTGCTCAGACAAAACTCACATGACTTCAGTGGAGGTTTGCCTGAATAGTAAGAAGTGAGTTTAGGAGCACAGGATTTGGCTTAGGTGGCCCTGATCTGGCAAAGCACTGAAGCTCATGCTTAACTTTAAGCCTGTGAGCACCCCCGTTGTTAAAGGAGCAGGCTGAGGATGGAATGGAATGTTGGTATTCAGACAATTCTTGCCTATTCACTATCTTCCATGTTCTTTGATTTTCAGCACCCTATCCAAGCAAAGAAAAAACGTCATCAGCTGTGTCACAGTGCACGATTCGCCCTACTCCGATTCCTCCAGCAACAATAGCCCCTATTCAGTGCAACACCGTGGGGCACACAATAATGGGAACACCTATGATACAAAAGGGGTACCAGAGACCCACTACAGTGGGAACCCCCGAACTATAATTGTGCCACCACTGAAAACCCAAGCCAGTGAGGTGTTGGTGGAATGCGATAGCCTGGTACCAGGTAAATTACACTTCTTCCCTCACGAAAATAATAATAAGAAATAAACAACAATTTTGGAAGAATCTCAACTCTTCGGGTTCTTTAAAAAATAGAGGCTGTGCACCTTCTCACTGCCAACACACCTGGCACAGCTGTTCTTGGGAGGCGTAGTGCATTATTAACGTGTGGCATGGAGGCACTTCAGTGTAGCTGGGAGTCATAAGGGCTAAGTTTTTTCTCGGTTACATCAGTGATCATCCAAGAGCAGAATTTGGCCCCGAGTGCAGACATTGATATCAGGGCCCTTACACCAGCTTGAGCCAGGCCTGCCATGTAAGGTTATATATTTACTTAAAAATGGGCAAGAGTTTCTTAGATTGAAAGCCTTGTTTTTCATCCAAACCTGCTCACGTTTCTGGGGGAACAGGCTCCCCTGGACTGGGTGTGTCAGGTTCACTCACCCACCTTCGGAGCCTCTGCTGTTCTGGAAAACACACCGGATCAAAAAGGGCTCTCTTCTTTGGTTCCCGCCTCCTGGCACTGGGTTCTGAGCTGTGTGATTGTCCTTTTGTTTCATACATTGCAGTTGCGAGACTGTGCACCCAGGCTCAGAGCGTGGGCTCTCCCTTGTTCTTCCTCCCTATTCACAGTGAGGCTGGCCAGGCTAAGGGCTTTCCTTGCTCTGCATTCCAGGCCTCTATCTTTTCCTTTCTCTCCTTAGCATCTGCCCACTCGCCTCCTGTCGGTCCCCAAGCAGAACACTTTATGACACTCCTGAGGGTTCTGTAAACCAGCCTCCAGACCCAGTTAGAGATTCACGTAGTGGAGTTTGTATTGTTGCCTTGGGGGCAATTGGCAGGCCCATGTTTGTGAGCTCCCAGAGGTACTGTTAGGTAAGTACCTTCCTATAGCTAGGAGGAGCCATTTTCAATGCACCCTTTCTTATGCGTCTCCTTCCACAGACCACCCCGAGATGATTCAGTGAGGGAAGGGTTGGTTAGATGATGTAAGACATTATTTAAGAACAAATATGTTTTCTTTCCTGTCATAGTCACCAACAGTCATCATTCATCCTCCTACAAGTCCAAGTCCTCCAACATCGTGACCTCCACCAGCGGTCACTCTTCAGGGAGCTCGTCTGGAGCCATTGCCTATAGGCAGCAGCGGCCAGGACCACATTTCCAGCAGCAGCAGCCTCTTAATCTCAGCCAGGTAAGGAACCTGGGAAGGAGGCAGCAAATAGGCACCACAAAAATGTGCCATCTAATGTGTATTTTGACATAGTATCTTCCTTATGTAACCCACACCCACTCAGTGTAATACTCTTTTGCCCTCTAGTGGTGTCTAGGACAGGTTTCAGCACAGAGAAGAGGGGCTCATGCTTTTAGAACCAGAAGTCACCAGTTCAATTCCCACTGCAACAAACCACGCAGGGTTGCACATACATTGAACATACAAAGTATCTGAAAAGTCAAAACGTTTAACCTTGAGAGAAAAGAGAAGTAACATAGACAGGCAGGTCCATGTGCTGATTATAGGGGAGAATGGAGGGGGAGGTATGTGAAAGGAGGGGATTCATCTCAGTTATAGTCAGATGTCAAGACAAAACCTTTTGAGTGAGGTTTGAAGGGAGGGTGTGACTGGCTGTCGGGGTGGAAGACATTTCCAGTCAGAGGTGACAAGTGGAGTGGGCATACAAATTGTGGCCAGTCAGAGATGTAGTGTAGTCAGAAGTCCATTTCAAGAACGCTTAATCTGGGCCAAAATTTAGGCAGTTCCTGTTGGGTGACAGCAGGCTGTACTAGATGTGTCTCTGAGTCAGAGCCGGAGAAGCCCAGTGCTGCCCAGCAGTCTCAGTAAGAATATTCTTTGTGTTTACTACATCTGAGACCCATCTCGTCTCTATTGCAAGGTAATGGCAGTCAGGAGGGGACAGCAAAGATGCCAAGATTTCAGGAGTGGGAAGCTCTGAGAACTCAGAGGGCAGTGTTGACTTTGATACAGAGCTGAATAAAAGAGAAGCTGTTCAAAAAATGATAACATTTTCTGGCAAAACCCATGTTTCAAAATGTAGTGGAAAATTTGAAAAAATTTGACTAGCTCTAAATTAAAAGTCAGTAAAACTGGTGAAAGATGGAGATGATGGGATCCTGTTTACAAGAGAGTGTAGTTTGGCTGCAGCATTCTGAACCCTAAAGATTACAGAGGAAGGATTTAGGAAAATGATAAAGGGGAATTGGAAAATAGAAGTAAGAAAGATGGGACAGTATCGTTCTTGTCTGGCAATTGTTTTCTAATTCCTGTTTTCTTGGTTATTTAATACTTTGACTGCCAGATTGCACAATAGTCATAGCTGACTGAGGAAATGCTTTGGCAATGTAAGGAACTGGATTAGAACATTCCTAGTGTTTGGGAAGAACATATCTTCTCTCCTAAGGCAAGAACAGCAGTTACCTTTGTTCAAGAAGTTACAGCTGATTACATGAGAGTTCTGAGAGAGGAAAGTCTTCAGGATTTGTTGGGGCTCAGGGTTGCTGGGGGCGTATGTTAGGCTGCCAACCAAGGAAGTGAAAGCAGCAAAGACCACCGTTATTAAATCAATACATAAATCAATACAACTGCCTCTGCCCATGCTGGACTCCAGGGCTTGCAGTTCAGCAGCTTTCATCAGTGTTAAATTCACTGTCAAATTTTAAGAAGGTTTGTCTGAACCTAGCCATGGATCTCACAGCAGAAATTCTTACTGCATCACTGCGATGCAAGGTTGTGGGAGTCTTACTGGTAGCTGCCCTTCCAGGCAATGGGGAGTGCAGTCTTGTATTGTTCTCTGGAGAACTGCTGTGGTGGACCGATGGAACATAGGTTTTGGAGGGACCTTGTGCAACCCTGCTACTTCCAAGGGAAGTTTACTGTGACACTGGGGATTTGAGGAGGAGGGGAAAAACACATGGGAATTTGTGACCCCAAAATCCCTCAGAATCTCCTGAACCTGGTGTGTCCATTCTGGCTTATCAAAGAACGTCATGTCAGGTCTTAAAAGAAAGCCAGGATCACGATGGTCATTAATATTGTTGTGAAATGTATGTACAGACACTGTGTAAGGAGTTATGTCCGTATACTGGAAATATGTTCTGAAATCTGTATCAAGGCAGAGTTGACAGACAGGTTTTCTGTCAGACAAAAGATGTTTATTGACTTATCTCTCTGTCTGCATGTAAATTAAGCATTGTAAGCCAACACAAAGGAAGCCCTATTTATATATGAAATCATTGGGTGATGCACTGCAGAATAAGTCGCAGGGGTTTATCCTGCCTCTGGGTACAGACAATGAACTTTGGGAGAGATAAGGAGATGGCTAGAAAAGCAGCCCTTTATCTGCACCTAGGAAATAATTAGGCAGTGTGATTGCATTCCTGAAAATGGGATCACAACTAAACTTGATTGGTTGAAATGCTGCAAGGGTCATGTGAGGGGAGGTTAAATTCTTTAGACAGAAGGTTAGCCTGTTAAGTTTAGTCTCTAGAAACCTGATAGCCCTTTTGTTTCCATTATCCTTACTGTCTCTCGCTCTCGAATCTTTGATGATAACCTTATTGTTGTTTTCTATAAACATATCTCTGTGCTGTGGTATTATACAAGGAGCTGATCCTGAGTTTAGGGTTCAAAAAAGAACTATCTAAGTTCATGGAGGATAGGTCCATCAATGGCTAGTAGCCAGGATGGCAGGGATGGTGTCCCTAGCCTCGGTTTTGCCAGAAGCTGGGAATGGGCAACAGGGAATAGATAACTTGATGATATCCTGTTCTGTTCATCCCTTCTGAAGAACCTGGCATTGGCCACCGTCAGAAGACAGGATACTGGGCTAGATGGGCCTTTGGTCTAACTCAATATGGCCGTTCTTATGAGTTGAATCATTCAAGCTGATGTGCAGTCTGTTCTCTTGGGGACAGCAGACCTGGTATTTCTGTGGGTGTTCAGTGGAGAAGGGGCTGAACTCTATAGGGGAATGCTTCAAAGGGGCTCAGAGTCTGGGATGCCCCTATTGCTAACTTTCAAGGCAAAAAGGAAGGGCTGGCATAGCCCAGAGGAGAGTGCTTGGATTGTGAACAGGCTGGAGGTGTCAGGGAGCAGACTCCCACTCAAACATAAGCAGGTCTCCCCCCTGGAGGCAGGGGGCTAACAAGGTGACTTGTACTCCTGGGTGCCTCGAGAACCATCACAGAAATCACCTTGGCTCTGGAAGGAGCTCCCTCCAGGGCCTAGAGGAAAAGAACAACCTGTTGTCTTCTAACTGTCCTGTATTGTGCTCTCTTTGTGCAGGCCCAGCAGCACATCACGACTGATCGCACAGGGAGTCACCGGCGACAGCAAGCCTACATCACTCCAACAATAGCTCAGGCTCCGTACTCCTTCCCACACAATAGTCCCAGCCATGGTACGGTCCACCCCCACCTGGCTGCGGCGGCAGCGGCTCACCTCCCCACCCAGCCCCACCTCTACACGTACACCGCCCCCGCTGCTCTGGGCTCCACAGGCACCGTTGCTCACCTGGTGGCCTCCCAAGGGTCTGCTCGTCATGCTGTGCAACACACCACTTACCCGGCCAGCATTGTCCACCAGGTTCCTGTCAGCATGGGCCCTCGGGTTCTGCCATCACCCACCATCCACCCAAGTCAGTACCAGGCTCAGTTTGCCCATCAGACCTATATCAGTGCTTCTCCCGCTTCCACAGTCTACACTGGATACCCACTGAGCCCCACCAAGGTCAACCAGTACCCTTACATCTAAACACTGGAATGAGAGAGAGAGAGAGAGACCCGCAAAGAGGGAGTGAGGTGGCTGTTTTTATACTGAAGAACATGACAAACAATGCAATGGGAGGCTCACTTGAAACTTGAACGAAGGAGACTTTAAGGGAGAAATGAGAAAGGAAAGAACTAATTCTACACTTTTTATTTAAAAAAAAGAAAAAGGAAAAAAAAAGAGTGAGAAAAATAAAACAAATACGAAACCATTCTGCACCAAACTGGGGGGGGGGGGGGGGGACAGATGGACCCAAAGTGGGTCCTGTTTTTGGAGAACTTCACCAATAGACTTCTAAAGATTATTTTAATCCGATAATGAGCTACATTTAGGAATTTGTTGTCCAGAACACCTAAAACAAAATCCATTGGGTTTTTAACCCAATAAATCTATGGATTATGGATTTATCCAGAATTTCAAAGGGATAATGCCCCATTTTTGCACTGGTCTCTGTAACCCAAAGGTGTGTGAGGTGTTCTCCCTGGGGGAGGTAAAGGGAGGGGAGCGGACGGGGTAGAGGGGGGGAAGGGAAGGATTGTTCCATCACTCTAAATTTCAGACCTAGCCCTGATACGCTTAAAACGTGTACACACAAAGAAGAATACGCACCATTTGTCAAGATCAGAAGCATTTGGGGCTATTTTTCCCTTTCTGTGAGCACCCTGGATAAATCCCTGAGAAATGTTATTCTTAAAAAATGTCTCTAACAGTGTATGTTACATTTCAGTTTCTTTATTTTATTTTATTTGGAAATTTTCTTTTTAATTCCCAGCTCTTTTAGTGTAGGAGTAGAAAATTTTGCTGGCCCCTTGGTAGAATGTAGCACTATACAGTACGTACACCCTTTTTACTATATTGTGTTGAACTTCAATGATACCAATAGACTATTCCTCAATGTGATTGCACAAAAACAAAACAAAACAAAACAAAAAAAAGAAAAAAAATATATAACATAGGCATGTAACAAATGTGATTGTCCAGGTATGTGTGTGTGTGTGTGTGCGCGCGCGTGCTGATGCTGCCTTCTCTCTGTGGTGTGTTCCTCAGCACAGCCATTACAACTGTCACAGTCTTAGTTTTACATCATTCCCTAGTAGTGCCTTACCGAACTACAGATGCGGTGTAAGGGTTTACTTCCACTGGTACTCCTAGAAACTGACTGAGGCTAGTCAGAATTTCATCTGAGCTCTTCTTCTTTTGTGGTGGTGTTGATTTTCTTCTTCTAGGTTATTTTTCCACCCCTGTTGTTACTCTTTAGTCATTTGCCGATGTGCGGGGGTCAGGAAGGCTTGTGGGGGCTAGAAGGACATACCCCCAGATATCTGTTTAACAATGTACAGGCTAGAAGTGACCAGATTGGTCATGAGACCCAAATGTAGCTTCCCAAAGGGTCAAAGGTTTTGTTTGTGGGTCTAGGGTTTTTTTTCCCTTTGGGAATAAAAATTTCCCCATCAGTAGTTTAATTTTCATTCTGCTGTTTGCTAACATTCTTAGAGGATTAGAAGAACAGATTCCTCCCATCCTTGCTTTACAAATATCTAAAGCGTTACATTGCCTGAGTACTATGTCAGAGAGAGAAGGGGGAGTGGGGATTTGATCCATCAGAGGGGGAATGCTTAAGGACACTTCTAGTAGAATTCCATAGATGGGGGGAAAAAGAAAGCAAGAGAATGAGAGAATTCAGTCTAGAGAGTTAAGCTCAGGTTTCCTGAGTGAAAAGAGAAAATTTTGAGACATCAAGGCCCTACCCGTTGTAATGTAGTTCTGTCCGTGTTCTTTCCCCTCCCTCATCCCATTTGTATAAAAGCTGTAGTAAAATGCTGTTTGAACTTGGTGAAAAAATTCTTGCTCTGGATCCTCAGCTTCAAAGGAACTCTAAACAGTCTTGTTTTCGGGTGGGTTTCCAAAGAGAGATTTTCTTATAGCGGAGAGGGTTAAGAGGGAAAAGGCGATAAAAATGGGTGCACCATTGCATCAATACTTAGAATTTCATATGTACTTGTGGTGGGGAGGGGAGAAGAGCCTAAGAAGAAGAAGGTTTGGTGGCGTGTTCCCATCAAAGTTTAGGTCTGCATGGCCACTCAGTGCCACTATAGATATACCTAAACCTAGAGCAAGGAGTGTTTCAAGGTTTACTGCAAGATGCTAGAGAATGGCAGGTCAATTGGCAGAGAGAAGAGGGATGGATCCCATGGATGGAGTTAAGGAAAAAGTCTCCCGAGAGAGAGAGAAACTGGCAAGACAGATAAGCACAGCTGTAATATCTGATCATGAGCATTTGTCCAGCGTTGAAGAAGGAAGGGATCTCAGTATGCATAGATTGGGCAAGATTATTTTATTTTGGCAAACCATCAAGTATCCCTCATGTTTGCCATTTCATATTCATAAGCTATCCTTGCACTGTTTTATTTTACCATCTCTCCCTCGCTTCCACTAAATATAATGTAAATCGGGATCTGATCTCTCAGCAGTCCATGCACCTTACATTCTTCCTTTAGAAAGACCACACTTTCCCATTTATCAAAGCCAGGAAATTCCCTATTCTCCCTGTACGTTTCCGTTGCATTCCTCTCATGTCCCATTGGTTCAGGAATGAAAGCGTCATGCTGCTTGTGTCATTAAAAGGAATAATATTGTTATTTTACTGTATGATTGTTCTGATTATTATTATTATTTTATTATTATATTTTACTCTGGGTTTTAATTGCACACGCATTCCTGCATCTTTGTGTTATTTTTCTCTTAGTATTATTATTGATGTTGTTTTGTTAATTTTATTATGAATAGTTTCTCTTCATCAGTGGCATCACAGGGGTCGCTGTGTCTGTGAGAACTGCAGGAAGAGAGGAAGATAGTTTTGTTCTGAGAAGACAAACTTCAGAGAGCATAGAGGGATCAGGGAAGGGACATGCCGTGAGAATGTGTCCTTTAGGGATAGAACATTATCCCACATGGCACCCCTGCATTTCAGCCCAATGCCAGAAACTTTCCCTTGGAGGCAGAGACCAAACAGCAACCTACGTCATTTTCTAGCAGCAGGGCTGGATTAACAGAGCATGAGAGCCCTGGGTCCATAAGGTCCAACTCATCATCACATGGTAGCAGCTAATGTTTGCTGAGGCACTTGTATGAGACCAAGACCAGGCCATGTCCCCATAAGCCCTTTAATTAACCCAAGCTGGGGCTAAGTATTAGAACTCAGTTTCCCAGAGGGGAAAACAAATGGTTGGCTCCTCAGAAGGTGCCCTATCTACCCTCCAAGCTCTGAATGAGAGAACCTGAATGGAGGAAAGAATGTGATCCCCAGTCCAGTCACTGGATAAACAACACTGGCAGACACTGAAGATATTAGCTTGTTAAAACCAAGCAGCAGGAATAGCAAGGTACCTGTCCTGTTCTACCATTTCTGAAGACTAAAGGTGTGCCATATGGCCAAGATATTTGGCTCGTGTTTCTTCCTCCTTGATATAGCTGGTCTTTTAATTATTACTTATGAAATTTTATTAAGCTTTTTTGTTGTATGGAATTATGTTTTCAGTTACATCTCCCACCCTTATTAAAGCTGTGGGTGTAGAGTCTGTGTAAAGGCCCTAATTCAGCAGCACATTTAATCACATGCTTGAGTGCTTCGCTGAATAAGGTTGGACTTTAAGCACATGCTTAAAGTCAAAATATTTGCTTACATGCATCACTATATTTGGGGCCAATAAAGTAGGGAAGAGAGGAAGGATTGGTTTTAGTCTCACTTACCAGAATGTTTGATTTATTTATTATGTTTTGCCTGTGCCCAGGTGTGTCTCGTTCTTCCACTACGCACGAATCTGATTTCTGTGGCAATAGGGTGACAGAGCTTACGACGGTGCATTCTGTGGTGTGAAGGGATGCACTGCAAAGTGGAAGGGGCAGTTGTTTGTCCTGTTCGTGCTGAGAGCAGAGTTGGGCTAGCTATGGTTCTGATCCCAGCGCAGTCAGAGTCAGTGTTGCTGGAAGGGGTTGTAATAAGTATGAACGATGTATCCGTAGTATTGTGTTTATGTTGCAATGCTAAGTGAGGACTGAGTTTTCTGCTGGGTAGGGAGACACAAAAAAATGCCTTTCCCTCTAACTCTCTCTCTCTTTCTCTCTCTGAAAATATAGTATGGTAAGTGCAGTACCGTTAGCCACACAGAGGGGCAGACGATGTTAGTAGAGGAGCTAAATTTTTGGCAGGCACATGGCTGGGGCTACACAAGTAACAATAGCTGAATTATTTAGCTTGCAGAGACCTTTGGAGTTGAAAATAGGATTGATGTGTTTTGGAATGAGCTTGGGGTTCTTTGTGTGTGTGGAGCAAACTGCTTGGAAACTTGAGTTGGGAGGTGAATGGTTCAGTACTGGAAGTATTACTGGTGGTTCCTGGTTGGCAGTGACCCCTTTCCCCATCACAGTGTCTTGCTTTTGTCTGATGCTGGAAACAGGAGAGGTGAACAGACATTGCCTCTCTTAGAGCTGGACATTCAAAGTGCTGCTATGAAACCAGAATATACAAAGAGATGGAGGGACTAGTTACCTTGAGCAGAATGAAACAGGATAATGGATGAGCTAGAACTTTTCTCAGTGTAGACTGGGCCAAATACAGCTGTTTGAAGAAGCAATTACAATTGCATTCGCCTCAGTGGAGTTGCACCTGCTTATACCGGGGCTGCGTTTGACCCTCTGCGGAGATTTTTACTCCCTCGTGCTCCATAATAGTTCTGTCAAGAAACATTCCAGCAAAGGAACGCTTCTGTTTCTGTCATACTTCTTTTTTATATTCTCAAGGGAATAGGCCTCCAAATTTGGTTTGAAAGAAATTCCATTACCAAATCAGAAGGGAAGATAAAAACCCATGTCTTTCTTTAACCAAAGAAGCTTAATAAATAAATTTAAATAAAGAGAGAAAGAGACCCTACCCATTTCAGATACAGAATTAAGTAACAGATCATGACTGTCTGGCAATAATGACACGCTATGGAATTCTTTCTTTCTTTCCTTTTCTTTTCATTTCGTTTCTTTCTGTTTCTGTCACTTGTTTATGTTTTGATTAGCTAGCTTGTTGAGTGGAGAAATTCAGTCACACTAAAATATTGCTGCTATCCTAAACTTTAGGGGACATCAAAAACGTTATGCTTCTCTCACTGTTGTTGTTGTTATTCATAATAATTACAATGTATCTTATCACTGGCAACAACGTGGTGTTGAAATTGTGAACTGTGTAATGGGAATAAGCTTCCATAAACTCCCCGAGCTTCTGTAGCATTTAACTCTCCTGCTTTAGGACTCCGTTTGCAATCTCTGTGTGTCAATGCAATGCTGTAGCTTCTGTAATGACAAAACCTCTGCAAAGTTGGGCAAATGCAGAAGTGTTTGTGGAAGTTTGTGCAGGTTTGCCATGGTTTGGCAATCAGCCCAGCAAAGGAGTATGAAGTGCTGCTTACAGGCCAAGTTCTGGACCTGTGGGTGCAGGGTCTTACTAAATGTTCCTTGTTTGGGGAGTTCTGCAGGCATTGGGAGAAATAATCCTCTCCTTCCCTGACAGGGTGCAAAGCACCAGTGTGACTCAGGCCATGGGCTGCAATAGCATCTGTACCCACTGTGTTCCCCTTCCCCCGTGTGGAGGTTTAGGTCAGTGGATCTGCAGTTGTGGACGCTCTGGCTGTACCCCCACTGATCCCCAAATCTCCTCTGCACTACTGTAGAGACAGCCTCTGACGATAACTGCTTTGCAATGTGCATGATGTGTGGAGTCCTTCAAATTCCCTCTCTGGAGTCTGGTCCTGTGCATAAGGATCACTTTAGTTACTCTGCATTTAAGGCCTCAGTTCTTAGAGAAAGGAAGATGGGACTGAGCCATGTGCATCCAGTCTTTGAGTCCACATGCTGTCATACTCTGGCAGAGCACCCTTTGAAGCCAATGGGAATTTTGCCTGCATGTAAACCAAGTTAAGACTATCAATCCATTGAGCAAAATACCCTTTCTACACACAATTTTACAGCAAAGGTCACAAATGTTTGTCACAGTACTGTAAGCTATAGTGTCTTGGCTCGTTGCTGTAGTATTGTCTTTAATAATAGGTCCAGCCCATGCTGCCTGCCCTGGGTTCCGGGTACAGAGTATGTCACCACTAGATGCTGTGATGCCAGCCCTTCAAAGTTTGCCATTATGTTCTGTTGCCACCCAGAGGCTGCAGCCTGAAGATCCTTAATTGCATTAGGCAGTGTCACTGCAGGGTTAGAGTTCAGACCAGATGGCTAATTTGGAACTCAGTCCTGCAGGTGCTTATGCCCATGAATAACTTTCCTCCATTTTGGTCCCAGAGTGTTCTTGGAATCACTCACGTGTGTAAAGTTGCTCAGGTATGTAAATGTTTGCAGGATCCAGCTCTAGATAAGCAAAGACTGATCTCAGCAAACACAAGTTGCTCTCATAGGAGAAGGAAACACACATTTTGCATCAAGTGTGAAATTTGAATGGGGAATTAGCTTAACTTTTCAGGAGTCTTATGAAGCATACTATGAGGCTTTGCTTTCTACCTTTATAGAATCAGATTGAAATTTACATTTCTCACGTACGGGTTAGTTTGTCCTTCCAGTTTTAGCAGTGCTGCTATAACAGTCTCTTCATGTGCGTATGAAGGTAAAGTTTTTGTTTTTAATCTTTTGCTTGTCATAATTAATCCAAGAAAGGCAATACTAAAGGTATATTTTTTCCAAAAATGATATTTTTTACTGCACTGATAAATATTGTGACATCTCTGATCTTAAGTCTTTAGCTGTAGGGGAAATTATGTGCAGATTCACATAGATCTTGTAAATACTTGTGTGTGGGTCTGACAGCCAGGGACTTTTTTTTTTTCTTTCTTTCTTAAAAAAAAATAAATACAAATAAAAATCGAAAGGTTTCCTCTTTGAGACGGAAAGAGATGGACAGCAGTGCTGAGGGCAAAAGAAAAGCTTATCCCACTTTCAGAACACAGCCAAGGAGCTTTTGCAGTGCTGGCATGGAGTTGATGATAATGCAGACATGATACTGATTTTTTTTTCCAGTGAATTGATTGGAAAGGAGTAAGTAAGTTAGAAAAGCTTTGGTCTGGAATTCTGATCAGAAATGTTGTTCATCAGCCACATGGCACCTCTTAGGGTTTTGTTATATTTTGTTTCTTAATTCATCTTTGTCGACTGGTTTGAGGCTTGTTTGCCTGGGTTCTAGGTTGATCTATATGTGTTCTACTGTTCTAGAACTCATTGACTCCATTGGAAGCAAACCCATCTGATCAGGATTCTGGATTCTGATTGGTTTAAAAGGTATTCTGGAGCTATGGTGGAATACCTTCCGTTTTTTAAAGAACGATTTAGATACACTTATATTACACAAACTGTGACCTAATGGCAATAATTACCTCAAATGTGGGCATTCATCCTGGTTTTAGCCTTTTTGAAAACATGTAGCCAGCTTGAACTTGGGTTTCAAAGACTATAAACTTTGTATGGGCGGAATAATGATAAATGCCCACCCTGGTCATTGTTGCTTGAATGAATTCTGAAGATCGTGATTCTTTAAAACAAAAACAAAAGAAACCAAGGAATAGATTACACTTTTATGTATTGTAATCAATTGTTAAAATGCACATGTAAGTATATATGTTTATAGCTACTGTAAAATGCTTTGGCCTTATAGAAGATATTTAATGAGTCACATTTTAAACCAATATGAACTAAATAACAGACTGTGGCTACTTAAACAGTTTTCTGGCTACATTTTATAGTTATTACAATGTTTTATAGTTTACATTTAAACTGGTACTTTTTAAGGGAAATTTCTGTTTGTAAATGACACCTTCAAAAACTCAATACAGCTGCCTCTATTTTTTAATTTTGCCCTTTTAAAACAGAAAAGTACAGGTGTGTCTTTATTATGTATATTCTGTTTTGAGATATAACATAGTATTGGAAAGTGAGTTCAGATCAAAGAATCCACCTTATTCCAAAGTATGGTTAAAAAACCACTCCACACATACTGAAGTATAGTCCAATACATGAGCTATTTATTTTTTAATAACAAACTTTAATGAAATTCCTTGGGTTGAAGCATGGAGCTCAATACTTCCAAATCAACTATCCTCTGTAGGACCATAACCTGGATGAAGATACCTGTATAATGAGAGAGAAGGATATTCAAAGGAAGGGATGTATTGTTTTGTTCATAACTCATTAGCTGAACTATTGATTCCTGAGCTAGTGAATCCCTATTTTGTTCTGGGATTGTTGGTTGTTGTTTTTTTGTGTGACAGCCACTCAGAGAGGCAATGCTGTAATTTGGCTTTCATTCTGTTCATCCCTTTATACAAGTGACTCCACCCTAGAAACATTTTGAACCAGTGAACTAACTACAAAGTCCATTGACCATCTCTCTGTAAACTTTATTAGCGAATGGTGGTACCCTTTGGTGCTGTTTCGTTGTTATAGGTTGTCATATATTTTGCATTTTGATGTAACCTCTTTTTTTTTTTCAGTCTCACTTCACCATGAGTATCTGTCTAGTTTTATCTTTGTTTTCTTTCAGTTGGGTAACCAATGAACACAGTGTAAATGTCTTGCTGGGCAAAGTGGTACTTTTAGATAATAAAAGTTCCTGAATTGGCATTTTAAAAAAATCTGTCTGAAGTACTGAGCTTCAGTCGTGGTGCTCAGGTAATCTCAACAAAGCTCCATGCATCTTTCAGTGAGGCCTGACACAGCTACACTGTTGATCTTGACAGTTGAATGAAGTTACTAGAAAACAACAGTGATACTTTACAGTTAGTCCCCCATGCTGCTGCTGGTAAAATCAGTGTCAGAACTTCCCATTGACTTCAATGGGAGCAGAATTGGTCCCTAGCCCCTCCAGTAACTCCATTCAGTGCCAGGTACCCTCACTGTAACTCACATTACCAAAGCGATAACTTATCATGACTGGGGTTGCCATTTGGTGAACTAAATAGAGGACTGTTAGCAGCCCTTGGGCAAACTGGAAAATGTCCACCCCTTACCAGGCCACAGTCACAGAATCAACAGCCACTAACCATTTTGCTGTCCTCAGCAACAGCCTGTTCTGCCTCTTTGTGGCATGAGCCAGTCCTGGAAATACCAGCTCTATTGGTTGAAGGAGCTACAGAGTTTTTTAAATACTTTGGCTTGGAACTTGTAAAGCAAGAAGGGGTTTCTAATACTGGCAATGCACATCCCTTACAATCTGAATGGTTACATATAGCACTTCTGTCCTCAAAAAGGAAATAAAACATTCTTCAATGCTTCCACATTTGGTGGTTACATACAACACTTCTGTCTTTTTTTTTCTTTATTCCTTATTTGTTTGGTTTTTGTTTTCATATTCTTAAAATGATACTTCCATGGCTATTCCAGGGCACAGCCATTTCAGATGTAGAAAGTATCTGCTCATCCCATGTGTTTCACCAACGAAGTAAACAAGGCATTTTGGGGGTATCAGATTCTACTTGGACAGAATTGGAATGTAGCTTGTATATTCTATACCAAACCAAACTTCTGAGAGGAGAGGAAGTGTAATGAATAGCTTTATTAAAATGAAAGTGAGAGAGAGAGAAAGAAAGAGAAAGAAAAGGGCATCTTGGAAGTTGAAGAGTCTAGACTAGGGTAGCTAACTAAAACTAAGAGGTGAAACAGTTTTTCTAAATAGTGAAATCCTCTTATAAAAAGGGGAAAGTGAGAAAATGTTTTATATCTTTTGACTGTCCACAAACCCAATGTACTCTAAGATGGAAAGTGGAAGTTAGCATACGCTGTGCCAGAATTGTAAAGAAGAAGAGAGGGAAAAAAACATGAAAATGTTATAAAAAATGCAAGGGAAAAGATGCCCTCTGGCCCCCACCCAGAATCTTGGATGGTTCTTTCTCTACAGTGTCATCTCAGCCCAGTAACCCCATGAAAGCCCTGATCCGTTGTGTTCCTCCACTGTATGGTTTCTGTAATATGAGTGTTAATCTTTGTGAAAATTGTATGCAACAGTATTTTCTTGTGTACTGCTTTTTTCCTATGTGAATTGTCCCTCTTTTTTTCTTTTTCCTTTTTGTCTTTTTCTTTTTCCCCCACCCTTTTTTTTGGTAAATATGTATTTCTTCTTTTTTAAAAAAACAAACAAACTGATGTGTTGTAGACCTATATGTAACCTATTCCTTAGGCTCATATTATAGGTATGTTATAAGAATGGATATTTTACTTGGCTTTAGAATGTTTTACAAGAAAACTAATTCTTAACCAATCAAGTTCTTGCTACTAAAAAAAAAATGCTTGTGTTTTTCATCATGACGTTGTGTGCTTCTAATTAAATTAATCATTTTCGTTGTAGAAAAAATGGAGTGAATTTATATTAGTCTTGGAAACTAATAATAGCATTGTAAATTTATGAGATGATTTTAACAGAAAATACATTATGAAGAAATATAGTTATTTTAATTGTAATATTACTAACCGTAGGGTGAGAAAGGAGGTCCCGTTGTGGTGAACTATGTTATAGCTTGTTATTCACGGTTTCTTTTTGATCATTTTTTCGGTCTCTGAGGTGAAACGAGTTATTAATCAGAATTTGTAAACTCACATATGCATATTGTATATGTGTAGAAATGTAATCACACTTTGTCTTGGAATTACATTAAACTGTTTTAAGTCACTGCAAAGTCCATGTCTGTTTGCCTGTCTTCCCACTGGCTAGGATTAGGTGTGAATATTATGCGGGGGGGAGGGTTGGTTGGGTGGTTGGTTGGTTGCTTTTTAACAGCCCATGGAAGTCTTTGGAAAAGACTAACTTCAAAGGGAAATAGTTTTTTTTAAGTGACAGTTTTTAGATTTGCAATACAAGTTAGATAAATATGATCTTCAGTAGTAGTGCACTGAACTCAAGCTTCACCAAATCTAAGCAGATCTAAGCTTCACCAAAATGTGAGGGGGTGCTCAGATCTCAGGTTTGGATTCAAATTCTTCTTTAGTTCCCAGGCACTTTATATTATTCTTATTGGTCTGTGGTGGTTAGATTAGTCACAATTTTGGTTCTTCTCTTTGTTGCCTGTGAACTGCATTTTATTCCTCTCCCCTCTCTAGGGAGTTACAGCTTCACATTAAAGAGATCATCCAGACTATAAAACATTTTTGTGATCACATCTCTCCTAAAGCTGGTGCCCACCAATATCTGACCTCTGGGCTGGGTCAGATTTCATCTCTAACTTCAGTAAGGAGCCTGGTGGCAGGATTTGTTCTGTAAAAGGTTCTCTATTTCAAAACATCATCCTGGAGGAGATCAATCTGTGTCCCCTCAACAACCTGTTATAGTACAAAACCCACCTGTTGGGGTTGGTGCCATTTCCTTGATATGGGGGTTGATTTTTTTGAGGCTATTGGGTTTCCTTGCCTCCAAATTTGTTTAGTTTTCTCAGGTTACGTATTCTAGCTAGTGGCTTCTTTAAGTAAATTTTAGTGTTGTACACTCTGGCCTCTCGTGGGGGGTGCTTATCTGCCTTGCCATATGCATCTGATCAACCGGTTTAACAAATAATGTCCCTGGATTTGTACAACACCAAAAGTCAGTGGTCTTGAGCTCCTAAATAAATCCTGAGGTGACACAAAAGGTGTTTATCCACAATAAATGTTTTGGGGCAAAGCCAAGACTCTCATTTTCCTGGCTGACCCTAGGACAACATTCTCTCTCAGAGATTTTATGTCTAGAGCACCAAATGAGTGGTCTAGCTTTTGTCATCTTATCGGTAGCTGTTGGAGCAGGTGACCGACAGGAGCCTACAACATCATTCTACCAGCTGCCTTTTACTGGTGTAGATTCTGTTGCAGCAAAGCAATTAAATCAAGTCTATCCCTATTCCCTTATCTTGAAACACGTGCATGGGATTTAAAAGCACCTACTTAAAATTAAGTACCTAAATCGTTGTGAATGGGGATGGTTTACTGGATGAGGGTCTTAAAGAAGAGAATTACCGGGGCAGATTCTGATTTCAGTTACATGGGTGTAAATCCAGAGTAACTCCATTAACTAACATAGAGTAGATCCATATTTACATTGTAACTTTAATATTTGTTTTAATAAAACATACTTGTGTAATTTTAAAAAATGTTTAATTTCATTGTTGGAAACATAAATAGAATTAAAATGCATTGGAGTCTAGGAGTGTGATTTTTTTTTTGAGCAGTTGTTGCCAGAGGGAAATTAATTTCCATAGCTTAGCAGGAATACCTCAAATGCACTTTTTCATGACTCTTAGGCGGGCAGGGAGGAAAAAAACCAATGAGTTTATAACTTACAGACAAAAGGCTGAAAATGTCCTTAAAGGACAAAGAACAAAGACCCAAAATTTCATCTGTAGACTTCCTAGCACCAGGGCATAAGGATACCTTGGGTATAATTTCCCAGGCTTGTGTTCTGATCAGTAACTTGCTCTCATCTCAACTTGTATGTGCCTAGGTTTATTTAACATTCACTGGCTGAAATTCTGACCCTATTGAAGTCAATGGGAGTTTTGCCGTTCACTTTCAAGGAGACAGGATTTCACCCACTATTTCTATCAGGAATTGATCCTGACTTGATCTCTCTCCTCCAAGTGTGTGTGCTGTACTGGGTCAGGGATGTGGAAAGTCCAGAATGCATAGGGACTACCATGTTTTTACTGTGCAAAGGGAAGGCCATGCAGGAGCTTGGAGATATTCCCAACACATTACTGAGTAGTGCTCAGCAATGGCTCCCTCTGTGGCACTATAGAGGGGGTGATGTATGGGTGAGCCAGAGATGTGGCACTTGGGCCCATAAACTACCTGGATCCACTGCAACCAATGCTGTGAGGGAGTGACAAGCTGTGAAGCTGTTGCTGTATAACCCAGGGACTGTAGTACTGTGCTGGTCAGGTGCTTTTCAGACTGGGAAGAGTCTATCCCTCTACTCCCATGCTAAGTTGGTTTATTCAGGATGGGAAAGGTTTTCTCCAAAGACAGAAGGAGATGCGTGTACACACATGCACGTGCTAGGGTTGCAAGGTATCCAGTTTCGACCGGAGCGCCTGGTTGAAAAGGGACCCTAGCGGTTCCAGTCAGCACCACCAACCGGGCTGTTTAAAGTCTGGTTAGTGCAGGGCTAGCAGGCTCTCCTCCTGGCTCCATGCAGCTCCCCAGAAGCGGCAACAAGTCCTCAGTTCCCTCTAAGCTTCATGGCTGGACGGCCTCCCAGCAGGCTATCAAGTGCCATGCAGTTCAGGTGTCCCTCCCCCCACTTCCGCATTGCTCCTGCCCTCTGCCTTGGAGCTGCTCCTGAAAGCCTCCTGCTTGCTGTGCAGGGGGGGGGGGGAAGGGGAAGGACAAGGGGGGCGCTGATGTCAGGGTATACCTCTCCCTCCACCTCTGTACCCCATCTCCACAGAGCGGGGAGGTGGGGGGAGGACAGGACACGACAGGGCTAGATGGAGGGAGCTTCCTGGCAGCTGCTGTTGTGTCTGAACATGCTGATCTACTTAAAAGGGCAATGTACATAAAGTGGGGCAGCATACTTAAAGGGGCAACACGCATCTCTATCCCACATGCGCACACACACACATTCATACTCACCTCCCAACACATACTTGTATTGTTGTTGTTGTTACTTCTTGATACTTCTTTCAAAGTGTGTTATTTTAGTTTTTTGACTGGTTTATGCATTTCATAATTTTTATTTCTCTCTTATGCTTAAATTTAATTCTTTGAGTAGTGAGTTCTAAAATGCCTAACCTACCCTGGCTGGAGTAATTATCCCTATGGTAATTTAAAAAAAAATATTATATCTAGGTTTTTTGTTTCTACTTGTAGTGCACATCCGCACATTACCTTGATATGGTGCACATAACAAAATTAATTCCACACATGGATGGAAAAAATTAGAGGTAACACTGGACAAGTTCCTTGACTGCAAAGCATGGGGTCAACTGGGGGGCTCCACATGCTGCCCCCGCCCCAAGTGCCAGCTCTGCAGCACCCATTGGCTGAGAACTTCAGCCAGTGAGAGCTGAAGGGGCAGCGCCTGTGGACAGAGGCAGTGTGAAGAGCCCCCTGGCCGCCCCTCCACCTAGGAGCTGGAGAGACATGCCAGTCACTTCCAGGGAGCCACCCAAAGTAAGTGCCACCCAGATCCTGCACCCCATACCCCTTTCTGCACTCCAAACTCCTCAGCCCTAGCCTGGAACCCTTTCCTGAACCCCAAACACCTCATACCCACCCCTAGCCAGAACCCTCACTCCCCCTTGCATCACAACCCCCAGCCCAGAGCTCTACCTCTACCTCTACCACACCTTAAACCCCTCATTTCTGGCCCCACCCTGGAGCCCGCACCCCCAGCTGGAGCCCTCACCCACTCCTGCACCTCAAGCCCCTGCCCTAGCCTGGTGAAAATGAGCATGTGAGTGAGGGTGGGGGAGAGCGAGCAAGCAACAGAGGGAGGAGGGGGATGGAGTGACAGGGCCTCAGAGAAGGGGCAGGGGAGGGGATGGGGGCGGGGCGAGGGTATTCCATTTTGTGCGATTAGAAATTTGGCAACCCTAGGCCACATGCACACACGCGTGCACATGGAAGTGACAGAAAGATTAGCATGAAATGATGCTTTAAAGACAGAGACCAATATTTTTAAAGCTGGGTGTCTAAAGTTCGGCTCCTAAATTCATCTCAACAGAAGTGGCCTGATTTTCATAAGTTCTGAGCACTCTCAGCTCCTACTGGCTTCAAGTGACGGTCTAGGTGCTCAACACCTTTGAAAATCGGGCTCCTTCCCTTTTGGTTTCCAATAATGGGGTTAGGAACGTCGCTTTGGACACCCAGTTAAAAAGCTTTTAAACTCTAATCCTTTGCTTTCTGATTGTGCAGCTAGATCCAGCTTATTATTCTAGTCAGCCCAGGGCCAGTATGCTTAGGTCAGCGTTTTTCTGTAATGCAGCTTGCTTTTCTGTTTTCTGCTGTGAGGTTGTTGTGTAAATAGCGTGCAATAACTGTAGAATTTAAGAGCTCCCTGACTGCACTGTACATCAGGGTCTGTGCTATCAGTGCCTGAAACCTCCCTGCGTCAGTCCAGTTCAGGAGTGGGAGACTGTTCCAAAGTAATGACAGGTTTCAGAGTAGCAGCCGTGTTAGTCTGTATTCGCAAAAAGAAAAGGAGTACTTGTGGCACCTTAGAGACTAACAAATTTATTAGAGCATAAGCTTTCATGAGCTACAGCTCACTTCATCGGATGCATTTGGTGGAAAATCCACCAAATGCATCCGATGAAGTGAGCTGTAGCTCACGAAAGCTTATGCTCTAATAAATTTGTTAGTCTCTAAGGTGCAACAAGTACTCCTTTTGTTGTTCCAAAGTAGTGTCACCACATTGCCTGCAAACGTCAAGCTGACTCATGAGGACCACTACAGACCCTGGACACCGTATTCTTTACCAGTGTGAATTATTAGCCTGACTGCATGTTGCATATTAGTCCAGTAACAAGGCCTAGTAATAACAAATGCCAGCTGTTCCTTGTTTTGAAAACAGATATTCAGAACTTACTCAGACACATACATCCCTGATGCAATCCAGGTCTAGCAGACAGTCATGCAGGTTCAGTTCCATTAAAACAAGCGCAATTGTGCTGCTTTGTGAGCTTGTTAAACACAAAAGGGTCGTTTTCTTCCTCTTTTATTTACAAATTTGCAGAAATTACGAAGTGTAATGTCACAGAAAAAAGTTGTAAAAAGAGAACCACTCCAGCAATGTGTATTTCAAAAACACACTGATGGAACCTTGTTATAAAACACAAACCCCCTTTAGACACACGGGGCAATTTAAAAACACAGGGAAAGAATTCATAAACAACCAGAAAATAAAACTTCAGTTAGAAAGAGTTAAAACCGGAAATAGCCCAGTTAACACCAGGAACAACATCCCTGTCTCTTTAGGGGCTCTCGACTGGGCCTAAGGAAACCTGGATTCTATTCCCAGATCTGCCCCTGACCTTCTGGGTGACCCTGAGCATGTCACTTCACTGCTCTGTGTCTGTGTGACCCCTTCAGCCCTTTGACTGGACTATCTCTTTTGGTTATAAATGCTTCAGGACAGGGTCTGTGTGTGTACAGACCCCATAGGTTCTGGAACTAGGGGCACTGGGGTGCTGCCACATGCCCTGGCTTGAAGTGGTTCCCATTATATACAGGATTTACAGTTTGGTTCAATGGCTCTCTGCACCCCCACTATACAAACTGTTCCAGCACCCCTGACAGAACCTGTCATCTTGGTGGTGACCTGTAGTCACTACCATAATACAAATGCTCTGAAATGCCTCCAGTTCCACATACAGGGCCAGTTAGGCAGAACTGCAGGGTCTCAGTGCTTGGATGAGATAATGGGGCAGGGAGGAGAGGTTTAGATTTATTAGGAACTGAGAAACCTTTTGGGAAAGGGGGAGCCTATACAGGAAGAATGGGCTCCACCTAAACCAAAATGGAACCGGATTGCTGGCACTTAAAATTAAAAAGGTCATAGAGCAGTTTTTAAACTAAGGGCTAGGGGAAGCAACAGGTGTGGAGGAGCACCTGGTTTGGACAGAGCCAACCCTTAGGGGAGGATCTGTTAATGGAGATTCTCTATGTCCTAGTAAGGAGGAGAGGATGGAAGATGATAACATACAGGTAGGATCTGATGAGAAACACTCTAGTGAAAAAGAGTCCCATTCAATTACATCATGTAATGGCAGACAGCTAAAACGTGACAAGTTTTTAAAGTGCTTGTAATAAAAATGCTAGAAGTCTAAATAATAAGATGGGTGAACCAGAGTGCCTCGTATTAAATGAGGATATTGATATAATACGCATCACAGAAACTTGGTGGACTGAGGATACTCAATGGGACATAGTAATACCAGGGTACAAAATATATTGGAAGGACAGAACAGTTTGTCCTGGTGGGGAGTAGCACTATATATGAAAGTAAGCATAGAGTCAAATGAAGTAAAAATCTTAAATGAACCAAACTGTACCACAGAATCTCTATGGATAGTAATTCCATGCTTGACTAATAAGAATATAGCAATAGGGAGCTATTACCGACCACCTGACCAGGATGGTGATAGTGACTGTGAAATTCTCAGGGAGAATAGAGAAGCTATACAAATAAAAAAATCAATATTAATGGGGGATTTCAACTATCCCCATATTGACTGGGTACATGTCACCTCAGGATGGGATGCAGAAATAAAGTTTCTTGACACCTTAAAATTACTGCTTCTTGGAGCAGCTAGTCCTGGAACCCACAAGAGGAGAGGCAATTCCTGATTTAGTCCTAAGGGCAGCACAGGATCTGATCCAAGAGGTGAATATAGCTGGACTGCTTGGTAATAGTGACCATCATATAATTAAATTTAACATCCCTGTGGCAGGGAAAACACCACAGCAGCCCAACACTGTAGCATTTAATTTCAGAAAGAGGGACAAAACAAAAATGAAGAAGTTAGTTAACAGAAATTAAAAGGTACAGTAACAAAAGTAAAATCTCTGCAAGCTGCATGGAAACTTTTAAAAGACACCATAATAGAGGCTCAGCTTAAATGTATACCCCAAATTAAAAAATATAGTAAGCGAACCAAAAAAGTGCCACCCTGGCTAAACAACGAAGTACAAGAAGCAGTGAGAGAAAAAAAGGCATCCTTTAAAAAGTGAAAGTTAAAGCCTAGTGAGGAAAATAGAAAGGAGCATAAACTCTGGCAAATGAAGTGTAAAAATGTAATTAGATAGGCCAAAAAACAATTTTAAGAACAGCTAGCCAAAATTTCAAAAAGTAATAGCAAAAAAAATTTAAGTACATCAGAAGCAGGAAGCCTACTAAACAACCAGTGCGGCCACTGGACAATCAAGATGCTAAAGGAGCACTCAAGGACAAGGCCATGGCAGAGAAACTAAATGAATTCTTTGCATCGGTCTTCACGGGTGAGGATGTGAGGGAAGTTCCCAAACCTGAGCTATTCTTTTTAGGTGACAGATCTATAGCCTGTCACCTAAAAAGAATAGCCATATAAATAAGTAGAAAACTAAGAAAGAAGAAGTGGGGCCGCTTAACACTGAGGATGGAGTGGAGGTTAAAGATAATCTAGGCATGGTCCAATATCTAAACAAATACTTTGCCTCAGTCTTTAATAAGGCTAAAGAGGATCTTGGGGATAATGGTAGCATGACAAATGGGAAGGAGGATATAGAGGTAGATATTACCATATCAGAGGTAGAAGCAAAACTGAAACAGCTTAATGGGACTAAATCGGGGGGCCCAGATAATCTTCATCCAAGAATATTAAAGGAATTGGCACCTGAAATTGCAAGCCCATTAGCAAGAATTTTTAATGAATCTGTAAACTCAGGAATAGTACCGAATGATTGGAGAATTGCTAATATAGTTCCTATTTTTAAGAAAGGAAAAAGAAGTGATCCGGGTAACTACAGGCCAGTTAGTTTGACATCTGTAGTATGCAAGGTCCTGGAAAAAATTTTGAAGGAGAAATTAGTTAAGGACATTGAAGTCAATGGTAAATGGGACAAAATACAACATGGTTTTACAAAAGGTAGATCGTGCCAAACCAACCTAATCTCCTTTTTCGAAAAGGTAACAGATTTTTTAGATAAAGGAAATGCAGTGGATCTAATTTACCTAGATTTCAGTAAGGCATTTGATACCGTGCCACATGGGGAATTATTAGTTAAATTGGAGAAGATGGGGATCAATATGAACATCAAAAGGTGGATAAGGAATTGGTTAAAGGGGAGACTGCAATGGGTCCTACTGAAAGGCGAACTGTCAGGTTGGAGGGAGGTTACCAGTGGAGTTCCTCAGGGATCGGTTTTGGGACCAATCTTATTTAATCTTTTTATTACTGACCTTGGCACAAAAAGTGGGAGTGTGCTAATAAAGTTTGCAGATGATACAAAGCTGGGAGGTATTGCCAATTCGGAGAAGGATCGGGATATTATACAGGAGGATCTGGACGACCTTGTAAACTGAAGTAATAGTAATAGGATGAAATTTAATAGTGAGAAGTGTAAGTTTATGCATTTAGGGATTAATAACAAGAATTTTAGTTATAAGTTGTGGACGCATCAATTAGAAGTAACGGAAGAGGAGAAGGACCTTGGAGTATTGGTTGATCATAGGATGACTATGAGCTGCCAATGTGATATGGCTGTGAAAAAAGCTAATGCGGTTTTGGGATGCATCAGGAGAGGCATTTCCAGTAGGGATAAGGAGGTTTTAGTACCGTTATACAAGGCACTGGTGAGACCTCACCTAGAATACTGTGTGCAGTTCTGGTCTCCCATGTTTAAAAAGGATGAATTCAAACTGGAGCAGGTACAGAGAAGGGCTACTAGGATGATCCGAGGAATGGAAAACCTGTCTTATGAAAGGAGACTTAAGGAGCTTGGCTTGTTTAGCCTAACTAAAAGAAGGTTGAGGGGAGATATGATTGCTCTCTATAAATATATCAGAGGGATAAATACAGGAGAGGGAGTGGAATTATTTAAGCTCAGCACCAGTGTGGACACAAGAACAAATGGGTATAAACTGGCCACCAGGAAGTTTAGACTTGAAATCAGACGAAGGTTTTTAACCACCAGAGGAGTGAAGTTTTGGAATAACCTTCCAAGGGAAGCAGTGGGGGCAAAAGATCTATCTGGTTTTAAGATTCTACTCAATAAGTTATGGAGGAGATGGTATGATGGGATAATGGGATTTTGGTAAGTAATTGATCTTTAAATATTCAGGGTAAATAGGCCAAATCCCCTGAGATGGGATATTAGATGGAAGGGATCTGATTTACTATAGAAAATTCTTTCCTGGGTATCTGGCTGGTGAATCTTGCCCATATGCTCAGGGTTTAGCTGATTGCCATATTTGGGGTCAGGAAGGAATTTTCCTCCAGGGCAGATTGGAGAGGCCCTGGAGGTTTTTTGCCTTCCTCTGTAGCATGGGGCATGGTTGACTTGAGGGAGGCTTCTCTGCTCCTTGAAGTCTTTGAACCATGATTTAAGGACTTCAATAGCTCAGACATGGGTGAGGTTTTTCATAGGAGTGGGTGGGTGAGATTCTGTGGCCTGCGCTGTGCAGGAGGTCGGACTAGATGATCAGAATGGTCCCTTCTGACCTTAGTATCTATGAATCTATGAATCTAAGGAACTGTAGCAGATTGATGTGTCATTAGAGGAGGTTTTGGAACAAACTGATAAACTAAACAGTAATAAGTCACCAGGACCAGATGGTATTCATCCAAGAGTTCTGAAGGAACTGAAAATGTGAAATTGCAGAACTAATAACTGTAGTCTGTAACCTATAATTTAAATCCACTTCTGTACCAAATGAATAGAGGACAGCTAACGTGATGCCAATTTTTAAAAAGGGCTCCAGAGGTGATCTCGGCAATTACAGGCCGGTAAACCTGACTTCAGTACTGGACAAACTGGTAGAAACTATAGTAAAGAACAAAATTGTCAGACATGCAGATGAACGTAATTTGTTTGGGAAGAGTCAACATGGTTTTTGTAAAGGGAAATCATGCCTCACCAATCTACTAGAATTCTTTGAGAGGGTCAATAAGCATGTGAACAAGAGGGATCCAGTGGATATAGTGTACATAGACTTTCAGAAAGCGTTTGACAAGGTCCCTCACCACAGGCTCTTAAGCAAAGTAAGCAGTCATGGGATAAGGGAGAAGGTCCTCTCATGGATTAGTAACTGGTTAAAAGATAGGAAACAAAGGATAGAAATAAATGGTCAGTTTTCAGACTGGAGGGAGGTAAATAGTGGTATCCCCAGAGGTCTGTACTGGGCCCAGTCCTGTTCAACATATTCATAAATGATCTGGAAAAGGGGTAAACAGCGAGATGGTAGAATTTGCAGATGATCCAAAACTACACAAGATAGTCAAGTCCAAAGCAGACTGTGAAGAGTTACAAAAGGATCTCACAAAACTGGGTGACTGGGCAACAAAATGCAGATGAAATTCAGTGTTGATAAATGCAAAGTAATGCACATTGGAAAACATAATTTCAACTATACATCTAAATTAGCTGTTACCACTCAAGAAAGAGCTCTTGGAGTCATTGTGGATAGGTCTCTGAAAACATCCACTCAATGTGCAGCAGCAGTCAAAAAAGTGAACCGAATGTCGGGAATCATTAAGAAAGGGATAGATAATAAGGCAGAATATATCATATTCCCTCTATATAGATCTTGAATACTGCATGGAGATATGGCCGCTGCATCTCAAAAAAGATATATTGGAATTGGAAAAGGTTCAGAAAAGGGCAACAAAAATGAATAGGGGTATGGAACACTTCCATATGAGGGGCAATTAATAAGACTGGGACTTTTCAGCTTGGAAAAGAGACTACTAGGGTGGATATGATAGAGGTCTATAAAATCGTGACCGGTGTGAAGAAAGTAAATAAGGAAGTGCTGTTTACTCCTTCTTATAACACAAGAACTAGGGGTCACTAAATGAAATTAATAGGCAGCAGGTTTAAAACAAAGAAAAGGAAGTATTTTTTCATTCAACGCAAAGTCGACCTATGAAACTCCTTACCAGAGGATGTTGTGAAGGCCAAGACTATAACAGGGTTTAAAAAAGAACTAGATAAGTTCATGGAGTAAAGTCCTTCAATGGCTATTAGCCAGGATGGGCAGGGATGGTGTCCCTACCTCTGTTTGCCAGAAGCTGGGAATGTGCGACAGGAGATGGATCACTTGACGATTACCTGTTCTGTCCATTCCCTCTGGGGCACCTGGCACTGGCCACTGTCAGAAGACAGGATTCTGGGCTAGATGGATCTTTGGTCTGACCCAGTATGGCCATTCTTATGTAAAAAAATTACAAAAGTTTGACCCCATTTTAAATACCCTAATGTCAGGAAGCCCAGAAATGAAGATTCAAGGGATCCTGAGACTCGGCTGCCCACTATTACATAACCCTTCATTGCTCACTGGCATCTCACCCAAGCTGCACCATCCACCCAGCCCTACTGTTGCCTGCTAAAATATACGCAGAGGTCAGAATAGCACAGAGAGAGAACACAAGGGGCCAAAAAGAATAGAGGGGGGACACTTGAGACAAAGGAAGCAGGCGAAAAGGAAAGAGGACTGTTTGGGAAACAGACACTGAGTGAATGACAAGTAGACACAGAAGAAAATGGTGCAGTGAAGGAAGACAGAACAGAGAGACAGATTTTCCAAGGGGCTGAGCACCCACAACTCCAGCTGAAGAGGATTGGGAGCGGTGACCATGCAGCACCTCAGAAAACTAGGTGCTGGGTGGGCCAAATTTTTCCAACCAGCCTCTAGCTTCACTTCTACCAATGGATGTTGAGGGGAGGGGAGACAGGTTGAGGCTTTTGTTTTTATACCTTACATTAGTGCTAAAATTTGGATGAACAGTGACCCTGATACCATGGCCTTTGGGAATGAGCTCCTTACGGTTCTTATTGTTCATTGTGGCTGGTAACTTTAATTAGGTTAAAAAAAAGAGGCTTAGACACTTATTTGAATGAGAATAGTATCTATAGTTGCACCAGCTAGGATAAAATTGTAAGGGCTACTAATCTGCATGATTCAGAGTACAAGATAATCACCATCTGGCAGTAAAGAAGAAATAACTTGCATGCACGACCATTGTATTTTTATTGCACAATTGGCCAGGTGCATTCACTATATGCAGATTTTTTTTTGTCTTCATCAGTAGTACTGTATTTGTAAAGCCAACTGTCTAACAGCACCCTGATCTACTCTAGAAGGGCCAGTGGCCTGTTCCTGGAGGACACATTTTTGTTTTTTCCATTGCTCAATTAAAAAAAATAAAAACAAAATAGCTTCTGATGGAGAATGTTGATTTTTCATAGGGTAAATTGTAAGAGTACATTCTGCCCCTATTTCCACTGTCATGCACAAGCATACTTCAGGTAATGGTGTCATTGATGAATGCTGCACATGCTCAGAATAAAGCCTACAGGCACAAAGGATTCCTTGATTCAGGCTGCTGGGGAATGAAGACCTTGTCTACACCCACAAATTGTGCCTCTTTAACTATACCAGTACAACCGAAGTGATAAAATCCCTATACTGGGGAGCTCTCTGTAGGAACTTACTTGGCCCTCAGCACTGCAGTTTTTGAGCTCCTATGGATGTTGTGTTGACACACTCTTAGGCCTGAACTCCACACAGATTTTGTATCAGTGTAACTATTCTAGGTGTGTGTGTGATTTCCCCTCCCACCCACCCCCAAAATAGCTGTACCAATAGAACCCCTTATTGTGGACACAGTTAGTACAAGGAAGCTTATGCTGCTTGATTGTAAAATACATCATGGTACGTCTGCCCTCTTGTTCTATATATTTTAAAGTAAACATTTAAAGGGTTGTTACCAAACAACACTACAAAAGATCTACTATCAGGCTGGAAAAACAGACAAAGATTTATTGTGGGATCAAAATCCTGAAGCAGCTGCGTAAAATGTATGTTCATTCTTTGCTCTGCAATCTCCTCCTATGTCCAGCAGAGAGCTCCCAACTTCTACATGTTGAAGCAATGATGAAAGACTGATATACTGAGGCAATTTATTATTCAATTTATTATTCATACACATGCTCGTTTTTATTCATCAATCCTTTACTGATGGTGGTATTTTTATTTAAATATCACCTTCCTCCCCTACTTCCTTCAATGCACTTCAGGATGTGGTATAAAAAGTGCAATATCACAGAACCATGACAAAATCCCTGCTTCTTAAAAAGATGAGCACATAAAAATGTGAGCTCAGATTTTTTTTTAAAAAGGATTTAAAGGGACGATAGTAAATATAAACTTTATATTAGTGTTTATGAGTGGTGAGGGAAAGCTCCGAGACTGGAACTGAGTCAGACTTCAAGAGGGAGTGAATAGGTGATGAGAGGTTAATGAGCTAGCCAATTATCTTTATTTTTCTAATACAATAAAAAAATTGCCTTCATTGCATTTTATTTATTATCTGTATCCCAATAGCACCTAAAGACTGCAACTTGGGTTTGGGATGGTAAGTAAAGTACACACAGAAGAGAATACAATCTTCCCCCCCTCCGTAAAGAGCTTACAATCTAAATATCTGAGATAAATTTGACTATCATAGCAATAGACTAAGATTGATTTGTTATCTTTTACATTACACAGATAAGGCAGAAGAATGACAGTGAAATACCACATCCCTTCATTGTCATGTACAATGCAGTTTTTGAAACTCAAGCCACAATGTATTGGCTTAATCCACAGTAAGGGAGGTTGAGGTTAGATATTAGGAAAAACTTTCTAATTATAAGGATAGTTAAGCACTGGAATAAGTTACCAATGAAAATTGTGGAACCCCTCAGCACTGGCAGTTTTTAAGTTCAAGTTAGACAAACACCTTTTAGGGATGATCTAGGTAAACACTGTCCTGTCTGTGTGGGGAAGCTGGAATAGATGACCGCTTGAGGTCCTTTCCAGGTACTCTATTACTGATGGAATGGTTAACAGTCTCACCATCCTAAGCCTGTTTCTTGGTTGTGATATTGTAGCTGGGAGTGTGAGCCAATGATTCTCGGAAGCAAATGCAGCAGAGGCAGGTATAAATGAGCAATGTGACCAGAGGGCAGGAGACAGCAAACAATAGACTTTTTCAGGCATTGCCTGTAGATCTGTAAAGGAGACGCTGAGCATCTGGACCCTGAACAGTTACAACAAATGAAGAGTATATTGGTGAAATTCTTTGCATGAGGTGGACAAAAAGAATGAAGTGGAAACTTACCAAGGACATATGCTGCAAATCACCAGGACTGGCGGAGAGCAAGAATAAGAAGTTCCCAGACCAACTCTAAAACGTCCCCTAAACTGCATGACATGGTAATCAAGAAGGATTTTAACAATCCAAATCACATTTGTTATGCAACACCTCTCAAACATACATCACTAAAGAGGTTCCTGCATTTGATAGGAGACAGAAAGCAGAGACTCCTACCAGAGGAAAAGCCATCTTTCCTCATCTTACATACTGCGCTTGAAAATTTGAAAGGACATACTATGAAAAATTAAAACCAGAGATCTTGAGTTACTTGAATTTAGCATATGAAAGAATAAATTCACAGAATACAAGAGCATTAGATTTCAGAACAGAAAATTTGAGGCATCACAAAATCTATTATTTGTCTTCCAATAGCACCTAGGAGCCTGAGTTGTGGACCAGGATCCCAGTGTGCCAGACAAACACAAAATAAAAAGACAGCCTCTGCCCCAGAGAGCTTACAATCTAAGTGCAGAGGCCAGTGAGCTTCAGCAGGGTAGTAGGCGAAGTATTAAAAGCTCATCAGTGTAGATGAGCTGGAAGAAAGCTGGAGAATCTGATGAGACACCATAACTAAAGCACTTCAGCCTAATTGCTCAGAAAGACAAAGAAGAATTCTGGGAACATAAAAAGATGGCCAATTGCATGGGAGCATTGAAAGATTTGAGGTGAAGAAATATTAGGTACTAGAAGAGAGAACGAAACCTAACCGAATTACTTAACAGTCAGTTAAGGATCTGAGCCAAAAGTAAGGTGCCACAAATACTCCTTTTTTTACCATCCAAAATGTTTGAAGGGAAATAAGAAGGGTTTTTACAAATATTCCCAAGGGAAAAAATAGTTAAAGAATAGTTAAGGCTGGAAGGATGTTCAACAATCCCAACAAAGGAACCTTTAAAAAAAGAACATATGTGGTTCAAAACTTTGGAAAGCTTTTTTCAGTGTGTGTGTGTGTGTGTGTGTGTGTGTGTGTGTGTGTGTGTGAGAGAGAGAGAGAGAGAGAGAGAGAGAGGATTCCTGCTCTTGCTAATTTATACCTAAAGAAATCAACAATCTGTCCCCAATGAGCTATGTTAAGAGGAATGAGTTAGTATTATGGTTGGTACTGGGGTTTTTTTTGTTTGTTTTTTTGAGAGCTGTCAGAGACTTCCTGCCTAATTCCTAACCCTAGCAAGTTCTATCCTACCAATTTCTTCTCTCACTGAGAGCAAAGGAATAATTTCTGAGTGCTAAAAAGAAAATTACACTCAAATATGATGTCAAGACTGAGAGTGCATCAGCAAAGTTAGTCCTGAGCCAGAGGAGGCCTGGATGGTGCCCTGCTGCAGCTCAGGAGACCCGACACCCGAAGTGATTCATGACATTATTTCCAATCAGACCACAATTAGCCTGACATGCAAAATTCTGTGCAGTTAAGTTCTTCCTGCGATCATCTTCATTAGATCCACTCATCTCCAGTGTGAACGAGCTTCATAGTGAGATCAGAGCTGTGGAGCTGAGGTTTGCATCCACTGAAACTGCACATGCTGCAGCTCAGTTGCTTCCGCAGCCTCCTAACATAAGGTGTTCGTTTTAGAGAGAGAGCAGGGAAGAAGGTGCAGGAAGCAGAAGTCTGAAGTTCAGGCTATGGCTACAGGTGGAGCTGGGGGTGTGATTCCCAGCTCAGGTAGACATACTTGTGCTAGCTCTCACTGAACTAACATGCTAAAAATAGCAGTGCAGCATAGGCAGTAGCAAGTGGCAGCACGGGCTAGCCACCCCAAGTACAAACCTTCTGGGACCCCTTCAGTACATATCTGAGGCAGCTAGCCTGTGCCACTGCTCACCGCTGCTCATGCTATGTGGACTGGTCTATACCACTGTTTTTAGGGTGCTGGGTTGATGAAAGCTAGTCCAAGTATGTCTATGCGAGATGGGACTCACACTTCCAGCTCCAAGCGTAGATGTAGACTCAGACCAGTTGGGTTTCCTGAAGTTGTGGTCCTCTGGCATTTTCTTCTACCTGGATTCCCCAAATACTCAACCTTGAACTCAAGAAAGGGAAAAATCAAGAAGGCTCACAAGGCCCCTAGTACTAGCACTGGCAATGGCTCTTGACCTAAACCTATAATCAATAGGTTTCATAAATCCATTGACTTCCAGAGCATCTTGGCTGTGGCCTAAATCTGAAGACTATCACCTATCGGGGGAGAGAAACTGTTTTTCTTTCAAGACTTTTCAAGGCAGCATACAGATTACACCCCGAAAGGAAGAAAAAATACCTCCATTTTGACTCTCCACTCTGCCATCCTCAAAGATTTCAAAGGCAGCAAGGCCTTCACTTTTAAAGTCTCAGAAGTGTTGAAATATGCCCAGAGTCTTGAGAGAGGAAGATCTAATCAGGAGCTGCTGCAGGACTAGAGTAACTGCTAACTAAACTCTATGCTTTCCCCTTTCTGGTTTACATAACATCATGATGCTTGAGCCTTTTCATAATGCTGTGTTACTACTTATAGTTAATGCAAGCTCTGAAGGCACTTTCCTGTCATCAGTGTTGTCTTTTATGACCCTGCTCTCCTGGCAAGGTTCTAGCTGAAGGGTTTAAAAACTAACTCTTTAGTCGGGCATGTCTTTTCTTGCAGTCTAATAAGATCCAGGCAGGGTCATATTCTTCCATTTGGCAACACCCATATTAGCTCTGCTTTCCATGATTTCTCTCTCTTCCACCTCTTCCTCCTCTTTTCTTGATCTTTCTTTCTTTTTTCCACATCATAGTCTTCCTGCTTATATCTGGGCAAGGATAGTAATGGGCTTAATTGGTCTGTGATGACCTCTGTGTCACTTGAGCTACACAATTTGCGAGCATATATTTACTTTCTCTACTGTGAAACAGTTGTTTCATTCTCTTTAGCTTATTGCAGCCTCTTTCTCCTTTTATAAATAGGACTCCTCAGCAAAGGGCACTTGAAGTACGTTGTTGAATACAACAGAGACCAGTTGAAACTACCCCTGCTGTAACACAGTGCAACTTGTGTTTCTCTCTACCCGCTGTGGCCTGGTGTATGCTCACTGCACAGACTCATACAGTAGGCTACCATCTGTGGTGGACACCCTAGCACTAAAACATCACAGTTTTGATTTGCTTGTTTTCCTGGTGAACTAACATTGGTTTCTTTCATGACCCGAAGGAGAATCTCTTTTAATTTCCTGGACACTACTGCATAAATAGTCTCCAGCATACTGCTGAGCAGCACCACCAGTCACTGTGAAATTCTACACATGCAATGTCAAGAGGTTCCATCAAACGTAAAAGAAAATGTAACCCCTCTGAACAAAAGGACTTCCTGATACAACTCTCCTATAGGGGAGACAGTTTGATCACACTGAGTACCCAAATTACCAAGAGACTGAATGTGTGCTTCTTTACTGAATGTGTGCTCCTGGGAAGTGCAAACTTAGGGTCTGCTCTGAAGCCCATTGAAGTCAGTGAAAAGATTCCCATTGACTCTAGTGTACTTTGGATCAGGCCCGTAGTGCACAAAACCTATCCATCCTAGTGGAGACATCAATAACTGACCTGGATGTCCATTATGTGCTCTTCTCAGAGACTGTGCATGTACTTGCACCCAAAGATCCTAAAAGAGCTGACGGAGGAGATTTATGGTCCTCTAATGTTCATTTTTAATACATCTTGGAATACTGGGGAAATTCCAGAATACTGGAGGAGTGCTAATGTTGTGCCAATATTTAGAAAGGCAAGTGGGTTAGCACGATGACCTATAAGCTAGTTAGCCTGACATCAGTCCAGCTCGAAATAATGGAAAAGCTGATACAAGATTCAATTGATAAATAATTAAAGATAGGAATATAATTTAAATGACAGTCAACATAGGCCTCGTCAAACAAGCCGGATTTCATTCTTTAGTGAGATGACAAGTCTGGTTGATAAAGGTAACTGAGCAAACTTAGGCTTTTGTAAGGTGTTTGACTTAGTACTGTACAGCATATGGATTAAAAAATTAGCATTATACAATATCAAAAGGGCACATGTTAAATGGATAAAGAACTGGCTAACTGACAATTCTCAAAAAGCAGTTGTCCATGGGGAATCATCATTTGAATAGGGGTGTTTCCAGTGAGGTTCTGCAAAGATTGGTACTAGCCCTGACACTGCTTGACATTTTCATCAATGATCTGGAAGTAAATATAAAAATCATGGTAGATAAACTTTGTGGATGGACGGACAGAAAGATTGGCCGAGTGGCTAAATAATTATGAAGACTGGGCAGTGATACACAGTGATCTCAATCACTTGGTAAGGTGGGCCCATTCAAACAAAATGCTTTTTAATACAGCCAAATGCAGAGTTATATATCTAGGAACAAGGCAGGCCATGCTTACAGAATGGGGGGCTGTATCCGGGAAAGCAGTGACTCTGAAAAGGATTTCAGGGTCTTAGTGGACAAGCAATTGAAGATGAGCTCCCAGTGCAATGCTCTGCCTTAAAGGGCTAATGCAATTTTTGATGTAGAAACAGGATAGCAGTGAATACATTTACTTCTGTTTATGGCATTGGTGAGACTGATACTGGAATACTGCATCCAGTTCTGATGGCCACAGTTTAAAAAGGATGTTGAAATTTTGGAGTGGGTGTGGACAAGAGCCACATAAATCTTGCAAAGGCTGAAGAAAATGCCTCAGCGAGAAACTTTAAGAGCTCCATTTGTTTAGTTTATCAAAAAGAAGACTTCAGAGTAGCAGCCGTGTTAGTCTGTATTCGCAAAAAAGAAAAGGCGTACTTGTGGCACCTTAGAGACTAACAAATTTATTTGAGCATAAGCTTTCGTGAGCTACAACTCACTTCATCAGATGCATCCGATGAAGTGAGCTGTAGCTCATGAAAGCTTATGCTCAAATAAATTTGTTAGTCTATAAAAAGAAGACTGAAAGGTGACATGATTACAGTGCAAGTGTTTTCATGGGGAGAAAACACCAAGTGATAAAGGGCTCTTTGATCTAGTAGAGAAAGCCATAAGGAGCATCAAATGGCTGGAAGCTGAAGCCAGACAAATTCAAATGAGAAATTAGGCACAAATTTTTAACAACAACGGTGACTAACCATTGGAAAAACTAGCAAGGGAAGTGGTGAATTCTTCATCTCCTGAACTTTTCAAATCAAGAATGGGTGCCTTTCAGGAAGAGAAGCTTTAGAGAAATACAAGTTATTGGGTCAATATGGGCGCAAATGGGTGAAATTTAAGGACTTGCTGTATACAAGAGGTCAGTCTAGATAATCTAATAGTCCTTTCTGCGCTTAAACTCTATGAGTCTATAACTCGGATAAATTTTGCTGAATGAGACATTGCAGTTTTGGCCTGAGAAATATCCCCACTTGACAGAGCATGATTTTTTAAAGTTGTGTGGGGATTTTAATATAGTGTCTGACTTCCTGTTTGACATGTGTCTCAACCTCTGTACACAACACGTTCATATCCACGATGTTGAACATGGAGCAAGACCACAAGCTGGTGGTGACCTGGAGGCTTCTGTGCTTCTGTTCTAAAGTTCAGCAAGGCCCTTTCTGAGAGAGAGAAGATTGTTAGAAACCAAATTAACCATTGAATTGTTTGGGATCTAATGTGAGAATTTATTCTACATCCAACTACTGTAACAGATATTGCAACCACACGCAAGGTTGTTGGGTACTATTGTATTATTAAGGCTACTAAATTTCCCAGCACATCCTTGGCAGTACACTTACTGCTCATTGCTTCAAAACAACCCAGAATTCTCCTTGGAGCGAGAAGATCCTCATTTGACGACAGTGTGTGTAGGTGGACTGGAGTATGCAAAAGATAAATGACATACTGACATGTTAGGCTCAACTGAAATAAGTTTCTTCATGAGAGACTTTGAGATGTTTCTCCAGACTAGAGCTTTGCTATTTCCTATAAGCAATTGACATAGTTTTCTTGGGATCATATCACTTGGAAGAGTCCTTGCAGCAATGGCCAGAATCTAAGCATTTCTCATCCACATTATATAACATACTTCTTACCAAACTCTCTCAAATCTCCACTCCCACAGTGAACATTGCACCTGGGATCTTAGTATTACATTAGCTCCTATTGGCTGTCAAGAATCTCTCAAATATTCCTTTTCCGTCTTGATCTGTCACACATATAAATAAATGTAGCACTACACAGTGCACAGACTGTATTATTCTCCAGCTATTTTAAATAAAATCCACCTATTATAAATGTGTGTTGCCTTAAATGTGGCCACAGCTCAGCTTCTGTGACATATCACATTTGAGACTGAAGACACAATTCCAGGCTGTAGTCATCCATACACCACTGAATAAGGAACAAACTGACTGAACTCCAGCCTAAACCCAGCTACAAGCTGAACCAGCCTTAAAAAAAAAAGCGCTATTCATCCAGAATACCACTTCTTTTGTTGGCAAAAAGTTTATTGTAAACCTATATACTACTCCAGCATTCCCCCTAGGAATTAGGGATTTGAGTTTAAAGCCAATTTTCATTTTGCCCAGTGTACACACACATTATATTAAACATTTGTAAAATCCTGGGTTCTTTACATGGTCACCTTTGAACTGATCTGACAGAACCCCTTTACAATGGGCTCCACATTTCTCCCCAGCTCCTTATTTACTGTTGAGATCCCATAGCTAATGAGATTTCAGCCATTTACAGGATTATTTTACTTATGCTGTCATAAAGCTAATTTCAGTTTAAACTTTAAATACAGGCACAGTCACTATTGTTAGCTATTTCTCAGTGGCTGCAGCATTCCCTGTATATAAGCTTGCTGATGCCACAATTTCACTACCTCACCATGGCCCTGCTGTGAAATGCACTGCCTCCATGTCGTTTTACATAGCTCCTTGTAGCTCTCTGGCTGAAGGCCAATACAAATGAGTTATTCTAAAAAGAAAAAGGCTTAGTTAAAATGTTATATGTAAACACCCTCCTTGAAAATAGGGGATTCAGTGTCAAGAGCAGGTGGATTCTGAGTATCTGAATGACTTGGGGGGTATCCAAAATCTTCAGAGAATCAGAGTTTTGGCTTAGTGAAATTTGGGTTTTATTTGGGGGACATAAACAAATTTCAGATCACTGGGATTTATTCATAGTCCTATTTCAATGGGGCCTCAGAACAAGGAATAATTAGCATATGAGCTACAAAAACTTAGTAGCAACTGCAGGATAAAACCACTTTTTGTCCTCAGGTCCCACAGACGAAAGAGCATCTGTCTCTCTATAACAGATATTTTCAGCATAGTGTGTGACAGGGATTTTGCTGTGCAACAGCCATTGACATCAATTCCATGGTATGAATAAGAATAGGGTGGGACTGTAGTGAAAGCCCCGGGCAAAGCATTGAATATATGGCTCTTTTGATTCTGTCTTCTAGTGTTATTTCTGGATTAATATGCTTACACCTGCTGTAAGTAAAGACTGCATCATTTCTGCACTGAGTGGGATCACTCTGCCACTGCAAACCAAAATGCAGTTCCTTACAATAAGCTTTGTGAGCATGGGCAGAAGCAGTGTAGCAGTTGCCAGGCAACCACTCTGAGCAACCAGATGAATGAAGAAATACAGGGGTCAAGTGACAATATCACTTTCAGGTTTACCTGATCTTTTCTGGGGGGTTGCTTTTCTTCTATAGGAAGTAATGAGCTCTCACATTTATGTAGCACTTTTGATGCTAGTAATCATAGCCATTAGTGATGGATTTCAGAGTAGCAGCCGTTTTAGTCTGTATCCATAAAAAGAAAAGGAGGACTTAGAGACTAACAAATTTATTAGACCATAAGCTTTCATGAGCTGTTAGGCCATCTTGTTCATATCCCTGCCAAAGAAGGATTTCTTCCTATAGTGTTTTCTGCAGGGCTATGTAGTCCATCACAAAATGGGAGACAATTCAAAAGTCCTATAGATCTCACTACTAGGAATTCTTTCTTGGTATCCAAGCTAAATTTTCCTTTGCCCAGTTTCACATGTACAGGATTATCTTCAAATTAGACCCCTTTTAGTTCCTCTTGAGTGCACCCCTCTGGTGGCAGGTTTCACTATCTTCACCACCCTCTGGGTGGAACCATGTGGTCCTACCAGTCTTAGAATGGGTCTCTGTACAGCCCCACTGTTTATCAACTCTGTTAACCTGACAGGCCCAACTGTGTTTGACACCAGTAAGCCCTTTTCATTTGGAAGCCTGAGACAGTGGCTGATTAAAGTGACTCAAAACAGCTTCTTCAAAACAAACCATTATTTATTCACCTAAACGTACACAGAGCAAAGGGATAAAACAACAAAAGGCCTACACACCTAGGGCTTACCTAAGCTTTATTTTTACCTTGCAAGTTTTGGGTATGTTCCACTCAGCCCAGTCATCCCTACTGCTGGCCTGGGACAGACGGACAGACCCTGCTGCATTCTCTCAGTGTAGCCCTGGCAGAGAGTCATCTCCAGCCACCGCTGCCCACTCATCCTCTTCCTCTTGAGGCTGGGGTCTTTAACAGGCTAATGCCACTTTTGTTCCCAGTCTCAGGTCTGGGAAAAATTAACCTGTTGACCTCATACAAGCCTGGTAGGTGGACATTCCCCAATTAATAGCTGCCCCGTTGTTTCCTTAAGAATCCTTGGTGTTCTTCCTGATGGTACCTTATCTCTGTCATGGTTTTGTTTCCCCCTATGTGATTTAGTTCCATGCAGTCAGGCAGGATGACTTGAACAGGTAAATTGAGGTACTTATGATATTAAAAAGAGCACAGATATCTCCCTCATTCTCCACACATAGTCTCATTGCATTACTTCTGATTATACACACCTGGACCATCGCAAACCCTCAGCTAAATGAACTCAGTAGGAGTAGTGAGGATCTAGGGATACCTAAAGCCTGCAGGACTACACTTAGGTGTGACACAGTAAAGAGAGAGAGAGAAACTAAGAGCTAACAGGTGGAATGGTCAGATTTTCCAAAGCTCAAAGTGGACTGGGTCACTCTCTCAACCAAAAAACCCAGAGAGTTCTACAGTGAGTCTGGGGAGGTCAGTCACTGGTCAGGAGATGAAGAAGGAACTGGATCTGAGGTAGTACTCCATAACTGGGAAACAGGGTTTGCACCATTAATTATCCTCCACCTTATTTCTCTCCCCAGGATATCTGTGCCCAGAAGAATGCTTTAGTTATCTGCCTCTGCACCAAGGATTTCCCTGTTCATCTGATGTTATTTATATTGTTTGAAAATTAAACCCTCTTTTCTTTTAAATTATCTTGTTGTTGTGTTGCATATAGAAGGGGATAAGTACCCTAAGTCAGCCAGTTACTAACACATGCATCTGTAAAAAGAACGAGGAGTACTTGTGGCATCTTAGAGACTAACAAATTTATTTGAGCATAAGCTTTCGTGGGCTACAGCCCACTTCATCAGATGCATAGAATGGAACATACAGTAAGAAGATAGATATATCTTACATATAGATAGATATATATACATACAGAGAAGGTGGAAGTTGATGGACTGGGTCATTACACATATTGAATCTATTTCCCCATGTTAAGTATCCTCACACCTTCTTATCAACTGTCTAAATGGGCCATCTTGATTATCACTACAAAAGTTTTTTTCTCCTGATGATAATAGCTCATCTTAATTAATTAGCCTCTTACAGTTTGTATGGCAACTTCCACCTTCTCTGTATATATGTATATATATATATATATATATATATATATATCTTCTTACTATATGTTCCATTCTATGCATCCAGTGAAGTAGGCTGTAGCCCATGAAAGCTTATGCTCTTATAAATTTGTTAGTCTCTAAGGTGCTACAAGTCCTCCTGTTCTTTTTGCGGATACAGACTAACACGGCTGCTACTCTGAAACATGCATCTGTAATAGTTTTGGTTGGTGGTTGGCCCTTCCTCACCTCCCCCCACCTTATGATGCTGGGATTCATTTTCCTCTCTCATATATCCATTTTACACCAGTAACTCCGTTGACTTTAATAGAGTTACTGTTGATTTATATCGAAGTAAGTGAGAGGCCGCTTGCATCCCCTCAGCACACAGGCCCCCATCTCACATATTGTCTCTCTCATACTATTTTTGCCTTCTCCCTCTCAACTTATTTTTTTCTTCTTTGCATTTTCATCTCCTCTTTTTCATTCATGCTTTAGCTCTTCAGCTGTATGTTCTTACTAAGGTACACTATTGCAATGGACCTATGCGCTGTAGTGTGTTTAACACTTGGACTAAAGGAAATATGCTAACTAACCGTTTCAGAAAATAAATCAAGAGAAACAGCATTGGTGAGAGAGTACTCAGAAAGCTATTGTACCGAGCTCTATCCAAAGAGTGCATATTCTTTTACAAGAGAACTAAAGTTGACGAGAACTCTTAAAAACACTCAGACACTTGCGGCAGGAAATCAAGCTTTGACGTATCTAAGAGATATGCTCTAATTTACATTTTCTCAACCAGGAGTTTATGAACAGGCTCAGGTGTCTTAACAACCATCCTTTTCTTTTTGGGCTGGATATGAGGGTCTCATTAATCTATGGGAGGGGAGTCCTGAAATATTTTGTGTGTTCTGACATGGGGCTGCTATTTGGAAAAGGGGCTTGTTGTATGGAAAAGGTTGATAGCCATGGCTCTAACTCAAACACAAGTTATTGGGCTTGAAGCAAGAATCACTGGTGAGGTTCTATGGCCAGTGTTAAGCAAGAAGTCAGACTAGATGATCATAATGATCCCTTCTGACCTTACAATCTATGATGTTAAAAGATTATAGGCCAAATCCTCAGGTACAGCCAAAATTCACAGAGCACAAGTCAGAGACTGATGTGGAAAGGTATCTTAAAGCTTTCATTTATGTTGCCCCAATCCTAGGACTGCTTTTTGCATACTGTTTCCCCTGTTCAGTGTTAGGGCAGCATTTAATGCAGCGGTTCTAAAACTGGGGGTCGGACCCCTCAGGTGGTTGTGAGGTTATTACATGGGGGGTCACGAGCTGTCAGCCTCCACCCCAAACCCCACTTTGCCGCCAGCATTTATAATGGTGTTAAATATATAAAAATGTGGTTTTAATTTATAAGGGGGGGGTCGCACTCAGAGGCTTGCTATGTGAAAGGGGTCACCAGTATAAAAGTTTGAGAACCACTGATTTAATGGCTACAGGGGGCTGAAAATGCAATATTAGACAAATGTAACATAAATGTTCACCAATGACACCCCCTTTTCTATAGCCATGCCCTTTTTCCCCCACTATGCCAGGACATAATCATTCTATCTAAGATACTTATAATAGTCTCCATTACCATATTACCTAAGTGATTCACAGTCTTTATCCTTATAAGGTAGGGAAGTAGTATTATTGTGGCAATGGGAACTGAGCACCAACTGAGCATCTTGCACAAGGTTATACAGGAAGTCTGTTGCAGAATAGGGGACTGGACCCAAATCTCTCACATGTCAAGCTAATGCTCTAACCACTGGGCCATCTTTTCTCCCCAGAAGGAACATTTTTCTTGCAGATTGTTTAAAAAAACCTGAGACTCTCTGAAGCTTTTCAGAGGTTTGGATACATGGATTAGTGAGCTGAGGGTAGCTGAAGAATTCAAAGTTTAATGAATGCAATTTATCTGCATGTATGAGCCCAGGGGTTCTCTCTAGTGGATTTAAATGCAGTATTATGATCATATATATAATTTTTCATATTCTAAAAAAAAGTCTAGTCACAAAGCATAGGTTGTAGCTCTTTCAAATGCACATAATTAAATGTGATATATGGTCTATGATTTTTAAGGGCATTAAGAATGTGTTTTTCTTAATTTTTAATTCACTAATTTTAATTAGTGTTTATGTAGTTCCTTGGAAGCATGAAACTGAAATCTGCTTACATTCTAAAGTTTTTCTTTCCTTTATTTTTTCCCCTCCATGTACCCTGATTTGTTACTGAAGGACTGCTAGGTTGAGAATTCTGGTTTGTTGTCACAGGGCTGGTCTTAAGAAGCTGTTGGTATTGATTTCTATTCTAAAAATAAAATACTGAAGTATTTGTGGATACATGTGCAAGATGTGTGTGCACACACACACACAACATGAACTTGGCAAAGGTGAGATAAGAATTGGGACTAACAATCATTTAAACTTCACTATAACTTTGTGTTGAAATAGATTAAGTAAATGGCATTTGATTAGAGCTTACTGCTTTTTGTTGTGTAGTAAGTTAGCCAGGTGGCCTGAAAGGGATCCCAAAACAAGATGCTTTGCTTACCTATTAATACAGTGGAAACCAGAGATTCAATTTAACAGAACTCCCAGACTGTAATGTGAGAAAGAAGTACTGCTGCATCAGGACAGCCAGTCTGTTTATTTCTGTCTGATCTTGGTGTTAAATAATTGCTGTGGCTGGTGTCACAATCAGTCAGAGTCTCCGAGCAGTTTTATGACAACCAGTACCACAAGTGATCCCCTGAATGACTAAAGGGAAGTATGTAAAAGTTTGTTTCTGGTCCTCAGAAAGAGAGGTTTGTGGCAGTAGTATAAGGTTCTATGGATAAAGGAAGGTAGTAAAGAGAAGAAAATTTAGCAGGATCTCCAATGATGTAAGAGAGAACCACAATAGGGGCACACTCAACAAACTGAGATAGAAGAATTTTACCTTGTTGGCTAAAGTCAGCCTTCAAAGTCACCAGTTGCTGATGATGTAGAGCAAACATGAATCAGATATATTATTACCATGTTGAAGGTGAAATGTAAAACAAACACACAGAAGTGAGCTCTCTTTTTTTCCACAGAAAATTTCTTTTTTAGCGAAAATTCCAGTACTGAAATATTTTGGCCTCAGACTGAAATATTTAGATTCAGAAATACTACTGTGGTGCCTCATGGGAGTTGTAGTTCAGGTATCTCACATCCTCATTCTCATTTCTGGGCTGCCCAGCCAGACTTCATCTGCCATGATGTGCCTTGGCAAGGGACTCCCATGGTGCACTGTCTCTCCTCTCCAAGAGGGGAGACCATGGTCCATCATAGGACATATGGTCTGACTAGGAAGCCCAGCCTATAGACGAGGACCCAAACTACAACTTCCATGAGGAACCTTAGCAGCATGTCTGAAACAAACTGTTTCAATTTTTGGCCAAACTATTTTGGTATTCAAATTTTTACCCCCAAAATTGAAATTTTCTACAGAAAAAAACTTCATTTTCTTACCAGCTCTAGGAATTAATTTTAGTTCTTCTGAGGTCTTCTTCAGAGATAGATAATACATTCCTTTCAGCATAATAAAACGCAACAGTCCCATTGTTTGTACAGATCATGAGATACGTACAGTTCTTAACTGAAACTCCACAATAAGTTAAGGACTTTATCGGCTCAGACTGAAGTCAACAGAAAGATTCCCATTAACTTCAACAGGACCTGGCTCACGTCCTTGGGCATCTGAAATCCCAGATGCAGAAGAGTTCATCACAGGATGTGTTTGGGAGACTGACTCCTAGACGAGTGATTGGTTTGGAACAGCATTCTGCTTAGAGATGGGCTGAATCTAAAAAATTTAGATCTGGATTTCAACCTTCTTCTGCAAAGTTTGGGCTTGTTCATGATTTGGGTTCTAGTGTGCCTATTATCCCTATTTTAAAACTTGAATCCAGGTTTGGATTATAATCCCCATTTTGCCCCCAGACAGAGTTTGAGTGTACAGATCCAGGATTCTGGTTCAGGGTCCTCTCTAATTCTGAGTAATGACTCCTGCATTAGTTTAACATATAGGTTCAAGAATTAACAACCTGTATGAATGGTGCACTTGTGTTTGCACCATGATCATACAGATGAAGAGTGGAAGAGTGGAGGCTTTTAGTCATTAAATATAAAACTGATGGGAAAAATACAAGGTTGAGGTCAAGCTTGGTAAACTTGTCTGTTACTTACCTCTGACATGCAGGTGCCCGGGTTTTCTCACTTTATGAGCTAGCAAGGGCTCAGTAATGTAGAGGTGGCAGGAGGGAGGGATTCTCATAGCTCTTGGAGGATCTTGCCCCACCCAGAGTGAAAAGTCATACACTGCAAAGAATCCAGCATAGATGTCTGTAAGCATATATGGGCTAGATAGAAGACCAAAACAGCATTCAAATGGTACACGTGTGAAGTCAAATAATAGGTATGTAGGCTATGACAAACAGTTGTAACTAAAGGATTGTGCACATTGTGGCTGGACTGTGGACCCCATGGGGAAGGGGTGCAGACATAGACGTACTGTAGCGGGAGTCAGCCAGGAATCCTCCTGGGGCATCAGGAAAGTGCATATTGGAGTGGAAGTCTCCCTACCCTTTCAAAAGGCAGCACATGTGCCAGGTTAGGACTGCTTCCTAACTTTACTTGGGTGGAAACTAGCATAGTGCTGCCATCTCTCATGAGTTTTGTGATATTTGCTGTTTTTTATGAAAGTCCCAGATCCTAGAATCATGTGACTCTGAGAGAATCTGAGCTTTCATTTAAGAAAAATTAAGTTTCTAGCCCTCATGAATTTGGAGAAAAGCTGGAAAACATGAACCCTAAAGGCTCAAAAACCAGATGTTAAATAAAACAGAGCCCACATTTATTATTTTTAAGCACTTCTCAATATGTTTTAAGACTTGGGATTGGCAATACTGCTAGCATCGCCACAGTGCTAGCCTTCTGCATTGCCTGCACTCCAAAGCCACACTGGGTATGTCTACACTGCAACTGGGAGGTGTGATTCCCAGCACGGTAAACAGACTTGCGCTAGCTCAGCTTAATCTAGCATGCTTCTCTGCTCCTTGACGTCTTTAAACCATGATTTGAGGACTTCAATAGCTCAGACATAGGTGAGGTTTTTCGTAGGAGAGGGTGGGTGAGATTCTGTGGCCTGCGCTGTGCAGGAGGTCGGACTAGATGATCAGAGTGGTCCCTTCTGACCTTAGTATCTATGAATATATGCTGAAAATCGCAGGGTGTATGCTGCAGCCTGGGCAGGGGTTAAGGCTAGCCATCCGAGTACAAGCCTGCCTGACATTCTGGGTCCAAGTTCGGGCTGTTAGCCTGAGACTGTACCAGTTCTGTGCTGCAACATAGCCATAGCCACTGTGGCTAGCCCCTACATAGGTGCATAAAAGTGGGAAAATGCTCCCTCTGCCTTTTCTCCTCCCTCCCCTTATGTACCCATGCAGGGCCAGCCACACTCTGGTCTTACATATGCAGCACAAGAGACATTTATAGATGCAATTATGGTGCAAGTGGATTTGGGTCGTTACCACAATAATTCAACAGAAAACTATCTAAAATACATGCACTGCAGGCCTATGATGCTAAATTGGATTTCTTCCGTGTGCCTCTGGGTGCAGATAATAAAAACAGCTTGTGTGGTGAAAGATGGTGGAAAAATAACTGGGGAAAGGGTTTCATGTTACAATAACAGCATTTTCTCTCATGTGCAGACTTTAGATTATAATCTGAAAGTGAGGCAGCCCAGAGAATTAGGATGTAGGTAATGGGAATTAAATTTAACAATGTTTTGCATTAGTATAATTACATAAAATTGGGCTATTAGTGAAATTTTTGCAAATTGTAACACCACAAAATGAAGTAAAATATTTCCAGTGAATAAAATACAATGAATGTTTTTAAAAGGATGCAGAGTTGGTCTAAGCTTTGAGACCTCTAAACACTAGTTGCATGGAGAACATTTATTACTGTGTCCATATACTATTTTGAGAAATTCTGACCCTCATTGGTGACTCAAATGGAATTTAAAAGCGAAACTTTTTCAGAAACAATAACCATGTAGAATTTAGTGCCTAAAATGTAGTTTTCACTGAGAGGGACATTAATTAACATAAAAAGAAAAGGAGTACTTGTGGCACCTTAGAGACTAACAAATTTATTTGAGCATAAGCTTTCGTGAGCTACAGCTCACTTCATCGGATGCATTTGGTGGAAAATACAGTGGGGAGATTTATATACACACACAGAGAACATGAAAAAATGGGTTTTATCATGTTTTTTTCATGTTCTCTGTGTGTATATATAAATCTCCCCACTGTATTTTCCACCAAATGCATCCGATGAAGTGAGCTGTAGCTCACGAAAGCTTATGCTCAAATAAATTTGTTAGTCTCTAAGGTGCCACAAGTACTCCTTTTCTTTTTGCGAATATAGACTAACACGGCCGCTACTCTGAAACCTGTCATTAATTAACATGTCATTTACCTGACCTTAATAATATGTTGTGTAAAATATCACTGAAAAGAATCAGAGGGGAAAAGCCTTTTTGTTCAGAGAATGCAGCTTCTCATTTCAGTAAACCTTCTAGCTGTGACTTTGAATGTCAGCAGAAGTTGCACCTGGTGCCTTCTTAACTATTCACATGGGACAAGCTTATACTCTTTTGTGACTCCCCCATGGCCCAGCTGAAAAATCCCTGTAATAAGGGACTGTATCAACCCCTCCCTTATTACCTTGCAGTTGCAAATGTAACTCAGCCAGACTACTCCCAGTAACTCAGAAACAGCAGTTGAAAATATAGATCCTTACTGGATGAGAGTTTTAGAGCTGGCCTGTGTGCACACCATTCTAACTTTTAAAACAGGTAAGTCTCAAGCTCTTAGATCCACTTACATTAACTATTAACATACTTAGGCCCTGATCCTGCAAATGCCTACTTGTGTTGTCCCAAACAAGCAGAACTGAGAATAGATGCACTTTGTCATGCTTTCATCGTACTCAGAGGCTTGCTATATGAAAGGGGTCACCAGTACAAAAATTTGAGAACCACTAGTCTAGAGAGACTGAGGATAATGCAAGACCTGGAGTAGGGCTCTCCATCCAGAATACTGGGGAAACAACCCAGGGAGAACCTGTGAGGGAGAGCTTGTAAGGAGATCTAGAGATAAGCAGAATGGAAGGATTCTGCAGAGGGTTGGCTGTATATTGTAAATAAGACAGTAGCTTCAGATTGCCCCTCAGGTGTAGGTAAATGGGTGGCTAAGCTAGCATTCATTTTGATGTCCTGTTTCTGACCCGCATTGAGCTCAATGGAGCAGTTTGTAAACAAAGAAGAACCAAAGAGCTGGAAACCTAAGACAAAGGGCTGAGGGTTAGGGGGAGTCAAGTAACATTCCTGAAGGAGAGGGGTTGTGTGGAGTTGCTGGTAAGAAGTGGTTCTCACAGACACACATCCCAGAGGTCTGGGTTCTGGAGTAATGGGGGACCTGCCTAGGGTCTCTGCCAAGGGATGGCATAGCAAGCCTGTAGGTAAGATAAACATGCATACAGGCCTTTAGTGGTTTTTAAAATCCTCTCTCTTATTCTATGCTTTGTTCCTAGTGTAGAAAAACAATATTTTATTTGGAGAAAGGTATCTGGGTCACAGTACTTACCATTGGTCACAGCTCCTGAAGGGAAGATCCATTCAGATGAGTGCAAGGTACAGTAGCCCAAGGCCTAGTCTAAGAGTAGAAACCTATGAACATCATTTATGACATCATAGAAGGGATTCAAACTCGGAGCCTAGTTCTGATTTGACTTGTAGTAAACAAGTATAACATTCATTTCAGCAAAGTTATTCCAGATTTACAATAGTACAAGATCAAAATTAGGACCACGAGGTTGAAAACTTGAAAGTTTAGCAATGGAAGCTGAGGATGAGGGTAGCTTATTCGGAAACAAGTCCATATATTCCCCAAACTAATTTTGTAAAGAGGAAAGGGTTTTTTGGCTAATTTTGCTAGGTAGCTTCCATAATATGTCTATTTTTCCCCTGGTTTAGTAACTTGGAATGAAAAGACTACTTAAGTGGCCTAGAAATGACACTTTCTAACCAACTTAGATCTCCTTTGCCCAGAGAAAAGCTGAGTTATTATATTAACCTGCTATTTTGAACAGGGTTTTTCTTACCACAGCATCTGATTTCCCGATTGGAAGGAGCAGGAGAGGCAAGTAGCCCTGAACCCACCTAAGCATTGCTTCTGGAGTTAGCAAACCAAGATGCTGCAGAAACAAAAAGTAATTACTCAGTATTGATTGTGGTTGATAGGATCTTGCTTTTGCACATACCCCATCATCCCAGCATACAACCAATTCTGTAGTGAATAGCTTCATAGGGAGTATCTGGGAGCTTAGGGCTCATAAAAGGATGGTCTCCCAACATACACTTCTCCCTCCCACCAAAATAAATGTTAATGAAGGAACTGGATGGGTGAAAGGATTGGTAATAGCTTAAAGAACTCCCCATCTTCAAGGTCACCAATAAAACTAGATGAAAACTTTTCCATCAAAATGTCTTTACAACAGAAAACATTTCAACAAAATGGAAACTGTCATGAACTTTCAGTTTTCAGCAAAAGAAACTTCAGGTTTTCATTGATAATGTCAAAAAAATGAGAGAGTGATTTTTTTTTTCACTGTGTGGAGGGAATTATAATTTCCCAAACAGCCAGTGCCTAGGTTGAATCCCAGGCCAATGGTAATTGAATGTTGCTAGAATCAAACAGCAGCTTAAATTGATTTGGTGGTTACTCTGGTGCACCCACACATCATCTCTGAACTGGATCCCTGACACGAAAGTTTGAGAAACAGAAAAGTTCTATATAATTTATAACTACCTTTATTATATTAAGAACGGCCACACTGGGTCAGACCAAAGATCCATCCAGCTTAGTATTCTGTCTACCGACAGTGGCCAATGCCAGGTGCCCCAGGGGAATGAACCTAACGAGTAGTGATCTCTCTCCTGCCATCCAACTCCACCCTCTGACAAACAGAGGCTAGGGACACCATTCCTTACCCATCCTGGCTAATAGCCATTAATGGACTTAACCTCCATGAATTTATCCAGTTCTCTTTTTAAACCCTGTTGTAGTCCTAGCCTTCACAGCCTCCTCAGGCAAGGAGTTCCACAGGTTGACTGTGTGCTGAGTGAAGAACTTCTTTTTATTTGTTTTAAACCTGCTACCCATTAATTTCATTTTGTGTCCCCTAGTTCTTGTACTATGGGAACACGTAAATAACTTTTCCTTATTCACTTTCTCCACACCACTCATGATTTTATAGACCTCTATCATAAACCCCCCCCCAGTCTCCTCTTTTCCAAGCTGAAAAGTCCTAGCCTCTTTAATCTCTCCTCATATGGAACCCGTTCCAAACCCCTAATCATTTTAGTTGCCCTTTTCTGAACCTTTTCTAATGCCAGTATATCTTTTTTGAGATGAGGGGACCACATCTGTACACAGTATTCAAGATGTGATCATACCATGGCTTTATATAAGGGCAATAAAATATTCTCCATCTTATTCTCTATCCCCTTTTTAATGATTCCTAACATTCCGTTGGCTTCTTTTGTCCGCTGCTGCACAGTGTGTGGACGTCTTCAGAGAACTATCCACGATGACACCAAGATCTTTCTCCTGATTAGTTGTAGCTCAATTAGCCCCCATCATTTTGTATGTATAGTTCAGATTATTTTTTCCAATGTGCATTACTTTACATTTATCCACATTAAATTCCATTTGCCATTTTGTTGCCCAATCACTTAGTTTTGTGAGAGTTTTCTGAAGTTCTTCACAGTCTGCTTTGCTCTTAACTATCTTGAGCAGTTTAGTATCCTCTGCAAACTTTGCCACCTTGCGGTTTACCCCTTTCTGCAGATCATTTATGAATCGGTTGAATTGGATTGGCCCTAGGACTGACCCTTGAGGAACACCACTAGTTACCTCTCTCCATTCTGAAAATTTACCATTTATTCCTACCCTTTGTTCCCTGTCTTTTTAACCAGCTCTCAATCCATGAAAGGATCTTCCCTCTTATCCCATGACAACTTAATTTACGCAAGAGCCTTTGGTGAGGGACCTTGTCAAAGGCTTTCTGGAAATCTAAGTACACTATGTTCACTGGATCCCCCTTGTCCACATGTTTGTTGACCTCCTCAAAGAACTCTAATAGATTAGGAAGACATGATCTCCCTTTACAGAAACCATGTTGACTTTTGTGCAACAATTTATGTTCCTCTATGTGTCTGTCTATTGTTTCAACTAATTTGCCCATTACTGATGTTCAACTTACTGGTCTGCAATTGCCAGGATCACCTCTAGAGCCCTTCTTAAATATTGGCGTTACATTAGCTATTAGGTACAGTAAGCAAGACAATTAGAGGACCAAAATTCATTCTTTTTATTTTCTAGCAGGATTTCCCCACCCCTTCCACCAAACCATGTTCAACGGTAATAAATGTGTGGCAGGTTTCCTGGGGGTAATATTGTTTCTCTATCACTGAATTATGGGTGTTTACCCAAAATTCTGAGCTTCCAGGCTTCAAATGTCTTGCAACAGTACCACTTGGGGAAACTTCTACCCATACAGTGTCAACTATTGGAAAATAACATTAGAAAATCCCCTGATACATTGTTAACCTGTTTAATTGTGGTCGTGCAGCTGAAACAAGGCAAGGCAGCTCAGTGTTCCAACATGATCTGTTTTAGACAGCTGCATTTGCTCTGTGACTATACTGAGATTATTATTGGACTCCTGTTATCAGAAGCTGTGGTGAAATAGCCTTTTTAATTTTGTTAGCGAGGGTAAGGTACTGTGTTCTTGGGAGTTCCTCATGGTTTTCCTTACAAGGGCAGAGTTAAGGTTGTGTGGGTGTCCTGTCAGATAAATGTAACCTTAAAGATGCATAGTCAATGCAGTCAACCTGTGGAACTCCTTGCCAGAGGATGTTGTGAAGGCCAAGACTATAACTGGGTTCAAAAAAGAACTAGATAAATTCAAGGAGGATAGGTCCATCAATGGCCATTAGGCAGGATGGGGCGGGATGGTGTCCCTAGCCTCTTTTGCCAGAAGCTGGGAAGGAGCAACAGGGGATGGATCTCTTGATGATTACCTGTTCTGTTCATTCCCTCTGGGGCACCTGGCATTGGCCACTGTTGGAAAACAGGATATTGGGCTAGATGGACCTTTGGTCTGACCCAGTATGGCCATTCTTATGATGGTTTTCCCCCATCTTTGATGTTTATAATTTCAATTCTAAAATTCTGTATGGGATGTAGATGTGGCTGTACAGGACAGTAGAATGAATTTCACTCAACATTCCCTGCTTTTTGACATTTGGGTTGAGGGATTTAAGCTCTTACTTTTGGGAAGAGTATGATGCCCACAAGGCATGGTTGTTGTGGGACTGCAACTACTAACTCCACAAAAAGTATTTTGTGTTTTCTGAACATGAATCCTTCTGGTGCAGTCAAGACACCATTTAAGGGATGAACAAGGCTTCACCATCCCTGTCTATCCCACTGTTTGTTGGAACGACTACGGCCACATCTACACTGCAGCCACAACAGTAGCACCGCAGCTGTGTGCTGCTCTAGTGCAGACACTTTCATGATCACCTAATGTGACCTCCTGCAGGCCACAGAACCTCACCCATCCACTCTCTAGCCTCTAGTTCTCCCATCATGATTCAAAAACATCATAGAGTATCAGGGTTGGAAGGGAGCTCAGAAGGTCATCTAGTCTAACCCCCTGCCCAAGCCCCAATTTTTGGACCAGATCCCTAACTGGCCCCCTCAAGGATTGTACTCGCAACCCTGGGTTTAGCAGGCCAGTGCTCAAACCACTGAGCTATCCCTGCCCCATTCTTCCATCACAGTAGCTGATCCACCTCTCTGAGAGTCAGGGGCTAGATTGATGGAAGAACTCCTCCGCTGACCTAGCCCTGCCTACACCAGTGGTTTAGGTCAACCGAACCACCCTCGAGTAAGGCCGTAGCCAGAAGCAGTTGCACCTGAAGTGGGTTTTTTTACCCATGGAAGCTTATGCCCAAATAAATGTGAGTTTTTAAGGTGCCACCGGACTCCTCATTATTGTTGTAGTAGCCAGAGCAACCTACGTTTCTGGCATAGCCCCCCCCCCCCTTCATGTTTCTGGAAGTTAACTTTTTTTCTTTCGAGGACAGGTTGGCAGCCTAACACCCCAGCCCAGCCTGGAGGGCCAGACAGCTGCTTCTCACCTCCCAGCCCTTGGAGCTGAGGGGGAGCTCCACGGGGCCACCTGCCTCCCTCCCCACCCACCCACGCTGTGAAGGGGCAGCGCCCCCTGCGCAGCGCCCGCACAATTCCAAAGGCTACAGCAACAGGAGACGAAGCTCGGCGACGTCAGAGGCCTCCTCCTCCTCCGGCCCCGCCCCTGCACACCTCCCCCACCCGCCCCATATGGGCCTTGACCCGCCCCCTGCGCGCGCCAGGCTGCCCGGGCCGGTGGTGCGCGGGGTCCCTGGCTGCCTCAGCGTTGTGCCCGCGCGCGGGGAGCAGGGGCGCGAGCCGGGCCCGGCGCAGAACGCGGGCGGGCGGGCGGGCGCGCGCGCGCTCCTCCTTCTCCCTTTCACGCGCGCACGCAGGTGCCGGGCCGCCCCGCTCCGCTCCCCGCCGCCGGGCCGGCCCCCGGCGGGATCTCGGCGCGTCTCCGGCAGGAGCTGGGGCCCGCCGTGGCGGGCGGGATAGAGCAGCCGCCGCCGCCCCGACCCACGTGAGGAGCCGAGACGGGCCGTCAGCCGCAGGAGCCTCCTGCAGCGGCTGGCACCGGGAGCTCCGGCCGGCGGGAGGAGCCCCTCTGTCCCCGGGGCGATTGCTGCCCCGCTGCCCCGAGCGCTCGCCGCCTGCGCCCGGGGCTGTCGTGCTACCCTCCTCCTCCTTCCCCTTGTGAGACCGTCCCTTCCCTGCCCCCCGCCTCGCCCTCCACCGCCCCTGCGCCCTGCGGCGGGCAGCTGCCCCGGTTACCTTGGGGGGAGGCAGGGGGCGCTGCAGCCCCCGCCCCATGCACGTGAGCCCTGCGGGGTGGATGTGCCGAGGAGGAGCCGCCGGGTCAGCCCAGCCTTGGCTTTCGGGGGATGCCCAGCGGGGCAGCGATGACTTGAGGCTGCGCTTTGCCATGGATGGGATGACATGCTTCGTGGTTGCTTTGGTGACGCTGGTGTGCTGGTGCCCGGCTCAGCCTGGGTGCATCGCCCGCCGCCCGGCCCTGCGAACGGGTCTCCTGGTGCTGCTGCCTCTGCTGCTGTCCGTGCCGGGCTTCCTGAGCTCCCCGATAGCAGGTAAGGAAACAAAAGGGAGCAGAGGCCCCATCCGTGGGCTCCTCTGCCTTGCACAGAGCAATGCTGTGCCGGGTTGCCTTGCCCATGCTTGCAGGTGTGGTCTCTACGGGTAGTGCTGTATTGAGGGCTCTTTGTACTGAGGACTCGTGGCAAAATTTGCCAGGGCTCTAATTTGTTCTGTGCTAAGTACCAAAGGCCTCTGTGAGGTTGTGTTGTCGGCTGTTTTGTGACGGATACTTCACTTTAAAAAAACATCTTATAGCATTACTGCAAGCACTTTTGGGATACAGGTTTGTTCCCCTCTCCCGGAGGTGACAGTGCTTATGTTAAAGGTGTAAGGGGGGGAGAAACAGTAGGTAACTACACTTGAATATGGGCATTCCTGTTCTTCTGTGTCAAAACCCTCGTGCTTTGTGTACAGGGAAGACTGAAAGCAAGTCATTGTAAAAAAGCTCTGTACAAGGGAATTTCAAAATATTTTTTGGAGATTTAAAAAGAATGTATTCCCCAAAAGGTTTTTGGGAAAACATTTTTTTTTTAATGTTAAGGCATAATTTCTTAAAATGAGCAGACAGCCTTATTTAAAGCGAGGTAGCTGAGTGACTGCCTATTAGCATAGCATTGAGGATGTAATTCATGTGGAGTGGTGTCAATTTCCCCCCCATCCTTCTAAATCTGTCTGGTAATTCTGTGTTTCAGTCTTCTATGATGTCATCTGAACACTGATGTGCTCTTGGAATCCATGCAGCAAATACATTTCCCACAACTTGCATGCTTCTGGAGGGATTGTTGGGTAGTCTGTACATGCGTGGTGGTGTTTTGGTGTTTTTTGTTTTTTGGTTTTTTTTTTAACAAAAGATACTTGCATATCCTGAATAGTATTGACATTTGGAAATGTCACAACGTCAATCTGTAATAGCATTTGCAGGATTCCAGATATATTGTTTTGTTTTCTGTGTGGAACCACAAAGTGCTGAAATTAGAAAACCTTGTCTAGTATGCAACTATTTTTAAAACAAAAAATGTAAACCTAGCAGTGAGATGACAACTGTCTGAAGCTGATTACCATTCATACTTTATATGGAAAGTTAATATTTTGTCAGTGCTTAAATTGCCAACGACCTGGGTTTTTAATCCAGTTTTGGCTCTAGCGGTTTAAATGAAACTGTAATGTAGTTGTTAAATTATATTACAAAGATGTGTCATACAATAAAAAGTTTGTGTGTATCACTTTTATCAGTAGAAACTTGTGCCTGCTCTTCATGACATGTCATAACAGACACCTTGTGTTGATGTATGCTTTTGTTGAAATCAAAGTTAAGATTTTTATTTAAACACCTTCTTAGGTGATAATGATAGCATAATAAACAGTAAGACATGCCTTAACCAACCACGCAATGGACCAGCCAAAGTTTGACATCAAGGAAAGGCTGATTTTCTTTTTAATGAAGGGTTAGCAAAATTGAAGTGGCAATGACTGATGTATTTGTAAGTGTTGGATATATTTAAAAAAAACCTTTACAGATGGGAGGGTTACCCATTTTTGGTTTCAGAGTAGCAGCCGTGTTAGTCTGTATTCGCAAAAAGAAAAGGAGTACTTGTGGCACCTTAGAGACTAACAAATTTATTAGAGCATAAGCTTTCGTGAGCTACAGCTCACTTCATCGGATACATCGGATGCTGTAGCTCACGAAAGCTTATGCTCTAATAAATTTGTTAGTCTCTAAGGTGCCACAAGTACTCCTTTTCTTTTTGCGAATACAGACTAACACGGCTGCTACTCTGAAACCATTTTTGGTGATGCTCTGTGCATTTGTACAGGTATATCTTCATTTATTAATACTTCATCTTTGATATTAGTTCATATTGTGGTATTGCATGTTTAAGGTCTGATCCAATTCCTTTTGCAGCTGGTGAGGGATTTTCCACTTATTTTAAACAATTGGTTGGACTCCTATGAAGGTTGAAAATCTCCAGTAAATTTCAGAGATGCTATATGTAGAATAGAGTTTAGGTATGATGTCTTTAGGGAGGTGTCAAAGCTGTCTTCTTCTAGAGGATAGTAAAAATATTTTTAGCTCCTTATGACTTTAGACAGTAAGTGGAATGTGACTTCTGTTTTAATTAGCAGCCTTTAATTGCAATGTCTCTGGGCCTCGGACATAATATTTGTGGTACTGTTTTTATAATTAAACCAGTGTCTAGCCAGTGGAAGCTAATACTCGGAGGAAATATGGCTCATTCACCGTGATGATTTTAATGTTAAAAGGGTTGCGGGTATTCTGAGAACACTGCAATAACAAAAATAAAATTAGTCTGAAGTGCTTTATAAAAGACCCAATACAGGAATCTGTCAATGATGTCTTATTCTTGTTCCCTATCCTAATCTTTGGTTTTGGTCTCACTAAAGAGTGCATGAAAACAAGAGAGGTGGTCATATGCCCCTATTAATATGCAGTAAACTCTGAGTATTCTCTTAGAATTGCCTGACGGGTAACACTGCTTCAGTATCTCTTATTGGGTACAAAGTCTTCTGATGGTCAGTGACGTTCATTCTTTAATAGTTGAAGAGCCACTAAAGCAAATGTATCACAAACTGTACAAGAAGCTTATTACAAGATAATGAAATAACTGTTCTTTAGAGCAACTTGCTTACAGTTGAAGTATCAAAGTGTAGATTACTTTTTCTTAATTTACTTTCCGCAAAACTCTGACGTCTGAAAACCAGGAAATAGAGAGTTATGGTAAATGCTCATCCAACCTTAACTCTGCCCTCTTTGAGCAATACCCTATACCATACATACTCGCTCTCCTTTTCACTACAACACACAGATGCTACCTGCATCTGGTTTACACTCAAACACTGAGCCTATTCCCCTGACACAATACCACACTTGTAAAATTTAACAGCCACTTCACACTCTTTTACAGCCCCATCACAACTGCACATAGGATACCACTTAAACTTATATCGTTCTCTAGCTATCATTAAAGCAGTCTGTGGTTTAATATCCCACCTAACTAATGACACTATCCATGGCAAGAAGATCCCAGGGCCCTGCTATTGACCCAGACTGCACAATTCTGTGTTGGCATGATGCAGACTGGAACCTCAAAATACACATGCACCTCTTTTCTTTGATTCCCACACATTGGGGTCCTCAGGTCCAGATCTCTTCATGTCACAGTTTGGCAATCCTCCTCAAACTAATCCCCAGATTTCCTCATATCACAAATGCACTTCCATTAACCTGCCCCAACTATTGCTTCCGCCATTCAGTTCAGCTACATTTAACACCCTGAATGCAACTGGAGTGCGTGCAGATAATTCCCGCTGGCTATTGCCAGGTCCAGGGGGCAGAGTTAATGTGATTGTGTACCATAACTCTGCATTTCCAGTTTTTCAGAAGTATGAGTTTTGCTGAACTCAGCTTGTGCCCTTCCAGAACACTATCAGTAAGAACTGTGTTTAGTGAGGTTTAATTCTGTGTTTAGTGAGGTTTTTTTGGCCATTTAATTATTACAAAAGTTAGGGATTCATTTTTCTCCATGAAGTGGGGAGAAGTCCTAACGGATCCTGTGCACTCAGGTAGCAGATTAGCAAAGAAGCAAACTTGGACCCAAACTTTAGTCATCTGTATTTCAGACTTCCTTTTCTCTGGAGGCTCTAGTATATTTGAGGTGCTAAACAACAGAAATTGGGACACTTGAATGAAACATGTTCGAATGCTCACTTAGGGGAGAAAAAAAAAGAGAGAGAGAAATGAGGGGTCAAGAAGGCCCAAGTTAAGTTTAAAGCTGTCGGTGCCTATTAATGTACATCTGAAAATAATATAAACATCATCTCATAGAAGGGCATAATTTAGAAATAATGACACTTTCTATTGCTCGTGCTCAGTATGCTGCAATTTTCAAATGCTTACAGCTGTTTTAGAAATCAGACTTTCATGGATGATACTCTTGAAGACTACTTGCTTGCTAAATTAAAAAGATAAGCTTGTGTGTGTGTGTGTGTATTTTGTAACAGAAAAAGGGGTGGTCCCTCCCACAAAAAAGCCTGAAGATAGTTGAGAATTTCAAAACAAAAGATTTTGTATAAGAGCAGATTTAACTTACAGTATAGTAAGTTCTGATCTTACAGTATAGCAAGATGACATTTTTGGCCTCTGTTACTGGGATGTAAATGTTTCCAAGGAGTACGGGGTGGCTGAGTGGTTGAAACACTCTGTCCTTTGTGTTTCTGACTATGGCTTAAACTTTGATTGTAAATGAAATGAGTTTTGTGTGTGCAGCTTCCCATGGGTAGCACTCTAAATCACACAACCATCACACATGGTTTGGCACAACTTGGCAGTGTCTGGAGACCAAAATGGAGCATTTATTGAGGAGGTCCCTGTAGGCTTGAGATAAGAATATTGGTGGGGCAAAAAGGGAAGCTTGCATGTCAGCTGCCCTTGCTTCCAGTTACTTAACTTTCCCAAGTGCACATACCTGGTACTCATTTTAAATCTGGAATTAATGTTGCATCAGGGAAGCTCATGTGTTATAGCTGGGATAGAAGTCATGCGGCACAAGAAGACGTAAAAATCCTGTTCCCTGTCAGAAGTCTGGTTTGAAGATGTTTTCAATTAAAAGCTGACAGTGACCTTATATCCTGTCCTTATGCTGAAAGATGGAAACAGATTTGGGCTGTCAGCCATGGACTTCCAATTCTGCAAAGATGTAATATCTTCCATTCTTAAAGAACAAAAAAAAAGTTTTCTTTGTCTTTCCAGCATTCATGTGCTTTTTATAGTAATGCAGTAAAAACTTAAAGGCATATCAACTTAATTGCACTTCTATCAGAAAATGTTTGACCCAAGATTATTATAACTGAAAGAGACTAGAAAATATTTTGTTTAAAGCTGTCTCTGGTCATAGAGAGGTAATATTCAGTCCTGGGTCACAGGCAATGTGGTTTTTGGGATGAGGGAGGTGGAGAAACTCATATGGAGTGAAAGAAGGAAAACATACCAGGATTTCTTTTAAAAATGGCAGTTGTTTGAAGTCTTCTGTGGGTTTGGACTAAATCCTGGTGAAACTGGATTAGTGGACAGAGGGCAGGTGAAAGAAAATCAGAGGTGCCTGTTAAATACAGTTTCACACACACAATCACTAACCACCAAAAAGTGCTGTCCATATATTTTTTTAAAATGTTTTTAGCAATCCTGTAGTTATGAACTACTACGTTTGTCTAATGGGAGGAAATAAAATTAAGGTAAGGAGCTTCACCTTCTAACTTTCAAGAGATTATAAAAACCCCAAGAGTTTTGAAGTAACTCAAATGTGAAATTGCTGAACTACTAACTGTGGTATGTAACCTATCATTTAAATCAGTTACTGTACCTTATGACTGGATGTGATGACATTTTTTTAAAAAAAGCTCCAGAGGTGATCCCGGTAATTACAGACCAGTAAGCCTCACTTCCGTATAGGGTTGCCAGGTGTCTGGTTTTTGACCAGAATGCCCAGTTGAAAAGGGACCCTGGTGGCTCCAGTCAGGAACCACAGCCAGTGGGAGCTGCAGGGGCGGTGCCTGCGGATGGGACCACGCACGGAGCTGCCTGGCTGCGCCTCCCTGTAGGAGCCGGAGGGGGGACATGCTGCTGGTTCTAGAAGCTGCCAGAGGCCTGCACCCCGACCCCTTCCCATGCCCCAACCCCCTTCCCCAGTCCTGATCCTTCTCCCGCCCTCTGAATCCCACAGCTCCAGCCCAGAGCACTCTCCTACACCCCAATCCCCTCATACCCACCACAGAGCCTGCACCCCCAGCCGGAGAACTCTCACATCCTGCACCCAAACCCTCTGCCACAGCCCAGCGCCCCCTCTTGCACCCCAAATCCCTCATCCCCAGAGCCCGCACCCCTAGCCAGAGCCCTCACCGCCTCCAGTGCCCCAACCACCAGCCCCAGGCCTGATTTCCCTTTCTGTCCTCCGAACCCCTCTGTCCCAGCCTGGAGCACCCTCCTACATCCCAAACCCCTCATCCCTGCCCCTACCTCAGAGCCCACACCCCCAAGCTGGAGACCTCACCCCCCTCCTACACCCCAACCCCTGAGCCAGCCTGGTGAAAATGAGTGAGTGAGGGTGGGGAGAGCGAGCAACCGGGAGAGGGGGAATAGAGTGAGAAGGGGTGGGGTAGAGGTACCACGGCGAATTGGAATTGGAAAAGGTTCAGAAAAGGGGCAACAAAAATGATGAGGGGTATGGAATGGTTTCCATATGAGGAGAGATTAGACTGGGACTTTTCAGCTTGGAAAAGAGACGACGAAGGGGGGATATGAAAGAGGTCTATAAAATCATGACTGGTATGGAGAAAGTAAATAAGGGACTGTTTACTCCTCATAACACAAGAACTAGGGGGTCACCAAATGAAATTTATAGGCAGCAGGCTTAAAACAAAAGGAAGTATTTCTTCACACAATGCACAGTCAACCTGTGGAAATCCCTGCCAGAGGATGTTGTGAAGGCCAAGACCATAACAGGGTTCAAAAAATAATTTGATAAGTTCGTGGAGGATAGGTCCATCAATGGATGGCTATTAGCCAGGATGAACAGGGATGGTGTCTCTAGCCTCTGTTTGCCAGAAGCTGGGAGTGGGTGACAGGGAATGGATCACTTGATGATTACCTGTTCTCTTCATTCCCCCTGGGGGCACCTGGCCTTTGCCATGGTTGGAAGACAGGATACTGGGCTAGATGGACCTTTGGTCTGACCCAGTGTGGCCCTACTTATGTTCTTATGGGTAATGTCTACACTTAAAATGCTTCAATGGCAGCAGTGCAGCTGCACCGTTATAGAGCTTCAGTGTAGGTGCTACAGCAATGGAAGGAGTTCTCCCATCACTGTAGTTAATCCACCTCTCAAAGAGGCAGTAGCTAGGTCAATGGAAGAATTCTTCCATCAACCTAACACTATGGACATTGGGGGTTAGTTGGCATGATTACGTCTCTCAGGCATGTAGATTTTTTTTTTTCCCCATACCCTCTGAGAGACGTAGCTATGCCAATGTAAGTTTTCGTTGTAGACCAGCCCTAACTGTTCTTGTTCAGGTATGCATGGGGCCACCTGCAGTATCATGCAATTGGTTCTCTGCTGCAAGGCCCAAAATTCTTGTGCGTGGTTCTCAGACCAGGATTTGGATCCTTCCTTCCCATATGGTGGTGTAATTCCAGGTTGCCTCAGGCGGAGGCCTTTCTTGGGCTTTAAAAGGGCACAAAATGTTATGTGGTGAGGGAGAAGATGACATACAAGGGAGATATGGGGATAGTGGATGGGATACTTTTGATAAGTTTTGCTATCTGGGGAGTGTTAAAGATATTCTTACGAGATTAGGAAGAGCAAACACCACTTTTGGAATGCTGAACAATATTTGGTCAAACAGGTCTCCTCACCAAACAAAAGGTCAGGTTATTCCATGTGATTGTACTGAGCATGCTACTGTATGGAGAAGAGACTTGGCTGATGACAATGGCTAACAAAGAGGTTGGAGGCTTCCCATCACAGATGGCTGAGGATGACGTACGTTGCATGGAAAGACAAAATAACAAATGGGAGAGTTGGGAAAATATGATCCAAGTAAGAAGGCTCCGGTTGCTGGGACCTGTACACCAAATGGAAGATGGGAGCCATGTTAAGTAAGCATTGTGGGAGGAAAGTGAAAATGAGAGAGGCCAGGGAAGAACTTTCAGATGACAATGACAGATATTGAATGTGCTGCTATCAGCTGGAAAGAACTACAACTAGTGAAAAGAAAAGGAGTACTTGTGGCACCTTAGAGACAAACAAATTTATTTGAGCACAAGCTTTCGTGAGCTACAGCTCACTTCATCGGATGCATACAGTGGAAAATACGGTAGGGGGATTTTATATACACAAAGAACATGAAACAATGGGTGTTACCATACACACTTTAACAAGAGCGATCAGGTAAGGTGAGCTATTACCAGCAGGAGGGGGGGAAAAAACCCTTTTGTAGTGATAATCAAGGTGGGCCATTTCCAGCAGTTGACAAGAACGTCTGAGGAACAGTAGGGGGGGAAAAATAAACGTGGAAATAGTTTTATTTTGTGTAATGACACATCCACTCCCAGTCTTTATTCAAGCCTAATGTAATGGTGTCCAGTTTGCAAATTAATTCCAATTCAGCAGTCTCTCGTTGGAGTCTGTTTTTGAAGCTTTTTTGTTGAAGGATAGCCACTCTTAGGTCTGTGATCGAGTGACCAGAGAGATTGAAGTGTTCTCTGACTGGTTTTTGAATGTTCTAATTCTTGACGTCTGATTTGTGTCCATTTATTCTTTTACATAGAGACTGTCCGGTTTGACCAATGTATATGGCAGAGGGGCATTGCTGGCACGTGATGGCATATATCACATTGGTAGATGCGCAGGTGAACGAGCCTCTGATAGTGTGGCTGATGTGATTAGGCCCTATGATGGTGTCCCCTGAATAGATATGTGGGCAGAGTTGGCAACAGGCTTTGTTGCAAGGATAGGTTCCTGGGTTAGTAGTGAGCGACCATAATCAATGGGGGAACTGGACCGATCAATGCATCAGCAGCACAGGCAGAACTAAGGTCTAAGGCAGGGGTCTCAAACACGCGGTGGAGTTCTTCCCTGCAGTCTGCCAAGCTCCCTGCAGTCCCCCTCTCCCCCCGCATACCCGCCTCGGTGTGCCATGTCCCCAGCCCACCTCCAGGTCAGGGGTGGGTAAACTATGGCCCCGGGCCGGATCCAGCCCCTCAAGGCTTTGGATCCAGCCCGTGGATTTGCCAACCCCGTGGTGCTGAGGGCCCCGCGCCACTCCGGGAAGCAGTGGGCACCACTTCCCTGCAGCCCCGGGGGAGGGAAAGCAGAGAACTCTGTGAGCTGTTCTTGCCTGTGGGTATCTCCCCCCCCCGAAGTTCCCATTGGCCATGCTTCCCCGTTCCTGGCCAATGGGACCTTCGGGGGTTGTGGGGGTACCCACAGGCAAGAACAGCTCAGAGTTCTCTGCTTCCCCTGCCCCTGGGGCCGCAGGGAAGCGGTGCCCACCGCTTCCCGGAGCAGAGTGGCCTGGCATGGGGCCAGGGCAGGCAGGGAGCCTACCCTGGCCCCGGTGCATGCCCCTACCACCCTGGAGCCACTCAAGGTAAGCAGCGCTGGGTCAGAACCTGAACCCCTCCTGCACCCCAACTCCCTTCCCTGAGCCCCCTGCCTGCACCCGAGCCCCCTGCCATACCCCTCATCCCTCCTGCATCCCCGCTTCCTGCTTTGAGCCCCCTGCCACACCCCGCACTCCCTCCTGCACCCGTATCCCCTGCCCTGAGCCCCCTGCTGCACCCCGTGGGCAGGGGTGGGAGTGGAGTGGGGGGGGATGCGACCCTCGGGCCAATGTACGAGTTCTCATGTGGCCCTCCTGGTGATTAGAGTTTGAGACCCCTGGTCTAAGGTAAGGTGTGGGGTGGGAAACCTTCCAGTCAGAGCCATGATTAAAGGAAGAGACGACATAATTATTCAGAAAAATGTAGGTATTACCTCCTATTTCTCAGTCCTAGTAAACATCGAGGTAGCTTTGGTGGAGCCTCTGTGACCTGGCATCTCCTACAACTGTAGGTTTGAAAACATCCGAATCAGCCCAGAAAACTTAAAAGAATAACATGGCTCTGTGTGTGTGTTTGTGGGGTTTTTTTTTTTAAGCTGTAAGGGTGGAATCCTGGCCTTATTGAAGTCCATGGCAAAACCCTCATTATCTTTAATGTGGCTGTGGAAGAGAGTTTATAGTCAATGTTCACCATCCTCCATCTTCTACTCAAAACACTGGAAAGTTTATTAAAACTAGAATAGAAATATCAGTTCAGGTTTTAGCACTTATTGATGCTAGTTGTTTCTGGCAAAGGAATATCCAGTACCAGTAAATCCAACCAGGCTGGGTGTGTCTCAGAGTAATTTCATGTATTTTATTTTGTATGCATTGTGTGATTCAGAGTTCCTGTTCACAAGTTTTATTTTGGGAAAGAAACATTTTTGTTAGATAAGCATGCAGAGATTTTTTTTAGCCTTATTTATGTGCAAGTAGAGCAAATGAAACAGTAGTTACCAGACTTTTCATAAAGTGTTTTCAGTAATTGTTTTAGGTTCAGTGGTAATTTTAGTTGGCCTAGCGTAACCCTCATTGTAATGATGTAAGCTCAAATAGTGTTACTTGATAGAAAACACTCTTCATATAACTTGCATCATTTTTTTTAAAACTCTTTGCACAGAATTCCTTATTAATTTATATTCTGAATAATATATTTTAAGTAAAATTCAGGTCTCTGTATAACTGGCTCTTAAAAGCAAGCCAGGTGGTTACTTCAAACAAGTAAATACTAGAGTTTTGTGTGTGTGCATATTACAGAATGTATTGTTTTCTGACTTCAGAAATGCATGGTATTAGATTTAAAGTTGAGATATTAAGCTCAGTCTCCCTTCCTCAAATTGGTGCTTCATACACTTATATTTCTCTGGAGTGTGTGGAATATTAAAACATCTCTATGTGTGTGAATATTCAAACATAAGTGAAGATCTAACAAATACAACCTCCACAAAATTGTTTCTCAGCTGTCAGTCTATGACCTAAAATGTAGTAGTAAAATTTCTGCTTTGTTTTTCTTCTCCATCTATTTTCTTCCCTTCTATCTTGTGGGATTTTTTTTTAACACTTTCATCTCTCTTCCTTCTTTTGTGTGTGTCCTGCTCTCTTTTTTCCTTTCCTGTATGCTGTCCTCCCCTCTGTCATGCTTCAGCTGCTGCACTGGAGTGAAACTGACAGGAGCCTGGTCAATTTCATGCTTCCTCTTCCTGGATCACAGAAATGCTATGTAGGCAGAAGGATAGGATTCCAGTCTTGTCAGTTTTACGCTAGTCACAGCTTTTCCGGGCCCTACATGATAAGAATGAAACTGTCTAGGCTTGGGTCAGTTTCTTTGGGAATACTGTGGTCCCAGAGGGGAATTTTTAGAAAGGAGAGGAAGAGCAAATGCAGGGTATCTGCAGTCCCTTGCCAAACTTAAACTTTTCCCCTTTTCATCATTAACTGCAAGTCACTTTAAGGAAAAACTACATATAAATTTGTCGAAATAACCTTTGCTATTGGTAAATGTTATACGAGCAATAGCTCACCCCAATTCTCTGGAACTCCTTTTTTTTCTTTTTAAAATCAAGTCAACTACTAGTGATTTTTTTTTAATCGAGACAAAATTTAAACTGTCACTGTATGAAATGTTTCAGAGTAGCAGCCGTGTTAGTCTGTATTCGCAAAACCCATTGTTTCATGTTCTCTGTGTGTGTGTGTGTGTGTGTGTGTAAATCTCTCCTCTGCTTTTTCCACCAAATGCATCCGATGAAGTGAGCTGTAGCTCACGAAAGCTTATGCTCTAATAAATTTGTTAGTCTCTAAGGTGCCACGGGTACTCCTTTTCTTTTTACTGTATGAAATGACAGTTCTGTGGCATCCAATTAACTAAATTGGGTTGTAAAGTAGCCTGTATCGGGTGGTATGAAATGATATTTTGAGTAGTTTTCTGTGACCTCCAAAAGATATTGCTATCCAAACTAAGGGGTTTTTTTTTGTTTTTGTTTTTTGTTGGGTTTTTGGGTTGGGGGGGTACTAAATGGAAATTGAAAGCATTCAGTACCTTGTATGATCAAGACCTACAATATATGACTGGTTGAAAAATCTATTTGTCAGTACTGGGGATGAAATTTTCTCTAGTGAGCAGAGCGCCTAAGCCATCAACTTCTGCAAAATGTAAGGTTTCGTTTAAAAAGAACAACCACTACCAAACTTTTTTGGTAACCTTTTATGACAGTGAAATAAACCTGAACTTGGAGTTGGTCTTTACGGCTGCTGGCATTTTTCCCATCAGCCATAGAGTGAAAATAACAATGTTGTGGTCTGTTTTCTTGTGATTCCAAACCCAGTGGGCAGCAGTGAAACTGACAAACTAGAAACAGCTGAGGTGAACTCACCTGTGATTTAGGAAAGCTGAACTGAAGCAGGCAGTTACTGGACTTACTCACCAGGGAGAAAATGTAGATTTTTTTTTTTTCTGAGTTGATTCCTGTCTGTATGGCTGCTTGCAGTAAAGAGTACTATTTTAGTAGGGGGGGGAAGTGAACAGATGTCTCTGTACATAGAAGGCACAGATCTGTGAAGTAAGCAGGTACTATTCTTGTGTAGTAACTTCTCTGAGTAGAATGGCACTTACCTCACAGGAGTGCTGGGCATTAGGTAAATCTTCTTACCCCATTAATTTTAGCTTTGGAAGAATCAGATGGGGAGAGGAAATCTCCCAAAAAAAAAAAACACTGGAGAAAGCATGCCAGAAATCCTGAGCTGTGGTAGGTTATGCATTCTGCCTCAAGTTTGAGACCATGAACTGTTCCAGTTATTATATATTGATACAAAAATAATTCAACAGGTAAGACTTCCCATTTTGATTGATCACCCTAATATGACTCTATTTAGACCTCAGATTTGACAAGCAAAGCCACCCACTCTGAGAAATAATTCAGTCTCTGGGCTCAGGCCATAATTTTCTCTTCAGCAAAGATTGTCAAACAGTAGTGAATTATATGATAATGTTGTGTCATATAGGGCATTGTTTTACCAAAATCATACTACAGTGGAGTCTTGTTTAAAACTACATGGTAAACTGGGGGAAAATATTCCACTAGTTCCTAGCATCTATTGAGGTGGATCAGTCTCCTTTGTGACGGCTCTAATTATGATTAGACTATCACATGAGTTTAAGACCTGCGCAAGTAACATTACCAATTCTAAAGCAACTCTGGGAGTCAGTACAAAAACAGTGAAGACACTGTCCGTATTGCCAGATTCAGCAGTAGAATACTTGCAAGAAAACAAGAGACTTTGCCAAAATAGGCTTTCGCTGAAATGCATGGTCTTTCTGTCATGTTTCTTTACTCTGGTTTAAAAGACTCAGGCCACTGCTTTTGTGTTTTGGATCATTAACTTTGATTACTGAGGATTTGTACTGTCATTAACGATATAAACAGGAAAATCTCCAGCAAGTGTGTGCTTCAGTATTTGACCTTAATCATATGTTCCATTCAGGTTTGGGTTTTTATCCACACTGATATGAGAGAATTAATCTATTTTCTATTTGATATTAAGTTGAAGGTTAATATTGTTACTTTTCTGTCTAGGCTGCTGTTTAGTCAGGCAGACGTGCTAATATAGTGGTCTCAATGAGGTACTGTGATAAGTGATCATGCAGCGATCTTGCCAGACCCTGACTTTAGCGCTAATTATGGCTGGTTTATGTAAAGCACTTTTGGAGCTGACTCGTAAGGTTTTAATGTTCTTGTATCTGTCACTTCAAATGCAGAATCTTGTTTAAAAAATATTGGCTCAAGACTTTTATTTAAATACAGCACCATATAAATCTAAACTTGCTGATGTCCAGAAAGTCTATAAGGGTGGGAAAGCAGCAGTTTTTGGTAGATTTTCATCATATGTATATTTTGGTGATCTTATCAGTGTCACTACTGGCAGGAGTAAATTGGTCTCTGTTGTGAAGTGACACTGTAGTGAATGCTAAGATGTTCATAGCTTACTATTTGTTTTTTCTCTGAAATCCCTTTAATTTCAAATAATTGTCTAGACATATGTGATATGGGGAGTGTTACTTAATTTTTATCAGGTGTGAATTATGTAAAGGGTTTGAAACCCAACTCCATTAACCTGAAAATTATGGAAGTCAGCCATGGGTGGGGGGCACATATGTAGATCATGGTAGCAAGATCCTTGTCTGAGAGGAAAGGGCATAATCAGCGGGCATGCTTGAGGTGGTTGTGATGAGTTTCTTTCCCCCCTCTTCCCGGGTGCAGCCTGGAACTGGGGTACCACTGAGCTCTCTGACTCACCAGCCTGGGTTCTCTCTCTCACTGTGCTGCTGTGACAAACTCCAGACCGCTCCTGGTCTCCTAAACTTCCACCAGCATTCACAGAGGCAGGGACATATCCAGCTGCAGTTACTATATGAACCACCAATAGAGAGGCAATAGCCAAAACACCTAGGATCCCAGAGCTGTACTGTCCTGCTCAGGTCAGTAACCCGACCAGTATGAATCATTACCCAGTTTGCCCCTCCCTCAATGTGGAGAGGAATATGCACAACAAAGCCTGTGTTAACCAAGCTGAGATTTTCCCAAACACTTCGCACAAGAACACACTGGTTAATATAAAACCTAAAACAAGTTTATTAACTACAGAAATATGGATTTTAAGTGATAGCAAACAGATCAAAGTAGATTACCTAGCAAATAAACAAAAACGGAAACTCTCTCTCTAATATATATACACGCTAGATAGATAGGATCTGAATTAGCAATATCTCACCCTGACTGATGCTACAAGCAGGCTTACAGATTTCTGAGGCAGAAGCTTCGTTTGCTTTGGAGCCTGGGTGTCCCACTCCCCTGTTCCAAGTCCTTTGTTTTCCAGAGGTTCTTTTGGGTGTTGAGTTGTGGGGGAGTGAAGACAAAAAGCATGATGTCACTCCTCAGCTTATATAGTTTCTCAATATGGTGGGAACTCTTTGTTCTGAGCTAAGTTCCCAGCCTAGTTTGTAGAAAAATATGGGTACCAAAATGGAGTTGAGTGTCATGTGGTGTGGTCACATGCCCTTGCATGACTTGCTGAGTCATAGCAGCCATTATTCATAGGCTGTCTGAAGCATTCCCAGATGAGAACATGCCTATTCCATGGTGTTCCATTGTCTTTGCCGATGGGCCATTAGCACTGGCTAGCTTCTTCATTGTTGTACCTGAAAGGCTAGTTGTGGGTTTTTCCAACTTCACCATTTTTCAGTAACACATACATAGCAAAACTTCATAACTTCACATACAATTATAGCATCTACAATCCAATGAGATATTAATGTTCAGCAGATCGACTTTTAGAATGATACCTCACAAGGCATACTTCGTACAAACTATATCATAATTATATGGCAGCGGTGAATATGGGGGTGCCAGGGTGTTGCTTTGCAGCACAGAGTGTCACAGTGGTAAGACTTTCCTTGCTACTGTTGCTCCCTGAGATGTAAGGAACAGGAATGAATTACAAACATCTATTTTGGCTGGTCTAGGTATACTTTGTCCTGCCTAGTGCAGGGGGCAAGACTAGGTGATCCTTTGAGGTCCCTTGCAGCCCTACACTTCTGTTGTTCTGTGAACCTGAAGTGATACCAGACCAGGGGTTCTCAACCTTTTTTCTTCTGAGGCCCCCCTCAATATGCTATTAAAACTCCAGGGCCCAGTGGGGGGGCCCTCAGGGCAGGGGCCTTGGGCATAGGCATAATTTGACTTCTGTTTGGAGGGGCAGGGGGCCCCTTGGGGCTTGAACCACCTCTGCATTGTGGGGTCCAGGGGGGGAGTGCCACCTCCACTCCCTGGCTCACCTCAGCAGGCCACCCAGCCTGTCTGGGTTGGGGGTGGTGAGGGGAGTACCAAAAATTATAACTCAAATGTGGAGGGGCTTAGCTCAGAAAGTTTGAAAACAGCTTAGGGTGCATGGAGGGTGTAGCTAAGAGCTGTGTGCGGGCAGGGGGTAGCTCAGGGTGCAGGGAGGGCATAGCTCAGGGTATAGGGTATTAGGGCTATAGGGTATTAGGGGCTGTGTGCTGGGAGAACTCCCCTGCAATCCATATTTGTGGAGGAGTCTGCCCGCCATGGAGCTGGGTCTCTCAACCCGGGTGGCTCTTACTGGCTGCCTCTGTGGGAGCAAAGGGGGCTGGGAGCTGAGGAGCAGCTTCCACCTGGAGCACCAGCAGGAGAGGAAGGAACACTGCCTGCTCCATAGCATCAACCAGAAAAGCAGCTGCCCTGCACTGCATGGCTCCAGCTTCCTGCTTCCGGCCTGATCAGGAGGTGGTGAGGAGATGGGGAGGGGACTCGGGAGAGGTGTGGAGATGTCCCTGGGATTGCCATGATCTTGTGTTGCAGTTTGCGGGGGCAGTGCCCCCCATGTCCACAACTCTGCCCATGGGCTCAAGGCTTCTGCCCCACAGGGAGCATAAGGGCTCCAAGATTCAGTCTTGCGCCTTCCGGCTTCAGCCCCTTGGGGGGCACTGGGACTCAGGGCTTCCCCATGCCTCCTGTCTTCCGCCCCACACCGAGGCTTGGGGCTTAAGCCCCCTTGAAAGGGCTTGCGAGCTTGCAGGGGGCTGCGGATTCCTGATTGAGAACCGCTGTACCAGATGACAGCATTGTCTTGATAACTGGCAGGCGGATGCCCTTGATGAAGGTTGGGGCCAGTACCAAGGCTGGCTACTTGAAGTGTTTGCTCCCTCCTGAATTAAGCCTGGGCCGTGTATGTTGTATCTAGGTGCTGCTCTTTCAGGTAGAGCGATATCTGTATGATAACTGCATCTGCTTATCACATTTAAGGCTAAATGTCATCATTTTGGTGGGATTTGAACTTGAGGTATCTCATGACTGCTTGTACAAGGGATATGAATGATATCTGGTTAAATACATGGATCTAACTCTCTTCTTTAAAAATAAATTTCAGTTCATTATATTAATACTCCAGCAAAACAATGTACTACTTGGGTGTTTAAAATCATGCAGACTTGAATTTTTTGCTTTAGAGCACCTTGCAAGGTGTACAAGAATTTTGTCATGTTCTCCCTAAGGTGTAAAGACAGAGTGAATTTAAAAAAAAAATCTGTTTTCTTATTGTTTGTTTCTGTTATTTCTTAGAATTGCAAATGTAATTTGACTAATGAGGAACAGAATGAGAGGATTTTTTATCAACTTGTAATAGAACTGGTTAAATCAGGAGGAAAAAAAGTCAGCCTTACCATACTAGACTGTCTTAACATACTAGAAAGTTAGTGGACCATGGTTTGAATCTTGGCATTGCAGCAGATAAAGAATTGCAAACATATTTAGTGGTGGATATTGAGATTTTTAGGTCTATAATAGCTAGTCAAAGGAGTTGTTTTGTAAAAATGCTTCTTGTGGAAGGATAGAAACGGTGATTAATTTACATGAGTTGATAGAGCAAAACTACTTGTGGTGTGATCAACACTAAATATCAGTAATGTTTGAGGCTTCACTATTGGGGAATTTAAATATTAATCTGTTAAATAGTATTTTTTATAGCTAAAACCAAAATTTAAAAAAGCAAGCCATTAAATGATTTGCTTGATAAACTTTTTTCAAATACAATTTTTTTGTTGAAAAATGATCTTTTTTTAAAAAATTTTTCTTGACAAATTGTTAACATTATCAAAACTTCTTGTTGTAATGAAAAATTGTGACATTTATCACAATTGTTATAAAAGCTGTTGAAATTTTTCATTTACTAAAACCAAGCTTTTGGTAGAGAAAAAGCTTAAATTAAAAAAAAAAAGGGGGGGGGGGAAGGTGGCAAAAAAACAAACCCTGGTTCTGCTTTGAACTCTTAAAAAGTGAAAACAACTTCAAATTATTTCATAAAACTGTATTTTTGACCAGTTTCTAGGAACCAGCTATTTTAATACTTGAGGTAAACTATTTTTAATCCTAAAATGTAGCATTAAGATATGTAAATGTCCTAGAATGCTTTCTTTTGTAAATATCAGTGGAATGAAGCAAACTACATTTTTTTGATACTTTAGCAATACTATATATGTTCTTGTACTAGTTTAGTATTTCACAGGTATTTAGTATTTTCTATTTTGCAACATACACTCTGCAACTGTTTGCCATATTAGATGATGCAATGACTTTTTTGTCATAGAATATTTCAGATTATCACATAGTATATTGCAGGATACAATTCAGGGAATTGAAGTGTGCTTCTGAAATTTAAGATGTACTAAGTGTATCACAGATGATGTTTTGCCTGGCCTTTCAAGTGAGACTTGAATTGACTTTCTCAGCTGCAGGGACATCACTGGGAGTTGGTTACAGTGTGTTTTTTATGGGAGCCAAGTCATTGGAAGAATACTCTACTCTAACAAGGCACATGCTGTGATTAAGCATTCACTTTAGATTTAAAAAAACAACAACCCACAACCAAACCCTAATTAGATTCAATTAAAAAATGGTATTTCAGTGTAGCCACTAGTACAGCATGCCTGCTCTTCCTTTATTCATTAATATGCATAAACAAAGAAGCCAAACATCAGGTTATGTAACTTCTGGATGGTTATCAATAACAGTTGTTTGTTAGGAAGCACCAATTTAAAAAAATCAATCGTTTGATCTACAGTTGTCTGAAGTTACCCAAACTGAAATACATGAACTGGGTAAGATACAATTATCTCCCTGACTCTTATAGAAAAATCATTTAAAAATATGTTAATATGCAGCAGCCTATGGAACTCCTGCCTGGAGACTGTAGGAAAAACGATGACCCAGAACCTAATAATAATGCTCTTTTTGGAACAGCCGTTATGTTTCTCTTGAAATAAATGGCAAAACCTTCCACTGACTCAAATGGAAGCAGGTTTGAGCCCTCTGTCTCTCCCTGGGCTTGGGAGATTACATGTAAATAAAGAGTTTTAGTGATGGAGAGCGTTGGTCTGTGTAATAGCTGTCTTGGAGATAACATGTGGAAAAATAAATCAAGATAGTTGTTTCTCTCTCTGCAAAAACCACCATGTGGAGTATAACAACTGGAAGAGTAACATCCATTCTAATAAATTAAGCTTTTGGTTGACATCTCACGCTCTTTTAATGTAAAAAGAAAAGGAGTACCGGTGGCACCTTAGAGACTAACAAATTTATTAGAGCATAAGCTTTCGTGAGCTACAGCTCACTTCATCGGATGCATTTGGTGGAAAAAACAGAGGAGAGATTTATATACACACACACAGAGAACATGAAACAATGGGTTTATCATACACACTGTAAGGAGAGTGATCACTTAAGATAAGCCATCACCAGCAGCAGGGGGGGGAAAAAGGAGGAAAACCTTTCATGGTGACAAGCAAGGTAGGCTAATTCCAGCAGTTAACAAGAATATCAGAGGAACAGTGGGGGGTGGGGTGGGAGGGAGAAATACCATGGGGAAATAGTTTTACTTTGTGTAATGACTCATCCATTCCCAGTCTCTATTCAAGCCTAAGTTAATTGTATCCAGTTTGCAAATTAATTCCAATTCAGCAGTCTCTCGTTGGAGTCTGTTTTTGAAGCTTTTTTGTTGAAGTATAGCCACTCTTAGGTCTGTGATCGAGTGACCAGAGAGATTGAAGTGTTCTCCAACTGGTTTTTGAATGTTATAATTCTTGGCGTCTGATTTGTGTCCATTCATTCTTTTACGTAGAGACTGTCCAGTTTGGCCAATGTACATGGCAGAGGGGCATTGCTGGCACATGATGGCAGTCTCTACGTAAAAGAATGAATGGACACAAATCAGACGTCAAGAATTATAACATTCAAAAACCAGTTGGAGAACACTTCAATCTCTCTGGTCACTCGATCACAGACCTAAGAGTGGCTATACTTCAACAAAAAAGCTTCAAAAACAGACTCCAGCGAGAGACTGCTGAATTGGAATTAATTTGCAAACTGGATACAATTAACTTAGGCTTGAATAGAGACTGGGAATGGATGAGTCATTACACAAAGTAAAACTATTTCCCCATGGTATTTCTCCCTCCCACCCCACCCCCCACTGTTCCTCTGATATTCTTGTTAACTGCTGGAATTAGCCTACCTTGCTTGTCACCATGAAAGGTTTTCCTCCTTTTTCCCCCCCCTGCTGCTGGTGATGGCTTATCTTAAGTGATCACTCTCCTTACAGTGTGTATGATAAACCCATTGTTTCATGTTCTCTGTGTGTGTGTATATAAATCTCTCCTCTGTTTTTTCCACCAAATGCATCCGATGAAGTGAGCTGTAGCTCACGAAAGCTTATGCTCTAATAAATTTGTTAGTCTCTAAGGTGCCACCGGTACTCCTTTTCTTTTTGCGAATTCAGACTAACACGGCTGCTACTCTGAAATCTTTTAATGTAGTTTTGGGACCTCTGACTGTGTAGATTTCTGTGGGTGGGAGGGGAAGGCATTATCACTTGCATACCGGCAGCCTGTCTGAAGTGGCAGGTAGGTGTAGGTTAAAACATGGACTTCTGCAGTGGTGAAAACTTTCTAATCAATTCATGTATTCTGGTATAAATTATTAATATATTAGAGATTTAATCCTAACATGTTTCATAAATTTCCTTGCCATGTTTGCCATTTACCAAAGCCATTTATGTTCTAAATCTCTGAGATGAGGTGGGAGGGAACAGATCTCTCAGTAGTTCTGTTAACCCTATTCTGAAATATAATATTTTGGTTTCTGTATTCTGTCAAGCAAAATGATGTTGGCATCATCACAAGAAGAGAATCATACTGATGTCCTTTCTATGGTTACATCAACTAAACTACACCTAATTTTCTTCGCTGCTGAAGAACAAAGCAAAACCAGTTCATGCCTTGGTTTTCTTTTTTTTATATTTTATTCAGTTGTGTCTAGAGTCCCTGTTAAGTGCCATATAAAGCCATTGGAGAGAGTCCCAAGTCCAAAGAATTTACCACTTTATTAATCATTGTGTAAAATCTGAAATAATGACAAAAGCAGGGAATGAGGAAGGGGGGATGAGCTTAATGGAAATAAGATCATGCAGTTACATAGATAGCTGAACAGCTACTACAATATTTAATACCAAATTAAAAAATAGCTGTAGCTGCCTTTTTTTTTTTAAAGGCATCATTATTGAAGTGGGTCTTGAGGAGAAGGTAGTGACTTTATGGATTTATTCAAAGGGTGTCCCCTGCAGGATGGGCAGTTTGCCAGGAGGTGCAGGGATGATTGTGAAAGAACCTGATGAGTAGGTAGAGAAGGCCAGCATTAGTGGCAGAGCAAAGTGGATTGTGACATAAAAAGTGAGAGGTTACATAGCAATGGGAAGAACTGAGAAAAACTTGAAAGTGAAGACAAACTTGAATCTGCACTTGTGGAACAATTCGAAGAGGGGAGGGAGGGATGGCCTATTTCTGGGGCCTTGAATGACCAAGGTTCCACTCCCGACACCAGGTGCAAGTTTTGTCCCGGCATCCTCATAAGTTGGCAGTATCTGGGACAGTTTTTGTTCTCCATTTTCAATGTTCCAGCTGACAATGCAGTGAAGACGGATGGTAGGGAACACCTGTACAGGTGGTTAAATGTAGGTGATGAAAAGATGGTGTAGATGATGAAAAAATGTAGATGATGAAAAGATCCATGAGTATTTTCTAAGGTGCTCACAACATATAGGATGCCTTTATGGTTTAGTCATGTGAATCTTCCTTGCTACTGACATATGACCAATGAGTTGTATTTGGTAACGTTGACTCTCGGGGAAAGTGAGGATTTCTTGCCAAACATTCTAAAAATGATGGATTGGGCAAAATCGTAGGTTTTGGAAACCTAATCACTCAAAACCATAGTGAATTAGGAATGGAATCGAACATCTACAACAGCTTGAATGAAGGCAATGCTGTGTTCCAGTTAATGCGCTTGACTTGTCCAACTAAATTGTGTGTTTGAATAATTAAGTTTTTGACCATTGGCTTTTGGGCACAAATAAATTTTGCTGGTACCCAGATAAAGATTTTTAGTGCAGTGGCCCAAGAGCCTATTTTTCTACCCAACCTGGAAGCAGATGGGGAGCACTCATTTCTTCATAATTCTATTCCTTAGATGTGCAAGATAAGACGATGGCTTACATTGGGTGATATTGTTGAAGGCACCAGTCAGTTTAAAAAGTATATCTTTAGTCGCCTATCTACCGATGTTATTTGTAACATTTGGTTTCTTGATTATCTTCATTAAAGTTAGGATGACACAGTTCCATTTTTATTTTTTTGAGAAAGCTGTGACATTTTATAACAAGGAGATAAAATTACAGGTAGAACAGTGTGCTCTGAAATAGTTACATAGTAGACTAACTTCAAGTTTACCTTGCTATAATAATGAATGTTGTCTTTTTGCTAGAAGTCTCTCTGGGAAACTTTTTAGGTAAAGAGCTACAAAAACTACTGGGTTGTTTGTGCCAAAGTCTGCATGACTACCATGAAGAATGGTCATTTTTATTAACCAGCTGCAGTGTTCTTAAAGCTGTGCAGGATGTCAATCCTTCAGAGATTTGCTATCCTGTTATAGGATCAGATCAGTTCCAACATACTAGTCTTGGAGGAAAAGATCTCTGTGAAAGCACAAGTTTAATTCTGTCTCGATGGAAATGAAAGAAAGTGGCTTATGTAGGCTGAATGAAAATAGTCTCAGCTAAACTAGATACTATCTTCCAGATTTGGCAATTATTGTTTTGAGTGCCAGACCATAGTTCAAGTGCTAAAAGGTCTTTTGCATGGTGCTGCACTGCTAAGTCGGAACCTGAGAGCACATCTCCATACCTGGAGATCTTGTATCTCAACTAAATACTGCGACTGAGAATTTACTCAACTGAACAAAATTTTTTGCACAGTAGAAATTTTATAACTTTTAAGTTAGTTTGTACATTACTGATAAAATATCATTTGATTCTTTGAGCTTTTAAAAGTAAAGACAAGTATTTAAAAAGGGATGTATAACACTTTTTTTAAAAAAGCGTTATTTGGCTGATCCTCTCCATAGCTAGGTGGCAGGGTCCTTCTGCTAGCAGGTCTTGAAACACTTCATGGAGATGTAACAGTAATCAATAAACAAGTGTAGATTAGTAACTCCATCCTGGGTTTACTTTAAGGGACATGTGAGTAGCTTTTTGGGAAGAAGGAAATGTGTCTGGGGCAGAAGCCTCTGCAGGGAAACCCTAGGAACAGCAGACACAACTCAGGCTGAAGTTCACATTTTTGTTTTGAGTTCTCAATAAAGCCAAACCCCAGGAAGGGTGTACGTTTGAACTAAACCTAGAGTGTGCAGATGTTTATGAAGTGTTGCCCCGTGATATTTGCCATTTTGATCCTTGAAAAATGTCTTTCATTTGGAGGCAGGGAGGAAGTCAGCCTTAGTTGCTACTTCAGCTTTATTTAGGACTAACAGCCATGTACAGGATCCAAGTATGGCTTGGTGGATTCTCAACAAGTTCATGCAACAAACTGTTGGTTTTGTCAGCAACCTGGAATCAATTGCACCACTATATTATGTGTGGCTGAAAGGCATTGTTTTTATTCCCTGCGCTACATGGAAAAAGTAAGGAAGCCATCACATTTAAGATTCCTGTTCCCAGTAGAGTGGCATATTAAGGGATTTAGAAAGCAGCTGAAAACTTAATAAGATTCAATTAATTTCTTCTTTTAAGGTAACACTAAGGCCATGTCTACACTCCTGCCTATGTTGGCAAAACTTGTGTTGCTCAGGGGTGTGAATATTCCACCCCCCTGAGTGACATGAGCTACTCCAACATAAGAGCTAGTGTGCACAATGCTATGTTGGTGGGAGAAGTTCTCCTACTGATATAGCTTATGCTACCCGTGGGGGTGGTTTTCTCTATGCCGATAGGAGAAATCTCTCCTGTCAGCATAGAGCATCTTCACTACATGCAGTGCAGCGGCAGAGTTGAAGCAATGTAAGTGTAGACATGGCTTAATTTCAGATGCATTCTCTTTCCATTCCTGAAAACAGTATGTTCTTTAATTGTTTTTTGTGTTGCTCAATTATAATATGTATTACAAGATTTGTGAATTGCACAGAAATAGAAGCACAGTGTGTTTTTCTCATACTGTTTTAAGCTGAATATCACTTGGAAATTGTTGGTGTCCTAGTGTGTGACATTGAAAGCATGGGAGAGGGTAAGGAATCCATCAAATAGAACCATGTTTTGAGACTTGTGAATGCAAAATCCCACCGAATGAACAGCTGTGTCTACTGAAATCTCATTAATTTTAGATATATCCTGACTTCACAGCTTTAAATGAAACTCATAGGTTGATCTGCTTAATAGTTCCCATCTCCCTCTATGCCCTGCTACCCCAGTGCTGCTGTTCACCTTTCTAAAATTGTTGGATATTGGACTGGGATCATTTCTTTGAAGATAATTTTTGAAAATTTTCTGCAGTTGCCAAGTGGAACTCTGGATGTAGGAAATTGTTTAACTATGGCATGTACAATGCATACATAACATAAAAAAAAACCTCACCAAGTGAAGGTGTGTGGATGGACAGTTTTTTAATGGAAAGTGTCTTGAAGGATCATGATTCTATGTATATTACAGGATTTTGTTTCATTTTTGCAACAATATTGCAACATTCTATAGCATAAATTTTGTGCTATACAGGAATGTCTTATGGCATTACTGGCTTATTAATGCATAGGGTGAAGTAAGGTCAAACAAAAGCTGAGGGGGTGGGGGAACAGAAGCATCAAAGATTAAATAGTTTGTTTACCATTTCTAAAAGTGCTAATGTCATTTTATTTATCAGAAATTGCTTAATTCTCTGAAGAAACCAGAAGGCTTGTTGATGAAGGGGGTGAATAGACTTGTTGACTTAATCACGGCTCCTACTTAGTGGTCACTTTCATCTGTTCTTATTCGCTAACAGAAAGGCAGTAAGTCGTAGTAATCCCATCCCTTCTGCCTCCACCACCCAGTCCACATTTTCCAGAGAAGGAGCATGTAATTTCCTTTTGACACACACAAAACATCCCTACCAAAGTCACCAAGACTTACAGATGGCACTCCAGCAGTAGGCTGATAAGCCATGCAGCTGGCTCACAGAAGGCTTGTATTTTAATCAGAGTTCTTTAATTATGTCTGACCTTGTGGGTTGATACTGCATAGTGAGCTAAAAATGGGGGTCTGTTGTCCTCTTTAGAGGGACTTTTCAAACTGAAAAGCTATCTCTTGCTGTGTTTAATTGACTGACTTCTTTTAGTGGTGTCACAGTGGTTCTCCCTAACTAGGCCATATTCCCTTCCACTTGATTTCGTGAACTTCACTCATAGTGTTGAGAGGTGACACTATTACCGAAGAGTTCAAGACTGTAATTGCCGGTCAGAGTCAAGGAGCAACCGTATCAAGAGGAAAAGAGCTACTTTTGAAATAAATGTCTGAATAGCAAAGGGGACATGTTTTTTGTGTGTTTTTTTTTTTTTTTTTTTTGAAGTATAGTAAATGTTGTTTTTCCTGCAAGGTGCTAGTTTCCTAAACATCTGCCCTCTGAAAATCAGGCCCATTTAAGATGTCCCAAGTTGTGATTTTGGGTGCCCTAGTCACTTTTGAAAAGTTCAGGCCTTGGTCTTGTGTTGTGATAGAATTCACAAGAACTATCATTTCAGATGTCGGTGTACAAACTTCTGAAAATTTTGGGCAAGCTTCTTTTGTATTATTGCAATACACATTCAAAGCATGTAACAAACGGAAAGTTTTTGCTTGAAATCAATGGCTCTTTTGAGCAAGAAATCCATTCATTGCCACCGTTGACTATGTGGGACATGCTTTATTTCATGATTTGTATGCTGCACGTAGAATCTTATGAGATTTGCAGACAGCAGTGCCACCTGGGAAATGTCCTTTTTATAAAAAAAAAAAAAAAAAAAAGCGTAGTATCTATCAAGGATTTAAGTAAGTCCTCCATTGAAATGTATTGTGCCTAAATTAAACTGTATACAAGGACTTGTTGTGTCAGATGTATTCTAGTTTTAAAAATGCACACAGACACAAACTGAAGCACTCACTCTCAGTATCTGTTACACTGTGCATATACTGTATCCGTAGAGTGAGGTTTCCTTGTTTAAGTGGGGAGAAGATTATTTACTCCTGGGGGAATTCTGTGCCACTGTGCAGTGCGGAATTTGCGCAGAAATTAATGTTCTGCACAGAATTTCCTTTCTCCCACATATGAGCTGCTGGCTGGCAGAGCCCAGCTTGCAAATAGAGGACACTGGGAGGGGGAAGGGAGTTGGAGGTTTCCAGGAAGCAGTAGTTCTCAGCTCAGCCTGCAGGAAACTCCACACATGCAGGAAGTGCCACGTAAGCCCCAGACCTAGCATCAGGCTGTTTTCTTCCCTCTGGATCCCTGGATTCTGGAGGGGAAGGGATGCAGGTATCTGGGCTGGGGGATGCCCTGTGGCTGGACTCTGGGAGGGCAAGGGGTAAAAGTGTCTGGGCTTGGGGGGTGCCCAACAGCTGGGCCTGGGGGAGTAGAGGGGTGCGAGTTTCTGGGCTGGTGGGGGGCTGCAGTTGCACTCTGGGCAGCGGGGTAGAAGATGCGAGTGTCTGAGTTGGGCGGGTGCCTTGCAGCCAGGGCTGGATTAACCTTTTGTGGGCCTCCCATGTGGGCAATGGAGCATGGTGTGGGAAGGCTGGTACCTGGAATGAGGAGCCGGCCAGGGGCAATGGGGCTCCACCCAGCCCAGTGCAAGGGCACTATTTACACACCGGCAGTCGCCAGATGCACATTGGCCCACCCAGCCCTGCGCTGCCAGCATGCCACTTCCCCTCTGGGATAGGCCCATGCCGTGCCACACAGCCCCTCTGCCCAACACTCCCTATGTCCAGCCCACCCGAACCACTATGCACAGTGCCCCCCCACCACAAATGCACAGCACCCTGCACACCACTGTGTCTGCCCAATGCCCCTGCACCCACAGCCCCACCACAACTGCCCAGCACCCCACACAGACCCCCCCTGGTGCCCCAACACACACAGATCTCCCCCTCTCCACCCTGCACTACCCAGCCCTTCTTCACATCCCCACCATCACAACTACACAGAGCTCCACATAGACCCCCCCCACTGTCCAGCGCCCCAACACACACAGGCCCCCCCCCCCCACTGCCTAGCACTCCAAAACACACAAACCTCCCATGCTGCCACACTCACCAGCCCTGCTTAACCATTGCAGAAAAGGGATATCTCTTTCCCCCTCTCTTCCCCCCCCCCAGCACAGTGCTACAGGGCAGAATAGCTGAAGCTTGGGAGCACAGATCGGCCCCATCCTCTGGGGTCCCACCCAGCCCTACCTACCTGGCGCTGGTGCCCGCGGTGGAAAGGAGGTCCCCATAGCCTCTACTGTTACACATTTGCTTATAAATGTCTCCTCCAACATGCATCTGTCCATCAGTTTGGTTGCACACTTTCTTCATTACCTGCTCCTGGAAATAGCAATTGCATGTATGTATTCAGTTTGTTTGGATATTGTGACCTTCTGCTTCGAGAAGACAAGTGGTTGGTGCTAGTGTGTGCTACTAGTCTTATCAGACTGAGATACGTGCTATTTTGTAGATGGAGGGAAAATCCTCCATGTTGATGAAAGTGGAAGGCAAGTAAGCCAGTTGTGTAGGTAAGCATTAATATCAAAACCAGAACATCCAGAGTTACAATAGTAGATCCAAAACCCCAAAAGTCTGGGAGGAGATGCAAGTCTTCATGGTATAAGACAAATTCTATCTAATAGAGGCTCAAACTTATCTTGTGGGACAGAACTGCCTGCTGCAGAGTTTCTTGCTCCTTCCTCCAAAGTTCTCAGCTGTCGGAGACAGGGCACCAGACTGGATGGATCCTGAGTCTGTTTGAGCCAGAAAGACAATTTCTCTGTTCTAAAAAATTATTCACTTTTAAGTTTAGTCTTGAAAAATGAGAAAAAAGGAGCTGGCGGATATTGTTTGCTGCCTTTATTTTGCTGAGTTTGCTTGCCTGCTTGTTGATGACACACTTGACCTTGCAGCATTAACGTGCTACAGTTTTGTGATCTATAAATGCCTAAAGATCAAATGTACGTGTACTGTTTAATGAGGACTTTGCCTTTTGGGAGCAACTTTGCTTATAAAATTCTGAAATATTTCATGGTTCCTCCTTCTGATGTTACTTTTGTTAAAATATAAAGTTAGATGAGCTTTGCACCCGTCTTTAGAGGTAGTTGAGTGTTAGTGTTTTACACCTGGGGAAGCTAGGACAGAAGGGGTTGTGAACAGGAATAGCACACCAGAATTCTTGCTTTCATTTCCATGGCCTGGTAAAAGTACCACATCTCTTGCTCATGAAGAGAATCAGATTTTAATTCTGCTCTGCAAGTCTCCTACTGAGGAGCAAGTGGACTGAAGATGATAGTATATTACATATAAACAAGTTTGCATGTATGGGGAGAAACCTTTTCTTTGTTTTGTACTGTTTATAAAAAATAACTTCCTGGGTTCTTGGAGATTCTTGATCAGTAAAATACGTGGTTGCCTAGGGAAAGAGTAGGACTATGGCTACGCTGAGTAGAGCAGAGGTTCTCAAACTCTGGTCTGTGGACCACCGGTGGTCCACAATAGTTCCCTCTAAGGTGTGCGTCTAGGCGGTTGCAAATGAAAGAATGAAGGGCCACCCACTTAATTAGTGGAGCCACGCAGGCATGGTTCCTCTAATTAGGTGCCCGGACCTTGGAGAAGACACACATGTAAGGTAAGGTGGTGGCCTTGAGGGGAATAGCGAGTAAGTGGGAGGGGGCAGTGGTAAGAGAAGAGGAGGTGGGGGAATTTGGGATATGTAGGGCTGTGGCGGACAGAGAAAGAAGCGACTTTCCCCAGCTCCAGGGCTGTGGCTGCCAGGGGGAGACCCCCCCTCCTTCCCAGCCCCAGCTCAGAGGCTGCTGCGGCAGGGGAGAGAGGGCACATCCATCGCATTAGAAAGGTAAGACTACTGATGTTAAAATGAGTTGTGTGCTTTTATTTGTAGAGCAAAAAATGTTTATTATTATTATTATTATTATTTATTATTAAGGTTTTTTTCTATAGCACTTTTATCCAAAGCACTTTACAATAGTTAGCTAATGGTACAAAGAACATTTGGAAAGATCATTAAGTGGTCTGCTGAGACCCTCAGCAATTTTCAAGTGGTCTGTGGAAAAAAAAAGTTTGAGAACCACTGGACTAGAGATCTTGTATTCTCTAATGTAGCTGCTCTAAGCTGACGGGAGAGAGCTCTCCTATTGGCTTAACTACTCCAGTCTCCACGAGCAGCAGTAGCTATGTTGGTGGGAGAAGCTCTCCTGCTGACATCGCGCTGTCCACTCCAATGCTTATGTCGGTGTAATTTCTGTCGCTCAGGGGGGTTAGTTTATTCACACCCCTGAGCGACCTAATTTATGCCGACATAAGCTGTAGTGTAGACATAGCCTAGGATTATTGTGAGATTCTAAAGACTTCAGCACCTGCCCTTCAACCAAGTTAAATCTGCAAAAAGTAATAATTTTGAATTGCAAAAATTCAACTTGGATTTGATACAATATCATTTTAAATGAGTCATCTGCCCAAATCTAACTTGTTGTTTCTAGTCTGCAGAGTGTTGATACTGCAGGGGCTTTCATTTTAGCATTTCATGGAGTTTTTACAAAGGAGCAATTCAAAACTGAGTGCTGGCTGTCTGCGTTAATGGAATGCGTCAGTTAAGTCAATTTCCTGTTGCGTGGGGAGAAAACTCAAGCAGGCTTACTGAATGAGACAGGAGAGGTACCAGAAAAAAAAAGGCAATTATTTGGTGGTTTGCAACAAGATAATTATGCTTCTTTTGGAAGGTTTGACTGAATGACATGTTGCATAAGAAGTAATTCTGTAAGGTATTAAATATGTCAGTTATAGGCAAATTGTATACACAACAGTTCCAGTGCTTTAAAAATACAAGGTTTATCTGTTACACAAATCAGAGGCAGTTCTGGCACTTGATTTTCTTTGCTTTTTTCCCTTCACGCTCCTACTCCTAAAATTAAATTTTTGTGGATATGGAGGAGCACTATGGAGCACAATAAGGCTGTATGGAGACTCCTCTAAGTAGCCACTGAAATCCAGTTCTTCCCCTCTTTAGTGCCTTGGCTACAATGGTAATCTTGTGAAAGCAGGTACTTGCCCATTGCTGTTTGTCTTCCACTGCAAAGGCGCATTAACTCTTGAGGTTGCTTCTGAGTCTGGTTTTGCTTTTGAAAGTGATTTTTTTTAATCCTTTTATTTTCCTCGTGATGCCACCTTGGATATATGTTTTCTTTCCAAAATCAAAATATATTGTATGGAATTATTAATTCTAGCGCAAGAGGTTGTAGGGATTAGTTTATGAAGAAGCATGGAGATAAATAGCTTGGCTAAGCAGCAGCTAAGGAAGGGATGGTAATAGTCTGCAAGAATTGGAAGGGTTTAAACTCCTAGGATGGAGAAGAATGCCTTAGCATACTGCTTGTGTGTGTAAGTAGGAATAATTGGTTGAGACAAAGGGTTTGTCTACACTTGCAGCACTGCAGCGGCGCACTGGTAGAGGGGCGCTTCTCTAGCGTCTTAGTGAAGACGCTATCTATGCTGACAGGAGAGCTTCTCTCATTAGTGTGGGCACGCCACTTTCCTGAGAACTGATAGTCCATGTTGATGTCGTTGATATAGTGCTGTCTAGGCTTGGCCTATGCTACCAATTTATGCTGATATAACTATGTTGCTCGGGTATGGAAAATCCACACCCCTGGGTGACCTAGTTATTCTGACCTAACCCCGGTGTAGACAGTGCTATGTTGACAGGAAAGCTTCTCCCATTGGCAAAGGTACCGCCTCTCCAGAAGGTGGATTAACTACACTGATGGGAGAAGCTCTCCTGTTGGCATAGGCAGTGTCTTCACTAAGTGCAACCAGAGGTGCAGCTACACCAGTGCAGTACTGCAAGTGTAGATAAACCCCTACAGCAGGGGTTAATTTGGAATAACTACGTCCCTCTGGAGTGTGGATTTTACACCTGGGGAAATTCTGCTCCACTGCACAATGCAAAATTTTGCTGAAATGTTGTGCATGCAGAATTTCTTCCCCCCCCCGCGGCCCCCCCCCCCCACAGAAATGGGCTCGGGTATCCTGAAGGACGACCCATCACTCTCACAGATCTTGGGAGACAGGCCAGTCCTTGCTTACAGACAGCCCCCCAACCTGAAGCAAATACTCACCAGCGACCACACAACAGAACCACTAACCCAGGAACCCATCCTTGCAACAAAGCCTGTTGCCAACTCTGCCCACATATCTATTCAGGGGACACCATCATAGGGCCTAATCGCATCAGCCACACTATCAGAGGCTCGTTCACTTGCGCATCTACCAATGTGATATATGCCATCATGTGCCAGCAATGCCCCTCTGCCACGTACATTGGTCAAACCGGACAGTCTCTATGTAAAAGAATAAATGGACACAAATCAGACGTCAGGAATTTTAACATTCAAAAACCAGTTGGAGAACGCTTCAATCTCTCTGGTCACTCGATTACAGACCTGAGAGTGGCAATTCTTCAACAAAAAAAGCTTCAAAAACAGACTCCAACGAGAGACTGCTGAATTGAAATTAATTTGCAAACTGGATACAATTAACTTAGGCTTGAATAGAGACTGGGAGTGGATGTGTCATTACACAAAGTTAAAACTATTTCCCCATGTTATTTTCCCCCTCCCTCACCCCCCCACTGTTCCTCAGACGTTCTTGTCAACTGCTGGAAATGGCCCACCTTGATTATCGCCACAAAATGTTTTCTTCCTCTTCCCCCCCCCCCCCCTTCCTGCTGGTAATAGCTCATCTGAAGTGATCACTCTCCTTACAGTGTATATGATAAAACCCACTGTTTCATGTTCTCTGTGTGTGACTGTAAATCTCCCCACTGTATTTTCCACTGAATGCATCCGATGAAGTGAGCTGTAGCTCACGAAAGCTTATGCTCAAATAAATTTTGTTAGTCTCTAAGGTGCCACAAGTACTCCTTGATTTTTATGAAGGATTGTTAAATGGTGCTCTTTCTCCTTCTATCATTTAAAAAAAATAGAAAAATATGACTTGAGGGGTAAACACTGCGCTATTGTGTACATTTTTATAAAGATCTACAGTAATGTGACAGCTCAGAGGTAACTTTCGGGGCATCCATTGTACATTAGTTCTGCTTCTGGCATACTTTTGGTAGATCAGTTTTTAAAAAAATCTAATTCCTTGTATAACTTTAAACACTGCCGTAATATTCTATCTAGGCATTTATAAGGTGCCAGTCATTATGGTATCTTGGTATTGTGTAATTTAATGCAAGGCATCCTTAAAGATGGAAACTGTATCTTGGCACTCTGTCAGAAAACGTTATTTATTCTGCCTTCATAATTACTACTGTTTGTGTATGGAGCAACCAGGATGCCTAGTTATCATAGAATCGTAGGACTGGAAGGGACCTCAAGAGGTCATCTCGTCTAGTCCCCTGCACTCATGGCAGGACTAAGTATTATCTAGACCAGAGGTGGGCAAACTACGGTTTGCGGGCCAGATTCGGCCCACAGGACCGTCCTGCCTGGCCCTTGAGCTCCCAGTTGGGGAGGCCAGCCCCCAGCCCCTCCCCTTCTGTCCCCCCCCTTCTCCGCAGCCTCAGCTCGCTGTGCCACCAGCACTCAGGGGACAAGGAGCGGGGGGTGTTGGATGGGTCAGGAGTTCTGAGGGGGGGCAGTCAGGGGGGCGGGAAGTGGGAGAGGGCAGATAGGGGGCAGGGGCCAGGCTGTTTGGGGGGCACAGCCTTCCTTTACCTGGCCCGCCATACAGTTTTGGAACCCCCCGATATGGCCCTTGGGCAAAAAAGTTTGCCCACCCCTGATCTAGACCATCACTGACAGGGGTTTGTCTAACTTGATCTTAAAAATCTCCAATGATGGAGATTCCATAGCCTCCCCAGGCAATTTATTCCAGTGCTTAACCACCCTGACAAGAAGTTTTTCCTAATGTCCAACCTAAACCACTCTTCCCACAATTTAAGCCCATTGCTGCTTATCCTATCGTTAGAGATTAGGGAGAATAATTTTTCTCCCTCCTCCTTGTAACAGCCTTGCATGTACTTGAACACTGTCATCATGTCTTTTCTTTTGCAGACTGAACAAACCCATTTATTACAATCTTCCTACATAGATAAGGCCCTACGAAATTCATGGTTCATTTTGGTCAATTTCGAGTCTAGGATTCTAAAAATCTTAAATTTCATGATTTCAGCTATTTAAATCTGAAGTTTCATAGAGTTGTAATTGTTGGGGTCCTGACGCAAAAAGGAGTTGTGGGAGGGTCGCAAGATTATTGTAGGGGGGGGTTGTGGTACTGCTACCTTTACTTTTCTGACGCTGCTGATGGCAGCACTGCCTCCAGAGCTGGGCCACTGGAGTGCAGTGGCTTCTGGCCAAGATCCCAGCTCTGAAGGCACAGCTTCCGCCAGTGGCAGCTCAGAAGTAAGGATGGCATGGTGTGGTATTGCCACTCTTTCTTCAGTGCTGCTGCCTGCAGAGCTGAGCCCTCAATCAGCAGTGGCCAGTCTCTGGTCACCCAGCTCTGAAGGCAGCACAGAAGTAAGGTGGCAATACCGTAACACCCTTAAAATAATCTTGTGACCCCTTTGGGTCAGGACCCTCAGTTTTTTAGAAATACCGGTCTCCCCCATTAAATCTGTATAGAATAGGGTAAAACACACAAGACCAGATTTCATGGGAGGAGATCAGATTTCACAGTCAGTGATGCATTTTTCATGGCCCTACTCACAGGTCATGTTTTCTAGAGCTTTAATAGCTTTTGTTGCTCTTCTCTGGACTTTCTCCAATTTGTCCACATCTTTCCTGAAATGTAATGCCCAGAACTGGGCACTATGCTCCAGTTGAGGCCTAATCAACATGGACTAGATCGGAAGAATTACTTCTCGTATCTTGCTTACAACACTCCTGCTAATGCATCCCAGAATATTTCCCTTTTTTTTTTTTTTTTTTTTTTTTTTTTTTTACACTGTTCACTCATATTTAGCTTGTGGTCCACAATGACTCCCAGATCCCTTTCTGCAGTACTCCTTCCTAGACGGTCATTTCCCATTTTGTATGTGTGCAACTGATTTTTCCTTCATAAGTGGAGGAATTTGCATTTGTCCTTATTGAATTTTATCCTATTTACTTCAGACCATTTCTTCAGTTTGTCCAGATCATTTTCAGTTTTAATCCTTGCAACCCCTCCCAGCTTGGTATTGTCTGCAAACTTTATAAGTGTACTCTCTCTGCCATTATCTAAACCATTGATGAAGATATTGAACAGAACCAGACCCAGAATTGATCTTTTTGGGACCCCACTTGATATGCTCTTCCAGCTTGACTATAGAACACTGATTATTCTCTGGGAATGGTTTTCCAACTAGTTATGCACCCACCTTATAGTAGCTCCATCTAGCTTCTATTTCCCTAGTTTGTTTTATGAGAGGGTCATATGAGACTGTATCAAAAGCCTTACTAAAATCAAGACATACCACATCTACCACTTCCCCCGCATCCACAAGGCTCGTTACCCTGTCAAAGAAAGCTACTAAATTGGTTTGACAAGATTTGTTCTTATCACCTTATCTTCTAGGTGTTTCCAAATTGATTGCTTAATTATTTGCTCCATTATCTTTCTGGGTACTGAAGTTAAGCTGACTGGGTCTGTAATTCCCTGGGTTGTCCTTATTTCCCTTTTTATAGATTGGCAGTATATGTCTTTTTCCAGTCCCCTGGAATCTCTCCTGTTTTCCATGACTTTTTGAAGATAAATTGCCAAGGGCTCAGATATCTCCGCAATCAGATCATTGAGTATTCTAGGATGTATTTCATCAGGCCCTGGCAACTTGAAGACGTCTAACTTGTCTAAGTAATTTTTAACTTGTTCTTTCCCTGTTTTAGTCTCTGATCGTACCTCATTTTCGCTGGCATCCACTATGTTAGACGTCCAACTGCTACTAACCTTTTTGGTGAAAACTGAAACAAAGAAGAGCCAGGTTATGAGCTAGGACCCCATTGTGTTAGGCGCTGTGCAAATACAGCCCATTGTGCCAATAGCTTAAACTAGAAGTAATAGGTTTTTCACTCTTAAGCATAGGTCAAACTGAGGTAGGAGCAGAGAGAAGTGACTGTGAGGTGCGTAGTGCGGTCCCATTTGTTACAATAAACCAATTCGTTTAATGCAAACTTGGTGGGAAGTAGCACTGCCCTGAGCCAGGGAGAGCAGAGTGAACAGTCCTTCCCTCTCATCCTCATCCTCCTCTTACTTTAACCTGTGAAAGCTTTACAGGCACATGGTCAAACCTGGCCTGTGCCAACATGAAATATGACCAAAGGGGGTCCCAAATGTTTGTGTTTTTAATGGTAGTCTTTCCTTCACAGTGTGACTTCACTATGGAGAAGTAGATCAGCCTCTGAAGTGAGGGCTGAAACAGACTGAAAACTGAATTATTGAAGATAAGAACAAAATAAAACTAGGAGTATAAACTTCAAACATATACAATGTGCACACTCTGTACCCTGTCAGTGGAAGAGGGTCTCGGGTACTGAGACTTCTGGGAGAGTGATTTTGTTTAGGTAATATTTTTTTCTAAAATTGTAAGATTTTTTGCAACCCTTGTTTTTGTGACTATTGACCTTTGCGAGGGACAGATTTAAAGGAAAGCTGTCCTTTCAGGTGCTCGAGGGTAAAGGATTATTACTGTTGGGGGCTGACAGCCCAGAGTCTCATTTGAACAGCCCTCTTTGGGAGCAGAATGGGAAAGTGAGTTCGTGTTTCATTTGTTGCAGGGTTGTTATAGCTGTATTGGTCCCAGGATATGAGAGAGACTAGGTGGGTGAGGTATACAGTTTATTGGACTGATTTCTTTTGGTGACAGAGACCAGCTTTTGAGCTACTGCTTCTCTTTTTCTGATTCCTGAAGAGGAGCTCTGTGTAGCTCAAAAGGTTGTCTCTTTCACAGACAGAAATTAGTCCAATAAAAGATATTACCTTACCCACCGTGTCTCTTTTTAAATTGTTGCTCGGTTTTGTGGTTCTTTGTGAGGAATAGAAAGACTTATTGTGTTAGTAACTTTGTCTTGCCTCTTTACATAATATGAGGACTAAAGGAAGAGAGACTTTCACAGATTGTGAAATGAATAAAGTAGGAGGGTACTTAGAGAAAATTACTTTCCCATGGTAGTCTAGAACAATATCTTGATTTGTGGTGAGGGCTGATCCCCATCTAGTGTTTGTGGTTTGAGTAAAGAAATACAAACTGTGTTGAGATTTAAAGGAACCCGTGAACTTTACCACCAGGAGGCATTTTCAGGGTAACATCTGACAGGGTCATATCTCCTCTGTGTGAGGCAATGGAGCCTGCATTTCCTCTGACAAATGTTAGACATTTTGATATAGTGATTTCCCCACCCTCCCCTTCGGAGGTGACCTAGAGCTGTGTATCATTTGCCTGAAGACCAGTGAGTCTCTCTCTCCCCCACAGTGCCCCTCCTCTTCTTTAGCAGTATGGGAAGGGCAGGGTAGTTGTGATCCTGTGACACCTGTTCAATACCTCTCTGGAGGTCACAATGCCCAGACTGAGAATCCCATGCTATAGACTGAAAGAGACATCCCTTAAAATGTATGTAAGAGTGTATGAAGCCTAGTAACCTGTAGCTATTCCAAAATTCACTCATGACCATACTTTAGCGTTAACCCTACTGATCTCATAACATGTGGGGAGAAGGGATGTAAATTATCTTGCTACTTCATGGGGAAGCCAAAAATTTAGACCTGTAATTCACTATACTTCTGATACTGCTTGAAATACTTTATACCGAAACACAGGAATTTATTGGCCTCTCTGATGTCCAATTATAATTCTAATACTTCATATTTTAGTGGCTATCCCAGTTTAATTTAGGATCAAACTTCATCTACACAGAGCATGTAGTTTCTTTGTTATAGTAATGGTAACTCTGGTACAGTAAATTTACCAGGTTGTTTTGAGACATGTGCCTTCTGGATTTGTTTTTTTAATGGAATGATACAGTTTTTCCCTCTTCTCATAATAATTCCATTACATGGTCATAGTTTACGGCTAACTTAAATAGCAGGGAAGAAGAATGCTGTTGTTGAATGAGTAAGGCTTAGATGACGCATGTGTCCCAGCAGTTCATTTTGTAAACACCGAAGAGCATTGCAAAATATTTTTTGATGCTTGTAAAGTTGATTAACTGAAATCAATCTGCTCTGTATCTTTTTTGAATGTTCAGAATAAGGGATTTGCAGTTGTGTATATTTATCAAAATAACTAGTTGGTGTCAGTCTGGTTTTTGTGCTAGTGTAAATATTCCCATTGCTTGTATTGCCTTAGTTTATGTGACTCAGGTAACCTTAGCTCCTTTCCTGGGCAGCCTGCATCAAATACCTACATCACAGAATCATTGCTGGCCCTTCCCTTTCCCCCCCACCCTTCCCCAATCCCCAGTCTAGGTTTAGAATTCTTCTGTGAAACAAAGTGGTGTGTAAAGGTTTCAGAAATGCAGTCACCCCACCTCTGAACTTTTACTCCTTTCAGCCCTGAATTGATGATCTGGTGGTGGTGCTTCTTAAATTTCTTTTGTTCTCTTTTTTTCTATTTCATTCATTTCTGTCTCATTCAGTATGCTGCTTTCTCATGATATGTATTTCATATGTGATTTGTTCTTGTATTTTTTTTTAAAAAAGTGTATTGGTGGTTTCTTAGATTGTAAGCTTCTTGAGTCAGGGACTATATTGCCCAGCACAGTGGAGCTCTGATTGTGATTGCATTTTAGTAGCATCCCAAAGCCTCAAATAATTAAGAAAAATTCTATATCTTAATCATTGATCTTAACTCTAGAGACTAAAGTCCACTGTCCAAACAACCATTACAAAACACACTTTCTTCTGGATGCACTGTTAACCTGGGTTTGACCTCTCCTGAAGGTGAGAGGGGGAAGTTCAAATGTATGCCCATGTTTTCTTCTGCTTTTCTGCTCAGGCTGCCAACTAATTAAGGTGATACATCAAAAAATATCTTGGCTAGTGGGCACCAGTTTGCTAGGAATTGGATTGAACCTACCAATGTATTCTGGATTGATAGGCCACTAAGGAGCTATCTAGTTACTACCATCTTGTTCATGAATCACAGCAGTGACCCAAATGGGTGAGGCTCCTAAGCCCATGTAGCAGGATGCTATTGAGTAAGACTCCAGTTTGTATAGTATAGGAAGGTGGAATGAACTAAGAATGCATATGATATGGTACCACCACAAATACAGTCTTGGTCTATTCCAAATTGCAGCAAGTCTTAAAAATACTTTATTCTCAGAAGGTTTCATGCTTAAAATTGCTACATTATAAAATGGTGATTGAAATTTAAGATGAAAATTTATAACAATCTCTTGTAAATGCCGCTCACCAGGTAACTCTTCTTTAGATCTTGGGCTTTACGCTCGAGGTCGTAGGAGTCTGATCTATTTCAAGGTCAAGGTGTAGAAGTCAGAGCATATCTGCTCAAAGATAGAAACATTATTCCTTTATTCATTGCTGCATCAGAAATGTTCTCTAATGTTAAACAAAGTGCTTAAATGCACTTAGAATTGCCAGGTGCCTGAAGTACCAACAATGCAACTCCGAAACAATCTATCATCAAAGTTTAAAATGGAGGTAGGCTGAAGACACGCTTTACCTTTTCCCATGTCCTTTTGAAAGAAGGCTTTGAACTCTCAGAAGCACATCTACAGTACTTTTAGGCATGTTGATCATCTGTTCGTGTAACCTCCCTGCATCTCTCAGAAGATGGTGTGGTGTGTGGGGTTTTTTTTGTTTGGTTGGGTTTTTTTTCCCCGTAGAGTGGGCTTTAGATCTGTTTTGGCAGAACTAGGCCATCCAGTTTCCTGGCTCAGAGATTCATCAGATGGTTGCAAGCTCCCTGAGAGTTAGAATTCCTCTAGTAGAAGACATAATTATAATTTTAAGGGAAGAAGGATGGCAGTTGGGGGTCGGCTAATCCCATTTGAGACTGTGCAAGACTGTGCTCTTTCAGCCTGCAATGTGAGGACATCTTGGAGGATGAAAATGGGATCAGATTGACTTGTTTGGTTCTGTCAGGCCAGGCAGAGGCAATAAGACCATAGTCTCCATATGTGAACTGATAATTCTGAGGAAGATCTCCTTTTCCTGAGCTGACAGAAAACATACACTCCTTTACCCTCCTCTTCCTCCCTATCAGTGAGCGCAAGGCACATGAAGAGATGTCCATTGTCCTGGCAGATGGTCCAAGTGAGGAAACATTGTCTGACCATCCTGTGGTTAGTTCCTCACTGTCGTCTTGTGGGAGAGTCCTGATGGAAAACTTTCTGCTTCTGACAAGTGCTACAATCTCTACAGCACCCCCAGAAATAGCAGCCCTCCTTGAAGGGCTTTTCCTAGAGTGGATCGTTGGATTGTGTCGTGATCTAGTAAAGGTAAAATCCCCTTTGGGAAGGCAACAGCTCTTTAGGAATACACATAAGCAGAATCTCTCAAACCACACTAAGAAGGAGGAGGAGCAGCTAGTACTGCTAGAATTATCCTGCTGACAAGTCCCAAAGAGTGGGTCTGTCATCACAAGACAGACACCTAAACAAGGTGGTGCACCCAGTGATGAACTTCTTCGGGGTGAGGAAGGAACAGTGTGGTGAAACTGGACTACTGAATCAGTACTTGTCCAGGAAAGACCGTGCATAGGGTATCCACATCATGGCTCGTCAGTGAAGGGACATTGGGGCATATAAAGTTGTCATGGGAATGACTCACAGTTGGCCATCCCTGCCTTTCATGTTAATCAAGAGCTTTCACTTCTGACCTTTGGTTTGAGCCGATATTGAACAAAGATTTGGGTGTTCCTTTGATATTTTCAGAACTCTAATATCATATCCAACTAAGAAGATTTGAGATTTTTCAGAAAACAAGTCTTAAGATCCATAAGAAGGTTGCATAGTTCCTAAGGTACTTTAGCTGGATGTATGAAGCAGTGCATTATAGTGGGTCCAGTGCAGATTCTGAGCTAAATGGAGCAACTTGGTCATCCCTTCATGAATGTCCCAAACAGACTGGTTTATGCTCAGATTCTGCTTATGCTAAACAATTTTGTTTTACTTTACATTTTGCTGTGACACTGGGAATTCCTGTCCCAGACCTGAAGAAGAGCTCTGTGTGGCTCGAAAGCTTGTCTCTTACCAACAGAAGTTGGTCCAATAAAAGATATTACCTCACCCACCTTCTGGGACTGATGAGGCTACAACTAAACTGCATGCAACAGTCAGCAGAGACCAAATTCTGAAATGAAATAGAAAAAAAAAAATGAGATAAGGTTTTTCCTACTGCAAATAAAAAGCCTGTCACTTCACTGAATGCTCAAGGTCAAAAGAAGAAAAAAATCCCTAAAACTATTGATAGGCAGCCCAAGTAAAGAGGACTGCTGCTTTCATTATGCTGCAGTAGTCTTGGGCTATGTCTACACTACCGCAGTAAGTCGACCTATGCTACACAACTCCAGCAACATGAATAATGTAGCTGGAGTCGACGTATCTTAGGTCGAGTTACCGTGGGGTCTGCACCGCAGGGGGTCGACGAGAGAAACTCTCTCGTCGACTTACTTAACTCTTCTCGTTGGGGGTAGAGTACAGGGGTTGACTGGAGAGCGATCTGCTGTTGATTTGGCCGGTTTTCACTAGACCCGCTAAATTGACCACTGGTGGATCGATCTTAGAGCGTTAATTCCAGCTGTAGTGTAGATGTAGCCTTGTTGACACAAAACACTCAATGGTTGAGTTCATTCATATGGAAGAGTAAATTATGTGGTTGTATTGAAAGTTATTACTTGTATTCCACTAGCAATCTCATTCATTTCCTTATTTTCGATTTATATAACTAGCATTCACCCTTTTAGGAAACGCTGATGCCCTGTTCCATGTCACCTGAGGATTTTTTCCATTCTCTTTAAGTCTCTTTTTTCAGCTGGCAGGACTGGAAACGTTCACTTGGAGCGACAGCCTTTCAGAGCTGTTAAACATTTAAACCGGTGAAGTTTTAACTAGGCTCAGCTTGGTCTGTAGCCAAGTCAACTATAATGCAAAGTAGTGATTTATATTGAAATGTTTACTGTACTATTGTAATTATATTTATGGCTGTTTTTATGTAAAGTAGTTTTTGTGACTTGAAATATTCAAAGAGCTTAGCGCTTGAGCTTGTTTTCAATGTAGCAAGAATATAAACACTGCTGAATTTTTTTAAACAAATATTTCTTTCTAGCAGGAAAAGAGGACACAGAAGAGCAGTTATGGGGAATTTAATTATTAACAATGAGACTGCTCCAATGCAGCTACAGAAAGAGGATATATTTAAAAAACTCAAACCCTTAGTCCTCAGTGAATGCATTCTGCTTTCCTACAAGTCTTAAACCACTTCAGCTCTGTCTGATGTACCCACAGTGCTGACTTGTAGCTGGTGTGTGCTTGTGGTGGAATGCCACCTAGTGTAAACCTGTAGCTACTAGAATAAGAAACTTTCTGGCTCTTATCCCTTCCAGAGCCATAGGTGCCAATTCCGTGGGCGCTAAAATTAGCATGTGCTTAGCCCCCACCAACAGCCAGTTCCGCCCTCCCCCCAGTGCCTCCTGCCCGCTGGCAGCCCCACTGATCAACTCCTCCCCCTCCCTTACAGCTGTTCTGTGGTGTGCAGGAGGCATTGGAGGGGAAGAGGAAGGAGTGGGGACCGGGCATGCTTGGGGAAGGGATGGAGTGGGGCAGGGCTGGAGGTGAAGCAGGGGCGGGAAAAGGCAGGGTTGAGCAACCCCCAGATAGAGAGGAAGTTGGCGCCTATGTCCAGAACCACCTGCTGCTGCAAGGCAGGGGCAAGATCTCTGCTACTTTACCAAGTTACTGTGTTCCTGGCTGCTGTGAAGATAGGGCAGGGGGGGTCAAAGGGGGAAGAGGTCTCTTCAAATTATACACTTCTCCTTACATGTGTTGTCTGGTTCTTACTCTCTTGGGAATAACTGTCCAGTCTGCCTTGGGCTACTGAGTATTTACACTCTTCCACTTGGGAAGCTGATACAGTTTAACACTGTTGAAAGTCTTTGAATTGTGTCCCAAAAATGGAGGGTCTTTTTAATTTCACTTTGGCTGCTGCTTTGCAAATGCATAAGCAGCAGCAAAGGCCCTGGAGCTTCAGGCAGACTCAGGAAGATGTCACTTCACTAGCTTATATTGAGATGGTAATCTTTGCAGCCATAAGGGATATAAAAATGGAATCTGATTTTTTTTAAAGGCTCTTAAATTCAAAGCTTATGGCCTAGGCCTGAATGCTCTAGAAAAAAATCTTTCCACTTATCACAAGTGAGTGAGCAAGTAACTTTGATCCTGGTGACTTAAGATTTTTTGAAATGCAAGAATTTGAATACAGATCTCTGGAGTCTGAAAATCAGAATGACTTAGTTACATTTTCTTGTTTTATTCATAAAAACTAAAAATTCACACTTGCCGAGTTAATCTTTATATAGCTATCCTGTTTGTTCTGTGTTCTGTCTGTGGCAGACACCCAGTGGGAAGTGAATCGGAAACAATAGGTCAGCAGCATGCCCCAGATATTAATGAGAAATTAGCATGAGTAACACAAACTATTGCAAACAGATGTAGACCATTGGATGTAATGGCTACAAAACTTCCTTCCATTAGAGACATTTATGTTTGGAGGCGATCACCACAGTACAGTGGCAGTTCCTGTATAAAAATGAGCCATAGATTGACTTGATATAGAAGAAAGCATTGTTCTTATACTGTCAATGATGACTTGATATGAAACTAGGGATCGAACATGGCTAGAAAAATTGGAGCGATGCAACTGTTTAAATAGTAGATTGTGCAGAACTTTGAAGGATTTGGTCTCAGAAATGGTAATCCTGATTTCTGTATTATTCTCTACTGAAGGTCCTTGAGTAGAGATTCTGGAAGTGTAACTTTTTCCCCCCCTCTTGCTTCTGTTGCTTATTCTCCTCCTGATGTGTGATACCAGAATCTTTTCCACCTGAAGCAGTTTTGGTGTTGCAAGCAGTGGGTTGTGATGGTGAAATAGTCTGTCAGAAACAGTAGAAACAAACGGACTCTTAAAACAGAAGTCCTCGATTTTCTGCAGTTGCCTTTGGGATTAAAGAAATACAGAAAATACTGACTAGAAGCATTTTTTTTATGCTGAAGTATGAATAGTTTAAGAATAGTAGAAACTGGTTATTTAGGGTATATCTACACTGCAATATAAGCCCAGGGTTAGTGGGACTTGAGTCAGCTGACCCGTAATAGGGAATCCTGGGCTTGACCATCTACATTGTATTTCAATCCTAGGTTAAAGCTTTAACCCTAGGACCATGGTGCACTGTGGGAAAACTTTACTGCCCGCCCTGCACCCAGGAAACAGCTTGCTTTGCAAAAGGCTTGATTGGTTTCTTCTCTGTTGCAAACCCCAGGAGGGTTAGTGTTGCTTGCAGAGCAGTGATCAGAAGAGAATGCGTTAACACTGACCTGAGTTGCTAGCATTTACAAAGGGAGGGTGGCTTCCATTTTCAATAGAGTGGATTGCAGATTGTTAGGATAGAGAGGACTAAGGAAGTTGTCCCATGGAATTGTGGGATATTTCCAGCTTACTCCTGGGTCCCAAGTCAAGTGGGGCTGCATCTACATTGCAAAGTAATAGGCTCTGACCCTGGATCCCAGCTTAATTCAAGCTCAGACCCTCCAGCCCTGCAAAGTCCTGGAATCCTGGTTCAGCACAATTGCAGTGTAGACGCAAGTGGGGGTTAGGCGTAACCCCAGGCTCAATTACAGATTTACGCTGCAGTGTAGACATACCCTCTGACCACCTGTTTCTGTATATGTTGTCTGAATCTTCAAGGAAAAAATGTAGGGTCTTAGCTTTTTTAAATCCTTTGCAGTTCTACAGACAGTGCTTTTAAAAAAAAAAAAAAAAAAAAGCAGCTAAAGAGCTGCCTTGTGATCACATATGAAATCAGTGTGGGATTTCCCACCTACCTTTTATTAATTTCATATTTCAACTAGGCAGCCTTAGTAACTGGATGGTTTAAATGCTGAGGAAGGGAAATGTTGCAGAAATATGGGTCAGATAATAGTAATGTTACTTGCAAATAGCTTTTGTTTGAAAAGGGTGTGCAGTGCTATGTTTCTTCATGGCTACTTAAGCCATGTTCTTAAGAGTCGGTACTGTGTAGTCAACAACATGGCGGTTGTCCCCCCCTCCCCCTTTTTTTTTTAAATAAACAGGAATAGATGTGAAATCTTGTATTTCCTGGGTATACCTTAAAACAAATCGCAGTTTGGTAACTGCCTGCTGCTGTGCTAAAATCACCGGAAGTTATCTCTTTGTATCCCCAAGCTGGTAGAGCTGGGGGAAAATTAGAGCGAATTGTAATTTTTTTTTTTTTGATGGAATGCCTTCGAAAATGCCAGTTCATCAAAATGAAAACGTTCTGCGGGTATGTGTCGATTTTGACCACATGTTTGGTGGAAAGCAGGCAGGTTTCTGAGCCTCTTCCCCAGGTTAAAAACAGCCTGCTGGTCACATGCTTGGAGACAAGCATTTTCTGGGCTTCTTGGCAGCTTGCCTTGTAGGGTGCCAGTCTCCCAGGATTCCTCACTGCCTGGGGAGTGAGCTCAAAAATTCACTTTCTGGGACAACAGTCTCTTTCCTGCCTGGAGGAAAAAAAAAATTTAGAATTTTTGAAAGACTATTTCTCGATCAATTCCAGGAAAAATGCAACCAGCCAGATTTCTGTTGTAAGTATAAGAATGTAGTGCAAATGCTGTGGTATTGAGATACTGATTTGTTATAGTATCGATTCACTGTTCTGCATAGGTGCTGCGGGTGCTGCAGCACCCCCTAGTTTGAAGTGGTTTCCATCATATACAGGGTTTACAGCTTGGTTCAATGGCTCTCAGCACCCTACCTGTTCTGTAATACTTTTTATTGAGATAACTTACAAATTAGGGAGCAGGATATTAGGCTGGAGTAGAATGTACCTTGACCTGCTTTTGGATCTTGACCAATAATTGCAGAAATCTATAGAAAAGCTGTTGTGTTTTGGAAGCAACACTGGGATATGCATTAGTGGTATTTTGCATTCTTCTGCCATAAGTGCATCTAGTATGTACTTCAGTTTTTAAAATACTTTTTTGAGTTTGTTTTAAGGGAATGCTTCAAACATATGTCTTTAAAGGTCTAGAATTCCACTTAATATTAACACAAAAGGGAGAACTCTTAAAAATCCTTCAGCTCTGGATGCTACTGAAAACTGATCTGAATTTGTGCAACAAATGATGTTTGAGGTCCATACGTACTTGATTTGGTTTACCCTCCTCCTCACTCATATATTAGTGCTTTAAGAATGTGTCGCTCCATGATGAGATGATATAAATCATCATTGCATTCTTTCACTAATGGATGTTGATGCAGATCTCTGTTGGAATGTTGATGTGGGGTATATTTATACTGCAACTGGGAGCATGCCTCTTAGCCCTGGTAGAAAGATATGTGCTAGGTCTGTTTGAGTTAGTGTGCTAAAAATAGTAGTGTGGATATTGAGGCACAGGCTAGCAGCCTGTGTGTGGACCCAGGGAGTGGGGTTGAGTGGGCTTATAGTCAAGGGGGCTAGCCTGTGTCACAGCATCAACACTGCTAGTTCTAGCATACTAACTCAAGCAGAACTAGCATGTGTCTGTTTACCCTGGCTGGGAATCACACCCGCAACCATAGACGTACCCTTCAGATCTGAGAACCTGATATGTGGCACGTTAGAGGTCTTCATTCTACTCTTTGGAAAGGAGGAGTATTGCTAAGCAAATGCTCTTTAAAATGAGCATATATTTGCTCCACATACAGCCAGTGAAGTGATCTCATCCTGATCTCTAGGTAGCAGAGGTAAATCAAAAGAAGCATGTTCTATGTCAAGACCCCCTAGTACTCCACAGCAAATCAGACTTCAGTTCTGTGGTCAGACCTCTGAAGTGCTGCAGCACTCCAATGCAGAGACTGGGAATCATTCTGGGCACGTCAAATTTTATCTTTAATCACATTAAATATGAAAATTAAAAAGGATTATTGTACTAATCTGTTTTTAATTTGATATATTCAATTTGTTATGCATTTTTAATTTTCAGAGTGTTGTAAGTGTTGTCAATGTATGCAGATTCCACGTTCAAAACATTTACAACTGGGTAGACACCAGTTGGATCTTTTGGCACTTGGCAATGTGTGGGACTCAGTTAAAGGTTGTGGGGTTACGGTTGTTAGCTGGTTGTTGGTGTAAGTGGTCAGCAGAGAAGTAGTTAACTCTGAAACCTAATTCTGACCATTTTAACCACTCATTGATATCAATCGAAGCAGTTCACACTGTTCTTGCAGATATTTTAGGAAGCTTGCAAATTCAGGAAGACAGGACTTCATTGACTTACTCTTGGTTTGTTTGTCATCTTTTCAACCAAACTGGCTATAAATCTGGCTTTTTTTTTTTAATGAAGGCTTAGATTTTTGGAATACAATTATAGAGCACAGGGGATTCTAAGCAAATATTTGTGGCTGCAGAATTGTCTGATATCTGAAGAGAATATACCTAGCACTGTTTAACTTTTTCCCCTTAGATTGAAGGCATTCTTGAAATACTGCCTTGGATACCTGTGGACTTATTTCATTTTTCTTCCCCACCTCACTGTAGAGACTGTCACAGGTGGAGGAAGGCAAAAATGCAACTGTCAGTCATTATTACCAAGGAGGTTTTCACAAAACATAAGATGCTGGCTGCCTCTTGCTGTCCCAGAATACAGCAGCACACTGTTCTCCGGCCGCCCAGTTTTAAATGTATATCCCACATTTTTAGACCATTGAATTGATATCAAAATGCACTGTTTATAAGCTGTATTTTATGTTTAGTAAATACAGTAGTAAGAAAATTCAGATGCAGACTTCCCAACAATACACTTTCAACCAAAATGTGTTGGAGCTCAGTCTAGTCTGGCTGAGTTGCAGAGACTTGTCAAGAAAACATTAATGACTTACAACCCAACCCCATTTTAATGAAATATTTGAATTAAACTTCTCCATGCTGCCATTCACATAAATGTTGTAGAAACAAACCCAGGATGTTTTAAGTTGTTCTTGATTCAGATTGGCTAGGGTCTCATTAATCTTATTTTACTGCCTGGCTTTAAGAAGCTTTTTTTGTCAGATCATTCTTTAATGATGTAAACTGATTTGACTGAAGAAAACAAAATGAAACCTCCTTAAGCACAAGAACTTCTTGTTTTCTTGTGAAAATCTGCTTACCCACATTGAGAAAACAATGTGAAATAACCTCAGTAAAAATCTGTTCAGTATCATCCAGTGCAGACTAGAGTAGGGTTACATTTTATTGAAATAATTACATCAGATGTCATAAGGAAAGACCTGTTGGTTTCAGCTAGTTATTACTTAGGTTTAGAAGCTTTTTCTTTTGAGAAACCTTATGTACTGGATTTGGTGAGGAAAAGTTCTGTTTTCATTTAACAAAATAAATGTTCCCTTTTCATTTGTGGAGATAAGATGGACGTGCAGGGACTGTCTTTTTATTCTGTGTTTGCACACAATGGAGTCCTGGTCCATGAGTAGTTATCCTTAGTGCCACAGTAATATAAATAATTGGTAACTGAATCTCAGGAGATGTGAATTTATGGTAGTTGTCTTCTGTTAATAGGGGGAGTGAATCTGGAAGGAAATGTCTTCTGTGAGTAAGGTCCACTGTGGGTATAAGCTAAATGACCAGTTTGTAGGCATAGTAAATCCAATAGCTGACTGGGTATCCTTGAGATACGAGGTGGGCATATTTTGCTTTGTCTTCCCATAGTAAAATAATCTGGTGACATATGAAAATATTTCCTTAATTAATATCCATCATGGCTTTCAACAGGAGGCTTTATTTTTATAGCATTGCTCCTGATTTGGTAATACAGGTGCCTGTCATTTATTCCCTAAATAAGGGGAAAATGGTATGGAAAAAGCAAACACAAGATGATATTCAAGCTGCCCAAACACCAAATGTGTGGAAGATACAACATTAAAGAAACAAAGAAGCTTATGAGCTTGGATTAATTTCTTTAACCTGTAAAACGTTACAACCTAAATTTTGAGGTTCATCATTTGATACCCCATTTATGTGAGTGAGAGAGGAGTGTATTTTGTCCCTTGCAAGGAGGCACTTGGCTAATCTATTTGAATACCAGTCATTTCTCTAAATCAAAAGTGAGCAAACTGCAGGTCCTGGTGGGATAGAGATTAATGTTTAGATTCAGAGTAAGTTTGACATGCCTCTTAATCAGGTTCATTTGAGAAAGATGTTAAGTGTATTATTTGCTGGAAATAATACACTGGAAAACTTCAATGGTATAAAGTTACTCAATTTCCAACTTGGTTTTCTTCCTGATCTCTGCTTAGGTCTCTGTAGTTATTGCTGCAAATCCACATAGAGCTGCTCTAAACTGCAGTTCATAAAAACATCTGGTTGCTTAAAATCCTGGTGGAAAAAGGGAAAAGTAATGGAAGTAAACTTAGTGTAGATGAGGACTTAAAAAAGCTCATGTCTGCAGTATTTAAAAGTAGCATGAATTACTTCCGTTGAATTTTTTAAACCTTGTACAAATGTATTTTCTCAAACATGTATTCTAATAACAAGTACACTTTTCTTTGTGCAGATCTTGAGTATTTTGCTCTTCAGAGAGAGACTACTTGTAAAATGGTTCTCCCCTTGTGTTCCCCACACCTCCTGGCCCTTACCCCACAGCTTTGAAGTCTTCAGTTCTTCCTGTGTGTACAGGAGCATGCAGCGTATGCTGGGCTGGTGAGCCTGTGAACATGCAATGGCAGAAACTATAAATCGAACCATCTGTGGAAGCAAAGCTCTTTAGACTATATTAATATCAAATTATTCTTGTGGAACCATTAAACTGGTTGCGTGGGTGGAGAAAGGCAGACAGTTTTCTCTTGGTTAACTCGTCAGGAAATGATATCATTCTCTGGGCAGTAATTCGTACGTCTCCCAAGAGGCAAAGCCACAGTGGTACTTGCTTAGTCTCTGACCTATTAGTAACTGGATCCTGGTAACCAAAGCTTATCACAACTTTTTGAGTGTAGTAACAAGGCTTGATGTATGTATGCATCTCTCTGAATTAAAAACTCTAGAAAAAGCTTTTATTCACAACAATATTTGCATGATTACTCAACAATATCCAGTTAATAGTAGAAATGTATAGGTTATGAAAATTGTACTGAATGATTTTTAGCTAAATGTGACTAATGGTAATTCATTTAAGTAACTGTGTTTCAGGAAATTATGAATGTACTTAAAAGCACATGGAATATGCTAGAATCTTTGTTGCAAAGCTTGTTTGGATGGACTCTGTCAGCGAAAGGGGAGCATATTGTAATATCTTTAATGAAACAAACTGTACCATAGAATCTCTATGGATAGCAATTCCATGCTTGAATAATAAGAATATAGCATAGGAATAGACTGTCGACCAGCTGATGAGGATGGCGATTGTGAAATGCTCTGGAAGATTAGAGAGGCTACAAAAACAGAAAATCTAATAGGGGATTTGAACTACCCTATATTTATTGATTTATATGTCATCTCATGACAGGATGCAGAGATAAACTTCTCAACACCATTAATGACAGCTACTTGGAGCAGCTAGTCCTGGAACCGACAAGGGGAGAGGAAGTTCTTGTATTTAGTCCTAAGTGGTGTGCAGGATATCATCCAAGAGGTGAATATAGCTGAACAGCTTGTTAGTGGTGACCATAACGTAATTAAATTTTACGTCCTTGTGGGGGAGAGGGAAGGGAAATACTAAAATACCCCACCATGGTAGTTAACTTTGAAAAGAGGAACTACACAAAAAGAGGAAGCTAGTTAAATGGAAATTAAAAGGACCAGTCACGAGTGAAATGCCTGCAAGCTGCATGGGAACTATGTAAAAACACTGTAATAGAGGCTCAAACTAAATTTATATTCCCAAATAAAAATAAAGGACAAAAATGAAGAGGCAAAAAAGCATTCTTTAAAAATTGAAAGTCAGATCTTACTGAGGAAAATAGAAAGGAGAATAAACTCTGGCAAGTCAAGTGTAAAAGTATAATTAGGCAGGCCAAGAAAGAATTTGAAGAACTAGCAAAAGACACACAAACTAACAGCACTTTTTTTTTCCAAGTACATCAGAAGCAGCTGCCAAACAATTAGTGGGGCCACTGGAGGATCAAAGTGCCACAGGAGCACTCAAGGAAGCGAGGGCCATTGTGGAGAAGCTAAATGAATTCTTTGCATTGGTTTTCGCTGCAGAGATGAGAGAGATTCCCACACAAGACATTTTTTAAGGTGTCAGATCTGAGCAACTGTCCCAGATTGAGGTGTTGGAGGTTTTGGAACAAATTGATAAATTAAACAATAATAAGTTACCATGACCAGATGGTATTCACCCAAGAGTTCTGAAGGAACTCAAATATGAAATTGCAGAACTAACAACTGTGGTATTTAACCTATTGCTTAAATCAGTTTGTGTACCAGATGACTGGAGGATAGGTAATGTAGTTCTGATTTATTTAAAAAAAAAAAAAAAGCTCCAGACATAATATTGGCAATTACAGACAAGTGAGTCCAACTTCAGTACCAGGCAAGTTGGCCGAAACTACAGCAAAGACGACAATTTATCAGACGCATAGATAAACGTGATATATTGGGGAAGAGTCAACACAGCTTTTGTAAAGAGAAATCATGACTAAACAATCTATTAGAATTCTTTGAGGGAGTCAACAAATATGTGGACATGGGTGATCCAATTCATACAGTGTACTTGGACTTTCAGAAAGCCTTTGACAAGGTCCTACATGAAAGGCTCTTAAGCAAAGTAAGCTGTCATGGGTGTGACAGGGTTGGGCCAGATGGCTACAGGAGAGTGATAGAAGGCAGATATGTTAGCCCCAGGTTAAGTAGGTCCCTTTTCCCTGGGTAAGGTAACAGGGAAGGTTCCAGAACAATCAGGAACCTTCTGGAAACAATTAAGACAGACAGGCTGATTAGAACACCTGCAGCCAATCAAGAAGCTGCTAGAATCAATTAAGGCAGGCTAATCAGGGCACCTGGGTTTAAAAAGGAGCTCACTTCAGTTAGTGGTGCACATGTGAGGAGCTGGGAGAAAGAGGCGCTAGGAGCTGAGAGTGAGAATGTGGACTGTTGGAGGACTGGGGAGTACAAGCATTATCAGGCACCAGGAGCAGGGTCCTATGGTGAGGATAAAGAAGGTGTTGGGAGGAGGCCATGGGGAAGTAGCCCAGGGAGTTGTAGCTGTCGCACAGCTGTTCCAGCAGGCACTCTAGGCAGCTGCATTCCACAGGGCCCTGGGCTGGAACCTGGAGTAGAGCTGGCCCGGGTTCCCCCCAAACCTCCTAACTCCTGGTCAGACACAGGAGAAGTTGACCTGGGCTGTGGGTTCACGAAAATGGCCAAACTGAGGGCTGCCATGAATCTCCGAAGCAAGCAAATCTGCCAATAAGTGCAAGACCCACCAAGATAGGGGAGGAACTTTGTCACATGGGATAAGAGGGAAGATCTCCTCCTAGATCAGTAACTGGTTAAAAAGATGGGAAACAAAGATTAGGAATATATGGTCAATTTGCATGGTGGAGAAAGGTAAATAGCGAGGTCCCCCAAGGATTTGTACTGGGACTTGTGGTGTTCAACCTATTCATAAATGATCTAGCAAAAGGGGTAAAAAGTGAGGTGGAAAAATTTGCAGATGATACAAAACTACTCAAGATAGCTAAGTCCAAAGCAGATTGTGAAGAGTTGCAAAGAGATCTCTCAAAACTGGGTGAGTGGGCAACAAAATGGAAATTCAGATGAAATTCAGTGTCAAGTGCAAAGTAATGCACATTCTTGGAGTTATCGTGGATAGTTCTCTGAAAACATCCGCTCAGTGTGCAGTGGCAATCAAAAAAAAGCAACAATGTTAGGAACCATTAGGAAAGGGAAAGATTGTAAAACAGAAAATATGCCATTCTATAATTCATGGTACACCCATACCTTGAATACGGCATACAGTTCTAGTCACCTCATCTCAAAAAGATATTAGAATTGGAAAAGGCACAGAGGTCAACAAAAATGTTTAGGGATATGGAACAGCTTCTGTGTGACGAGAGATTTTTAAAAAGTGGGACTAAGGAGTTGTGATAGAGAGCTATAAAATCAGGAATGACATGTAGAAAATGAATAAGAATGTATTTACCCCTTCACGTAACACAAGAACCACTGTCACCCAATGAAATTAATAGGCAGCAGGTTTAAAAGAAACCTAAGGAATTGGCTGGGAGCTGCAGGGACAGCGCTTGCAGGCATTGGCAACGCACGGAGACCTGCCCCCAGGTGCTGCAGACACGTGCCAGCAGCCAGCCGCTTCTAGGAGCAGCGTGGGGCCACAGCAGGCAGGTAGGTAAGCACCTGCACCTTGCACCCCCCCCTTGCACCAATGCCCCGGCCTAGAGCCCCTCCTACATCCCAACCCCGAGTCCTCTCCTGCACCCCAATCCCCTGCCCCAGGTTCAGCCAGTGCACACCCCACAGTTGAGAATGTTCCATTGATTTGTGACGATCCCTGAAGGATTTTGAATCTATAAATCACAAATTACACTAATAAAAAGTAAAACTCATGAAATGTCTAGTGGATTCTATGAGATTAGGTGCAGTGTGACCACATGACCCCTGCACCCAAACTCCCTCCCAGAGCTTGCACCCCTCACTCCTGCCCCCTGCCTCACTCATCCCGAAGCCCCCTCCTGCACCCCAATCCCCGCCCAAGCCCAGCAAAAGTGAATGTGAATGAGGGTGGGGGAGAGCAAGCGACAGAGGGAGGGGGGAATGGAGTGAGCAAGGCGGGGCCTCAGGGAAGGTGTGGGGTAGATCCTGGGTTGATCTTGAATTCAAAAAGTGATCTTATGCATAAAAGGGTTGGAGACCACTGTCCTAAGATAAGTCTACTCTTACGGCAATTTGTAGAGAACAGACACTGCACACCCAGCTAGCATGGGTATAAATAGCAGTGTAGACAGTGAGGCACCGCTTAGGTGAGTTGAGTAGAGTGCCCTACATGCCTTGAACCTGCAGGGCATATATCCTACATGGCTTTCTATGTGGCCAAGTGGAGTCTCCTATGTCTACATTGCTGTTTTTAGCCGCGTAGAGTCCTGATGCTTCTTGTTACCGGAACCTTTCCCTGCCCCAATGAAAGGGTTAGCACATCCCCTCTGCCTTTCCCTACCATGTGTAGCTACACAAAGCTGTGAGAAGTGTGGACGCAGCCTGTCTTTCATTGCAGCGTGTAGCTAAATGGGTAGTGCCTGTACTTGACACATGACCATAAGCACAGACCTAACCTGACGCACAACTTACCACTACCGAAAAGCAGACCCCACATGATAACCTTAACTCTTCCTCCTATAAAAAGAAAAGGAGTACTTGTGGCACCTTAGAGACAAATTTATTTGAGCATAAGCTTTCGTGAGCTACAGCTCACTTCATCGGATGCATTCAGTGGAAAATACAGTGGGGAGATTTATATACACAGAACATGAAACAATGGGTATTACCATACACACTGTAACGAGAGTGATCCCAGGTAAGGTGAGCTATTATCAGCAGGAGAGTGGGGGAGGGGAAAAAAGCTTTTGTAGTGATAATCAAGGTGGGCCATTTCCAGCAGTTGACAAGAACGTCTGAGGAACAGTGGGGGTGGGGTAGGGGGGAACAAACATGGGGAAATAGTTTTACTGTGTGTAATGACCCATCCACTCCCAGTCTTTATTCAAGCCTAAGTTAGTTGTATCCAGTTTGCAAATTAATTTCAATTCAGCAGTCTCTCGTTGGAGTCTGTTTCTGAAGTTATTTTGTTGAAGAATTGCCACTTTTAGGTCTGTAATTGAGTGACCAAAGAGATAGAAGTGTTCTCCAACTGGTTTTTGAATGTTATAATTCTTGACGTCTGATTTGTGTCCATTTATTCTTTGACAGAGACTGTCCGGTTTGGCCAATATACATGGCAGAGGGGCATTGCTGGCACATGATGGCATATATCACATTGGTAGATGTGCAGGTGAACGAGCCTCTAATAGTGTGGCTGATGTGATTAGGCCCTATGATGGTGTCCTGAGTAGATATGTGGACACAGTTGGCAACGGGATTTGTTGCAAGGATATGTTCCTGGGTTAGTGGTTCTGGTGTGTGGTTGCTGGTGAGTATTTGCTTCAGGTTGGGGGGCTGTCTGTAAGCAAGGACTGGCCTATCTCCCAAGATCTGTGGGAGTGATGGGTCATCCTTCAGGATAGGCTGTAGATCCTTGATGATGCATTGGAGAGGTTTTAGTTGGGGGCTGACGGTGATTGCTAGTGGCGTTCTGTTATTTTCTTTGTTGGGCCTGTCCTGCTGAATTGGCATTAATTTGCAAACTGGGTACAATTAATTTAGGCTTGAATAAAGACTGGGAGTGGATGGGTCATTACAGAAAGTTAAAACTATTCGCCTCCCACCCCCACCCCGCTGTCTTGCTGGTCATAGCTCACCTTACCTGATCACTCTCGTTAGTGTGTATGGTAACACCCATATTGTTTCATGTTCTCTGTAGGGTATTTAAATCTCCCCACTGTATTTTCCACTGACTGCATCCAGTGAAGTGAGCTGTAGATCATGAAAGCTTATGCTCAAATACAGATGAACATGGCTGCTGCTCTGAAACTCTTCCTCCTATGAATGCCAGCCGTTCATCACCCTTCTACCAAGCCAAATACCAAGAAAATACTCCCGATCTTCTCTTCTGTACCTCTTCAAAATTCTATTCCAGTGCATCATCCAACGCCTATGGGTCAGCTATGTACAGCAATTCTCCATCCCCGCTCCTTATAATTAGGCCTTTTGAGCCCTATTCCACAATATGCCTCCATATTTCTTTCTTGCACCTGGCTTATGCATTTGAATTCATGATCAATTTTGTTTGAAAAATTAGGTTGATTTTGTTCTTTTGACTTCCCAAAGTGTCAAACAAATGCATTAACAAGATGTTCAGCTGATGATAATGCATCTCTCATAGAATCATAGAATCATAGAATATCAGGGTTGGAAGGGACCCCAGAAGGTCATCTAGTCCAACCCCCTGCTCAAAGCAGGACCAAGTCCCAGTTAAATCATCCCAGCCAGGGCTTTGTCAAGCCTGACCTTAAAAACCTCTAAGGAAGGAGATTCTACCACCTCCCTAGGTAACGCATTCCAGTGTTTCACCACCCTCTTAGTGAAAAAGTTTTTCCTAATATCCAATCTAAACCTCCCCCATTGCAACTTGAGACCATTACTCCTCGTTCTGTCATCTGCTACCATTGAGAACAGTCTAGAGCCATCCTCTTTGAAACCCCCTTTCAGGTAGTTGAAAGCAGCTATCAAATCCCCCCTCATTCTTCTCTTCTGCAGACTAAACAATCCCAGCTCCCTCAGCCTCTCCTCATAAGTCATGTGCTCTAGACCCCTAATCATTTTCGTTGCCCTTCGTTGTACTCTTTCCAATTTATCCACATCCTTCCTGTAGTGTGGGGCCCAAAACTGGACACAGTACTCCAGATGAGGCCTCACCAGTGTCGAATAGAGGGGAACGATCACGTCCCTCGATCTGCTCGCTATGCCCCTACTTATACAACCCAAAATGCCATTGGCCTTCTTGGCAACAAGGGCACACTGCTGACTCATATCCAGCTTCTCGTCCACTGTCACCCCTAGGTCCTTTTCCGCAGAACTGCTGCCGAGCCATTCGGTCCCTAGTCTGTAGCGGTGCATTGGATTCTTCCATCCTAAGTGCAGGACCCTGCATTTATCCTTATTGAACCTCATTAGATTTCTTTTGGCCCAATCCTCCAATTTGTCTAGGTCCTTCTGTATCCTATCCCTCCCCTCCAGCGTATCTACCACTCCTCCCAGTTTAGTATCATCCGCAAATTTGCTGAGAGTGCAATCCACACCATCCTCCAGATCATTTATGAAGATATTGAACAAAACTCTCTCCATTTCTGACAGTCCAGTGATGAGTTAGTGAAGATAACATGTGGCAGCTCTTTGCAGATGTCCTGTGGTGTGCAAATTGATGTTAAGATGCCTTGCTGTATTGTCATAGTTCAGTGGCATTTCTTCCGAAGCTGCAGAAAGTATCCTTCTAATACCCGATCAGACTGAATGTCAAATAGGCTAAATATGCCAATTTAGAAAGTAAAAACAACTAATTTGAAGCAAAAAGAAAAGGAGTACTTGTGGCACCTTAGAGACTAACAAATTTGAGCATAAGCTTTCGTGAGCTACAGCTCACTTCATCAGATGCATTCAGTGGAAAACACAGTTTTCAAATTAGTGTTAATACCTTAACATCTCAGTTAACCTCACCTTTTAAGGTCCAAGCACAGACCACTGGGTACAATAAATATAAACATGCTTCATTTTTTCAGACTTTTAATGGGTAACAAAGCAGAGTGAGGCATAAAACGTACTTTACTAGATTTAAAGCCAATGAAATTTCTTCTTAAAATCGAAACCAATGCTAATGGCACCAAATGGCTCTGTTATTAGGCTCATTAAATCCCCATTTGTGCAACAGCAGCAGTGGGGAATGCCTGTTCTCTGGTAGTACAAGTTACTTTTTCTAATAAAGGTTTTGAAATTGCAGTGGACGTGAGACTGCTATAGATCTGTGTTAAACTGCAGTATGTAATTGTTCATGGGCCTGGCATACAATCTTGTTTATGTTCAGGTGTATGGTTTTTTTTTTTACTTGTATGCTAAATACTGGAAAGAGAGGCACTTCAGTAGTTCCCATGAAGTGTAAATTCACAGATGTGTTTTTAGTTCAAGAACATAATATAACTCTTATGAAGTGTTTCATTGTTACTAGATTTACTATGTTAGTGATTGCCAAGAAGAATACTATAATGTTTTTAATCATAGAAATACTATCAAAGAATTTACTTGTTAACTTGTAGGAAAATATTACAAGAGAGAGGAAGAATGTTTCAGTGATTTAGGGCACAAGCCTAGAACTTGGGAGAGCTGGGTTCAATTCCCCGCTTTGCCACATGTTTCCTGTGTGACCTTGGGCAAGTCATTTAACTTCTGTGCCTAAATTCCCCATCTATAAAACGGGGATAATATACTTCCGTACCTCACAGGTGTGTTGTGAGGATAAATACATTAGACTTGTAAAGTACTTTGTGATCAATTGATGGAAAGAGTTAATTATTATTTTGGATGTTAGGAATCAAAGATTGTTTCTGTAGCACTTTTCCTCAAGAAACATTACTTCTAGTATACAATAGCTGTATCAAACAGATGCATGGCTGAAACCCAGACATGTTATCAATGCTTTATGGAAGTGAAGGGAGAGAAGAATGTGTGAAATTTCTTAAAGGATACTATCATGGTGTTCTTTGTCTTTTAAAAACATACTACTTCTCCTACTCTTTTACTACCCCATGGACATTTTAAAGGTGAAATCTGTTTCCTTAACTGTTCCTTTCTCTCTCTGGTATACAGACACTGTTTTATTATCCATGGGGTGCTAATGAATGCTGAGCTGCTGTCATTGATTCTTTTTAAAACAAAACCTTTATTTAAAGGGGGGAAAACCACACCCACAAGCTCACATGATGATTTTTACTTTGTAAACATAGGGGAGAAGAAAAAAGCAGAAGAAAAAAAGATTTAGGGACTAGTCTGTCTCAAAAGCATTCTTTCAGCATCATGAATTCAAAATGATACTTGCATTGGGATTATTTATCTTCCTTGATATCTCCCTGCAGGTTGAGTGTAAGACAACTAGATTTTGATTGATTCCTTTATTAAATGATACAGGCTTCAGTTTAACTATTGTCATCTTTTTCTATTACAACTTTGCCTTTATCTGTCCTGCATTACTCATTGCATCTTACTCTAACACGTTAAAACCAGTACCCAAAAGTTGACCCTTAGGGCATTTCTACGTGAACATAGCCTGCAGTAGGCTAGAGTCACACCCATGCCTGCCATGCAGTGACTGTCCCTGTGAACCCTGCTGCTGCACACTAACAGTTGTTTAGTGTACTTTGATTTAGTTCAGTGGTTTAACCTTTTTTCACTTGTGAACCCAAAAAAAGAATTTGAATGGAGGCACGTACCCCTTTGGAAATCTTAAAGATAGTCTGTGGACTCCAGGGTCCATGGGCCACTGGATGAGAACCACTGATCTAGTCCTATTTCAAAGTACTATGATCAAATCACAGATTTATGGAACTTGGAGTTTTGCAAGGTTTCACCATTTAAGGCTGATTTTATCCAGTGGATCACTGATCACCCTCCAAATGAGAGCGATTATGATTCCACTTTCTTGTATAGGTTGCAGAGGACAATACTCTGTGCAGTTGCAATATTCTTCATTTATTACACTCCTAACAAGCCAGTTTCAGTATTTGACTTTTTGGCACCCTGTGACAGGGTTGGGAAAAAAACCCATCCATCTTGTCACACCAAGTCAATATACTCACCCTTCTTAGCACAGTAATGAGGCCTAATGGCTAGAGTCAATGTACACGCCCCTAATAGCTGGGTAGTGTGGCCAAAGTTAATAGGTTCACCCCTCTGAGCAGGGCATTAAGATGGTCTATTGGCCACAGACTATAGAGTCACCCCTCTTAGTGGGACAGTAAGGCCTAAGGGCTACAGTCAGTAAATCTGCCTCATGACAGTAAGGCCTAGGGGCCTGCATTGATAGATTCACCCTTCTCAGCAGGGCAGTAAGATGTAGCAGCCGAAGTCAGTAAATTTGCCCAGGGCAGTGTTGTCTAATGGTCAGTGTCAATAGATTTTATTCCTGGAGGAATTCTGCACCTGTGCAGAATTATGTCCCCCACAGATTTCTTTGCTTCCATGCAGAAAAATGACTGATAGGGAAGCTGCAAAAGCAGTCACACACCACTCCCTAGCTGTGCAGATAGTGTTTTCAGGCACCTGGAGGAGAGGTAAATCACTGTAGGGCTGGGGACACCCTAGCCAGTAGCTCCTACCCTGTGCCAGGATTAGCTGCTAGTTCCGACTGGGCTGGAGGCAGAACAGGATTTCCTCTTTCCCTGCAAGAGTGGCTGTGTCAGACCCACCCCCCAAAACCTCCCCCAGCTGCAGAAAGCTCAGCATCCTCCTCTGTTTCCTGCCCCCTTTGCTCCTCAGCTGCAGGGGGAGGGGTCACTATACAAGGAGCTGCTCCCTATCAGCCCAATCCCCGTGCATCTGGACCTCCCATACCCAGACACCCCCACCAAGCCTTACCCCATACACCCAGAACCTCCCTAGCCTTCCATACGTAGACCCCACCCCATTGAACTTCAACTCCTGCATCTGGAGCCCCTGCATCCAGACCTGCTGCCTCCAGACTCCCAACCAGTCCCAGACCACCCCCCAGAGTTCCCTGCACTCAAACACTCATGCTGATGAGCCCCACCTTCTGCACCATCCTGAGCCTCCCATCCAGACCCTCACCCCATCAACCCTCAGCTAGCTGCACCCAGACCCTCTGCTGAGCCCCCACCACTTTCACCTGGAAGCCCTTGCAGAGTCCCATTGCCCCTGCACTTGGAACCCCCCAACAAGCCTCTGTGCATCCAGATCCCCCCCACCAACTCAGCTGCCTGCACCCAGATTGTCGCACACAGAATCCTCTCCCCCACATTGGGATCCCCCCACACTTAGATCCCGCCTGGTTGAGCCTACCTGCCCCACATCTGGTGCAAAGGGGCAGGGCCCTAGGGTATTTCTGGGGCAGGTGCAGACCTTGTACTGCATCAGGATCGGGTGCAGCCTCACCACTGAGTCCATGTCCTGGGGGTGGGGAGGCTGCAGGGTGATCTCACCTTCGTGCAGCCAGTGGCCTGTGCCCCCCACTGCCATACTGGAGCCTCTGCATTTGTTTGACAAAACTTGCAGAATTTTAAAATATTGTGTGCAGAATTTTTAATTTAGTGGCCAGAGTCAGGAAGGGGGCCACCACACACAAGGAGAGGGGGTGGTAGCTTGGGTAGGGGGATCCAGGCCTTCCCTCTTCACTGGACCCCAGCCCAGAGCCCTGGTAGTGGCAGGAATGCGTGCCACTGAGTCAGTGTTGGGGGTTCTGACTGAAACACACTGACTCAAAAGTCTGGTTCACTAATCAGAGCATTATCTAATTCCCCTGGGCTGCTTCCTACTGTTCCTGTGGTCTGGGCATCTCTGCTATCTCAGGGTTCCCAGGTCTGTGCTGTCCCCAGCAATTTCTGATGCAGCAAGGTCTTCATAGATACCTTGGCGTCTGCCTGGGTTATGGTGTCTCCAGCCCCCATGGCCTTGGGCTTTGACTGATCCTTGGCTGGAGCCAGCGGAGTACCTCCTTCCTCCCCAGTGGTCAGCCCCAGCTGAGCTGAGCTGCTCCCTTTTATACCAGTGCACCTTGAGCATGCCCAGTAAAGTGAAGGGGATGTGGTTTCCTCAACCCACAATGTAGGGTTAACCCTTTCCTCTCCAGTGCGGGGCAAGTGCGCCCCATCACACACCCTAATAAATATTTTTGTGGCAACCTTTTCTCTCCCCTCATCTCAGATGTTTGCTAGTCCTCCTCAGTGTGTAAGGGATTAGATGAATAGTACATAACCTCTTGAATATGTTTGCTGTTGTGAATTACCTGATAAATACTGGGAAAGAGTCAGCAGCTCCTGGTCCTATTTTCTCAATGTGAAATTTGAACTTGCTATGGGCGAGAAGGATGAGTATATTATAAGGGACGAGGCCTTTGGCCTGTTACCATAAATGTAGGGATAGTGCTAATGCAGGCTGACACCTGTGTTGCTTTACAGTAGTTGTTTGCATCATTACACAGACCAAACAATGTTAGATGATCTTGTGAGACCAAAGGGTTTAATTTAATGAAAGAGCCAAGTGGCTCTTAACTACCTTGCCTAAGTTTCCATCATTCTTGAGGTTTCTGACCCAAGTTGCTTATTTGAAAGAATAAGCCAGCTCTGTGCATTTCTTTTATGTGGTTTATCAAGAAATATGCAAACAGATAAAATTAAATGAATATATTTTCAAATCAAGGTGACAATTGGAATTAAATCAATAGGTTAATGGCTTAACAATTGGTTTAAGACTGTCAATCGGTCAGATCGTCAAATAAATATAACAGGTAACCAGATCATGGGCTGACATAAATGATTACTCTTACTCTTGCAGCAGGAAACTGAAGGGGGTGACTGTTTTGGTTTAGTCTAATGCACCCCACCTCTACAAAGAGATTCAGCACATTGTTGTGAAACTGCTTTAGTTGGTATAGGTCGTAGTTGTCCATTTCAGTTTTAAGAGATTGCCTGCAGTGGTCAAATCAGCTAGTCTTAATGAAACATACAGGCCAAAGTGGTTTCTTAAACCACCTCTGAATGCTACTTTATGCTTTCTCCATAAATTTCACTGTTATAGTAATTAATATCCTCCTCCTCTTATTCCCCTGCCCACAGAGCTTGCAAGTTATTTCAGCACAGAAGTAGGTACTAATATTAATACCCATCTCTTGTATATAGGTCTTTTCATGAGTACATCTCAAAGTGCTTACAATCGTTAATACTTAGAGTTTGCACTGCAGCAATTCTGAATAACACTCTTCCTCAACTGAGGAAAACTGTGTAATGATTCAGTGTCCAGAATTAGGATTTGGGATTAGGGAATCATTATTGGTGCTGTTTCCCAAAAAGGAGAGAATCTCACATATTCACATTCATATCTCAAAAGAGGTAGAGAAAAATGATAATGGGTAAGGTTGTGATTTAGTCAAGGAGGTTATGGAAGTCACAGAATCCATGACTTCTGAAGACCTCCATGACTTCATCCAGCGCTGCCTGGGAGTTGCAGGGTCCCCTGCCGGCTGCGGAGGCAGAGAGCTGCGGTGTACCCTAGCCACCACAGGTGGTGGGAGCCCCCTGCAGCTCCTGGCCACCAGTGGCAGCAGGCGGACCCTCCATGGTTCCTGGCCGCCACGGGTGGAAAGGGGGACCCCCACAGCTCCCAGCCACTGTGGGTGACTCCCGGTGCTCCCGGCTTCCCATATGGGAGGGGGGACTCCTGCCGCTCCCGGCTGCCAGCAGAGGGGGACCCTGAAGCTCCAAGTCCCCATGGATGGATGGGTGGAGGGCCTGGAGCTCCCGCCCGCCTGCAGCTGGTCAGGCTCCCTATTTTGTCATGGATGTTTTTAGTAAAAGTCAGGGACAGCTCACGTGCTTCTGTGAATTTTTCATTATTGCCCATGACCTGTCCCTGACTTTTACTAAAAATATCCGTGACAAAATCTTAGCCTTAATGATGGGCTATGTCTCCCCTCCATTTCCCCTCCCCCCCAATAATAAAATAGAAAAAAGAGAACAAGATAATTTAGGTAAAAAGAGGTGGAACTTTTCAGCTTCGTTGTCTTGTGGGCTTTGTCTCGCATATTACTTGGTTGTAGCTAGTGTTACTAAAAATGGGTGATGGAGTACTTTGGTGACCGAGCTGGACGCCCGTAGGGGTCTCTTAAACAGTAGCAGACAAGTCTGACTGGCTTACAGTGAAAAGCCTTTATTACATCTTCTCTTAGGTAGCCTTCCAAAGGAGGGGCATTCCTTTCAGATGTGAGACAGAGAACTTAGTGCCTTCTTCGTGGTCTTGACTCTTATGGGGCAACTTCCATTTTGTTTTAGGCACTACCTTTGTTGCTTCAGGGCCAATTAGGTGGTCCGTGTGCTCTGGATACAATCAGCATGGTCCAGTCCTTATTGAGGTGGGCAGGCTTCATTTTGAGGTCACTGTGGAGAGGCCTGGTCAGGAGGCCACTGTCTGGAAAGCTCTGCTGTTGCAACTGCATGCCATGTATTCTTTCAAAATACAAATATAGGAATTGTGTGGGCCCCACCCTAAGGAATCCCTTTCCAGCCTTCTAGTGAGGGATAATGGCCATGTGGCCCATTCTTGGCACCACCATACATTATAGGCCTAAGCTGTTTCTTAAAAATATCCATGTTCTCATACATTCTCATATCAAACTGGAAATAAGTTTAACTAGTCCATGACCATTGCCACATCCTTGCATCAAGCAAGAAAATTAGGGAAGTGTAATGGTAGGACCACAGCTGGCTACAAGTTTGATTTATATTCAGTAACTTTTGATCTAAAAACAAAGGAGCTGATTTTACATTTTAGTAATGTACACTCTATTTTAGTATAAAACAACTGAAGTTTTTAATGCCAACCCAAAATCTTCACTAGGACTCCTTTTTTCACATTTTCCATCTGTGTGTGTCTGGGTTTTTTAAATTTCACCTAAAAACTGAATTTCAGAACTCAAATGTATTTGCCAGCCCAAAATTTTACTTGTGGAAATCTATTTTCTGATATAGTAGAATTATAAATATTGTCTTGCCCTGCTTTTACCCCCAGATCTTTCTTTGTTCTGTGCTGGGTTTGACCCTTCTTTTATTTCTATGACATGCAAAATATGATATAAACTCATCTTCATATAGTTTCACTAGTTTAGACTAAAACTAGAATATAGCAAATAGAGCCATTGTGGCTTTCCACTTTTTCCACTAAAAATGTCCTCACAAGAATGGAGAAAGAGAGAGAGAGATGCACACACTCAGGATCCAGAAATTAACTGTATCCAGCTGTTTTGTTACTCACAGACTTTATAATCTGCTCTGGGAATTGAAGCAGAACTGTAGGGCTGAAGAGTCACCACCCTGCATCATTGATGCAGTGCTAATAAAAAGCCACTTTCATTGGTTATTACTGGATCGTGCATTAGGGAGACAGAAAAATTCACTGTCCTGCTTAGTCATGAAATAATACGTACACAGAGTCCCCGCTTTGTGAGCAATTGAATATATTATCAGTTATTAAAGCTGTAGTATCACTTTTCCTGTTACGGGCCTTGTTTTGTATTAAATCATTTTTAGAACAGATGACTAACAGAAAAAAAAACAACACACCAAACTTCTTTCTCCTTTGTTATAGCACATTCTCTGCAGGGATTAGTTTAATTTTGCTTCTGAAAGTGTTGAAAGCTCAGCCTCTGATATTATTACAAGGTTAAAATGAATGGCTCTTTTAAAAATGAAAAACAACTCTCTACTAAATGCTTTGTACACTCTCAATGACTTTGACTAAGCTTACAATTTTAGACATTTTCACCCAAATCTTTTGTCACGGGACCTCTGTCGGAGTTTGTGTGACCTGAATATGTGTAGCTCTTAATTAGAGGAGCAAAACATATTATGGCAGGAGTGCCAAATATCCAGTTTTCAGGCCAACTCTGGCCTGCTTGGTGTGTTTATCTGGCTCCCATATCAAATTCAGGTTCTGCAGAATTTAAAGTTTAGTGTCAAATACAAATAAATTTCTAGTCCTAGAGGGTACTAAGATAACTTTCCAAATGTAAATTAATACAGCACTGTCTTAGGCACCCTGAAAGGATAACTCTATCTATGAACTGTCCACAGTCATCTCAATAAGTTCTTGGCTATTAAGCCTAATGATGATACTGTATAGGCCACATTTTAACTTAAATGAACAATTTTGTGCCTAATTTACTTACTCAATTATTGCAGTTGTGTACAGAAATTGGGTAACTGGATAAACAAATAGACAACAGGCAGCAAGAGTGGTGGTCTTAAAAGTGCCATACATCACTTCTTTTCTACTGAGTGGTGCTCAATGCAGCAGTGAATTTTGCTAAAAGTTGAGTTATTTCACCAGGCATATGTTCTGTCCTCAGTCTTTGTGCGAACAATCCATTGTTGTCAGTGAGAGAGCTGCAGAAGATTGAGAGTAAGATGGCTCTAGCTCACTAACCCCAGTTTGCAGCCCATTATCAAAAATTTAATTCCATCGTTCCCATATAATCAGTTTCATACCTCTGTAAATGAACTCTGTACCTTTCCTAAAATCACTGACAGTGTAAACACTATTCCCTTTCCCCCACCACTAACCGCTTCACCTGCACACAGCGTGCCAGAAACAGGGAGCAAAATACACCTCTGCTACTGCCAGATGTACCTAGGTAGTCACCGACTGTCCGTCATTTCAACGAAATAGTGATTTGTGAAGCTCTCACAAGGGGCAGAAAGCAATCTGAAAGGATTTGAAGTGGCACACAGAGGTAACTAATGCTATAGTTAACAATGCAGTGATAATACAAATAGTAAAAGTATTGAAAGCAGAAAACTGTATTTGCTGGCTGGGAAGCTTGTTTAATGTTTACAGCCAGGGAGCAGAATTTAGAGGGGGGTGGGGAATATCCATGGAGTCTACAAATGGATTTCTTCAAAGGGACAGAAGTCTACCAAAAGAACCTCAGCACAGATACGGGATTAGAATCCTAGCAGCGAGATAGGGCAAGGTTTTAGTGCTGGCTGTAAAATTTCCTTACTGTTCCTACTGTTCTGTTGTTCCCAGCAGCACTGCCAGTTTTGCATGTGTCCATTGTGGTCAGCAAGATGACTGTTATCATTGCCGGGTGAGGTTCAGGAATGACAACTGTAATTAGAAACCTGCCTTTCAAATATTGCAGTTTACATATGTATGGTTAAGGAGGTTGCCATCTTTTTGGTAAAACTCTGTGTAGGACACATAATTAAAACAAAGTTTAACAGACTTGATAATATTAGGGTATGTATACACTGCCATCTGAGGTGTGATTATGGCTCAGATGGCCATGGCCATAGCCACAGCCACGCTAGCACAGCTAAAAATAGCAGTGTAGATGTCGTAGTTTGGGCTTCAGTGCGGGCAGTACAAGCAGGCTAGGGACCCTGGATACATGCTCCTATTGCTAGCTCGTGCTGAAGCCCATGCCCCCATGTCTTTGTTGCTATTTTTACCTGTGCTAGCACAGATATGTCTACCTATGCTGCAATCGCACCTTGGTTTGCAGTGTAGACACTCTTTTAGGATCACCATAGTCCCCCAGTACATTTCAGGGTTTTGTGTACTCTGAAATGGAGTTAGAGCAGCTGTTCTCAACACGTGGCCCAATTAGCACATAGCTGCAGCCCAGCTGTGTGATACAAAAAAAATCAAAATTTGCCACTCTGGTCTGGCGGGGCGGGACTGGCTAAGGGGGAGACAGCCTCTCGCAACCTGTGCCTGTGCTCCCCTCCCAGCAGGGGGCTGGTGAGTACCACAGTGGGGCAGAGGGTGGGAGAGTGGGTCTGTGGGTAGGTTTGTGGGGGAGGCTCGGCTCTGGGAAATAGGGGTTTTCCCCAGGTTTTAGGAGGGGCTCTGCTCCTGGCCCCCCTTCTTGGGTCCTGGGCTGCCAGCCCACTGGCCTCTCTGTTCTTGGCCCAGTGCTGGGAGTCCTGGCTGCTGCCTGGCCCTGCGCGGCAATGGAGTCTGGGGATGTGTCCTGGCTGCTGCCTGGCCCCACGCAGCGGGATTTGGGGTCCACCTGCCATCCCACGCCCAGGGGTCCCCTCCTGGCCACGCTCTGGGTGGGGTCACTGGACATAAGGGACTGTGAGTGGTTTTAGGGTGCTGGGTGCTGCGGTCCACAATGATAAACAGGTTGAGAACCACTGAGTTAGAGTAACAGCTCTACTTGCCTGATAAAGCAGTAACTTACCTAGGTAGCATTCTTCCAAAATCCTCAGCCTGCCAGTCTGGTAAATTTTAGTTCATATTTACCATACTACTACTGAAAAATTGTCAAGCCTGTGCGTGTGCTGGAACTATTAATTGGCTCACTGTAACAGCTTTGCACTTTCAAACTACTCGGGTAGATGGGTGTCAAAAGTAGAGATCAGGATTGAAGACAACTGATGAAACTCATGCCACATTCAGAGCATTGGACATCTTCAAAGAACTGCTGCAGTCATCGGGTAAAATTTTGAATTGCTGCATAGAAAAAAATTGGGCAAGTGGAGGGGTGCATCTTTCTTTTAGAAGACATGTCTGATTTAAATTCCATGGTAGGAGGAAAAATGTGCATTGAGCGCTCCCTGGCCATTTACAGATGATTAGTTGGCGGAAATGTAATGTAAAGGAGACTTGGGGTAATTTAGCTGCTAATAAAGGTGACTGTTTCCTGCTGTTTTGAGAATACTTATGCTATAATGTCTTTATTTCTAGAAAGTTGTGGTCTGCTTTAAGTGCACACTAGAACTGAATATTTTAAATTTTAAATTAAAAAAAATAGTCTTGGATCGATACAGTTACCCTCACATCCTCTGGACAGGAATATTCACTATTGAATAATGCATTTCAGCCTTTTTAAGTGCTTCATTTGAAAATATAATAAGCAAATTTTACTTTAGTGACATGCTAAATCAGGGGTGGCCAACTTGAGCCTGAGAAGGAGCCAGAATTTACCAATGTACATTGTCAGAGCCACAGTAATACGTTAGCAGCCCCCATCAGATTCCCCCGCCCCCACTGCTCCCAGCACCTCCCACCCACTGGCCGCCTTGCCAGTCAGCACCTCTCCCTCCCTCCCTGCACCTCCCGATCAGCTGTTTCATGGCATGCAGGATACTCCTGGAGGGAGGGGGAGGAGCGAGGGCATGGCAGGTCAGGGGAGAAGGCGGGAAGGGGTGGAGTGGGGACAGAGCTTGTGGCAGAGCCAGGGTTGAGCAGTGAACACCCCCGGCACATTGGAAAGTTGACACTTGTAGCTTCAGCCCCAGAGTCGGTGCCTATACAAGGAACCGCAAATTAACTTCTGAAGAGCCGCATGTGGCTCCGGAGCCACAGGTTGGTCACCCCTATGCTAAATGATTGTATGATTTGAGACTTCCTAATAGAGCAGAATGAAAAAATATCTCAAAACAAATTAATACTCAATATTATTCAAAGTGCTGCAAAAAGATTACATGATAAGATGCTTCAGTTTTTGCAAATCCTAAGTGGTATATAATGTGTAAGGTTATGTTTACTTTTTTAAAATGACTGTAACCTAGGATTGTATACTGGTCCTAAAGCAGACAAGAGAACTGCCTGCTGGTGGGGTTTGGAGGAGGAGAAAAGGCAGTGGTGATGGAGAATAAGGTGGTAGACATAAATTGTTGAAACCACAGACAGGTTTTTTAAAATGACAAAAGCAAACCAGAATCTTTGACTTGCATAAAATTATATATACCCTCCCCTAGTCTATTTTCTTATAGGCAGAGAGTTTCGGGGGAGGAACTGTCTCATTATGTCATGTGTGTACAGTGCCTAGCCCAGTGGCCCCTGATTGGGGCCTGTATACAAAGCAGTGATTAATAAAGCAATATTGAACTAAGGTGACTAGAAGCATCAGCTATAGTCTCCACTTCTGGTATTCTCTCCCCTGGCATCAGCATACAATACAAAAAGCATGTGCACAACCCTTCTCAACAACAGCCAGGTCCCTTTTAATAACCCCAGCTCTATAGGGGGTAGATACTGCGTGGACAATAATTGTCATTCCTTCTAGTTTCTCTTTATTTGGCATACTAAAAGTAAAACTGGTATCTTCTCTTAACTTCAGAGATATCTCAGTTCCAGCTACAGTGCTGCAAGCACTAACCTTCGCCCTAAACCATGGAAATGTATCTGTCCGTGACAGTCTCCTCTCAGCTGTGTCTATGATCCTTCTTCAGATGGAATCCTGACACCGTATGAATGTGGGGAAATTCTGCAGCCCACTTTATAATATGTGCTTGCAGCTTTTTTACAGACAATCATTGCTGGCAATGAAAGGTTTTAAAGCATGTTGCAGCACCAGGAACTGTACTAGTTTGCTCTTAATGCCTCTTAGAGGCAGCAAATAAAAAAGTATTGCACTTTTGGAAGCTAAAATGGGCCTTGAAGTAAAGTTGAGTATAACCTTAACATAACCTGCTGAGAAACTTTTTCCATAACTGCAAGGGACGGAAGCAACCCACAGGAACCTGCAGTCACTGAAACGCTTCTATCCCTGTTCAGAGGGGTGGTGTATTGTTATAAAATAATATTGGCATGTATTTGTCGGCCAGTTGCCCATGCTTAGTTGATGCATCTGTGCTTGTTATGTTTTTATATTGTGTAATTGCGGTTGTGATTAAAGCTGTCTACATTACAGACTTTACAGTGGCACAACTGTACAGATGCAGCTGCGTTGATGTAAGATCTCTCATTTAACCACTCTATGCTGACGAGAGGGAGCTCTCCCATCGCCATCATTAAACCATAGTGGTAGCTATGTCAACGGGAGATACCCTCCTGCTGGCATAGTGCTGTACACCACTACTTATACCGGCATAACTGTGTCGCTGAGGGGGATGTTTTTTCACATCCCTGAGCATCATAAGTTATGCCCACATAAGTGGTAGTGTAGACATGGCCTAAGAATGAGCTGGCTGAGAACTTATAAATGCTTCTCATATCAGTTGGGAGGGGAAGAAACAATAAGAAAATAAGCAGAATAGTTAAGATATGTTCACCTAACACATCTGGAAGGTTTGAGACCAATTTCATTTCGAACAGAGTATTGAATAACCAGTCAAAAAATGTCATACAGCGCACAGTTTTCCCCACTTCAGTCCTTGGAAAGAGAAAAAGATATGCAAAGAGACTGTTTCAAGGGGGCGACTTTGGGTGTTAGTCTCCCTGTTGGAAAGGCACCCTGGGACTCCCCCAGAAATTTTTCCATATGGTGCATAGCTGAACCCCCTTGAGTCCAGTCCGCCAGGGCTCCCTGCTCTCCCAGCCAGCTCCTCCATGCAGGCTCTCTCAGCTCCTTGTAGCAGGTCTTCAGTGAGTCCTGCAGGCAGAGCAGAGGGAGACGCTGGCTGTTGGAAGCAGGGCAAGGCCAGGCAAGCCCCAGGGCCAGGCAAACCCTGGTGCAGGAGCTGGCCCCGGGGCAACAACTGGGAGGAGAAGCAGTGCACGTCGCACTCAGGTTTGGCCCTGCATGCCCCAATCATGATGGAGGCGGGGAGGGTGCAGGGCCAAAATTGAGTGAGTGTCGTTGTGACCTGGTACACGGGGGTCACAGCACTGCTCAGGTTTGTCCCTGGAGCCCCTCTGTCATGACAGCCTGGAGTGGCCAATGCTGCTTGTTCTTGCCATGTCTGTGGGCCTGGCTCCTGCAAATGCCCTCTTTTTTCCCTCCCCTCCAACCTTGTTGGCCTTCCTGGCCTTTCCCCACTTCCAACCACCTGAGCTCTGTGGGCCCCTGCCAATATTATGTACTGTGCGTCATGTGATACGGCTGAGAGTGCCACTGGAGGCACCTGCCTGCATGGCTGGACAGCTGTACTCATGCAGCCAGCCTTGGATAAGTGAAGAGGTATTGTGAATAATTCATTTGCTACAGGTGATGGACATAATTACCAGCTAAACCACAAATGTGCTGGCTTAGAACACAGCTCCATCAACTCTCAAACCACTGGTCATGGCCACATGAACTGTCCGTTCTACACCAACTCCACTCACACCAGTTCCTATCATACAGCTCAGGGTGTACCACTATTTCCCTTGTCCCCTTTTTATTTAAATTTCAGTCTCTCCCTGGCAGACTTTTAAGAGCACCACACTCAGACTCCAATTCACTGCTTCCATCTGAGTGAGCAGACGTAGGCCAGCTCTGTGCTACTGGTGTAGCCATCGGTGTAGCTATGCTGCTGTAACCCCATAGTATAGACACAGACTACGCTGACAGAAGGGATTTTTCCATCACCGTAGGAATGCCACCTCCCTGAGTGATGGTGGCTAGGTTGACAAAAGAATGCTTCTGTTGACCTAGCTGTGTCTCCCCTAGCATATCACTCAGGGCATGTCCACACTACAGGCGTCCTAAGTTGACCTATGTTCGGTCAACTTGCAGCCAATGCAGTAATTACTACAGTGCCTGATATCCACATTACCCTCCTTCTACCAGAGGTGTGCGGTCTCATCAGAGCGCTTCCACCAACTGAAGAGGGGCAGTGTGGAGGGCTCAGAGCCAGGACTCTCAGCTCCGTGCAGCTCCCTGCCAGGAGCCCAGTTGTTGTCCACCCTCCTGTCCCCCCTCCTGTCCTCCCTGCTCCCGGCCTCGGGCGGGGGCAGTTACCCAGGCTTCTCGCCTCCCTACTTGGAGGTATGTGAGGGGGGTGCAGCCACATGGGCTCTTCAGTTCTGGGAGCAGGGAGCCTCTGGGCAGCAGCCTGGCTGGGAATGGGGAGCTGGGGGCAGCTGGGCTCCAGCAAGGAGCCGTGAAACTGACAAGACAGCCAGTGTAAGTAAGGCAGTGTACTGCCTCACTCTAACTACAATGACATAATCGCTACATCTCTCGTGGAGGTGAGTCATTATGTCGGCATAGTAGCGCACTTACATCGGCGGGACAAGGCTGTATTGGGTACACAGACATAATTTGACATAAACTGCCCTATGTTGACCTTAGTGTAGACCAGGCCATAGTCATTGCAGTTGGGGTCGCTGCTCTCAGTGCATTTTGGCTTAAAGAAAGCTTCCCAAACCCCAATACTTCCAGTTGTAGTCTCTCTGCTATTTCATCACAAAGGCTGCCCCTTCTTAAAGGTGGTTATGGTGCCAGGTACTCATTGGGCCCCACTCTCAACTGTCCCTGCATCTTGTGCAGTCATTTATGCCTATTCAAGGGTGTACAATACTATCAAATCAGAATATTAGCATTTAGGACCTACTTTGCACAGGTGTAAATAACTACAAAAGGTTCAAAGTAGTGGAGGATCAGGTTCAATTGCCTTTGGGGATAGCCATGTCCTTCATATTCCTTTAAACTCCATTTAGCCTGAAGGCAAATACTTACAGCAATATGTGGATGCATATGGGGACTCAGAAATTCATTAGCATTTCTTTCCTTGTGGTTCCTTCTACTTTTGCAACAGGCCAAATAGGAGCTCTTTCCAAATTTCTCATGCTTCTCTCATCAAGATTGAAATCTTTTCATAAATGTTAAAACCCAGGCTAAGAAACCTTAATCCAAGCTAATTCAGAGAGACGATTCCAATTGTAAGAGATTATTAAATGTAAGAGATCTCTAAAATGGGAGGTCTCTAAAATATTTTGTCACGTTTTTTCTGCTGCATTTGTATGATCACCAAAACAATATTGTTAAACTTCTTGGTGGAATAAATTAGTTCATGTTAAACAGAATCTGGAAACTTCCCTGTGCTTCCAAAATTGATCATTACTGCCTTAGTGCTTAGCCAGGGACATCCCTCCCAACATGATTTTATTTCCGGCAAATGCAGCAGGCACTCTCAGGGTCTCTAGCAGATACTTATTAGCTGATGTCTTATAGAATACTGAGCTTTTTCTTAAAAATTATTAGAAGTTTTAACATTTATTTTATAGTCAAATTACCACTTGTAGCCAATGTCCTGGATACCCTCATTACCTTATAGTGATCCAATTCAGTTGCCCATCTTACAAGTAGAGGATGAGGACATCTGAGATGCATAAACTGAGGCCCCAAGATTCAGAAGTGATGTTATTCAATGGAAATATGCTATTAGGAGATTTCTGCAAGAAAAGCTGTCCAGGTTGCATCCAGATTTAACCTGGTTCCTCAGTTCAGCTCTTCCATCAAGGAGAGGAAAAATCCCAATATATAGGAACTAAGATGGGCTCCTAGAACATGTCTGGCCAGACCTAATAGGCAGGCCTCTGACCATATCTTCATTTGGAGCCAAGAATTAATTTTACAACTTCACGGGATAGAATCAAACAACTTGTATAAAAGATAATGTAAATCTGCCATCTCAAGAGTCCTTAAGCCTAATGGAGAAATTAAACATTTTTCTTTCTCTTTCCTTTGTACCAGTTCAACTTCAGATGGGGGGGGGGGTTCTAGGTAGAAATGTAATGAAAAAGGAAGTAATTTTGTGGAATTGTAATATACTTCACTTATTTACATTCTATTATCTATCCCAAGAGATGCAGATTAAAATAAATATAATTTCTGAATAGAGAAATGATAATCCAGATACTGCCATTCCCTTTAAAAGGAGCATATTGGGGCCTTTAAGATTTGTTTTGTAAACGATGAATTTCTAATTGATACATGAACAGTACAGCCAAGAGGATCTGAGCACTATCGTTGCCAGGAGGTGTTGGAGATGGATCAGTCATGTGCTTCCATCACCAGAGTAGCAATAAGATGGACACCTGAAGGCAAGTGAAATGAGGCCGCCCAAAAACAACACGGGGAAGAGCTGTGGAAGCCGAGCTGAAAAACCTGGGGCACAGCTGGGGAACCATTTAAAGACTTGCTAGAAACAGACAGGAGAGGAGGAGCTTTGTCGCTCCCCTAAACATCAGAGGCGTAATAGGAACATGATGACGATGACATGCAAAGTGGTTTTTATGTAATTTACTCTTTAGGAAGATCATCAGGAGAAATATACTATCTAGCCTGGCACTGGATTACTTCAAGATTTAAATTTACTGAGCATAAGTGGTAGGTGGGTGGTGGGTTTGTTTTTGTTTTTTTAAGTTTCTTGGGTAGAAAGAATTGTAAGACTAATTTGATCTTTATTTTAGAAAAATTTACCCATTTAGTTACTTGGATTTATACACACACACACACACACACAAAGTGAGTACCCAAAGCACACAAATTAGAAGAATAAAATAGATAATTAGTAACTAATACCACAACACCCACTAACATTCAACTTCCTACATCACACCCACAATCTTCCCTCCCACCCCTCGTCCCCAGGCAGATATAACCTCCATCAAACCATTCTCTTGCTCAAGCAAATTGCGCCTTGCATAGGGTGTTGAAGGACAATGGGTATTTCAGACAGGGTAAGGAGATGGTTCCAAATCTGAGGATCCCTCATGGAGAGAATTACTTCCAGCCCCCCTCCCCTTTTAAATTGAGGGGGATCCAGCCCAAGGTCTTCTGTTGTTTGCAGTGGTGATAAGGCACAAAGTGAGAAGCTGTCTTTCATGTAGGAAGGTCTTAAGCCGTTTATGGTTGTTCATAATTCGTTTATAATTATTGTCTTGGTAAAATGTGTTCCAAATCTGAAAGCAGCCACAAACCAGATCCCCTGAGACAAAAGGCTAGCCAGTGCCTTAGCCGGGTGTCAGCAAAGTCAAATGGACTGTCACCTGGTTAAATGGCCATTCTTTATCAGGAAATATGAGATAGGCAAAAATCTACATGAAGAACAAAAGAAACAGCTGGCGGTTCCCGTCAACACAAACATTGTCTCCTGAGCCTCATCTTCAGATGATTCTCAAAGAAGAGAAATGCTATAAGAAAGGAGAGTAAATGCCCCAAGATTATCTTTCCCCTTCCTCTCTATCCATGGCATCAACAACACTTGAAGAGCAAAGGAAACAGCATTGCACTGGGAGAAGAATCCTGATCCAGAGAGTTCAGCCAGTAAGATTGCTAAGACATGTGGTGAGAGAGACTTTTGTTTTGAATCTACTTAGCTTGTTAAGTTAGGAATTGGTTGCAATTTACTTTTATTTTCTTGTAACCAATTCTCACTTTTACACTTCATTACTTGTAATCACTTAAAATATGTCTTTCTGTAGCTAATACATTTGTTTTAGTGTTTTATCTAACCCAGCGTGTTTGGATTGAAGTGTTTGGGAAGCGCCCATTGGGATAACAGGATTTGTGTATATAATTTTCTATTAATAAAATGACAGACTTTCTATGAGCTTGTATTGTCCAGGAGAATGCTGGGAGTACAAGACACACATTTCTGGGGGAAAGTCTGGGACTGGAAATTTTCTGGTGTTACTCTGCAGTGTAATTCAAGAGTGGCTGGCATTACCACTCGTACAGTAAAGCTGGAAGTAATTTAAATTCTGGAGGCTGTCTGTGAGCAGACCAATAGTGGTTTGCTATCACAGCTAACCAGAGTAAAAGGCACCCCAGGTTTGAGAACTGAGAGGACACAACTGTTCATCAGTCCAGATTGCACCCTGGGTAATGTCACAGTAGTACTATACAAGGTTCATTGTAGTTCTCTAACTTTGACATTACAGAGACCTGGATCATGGTAGCAAGGTCTGAATCCAAATGAAACTGTTGTATTCTCAAAGCCAGAACTGTTCACCGACAGTGCTAGTATCATAATTACAAATGGAGAGTAAACACGTTTGATACATCCTGGCCATGTCTTTTGGTTGCTTTCTCCAGCCTACTGGCTTATCCAGACTGAGATGCAGCCAGCTAGTTCTTAGACATGCCCCAACCTCACCAGACACAAGAGAAGGAGTTTAACAGCTCCAGCTGGGTGAGGTGTTGTCGGCATACTGAACAGGTTGTAGCCTATACCCCCTTACCAGCATTTCAACTCTCCCCATATAGCATTTGAATATTGAGAGAGACAGTTTGGAACCCTGTGGAATGTCAAACGATAGCGGCCTTAGAGCGGCCTTTCAACCCAGGAAAGAACAGAGCCAGCCAGCAGCAGCAGTCCTCAGCATAGTCAACAATACCTCATGGTCTGTGGTACTGACGGGCTACTGAAACATCTGTCATCAACATCCTTAACATATCTTCATGGCCAGGAGGCTATTGTCTAGCAGCCTTACCAATGCAGTTTCTGTTCCATGTCCAAGTTGGTACCCAGATGGACAAAGATCAAGAATATCTGAGGTGGTTAGTCACTCAGTTGTCCCGACACAACCTTCTCTAAAATCTTTACCAGAAATGGAAGATGTGACAGTGGGGGATAGCCAGGTTGTCGGCATCAAATATTGATTTCTTGAGCAAAGTACCCACAGTAGCTTCTTTAAGAGAAGCCAGCACCCTGCTGTCTTTAATGTAGGCGTTAACAGTTTCTCTCAGCAATAGACCCAGTATTCCCCCACTAGTCTCCATCAGCCAGAAGGGATGCAGATCCTAAGAACAGATTGTGGGATGGCATGTGTCCAGTATCTTTAGCACATCACTGAGCATTGCTCATCCAGAGGAGACCTAGCGTTTTGTCCCTTCAAGATTCCTTTCTGTAAGGATAGAGGCAGACTGACTGTTGCTTCTTCAAGAATGGCTCCATGACCTCAAATTGAAGTATATCTTGATAGCATGTCTAGATTTTCCAGACCGATAGCTAAAGTTAAATCTGTTGTGAACAGAGAATAAAGAAATCTACCCCCCTCCCTTTTTTTCCTTCCGCTTAGACCAGAGCAGCCTGGCAAAGGGGCTGGTACTCTATGGGTTTGTAGAGAGAGGATAGTTTCCAGTATCACTTAATTCTTCTACACGGCAGATAAATAATTAAAATGCTGCTGCAGGAAACCCTAAACGCAAGGTCACAAAGGGCATGGCATATGCAGTGCAGTGTGAAGGATAGGCAACAGTGAGAGAAGAGTGTAAAAAGGATGATTCCTGAATGCTTCAGCGTGGCTGTTGTCAAAAGCATTTACATGATACCTTGCCCACCGTCTTTACTCCTCATTGTCCTGAAGAAGAGGCTATTTTGTTTCACCCTTCCAATAACCATCTGTCACAATAGAACAACTTCCTCAAGGATAACAAGGCAAAAGTGAGGCACTTCAGACTCTTTAATTCTTACTGTCCTGACACCTTTTTCAATCAGGCTACATTAGCATTCCTTTAGGAAATTTGTGTAGACTGATCCATTTCCCAACAGGCCTCTTCTCTTTGTCCTCATACATATTAACTTTTGGTGAGACTGAATGATCTGCTCCTTTCTGCTCTTATTTTTAGCCTTGGAAGTACCTGTTGATATAATGAACTATTGGAAAATCCCTCTTTGTAATATTCATAAAGCCCTACTCTTTTAAACTTGAGGCAGTCAAGAATTCTGCAGCCAGAATGTTCTGTAAAGAAGAACCATGCAATGCTTTCTAGTCCTACTCCCATATCCCCCACACAAATCCTTTGTTACCTTTGTTGGTTTCTTCTCAATCTCTGAATCAAGTTAAAAAAACAGCCTTTCTGATTTTTTTTCTCAAGTATGGACTCATTACATCTTGCCTCTGACTTCATATCCACTGAGTCCCAATTTATTCACACCACTGATGTTGGCCTCTTCTTTATCCCTCTCCCTTTTGTTTCCATCACGAGCAGACTGATACTGTGGACCATTCGGAGCTGTCACTTGGAATCTTGGGCTGAAGTCTTGTCCAGTCCTGTTCCCACCAGACAAGAGAATGAAGGCAGGAGCTGGGGATGCTCCTGCTTTTTAACTTACAATTTATTGGTCAACTCTGAGAAGTGCATTCACTTTTAGCTATTAAAAAGACCAAGAGACGTATTAGGACACATAACGTGTTAGTACCTTTCATAGCAGTAGCTCTATGGAAGAAGGTGAACTTTTGGACTCTGAGGACCAAGTTCACTGCTGGAATAATTGGGTACACTCTATTGAAGTCAACTGACTTGAACTTTCTTAGCCAAGCAATGGATTCCGCTCAGCTGCCGATCGTCCAGAATAAGCTGTTTCCAGGAGAATACTCTGACCTTGTTTTCACTACCATGCTAAATCAGCGCCGCTGCCATGGACGGGAGAGCATCTTCCCTCAACATAGAGCAGTGTAGGCACCGCTTTAAGTCTATATAAGTTACGTCGACGTAAGTTACGTAACTTACATAACTTAACTAATGTAACTTAGATTGATTTACAAGGTTAGTGTCGACAAGGCCTCTGACAGAAGTGATCAAGCCTGTTGTAATGCATTAGGTATACAGGAGGAATAAGAAGAGAAGGCTTCGGGCAAGTTTCTTTGCTCTGAGATAACAAATATTCTTTTTATTTGTCACCTTTGAGGATGCAATCAAAGGAGAATGAGAATTCTGATAAGAAGACTAGAATTAATTGCTAAATGTTATGACTCTTTGCTGCAATATGTGCACAGTTTGATTGCCCAATCCATCCTTCAAGTGAATGCATTTCTAGTGTCTCTAGCAAAGGTGATGGCTATGCCATCCTTTGGAACAAAACAAACATCCCATTGAAGAAATGTTAGGAAAACCTTTCTGTATCTCTGTTTTTTTGTTACATGTTTACTACAGTGTGATTGCATTGATGTAAAAAAAAATTTTGCTCCTTGGTATTATGACTAGCTTTTTGAGTATCTACTGTAGTATTTTGAGGTATTTCTCTTTCCAGTCCACACCAGGCATGCAAAAAACAGATTTAAAAGAAAAAAAAGTTTAGCCAAACTTTATTTGATACTCAAATATTTGGGTTTCATTTCACTTTTGGGCTGACGTTATTTCATCTGAACCAGTTTGTGCAGTACTGTTTGCTAGAGGTGCTGCCAAACAGCCTTTTTTCCTGCAGGAGGAACTCAGCTTTGTAGTGTTATTGAAATCACTTACAGTATACTTGTGAGTGAAGCTAAGCATTGTGACTGGTTCCCCCTGGGTGCCACCTGCAACCGGGGTACCACTGAGCCCCCCTGACCCACCAGCCTGGGCTCCCTCTCATACTGTGCTGCTGGGATAAGTTGCCAGACTCTCCAAGCTTGCTCTTTCACCAGCGTACATACAGTTAGGGACACACCCAGATGCAGTACTTACAGGTTGCTGTGATCAGCTCTGCATGGGGAGGCTACAGCTAAGAAACTGCCCAGCTGCTCAAGAACACATCCCTCTCTGGAGTGTAAACCCAAAATTATACCGTTTTGCACTGCACAGAGATCTGTATAGCGTAAGCTCATGAAATTCGCTCCCTCCCTCAATGTAGAGAGAGAATGTACAACAGCTTTTTGCCCCAAGTTATAACTCCCACAAACTGGTTTGTGATAAAGCAAAAGCAAACATATTAACTACAAAAGATAGATTTTAAATGATTATAGGGGATAGCAAACAGATCAAAGCAGGTTACCTAGCAAATAAACAAAAATGCAATCTAAGCTTAATATAGTAAAGAGATTGAATATAAGTAGCAAATTCTCACCCTAAATGGTGATTTAAGACCACTTCAGAGATTTCTTAAGGGGCCAGCTGCCCTTGCTTGCGTCTTAAAACCCCCGGGTATTCCTTTCACAGGCTAGAAATCCCTCTAGCTTGGGTCCAGCACTTCCCCCCAGTTCTCCCCTTGTACCTCAGTTGTTTCCAAGGTGTTCCCACAGTTCAGATCAACACCTTCTATCACTAGGTGTTGTAGGAAGGCGGAGCAGATTGTGGCACATCTTGGGACATGGCTCAATGTCCCGTGATGCATTACTTTCCGTCCCAGCACTCCATGGGCTTCTGGCTTTCTTTTGCAGCATTTTTCAATGGCCCTTCTTTGCGGTGCACCCCAGCATCTTTGTGAGAAGGGTTGGATCCTGCACTGCTATCCTATGCTGTGTTAATTTTCATGAAGAGATCATGGATGGCAGTGCAGTTAAGTTCTGAACTGAAGAAGACTCCCAGGCACCTGACATGCTGCGTGATATGAATAGGAGCAATTTTAGATTGCTTTTGGCATTCACAGAACAGCTGCATAGGGTAGACCATTACTTTTGGGCTCGGGAAACAAGAACTGAATGGTCGGATTGTATCATCATGCATGTGAGATGACGAGCAGTGGCTACAGAACTTTTGGATGCGGAAAGTCATCTTCCTGGAACTGTGTGTAGAGCTTGCCCCTGCTCTGCGGCACAAGGACACCAGAGTGAGAACTGCCCTATCGGTAGAGAAACGTAGCAATCGCTGTGTGGAAGCTGGTAACTCCAGACTGCTACCGGTTAGTCGTGAATCAATTTGGAGTGGGGAAGTCAACTGTTAGGGTGGCATTAATGCAAGTATGCAGGGCAATAAATCGCATCCTGCTACAAAGGACCGTGAGTCTGGGAAATGTGTGTTAAATAGTGAACAGGTTTGCAGAAATGGGTTTCCCTAACTGTGGAGGGCTGATAGATTGCGTATATATTCCAATTTTGGCACCGGACCACCTTGCGACGGAGTATATCAATAAGAAGGGGTACTTCTCTGTGGTGTTGCAGGCGCTTGTGGATCACCGTGGACATATCACTGACATCAACACGAGGTGGTCCGGGAAGGTGCATGACACATGCATCTTCAGGAATGCTGGCCTGTACAGAAAGCTACAAGAAGATTACAGTGTGGGATGTTGAAATGCCCATAGTGATCTTGGGAGACCTGGCGTACCCCTTACAGCCATAGCCAATGAAACCTTATACTGGACACCTGGACAGCAGTAAGGAATGGTTAACAGGCTGAGTAGATGCTGGATGACAGAGGAATGTGCCTTTGGCAGATTAAAGGTGCACTGGCGTTGCCTTTATGACAGGTTAGACCTCAATGAGGATAATATACCCATGGTCATAGCTGTGTGCTGTATGTTGCATAATCTCTGTGAAGCTAAGGGTGAAAGGTTTGCTCAGGGGTGGAGTGTTGAAGCAAACTGCTTGCCTGCTGATTTTGTGCAACCAGATACCAGGGCTATCAGACGAGCTCAGAGGGGGGCAATTCAAATCAGGGAGGCTTTGAAGCAACACTTTGAAAATGAGAACCAGTAATGTATATCTCTGTGATTGGTGCTGGAAAACTACATGTAATGTAACTTTGCTAGGAAGCAATGGTGACATTTGGGACCTTACATTCCAGTAAGCAAATGATTTAAAATGCCTGTGCATGTATTGGTAGTACCTGCTATCTCAATTTGTAGGAAACAAATAAAGATGAGTTACCATTTAAAAACTTGGCTTTTATTGCACAAGAAACAGTACACACAAACAAACACACAAAGATGCTTGGTGGGAAATGAAGTAACAGGAAAGGGCAGACTTTCACAGCTGTATGTAGGTCCAGCTATCACTGTGAAAGTTGTCCCAGGAGGTGGAGCGAAGGGGAAACTGAGAAATCCCGGAAAGCAGAAAGGACTGTATGGGTGGAGTTTTGGGGCGCACAGAAAAGATTTCTGAATGTGCTGCAGGGCGGGCGGGCGAGCACGGATCCTCTGTCTGCAGCAGTACTAAGGACTGCAACATCTGCGTTTGCTCCTCCATTATTTTAATCATCTACTTAGTTGCGTCCTTAACAAACTCTTGATTCTCTTTTTTGTCCTGCCGTTTGGCTTCCCAGCACTCCTTAAGTTCCCTTTTCTCTGCATTAGAGCAGTGCAGTATCTCCTGGAACATGTCTTTGCTCCATCTTGGGCGCTTTCTTATCTGGCTGACATGCTCAGCTGGGGTGTGTGGGGTGTTCCTGAAGGCCACATGATCCAAAGCACAAGTGACAATGCACAGAAGCAGGATTGTTAAATTCACAAACATCATTGAAACATTTCAGTTAAATGCACCTTTGGCAACACAATAATCACCTTCTCACTGACCCTTGGCAGGCACACATTTCTGCGAACACCCAAAGCATGGTGAGTGTTGGTGGGAGAGGGGGAGCAGGGAGATGCTCCACATGGGGAAAAGAGCACACTCTCTGCAAAGGTTGTGGTGCAGCTGACTAGGAAAAAAATTCAAAAATTCTCTCCCACTTTTCCACAAGTAGGGGTCATTCTAGCAGACATCTTACTGCTGAGGGTAAGCATATCTACTCCATGCTTGTGGCTTTCGCCTTGCTCCCTATGCTGCTTGCCTGTGTGCCGCTTTGCTCATTGCATAAGTGATTGCCCAATGGCATGGGAAGGTTTCCTAGAAATGGGGGAAGAAACAAAGCTGTTCTGCTACAAAACCTTTGGCAGAGGATTATTGAGTACCTCCAAGAAACTTTTCTGGAGATCTGTCTGGAGGATTTCTGTGAGAACTTGGGATGCAACAACACCCTGTTCCGCCGTAATGACTAGCTACACAGGGAAATGTCCACCTCACAGAAACACAGCCAGCCTTCTACATTTCTATACCCTGAACCCACCTCCACACTGCACAAACCACAGCCACTTACCAGGCGTCTCCTTTCCTGCTTCTTGCTCGCTGGAGAGCAACTGCTGAGACTGGCTAGACACCTCTGGAGTGGAGAACAGTTCCTGGATCCCTGCCCCACTGGGCGACCCTGCTGGGAGCTCCACATCATCATCTAACTCCACCTCTTCATCTGTAATTTTGTCCTCCGGGTTAGGTACTCTTTCTGCCACTTCCAAGCCCTCCGAAGTATCCACAGGCTCTTGGCGATGGAGGTGGGGTCACCACCAAGGATAGCGTCCAGCTCTTTATAGAACCAATAGGTCTTAGGTGCAGCATTGGAGTGATGGTTTGCCTCCCTCGCCTTATGGCATGCCTGCCTCAGCTCCTTTATCTTCGCTCTGCACTGCAAAATGTCCCAATCCCAGTCGTTTTTGCACAAACCTCAAGAAATTTGCCCGTAGGTATCCCAGTTTCTATGACTCAAGCACGCAGCCACCTCTTTCCATATACTGATCAGATTCAACAGCTCTGCCATGGTCCAAGCGGGAGAGTGTTTGCTGTGATAACCCATCATGGTCACCTGGGAAGATGTGATGAGACCTCTCCATGCTGAGCCAGCAGGAAATGGAATTTCAAAAATTCCAGGGGCTTCTGAGGGGGAGTTGTGGATGGTTGTTTATCTGGCTGCAGGGCAATGGAGTTGAAACTGCTGACTAGAGCAGTCAGGTTGAGCATTGTGGGACACCAATTAAAGCAATAAAATCAAGCATGTTGTCTACACTGGCACTTTGTCGAGGAAAATTTAGAGGAAGAAGATGTATTTCTCTAGTCGGGGTGGTTGTATTTCGTCACCAAAACTGGGTATTTTTCCTGACAAAAGTCACATCGCAGTGTGTACGCATTCAGTGTTTTGTCGACAAAAGGCAGTTTTTTGTTGACAAAATTTGGTAGTGTAGACAAGGTCTAATAGTATTTAGCAGGATCAAAAGATACTCCTTAAAAGTTCTGTCTTCTAAAACTTTAGTCATGCCTTGCCTAACAACTGTCTTTTAAATTAAGCTCACAAAGAGAATGATTGAGGTCCTGAATGTTTGGGTCACTTGTATACTCCTATGAGTACTAAAATTAAATCCTAGAGACAGTGTTGCTTAGAAGCAAAAAAGTATGTTGGCCAAACAGTTTAAAGCTCAGTGAAGTTTATTTATTTTCTTCTTTGTCAGCATAGTTAAGGAACTATGTCAGTGAGAAGTGTCCCTGTGGATAATGGGGTTACTAAGATACAGAATAAGCTTCATTTTAATTAGGCAGTTATGTTTGTCTTTTGGGCTGCCTGTTACCTCATCATTAGAGGTTTTTTTTACAACTGTAACACAATTTTTACAAAGTGCATCTTTATTTTTAAAAAGGATGTGTTAAATCTGAACAAAGGGATCTAAAACACTTCTATCTGATCTAGGTAATCTCTGTCAAAGAGGAGGTTAATATAAATTTAGTTGCAATTTTCAGTGCTTCTAGTATCTGCATTTTAGAGGAGGCCAGAATGTGGAAAGCATGTCAGTTGTATTTTGGTTGGATATAAACTGGCACAAGGTCTTTAGAGAATAGAACTCAAATCACAATTCAGGCTGTCTTTAATATAAACGGGGGGTGGGAGGTGGGAAAAGCATTTTATATTTTTCTTTAAAAGTGTGACCTAGTTATCATGATGAGCAAATGTAACCAGAATTTTTCTTAGAATTAACTTTTGTAAGTCCAGTTCAAGTTACGTGCACTTTTCCCCTTATATATGGCTTCCCTCACAATGGCATGTACAGCTAAATGCCAAAAAAGTGTGAACGCTCCCAGCAAAAGCTAAACTTTGAACTGCGATTTGCAGTTCTATGTATGTGTGCATAAGCTGAAGCAGAGCTTTTGGGCTTGTACAGTGTAATTGCCTTTATTTTTCTTAAAACTCTGGGTTTTCTTTTTATGTATTTGCAGTATTCTCAGGAGAATGTGATTAGTTCCTTAATTCAGTCTTCTCTCCTGACTTCTCCCGCAAATGCTCCAAAATACCCTGGTTTTGAATAATCACTTTTATCTTGTTTTCACATCTGAATCATGGCAAGTTTGTTAGGAGGTGTTACAGAATGTGAATATCCACTCAGGGCATCCATTGGTGTGAATGTTTTGTGGACTGTCTTAAAGGAGGATTTCTCTTATAATCAGAGCCATGGGTGCTCTGTCTTCATGGTTCAAACCTTTCCTTTCCCCCCAAAGAAAGAACATCCCTGAATATAGTGCACCTATCATGTTCACACAAGGCTCCATAATATGCAAAATGTCCAAAGGCAATAACGTTGCACAGTACGGTTCTACATATGTTGACTGTTTTTTAAATCCCTTCCCTACCATCTTTCCCTACTTCCTGACTCATTGATCTGTCATTATTTTTTGTGATCTCAGTAAAATTTTTCATACATCAGTTTCTCAAAGCAAGGACTATTTTTGTTTTGTTTTGTTTCTTGGGCTTTTTAACTAGTTTATAAAGCAGCATGCACAACAATGGTGCTAAATAAATAAAAGCTGCATTTTTCTTTATCTGCCAAGGACTTAGCAGAGGGTCTTAGTTCCACTCCAGCAAAGGATGTCATTACAATGAATTCCTGAATCAGAGTAATGACTGCAGCTATTTCTATTTGCTACTGGGAAATACAGAGGAAATACAGAATCCTGAACCAAGTCAAAAGCTTTTCTCCCTTAAAATAAATGGGACCTTTTTGTGAGTTGTTATGGGAAACTATTTTCATGCTGGAGGAGGAGAAAAATGGAGAATTTAATCATTTTGCAGTGATAAGTCGTAAAAGTAGAGCTTGTTATGGGCCTGATCGTGTCTTACAGGATTTTGGCCCATGTTGAGGGCTGTGTGCGGGTGCAGTACCCCTTAAGTATCACCATGAAACAGGGTGGCCAACCTGAGCCTGAGAAGGAGCCAGAATTTACCAATGTACATTGCGAAAGAGCCACAGTAATATGTCAACAGCCCCCCATCCGCTTTCCCCCGCTCCCAGTGCTTCCCGCCCACCAGCAGCCCTGCCAGTCAGCTCCTCCCCATCCCTTCCTGCACCTCCCGATCCGCTATTTCGTGGCGGGCAGGAGGAGCGAGGACATAGCAGACTCAGAGGAGGGGGCAGGAAAGGGTGGAGTGAGGGCAGAGCCAGGGGCTGAGCAGTGAGCACCCTCTGGCACATTGGAAAGTTGACGCCTGTAGCTCCAGCCCTGGAATCGGTGCCTAATCAAGGAGCCACATATTAACTTCTGAAGAGCCGCATGTGACTCTTGAGACACAGGTTGGCCACCTCTGCATGAAAGATTGTGCTCAGGGAGACAGGATTTCTGCCTAGGCTCTCCAGCAGTGAGAATGAATCTGCTGCTATATCTCTCATGTGAGCCTGGCCATCTCTGCTGACAAATATGAAGCTTGCTCCCGGAAAGCCTACAGTTGTGTCTAGCTGCTGCGCAGGAGTGCAGACTACCAGATGTGTAGCTTCTTGTTCTGTGTGCACCTGTGGAACAGCTGGGCACAATCTGACCCTACGTGGATAAAGAGAGACTTCAAGATGTCCTTTTTTGGAAATCTATAGAAACATAAAAGGCACTGAAAGTGTGTGAATGCTATATACTTTCTCACTGTACACTTTATACTTGCACAAAAGTTTTGAAATATAACCACTTATACTTGGCCTGGTATTTTATCTCCAGCTTTGTATAATGCTGAAACTTAGCATAGGCTTCTGGACTTTTGTCTTCTTGAAGGTGGACTAAGCAACTTTATTCATTGCAATTAAATTTCACAAGCGCACATGTCAAATAATGTAGGCATTTTGGATGTTTTAGAATAAAAAAATTTCTCAGAGAAATAGCTATTGAGCATGGCCTGTGTGCTTTCCAAAAGTCTGCACTGGTGCTGTAAATATAGTAACCTATTGTGACCAGGATTCCCAGGGGGGTCACTCTGATATTGCTCAGTTAGGGCAAACTGCAAAGAATGGGGCAAACAGTCCCCCAAACTGGTGGTTATTCTAATACTTAGATTCACCAAGCTAGCAACAAAACAGCTTCTACAATACCTTACTGGTTACCCAGAAGCCAGAAATACAGTTCCCTTAAAGCAACCCAGCCCTGGGCTTCCACCCAGATAGCCAAGTCAAATATGATGAGGATTACTGAAAATCTTATTAATCATATAAAAAATTCTACCAATCTCAAAGGATCGGACACATTACCCTCCAGATTAATGAATATTTCAGATCTTACCCAAATACATGCTTACAGACAGTTCTTATTAACTAAACTAAAATGTATTAAAAAAAAAAAAAAAGAAGAGAGTGACTATTGGTTAAAAGATCATTATACATACAGGTAGGAATAGAGTTCTCAGTTTCATAGTAGAGATGGTGAGCTCTAGAGTTGCAAAGAGCCCTTCTCAGAATCAGTTCATCAGGTTATAGTCCAGTGTCCAAATATTCAATATCAGGGCAGTCCAGATGGGACTGGAGACCTCAGTCTTGCGACTTAAACTTCTCCTGCATGAAGCTTAAGCAGATCTGAGATAAAAAGAATCAGGGCCCAAGATTTCTTTATATAGATCACTGGCAGCACAATAGCCTCTTGACAGCAGGTATTCATTTGGTGAACAATAGCAGCTTTGAAGTAGAACTACCTGTTTTCTATGTACACACAAGTAACTTGTTGCATTCATCAGCATAAAGTAATTATCCAGTAAGCAGTTCATAGAGAGTTTACTACAGACTTCAAAGAGAAATATAGACAATGACATTATTACACCCAAGTTTCATCTAAATGTTAATATTTCCTTTTGATCTCTGAATCAATAGCTGTAGTAATAGCCAGGAACCATTTGTTTACATGGTTAGCATCTAACAAGATATAAATAAACTCATACAATTAGGATTACCTCTAATTTTCTAAAAATACAAGTTTACATTTCAAAACTCTAGTCTATCTAACATGAAATGGCCCTAATTACCATTTACATACTTTTCTAACATATCTCTAAAGGTTGAATCTGGATCAATTAGTTGGGTAACCTTTTCTGGCCCTGTCACACCTGTGTATTATATTGGTCTAGTATGACTTTCTGTGACATTTTAAAGATTTTGCTATACTTGTGGTTCAGTTATATATATCACCAAGCAAGGTAATAATATTCTATCAGTATGCATGCCACTATATAGAGATAAAAAGCTTCAGAAAGGCCTGGGTCCACTCTCTAGGTTAGTACATAAAAAGTTGTTCCATATTCTGTCTTAATATAACTGTCTTAATAAGAAAAGGAGTACTTGTGGCACCTTAGAGACTAACAAATTTATTAGAGCATAAGCTTTCGTGAGCTACAGCTCACTTCATCGGATGCATTTGGTGGAAAAAACAGAGTAGAGATTTATATACACACACACAGAGAACATGAAACAATGGGTTTATCATACACACTGTAAGGAGAGTGATCACTTAAGATAAGCCATCACCAACAGCAGGGGGGGGAAGGAGGAAAACCTTTCATGGTGACAAGCAGGTAGGCTAATTCCAGCAGTTAACAAGAATATCAGAGGAACAGTGGGGGGTGGGGTGGGAGGGAGAAATACCATGGGGAAATAGTTTTACTTTGTGTAATGACTCATCCATTCCCAGTCTCTATTCAAGCCTAAGTTAATTGTATCCAGTTTGCAAATTAATTCCAATTCAGCAGTCTCTCGTTGGAGTCTGTTTTTGAAGCTTTTTTGTTGAAGTATAGCCACTCTTAGGTCTGTGATCGAGTGACCAGAGAGATTGAAGTGTTCTCCAACTGGTTTTTGAATGTTATAATTCTTGACGTCTGATTTGTGTCCATTCATTCTTTTACGTAGAGACTGTCCAGTTTGGCCAATGTACATGGCAGAGGGGCATTGCTGGCACATGATGGCATATATCACATTGGTAGATGCGCAGGTGAAGGAGCCTCTGATAGTGTGGCTGATGTGATTAGGCCCTATGATGGTATCCCCTGAATAGATATGTGGACAGAGTTGGCAACGGGCTTTGTTGCAAGGATAGGTTCCTGGGTTAGTGGTTCTGTTGTGTGGTGTGTGGTTGCTGGTGAGTATTTGCTTCAGATTGGGGGGCTGTCTGTAAGCAAGGACTGGTCTGTCTCCCGTATGATAAACCCATTGTTTCATGTTCTCTGTGTGTGTGTATATAAATCTCTCCTCTGTTTTTTCCACCAAATGCATCCGATGAAGTGAGCTGTAGCTCACGAAAGCTTATGCTCTAATAAATTTGTTAGTCTCTAAGGTGCCACAAGTACTCCTTTTCTTTTTGAGAATACAGACTAACACGGCTGCTACTCTGAAAACTGTCTTAATAGTATTTTATGATTTATAGGAGAGAGAAGCAAAGCAAGCTCCCTTCTCAGTCATTCTTTTACTGCTTTTGTACCTCTCTATAGAAAGTCCCAGGCATCCTGCTTTTCAAGTGCAAATGCTATTATGACTTGGTATTTTCTCAGGAGCCAGGCATCCAAGTAAATTTGCCCACAGACTTGACAGGATAACTGTGTAAATGGTTTGTGAGGACACAACATACACAGACCTGTTTGACCACAGATAATCCAGAAAGGAAAATGTTAAATGATTAAACAGTCATAGAGTCTTTGAGTTTTTGACCCTTTGAGGAAGACTTTCTGATTTTTCAAATGCATTTGCCACTATCATTGTGTTGAGGATTTCTCTGCACCAGGCACACTGATGGTCCCCTCCTGAGCTGCATTCAGGTATTTCCATCTCCTTTTGCTCCCTGTGGCAAGTGGGGAAAATGTTGGCAAATGTCTCTTTGAAATGGGATGCATGCTATCCCTCAAACACACCGACATTTAAGTAATTGTGGGACTTGTACATTGCATGCAGAGTGCTTTAGCATGTCATAATTTAGGATCCATTGTTATGTAATGCATTAATCATAATAATTTCCCGTATTGGTCTAAGTACTATCATGTGGTGGTCTCTCTCTAATGTTATTGAGCATGGTAACAGGAGGGAGCTTTGTTCCTTATCTACAGAATAAGAGCATTAAAATAGGAATGTACTGTTACAAATAAACCTTTATTATGCATAGGTCACTATGTCCATGCGCATTGAAAAGATCATTCATGAAGCAACTTTTTGTTTTGAGTAGTTTGCTGGTCCTGGTTGAGGGTTACAGATCTCTACTTACTAACTTGAAAGTGTTGCTTTGGTTTCTCTAAGAGTATTTTTATTTCTACCCTCAAAACGTAGTTTTCAAAAAATGTATAGTCTCTTCTATTGCATTCATCACTATAATGTCTCAGCACCTCACATCTATTAATGAGTTGAGCTTTGCAACATTCCTCTAAGTCAGGAAATTAATAGCCCATATTACACATGGAGAACTGGGAAACAGATTAGTGAAATGATTCTCCTAAGGTCACAGAGGATGTTTGTGGCAGAGCTGGGACTAGAAGTAGGATCTCTGGAGTCCCAGTCCAATGCTTTTTACCACAAGATCACTTTTCCTTTCCTGGGAGGACAGTTTATAGATGACACTGGACATATGATGCTGGAGTGCCACAAGACCATAGGAATATATCTCTCCTATGACTTCCATGAAAAGTTGGCTGTCCCGCTGCTGGCTTATGACACACACTTGGCCAGATGGCATTGTGCAACTTGTCACAGAAGGAGTCTATATTATGGAACAATACTCTGATTTGGTTATAGGAAAATACAGCACTGATGTTTCTTGTCTACCAGAGGTTGTGTTGGTGTATGGCCATAATCCTGTTCATACTTGAAATCTCCAAAGGTAGATCAACCAGTTTGAATGAACATCATGTTCTCTTGCTCAGTAGTCCTCAGTGACGTACTTGAATTACTGGTGGGTTATGTTCTAACTCCACTCATTACTTTGGGTAGTTTGGAAGTTAATGTTAAAGATAGTTTATCACCATGGTTTCACTGGCAAACCCTTATGGCTGCACCAACTAAAGAGTAGTCTGCAACCTAAGCCATTGCACTTGTGCCATCCGTGACTCATCTACTCAGAACCACAAGTGAGTAGTTTTCTCCTTTTACTTTTTCAAGCTGTAGCTCAGAGTCATAATTCTGTTTCCTGAGCCATCTAATCTCTCTTTTAATGTTATCAGCTTTGTAGATTTTGGCTTGTTGGCTTGTTTCCCTGTAATCATTGCCTGGCTCAGTAAGAGTATAGTTGTCCTAAGATAATAGCTGTGCTGGCAAACAAGCCAGTACTGATATTAGTCAATAACTTTGTGCAGTTCACAACATTAAAATATATCAGAGCACAGATGGTCTGTATGTTTTTGTCCCAGAGAATAGCTGGATTGGCTGCTTTGCAGTAATGAGGGTTTGTCTGTCGTGCAGTATGTTTTACCTGAGGCTTACCTCCTTCCATGAACTTCACTTTATTTTTATGCTTTCTCTTCTGTCTGTCTGCTTTTTGGAGCCCCTGCTACAAGTCCTATCTATTCTTGATGAGTTGTGCACACTGTTCTGATATGTAGCAATCTAATAATGCAGTGTTGTCCTTGAGATGACAGAAAACAATAATTTGTATTATTAATGACATGCCATTGATACTCCCTTGTTTCTTAAGAGCCCAGCAATATATACAGTATGTAGAACTTTGGCTCGCAAACTTGCTATCCGGTTGTTTCAAAATCAATAATGAACAAATAATCATAGAGTTTATGGCCAGAAGGGACTACCAGATCATCTGGTGTGACCTTATGTACATCATAGAGCCACCAGCACTATCTACTACCTTTATTCTGTTGAATTTCATCCTATTAACTTGGGTTTGAATAGGGATTGGGAGTGGCTGGGTCATTACTTATATTGAATCTATTTCCTTAAGTTAAGTATCCTCAGACCTTCTTGTCAACTGTCTAAATGGGCCATCTTGATTATCACTATAAAAGTTTTTTCTCCTGCTGATAATAGCTCATCTTAACTAATTAGCCTCTCACAGTTTGTATGGTAACTTCCAACTTATCTGTTTGTGTGTGTGTGTGTATATATATATCCATACAAACAGATAAGTTTGTTATATATATATATATATAATCTTACTATATGTTCCATTCTATGCATCCAATGAAGTGGGCTGTAGCCCATGAAAGCTTACGCTCTAATAAATTTGCTAGTCTCTAAGGTGCCACAAGTCCTCCTGTTCTTTTTGCGGATACAGACTAACACGGCTCCTACTCTAAAACATCCCATTTCTGTTACTCCAATCTCTACAAGTTCACTTCCTATATAATAATCTGATCTTCTTCTGTATTGATGGTGCCTTCCAACTTTGCATCATCAGCAGATTTCATTAACCTGCTCCTTTTTGTGCCAAGGTTGTTAAAATATTGAATAAGATTGGTCTCAAAACTGATCCTTGAGGAACTCCACTTCTAACATCCTTTCAGTCTGATAACTCACATTTCAGCACCATCCATTGCCTTCTTCCCTTTGACTAGTGACTTACCCACAATACAATTGTTGAAATACTTCCCATATTTTCTAATTTAACTAATGATTTCCCATGTAGTGCTGTGTCAAATGCTTTAGTTTTAGTCCAGGTATATTAGATCTACTCAATTGCCTTTATTTAAAAAATCAGTTATCTTCGCAAAGAAGAAAATCAGGTTAGTCTGGCACAATCTACCTTTGGTAAACCCATGTTGCATCACATCCCATTTTCTGTTTACCTTCATGGATGTAGTTATTCTTTCCCGCAAGATTTGTTCTAAAGGTATTGAAGTGAGACTATTGGACATTCCATTTGTCTAATCACCCAGCACTTTTATCCTTTCTCTGTTAGTAACTTCTCCAAAGCATTTGTATCTCAATAAAACTTCAGTATCCTTCCCAGCATCTTACAGGAGCTTGCTCACTTTCATGACATCCGTCAGGTGGCTCTCTAGGCCAGTAAAGAACACCAGAGCATGGCAAAGGTCTTGCTTGCTTTTATTGTATTGTTAACCCTTTGTGTGGTTTGAATAAGAACTAATGGAAATCTCCTCTCAAGAAATGCCTATTGCAAAGTCACAGCCTGGATTCGGAGCAACATTACCCACCTTCTTATATTTGTACATATAAGCGTGTGTTGCCAGCCTGCATGCTTATTAGATGACTTGCAGTACTGCAACTGTTTTTACAACACAATGTTATGCAACAACTCTCAATTGCTTCCAGCAGAATTTGCCTAGTATTCATTCTTCTATCACTATCATAATGCCAAAAATCCACAGAGGTTCTCAGTATGAATCTCTGGATGATGCCCAGAGGTAGTGCAAGCACCACTGAAAGTGATTCCAGTGTCCCTGGAATGGGCATAAATATCAGCAGATACAGATTTGGACCAGTGTTCCCAGGACATGTGAAGAGATTGGCTCATAATTGCACACAGTAAGTAGATTGTAGTAACACTTGCATGTCATAATGGATATGAATAGTGTATACATTTTTATAGTTACTGTGGTTGTTGTGGTAAAGAAGCCTAATACATCTGTCTTGCTGATGCAGATGAAATTATAAGTCACAAACAAAAAACAAAGAACTGCCTCCCATAAAGTCTTTGAGTGTTCATGAAAAGTTTGGCATTGCCATAAACAAGTGCACAGAGAACAAAGTGAGAAAGGAGGACAGTGTTATGGAAACACTAGGTAAATCTTATTGCATACCTGTGTGAACACTACATATAGAAGTTGTATGTGTTTACAATGTTCAGTCATTAGTCTGTCACTTTATTCTCTAGTCACTGTCTGCACACTCAAGAGGTGATTAAGAAGAAGCACAAAAACCAGGTCAAAAGATGGATCAGTGTCAGGGAGGCTTCTGATTATGCAGCAATACACCCTGGAGTTTAACCTGAACTGTATCCAAAGCACCTGCTGAAGCTTTGTGTCTGGGGAGCAATTAGCAGACAAGGTGTTGGCCTTCGTATTGGAAGGCACTTTTTTCACAATCATTCCAATCACTATACAAGTGAATGAAAATCTTTTGTAAAATTCATAATGATATGGTACACTGCACTATACGCTGGGTTCAGAGGGATAATGGAATGAATATTATTTGAGCAGAAAATTATCAGGGATACAATTGTGATTATGTATGGGTATTAGTCTTGCCCATATTTTTTTCCAAGGAAGGTACGATCAAAAGATTGTTTACTGTAATGCAGTGATTTTATACTTCGTCCATGGTTTATGGTCACTCTGTTTTCTGTTCCTATAGTGACTCAAGGCCACATAACTGCTTCTGCCTGTATTGAGGCTCAGGGGATAAACTCTGTTCAGATTTTTCCTGAGTGAGTAGTGCATATGCTGCAAGATACTGTGCATGAGTTCCATAAAATAAAATTTAACCATAGCACACATCCTTTACTGGTAGTGTCCTGCATACTAATTGTAATCTGTTAGCATTTTTCAGATCACCAGATATGAAACCAATCACATTAATGTGCCACCAGCTGAAAAATTATATTGGGGCATTTGCCAGACTGACTAAAAAGGAGCAGCTTGTCACAGCATCATTTTTGGAAGGAGGTGGTGTTGGCAGTCTGACAGTGTAACAGACATATGAACCACCTTTGCAAAGACTTGCCACAGCTTATTGAATGAAAGGGATGTTCTAGCAGGACACAGCTCCAGTTGGACAACTTACTGTACCTCTATAGAGCACTTTTTGTTTTATATCACCACATTGTATATGATGATATCAAATTATATTTCTAAACTGTTTAGTTCCTTTTCTGTGACTAAACTGCCCTGTGTATATTTTCTGTTGTCACATGCACCATTGCAGTGGTGTGCCAGTAGCATCCCACAAACACTACCATGACAGCAGTGGTGTTGGATGGGATAGCAGGGTGATCAGACGGCATGTTTTTATATGTGACCTGTCCTGAGGTAGCTCTCTTGCGTTTGGCTGCAGGGTCAGTACTTGGATCCTGAAACTCACATGGAGTATTCAAGCCACAATCTGCCTTCCTGATTCACACAAGCACACACATTTCTGAAACAGCTGTCACATAGGTCTCCATCACACCCCAAGAACACCACCATGAAAGGGGAAAGCGACATGCTAAGAGAAAGCAAGTAATGTTCAAATGAGGATATCCTGGCAGTTGGCTTTTAGCTTTTTTCAGAGGTGCTCAAATCTAGCCATTGCCACTTGGATTCTGGTAGATGGGAACAGTAAAATTGTATTCCAAATGAAGTAATAGAGTAATAATTACTCTATCAATGGCTTGCAAGTGCAGAGTAATGATCAAATGAAATGGTCACAGTATACTGCTCAGAGACTAGGAGAGGACCACATGGCAGCATTAATATAGGTTCATATCTTGCTAGAAGCAAATGACATAATTTTGCAGTTAATAAACTCTAGTGACACTGAGTGCAGACATACCCCTTGGTCCAGCATAATTAACATGAATGGTAAATCCTTTAAAATATTGTCAGGTATCAGTTGTTTAAATATCAGAACAACACACACACATCAGCTTTACACATGACCTCATGAAGCAGCTCTATTCCCAGAGAAAAGACTCACAGTTAACGTCATGCCAAGGAGCCATGAGCAGGGCATCTCTTAGCGGTGCCTACTGTCCCATTGGCATTCACATGAATGTTAACCTTGACAGCAACATTACCAAGTCTTTTCGGTTCTCTGTGCTTTGGGCAAGATCTGCAGCATCATCCCTGGGTCCATAAAATGAGGACAATGTGAAAGTATATTAGGTTTTGTACAATAGTGCACCAAAGAGGTTGGTGTGTTTGCTACAGTGTGCTACACTGTAAAGGGTATTACAGGATTTTCTACTCACGGGCTGTAATATCTGTGTCTGTGCTGACTGCTGACACTTACCACTGCATCAAATTCCTATAATGTAACAGGGAGACATGTACAATAATGAATAAAACCAGTATTGGGCTATATATATATCAACACTTACTGATATAGGAAATTGCCTCATCACATAAAGGTCTCATGGACCATTCATTGCTGTAAGTCCAGGCTCCACAGGCAGAAAAATGTTTTTAAAGAACCTGTGGCTAATTTAGTAATTCTGTAAAAAATTTTGTGAATAAAAGTGGATCCTTTTGAGAGATTCCAGATCCTTTTGAGAAATTCCATTTTACAAGATTGCTCTAGCAGCCTGAGTGTGAAGAGATGAGAAAATTTGGCTGCTCTCTGCCAGACACAACTGGCCTCAGTGACCAAATGAAGTGCTCTGCGTAGGACAGCTATAATAATTTTCTGTGGATGGTGCCTGTAGCAGGCAAAGGGAGCGGGATTGCCACCTACTGTTCATGGGTGGATGGGTGGGGAGAACTGACTGAAAAAAGTTATATCTGGGGACTAGATAACCTCTCGAGGTCCCTTTCAGCCCTTCTTTTCTATGATCCTATGACCAAAGAATTCCCTGTGAGTGAAAAGTGCAATTTTTGCATGTGTCAATTTGCTAGTCAACAAACATAATAGTACATCTCTGTATTGGGCTATTGAGCCCCATATTTCCATGCATAAACAGCAATGTGTTTGTAAATTCAGAACTGTGCTTGGATTTCTGCCCAAGTATGCATGTCCAGGTGGCAGTAGGCATAACTTTAGAATCTGTTTTTGAAAACTTGGCCCCTTATATCTTGATTGTTGTGGTGTCAGAATCCTGCATGCACTACATAACTATTTCACTGTGCACTGTGTGTTCACTTTACTGGTGAGCGTAATAAGAACTCAAGGAAATTCAGTAGTACTAATTTAAAAAAGCAGAAGAATTTTACTCTGTATTATGCCTTTTTACTCATTTTTATATACTTAGGATGTTAGCTGGCGCGTATTATAATATATGAAAAAGACAGTTGAAAACAAAGCTACTGCCTTTAAAGATCCTGTTTGCAGTGTTTTTTTAGCCCTGCTGGTCCCAGGTTATTAGAGAGGCAAGGTGGGTGAGGTAATATCTTTTATTGAACCAACTTCTGTCCGTGAGAGAGACAAGCTTTCGAGCTACACAGGCCTGAAGAAAAGCTAAGTGTAGCTCAAAAGCTTGTCTCTTTCACCAACAGAAGTTTGTCCAATAACAGATACCTCACCCACTCTGTCTCTTTAAAGATCCTATCAGTTTGGTGGGTTTAGCTAGACCATTGCTATGCTGCGTCAGGTGTGGATTGTGAAGACTTTAACGTTAAGCTGCTTGCCCACATGGAATGTATTACTGTAATAAAATTTAACATTTATGTTGACAGTCTAAACTGTCATTCAGAAGTTATGTCTCAGTCTTGGTTGTCACTTTTTACAATTATTATCTCAGAATTCTGAGTATGTTGCCTATTAACCACCATTTGTAGGGTTTCCTGATAGCAGTCTTAGTGTTTGTGCATTTGATTACATTAAAACTGATCAAATTTTTTCTTTTATTTTTCAGGTGGCTTATCCTTGGAGCAGCAAAATCTTTCCTTAGTCTCAGTGGGATCTGAACTACATCAAAGTACAGTGAGCAGCATGGCACACATGGCCTTAACACAAAGCACAGTAGAATCCCAAGAAAATAATTTTCTTCATGTGGTTTTATCATCACTTACCACTCCCTTTGATATGACTTTATTTGACCAAGAAAGAATGAGGAGAAGTGAAGAAGGAAGAACTATGCCAGTAGGAGATGGCACAGTAACTAGCAATGAAGCATTTTTAAGTGACCATGGATTGATGAGCTCCTTTTCGAATGAACAGTGGACTCCTTCACTAAAGTCTATTACAATGGAGTATAGTTCAGATAATTCAGTAGAGCCACCAAGAGAAACCTTAGAAACTGTGATGCTAACACCTTCATTATCTGTCCTTTTGTTGCCGTATGATGAAATGAAAGCACAACAAATGACATCACATGCTGCCTCTGGCCACAGTCGTGCTTTCACACAATTGAAGCCTTTTGCTCCTGATGGTATAATTCCGACTACAAGCAGCGATTTGCTATTGGACCCCACAAATACAGATATTTATTTAAGTTCCACTACATCAGAGGTGGTGGTTGGACTGGTGGAAAATGTAGATGGAAACTATGCATCTAGTTCAGACTCCTCACTGTTTTTGCCTTTTGATACTACTTCAGAAGGGTCCTCTGTTCTTATGAGACAGCTGAATGAGGATAGCCAAGTTACACCAGATGCTTTGGCAAAAAGTACTGATCAATACACTGAAGCTTACCCTGATGTGAATAGCGATGCAACAGAAACTTTTGATCTAAGGACCTATTCTGTTGCAAGCATTTCTAGGGCAGCACCTGTTTTGGTAACTAGCATGGAGCCTGCTTTGTTTTCAATTAGTCTTCCATATGTGTCTTTCCCAGTTCACTTAGCTGCTGGTTCCACTGACTCTGATACTTCTGTTACTGATGACTTGTTTACACATGTATTTTCCCATAAATCCTCCAGTACAACACCAAATTTGCCTGGCAATTTAGAAATACCAAGTCAAGTTGAGCTCTTCAGTGAGTTCGTAAGCCCAGTGCCTTTCACTAGACCTTATGCTTCATGTTCGAACTGTGGCTTTGCCTCAGTTCCACCAGAACAAGGCTTTTCAGCAGGACACACAGAACATGATGTGGGTTCGGGTGATTATATTGAAACATTGTCATTCACAGCCTCTGAGGAAAAAGGCTTTACTCCACTTACAACTGTAGTTACTGAATTGTATGAACTGGAAGAGTCAACTCCTGAAATCTTCGATACTACTTTTCCATCAAGACCTGTTGTTTCATTTTCTTCAAGACGTATAGAAGTCTCTGAATCAAACTTGTCTTTTTCAAATAGTGTGGATGTTGGTCTTAACATAATGAGTACAACAATATTTCCTTCCTACAGACAGCCCTCTGAGGGAATGTCATTGGATATCACTTCTGTTCAATTCTCCTTCCCTATTACTGAAACTGTTACTTTAACATCTGGTGTTAAAGCAAAACCTTCTGTTATCACCAGCGTTCTCCTTGAATCCATGTTTACCACAAGTGAGAATGTACCATCAGTTACAATCAAACATATAGGCCTGCTGGAATCACCTGAATTTATGCCCTCAGAATCTGTACTTTTGCTTGACAAAACACCTGCAAGTGTTTCAACAGACAAATCATCTGTAAATATTTCAGATTTTTCATCCAACCTTTTATCAACACCATTTCTCTCTGAAACTAGCAGCTGGTCATCTTTATCATCTGCTGTATCAACCTTTTATTCAAGAATGCCAAGTGATTTATCAACGCTATTACCTCAGGTCTTCCCTACACTGCTGGGGACATCAGTAGTTTTTGATGATTCCTCTAGTTGGGATTCAACTGAGTTTCCTGCCATTGACAGCACAAGCATAGAGGTTTCTCATCTCTCTCCCTGGCAGACTTCATACCTTTATTCAAATACGTTTTCTGTTCCAAACACACACAATCCTGAAGTGATATCATCAAGTTTTTACTCTTCCATGTTACTAGAAGGAACATCAGTCTTGCTAATGGGTTCTGAAGTTTCGTTTACCTCAGTTTTCACAGAAGCTACCTCTCAGTTAGAGTCTTCACTCTTCTCCCTTGAATCAGCAGTTCCTACACTGGTGCTGTCCATTTCTGACTCAGAATCTATTCTCACCAGCAATATCTTGGTTGATGAAACACACTTGACCTCATGTCAGACAACTCCTGTCTTAAGTGTATCTTTGTCCCTTCTCTCAACTGTTACAACTTCAGATGAGGATACTGGTGCTACTGCTAACCACACGTTACTTTTAACATCTCTTTCCAAGGCAACTGCTAGTACAGCACATGTTATAACAAATCCACATACACTGTTGTTGCACACAGATGTGAACAGCATTACTGCTTCACCTAAAGAGTCCATTTCTGTGGTCACATCATTTGTACCTACACAGCTGCCTCCCTCCATAAACACTTCCACTGAATTTGGCACACAAACAAAAATTAGTGTAACTGAACTTACCAATAGAACAAGTGCTACTAGTGCCACTACTACCACCATTAGTAGTATATTTGGCCATCATACAACTACTGAGAGCAACTCAATTACTTCCTCATCCCCTTCTACTGCTGTAGTGGCCACGACTCCATCTGAAGCTATAATTATCACCTCTGCCATGACCACAACCCGACAACCATATGTTTGTGACATCACGATTCCCGATACTTACTTAGTCATGGCTGGTAAGATATTGCTAACTTATTTCAATTTTTTTCTTTAAAATTGTTTCAAAAGTACTTCCCATTCTTCTCCTCCCGCGTCACCCCCAAATCACTAATGAACGTCACCTTCTAATGCAAATCTTATTTAAATTATACATGTATGGACACTCAATAAACATTTGAAAGAAACACAGCATGGAATGTAAACATACAGTCTTGATAACTTGTAGTTGTTATGAAGGGCCAGATTTTCAAAACTCAGCCTATGTTTCCATGCATATAGCCTGGTTTGTATCCCTTGCTCATACAAATTATAAAATTTAGCTGCACAAAACCTATTCCTTGTGCACAAGTGGAGTGCAAATGGTGCTTTAAAATTGACCATGCATACATGTAGGCTTAATTGCATCTCCTTTATAATTTTGGTGTTAAATTTATAGTATTCTTAAAGAACTGTTATGCAGAATCTTTTCATAGCATGGTGGAATAAGTTTCCCTTTGAAGATATTGGGAGTGTTTATAAATGCCATAATTTAAAATAAACTTTAGAACATGTGAAACTAAAGTCAGTTTTTCTAAATGTCTTTAACATTTTATTTTACCATGTGAAAATGAGCTATGTACCTGTATTTGGATTATTTTAGTTGGACATGGTGTGGTTATGATCAGAAAAATGACTTTGTATGCTTAAAAAGAAAGTTGCCTTGTTTCTGCCAAGCTAATATACTACAGTTGTGAAGGAGCCATGTTTGATGTCAATCAACAAAAATTTTCCATTTAAGTTTTATGGTCAGAATGTGTGCGTTTGATGTATAAAACAAAGAACAGAGTTTAATTTTTTCCAGCTACGAGGGTGAGATGGCTGTGCTAGTGTTAAGAAAGAGCCTTTTTTGGGGGGTGGAGGGGACTTGTAAACAGAGCAGTTTTACTGTGCAAATATTTGATGGAGAGTAAGTACGAAACACCGGGATGCCATTTTACAGTTGCTTTCAATAATCACTGTCATAATTTAAAGTGTGGTTATGGTTAGCAATGCACCTGTGAGTGTTTTTAAGGTAGTTTCTTATTCAACAGTCTTGCCTCCATGTGTAATCAGAGCAGTGTTTGCTTACTTTTTTTTAAAATAAAAATAACTGTTTTTTTTAAAATGCCTATTAGTAGTGTATATCCAACACAGTTATTGGACAGGGATTTGCATTCTATTCTGGTTTATGCATCATCTACAGAATTGTTAACTGTATTACAACAGCGGAATCTTTATTACAAGTGCTCAAGTAAAAAAGAATGCAGTTTGACTTTCAGATCCAGTTTGAATTTCTAGTCCGTCTGTTACAAAGGTAATTGTTTTTACCAGCAAATGAACAAATTTGATACGGAAAAAGTTGAGAGAAAATAACCACAGAACCCATGAAGCTATTTACAGAGTTACCTTTTCAGGGTGTAATTATACTTCTATCTGCACCTTATCCCTGTGTTTTACGCATTCAACACACTTGACCTCATTATCTGCTTTGTCATGCATCACCCAATTGAAAATGCAACAATGAACCGAAGCACCATAGATGAAGCTAAAACGTACTCTCGTTAATTTCCAGTGCTGGCCCGCAGAGCTGTGCTAGAAAATGTCAGTAATTCCATCAAAGAAGTGCTGAGAGTTCAGTTCAGGCGATCAGTAGAACTGGAGGTAAGTGGTACCAAATGTGTGCATTCTTTGCTTAGTATAATGCTATAGCATGGTGTTTGTTTTCGTTTTTAATTTTCCTATATAAAATAATGATTAAAAACACAAAAACCTGGTGATTCTAAAGCACAACGGAATTTTGTTTGAGGTTGAACAGGAATACTGTATACATAAAACATCTTTTCTCGCATTTTTAGTGCAAGTGTAACATGAATTGTTACTTATATTTTTATAATGTGACAGATTTAGGGAAGTGTGCCTTCCTCTCTGGCTTGGATTAGCAGTGTTCCCCCACAGCTCATCCTCTTTATTGGCTACTGTATTGAGAGCTCTCCCACTTTAACCCCTGCATAGATTAATATCAAAAGGTGAATTGGAAAGTTTATACCATCTAAAATATCAGTTCAGGGCTCTGTCTTTCTCCACTGCCAGCTGATGACATCCCAAGCATTTAAAACAAAGCAGGGAGCCTTCTCCATAGCTTGTGCTCATTTAGATTTTAGTGATATCAGTGCTTGCAGGGGAAATATGGAATTCTGAACTCAAGACTTGGTAGGTTGAAGAACCTAGGAAATAATTTTCAGTTGTTAAATGTCATTTTTAAGTCTACAGATAGGTATGTCTGGGATATTCAGTAGTGTTTTCCCCTGCTTCCTCTGTGATGTTGAAGTTTTGTGTTTTTGTTTTTTGTTTGTTTTAAAGGCTTAGACCACCCTCCAGGTTGGGGTGCAAATCAAGTCTGGGAATCATAGAATCATAGAACCTCGAAACGTCATCTAGTCCAGTAGTCCCCTGCACTCATGGCAGGACTAAGTGTTATTTAGACCATTCCTGATAGGTGTTTGGAGATTTTTAAGAGCAGGTTAGACAATGATGGAGATTCCACAACCTCCCTTGGCAATTTATTCCAGTGCTTAACTACCCTCACAGTTAGGAAGTTTTTCCTAGAGTCCATCCCTTGCTGTAATTTAAGCTCATTGCTTCTTGTCCTATCCTCAGGGGTTAAGAACAATAATTCTTCTCTCTCTTTCTTGTAACAATCTTTTATGTACTTGAAAACTGTTATCATGTCCCCTCTGTCTTCTCTTTTCCAGACTAAACAAACCCAATTTTTTCAGTCTTCTCTCATAGTTCATGTTTTCTAGATGTTGAATCATTTTTGTTGCTCGTGTCTGGACTTTCTCCAATTTTTCACATTTTTCCTGAAATGTGATGCCCAGAACTGGACACAATGCTCCAGTTGAGGTCTAGTCAGCACGGAGTAGAACAGAAAAATTACTTCTTGTGATCTTTATATAATGTTTCAACATGGTTCCCAAGTCTAAAAAATCAGTGTAAATTGGAACTTACATTAAAGGCTGCATTCAGTAAAAAGTACGCCTTTTAAAAAAAATTTTTTGACAGACCCTAGAAGTAGTTTTTTGGGTGGCAAACAAAATGCTGACTTTAATATCTGCATAATCAGATACTCTAAAATTCGAAATAATTATCGTTGTTATGTAATGGTGGAAGAATCTGGCCCTTAAAGATTAAGCAAAGTTTAATTAACAGATTATTACATGTAGCTATATGGAATTATCTGAATTAAAATTAGGAAGCATGAATCAGCTTCATATTACAAAAAGATGAAATGTACTGTGCATAAGGTTTTCAGAATTTCAGTATATACTGTGTAACTTTCTTCTTCAAAAAGAGATCCTTTACATTCTTTGGAAATTCATTCTTTTAGTTTGAAGATGTTGCACATAAAATGCAAGGCCTTATGCAAAAAACTATCTATATTATGGGAAATGTCACTGTCAAAAACTATTGATGCATTATTGCAAATAAGGCAGTTCAATAAATGTCACTTAAGAAGTAATCCAGCCGGTCAATAACAGTCTAAAGTCTGTGCTGTGTCTGAATGGGCTGGGAATTGCTTAGCAGTGTCATGCAACTTAGTGCTATTTTAGGATGGGTGAAAACAAGAAAATTACCCCTAAACTTTGCACCAAATTTAAGCTGAATGTGCTTTGAGGCTTCAAAAAGTTTAATTAACTTTTTCTCCCTGTCCAGTGATTTTTCACTTATGCTTCCTGTTAACTCTCTGGGTTCTAAATAAAACAGTGCTGATACTGTGTTCTCATGAGATTTCCATCTCAATTTTAAGAACGCAAGAGGCTTGGATAAGATGAAAGCTAATTCAGCCCAAGTAAAATAAAATATGGATAAATAAACAATAGTTTGTAAATGTCATGCTATTTTTACATAGGTTTTCAGGTGAGGGTTAATTTCCATAATTTGATTGTCAACAGTAGCATAGGGTTTAATAGTATCTTTGTTCTAGGATGTTATATTTTGAGATTAAGGGTAACTAACATAGTAATGCTAATGGTAACTCTTTGGGGCCAGCTCAGTTTAGCATTTTGGGTGTATTTCTGTTTACCTTAAGAATTACTGGCTTAGCTTTCTTTCATTCTTAACTATTATTGTTGACTCTAGTGAATATTTTGAAGAATATTCAAAACATCTTCTGTTTATACTCATTGTTGTCCATTCAACAAACCAAGTTTTATAAACAAAGAGCTTTTCTCCAGCTTTCTGTTAATTTGACCATAATAGCTCAGCACATCTCATTCTGTGCAAGATTCCTTTTTTAATTTTCCCAGCTTTCCTGGGTGGCTGATGGCTTGTCTTAACTGCCTGGGTAACTTGAGTTATAACTCGTATATTGCCCTTAATTCGATTCCTGTCCACATACGCAAATCCTTAACTTGAGTGTAGTGGTGCTTGCTAACTTGAGGTGTCTGCCCTGTTCGGGAGGAGGAGGGGTAAGCTAAAGCTCAAGTTAACACAACTCTGTCTCTCACTTGAGCTAGGCTAATCTGAGTGTGGATATCAATTTAACTGCAATGAAGACATAGTTTGAGGGACAAGAAGATCCAGCAGTTTGCCCCAAGGTCACAAGGGGAGTTGGTTATTATTTGAATCTGGGATAATATTAACTCCCCAAGCCTTCATGCTTTCCTTATAAACATTGTTTAAAGAGATACTAGCCCTACAACTGTATAGATTTATACAATCTAGCAAAGCCTCCCTTGATTGAACAAAGCTCAAATGTGTTGACCGTCAAGGTGTATTGCACGTGCAACCCATCTGAAAGGTTTGTCTTTCCTGTAAAGTCATCTTGAGTTATAACTTAAGTGTTGCTCCTGTCTACTCTCACAAATCTCTAGCTCGAGCACAGTGATGTTTTAAACTCAAGCTAGATGGCCTGTTGGGGTATTGGTTGAAGAATGAGTGCTGCTGATGCTCAAGCTACTGCATGCAGCTTGGTTGCAGCTAGAGTCTGCTTGAGTGCTGAAAGGTCTCCAATGCTGTCCCAGAATTCACCTTGGGACTTTGGTTGTGTTTACCTACCTGGTCCTTGGTTCAGGACTGAAAGTTACCTCCAGTCGGTATAAATAGCCTGCTTTGGTTTTCAGACACTGCCTTAGCACGTAGCTTTCTGCACCTGTTGCAATTCTTCAGATCAGATGGCATCTGGTAGAGCACCTCCCAGCATGCATCTAGCTGGCCTGAGTCTGACACCAATGTTTTTGTGGACCTGTGGTGGGAGGCCAGTAAGAATGGCTTCCGGTCCAGGACCAGAAATCAAAAGTCTTACAATGCTACCTCCAGTAAGCTCAATGAGGACGGCATTCACTGGACTAGAGAAGATAAAATCCATGAAGAACTTGTACTGCCAGGCAAAGAACCGCAAGTCCTAGTCTGATGACTCCCCTAGAATGTCTCAATCCTCTGAGGAGCTGCACTGGGTGCTCAGTGATGTCCCAAACATGGAGCCCGAGTACATCCTGGACATCTCAAGGGCCTGTGCATGGACTCAGGGGAGGAACTGAAGCCTGGTTCAGCACCAGCCACAGCAGTCTCAGCGGAGGCAGAGCAGATGTTTGCCACGTCCATGCACAGCCAGTCTGACCTCATTCAGTACTCCCAAGACCTGTTTGGGGAGGAAATGGAGAAACAGACTGGGGAGAATGCAGCAGAGGAACCAGCATCACCTCAGTTGGGTAAGGTAGTGAATGCCTTGCCCTTGTTATAGCTAGTGGGGATATGACAACATAAGGGGGCTGCTGTTGTCTGTTTCCTATCAATCTCTATTACTGTAATGGGGGGTGTTGGGTGCTGGAGGGCAGGCTTTTATACTATACTGGTTTCAGGTACACTTGAGGGGTAAGAGGAGAAATGCCATCCTACTGGGCATGTACAGTCCAAGATGAATTCTGCTTGGGGGAACAAAATTTTAAACATGCAAGCAGTGATTTTTTTTGTACACCCCTCCAGGTGTGCAAAACCGTGGCTCTTAATACAAGCCAAGCAATGGTAGCAAACGCAGCAATGGGGATGAGACAAGCATGGCTGCAGAATGCGTGTACAGCAATGTGTGTTTTCTCACACTAGTGTTATGTTTTTGGAGGCAGCCAAAACTTATATAAAAAAAAAACAAAAAACCCACTAGCCTAGGAAATAAATCCATTGCATGGTCTTTGGTAGTATAAAATCCAGAACACTTCCATAGTCTCTTGGAAATACTGGTCTGTGGTTTGGCTGCCAGGGTGGAAGGGGCTAGGTTGCAAAGGCACATCTGTGGTGCTTCTGCGTTACTGCCTCTATTTTAGCATCCTGTTTATACTGTCCCAGATTAGTTCACTAGTCCCCAGTCATCTGTTTGCCCATCACTCACCAGATGATGAAATAGCTTCCTAGCATAGATGGGTGGTTATCTCTCAGCTTCCTGGAACACCTGTTCAGGGATATAGGCAGGTTCACCTCTTCCATGGTCAGCACAACTTGAAATAACAGTACTGTCATGATATTAATGTTCTGTTGTCCCAGGCCTGTCCCTTGCACACCCAAGTCTCCAACCCCCTTTTTAAAAATGAAATTATAAAAAAAAATTGTGTGACTATATAAAGCATTTGCCATTGTTGGGGGCAGGGGAGGGAATGCTAGAACTGAGCAGCTTCAGAGTAGAGAAATGTAAAGATAGAGGACAGTGAATGCCAAGGAGATAAAAGTTGTGACTTTTCCCTCACTCTGAAGTTAAAGGGAGGAAACTTTTCTTTTTTCCCGCTCTGGGCAAAAGAATAATGCATTGTTTTTCAGGGCCATCTGCCCCAGTGCAGGTGAGACATTCACCTAGGAGACCACTGACAGTCAACACGAGAGTCCAGAACCTCTGAAGGAAAAGGATAAAGGATAACCAGCTAATAGAGATGCACAGGGACTTTGTCTGTAGACTAGACTGCCTCCTTGAGCTCCAAGGGAGATGATAGAACAGGACAGGCAGAACCAGGCTGCAGCTGAGGGGATGCTGGAGAGGAAGAAGATGGCTGCAGATTACATCACCCATGACTGCACCATGAGGGAGCAGGACCATGAGGAGTAGAGGGATCTGTCTGAGCACATGCTGGGACTGACGGCAGCAGGTTTCAGTAAAACTTGGTCTGGACCCTGTTCAGGTCAGCCTCCTGCTGTTGCCTCTCCTCCACATTAACATATCCTGCAGCCAGTGCCCTCTACAGAAGGGGTAACCCAGTCATGGATGGGAGGGAGGGCACATGGTCAGCTGTACCCTGTGCAGGCACAGTAGAGTGACGGCAAGTACTCTGACGATGTGCGTTTTTCATTACAGGTGACTTGGTATTGCACCCCCTGTGCACTTGACAACCTTCTGACAGCTGCACTGACAGGGTTACTTTCTTTCAATAAAATCTTTTGTTGTATAGTCACTTGGTGTGTAAGTACTTTGAGAACAAGACCGAGAAGAACTGTATTAAATTGCCTTAAGTGCAGGGGGCTGGACTAGATGAACAAATGAGCTCCTGTGCAGTCCTACACTTCTGTGATTTTAATACTCTCACAGCTTGACAATACGTATACAAAAAAAAAAGAGGAGTACTTGTGGCACCTTAGAGACTAAAATTTATTTGAGCATAAGCTTTCGTGAGCTACAGCTCACTTCATCGGATGTATTCGGTGGAAAATACAGTGGGGAGATTTATATACACACATAGAGAACATGAAACAATGAGTTTTATCATCCACACTGTAAGGAGAGTGATCACTTACGATGAGCTATTACCAGCAGGAAGGGGGGGGGGAGCAGGAAAACCTTTTATGGTGATAATCAAGGTGGGCCATTTCCAGCAGTTAACAAGAATGTCTGAGGAACAGTGGGGGGTGGGATGGGGGGGAGAAATAACATGGGGAAATAGTTTTACTTTGTGTAATGACCCATCCACTCCCAGTCTCTATTCAAGCCTAAGTTAATTGTATCCAGTTTGCAAATTAATTCCAATTCAGCAGTCTCTCGTTGGAGTCTGTTTTTGAAGTTTTTTTGTTGATCACTTAAGATGAGCTATTACCAGCAGGAAGGCCAGGGCGGTGAGGGGGTGGAAGCAATTCACTTAAGCTTGAATAGAAACTGGGAGTGGATGGGTCATTATTCAAAGTAAAACTATTTCCCCATGTTATTTCTCCCCTCCCCCACCCCCCACTGTTCCTCAGACGTTCTCATTAACTGCTGGAAATGGCCCACCTTGATTATCACCATAAAAGGTTTTCCTGCTTCCCCCCCCTTCCTGCTGGTAATAGCTCATCATAAGTGATCACTCTCCTTACAGTGTGGATGATAAAACCCATTGTTTCATGTTCTCTGTGTGTGTATATAAATCTCCCCACTGTATTTTCCACCGAATGCACCCGATGAAGTGAGCTGTAGCTCACAAAAGCTTATGCTCAAATAAACTTGTTAGTCTCTAAGTTGCCACAAGTACTCCTTTTCTTTTTCCGAATACAGACTAAAATGGCTGCTACTCTGAAACAATACATATACAAGCACATCATTCTCATATAGGTGTAGTCCATTACAGTAAATGCTTTCATTATCTTATTTTCCCCTTCCAAGCCAACGAGTCCGTTACTTCCCTAGCTCTTCCAGGCCCAACCTTAGCTGATGCACTTTCGGGCTGTCTGTATCGGATTTGTAAAGCAGCACAATCATTGCCCAAGTCATGCCCAAAGTATTCCCTCTTAACCTCACATCTGTTGTGCAGAACACGGCATGCCCCAATGACATGAATGACATTTTAGAAGCTACAGTCTAAATGGTTTTATAGGTAACATTAACCTTCAGTCAGCTAAATGCACCACCATCCTGCAGCTGGGCATGGTATAATTGAACCTTCTGCCAGATGTCCTCACATCCGGGCAGGGCTTCATGAGCCAGGGCAATAGAGGATAAACTGGTTTCCCAAAATAACAGAGGAGACAGACATCGTATTGATATCCCACTGGGTGGGAATAAAGTCCCCATTTGTCAAATTTCAAAAAGGCAGAATATGCAGAATGCACTGGCATCATGCTCCCTGACAGTGCATCCCATGAAATTCCCTGTGAACCTCCCTCTGTGGTCAGCCAGTGACTGCTGAACAATGAAGCAGTATCCTTTCTGGTTTATGTAGTCATGCGGTCCTTGTGGAGCATGCAGATAATGGGCACATTTCTACCACCAATGGTGCCAGCACAGTTCAGGTTGTCAATTTGTTCGAAGACTGCTATTATTTTATGAACATTTCCAATCTTCACCAAACTATAATTCATTAAAGCTATAATTGCTTTGCAGATTTCCATCACCACAGCACTAATCGTTGACATCCCGATGCTAAACTGATTAGCCACTGACCTGCATCAGTCTGGGGTAGCCAGCTTCCAAATAGCAATAACAATACACTTCCGTACTAGTACAGTCTGTCTCATCTGCTTATCCTGTCTTTAAAGTGCTGGGGAAAGCTCTTCACACAACTCCAGGAATGTGGTGAAAGTTCTGTTTCTGCTGCTGTTCATCCCAGGTCTGGGTTACATTGCGGTCCTGCCACTTGGTGCTTTGGAACAGCTGGTCAGCATAGAGAGAGTTCTCAGCTACCACAGTCTGCATGAGCTGCCTCTGTCCCTTCATCCTGCCTGCATGCGGCCTGTGTGTTCTCCTTAGTAAAGCATGTTTCCACCTTCCGAGGGCAACAAACTGCTGCCAAAAGACTCTGGGCTTCACGTCTCCTGTCCTTTATCTGTCCACATGAATGCCAACATTTGGTACATGTCATCGTTCTGAGTGTGACCCAGGTCTTCACGGAAACATAGGCTAGGTACACGCAACCAGAAGTTGCGTCCTGTAACGAGTTGACAGTCTAAGACTACTTCTGTCCATGTGCCCAGGAAGGACAGACAACTTTTCCCATAGTACACCACAAAAGAGAGAGACCAGTGTAGCACTAAGAACTAAGCAATGTTCTCCCTGGAAGACCTAACACCAGCACCTGTGTACATGCAATACTTCTAGTATAGCTAGAGGTACCTTTACAGAGTGGTTGCTGTTACCCAAGCTAGGCTAGCTCAAGTGGAGAAACTCAAATGTTATAACTTGAATTAACTCTGAAGTGAAGACCTATCCTAAGAATGTGGATCTTTGTCCACATCTTGTAGCTGGTCCACGTAAGTGGTTTATGAGTTTCTGCTACATTATTTAGTCTTCTGGTTTAAGTGGTAGAAGTTCATCATTTTAACTGTCAGGGTCCTGGATTCTGTTAGCCTAAGCAATTGGTTTTACAAGGCTCCTCTACCTTCCTGGGCTTTTTCAAGGAGGATAGTGATGTGGATTAAAGGGATATGGGAAGGTTTGTTAAGGGTGGCTATCTAGGCTTCTGGTAAGCTCTTTAATTGTATTATTTATTTTTGCAAACTGTGAATCGTTATGACTGGCAAGTACTATTATTTATTTATATCCTTTACATTTTATGTATATGAATAGTCTGTGTAGCTTAGAATAGGTGCTTCTACAGTAGATCTGCAGAATAAACCATTTTGAAATGAAATGTCCTTTCTCTTCTCCATTTAGACAAATCCAGTGATTCCAAACTATGGGCCATATCCTCATTTGGTGCAAGTCTGCATGGCTGTATTGAAGTCAAAGGTTCACTTCCGTGGACGTGCATTGATTTACACTAGCTGAGAACTAGCCCTGTATGTTTCAGTAATATGCCGACATGGTGATGTCAACTGCAATAAAACCAGACATATTACTAAATATTTGTAAAATGACTGGAGCAAACATCTGATATCCTGTCCATTCATGATTTTTGTCTTTCTAACTCATTTCTTTCATGTCCACTATTGCCATACTGCTGGGAGTCCGCTCCTCTTATAAATAATGCAGCTAGTCTTCCAAGCCTGGGTTCATCGTTTTCAAATTTTTCTCATCAAAGGCGGAGAACAGCTCTGTAAAATAAGTCATGCTTATGTTGCACTAGAAGAGTACTATCGTATGTGTTTTCTCTTAGTGATGCATTGGGGGTAGCTGTTTCTAACTCCAGAAAGCTGAAGTATTCTTGCTTCTCTAGCCTACCTGAATAAAATTTTATGTCAGTAATGGAATACTGCCAAGGTTGTTAGGCTTTAAAATTAGCATCTGTCCAATATAGTAACATGTATTAATGATTGCAGTCATGCAGCTCTCTAAACAGATTCTTCCTTGGTGCTTAGCTTAACCAAGCAAACAAATCTGACTTTTTTTTTTTTTTTTTGGCAACAGTATCATGAACTGGTTTATGTAAAGTACAACTTGAGGTAAATTAGTGCATTTTGTGTTTAATTTTTCTTTTTGTACATCTCTTATTATAGCTTACAGATGTTTCATTTTTACAGCACAGTAAAATAGGAGGCAGTTCTGTTAAATTTAGCATAGTACCAAGGTATCCTTTACAAAAAAAAATAAAATATTTGGCTGCAATTTGATGTAACTGCTGCTCCGCTGAAATATGAACAAATGTTAATGTTAAACAGGAATTGAAAATGCTTTCTTTCAACTTTTGCAGTCTGAATTCAGGAGAATCTGTCAATTCTGTGCTGCCTGGGGCTTATGAGACTAGCTGATCAGTTCTGATTCTATCCTATGGAAGGCAGTATACAAATACACATTAGTCAGGTCATTATCGTATTTATTTATGTTTTAAGACTTCTCCTAATCCTGTTAGTGATTTAGACCAAGATTTTCAAACCTGCCTATCTAAAGGTAGGCACTTAAATGATAGGCATCTAAATAAAAGTGGCCTTGTTTTTCGGAGGTGCTCTTGTGGCACCCATTAATTTCAGTGAGATCTGTGGGTGCTTGTCATTTCTGAAATTTAGGCTGTTTTTGTTTAGGTGTGAAAATATGGTTTGAAAATGTTGCCTTTAGGATCTTAAGCTGCACATCCTTGCGCACACAATAATTCAAAAAATAAAAAGCTTTGCATTTCACTTTTAATACCTACTGGCCTTGGTAAACCTTTGGGAAATAAAGTGCTTTCTAGGGATATTTTTTATTATCAGACACTTGGTACGGTGGTGGTGGTGAAGCATACTACTTAGACTTTTGTCTTGGGCCTATAATGGTTCTCCTCTCACTACCTTTCTCCAACTCACACTTCTCAAAATCTTTCAAATTATGTTTCTTTTGGATTTACTGTCCACCTCCTGTCATGATGAAGCACAAAAATGGACTCATTTGGTGTGTATCGACTTTTCAGACTATATACTTTATGCAAAATTTGAGGGAGTTTAGGGAAATAAGTTTTTTTTCTTCTCTTACCACTGAAGTGTCAGATTAGAGTACATCAGTATCAGTGCGTGCTATGCTGGGCAGTTCTCCTTCTGCATGTTTCACTTCAGCAAACACCAAATAATTGCAGCTGAAGGATTGAAAACGCTGTTTCCTCTTTTTTTTTTTTCTTGCCTGTCTTCTTTTGTGGGTACTAGACAACATTTCTCTGGCATTCCTTCCCCATTTCACAAACTGAAGCTGCTGAAAACATTGCTTCTTGAGATAAAAGGATAAACTTCAGGCAAAAAGGCTTGAAGTATCTGTTTATATTGAGCTGTTTATATTGAACTAATTTGAATGCTACAGGTCTGGATCCATTTATAATAAAATCTGACAGTAGCGCGCTTTTGGCGTCTAATTACAAGGAATATAGGGAGATCTGTATATATTTTTCTTGAGACCGTATTTTTTTCCTTGATACTTGAGGTTGTTTCTTTTTAAAATCTTTTTTAATACATCTTGCTCATTTTGTTTATCAAAAAAAATATTCTGTTGTCCTCTGAAAATTAATTTCTATTAATTTGTGCTGCCATAGAGATGTCAACAAGAGACATGTAAGCTAGGATTTGGTAGCACTTTGTGCTCTTCCACAAGGCTGATCCTCAGCTTCAAATTCTTCAAGGTATTCCATCATTTGGACAAGGTCTGGAGAGAGCTGGTATCTCCCTCTGGAAAGATATGGAAGTATACCTGAAGTCTTAGGGCTCTGATCTTGGCTTTTTGTGTAGAAAGTGTGTCACAATGTGATCATGTGTGGTAGATGGAGGGAACTGGAGTGTGAAGAAGCAGCCAGGAAGTAGGTGTGTTGACTGGGTTAGGGGAGACTTCCTGTTGGAGAAAGAAATACTGTAAAATACTCAAATCAAATCCTTCACCTTGTTTTTGTTTTAGATAATATTGTAAGGTTATAAAAAGCGCCTGCTTTGAAACCTTCACTTGGTTTTATAGTAAATCCTCTATTTAGATCCTCATCTGTTATGTGATGGCTAGAGATCTTCAGAATAGACTGCTCAACTCTAGAATTATCTTCTGAAAGGAATAGCAGGGGATATATGAATTGTGGGAAGCTTCTATTGGTAGCTGTGCTGAAATAAGGGGGAGGAGTGTCTTCTGAAAAAAAAAGTGTATGTATAGGTACACATACAAAATTGTATAATATCTATAAACTATATTGTGTGTATATTGCTTCCTATGTAACACACACACACACACACAGAATCAATGGGATGTATACACTACCATATGTGTCCAGTATGCAAGAAGCCATGCTTGTGATTCAGTAAGTAGCCAGTTATTGGTATGGAATCTGTAGTGCCCTCCAACATTATGTAGAGGATGAGATACTGTGCTGCTAGAGATGATCCATAAAACTGAAGTCCTGACCACTTTGTGGCCATTTAAATTCCCACAGTACTTTTTGCAAAAGCAAAGCTGAATGTACTGAACCAGTGGCTCTCAACCTTTCCGGACTACTATACCCTTTTCAGGAGTGTGATTTGTCTTGTGTACCCCCAAGTTTCACCTCACTTAAAAACTACTTGCTTACAAGATTGGACCTAAAAATACAAAAGTGTCACAGCCCACTATTACTGACAAATTGCTGACTTTCTCTTTTTTACCATATAATTATAAAATAAATCGATTGGAATATAAATATTGTACTTCCATTACAGTGTACAGCATATAGAGCAGTATGAACAAGTCATTGTCTGTATGAAATTTTAGTTTGTACTTTAGTTTAGTTTTAGTTTCGTTAGTATGTAGCCTGTTGTAAAACTAGGTAAAATCTAGATGAGCTGATGTACCCCCTGGAAGACCTTTGCATACCTCCAGGGGTACACATAACCCTGGTTGAGAACCATTGTACTGTACAACTTCTAATTGGGTAAACTTAGCAAAGGGAAGATGCTCTTGTGGTTACTCCCCTGGAGTGGGAGTCTGCAGATAAAGATTCTATTCCCAGTTCTCTGACTTTGTGCTTCTCTTTCCTCAGCTGTAAAATTAAGATAATATTGTTCTACCTGTCAGGGATGCATTTCTTAATTTATCCAAGTGCTTCAAGATCATTAGATGGACAGAGAAATAGAGATGTGAGGTATTGTTGCCAATATTGATGCTGATAATTTTATTTAATTTCTTTTCCATAGGTTTATAAAATTTCCCCAAAATTCTCTTTCTTGGTGACATCGGGTCCTTTTGTTTACACGGCAATAGCTGTCATAAATGTGCTTATGAACAGCAGCCTTCTACGTGGTCAGGCCCCTGTCATCCTGTCACTGCAGCCTTCTTTCACCATGCCAGATCCCAGGTTCCAAGTTCACACAGGTGAGTTCTTGTTTCTGTGCTTCACACTGTAGAGGGGGGGAGAAATAACATAGTATTGATACAGACTTTGATCTGGGAAGAAGGATGGTCTTGTGATTAATATACAAGATTGGGAATCAAAAGATCTAGGCTTTACTTTTGTGAGGCTTAATTCATGAATATTAACAAAGTGCTTTGAGATTTTTGAAGATGGAAAATGCTATATACATTCAAAACATTGCTATTACTGTTGTTTATTTAATTAGTTGAAAAATTTTTACTTGGCCAGAGGTGAACGCAATGTTTCATAGATTCATAGATACTAAGGTCAGAAGGGACCATTCTGATCATCTAGTCCGACCTCCTGCACAGCGCAGGCCACAGAATCTCACCCACCCACTCCTATGAAAAACCTCACCCATGTCTGAGCTATTGAAGTCCTTAAATCATGGTTCAAAACTTCAAGGAGCAGAGAAGCCTCCCTCCAGTCAACCATGCCCCATGCTACAGAGGAAGGCAAAAAAACCTCCAGGGCCTCTCCAATCTGCCCTGGAGGAAAATTCCTTCCCGACCCCAAATATGGCAATCAGCTAAACCCTGAGCACATGGGCAAGATTCACCAGCCAGATACCCAGGAAAGAATTTTCTATAGTAAATCAGATCCCATCCATCTAATATCCCATCTCAGGGGATTTGGCCTATTTACCCTGAATATTTAAAGATAATTACTTACCAAAATCCCATTATCCCATCATACCATCTCCTCCATAAACTTATCGAGTAGAATCTTAAAACCAGATAGATCTTTTGCCCCCACTGCTTCCCTTGGAAGGTTATTCCAAAACTTCACTCCTCTGGTGGTTAAAAACCTTCGTCTGATTTCAAGTCTAAACTTCCTGTTGGCCAGTTTATACTCATTTGTTCTTGTGTCCACATTGGTGCTGAGCTTAAATAATTCCTCTCCCTCTCCTATATTTATCCCTCTGATATATTTATAGAGAGCAATCATATCTCCCCTCAACCTTCTTTTAGTTAGGCTAAACAAGCCAAGCTCCTTAAGTCTCCTTTCATAAGACAAGTTTTCCATTCCTTGGATCAATCTCAAAAATCTCAAATGTTCTATTCTACTCCATACTTTTTGTTATAGCTGATGATGTCTCTAACAGTCAGTGTAGGGAGTTTGCATTTTTTTTACCAAGCTTTGAGAGTTAACAATTTTATCATGGTGCAAAACTCCAGATCTTTCTTCATCCTTACTGGCCACTTACCATTTGCAAACTGTTGCAGGGGAAATACAGAACCCTGAATAAGGGTCTTGGCAGATACATAAAAGAGAGAGGTATTTTGTTCTCCAGTATTTTGCTTTTAATAGTAAGGCATATTTAATTATTTATTCATGTGTATCTGAAAATTATTTTTGAATTTAAAGTTTATTTTGTTTAAAATGTTTATTTTTATTTTGCTTATAATTTAATTTTAAAAAGACATTTTCATATTCACATTGATTCATATTCATGATGTGGGAGACTGGTGCTGTCGATCTGACAGCTTTCACTAGCAATGTGCATGCTAATTAAGCCCTGGTGAAAGGTGCGAGAATGACAGCACTAGAGAGTGAAATTCTTATTATATATTTAAGAATTTCACTTTCAAGTGCTGTCGCTCTAGCACCTTTCACCAGTGCTTAATTGGTGTGCGCATGTGTACACGCATGCACACATTATATATAATGTATGTATGCTTATTAAGTGCTGTTGAAATGTGTCAGACTGGTATCAATGGATGCCTGGTAGACCAAAGTTGGAATCTTTCAACCAAACTGAATACTAGACTTCACCATCAGCCTACAAAGAAGGAGACTGCTGGTCATCTTCTTTTTAAAGATTTTCATAAAAAAAATCTTGGATAATTCAGGGATTCCAGAGCTTCAGACGACTGACTCAGTATTAGAGACAATTTGTGTATAGCTGGGAATCTTTCAGTAGCCTGTAATAAGAAGTGGATTTTTTTTTTTTTGGCTGCAGAATCTCTTGACAGGAAGTGAGCCTTATTGTCACATCAGATTTTATTGACAAGAAAATCTTCTGCATCAATACAGAACAGTTTCTGCAGTAATTAATTTCTTGAGCTGCACTGTTTGGACTTTCAGCTGCCAAGAGTGCAGTCAGGATTTAATGGAAAACTGATTCATTTATGGAGGGAGAGGGTTCCCTGCTTTCCCACTCTCTCCCTTCAGTGCAAATAACTGCACTGCACTCAGTCAGACTAACACATACCCTTTACCTCCAGTGCTTCAGTTTGTGCCTCAAAACGTTGATACTGGCTTCTGCAACTTCAGCCAGCGCATTGAAAAAGGGCTGACAATGGCATTCATGGAGGTGAGAAAACATCACCAGGATATCTACAACTTCACAGTGCAGGTAAGAATGCTAGCATGCTCTGAGAAAAAGGAAGTTCACCGTACTCTGCATTACATATTTTGAGTGGGTAATCTAATGGTGGGTTTATATTGAGGATAACTAATAGATTTTAAGGTTTTTGGGTTCCACGGTTCAGCAGTGTTTCCACCAGTGCCATGTGCCCTTAGTAGCGATTACCTGAACTTTAGATTTGGAGAGTGAGGAGTCTTTATTCGATACTGTACTCAATAAAGGGGCTTAAAACTCATTGGATATAAACTCTAAATCCAATTAATAAGACATGCTGCCTTTTTTTCCTTAAAGTTTATTTATTCTAACTTTGTTCTAAAACTAAAATCAATAAAAATCGTGCTGTATAAACTCATAAGCAATGTAAATAGTATCTAATCACCAAAAAAATAAAATAACTTCTTTGTGTTTAAGTACATGTCTTTAAAGTGAAGAATATATGCAAAATATTGTACAACATAGATATTAAGAAAATAGAAATACTTGGGTTAATAAAAATGGCAATATAAGATGTCATAATAAAGTATTTATGAAACAGCTTGTAATACCTGTAATTTTCCCATACCAAAATTAACTTTAAACACACTAGCCTGTCTGCTTTTGATGCATGTGATTTGTTTGTGAACGTAACTACTAGGTGAATTCCAGGGAAAGACCTATGGAAGCACATATTGAGATCTGATTGCACTTTGTTTCCACCCGTCTTTGGCTCTGAAAGTGCAGGGCATAGTGGATTTTGACAGGACAGCTCTCTTTCCACAGTGTTCATTTACCTTACACTGAGGGTCTCTTCCTATCTTTTCCAGATAGGTAAGGTATCCACACAGGCTTATTTTGTTGCTAGCTTTTGTTTTGCTGACTCTGCGTTTGACTTTTCTCTGGACGTTTTCTTCAGTCGTTTTCTGGATAGCTCCTTTCTCATCAGCATGGATTGTAACCCAGTTTAAAGAATAAATCTTGGAAGGGAAACTGTGTCCTTGCTGAGACAGTGTGGCTGAATTAGTCTGAAATGAATGTTACTCAGCTCTCTTGTAAAGCATCCCACTTTATATTATTATTATAAAAAAAAGCGGGGTAGGGAGGGAACAGAAGTGCTGGTGTTTTTGCTGTTCCTGACCTGTCTAGTTTTGTCTTTTCAGATACTGAATATAACTCTGAGCAAGCCTCGTGTGGCATTTCGGCAAGGCCCTGTGAACATTGTCTTTGCCATTCAGGATACATATGGATTCTTGAATGGATCTGAAATCAGTGAGCTGCTGAGGAACCTGTCTGTGGTAGAGTTCAGTTTCTACTTGGGCTTTCCTGTGCAGCAAATTGCTGAACGTGAGTACGTCATATCACTAAGGCGGCAGAAAATTGGTTTTGTGTGGTGTTCTCTGCAGTTTCATAGTAATGTTCTATATAGGTGTTAACATTAGTTAATTTCCTTAACTTCTGATTTGGTCTTTCTATGCAAATCTATACAACAGTGCCTCTGATCACTTAAGCTGTCCCTGTGCAACAGTAGCTGGGCTTAATCACTGACTCTAGTATTGGTTCAATCTGTAATTTGCAATGGGAGGGGAGGAGGAGGCAAAATCATAACACTTGTCCACAGGCAGCTAAGACTTCTGTTTTGTTTGTGAGATGATAAAATGAGATCCTCTCCTGTTCTGGCTGTGGTCTCAATCTCTCAAATAAATTAAAGTGAATAATTGTTGCTTCCTTAATTGTCTGAAGGCATTTCTCTTCACTCATTTGCTTGGTTTTAGTATGACTTACTCTCACTTAGTCCTATAGCTCTTAGTTTTGTATGCTCTTTAACCCAAATTTTGAAATGCTAGTACCCCAACAAGTCTGCGATTGTCAGGAAGGACAGAGAATGTCCATAATTTATTTCAAATTGAGCTACATAATATTATGGACTATGTCTTTCTAGCTTGAAAACTATATCTGATCATACAGAATAATCCTAGGTTAGTTCTCCATCAGTCCGGTCTGCTGTTACATACTCATTGTCACTGTGTCCATGAATATGTTTTGTTTCTGGCCCTGTGTCAAGATGGTAGCGAATAGGGGCTGGTAAGCTTCTGTACTTGGGCCTTCCTTTGTATTTGCATCAAATCCTTTACAATATATTAGTGGGCTGGTTTGTTTTGATTAATTTCTTCATTGAAAACCCATGTCCTGCTGCTTCAATGCTACAGGACAATGAAATGAGAACAGAATTTCTACCTAGAGCAATACATCCTGGAAGGCATGGTGCCTTGTGTTAAAAACCTTATAAAACATCCAAGTGTGCTATCCTTTGTTTTGGATTTTATGGTATGTACGTGTAATTTTAAAGATAGCCTTGTCTGCTCTGTGGGCCAGGGACTGTCTGATAGGGTATGTCTACCCAGGAAACGTACCCTGCGACAGAGAGTTTCAGAACCCAAGTCAGTTGCCCTGGGCTCTGAGACTCCCTGTTGCGAGTGTTTTTTGCTGTATAGATGTACCTTTTGTGTATGTTTGTGTGTACAATGCCTAGCACGATGGGACTGCTTCCTGACTGGGGCTGCTAGGTGCTACTGTAAATCAAATAAAAAATAATAATACAAATGATGCAGGGCAGTGTTTCTTGACCTGGGAACCTGGGGGTTGTGGGAGGACTTTAGGGTGGGTCGCAAGCAGGGCCAGCATTAGGGGGTAGGAAGCAGGGCAATTGCCTGGGGCCCCACAAAGCTAATTTACATGTTTCAGCTCCGCTTAGGATGAAGCCCCGAGCCCCAGGTAGGACTGCTGAAGCTCTGAGCCCCATTCTTAAGGTGGGGGGGGGCAATTATTTTTTTTAGATCCAAAGCAAAAAGGTTGAGAAATATTGAAATAGGGCATTCTCCATTTCCTCCTCACTGAGTACCTGTGTAAAGTGGTCCAGAAGATTGTTCTCTTTTTTCACCTGGTCACTGTGTAGAGTCAGAACAATAAAACCATGTGCATGATCATTGCTTTAGCCTGTTAAATCTGGTATCCCTACATATAATGGCAGATTCAAGCATACAGATCAGATTTTTCTGCAGCTTTGTCTCAGGCATAGAAGAATTTACCCCTGCACATTTGCCATCCCTCAGGACTTGTGACACAAGGGCCAAGATACCTTCCATTGCTGTGAATTCCAGCATTGAGTTCTGTAGCCTGTGCAAAGGCTCAGACATCGAGATTTTTCCCCTCTTGCACAGGAAGAGAGACTTAGTCACGGTGTTAAGTAAATCATAAAATTCAATGTGATCACAAATTTGCCTATCTTGAGCTCTTTAAGAGTGGCTCTAACTTGAGCTGCATCAGCCCCTGACTCCATTTCTGGAGTGTGTTCCAAGTAGGGGACAGCCAATTGATATTTTTATATCACTGCCTTCAGTGATCTGACCTAACTAGCAATTCACTGTGTTTGATGTATACTGCTAAATAGCACAACATTTGCTTCAAAGGCCTCAGTAAGGGGTTGGATTTGCCAGTGTCTTTTGGGGACTGAAGTAGTCAAATTTGAAGATGTCTTTAAAAATAAATTCAGATTTTTTAAAATAATCAGCTTTGAGTCTAGAATATAACAGGATCAAGGGTGTGGGTGATGCTGTGCACAGAAACATGAGGAATATCTTGTCTAAACTTGGCCGGTCCAGGATTTGAACAGCTCATATTCACCGCAGTTCTGTCCAAACAGGGAAACCAGTTTTGATTTGATCCCCATGTCTCCTAAAGCTGTTTTTATTCTTTGGGTGATATCATTAACTGTCCCAGGTTCCAAGTCTGCTGTGTCAGCAAAGAGACTCCAAGGCTTTTCACCCTGCACAAATCTAATGCCCTCCGATTCTTTCTCAGCTATGGGCCTGACAGTGGATCCCTTAGCAAGCAAAATAATAAACCTAGCTTACGTGCATTTCTGAGCAGTTTCCCTCAGCATATGCCTACGCTGCAGTTAAAAATCTGCGGCAGGCTCACGTCAGCTGATGCAGGATAAGGGGCTGTTTAATTGTGGTGTAGATATTCAGGCTTGGGCTGGAGCCTGGCCTCTAGGACCCTGCTAGGTGGGGAGGGTCCCAGAGCTTGGGTGTCTACACCACAATTAAACAAACCCTTTGCCCGAGCCCCGGGAGCCTGAGTCAGCTAGCACTGGTCAGTCGTCGGTGTCTAATTTCAGTGTAGACATACCTAAGAGACTTTCCAGTTGCCTTTATAAAGTTTTCACATTGGAAGTGTTAATATAGTTTGAGCAAAGGTTAAGACCAATTTTTGTCCTATAACTTGCAGAGTATTTCTAAATTGTTAAAACTGAGATCACGCTTAAAGAGTTTGTAAGCGGTGTTAAGATGGCAAACTATTTCTGTTGCCTTTTACACTGCATTCTTGTAATGGGGACCAAGTCTTTCTGCTTTCATGCATTTCACTTGATCAGCAGAGCAGTCATATACTTGCAGGAAGTCAGATCTAAAGATCTTAAACCCACTAAACAAGGCAATCGCTATACTCTTGAATGAACTCTCTCAGAAAAATGATAAGACGAAAACACCGTATCACCTGTGGGTGAACACTTTTCACAAAGTGATCGCTCTATATCTGACCTGTATATCTGCCATGGAGGATTACCTGCCTTATGGGTGGGTGTCATTTGTGTGCATTCGGTGCAAGGAGCTCCTGGCCATCAGACACTTGTATGAGCTGTGGAGACTAGAGTTGCTGAATTGGAGGAGATAAGGGAGATAGAGAGGTACATAAATGAGACTTTCCGGGACACAGTAGAACAGTCCCATCCCTGGTCAGACAGCCTGTACTGTGGTGGAGGATGAAAGTCTCAGGGAAGAAAAACATGAAACTGGAGCAGAGGGAAACGATCCCATAGTTGGGACTCTCCTTCCAGATGAAGTCATGGTATCCTCTCGCACTAAGGATACCTCTTTGGGGGAGGGAACTCCAGTTATTTGGAAGAGACAGGTAATAGTAATGGGGGATTTGATCATTAGAAACAGATAGCTGGGTTTACAATGACTGAGAGAACTGCATGGTGACTTGCCTGCCTGGTGCGAAGGTTACGGATCTCTCAAGATAGACTTATGTGTAGCGCAGGGGAGGAGCTGGTGATACATATGGGTACCATGTGGTACCAGTGGTATAGGGAAGGATAAGAGAGATGTCCTGGAGGCTAAATTTGGCTGCTAGGTAAGAGATTGTAGTCCAGGATCTCGATGGTAACATTCTCTGAAATGTTTCCAGTTCCACATGCAGGGCCAGTTAGGCAGAACTGCAGGGTCTCAGTGCTTGAATGAGATGATGGGGCAGGGAAGAGAGGTTTAGATTTATTAGGAACTGAGAAACCTTTTGGGAAAGGGGGAGCCTATACAGGAAGGATGGGCTCCACCTAAACCAAAATGGAACCAGATTGCTGGCACATAAAATTAAAAAGGTCGTAGAGCAGTTTTTAAACTAAGGGGGAAAGCTGACAGGTGTGGAAGAGCACGTGGTTTGGACAGAGACATCCCTTAGGGGAGGATCTATTAATGGAGATTCTCTATATCCTAGTAAGGAGGAGAGGATGGAAGATGATAAAATACAGGTAGGATCTGATCAGAAACAGTTAAATGAAAAAGAGACCCATTCAATTACATCATGTAATGGCAGACAGTTAAAAAGTGACAGTTTTTAAAGTACTTATATACAAATGCTAGAAGTGTAAACACAAAGATGGGTGAATTTGAGTGCCTTGATAAATGAGGATATTGATATAATAGGCTACACAGAAACTTGGTGGAATGAGAATAATCAAGGGACACGCTAATACCAGAGTACAAAATATATCGGAAGGACAGAACAGGCCGTCCTGGTCGGGGAGTGGCAGTATATGTGAAAGTAAGTGTAGAGTCAAATGAAGTAAAAATTTTAAATGAACCAAACAGTACCATAGAATCTCGATCAATAGTAATTCCATGCTTGAATAATAATAATATAGCAGTAGGGATATATTACTAACCACCTGACCAGGATGGTGATAGTGACTGTGAAATGCTCAGGGAGATTAGAGAGGTTATAAAAATAAAAAAATCAATAATATTGGGGGATTTCAGCTATCCCCATATTGACTGGGAACATGTCACCTCAGGATGGGATGCCGAGATAGTTTCCTGACACCTTAAATGACTGCTACTTAGAGCAGCTAGTCCTGGAACCCAAAAGAGGAGAGGCAATTCTTGATTTAGTCCTGAGTGGAGCACAGGATCTGATCCAAGAGGTGGATATAGCTGAACTGCTTGGTATTAGTGACCATAACACAATAAAATTTCACATCCCTGTCAGGGATTGTGGGAGGGGGGCCAGCAGCCCACCACAGTAACATTTAATTTCAGAAAAGTAGACTACACTAAAATGAGGAAGTTAGTTAAACAGAAATTAAAAGGTACAGTGCCAAAAGTGAAATCCCTGCAAGCAGCCTGGAAACTTTTTAACAATACCATAATAGAGGCTCAATTTAAATGTATACACCAAATTAAAAAACATAGTAAAAAGGATCAAAAAGTGCCACTGTGGCTAAACAACAAAGTAAAAGAAGCAGTGAGAGACAAAAAGGCATCCTTTAAAAAGTGAAAGTTATATCCTAGTGAGGAAAATAGAAAGGAGAATAAACTCTGGCAAGTGAAGTGTAAAAATATAATTTGGAAGGCCAAAAAAAAAGTTAAAGAATAGCTAGCCAAAGGCTCAGAAAGTAACAGCAAAAAAAATTTTAAATACTTCAGAAGCAGGAAGCTTGCTAAACAACCAGTGGGGCCACTAGGTAATCGAGATGCTGAAGGAGCATTCAAGGATGATAAGGCCATTGCAGAGAAACTAAGTTAATTCTTTGCATTGGTCTTCACGGCTGAGGATGTGAGGGAGCTTCCCAAACCTGAGCCGTTCTGTTTAGGTGACATACCTGAGGGAATTGTCCTGGACTGAGGTGTCATTAGAGGAGTTTTTGAAACACACTGATAGATTAAACAATAGTAAGTCACCAGGATCAGATGGTATTCACCCAAGAGTTCTGAAGGAACTCAAATACGAAATTGCAGAACTGCTAACTGTGGTATGTAATGTATTGCTTAAATCTGCCTCTGTATTGGATGACTGGTGGATAGCAATTTTTTAAAAAAGTCTCTAGAGTCAATCCTGGCAATTTCAGGCCGGTAAGTCTAACTCCAATATCAGGCAAATTGATTGAAACTATAGCAAAGAACAGAATTATCAGACCCATAGATGAACATGGTATATCGGGGAAGCGTCAACATGTTTTTTGTAAAGAGAAATTGCGCCTCACCAATCTACTAGAATTCTTAGAGGGAGTCAACAAGCATGTGGACAAGGGTGATCCAGTGCATGTAGTGTACTTGGACTTTCAGAAAGCCTTTGACAAGGTCCCTCACCACAGGCTCTTAAGCAAAGTAAGCTGTCACGGGATAAGAGGGAAGGTCCTCTCATGGATCAGTTACTGATTGAAAGACAGGACACACAGGGTAGAAGTCAACAGTCCATTTTCAGAATGGAGAGAGGTAAATGGTGGTGTCCCCCAGGGGTCTGCACAAGGAGCAGTCCTGTTCAACATATTCATAAATTATTTGGAAAAATGGGAAATAATGAGGTGGCAAAATCTGCAGATGAAACAAAACTACTCAAGATAGTTAAGTCCAAAGCAGACTGTGAAGAGTTACAAAGGGATCTCACAAAGCTGGGTGACTGGGCAACAAAATGGCAGAGGAAATACAATGTTGATAAATGCAAAGTAATGCACATTGGAAAACATAATCCCAACTATACATATAAAATGATGGGGTCTAAATTAGCAGTTACCACTCAAGAAAGAGACCTTGGAGTCATTGTGGATAGTTCTTTGAAAACATCCACTCAATGTACCGCAGCAGTCAAAAAAGTGAACCGAATGTTGGGAATAATTAAGAAAGGGATAGATAATAGGATAGAAAATATCATATTGCCTCTATATAAATCTCTAGTACATCCACATCTTGAATACTGCGTGCAGCTGTGGTTGCCCCATCTCCAAAAAAAAATTTATAGGAATTGGAAAAGGTACAGAAAAGGGCAAGAAAAATGATTAAGGTATGGAACTGCTTCCGTATGAGAAGAGATTAATAAGACTGGGACTTTTCATCTTGGAAAGGAGATGGCGGGGGGGGATATGACAGAGGTCTATAAAATCATAACTGATCTGGGGAAAGTAAATAAGGAAGTGTTATTTACTCCTTCGCATAACATAAGAACTAGGGATCACCAAATGAAATGAATAGGCTGGAGGTTTAAAAGAAACAAAAGAAGGTATTTCTTCACACTGGAACTCTTTGCCGGAGGATCTGATCCAAGACTATAACAGGGTTAAAAAGGAACTAGATAAGTTCATGGAGGATAGGTCCATCAATGGCTATTAGCCAGGATGGGCAGGGAAGCAAAACCCAGCTTTGAAGTGTCCCTAGTCTCTGTTTTCCAGAAGTTTGGAATGAGCGACAGGGGATGGATCACTTGGTGATTGCCTCTTCTGTTCATTCCCTCTGAAACACCTACTAATGGCCACTGTCAGAAGATGGGATACTGGGCTACATGGACTATTGGTCTGACCCGGGATATCCCTTCTTGTAAGAGGTCCACCCTTGTCAGAAATCTGCTTATGCATTCAGCAAATTATACAGAATCCTTCATCTATAATGCAAAATTTAGCTTTTCATTAATTCTGGAAAGTGCATTTACATCTCAGTTTCTCATATTGCCTAGCATACTTTTCTGTGCCATTTGCTTCGTAGTTATTTGGCCCACCACTTTCAGTATTACGCTATGAAGAGTTGTTTGATACATTCCAAAGATTTTTCCCAGTGTTTTTTTTTTTCCCCCAAATCAGTCTTGTCTGTTTTCAGAGTAGCAGCCGTGTTAGTCTTATTAGCCGTGTTATTCGCAAAAAGAAAAGGAGTACTTGTGGCACCTTAGAGACTAACAAATTTATTAGAGCATAAGCTTTCGTGAGCTACAGCATCCGACGAAGTGAGCTGTAGCTCACGAAAGCTTATGCTCTAATAAATTTGTTAGTCTCTAAGATGCCACAAGTACTCCTTAGTCTTGTCTGTGTATGTTTTTTTTTTTAATATATAAATGTGTTTAAAATAGTGTGAAAGTAAAGGACTGATTTGCAAATTTCAGGTGAGTTTAGTTGCAAGCAAGTTGACGTTGATTCAAACTAAGGAAAAGCTAATCTTATATTATAACTCAAACTGTTGGGCGTGATTAAATGAAACCTTTGACAGCCTGAATATTAGTAACTGTGTCTGGAAAAAGAAATTTGTTATGCCCAGTCTTTGTCTATTTTAGATCATCTTCTGTATAAAAACCTTTTACTGGAGACTGTTCATAAAGCTTAAACAGAATCCAAACGCTTGCGGGATAGTCCTAATGCTGTACATAGTTAGGTTATAAGGTACTTAGGGATATTTTGTAACTTTCTTATTTTTAATAAAGGTACCTTTTGCACAGTGGAGGGGTCTGTGCAAGAATAATAGCAGTGGGAATGGCCAAGGGTGGGAGCTGCCAGCTTTTTTCTTTTTTTCTCTTTTTTTTCAAGGTACTAAAGAGTGCTAGGCAATTTTAACATCTTATCTCTACTAAAATATCCTGTCTGTTATTTCATCTCCCCTCCCATCTGTCCATTTGTTTTTTCCCTTGCCCAGGTGTTTACATTTAGTTTTTCAGATTAGAAGCTGATTCAGGCAGAGATTTTACTACAACTTAATCAAGGCTTTCTAGGGTGCTATTTTAATACAAATAATTAATAAGAGTATGTTTTATAATCTGGATTGACAAGGATCTTGAGCATGGTGGACTGCTACGAAGACAATTATAGTGTTATCATTATCATAGTGCTCTGTTGCCAGTCCCAGGCATCCAAAAATCATGAATCAACCCCCCCCCCAAATCATGAGTTTCTTTTTAAAATAATAAACTCTGGGCTCTTTTTCTTTGTGGCTTCTGAACCTTTAGGGATTGCTTTATTCTGCAGAAATATACTTCCTGTTTTGAGTGCGAGCACTGAGATTCTCATGCATTCACATGATTCCAGCAGCTGGGACTCTGAACAACAAATATCACAGGACTTGCCATAAAATCATGAAAGTGGGCAAAACATAGTGCTGTATGTTCTGTAAAAGATATACTGTGTCAAATAAAAGGCTTCGTGTTCCAAAGAGAGTGCAGTCTTAAAGGCACGAAAAGGTACAGGGCAATATGATACAATACAGTACGAGATGAAACAATACATGTTCTTCATGGCTGGCAGGTTTCAGTGAACAAGTTGGCTTTTGAATTTAAGTGAGTCGATTATTCCAACCCCTCCTCCTCGGTACAAAAAAGTTCAAGAAAAGCCTGTTTGGATTAAAGAACTGTTTTTAATTTCCCCTTTCCAGTTCAATTCTGGTTTATAAACTTACTGGACTCTTGATAAATAGCCCAGTGGTGCAGTAATATGGATCAATGAGATGGGTCAGGTCACTTCTTTGAATTCTCCACATATTGTCCATTTTTGATTATTTAATCCTCCACAATTCTGCAGAACAGTGGACGTTTTAGTAAGACTATTGGTTTCTCTGCCTAACTATTTTCATAAAGAGCACAGCTGATAACTTCCAGAACCCCATATATTGGGCGATATATTTTGTTTGGAGACAGATCACTCTATTGGATGGCTTAAGGGAGAGGTTAAAGAGTGAAGAATCGTTTTAGGAATAGTTTAAAAATAGTCTATATAACGTATAGTTTATGACTTCAGCTCTTTCTATGTAAATGTTCCCCAAATCATGGTATCTAACCTGAGACATTTCTTGCTCAGTAACATGTTGCTAATCAATACAAAGTATCATTAAAAACTGAAGAAAAGTGAAAAGGCAATGGAACAAAGTTTTTCTGAAGCTCTTAAACAAATCTCCCATAGGAAACTATTAAAATCATGATGGTTATTGGATTCTAAAAGAAATACAATTTTTAATTAGAATAGTAGAATCCAGTGCTCACTAGAGAGGGGAAAGGGTGAATGGAGGTGCACACAAAGTCCTGAGAGGGGGAGATTGGGAGACCATAGTATGGAGAAAGGGTTGCACACAGAGCCTCTGGTATGAAGGAGGGAGTGTATACAAATGCATCCGATGAAGTGAGCTGTAGCTCACGAAAGCTTATGCTCTAATAAATTTGTTAGTCTCTAAGGTGCCACGGGTACTCCTTTTCTTTTTGCGAATACAGACTAACACGGCTGCTACTCTGAAACCTATACAAAGAACAGAAATTACATTTGGGTTATTCAGTACTCCTTATGGGTGTCAGGTGCATTTAAATACCAGCCCATATTACATTGCACTTAGGTGTACTATATTCTTTTTTTGCATTTTACAATTCATTACCTAGATCATGTCAAAAAAAACAAATGGCTTCTACAAAGACTGCGTAGCAATGGGAACATTGTCAACGTGGAACTCCTTCTGAGCATGAAACACAGGAGCGAGTTGGACAGAGCTCAGCTGTACCGTGTACATGTTCCCAATCCTTTCATGCACTCTTTGCCAGGTTTTCAGCCTAGGACTGCATGGCTGAAAGATTAGAGCACTTCTTTCATTGTACCATCAAGATTAGATGCTCAAGGATATTTTTTTTAAGTTTCTAGTTCTATATGAAGTTTGTTTGAAGTTTGCATACAGGAATTTGCATACATTAAATCATTTTCAAGCACTAATTAGAAAAAAGGGTATATCATATTGAGTGTCAAAGCACAACTGTTATCTTGTTTTAAAAAAAGAAAATAATTAAACACTCTTAACAGTTCAAAATTTTATTGTCATTGGCAGATGGTTAATTATCTTGTGATCTTGCTTTTCCTGGGCTTTGGAAAACACCAGTGCAGCTGCAGTTTACACATATTTTGCGGGATGATATTTTTAGATTGAGGTAAATGAGTGCATTACCATAGTAAACCAATCTCCAACCTTCTAGCTATACTGAGCCATATCCACTCATCCTTTGGTTTAGAAGAACCCTGCAGCAATATATATTTTAATATAATATAGAAATGTAAAAAGTGGGGTGCTTCCTGTTTGTACATTGCAAGTGGCATTTTTAGACATTTGTTACGTAATATTTATTTCAAATACATAAATGGCCATATTCTGATACCCTTATGCACATTGACCACTACTGTACTTCACAGTAGTGGTCTCAATAGCACTATTCGTGAAACAAGGTGCTACTAAACTGGAATAGGGATATCAGAAAACGTTGAATTTGAAGTCAGTTTTTGGGCATAGTGACATTTAATTTAAACAAGAAGAGAATAAAGAGTAAATTATTTCACTATACAGAATGAAAGTGCAGTGTCAAAAGCAGAGTTTTAAAGAAAGGTTCTATATATCTAGAGACTCTTCTGCTTTTGCATTAGGGGAGAAAAGAGTGATCAAGTTTTTAATGGTAAAAATCACCAGATTCTGGAAGGTAACATATTTATGTAAACAATCTTATACACAGATAGAGAGGCCTTAGCTAGCAAGCTTGCAAATAAGACACACTAAGTAAATTAGAAAGTTAATAATTTTTTCGTTTCTTTGAGTGCCTACAATAGCAGCAGTTGAACTAATTATAGTGTAGTGGTTAAAACACAGAACTGGAAGTCAGGGTACCTTGATTTTTGGTTTTGACTCACCTTGTGACCTTAGGCTAAGTCAGTTTAATTTTGTGTGTCTCACTCTCCCCATCCTTAAAATGTGTTTTAAACAAGTTATCTTTGTTAAGCACTTTAAGAATTTTGAATGATTCAGGGAAAACTTTGACAAAATTATGCCTTCTCCCCCCACCTCCCATTCCTTTCATGAAGTTTTGATCTCTTTTCAGGAAAGCTAGTCCCAGCCTCTATCTTTATCTATTCACTTGTGCCTCTTTACTTTGCTCCAGTGGGAATCTGGGGTGAAATCCTGGTCCCACAGGCGTTGACGGGAGTTTTTTCATTAACTTCAGTGAGGCCTAGATTTTACCTCTGAAGCTTAGCGTTTCCAGGAGGCTAGTCATTTTGACAAAACTTGGGCTATTGAACAAAATAAAACCATAATGCCACGGGATTTGTCATGGAATTCATTTATGATTTTCATAAATCTAATTTGAACTTCACAATGGTTAATGCATATTTTATTTTATTATGGCTCATAATACAAAATAGGTACATTCAATTTTCTCTTTTATACTTAAGTCTTAACTTTTCTACCTGGTTCCGGTCACAAAGAATTAGATGCTTTCTTCCTCAAAAAGCCATGAATGACTCACCTAGAGCAGCAGTTCCCAAACAGTGGGTCCCGACCCCGTTTTAAGGGGTCACCAGGGCTGGTGTTAGACTTGTTGAGGCCAGGGCTGAATCCAAAGTCCAAGCCCCACCACCCAGGGCTGAAGCTGAAGCCCAAGGGCTTCATCCTTGGGCAGCAGGGGTCAGGTTACAACCCCCCAGCCCAGAGCAAAGCCCTCAAGCTTTGGCCCCTCCCCAGGGTGGCAGGGCCTGGGCTTTGACCCCACCGTAGGGGGTGGTGGGGCTCAGGCTTCAGTCCCTCTTCCCAGGATCATGTAATAGTTTTTGTTGCCAGAAGGGGGTCGCAGTGCAATGAAGTTTGAGAAACCCTGACCTGTAGTCATCCAGCGTACAGCCTGATCTTAGCAAACAAAAATCTCATCTTACATTAAAGACAAATTAGCCAAACAGGCTTTGCTTAATATTTCTAAAAACAAAGCTGTTGGGGTGGTATGTTAAATATTTCAGGTAATTAATCTGACCACTTTAGTCAGCTGCTTTACATTCAGACATATGAACCAGAAAATATACATCAAGAGCAATGTCTTTCTGTCACTTATGTATAGTGCTAAGAGTTGTATCGGCAAATAAGATGTTCACTGACTTAATGTGAATTATGAAACAGCCTCTTTTCTTGTTTTTGTGCTATTGAGTATACAGTTCTTACAGATGTTTTTTTCCCCCAGCCTTTCATTACCCTCAACTCAATGTGTCTCAATTGATGAAATCTTCCTGGGTGAGAACAGGTATGTAGACTATATAAGGGTAGATAGCTGTGAGACCATTTTTGTTAGCTGGGAGCTAGGTAACACATTAATAACTTTTGAGATTGCTTACGGTTTGAGGTAATAACTATATTCAGGTCTGAATAAACTCCAAAGCAAAAGAATGAATAATCTGGAACTGCTGTAAAAGGCACTTGTGTAGAATAAACTATTGCAATTCCTTGTTTATTGGCTCAAAAATTGTTTTATATTTAGAATGCAATTTATTCAAAGTGCAGTAACACTGCTCTGGTATGCAGAGGGTGCAGTATACACTAACTGCCATTTAAGTTGGACATTGCTTTATTTTATTTTTTTAAGCTGTTTTTTTTTTTAAACTTTTAACACTTGATTTATTCATGGCACCTTACACCAAAGCACACACAGCTATGCAACAGAATACAAATAGATGCCATACAATTTAAACGGTTTTAGGGACTGTAATGATGCAGCTCCATCCTATTTTGTTTTTTCCCGCCAAATTAATTTCCTGGAAATTGCTCTCATCCAAGTCAGCTGACCTAATTTGCCCTGAATATAATCATAAAACAGTGAGAGTTAGTGCTTTCTGTAACTATGCCCTTCTGGTGTGGAATCCACTTGCTGCTATTATTTGTAATTCTCAATCTATTTGAATTTAAAAGAAGGTGAAAAAATTATATTGTCAAGTTTCCTGCATTTAATTGTTCTTGATCACTGATAGTTTATATTGCCATTTAATTCTGAGATACTTCATTTGTGATTAGAGCCACTTGAAAGATACCACTTATTTTTTGTAGGAAATTTCTTTTTGGGGGGCGGAGGAGGAGAGAATCTAAAATTTCCTGTGACTTTTTTGTTTTGTTGTTCAATGGAGAAACTTGAACAAAAAGCTTAAAAAAAAAAAGGAGCATTTGAAAATCGTTTAGGCTTAAAAAGAATTCAAAACTGAAACACAAACATTTGTACTGAAAACCAAATTAAAAAATGAAATTTTTAACCAAAAATATAAAAACTTTTCTGAAAACTGAATTTTTGGTCAGACTCTTCTGAGCTTTTGATCCATTTTTTCAATTAAGAAAAAAGAAAAATTTGACCAAAATGAAAATTTTGTATGAAAATTTTCATCCAAAAAATGTTTCAACCAGCTCTGTTTGTGAAGGATATTTTTGATGTATTAATTTCTGTTGCTGAGAATGTCAATCCAGCATCCTGCTATGATAGAAATTTCACAAGCAGGTAAATCCTTTTCCATGCAACTGTGATTGAGATGTACACTAGGGTAGTGCTAGTCACAGAGTCAGCTGCTTTTCTATACATTAATGGCCCGCTAAAGGGCCAGGCTATTACTGTTTCACCAGCCAGGGGAGGAGCTGCTCCAGCTTTGGGACTGATCAAAAACTAAAACTCTTTTATGTGGCTGAGTCAGTTTCCATTAGTCAGTCAAATCATGGGGGTGGAACAAGTGATGGAAGCCATCTTAGAAAGTGGGAGAGTGAAGCAGTGGTCCCTCTAGCCCTGAAGGGAGCAAGAGATGCTCCTGGAATGTGGCCCACACCAATAAAGGAGCTTTTCTGTAAAGAGGCAGAAAGAGAGGGGAGGCTGAGAAAAGAGCGGGAGAAGGGGGCGGCGGGGAGGCTGAGTTAAGGAACCTCGCATCTTTATGTATGTGAGATCGGGGATAGGGGTGTTCAGTAAGAAAAGGCCAAGGAAAAGCAGCCTGAAATGGCAATGCTGTGAGGAAGTCTCTGGGGAACACAGTTATGGCTAGAGGCTGCCCCAGACACAGCTCGGGGCCTGGGGAAGGAAGACTCAGCTAAAGGACTGTAGCAGGTGCGGGCGTGGAATTCCAGCCTGCTGGAGACCAGATTCAAAAGGTTGAGGTCCAAAGTAGTAAGGCAGCTGCCCAGCATGGATAAGCCCTAAAGACTTTAGAACCTGTGGGTTCCTTCCAGGGGAGTGCATGGGCCCATGGAGGTTAGAACTTGTCTGAACCAAAAAAGGACTTCTGTGCCCAGTAACTACTGATGAAATTGCTAAATGTGGTATGCCTTAATGATGATGATTAGTGTAACCCCTTTAACTGAACTGCTGTGGTGGCTCTAATGGTTGGAGTGTCTACAGCACTTGCCTCCTGGGTTGTCCAAGCCACTCATGTTAACCAGTTTCTGTGCACCACTGCTCTCATAGACTTAGGCTCGGGGCTGTTTGAAACAGGTGACAATACACTCTTCTCCTTTCTGTTTCCTACCTGTTCTGCTATTTCTGTCCTATTTTATCTTCCTGTTTATATCCCCTATCCCTGCCTACCCCTGACTTTGTGACTGGTGAACTCAAAGTATGTTAACATTGAAAGCAGGTGAATCGGAATTGGTTATAACTTTGAATTCTTTACTCTCTGCTGCTTGTGTTTTGATATATATCACTATATATATATTTTTTTTCCATATATTTAGCTTTTTTGGAGGCAGGGCTGCCCCATGACTGCATTTGTTCTGGACCAGTCTAGCCCCTGTGAAGTTCCAGGAATCACCTCAGTGTTTTTTTCTTTTAATTCCTCTTCTTCCAAAGTCTTGCATTGCAACTTGCAATCTCCCGCTGAGCTGGGAGGGATTCCTGTGTGAATATTTCAATGCTATGCTTAAATAGTCCAGCAGAGGGCTCTAGAGAATAATTCAAGACCTGCAATTGAAGTTGCATAAAAGACACTGAGAACTAATGCTTCTTACTAATTTGTTTGTTCTTGGGTTGATTTTTTTTTAATGTAGTTCTCTTGGGTGTCGTCAACCAGCGAATTCAGGAGGAAGTGTTTCAGGCTGAGATGGAGCGGAAATTGGCTCAGCTGTTAAATGAGGCTTTGACCGGAGGGCGAATATGGAAACGAGCCACGTTTGCCGGCAACAACATTGTGCAGGTACTAATAGGTCAGAGGCTGGACCTGTGCTTGTGTGTGTATGTATATGTATATGTGTATGTGTAAAGGGGAATAAACTATTCAAACAGTAAATAATACCTAGCACTTGAAGGAAGGAGAGATGAAATGAAAGCCTCTAGTCCAACTGCCATATGTGACTGATGCATAAATCATGTTGTGCAACTAACATTCTTTTTGCTGCTCTGCTGCCTTTTGAACTAATGACTGTGATAACAGCGAAAACAATGGGAGTGTTAAATGGTTATAAAGTAAGTATTGTGATTTTAAAAACAATCCTCAGAAACAGCTCTTAAAAGCAGCCTATTTTAAGAACTGACTGAGTTCCTGATTTAGTTGAGGTGTCTTGCAAAGAGAGGGACAATGCTTTTATGGATCAAAGCCTGCCTCCCCATTTGGGGGGGCCACACAGCTCTTAAAACACTTCTAGGCACTCTGTCGTGTTTTGTAACAGTATATAAATATGAAATAGGATAATGCGTCTGAGTGCTGGCTGGCACTTATGCTGTGCAGCTAAGGGATCTTGTCAAACAGAATAACATATTACACTTTTTAACTGCCTGTTTGGTCTGATATTCTCGGTCATAGAAGTTGCAGTGAAAGAAGAATTAACTGCACCAGCACCACGTTTGGCATCCATAATAGCCCCTTCTATACTGTGATATCTGGGTGTTGGTGGTTCTCAGACTGTACCTTCATTGTGGCTGGTGGTGTTCATGTGGGCGAAAGCCACTTTTTGGCTGCAAAGGTTTGAAAACTTAACCTTTCCTTAGATTTCTGGCTGTCACAGATGGTCCTTTATCAGCCAGATCAACAAACTGAAACCCAGTCTACCTTTCTAATGGGAAAGTTGTTTAAAAATAACTTTGCCAGCTAATCCATCAACAGTTGACCTCAGAGTTGCCATCCAGGCAGTTCAGACCTATCATCTTCCTTCACTATAACCCTGCAGTGTCCCCTCCTCTTTTAATTTCCAGATGTTTGAGAGGTTTGGGGCTCAAAGAAGCATCTGTTCTATGAGTAGTTTGTATTTTATTTTTTTTGCGCCGCTATGATTCACTGTGAATACAGTGCCCTGTTTCAGATTTTTCATTCTCTCCATTGCACATGTTTATCGCTCTGTCTCTTGAAATAAAATAAACCTTATGTCTTACCCACAAAGATGCGATCATATTGAAAATACATACAGTTAGGCTGCATGGGAAAAGTTACTGTTTTATCCTTTAGGTAATAAACTGCCAGTTCTGTGTTGTTTACATGCACAGGTTTTAAGAGAGATCCCTTTCTAGCTATAGCATTGTATTTCACTGGGAGAGAACACAGAGCTTTACTCCCAGAAGTGGCTGTACTTCTGCTGTATTCTCTGGGCCAGGTCTTAGGCCTGGTCTACACTTAAAAATTAGATCAGCCTAGCTACGTTGCTTAGGGCCAGCGGCACTGGAATAATTTGTCCAGTGGGGGTGCTGAGAGCAATTGAATCAAGCTGTAAATCCTATATATCATGGAAACCACTTCAGTCCACAGGGTGCAGCAGCAGCACCCTTAATTCCAGCACCTGTGCTTAGGGGTGTGAAAAATTTTGTGTCCTGAGTGTTGTAAGTTGGGTTGACCTAACCCTGGTGCAGATATAGGTAGGCCAATGGAAGAATTCTTGAATTGACCTAGCTACCACCTCTTGGATAGGTGGATTATCTACATTGATGGAAAAACACCTCCACTGATGTGGGAAGCATCTGCCCTAAGGCCCTACAGCAGAACAGCTGCAGCAGCTGTATTGCAGACATGGCCTTAGTCACCAATAACTGTTCCTTTTTACTGCTTCATTGGTACAAAGGAACTATCAAGCTTCCTTAACTGGGCAGCAGCTGAGGATACCCCCAGTGGTGAGGCAGTACAACCTCATACTGCACCCCATAACCTTTGCTTAGTTCCCAAGGGATACCAGCCTTTTATCACTCCCTTTTACCAAACTATACCATACTTTCCCAGCACAACACAGCACTGCACCAAACCGCCATAGCTAATTGCGTTAGGTGAGGGTAGTTTGGTGAATGGGTGTATGGAGAAAAGATGGTTGAAGGGGGAAGAGTTCAGGTTGTGGTATATGGTAGTTGTGATAATGTTAAGACACATGCCTGTAGATGAAGGAGGAGAGGATATATATTGTCAAGTGGCTTAACTTCTCATATCCTTGCTTTTGTGGGCTAGTGTCAGGTATGCAGTGTATGTAGCAACCCTGTCCTCTTCACACCATTTGTATATTTTATATATAATACTTCCAACAGTCCTTTTGGCGCATAAGTGACACCTGTGATCTAGTACATGTAGTCCCTTGTGCGTGTGTTGGCTGACAATTACCTACTTTATCTCCTGGATCAAGTTATTAACTATCAGAAAGTGACCACACTTTTGTAATTTTTCTTTTTTACACTCCATTGTTTGCCAGTACCCACTTAGAAGACAACAGGGAAGAATCTTATGCACCCACAAACACAACCCTTCATGTGTCTTCACCCAAGTTTGGATTTACAATCCTAGGGTGAGCATGGAGTTATAGTCTCTGCGCTGTGTGACTGAGAAATCTGGAGCACTTTCTTTTAGCCTGCATGTAACTGAGTGTAAACATGAACATAAATGTTTCTCTCCCTACCTGCAGTATTTTTTCTTCTATAGGCAAAAGTAACTAGTACAGCGCACTATTTACATAATGTGACTTGTCACCTAAACAGGACTTGTGTTCTTCCCTCTCCAGCCCTCAGAACCACATATTAGACTGTGAAACTTTGCAGTGTTCTCACCAAAAATGATGAAGTTCTTTTCAGTTGGGCTGCCCTTTGCAGATAGGTAGTTAATGTAGTAATAAGGTAACATTGAGTTTTGGGGGATCAGCAACTGTTTTATTAAGGGGGTAACCATCTTTTCATAAGAATTGTTATTCTCTCAGTGTTCGGAACATAGAACTACTGCACATGCTCCTTGCCCTGCCTCTTGCGGCCACTCGCTAATAGGATCTGCTAGAACAGCAGAGTTTTAGTGTGTACAGTGATGCTATTTGGGGGAGGTGTAGGCTGGATATTAGGAAAAACTTTTTCACTTGGAGAGTGGTGAAACACTGGAATGCATTACCTAGGGAAGTGGTGGAATCTCCTTCCTTAGAAGTTTTTAAGGTCAGGCTTGACAAAGCCCTGGCTGGGATGATTTAGTTGGGGATTGGTCCTGCTTTGAGCAGGGGGTTGGACTAGATGACCTCCTGAGGTCCCTTCCAACCCTGATATTCTATGATTCTATGGGTTTGGCCTGTAATTATTGAAGGTGAGGTAGCAGAAATGTAGGTTTGAGCCAAGATTCCTGACCCCAATAAAGCTACTCTGCACCATTACATGAGGATTCTTTTGGTGTTAGGGACTCCAGGTGGTGCAGAGTTAGTCCTATACCATCATGCCAGCCCTGACATAGTGCGACATATGCCTGAGACTAGGGTGGTTGGCTGGAGTGTTGTGGCATTTCAGTGGTCCATTGGCTGCACAATAGCCCCTTGGAGCCTGTTGCAAATTGTTGTAACATAGAACATCACCTCTCCCACCTCAGCTGAGTTTAGGAGGCATAGAAATCAATTCTCAACCGCAATAAACCTTTTAATTTTACTGCAGCAGATTCTTCAGGTTTCTCTGAATGAGATTGTGAACTGGTTTGGAGAAGTAAGTGTGTGTGTGTGTATGTGTGTGCGCGCGCGCACACATCCAGAGGACACCATGACACAAATAACAAAATTTCCAGTCTATGCATGTTATTTTCAACCTTTCTCTTATACTGCAGGATAGCAGCATGTGGTGCATAATGTAATGCCTTTTCTGATAGTTCTGTTATAATACCAACCCACAATGGAGTGAAATAAGGGCGCAGACTGCCAGTTGTACCAAACTGTGTGTTGTTTTAGTTAAAAGGACATTTGTCCACTGGAGACTAAACTGAGACCACACATTCATTTCACTTGTGACAAACCAGTTTAGAACTGAGGTTTCCTGAAGTGAAAGGTACTTTTTATTAAAACACGACACCACTGAGCGCTATGGAAATTGAAGAGCTTGTGCTGAAAATGAGGCAATTGTTGATAAATGCTATCACAATAATTGTTTTCCTTTCCTATGCTGTGAAAGTAAAACTGGCACCGTTGGGGGGGGCACATTTTTTTCCTTAATAAATACGTTTATTGAAAAACATAACTGGGTAAAATCACTTCTTTAAATCTAAATGCTTTTGAACCTTTCATAAAAATAAGAGGTTTGGACTGACAGTACCCAAATGGCTCATCTTTTCTTTTCCCATTCTCTCATCTGCATTGCTCATATGGTGGCACTCTCTGTTAGATAAACACCTAAAGCCATAGCTACACACAGGATTTACAGCCTTACAGCTGCTTATTATACACAAAACAATCACATCTATGTTTGTGTATTCATTCAAATGTTTCACAGAGAATTTCACCTTTTATAGCTTCTTCTTGCAAATGCAAGGCATACTCTGTAGGTTACATTACATCATGCAGACTTAAAGGCACTTGACATTTTTATGAGTAGTCTGTCATGTCAGCTCTCATGCACTTTTATGAGGAATGAGGCTGTTAAGTATTGTTTTAAAAAAAAAACCACCAGAAGCTCATATTAAAATAATACTTAATTTACGTTAGATTGAAATTATCTATGTTCCTTTTGAATGCTGTAGAGAACAAGAAGGTGAATCCTAGAAAAGAATGGCAATTAAGGTTGTGGCACAACATGACAAAAGCAGTGAAGTTCTCAGTTAAAGGAAAACTACAGAAATTAAACAACTCATATGGCTAATATTTAATTATCTAAGAATCTATATAAGAAAATAATTATTATATAAATGTGGTAGCAACCTTGATATCAAAGGTGGGTTCAGCTTTTCACTGAGAGCAGTGTCTTCTTTTGTATGATCAGTGTACCCTTCCAAAATTGACAGCACATAATCTGTGAGTAAAGATTGAGGTTATCTGGGATTTTTATTATTTTTAAATGGAAACTTTCAGAATTTCCACTGTCTGACCTTTTTGTTGGAATTCTTTTGTTAACTTTTGCTACTCCAGCAGCTGCCCTAGCTGGTGAACCACCTGTTAGTTTGCTGTCTGGGGGCATGTCTAAACTTACTGGGGATCCACGCTGCTGCAATCGATACACCAGAGGTTGATTTAGCCAGTCTAGAGAAGACCCGCTAAATCGACCGCAGATCTCTCTCCTGTCGATTCCGGTATTCCACCGGAATGAGAAGTGTAAGGTAAGTCGACGGGAGAGCATCTCCTGTCGATGCTGCACAGTATAGACACCGCAGTAAGTCAACCTAAGCTACCTTGTCTCCAGCTACATTATTCACAAAGCTGGAGTTGCATAACTTCTGTCAAATTGCCCCCATAGTGTAGACAAGGCCTGGTTTGATGAACCAGTGGCATCAGAGAGCTTGAGGGACCCATCCAGCACATGAGGGTGTTCCTGGCAGTGGTATTTGGGGTGGATTTCTGAAGGGAACTATAGTGTTTCCGTGTACTTCCAGTAGTGTTTCCATAGGCTTCCAGTAATGTCCTCAGATAGAGATCAAGTCCTTGGGCTCCCCTCTGCCTATGACTGTTGGACAAAACCGTTTTGTTGTGGCAAACCAGATTTCCAGCTGGCAAAATAGAGGTGGTTTGCTGGCTGGGATAGCTGCTAGAGAAACAGACCTTGTAGCTGGCGCCTCATACAGATTTATTTACTAGTCCCTCCCAACATGACAATTGCAGAATCAGAGCCTAAATGCCAAATTGGATGAATACTTGATATTAGTCACAAATACTGCGACATGTAGACCCAGCAAGATTGCTTAAGGACACAGCTGCCATCATTTAAGCTACACCAGTGTATTTCCTGGCTTTGCAGGTTTATGCAACATCTTACTCAAACCTAAGGTAGACTTTGTGTGTGTGTTGCTCATTGAACATATGGTTCATGCTGTAATGTCTGCTAAGTAATCCAGACCCTGGCACAGCTTGACTTAATTGCATTGATGTTTAAATCCTATTTTTGATAGAGCAGAATCTCTTTTTGTTCTTTTTTCCTGTGGGATGTACATATTTCAAAAAGAGAAGTAATCCTGCTGTTTACTAAAAATTGGCAACTGATTATAGGATCTTTTGGCTTGCTGACACAGTGCAAATGTTTTCTGAGTTGCTCCACTACTAGATTTTCCTACTGTAATTTATGGACTAGAATTGCTTACCAAAGCAACACTATTCACTGACCTATGGTACTCCTTTGGAAACATTTTTTTTAATTAATTTTTACTGACACTGCAACATAGTTAGCTTTTAGTCTGTAGAGGTTAAAGCACATGTCTAATATTAACAGAAAAGATGTGATTTATGCAAGCAGAAACGGAGTGAATTGCACTGACGAGGGGTTTTTTGGTTTTGTTTTTTTAATGATTGAAATTCTTGCTTTTTTCATATGCTTCCTCTCCCTTCTCCTCCACCCTCAAAGCACAGATATAAAATGCTGGCTCTTGCTTCTTAACACATGGAAGGCATCTCCATTTGATGGGAAAACTGGATTTCTATGCATTTGTGCTGTCTTTAGCACCTTAAAGGACAGACCTTTACAAATTATAAAACAAAAATAATTTGAAATTGTACAGAAGACCTCACTGGGAAAATAGTATGAGACCTACTACATATAAACTTTATACACATATATACACACTGTGGTCTATGCCTTGTACTATGAAATATATCTAAAATAATACTTTAGATGTAAACTGCTATGTAAGTGTAGAGAAATCCAGAGTTTTGCAAAAGTGGGTGTTAATTACCCCACTTTACAGATGTTGACTTGATAAAGTGTGCAGATGACCCAAAAATTGAGTATATTATATTCTCAATGGTATATAATGAAGAGGATGGTCACTGATTTAGAGCAAACTAGATTACTTTCTAAACTGGGCATAAGCACCAATATGTGTTTATGGATAAATTTAAGTGTGTACATCTGGGAACAAAGAATGTAGGCCATACTTAGGGATGGGCATCTCTATCCTGGGAATATTTGGGGTTATGGTGGATAATCTAGCTGAACATGAGCTCCTAGTGCAGTGGTTCTCAACCTGTTTATCATTGTGGGCCACATATGCAGCCCACAAAGTGTTACCTGGGCCACAGGTTGAGAACCACAGTGCCACCTCCCCCCACAAACCCAGCGCCCTCCACCCAGAGCCCCCTCCACAGAGTGGGGCCAGAAGCAGAGAGCTGAGCAGGGACCCTGGCCCTGGACCACACCATGTGGGATCGGGCAGCGGCCCAGCCCCCGGTGGCAGCCTGCAGCCCACCGGGTGGGGCCAGGCAGCTGCTGGCAGCCCAGAGCCCACAGGGCAGTGGGGAGCCCAGAGCCCGGGGCCTTTAGCATTCAGTTCAGCTAGGCCGCAGCTGTGTGCTAATTGGGCTGCATGCGGGCCATGGGTTGAGAACCGCTGTCCTAGTGTGCCACTGTGGCCAAAAGGGCTAATGTGATCCTGGAATGCATAAACGGGGGAATCTTCAGTAGTAGAGTGCTTATTTTATCCTGTACTTGGCACTGGTGTGACTGTTGCTGGAATAGCATGTCCAGTTCTGTTGTTCAGAGTTCAAGGACCATGCTGATAAATTAGAGAGGGTTCAAAGAAGAGCCATAAGAGGATGAGCATTCTCTGGGTTGCAGCGAACCCTAGGCTGCCTGCAGCAGACAGGGCCTGCCTGCCCATCCCCTGCTGACCGTGTCCATACCTGGAGCTCACAGCCAGAGCAGCAAGCTGCCTTGTAAGTCATTATATTAAAATCTGTAAAATTCATTATTTGCAAGCAACAGCTGGTGCAGGGTGGAAATTTGTCCTGTGGGTGACTTCCCAGCTAGGGTGTCCCTTGGCTTGGTGGATGGGATTGCCCCTGCCGCTGACTGTCTGGTAGCAGCCATGGAGGGACATGTTCCGACTGGGCAGCCGCAACAGGCCAGGTGGGGAGGATCCCTCTCCCCCTCCTGTGCAATCTCTGCTACAGGTCTCTAGTGCCCTCCACAGCAGTGGCCCTCTCTGGCCTGGACAGCATTCCAGTGTTGAGCCCCACATGGGGCTCCTACTGCACTGAGCTGGGCTTGGAGCAACCTGCTGGGTCCCAGCTGTACCCCCTCCATAGTCACTACCGCCAGCCGGAGGTCAGTGCCCACTCACCCATGCACAGAGACAGCAGCTGGGCAGCCTGCTCTGCCTCCACCTCAGATGAGCTCCAGGGGAGAGGCGCCCAGGGCACAGAGCTGCTGTGTGCCACACGCCAGGCACGCTACCCCCTGCACTGCAGCGCAGTGGCCCAGAGGAGGATATACTGCTGACCCTGTGCTGTTTCGTGGGCCCAGCTCAGGCAAGGCTTAAAGTAGGCAGAGTCGCAAGAGGTCACAGTCCTGGCAAAAAAGAATTAAAAGTGGAGTCGGGTTACAAAGGGGTGCACTTTTAAGTGCTGCCCTGCCAACTTCATGAACATTTATTTCAGCTGGAATTATCAAAGAGCCACCCCCTGCATACATTCTTTTTCCAGGTTAATCCCCCCCTCACCCCTGCCCCAGTATTATATATCATGGGCAATGGCATTTTATATTCTGTGGTTGGAGCCCACGTAACACATAGAGAGCTGCATATGCGGTCCACAATGGTAAATAGGTTGAGAACCATTGAGATCTAGATTGCTCCTCAGTTGGCAGAAGGGTTGAAAGAGAGTGGGAGGGTGAGATCCTCCCATCTTTTTCCAATCTTTGTACTGAAAAGAAATTTGTCTTGTTTGTGTGTTAGAATGTGAAATCTAAAGTGTATATTCATGATATAATTGCATGAGAGTCCAATAACACTGTTACAATAAAGGATCTGTCAATGATTTCATCATAAACTTGATGTTCTGAGATGGAATGTTACAGCTGATACAACTGGTGTGAACTGGAATATTGCACTGCACTCCCTAATAACAATTTGAGTGTTGGAAACTGGGGAGGGGAAAGTAGTTGGCTTTGCTTTCATAAGCCCTGATCCTGCAAACACTGATGCATGTGCTTAACTTTAAACATGTGCACAAATGGTTGGAGGAATGAGACTCGAAATCATCAGTTGAATGAATTCCTTATTAAAAGACAATTCTGTGAGAGAATAATACCATTGCCCTACTGTTACGATTCTTTCCATATCGTATTACCTTGGTTCAGCCTTCCATAGAATCATTCCCAGCATTTTTCACCTACTTTTAAACTGAATGCACCATATAAATGACCAATCTAAAGATGGTTAAAATGTATTAGATTTAATTTTACAAGAACAGAGTATTGAGGTTCTCATCTACAATTTAAATGTTCATTCATGAGAAGGTGTCTACAGAGCTGCCTCAGAGAACACATATTTTTGATTAATGGCATTAAAGTTGCACTGAAGGAGTGGCTTCTTAGTGTGTCTTGTAAATTCTTGGCTTCTTGTAGAAAGTTTGGTGCTCTAGTTGTGGACAAGCAAAATGATTCATTTGAAGCAAATAGAAAGCCTACCTATGCATATGGGTAACGTCAACACAATTTGGGTCTAAATCAGGTAAATGAAGTAAAAAACAATAAAGTGAAGCCAAAATAGATGCTTTGGGAAAGGCAAGTGAAATCAAACCATAAGTGAAATCAAACCCACGAATCCTTAGAGTATTACAAATTCCTGACATCACATTCCAACTGCATTGTAAAATTTAGCTGGGAATTAACTTCTTTATTTGGCACAAATCTGAATCACTAGAAGTCACTCCTACTCCCATCTCACACCCAGAAATCTGTGTTACAGCGATACCAAAGTTGTTCAAGCCAAGAACTTCAGCTTTGTGCTTGAACTGTTGTGTTGTGCAAAGGATTAGTTCATCTTAAATAATTGCCTCTTCAGTCACCAGGCAGTCATTTCTATAGATTTCTCCCTTTCCTGCAGCACTTGAATGTTGTCTTGTGTAATTAAGGGCACTGATTTAACACTGCATTGATGTAATCATCCACGGGAATAGATGGAGTTTTCTCTTAATAATTAATTGTGATTATTATTCCATTATTATTACTTATGAGGTGATGTCTTGAGTTTTACTTCGGAAGCAAATTATTATGGATTAATGATAAACACCTAACGATCAGTTTTTGATGTCCTTGCTTCCCCACTATTAACTAGAGTGCTGCTAAAATCAGGGATATTTGCATGCTTAGAAGTACTGTAGAATTAGGTCTTATATTGTCTCTTTAGTACTCTCACAATCTTGGAGTTGTTTACACAACACGACTTTCTGCTGGGTTTCTCTGGATACTGTCAATTTCCAGTGAGCATTTAGTGGGGTACCATGTGTTCTGGTGTGCCTGGTCTGATGGATATTAAGATTTCACCTTAGTGGTAACATTTTTTCTCACCGTGATCTAATTTGAGGCCTTTTGCTCTTGCGTCATCAGGAGTTAGTGACAGTGGCAATTCAAAGAGAAGAACTGATTCTCTCTAGGTAAAGCTGTTCTCATCACCTTTCTTTTTGGGTGCAAACCCATAAGCATAGTAGTGTGTGAGGAAAGGGTTAAAAGATGAAATATGGGAGAACCTTGGAGGAAAAAAAAATTTTATTTGACGTTTTAAAACATTCCTGTATCTCTTCAGATTGTCAACGTGTCACGGCTAGTGGGTGCTGATAACCCTGTAGAACTCATCTATTTTGTGGAAGATCAAACTGGAGAGAGGCTCAGCGCTGTAAAGTCTTCAGATCTGATTAACAGAGTTGACATCCAGAGAGCCGCTATCATTCTTGGATACCGCATTCAAGGCACAGTTGCACAACGTAAGTCCCACCAACTCTGCATCACTGTACCACTGAAAAGAAAGGAGAAACATGACCCTAGTTATGGGAAATCTGGAGACTTCCCCAAAGCAAACTGTAATACGTATTATATCATGTCTGTAATGGATTAGAACTGTCTGTGCAATGCCAGGTCTGTGTCCGCCAGCCAGAAACGGGACTTTTGAGGCCCTTTTTGCTGCTCCAGCCCCTTTAAGCACCATGAAGGAGCTGGAGCAGGGGTGAGGATCTCACCCGTGAATTTACAAAAAATGTAGGGTAATGGGAAAAAGTATACTTGCGGGATGGAATATTCCATCTATGTGAAATATGCAAGCCTACATAATTTAAATATTACTCTTTTTACAACTCCCTCCCCCCCCAAAAAAGCAAGCCACTTTTTGTTTGTGAGTGAAAGATGCAGTTACTGTGGGAAGGGGTTGTTTGGATCATATCAGCTGGGAGGCATAACTTGTGGCTTCTTTTCCTTGATTGAATGTCATAGATCTCATTTTTATTTACTGATCTATTAGTGATATGTCTGTAGTTTTATCTTGTCATTACCTGTTAATAAGATTTCATTAACTAGATGTGCATGAGCATTAGTATAGGAGATCCCTAGCATGCCAACTCAATGAGAGTTGTGTGGCGGGAATGTGAAATGGAAAATATTTACAGCCAAATGAAGCTAAGGTACCATATAAGAATTACTCTAAACTGTACACCCTGGTGAGGGGCAAAGGCTTAAAATCTATAACATTTGTAATATAAACAATATAATATCTCTGAATAGATTTAAATCCATAATTAACTTCATTTGTTTTCAGTGTAGGCAACACATAGAAACATAGGACACAGGACTGGAAGAGGTCTCCTGGATCATTCAGTCCAGTCACTTCCTATCTCAGGCAACCACGTCTCATAATCCAATTAATAAATTTAGCAAACTCCATTTAAAACTAGTTAGGTTGTTTGCCCTCAGTACTCCTATTGGAACACAAGACTTTGCTGTATGTAGATGAGAAGTGAATGACACGAAAGCACAAAGTCTTTTTGCTTTGTTAGCAACAGCTAGAATAGTCAGATATAATACAGCATATGTCTGATCTACAAAGTCACTTGCAGAAGGATTTTTATGGAAAAAATGTATACCCAGTGAGGTAGTCATTACGAAAATATTAATGATTGGTTTACACATGATTTTAAAATATTATTTTCCCTCTAGTTTAGTAGTTTAGGTAGCTCAGTTACCTTTTAAGATTATGTTCTATACTTACTAATGTAGTGTAATATTTGTTTGGGAAATATTCACGAAGTTGTAAGGATAAACCAGTATTGGGATGTTATTTAAGAACATAAGAACGGCCATATGGGGTCAAACCAAAGGTCCATCTAGCCCCGTATCCTGTCTTCTGACAGTGGCCAATGCCAGGTGCCCCAGAGGGAATGAAGAGAACCGGTAATAATCAAATGATCCATCTCGTCTCGCCCATTCCCAGTTTCTGGCAAAGAGACTAGGGATACCATCCCTGTCCATCCTGGCTAATAACCACTGATGGACCTATCCTCCATGAATTTATCTAATTCTTTTTTTAACCCTGTTACAGTCTTGGCCTTCACAACATCCTCTGGCAAGAAGTTCTACAGATTGACTGTGCATTATGTGAAAAAATACTTTCTTTTGTTTCTTTTAAACCTGCTGCCTATTCATTTCATTTGGTGACCCCAAGCTCTTGTGTTATGAGACAGAGTAAATAACACTTCCTTATTTACTTTCTCCACATCGGTCATGATTTTATAGACCTCTACCATGTCCCCCCCCCCCTTAGTAGTCTCTTTTACAAGCTGAAAAGTCCCAGTTTTATTAATCTCTCCTCATATGGAAGCTGTTCCATACCCCTCATCATTTTTGTTGCCATTTTCTGAACCTTTTCCAATTGTAATGTACCTTTTTTGAGATGAGGCAACACATCTGCATGCAGTCTTCAAGATGTGGGCGTACCATGGATTTATATAGAGGCAATATGATATTTTCTGTCCTATTATCTATCCCTTTCTTAATTATTCCCAACATTCGGTTCACTTTTTTGACTGCTGCTGTACATTGAGTGGATGTTTTCAAAGAACTATCCACAATGACTCCAAGGTCTCTTTCTTGAGTGGTAACTGCTAATTTAGACCCCATAATTTTATATGTATAGTTGGGATTATGTTTTCCAATGTGCATTACTTTGCATTTATCAACATTGTATTTCCTCTGCCATTTTGTTGCCCAGTCACCCAGCTTTGTGAGATCCCTTTGTAACTCTTCACAGTCTGCTTTGGACTTAACTATCTTGAGTAGTTTTGTTTCATCTGCAGATTTTGCCCACCTCACTGTTTACCTCTTTTTCCAGATCATTTATGAATATGTTGAACAGGACTGCTCGCAGTGCAGACCCCTGGGGAACACCATTATTTACCTCTCTCCATTCTGAAAACTGACCATTTATTCCTACCCTTTGTTTCCTATCTTTTAGCCAGTTACCAATCCATGAGAGGAGCTTTCCTCTTATCCCATGGCAGTTTACTTTGCTTAAGAGCCTTTGGTGAGGGACCTTGTCAAAGGCTTTCTGAAAGTCTAAGTACACTATATCCACTGGATCCCCCTTGTCTACATGCTTGTTGCCCCCCTCAAAGAATTCTAATAGATTGACGAGCCATGATTTCCTTTTACAAAAAACATGTTGACTCTTCCCCAATAAATTTGTTCTTTATAGTTCCAACCAGTTTGCCCAGTACTGAAGTCAGGTTTACTGGCCTGTAATTGCCAGGATCACCTCTGGAGCCCTTTTTAAAAATTGGTGTCACATTAGCTATCGTCCAGTCATTTGGTACAGAAGCAGATTTAAATGATAGGTTACAAACTACAGTTAATAGTTCTGCAATTTCATATTTGAGTTCCTTCAGAACTCTTGGATGAATACCATCTGGTCCTGGTGACTTATTACTGTTTAGTTTATCAGTTTGTTCCAAAACTTCCTCTAACGTCATCTCAATCTGGGACAGTTCCTCAGATTTGTCACCTAAAAAGAATGGCTTAGGTTTGGGAAACTCCCTCACATCCTCAACAGTGAAGACCCATGCAAAGAATTTATGTAGTTTCTCTGCAATGGCCTTATCATCCTGAGTGAGTCCTTTAGCATCTCAGTCATCCAGTCACCCCACTGGTTGTTTAGCAGGCTTCCTGCTTCTGATGTACTTGAAAAAAAATTGCTATTACTTTTCGAATCTTTGGCTAGGCTGTTCTTCAAATTCTTTTTTGCCCTTTTATGCTCCTTTCTATTTTCCTCACTAGCATTTAACTTCCACTTTTTAAAGGATGCTTTTTTGTCTCTCACTGCTTCTTTTACTTTGTTTTTTTTAGCCATGGGGGCATTTTTTTGATTCTCTTACTATGTTTTTTAGTTTGGGGTATACATTTAAGTTGAGTCTCTATTATAGTGTCTTTAAAAAGTTTCTATGCAGCTTACAGGGATTTCACTTTTGACACTGTACCTTTTTAATTTATGCTTCACTAACTTCCTCATTTTTGTGTAGTCCCCCTTTCTGAAGTTAAATGCGATGATGTTGGGCTGCTATGGTGTCTTCCCATTATAGGGAAGATGCTAATGGCTGTGTATGCCCAAGTGTTTTTTTAAGTTTGTTCTCATTTATTTTATCATTTTAAATGAAATTTCAGTTCCAAATAATTAATTTTAAAAAGTTTGAAGATCATAAATCACAAATAAAAAGCATATATGTTATTTTTATGTGTTTGTCTCTCCTGTTGCTGTCAAAAGCCCACAGAAACCAAAGGAAAACTTAATATATTGATAGAAACAGTGAAACCGACTATACTCCAAGTGGTATCAAATGTGTGAAGTAAACAAAAGGGAAAAAATCTGATAATTATTTTCCTCTAATCTCTTCCAGTTGTACCAACTGGAGTTACTTGTAAGAATAATACACAAAAATAAATTCACACAGAAATATTAATTTTAGTTTGAAAGTGTCCCTTTAAAAATTACAGTTCTGACTGAAAATGTTTTACCTGCTGTTGTTTCAAGTAGCATTTATAATTACTGTAAATGAAATTGACTAGAATTAATTTTCTCTATTTCCAGTTTGTTTACTTTGTGCATAGTCAGTTTCCTTGTGTCCTCTTGTGTAATTAGTTTCCTCCTTTGTTAGTAGGGACTTGCACATAATAACGAGAAAGAAAAACATTTAGTAAATAAATTGGGAAAATATGATGGCAGAACTCAGGGCTAGGTGTAATACTGTACGTGAAAATACTGTTTAACCTGGTTTTTGTAGGTGACTGGATTTCAAATTGACTGTGTCCCTTTTACAAAGTCAGGGTACAGGCAAGAATGCTAAAAGTTCTCCCACACTGTTCCATGTCAACTCAATTTATGGCTCCTCCTGAACAGAGAGGACTAATGATGTCAAAGGGTATGATGGAAATCCATTTTCACTTGCAACTTAAGCACAGGTCTCCAGAATTGAAAGTAGGCTTTAAGACAACTGATCATTTGCTCCACATTTGTGTTTCCTGGCCAAGATGTACATTAAGTAATACGTTTATCACTTTGCCTATACGGCACAGTCTGTTTCCTATAAATGTAGCTCTTTACTAACAATTATGAGAGTGTAGAAATGAATATCCCCTGAAGTGTCAACAGATAAAAAGAAATATAACTGTATAAAATTCTTGTCTCCCCACTACCCCCTTCTAACTCTGCAGCTGTGGATAAAGTGAAAGAGTCATCATCTGAGTCCCAGAATAACAATCTGTGGATTATTGTTGGTGTGGCAGTCCCACTGGCTGTGGTGCTGCTTATCATTATTATTTTATACTGGAAGCTCTGCCGAACAGACAAGTTGGAGTTTCAGCCAGACACCATGAGCAATATTCAGCAGCGACAGAAGGTAAAAGGGGATGGGAAGATGTGTTGGGAATAGTTAAGGTAACCTGAGCACTTGTGAATGCAACAGTCTGGAAAATATATAGTGTCGTTAGATGAGAAGGTGAGACGCACCATGGCAGAGGCTTCCTGCAATCTGGAAAAAAAAGTGGAACTGCTGTGAATCACACAATAATATAAATCCAAAAAACTCAGTGGTTCCCATTGCTTTTCCTTTGCTTGTTGTATTATCTAATGCTGTGTCACACTCCTAGGATCTGTCTTCCCGTTGGGGAAACTTAGGTGACAAAGTTGAAAGAAACTTGCCTGCATCATTTTAATCCATCTTTTTACCTTTGTTACTTTTGAGAAAGATGCTGTATTATTCCTTCTAGATGCAAGAAATTCTCTAACTTTGTCTGGATCATCTCTGTGTCTTTTGAATGCCTCATAAGCCAAACTGTTCTGTTGCCCAATTGTCCCATTAATTCCTGGAAGTCAAGACTTATCTTAAGGCTCCTTTGACATAGGCTATTACAAATTTACTAAGTATTTTGCAAGTATATTGCAAAAAGCATGTATTTTGTCCTCTTAACTTCCTAACTTGCCTTTACAAGTGGATTTACCGACCCCAAATGGCAGCTAAAACCTTTTATCCCTCCCACCAATCATGTACAATTTGTCTGATCACAAATAATATAGTACATGCATATAATGAAATCTTATAACCTGGGCTGTGTAATGGGTCTGTTCTTGGACATTTTCGTTGCTGTGCAGTTCTGTATGGCTGTGTGTGTGTATGTTTACAGAGATGTGTGTGTGTGTTCTACTGAGTGGAATATATCAGACTTCGGTCATTTCAGTTCTCTGTGCTGACAGAGCTCTTCCTTTAACTTCCTGGAGAGAGAATCTTTTGGTTTTTTGGAGCTGATATACTGAGCTCATTCAGTATTGATAGAAATATGCAGTTGGTTAACAACTTAAAGCTCTGTCTACCTTGCAACCGGGGGTTTAATGTGTAGCTTTTGTAGATGTACCTGCACTATCTTTAATCTAGCTAGTTAACTACAAATAACAATGATGCCCTGGTGCACAAGCTTCAGTGCAGGCTGTATAATCCTACGTGGTCCCCCGGGTAGATACATGCATTGGTAGGCATGATGTAGCCTGCGCTGCAGTGTTCTCATTGCTATTTTTCGTGAACTACCTAAATTAAAGGTAGCATGGGTGTGACTACATGAGCTGAAGATTACACCCCTACTTGCAGCGTAGATGTAGCCTGAGTATTCAGCTACAAATTTTTATGTGGTGTGTGCAACGTTTCCCTCCACAAGTTTATGTGGGGCAAGGCATTGTCTGGTCTTGCTGTGTTTCCCAGAAGTGGGGAAAGGTTTGGAAATGTAAAACAACAAACAAGCAAAAACCCCCACCCAAAACAACCACTCTGCTTTGACTCAGTACTGATTCACAGGGAAGCGTGCTGCCTGGTGAATCACAAACCTCGCTTTCTCCGGAAGCCCAAAGTGGTTTTTGGAGGTCTTCCACCCAAGCATTAAGCAAAGCAGGCCATATGTCAACCCCAGTTCTGCACTGGGATCTGCTAGAGCAAACCCTTGCATCTGTGTGCTGCCCCCTGCAAGTGAACAGGTCTCAACATGGGCTCTGGGGTCCCTGCTTAGTAGGTCCTGATGCACGCCTGGGGCTTGAGATTGAACAAGATCAGAGCTTCGGGTATTATAGCTAAAGTCATGGAGGGCTAGGCCATGGAGGGCTCACCAAAGGCTCTTACGTAATTAAGTTGTCATGGGATAAGAGGGAAGATCCTTTCATGGATTGAGAACTGGTTAGAAGACAGGGAACAAAGCGTAGGAATAAATGGTAAATTTTCAGAATGGAGAGGGGTAACTAGTGGTGTGCCCCAAGGGTCAGTCCTAGGACCAATCCTTTTCAACTTATTCATAAATGATCTGGAGAAAGGGGTAAACAGCGAGGTGGCAAAGTTTGCAGAAGATACTGAACTGCTCAAGATAATTAAGAGCAAAGCAGACTGTGAAGAACTTCAGAAAGCTCTCACAAAACTAAGTGATTGGGCAATAAAATGACAAATGAATTTTAATGTGGATAAATGTAAAGTAATGCACACTGGAAAAAATAACCCCAACTCTACATACAATATGATGGGGGCTAATTTAGCTACAACTAATCAGGAGAAAGATCTTGGCGTCATTGTGGATAGTTCTCTGAAGATGTCCACACAGTGTGCAGCAGCAGTCAAAAAAGCAAATGAATCATTAAAAAAGGGATAGAGAATAAGATGGAGAATATCTTATTGCCCTTATATAAATCCATGGTGCGCCCACATCTTAAATCCTGCATACATGTGTGATCCCTCATCTCAAAAAAAGATATACTGGCATTATAAAAAGTTCAGAAAAGGGCAACTAAAATGATTAGGGGTTTGGAACGGGTCCCATAGGAGGAGAGATTAAAGAGGCTAGGACTTTTCAGCTTTGAAAAGAGGAGACTAAGGGGGGATATGATAGAGGTCTATAAAATCATGAGTGGAGTGAATAAAGTGAATAAAGAAAAGTTATGTTCCCATAATATAAGAACGAGGGGCCACCAAATGAAATTAATGGGTAGCAGGTTTAAACAAATAAAAGGAAGTTCTTCTTCACTCAGTGCACAGTCAACCTGTGGAATTCCTTGCCTGAGGAGGTTGTGAAGGCTAGGACTATAACAGGGTTTAAAAGAGAACTAGATAAATTCATGGAGGTTAAGTCCATTAATGACTATTAGCCAGGATGGGTAAAGAATGGTGTCCCTAGCCTCTGTTTGTCAGAGGGTGGAGATGGTTGGCAGGAGAGAAATCACTAGATCATTACCTGTTAGGTTCATTCCCTCTGGGGCACCTGGCATTGGCCACTGTTGGTAGACAGGATACTGGGCTGGATGGACCTTTGGTCTGACCCAGTATGGCCGTTCTTATGGTAAGGAATTTGATAGTGTATTTTTATGCTAAACTGCCTAAAGTTGTATTTTCATAAAAAATGCATTAGTACAAAGACAAAACTAGTATGGAGTCTCCTTTTTCTTTGTACTTACTGAACAAAATTGAGGAGGACATGGTAGTGTGTCTGAAATACTTTAGTGGCTAAACTCTTGCTTTCTCTTGCCATGGACATTAGTACGATATTACTACAGTTATGTTCAGCGTACTGTCACCTCATGTTCAGTCAAACAGTAGTTAATCAATAGTAGCGCCCACTTATCTTGCCATTGTAGATTCAGTTGCAGAATCAAGGTCAACAATTGAAACCTTACATGACATTTCATTTTACCCTGGCTGTGGTAATATTTAATTCAGCATTTGATTGGAATAATACTTAATCCGGAATAGGAGTTGAAAATTAATTTGAGGTTTGGCATGTAGTGAAGGATAATACTTTTGATAGGGTTGCGGGGGGGGGGGGGAGGGGAGGTTGTTTTGTTTGGAGAAAGTGTTTAAAAATAAACTTAACAGTTAAATAGTATTATTATTTATTTGGTAAGCTTTGATAATATGCGAAGGTCTGTGCTATATAATAAATAAAGGAAGACACAGTCCCTTCCTCAAGAGGATTAAAATTGAAGTAGGTAAGCAATGATCAGCTATGAAGGCACTTGAGAGACTTAAAGGATGATTGCTAATTTAGGGTTAAATTAACCCCAATTTTGATGTCTTTGTGCAAGGCATCTCTGCAGTGAGGTGACTTTCACCACTAGCATGTATGAAAAGAGCTTATAATAGCTCATAATTTTTTCCAGAAATTTCAGAGCAAGATGGTGGCTGATTACATGAAATCTTGCAATATAACATATTACAATAGTTTCAACAGTTTTTATTAATTTGTAATAAAATGCTAACATTCATTTCTGTTGTATCAAAGTGTCTAATAAATCTGTGTCCCAACAGAGGAATTTGTAACCTCAGTGTACTCTTGTATCCTCCAAATTCTCAATTTTCTGTTGTCTCAAGCAGAGATAAGAGAAGCAGTCTCTTTGACCCACAGACCAGACACAGCTTAAGTAGTATCTACTTTGTTTTGGAAATATCTGGACTCTATACTCAGTTTGTCCTTTCCGTCTCTGTTTCCATTGTACTTTCCATTTTAGTCACTAAAGAGTCAAAAATCTTGATTTTTTTGTTCAAGTCTTGCTTCAGTTGTCTAGAAAGCCTGCAGCATTATTTTTTTAGGGAAGTATCTGTAAGTACAACAGTATCATACCAATTGAAAAGGACCTGTAAGGTCATCTAGTCCAACCCTCACGTGCCAGTGGAAGATGATCCCTATAATACATTTTTAATGCTTTGCTGAGCCTATATTAAATGTTGCACATGATCGGTCTTTAACTACTTACAGAAGAGCTTCCCGGTAGCGTTTGCTCCTTTTCCCCCAGTGCTGAGCCATGGACAAAGGAAATGATCCTACCCCTTTGATGATAGTGAACAACAAATCTGATTCTTCCCAGCCCCATAGCACTAAAATTAGGCTTTACAAAGCTATATTACATTACATTTGGTGCAAGTGTTTAGATGAGAAACAAGTATCAAAACTAGAATTGTTTGGACCCTCCTTAAATTGGTAGATTATGAAGCAATCAGAGCAGTTCTGTTTATTACCTGTAAGGCCACTAGGTTAAGCAGCACTATTCCTCTCCCTCTGATCATCCAAAAATTGATTAATGAAAGCTGATCTGCTCTGGATGCCCATTTTACTTTGATTGTCAATTTGCCTAAGCTGTTCAAGCTTCCAGCTGATAAAACCAAATTCTACGCTATGGTTCCGAAGGTGATTTCAGCTGTTGCCAGTTATTCAGGGAAAAGCTCTCCTCCTACTGAAGGTAATCAGTATCACCCATAGAGCTGTCCTGGATAAGTATGTTGACTTATTTAAAAGATCTTGTAAGTTATCTTACAACTATTTGGCACTTCGTATCCACTGGCTTTACAGCTATGGCTTTGACTGAATGGCATGTGCAATTCCTCCACCTTCACCAGAAGACCACATCTAAAAGTCCAGAGGTGACTTTCCACCTTTCAGGGCACCAGAGCCAATTCTGTGCCTTGCTCTGCTCCATTTGTGCCACTCAGGTGCCTCAAAGGCAGCAGAGAAGGGCCACATCTCCCTTGATATGGATTTTGCCAGAGGGCATAGAACATACACAACCCTGCCTGCAGTTCCCAACATGGGATATGTCAGGTTGGGGAAGGAGACATGGCCAGAGCACATTGTATTTCTGCTATTCCCAGCTAATGTGCAGTCCCTTGGGGGAATTGTTGCCAGCTGGCAGAGGCACTTCTTTAATGTGCACCAGGGCTGATAGCTGGACCAGGGGCACTGGAACAATTTGTATAGTGGGCGTGCTGAGAGCTATTGAAACAAACTTTAAACCCTGGATATGATGGAAACCATTTCAAGCCAAGAGGTGCGGCAACATCCCGAGCACCCCTAGTTCCAGCACCTACGGCTGGATGAGTATTCCTGATGCCCCCTGCTTTGCCAGGAACCTGACTGTGTCTGTACATGTCTGCAAAGAGTGCTTTTTCAAGCAGGGACACCTATTAAGTCAAAGTGCACTGGGGAACTTTACACAAAGTAAAACTATTCCCCCCCCCCCACACACACACACAGTGTTCCTCACATGTTCTTGTTAACTGCTGGAAATGGCCCACCTTGATTATCACTACAAAAAGTTTGTTTTTTTTTCTCTCCTGCTGGTAATAGCTCACCTTACCTGATCACTCTCGTTACAGTGTGTGTGGTAACACCCATTGTTTCATGTTCTCTGTGTATATAAAATCTCCCCACTGTATTTTCCACTGCATGCATCCGATGAAGTGAGCTGTAGCCCACGAAAGCTTATGGTCAAATAAATTTGTTAGTCTCTAAGGTCCCACAAGTACTCCTTTTCTTTTTGTGGATACAGACTAACATGGCTGCTACTCTGATACAAACACAGTGGGATTAAATACTAAAACTTAATATGTGTCTTGGTAGTTCCAAAACTTTAGTTAGTGGTAAATGTTTCCAAATGTCTCTTTTAATACTGTGCTGAGAGGATGGGTTAATAGGTCCCTTGGAAAAAATGTAATTTTAGAAATAACTTGGAGAATTGGATAGAAAAATGGTAAACCAAATAAGGTGCAATTAAATGTACACCTTTGTATGCACAGCAGTTGCGAGAAATAGTTTGCATTATTGGTGCATTCTGAGAGTCATACAATGAATTCACACTTGACCATGCTGTGTTATTCTCGCAATACATAGAACAGCTTAATGCTGTAAATCTGAAATTGTGGAAGTCTGTGACCATTGTATAACTTTTAGCTGCCAGACCACTGAAATGGATTTTCAGCATCTGCTAGTGCTATGTTTATTGGCTTTTTTTTCCTCCCCAGATTTAAATGAGTAGATATCAAAATATCTTTACTGGGAATTTTTTTTCAAGTAAATGTTCATTATTTTGTTCTGTTGGTTTTCCAGAATTGTGTGCACTAGTATTTTAGTTATATCATAATTCAGCAAGACATTTTTACAGGGTTTCCAGTGCTGTTCACAGATTAGCTGCCAGAACTGAAATATTATTCTTGGGATCAAATTTAGTTCCTTTGTTTCATTAGCAATATATTTTGGCAACCTCTGTTCAGTGCATATGTCTCTTCAAAGAACAAGGCAATACTGTTCATATAAAAATAAATAGAAAAAAAATGTCTCAAATGTAATATGTAGATTAGTACATCAGTAGTAGCTATAAGTATAGGAGATGTGTGATTGATGCTTTACGAAATGAATACATTATTTTAAAGAAAACCAATTTCCTCCATATTGTTTTCCATTCTAACCATTCACAGATGTGTGTCCAAACGTTATTATTGGAAAACAAATTGATCTCATTCATGTTGTGCCTTTACCTAGGAAAACAGTATATTGGCAAACACATGGTCTGTGTTAAAAGCGTCAAATGATTTTCAGCCAGTCTCATCCCCCTTGATTGGATGAACATTCTTGAATGTCTCAGCCAAGATTTTCAAAAAATGGAATCCTCATGCTAGTCTCTTTAAATCCATATTTAGGCACCTGAATAAATGGTCTGATTTTTCAAAAGTGTCAGTCACCTAAGAGCTCCCATTGAATTTGGTGTCTAAATATAGACTTCGGAGGCTAACCTGAGGCACCAGTTTTTTAAACATCTTGACTCTCAATTTCAGTAGATATTACCTTGTACTGAACAACAGCTGCCTTAACGATGGGTTAGCTCATTCTCTTTATTGAAGCTGTGACAGTATTTTTCACTGAATTTTGTAACTGCTTTTTGTTTTGCCATTTAGAAACTTAGCTTTAAAAATTGAGTTTTTTACAATGTAAAATTAAACATCCCCCTAAGAGAACCTAACCTGAGACTTTCAAAGTACTGATTTTGTGCAGTCTTAGGCACAGGCTGAGAAGGCAATAAAATAAAGCTGAAGGTTTTATTTCAGTACCAGGACAGACAGATGTACCAGAACAAATGTGTTTTCTTCAAAGAGGTGTAATAGTTTGATCTCTTCCATTCCTACCCCCCAATTTCCATCACTGGTGTGTGAGGAATAAAGTGACTGATCTTCCCATGGGATTCTGGTTACCTCTGTTCAGAGATGAACATAGATGGTATAATCAGGTAAACCTGCTACAGCTTATCACTTTTTATTACCAAAAAAAAAAAAAGATGAAAGTAGTCTGTGTCACACATGAAAACAAATACAGGAATGCCTCAGGGCCTTTTCAGTCTTGAATTACACTGATGTTATTTATTCCACTGCATCTTAGTGTTATGACCATCTTGCTTTGCTGAATATGGACTTGTGTTGCAATGTCCTTTTGACACTTGTCACCATGAATGTGATTTTGGCCAGTATCATTTTTAAGAAGAATCATGAGGTCAAAAAAATGAAGATCATAGAAATGTAGAGGTGGTTTTTTTTGTTTGTTTGGGTTTTTTTTTGTTTTTGTGTCTTTTACAAAATGGGCATTGTGTCTGTATCCAAAAATACACTAATTTTTCTGTTTTTAATAAAAATATTGAGCACCTAGTATGTTTTGAGAACAGCTTAGCTCAAATGGTAGGAGTTGCCTACCACCTTTAGTAAACCCAGACTAACTTCAGATTTTATAGATAAATACAGATATATAGTAGGCAGAGCCGGTAGCTCCTAGCCAGCTGTAGTAAAGGTTGCCTGACACTTCCTGTTTTCAGTGCTTATAACTTTGCTAAACTTTTGGCTGAAATTTCCCATGTTGGGTGTCTGTTTCAGGCTGAATCATTTTGGGAAGTTTCAACAAAAAGGGTTCTGCTATTTTAAAAGAATGAGATTAAGGAAAAATACATTGTTTTGTACATATTACTAATACCATCTCGGAACTGTTTTGTTGAGGAGATCTAGAGCCTCTGTGCTTTGGAGCAAGGGCTCAAAATTTGGCAGGAGGGTGGAATTTCTGCCAGGGATATGTCTTTTGTTGAAAAATGCAACCAAGTTGTAAACCTTAGACAAATTGCAGTTTGCACATTAGGCTTTTTAGTCGAGTTTGGGGGCAAAATTATCAGAAGATTCCATCTGTACTGAACATGCTCTATCCCAAGGTTGCAGAGGCTGAGCACAACTCTCCTTGCACTGACTAGGGCTGTGGGGTCAGGCACCAGAAGTGAGACCAGGGATCCCATCTCTCCTGTGCTCTCAGTGCTCCCTCTGCTGGCACCCAGGCAGCATGGAAGAGAAACCTGCTGTCTGGTAATGCAGAAGGGATAAAAGATGGGCAGCAGAGGGAATAGACTGGAAATGGGAACCCCAGGGAGGAGAGACGGGGAGTGACTGGGCAAGAAGATTGGGACTGGGAACAGGAAGATTGGGACTGAGGTCTGATGAGGAACCAGAGTGGTCAGGTGTGGGAGAAACAGGGCGGAGTGGTGTGTGGCCGGTAGACCACATGCCCCTCCAAAACCTGGAGTGGAACTAGATATTCCTGAGTTACCATTCCTCTGCTGTCAGCAAGTGACTCTGAACCCACTGGCAAAGTGCATGCCTTGTTCTGCTTTAGTGGCAGATCCACATGGAAGATAACAGCCTCCTTCTCTCTGCATTCCTGGCTCATTCGCTAGACACCTTCCATCTTCTGCAACAGAGGAGGTAGATAACAGCCTCTTGCACTACACAGTTCTGATTCATCCTTGGAGAACAGTCCATCCTATGTACTGAATGAGGCAGGGGTCCTGGGGGAAAATAATATGTGATCATATCATTAAAAATTGTATATGTACAAAAGGTCTGAATTAACTCTTCATGGGCAACCTTAATTCTAACATTTCCTAAGTCACTGGTAATTTTTAAGTAATTGGCCATTGCTAGTTGAAGCCACGTGAGTGGATAAGATCATCCAGGGTGTAAAGGGAGAAGAGTCTCTCTCCTCCTCCTCCACTCCACCCCACCCAATACCAAAAGAAACACTGAAAGAATGATCAGAAAGGATTGAAGAGAACTAGAAAAGGACAGGGTTGTGAAAACCAAGGGAGGAGAAGAGTTTAAGAAGGCTGGTGTGTTCTCTGCTGTTTTTGTTTCTATTGAAGTCGAGGAGGATGGGGATGGAGTAGAAGATCTGAGATTTAGGAAGAGGTTGCAAGAAACCTCAGGTGAGTGTGTTTTTGGTGGAATGAAGGAGGAAGGATGAGAGTTGGAGGGGAGAAACTTGAGATAGCGATTATTAATGGCACACTGCATAAATGTAAAGAAAAAGGGCAGAAGGAAGATGGAGCCATAGTTTTAGAGTCAGGGTGGGTGTTCTGCTCATGGGGGAGCAGACGAGAAAAAGAGTCAGAGGTTGTGGAGGAGTGATAGGGAGTGGGTGAGAGTAGGGATTGGGGGGAGGGCAGATAGTTGCCAGGAGTAGATGGAGTTGAGTGAGCAAGTGAGTGGGTTGGAGGAAAGGGTATTGAAGAAGATGAAAGGGGGTGGGGGAAGTGGAGGAGAAATGGAAAGAGGAAGATCATGTCAGACATTGGTCTTTTATATGTATATATTTTAAAGTCAATAAGATTGTGTGCAGAAGAGGGGGATATAGTGTGGGGGAGAGGTTCAGATACATGGCTGGGGTTGTGGGCACGGAAGTCAAAGATGGAGAAACAGCACTAGATCCTCAGCTAGTATAAATCAACATAGCTCAGTTGAAGTCAAATAGATCTGTGATTTATTCATTTCAGGATCTGGCCCATAATGCTGAATGCTGCCCTCTTTCACCTTGCAGGGGAGAAGTGTGTGTGTGAAGGGGGGGGGGTAAGTTGAGGAAATCCAAAGTATCTAGTAAACTAGTAAGTTTTCTCCTCTTATGCAAAATGCACCCAAAAAAAAAGACATGATTGGGCATGTGTTGTATATGCCCTTGTCAAGGAATCTTTTCAACAGTAGGGCTTCTATCACCATCTGCTGGATGAAGCAGACAGTGCACACGTCTTCAACATGCTCTTCTAGAACCTTTGGAAAATATTTTGACGATCTCAAAATGTTCCATAGGCAGACTTGTTTTGGCATTTTATCAGCCTTTTTGTAGTTGGAAACTGCATGCTAGGCTTAATGAAAGGGGGCTCATTTAAACATTTAGAACTAGATGCATCCGTCAGCATACTCAGATGCACCTTTCGGTTTGTGGAAAACCTATTTTGGGAACAGACAGAGTGGTGGGTGTTTTTGTTTGCTGTGCAAACCAGAATTGTCAAAGGTTTTTCTTGCTTTCAGCTTCCAGACTTTTTAATTAAATGTGACCTAAAGAAAAACAATTTTTTTAAAAAAATGTGTAAAAAATTAGAAGGGAACAGTTTCTGATTATTTCAAGGTCTGGAAAATTAGCAGGTGAACTTCTCATTCTCATAATTTGATTAAGTTGAAAGAGCCAAAAACAAATATTATTAAAATAATAAGTTTGTTATTTTATAAATGTTGTTTAGACTATTAAGGCCCAATTTTGAACTCCTTACTCAAATAAAATTCCCATTAAATCCTGTAGGAGGGTTACCTAAATAATGATCTGAGGGCCATAATTTCTTTAGATTAGCAGAACTTGACAAACTTTTTTTCCCAGCATCCAGAGTGAAGCCTAGTACAGGTAGTTAAAGAATTTTTAATCTTGTGGTTTCCTCAGGCCCTGTAACTCCTTTCCTGCTTTCCCACTGGGATTGCTGTTGCTTAAAGCACAGTACCATCCCATCAGTAACAGTGATCCGATTGCACCTACACTTTGGCTTTGTGGTCCTGGTGAGGTTTGGTCCTTCAGAGCACCGCTTCCCAGCCAAAACAGTCATCTATTGTAATTTAGTAATACTGTACAAATGGATAAGGAAGGATAGTCTTGGGTCTGATCTGGTATGGCAGTTTCTACAGTCCTCTGTATCTCTATGCCTCAGTCTCCTCATCTGTAAAATGGGAACAATAATCCTTCCGTATCTCATAGGTACTGAGAGACATTTGTAAAGTTTGTGCAGTGTTTTGAGATCCTCAGATGGAAAACCCAATGAAAATGACAGGTATTATTGTAATGATTAAATCTAAGGAATTAGTTGTCTGTGTGGTAGCAACATAATGCCTTCTCTCCCCTGGAGCTGTTGCCTTTGTATCTTAAAATATATATAATCTGAAAACATGTTTGCAGATATAGTTTTTCTTTTTCTTTTTACAGCGCTTTCCCACTCACCCTTGGAATCTGTTATCTGGTCACCGTCCTAAAAATCATTGATTACAACTCTGAACAACAGCCTGACATTAAGATTTCACACTTAGTGTCTTCTAATATTTTTTGTTTTGTCTTTATTCTTTGATTACAGCTACAAGCCCCCAGTGTGAAGGGGTTTGATTTTGCTAAGCAGCATCTGGGCCAGCACAACAAAGATGATATCCTAATCATTCATGAGCCAGCTCCTCTTCCAGGACCTCTTAAGGACACTACCCCTTCTGAAAATGGAGATGTGCCAAGCCCCAAATCAAAGACTACTTCAAAGCCTTCAAAGAATGTTCGACACAGAGGGAGGTTAGTTCAGCTGAAGAGAAGTAGCGTTGGTTAGATTACGGTTAATTAAATGCAAAGTGTTATTGTAAACTGCAAAGCATTTTCAGTGAAGGATCCTCGACTTTGGACCTTGCTCTTTCTAGCAGTTCATCAGAGCTTATGTCTAGCTACTTTATAGGCGCCATTGCAAGACTGGGGGTTTTTTGGCTTTTAATTGCAGCATTTTCAGATAATGCTGATATCTTGGGCTGGGTATAGGTTGGTCAGAATCAGAGCATTACCTATTATGGAGTAATGTTAAGTGTATGCTTTTAATGGATTGAATTTTGTAATTGCTTGCGGTTAGCAGGGGAATGGGTCATTAGGAAATCCTATTAGTGATACTAGTTGCTATTATTATATGTAAGTCAGACTAATATTCCCACAAATCAACAAAAGCTGCAAAACTCAGACTACACTCTTTTCTGTGCCCGTCACTGTGTTACCTATCTGCTAAATGTACAACACTCTCCTCAAACTGATGTCAGGCAAAAAGGTCCACAGCTAAGCAAGTTGAGAACAACATATCACCCTTCACTTAGAATTTCCTGACTGTCAGCAAGGGCTGAATGACATCATCATTCATCCACTACTCATTGCATTGCCAGAGCCAGGGAATCAGGCCTGTGGGGAGAAAGGGTGTGTAGCTGAGACAGTGAGTTAGAGATTTTAGTGCTGTGGCATTTATGATGACTGAAGCCATCCATCTTCCTCTCTCATAGAGCTATTAATTATCTTGAGTATTGTGATGAAGAAGGTCTCCTACCAGCCCAGTTCTCTCTGTCTTGTGCAGCATACTGAGGAAGGAATGCCGTACTCTGATATTCTCCTGAATGTGTATGTCACATAACTAAACTTCACTAGAGCTGCTGTCGGAATCGTTCTCACCAAAGCAGGACACTGAGATATGCTGCAGCTTTGCAGAAGAGACTGGATATTAGTTTGTGGAAGACGGGTGGCTTCCTTGCTCACAAATGTGCTGATTGAATGAAAATCACTGGTGCTTTATGAAACCACCTATATCAAGTGTTTGCAATTTTGGCACCCATAACTTCTATAGCCTCACTCCTCAATCGTGCTTCCACACCCAAGTCCCTGGGCTGATGTTACCCTACTCCCTTACCATATTTATCAGTGTTGATGCATATCAGTATTTAAAAGCTGAATGTGGTTGAGAATTAGCAGGGCGTGTGATGGATGAAGATGATGGGTAGGAGATGCATATGGAGGAGCGGGGCTGTGTGAGGACATGGGGCATAGGATTGTATTAGTACTGTATGTGGGTGCCTAGGAAGAGTGTGGAGGGGGGGGCTTTAAGGAAGTCTGTGAGGGAAAGGAATGTGGCATTGCAGGGAGAGTACTGAGTGGTGTGCAGGGGTGTAGCCAGGCATGACAGTTGATTGGGCTGTGGGGGCATACAAAAATTTGGACCGAGAGGGAAATGTGGAACAAATGGGCCAGAGCTGGGTGGGGCCTGATGGGAAGAAATGAAGCAGAGAAGAGGAGCCATGGTATGATGAACCACAAGTGGCTCAGCAGAAGAGAGCTCCTCTCTGCTGCACTTTCCACCAGTTCTTCCTCCTCTCCCCTTCACATCTCTGCTCACTCCCACCCCTTCTTCACCATCCCTGTTTGCAACCCAGATGCCCCCCCAACACACACAGCCATTTGTCCCTTGCTGTGTCCCCCAACATGGTTGCTCATTCCACCTCGGCTGCCCACAGGTCTGCTGCATTATGACCGGGGGAAACCAAGAGTGATGGTGGTTGAGGATGTGGAGAGGGAGTGAGGGGTGCGTGTGGAGAGGGGGGAGAATATTTTGGGTGGAGAGGCTTGCTGGGAAGAATGAGGGGCATACAGATGGTGCTTTGGGGGGTCTCAGCAGCACGCTGCCTCTGTACTGACTTGTTGGCACTTGAAGGGCTCTTCATCTGCTGCTGCCTGGACTCCCTAGTGCATTGCACTGGCAGCACTGTGGGGAACCCCTGGTACATCATTGCCTCTGCACAGAAGCACTTGACTCCTCTGGTTCTGCGCAGCATGGTGTGCCAGAAAGCAGAGGATGGGCATCTCCTTTTCCTTCCCACCTAAGTCTCCCTGCTCAGTGTCAGATCCCTGCACCCCAACTCACCCCTATAAATCTCCACACCTCTCCACTCAATCCCTCATGCACCCCAAAGCTTCATTCACTCATCTTGCCTCCTGACACCCTTGCTGCCACACATGAGCTTCTCCAAAGCCCATCCCCCATATTCCCTGCCTCCCCATGGGCTTTGTAAGGAGTAGAGCTAGTGAGTCCAGGACCAAGGCTAGCAGCATCCCAGAAAACAGAAGCAGTTGAAGGAACTTGTCCCTTCTGTCAGCTAATCTTGGCTCATATCAATTAGATTATTCTAAATGAGAGATGAGTTCATGTGTTTCATTTTAAAATTTCAAAAGTGGCCTGTGTCAGAGAGATTATCAGAATGTGTAAGTGTGTGAAGAGAGAGAGTAGCTTGGAGTTTGAGAGCTCTGTGGTGTCTGAGGGTTTTAGCAGGACTCAAAGGAAAACATGGTAAATTTTCAAAAAGAAGCTTTTTTAAATGTTTCCTATGGATAAGTTAGTAAATATTTTACTTAAAAAATCATTATGCCAAATTTGAAATGTGGGCATTTCCCCCCTGCTTTAAGTGCAATCTTCATGTAGGCTCCGCTGTGGAATCACTTCATAATATGTTGATGTGCAGCTGCCAGTGAGATGTTTAAAACATTTTCTCCCTGCGGGAGGGAAAGACGGACACATTACAGACTTATATTTTATGGATTATTCTTTCAGTTCTTTGGTTTTGTGGGTATGTACAGAATAAAACAGAATCTGATTCAATATAGTGCTGTACAAAACAATATGGTGAATATTCATATTTGTTATTTGTATTTACTGAAACACTGAGTCATGGACAAGGACCCTATTGTACTAGGTACTGTACAGACACAACAAAAAGACGGTTTGGGATAATAAAGTAGTTTTGTTGATGTTTACGGGGGAGCTTCTATAAGTGTGAGGGGCAACATGGGAGAAAGCACAAAGGTGCTTGTTTGAAAATTTAACTAGTGGGCAGAGGAGGCTGACATCATGGGCTGATCAGAGGTGAGAGCTAACTCAATAGGTAGAGTGGAGATAGACTGTTATGGGTCAGTGGTTGTCTTAGTACATACCTTACACTTAGAGATGAGAAGCAGATTCAACAAGTAGCAAATGGAAGAGACTTATGATATATAAACTATTTATTTATTCAAGTAGTACCTTGAGGCCCCAACTGAAATCAGGGTGCTTTTGTGCTGTGCAAGGTACAAATGCATAATAAGGGACATTCCCTGCCCTGAACATCTTACAACAGCACCCAGCAAAATGGAGCCCCAATCCCTAATAAGACATTTGTATGCTACCATAAAATACATATTTACTAAAAATCTAAATAGAAAAGACGAAGAGTGGGAGGTAGAACAAAGGCACAGAATGAGGAAAATGAGAAAATTAGTTAAACAGAAATTAAAAGGAACTGTCATAAGAGTGAAATGCCTGCAAGCTGCATGGAAACTTTTAAAAACACCATGATAGAGGCTCAAACTAAATGTAACCCCCCAAATAAAAAATACGGCAAGAGCAGCAAATACAAATACAGCAAAAAAATGGCCCCCTGGCTAACCAACAGAGTAGAAGAGGAGATTAGAGACAAAAAGTCATCCTTTAAAATTTGGAAGTCAAATCCTACTGAGGAAAATAGTAAGGAGCATAAACTCTGGCAAGTCTAGTATAAAAGTGTAAGTAGGCAAGCCAAGAAAGAATTTGAAGAGCAACTAACAGAAGACATGAAAACCAGCAAAAAAAACATTTTTAAGTACATCAGAAGCAGGAAGCCTGCCAAAAAATCCAGTGGAGCTACTGGACCATCAAAGTGTTAATGGAGTACTCAAGGAAGGGCCATTCTGGGGAAGCTAAATTAATTCTTTTCATCACTCTTTGCTGCAGAAGATATGAGGGAGATTCCCACACCTGAGCCATTCTGTTTAGGTGTCAGATCTAAGGAACTGTCCCAGATTGAAGTGTCAGTAGAGGAGGTTTTGGAACAAATTGATAGATTAAATAGTAGTAAGTCACCTGTACTAGATTGTATTCACCCAAGAGTTCTGAAGGAACTCAAATCTGAAATTTTAGAATTACTAATTGTGGTATGTAACTGGTGGTTTAAATCAGCCTCTGTACCAGATGCTTGGAGGATAGTTATTGTAATGCTGATTTTTTTAAAAATGTTTCAGAAGCAATCGTGGCAATTACAGACCAGTAAACCTAATTTCAGTATCAGACAAATTGGTTGAAACTATAGCAAAGAACAGAATTATTAGATATATAGATGAAAACAATATATTAAGGAAGAGTCAACATGGCTTTTGCAAAGGGAAATCATGCCTCACCAATCTATTAGAATTATTTTAAAGTATCAACAAGTGTGCACAAGGGTGATGCAGTGGATATGTTGTACTTGGACCTTCAGAATGCATTTAACAAAGTCCCTTATCAAAAGCTCTTAAGGAAACTAAGTAGTCATGGAATAAGAGGGAAGGTCCTCTCATAAATCAGTAATTAGTTAAAAGATGGGAAACAAAGAGTAGGAATAAATAGTCAGTTTTCATAGTGGAGAGCAGCAAATAGCAGGGTCCCCCAAGGATCTTTACTGGGACCAGTTCTGTTCAACGTATACATAAAATGATCCTGGAAAAAAGGGGAAACAGTGAGATGGCCAAGTTTGCGTACAGTATGAGATTACTCAAGACAGGTAAGTCCAAAGCAGACTGCAAAGAGTTACAAAGGGATATCACAAAACTGGGTGACTGGGCAACAAAAATGGCTGATGAAATATAGTGTTGATAAATGCAAAGTAATACACATTGGAAAACGTAATCCCAACAATACAGACAAAGTGATGGGGTCTAAATTAGCTATTTCCACTCAAGAAAGAGATCATGGAGTCACCAGCGATAGTTCTCTGGTGCAAAGACAGTCAAAAAAGCTAACAGAATGTAAGGAACCATTAGGAAAGGGATAGATCAGGGATCGGACCTTTGGCACACGGTCCATCAGGGAAATCTGTTGGCGGGCTGGGACGGTTTGTTTACCTGCAGCGTCTGCAAGTTCTGCCGATCGCAGCTCCCACTGGCCACGGTTCACCATTCCAGGCCAATAGAGGCTGCGGAAAGCAGCGGCCAGCATATCCCTCGGCCCACGCTGCTTCCTGCAGCCCCCATTGGCCTGGAACGGCGAACGCGGCCAGTGGGAACTGCGATCGGATGAACCTGCGGATGCTGCAGGTAAACAAACCAGCCTGGCCCGCCAGCAGATTTCCCTGATGGGCCGCGTGCCAAAGGTTGCCAATTGCCGGGATACATAATAAGACAGAAAAATATCATAATGCCACCCTATAAATCCATCCTTGAATACTGCATGCAGTTCTAGTCACCCCATCTCAAAAAAGATTTATTAGAATTGAAAAAAGTACAGAGAAGGTCAGCAAAAATGATGAAGGGTCTGGAACAGCTTCCATACGAGGAGAGATTAAAGTGTGAGACTGTTCATCTTAGAAAAGAGACAAGGGGGATATGATAGATGTCTATAAAATCATAAATGGTGGTGGAGAAAGTAAATAAGGAAGTGTTATTTACCCTTTCACATAACACAAGAACCAGGGGTCTCCCAATGAAATTAATAGGCAGCAGATTCAAAACAAATATAAGGAAGTAGTTCTTCACACAACACACGGTCAACCTTTGGAATTTGTTGCCAGGGGATGTTGTGAAGGCCAAAAGTATAACTGGGTTCAAAAAAGAACTAAATTAATTCTTAACCAAGATGGTCAGGGATGCAACCCTGTGATCTGGGCGTACCTAAGCCTCTATCTGCCCCAAGCTGGGAGTGGTGGACAACAGGGGATGGATCACTCAATAAATACCCTGTTCTGTTCATTCCCTCCCTACCATCTGCCCCAAGCCACTGTCAGAAGACAGGATACTGGACTAGATGGACCATTGGTGTTGACTTAGCAAGGGCATTCTTATGTTCTGAGAAAGAGGTGCTCAAACAGAGAGAGCTCAGCTCTCACTTTCCTGTTTGTGGGGCTCTTCTGTCTATAAAAAAGATTATGTAGTGAGGAAGATTTGTATATACTATAGTGATTCCCTTTTTTCCAGGAGTATTTTGTATTGGGATTTGAATAACCAATATACTACTTTTGCAGGAAGAGAATTTGTATGGAGTTCTGTAGATAGACTGGCAGTATGCATAGGATGAGGGAAGTTGAGTTAGGAATGCTAACAAGTGCACGTGGTGGGTTGAACTTTTGATGAACTCATCTGCCTGAGCAGCACTTATCTTAGTGTGCACTCTCTAGGGAAGGCTGACCTTTAGTTGAAGGCTTTAGTAACTGGATCAAATATCTGCCAAATCTGGAACTTAGCAAGGTTGGTGAACCAACTAGTCCACTTCATGAAACCATTGCATTAGTGCACAGACTGACTATGAATGTTTACAAGATTATATGTCCAATATGCATACTATCGCATCAGCTAATCCTCTGCTGAAGTGCTGAGTTTAGAATCAGTTGCATGTAGTGTATTTTGTCCCGTTATTGTTTTGTATTCTGTTTTTTGAATAGCTGTCAGCTGAAATACGCATGAGTTCAGAGGCTGGTGGGGAAAAACACAAGATTGCCTTTAATTGTTCCGTATATACCTACCATGAGCTAATTAAATTGATATAAGAAATTATAGGTTATTAGTATTCCTGCAGCTCCTGAATGCCCAAATAAATGAAGGCCCATTTTACTAGATACTGAACAAACATGTAGGTGACACAATCTCTGCCCCAGTTAGCTTACAATCTAAATCTAAGACAAACAAGTTAACAGAGGTGCTGAGGAGGAAGGATGGGATAACAATAATGCTAATGTGTTTTTGCATAGACAAGCTGTGTCCACGATTTGTAGAAACCAAGGGATTGTATCTTTCTTTTGTTTTGTACTGTATTGAGTAAATAAAATATTAATAGTCCTGGCTGATTGTAGGCTTAAATAGTCAGCAAAACTATCAGTGTGGACTTACTTTCAGAGTTACTTTAGTACCTGGACTTGGTAACTTCATACTCTGATACTAACTACACATTTAGTCATATTACTTTTGAAGTAACAGATGACTTTTCTGCCTGAAAAGTATTCCTGCTAGTTGCTAATGTGAAGGGTTTTCTGTTACAATTAAGATTACCTTTTTAAACGTAAAAACAGGTTACTTAACAATCCTGTCATGTGTATGAGTGAAGTCACGGGGCACAGCATTGCAACAGCCTAATTTTGCAATTCCCACACTCATGACAAAGATAATCAGTTATGTATTATAAGTCAAAGTTCTTTCTCAAAAGAACTTTAACAGTCCTACCAACATATGTTCTTAGGGGATCTCCTTGTACCTACTGGCCATAGCCCTTTATAAACCCGTATAACATTTCATTAATTTTTTTTTATATCTTCTTTATTTATGGCTGCAGAGTTTCCCCTTCAGATGCTGACTCCACAGCGAGTGAACAGTCCAGTGGGAGAGAGACAGGGGAAGAAACCGCAAGACCACCAACCACTGCCAATGAGGGCAAACCACGCAGAGCTCCAAAGAATGGTTTGTTACATTTTTTTCTTCAGTCTCTTGCTGCAGTGTTTTGGTAAGGCACAACTGAGATACATTTCAGTGCTGCCACTTTCTAAAAAGTAATTTTTGTCTATTGGATCTTCTTGTTTTGGTTCTCCCCCATTTTTCTCTCTGTTTATTTTCTCTTTCATATGTTGCAGTTGGAGATCTGCATGTTTTTCATTCAGGCATGCATCTGATCCAAGTGATATAACACCATCACCCTCTGTTCTCTCATCCAGCAAATATGTTTCTAATCACGTCATTATGACTCTGTTGGTAGCAATCTTGCAGGAAATTATAGGAGTAAGGAGATCACAACAGGACTTGATACTTTGGGGGCATATGCCTTTAACTGTGACTTTGAAAAAGTGAGATTTAAAAATAGGGTGGCAAGTTAAGAGTTTAAAAATCAGTGTGATGCTTGTGCATGGTATAATTTAGGAAGTCAAGATGCCTTATTATTAGCACGAGTTTTGGTAAAGACTTGTTGGCATCTCATGGAAAATATTGCACGTTATTCACCTCACCCCATCATATTTTTATTCCATTTTACCCCATTTTAAAGTATTTAAAATGTTTGCATGGATTTTGATTAAGAGCTAACACTTCTATTCATATTGCTTACTTCTCACTAGAGATTTTAGGACCAGATCCTCAGCTCATCAATCAGAGTAGCTCTAGTGTGGAGGTCCAGATACATTACAATCCTGTTTTGTACAAATGTCCTTAGTAGCAGTAAAACAAGAGAGAAGAGAATACTGGAAGTACCACAGGCAGATCCCTCTAAAAGTTGAATGGTGTTCAGAATTTTCCATGAGGTGGCTATTGAGGAATGCAATGCCAATATACTTGAACTAATAGCATACATTTCCCAGTTTACCATTGTGTCAGAGAAAAGATGATAATGAGTAAGATGCAAGAGGTCTTTATGATAATATCAGTTACTAGTTCCCTTCCAAAGCACCTGTTTTTCCCCAGTGTATGCTTCTACCTACGCAATGCTCAGCACACTGAATGATCCTGAAAGGGCTGGTTTGATGAGGCTGGTTTACCTCCTGGATGAACATTCTGTTGTAGGATGTAAGCAAACAAAACACAAAGTAGGCAAATGCTGCCAGAAAATAAAGTGTGCTTCCTAATAAACTAGAATGCAATACAGGTCCCTTGCATACAGCTTTCACGAGATGCCCTTCTTATTTTGTAAGATGTCATCCTAGTGGCCTAGGGTATATGTTATAATGTTTTATGTTTGCTGTAAGGACCAGAATTAATGCCTGAATAAATGAGTATAATATTAGTGTTTTATGAGGAGTTAATGTTATGAAAGGCTGTTGGACTACCACTTGTTCCAATCTATGTGAATCCAGCCCTACTGCATCTCATTCAATTCTATCTCATTGCCTCCTGCTGGGAAACTCCCTATTTGTCACCTTGTTTCGCATCTTCCTCAGAGTTTCCATGTTAGGCTTTAGGGAGTGTTAGAAGTTGTTACAGCAAGAGCTAATTGTAACTGTATCTTAATTATCTGGAAGGATTTGCTGGAGAGCTATGCAAAATGTGTCCACTTTTTCCCTTCTGCAATTCTGGGGTTGAAGAAGCCGTTTCTCAGTAATTGATCCTCCTGGTCAAGGGATAAAGGGGACTATTTTTAAAGTTCAAGATCAGACCCCACTGTCATGGTGTAATCTACTGTTGCTAAACTCCAGTCTGAACCTCCTTTTCCTACAGCTAAGGCTTGGCAATCATGTATCTCACTCAGCACCAGAGCGGCCTTTTTATCATACGTTTTTCTAAATGCCATTTCTGCTGAATTATTCATAACTATGGTGTCATCTTTTTTTGCTTTCTCCTTTATGCTGTCAGGAGCAAACAGAGTGGGTAAGTATCCTAGAGTTTGACAGCCTTTGTTTAACTGGCAGTTTTGTTGTACAAATGCGAATAAAGGTCTTAGAAAGTTTAACTAATTGTATCTGAAGTTTGAGTCGATTTGTCCTCAGAGTCTAAAAACCAAGATTGGTTTTGAGCAATTTACTGTCAGAAAGAATTCTCAACACAAATTATATTAAAGGATAATTTGTTTATCTAGTAGCAAGTGCATTTTTTCTAATTGAGGCTTTTTGTTTAATTATGTGATTTGTGATGTTTTGACTGAAGTATTGTATGCTCTGTTATTCTTTGCCTTTTGGCTTCCTTCCCTGAACAGAATGTGAATAGTTAATATCTTTTAAATGGCCAATATTTATGCTGCTTTGAACTCTGTCAGCTGTTCAGTTTAACGTAGTGTATATTATTAGATAGCTCCTAGCCCGAAGTGATATCATTGTGACTCGTAAATTTGTCTTTACTTCCGTGGGACTGGATGGCTCAAGGGGTTGATAATTGAATAATGAGCCTTCACTTGTTCAGTTATTACTCAACCCAGGTCTGTTGGGACTAAAAATTATCAGTTGGCTATTCAGTGTCATATGTGAAGATAGGTTGGTGGCTTCCTTACTGTACCTACTACTGCCAAGTGACTACAGTGGACTTTGGACGATGCCCATTGAAGGGAAATAGCTGCACTTGGACTTGCTTTGTGTTAAATTAGAGGGACAAAATTAGAGAGGTTAGATCACATTTGTACAAGAAACTTAGATTTTGTAAAGACAAGCTTTTGCAGAATTCTTAAAACCAATACAAATGCTCAATATCTTTTGTTAAGTTCTAATGGAAATAATTGTTTTAACAAAGTAGCATTTCTCAGCTGTGCTTGGAACCTAAGCCACTGCATTGTGTTAATACGTGAGAAGCTGAAAATGAAAGTAACTAGAATGGACAGTGAACAAGAAAAACTGTGTTTAAATTGTTTGAGGAAAGGAAACAAACACCATAAATAGTAAAAAGTAAATTAGGTGATTCAAATTATTTATTTTTAATCATCTAAGTTGTTGTCAATAGCATAGATAAACTCAATGAGATATCCATAGGATATTTGCTATTCATTTTAATATTTAATATTATTTAAATAAAATGTTTAACTCTCTTAATTGTAGGTTAGTAAATTACAGATGTGATTGATCAATTGAAATAATATAATCATTTCAGAGACTTTTTTCCCCTTTTAGTATTTACAGAAGGAATTAGTTTTTGTCTTTTATTTTTCTGCCTAGAAGGACACAATCGTATTAGAATATGCTACTTTCTGTATTTGTATTAAAAATAATACTTATGATTATTGGTGCTGAAAAAAATTAGGCAAAATAAAATTCTCTTGTTTTTTCCAAATGTGTTCCATTAATGCATTTGACAGCACTTTTTTGTATAGTCTGTTTCTCTAGTTCATTTGTACAATCAGTCATTTAGGCCTCAGTCCTGCAAATTGTTCCACATGAGCAGCTCCCAGGACCTATGCAGAGTTCTCCTGACTCACTTCTTAGGGCTTCCACAAGCACAGAAGTGCCTTCATCTGGAGTTTGTTGTAGGAGTAGTGAGTTTTAGTGAGTTTCTTCCTTTGTTTGTGAGTCTTTCATGCAGCAGCAGTGGGGAGAGGAACATATTTTTTTTCAAAAAGTAAAATGTTATTGTAGAACCACAAAAACTGGCAGAAGGACATAGGGGCAGGTGTAGTACTTGAAACTACTTTTAATTAATTTTGTTAAATTGACCATATTTCGGATTGACATTTTCTCTGAAACTTTCATTTATAGAATAGGCACTGTGAACAAAAAGTTATGGATAAAATTATAAAGGTTCTGACTAAGTAGTGTAGTTGCATATGTTACCAATTAGTACAGAAATGTAACAAGATATTTGATGAGCTTGTTATCAAGCAAATGTCCGTTGGTTCCCTAGAATGACTCTCTTAAGTATATTTGGATTGTAGGTGTAGAAATTAATTTTCCCAATGAATCAGAGCAAAGCATTGTTTGTACAGCTAAACACCTAATTCTAGACTGTTTACCATCTGTTAGTAAGAAAAAACAGATGATTAAAAAGCTTAAATTTGTAAAAATTATCTCTAAAACTACATTTTGGACAGATTTTTAAATCTTCGTTTAGTTGAAAATTTGCCCTTGCTATCACTTATCTGTTAAAGTACGGCATTTCGTAGTTCGAAGTCTTTTATTGGCTTGTAAAACTCCATTTGTGGAATCTGAGCCTTCTTAAGTAATGTTATCAATAGCAATTTGTAGTACGTACTAGAGCATTCTGAATAGCTTTTGGTGGGATAAAACTGGTTTGAGATTTTTATCTTTGTAAAATATCAAATACTTGATTTAAAAAAATAAAGAATGATTGTTCACCCTCAGGAGGAAAAATGAAAAAGTTTAGTAATCTGCAGACTACTGAGTAAACTGCCTGCAATAAATCTGCAGCGGATGGAAGACCTCCAGTGCAAATTAAATGCAGCGGCAAAGATGGCATAATGTCGTAGCACACCATTTCATGTTATCTTGTATGGCCAGACATTTCACTGAGTTGATCCTAGCTATGACACTGTCTTTTATTTTATTTGTTCTGGTAATTCAGGACCTCCGCAGACCAGTAGTGGAAACGAGCAGCACTCCTCGGCCTCTATCTTTGAGCATGTGGACAGGATGTCTCGTTCCTCAGACGCAAGTAGACGGGTCCCCAGCAAGATCCAGTTGATTGCCATGCAGCCAATCGCAGCCCCTCCAGCTCAGAACCCAGCACTGTCTGACCGAGTAGCAGAGTCCAACAAAATTAACAAAGAGGTATTTTTAAGATAGTATATGTGTGCCTGACTATAACAGGGTTCAAAAAAAAACTAGATAAGTTCATGAAGGATAGGTCCATCAATGGCTATTAGTCAGGATGGACAGGGATGGTGTCCCTAGCCTCTGTTTGCCACATACTGGGAATGGGCAATGGGATGGATCACTTGATGATTACCTGTTCTGTTCATTCCCTCTGGGGCACCGGGCATTGGCCACTGGCCACTGTTGGAAGACAGGATACTGGGCTAGATGGACGTTTGAGCTGACCCATTCTTATGTTCTTGTGTTCATGCAATGGTGTATATACAATGGATATAGAAATGGGCTGCTAAGTGAGAAGGGGAGCAAAAAGGTTCACATTTCCCTTATATGTTGAGAGTAACACTTCAGATCCTGTGAATGGTATTTTCTTTTATAAGTGTATAGTCATGAGTTGCCTGTTGTTTTGGGTCATGGAGAAAAGCCTGACCTTTTGTTTGAGCTCTGATTTAGGTATATCTTGCAGCTAGAGTGGTGACACACTGTTTACCATGCAACCTTGAGTTACCATGCATGTACTTATAAACACTCTGTGGTGCGTGGTGGCTCTTTACATTTGTGTGACACCTAGATGACTCGGCTATCTGGGTCTAGTTCTGCATGCTTCTCCCAGCTGCTGCTCAGTAAATCATTTTATACTTGGTTGAAGATCGTCTCCTCCCCCTGCTTCTAGGTTAAAAGCTCAATTCGTCCTTTGTGTTGAGTAGAATCATAGAAGGTCAGGGTTGGAAGGGACCTCAGGAGGTCATCTAGTCAAAGGAGGTCAAAGCAGGGCCAATCTCCAATTTTTATTTTTATTTTTTGCCCCAGATCCCTAAATGGCCCTCTCAAGGATTGAACTCACAACCCTGGGTTTAGCAGGCCAATGTTTAAACCACTGTGCTATCCCTCCCCCTGCATAATATGTTGGAAAGTAAATTAATACATCTAATACCAGTAGACAAGGAAGTCCAGGAAATGTAAATTTAACTACTAGGAAAAATCCTGCTATGTACATTTGTCTAATGGCTTTTTTATACTTTTGTAAAAGATTATAGTGGGTTTTATTTTTCGTGCTTTTTGTGCACCTCAACACAGTTCCAAAACAATCACAGTGGTCATTAAGTGCCTGATCCAATACCTACTGTAATCAATGGAAAGAGTCCCATTGACTTCAGTAGGTGTTGGACCAGCTCTAAAAGCATTGGTCTACGTTTAAACTGGTGAACTGAAGAACCTATTGCCATTCCCTGAACCATTCCACTCCTCCTTCCCTCTTCCAACTGTGCTCCTCAAGCAGCTCCTTAAGTTCTTGCCCCTCATATTATGAGGTTTTTTTAAAAAAAGGAATCAGAGACAGACTTTGGCTATAGTTATCAAATCTCTCCTATGATGGGTGCAGGCAGACATATGCCATGTACACCCTTGGTTGCAATCTAATTTTAATGGAGCAATGCTTCTCATGGCAACTGTCAGGACTTTTTGTTATTCATCACTCCTTTTATAAACACTCTGCCACTTGTCTTTAATTTCACTTGCTGTGTTAGTGATTATACTGTGTCTGATAGCACATCTACCTGGGGAGATTATGGGTCTATTACCCGCAAAAGGACGAGATAACTGAGGGAGGACTTGTGTGCCAATTTCAAATTGCTTGCTTTAGCTCTGGCTCTCCTTTTTATTGCACAGCAGTAATAGGCTCTATTTGCAAAAGTGTATCTCATGGTTTTCTCTTTTTCTTCCTTTAAGATACAAACAGCTCTGAGGCATAAGTCTGAGATCGAGCATCACCGCAATAAGATCCGTCTTCGAGCCAAGCGCAAAGGCCACTATGAATTTCCAGTTGTGGATGATGTGATGGTTGTTGACGCCAAAGAGCAGCATAGAATATACCGCAAAGCGCAGATGCAGATTGACAAGATCTTGGACCCTGGGGGCAACGTGCCTACTGTTTTTATAGAACCCAGGAAGAGGTACAGACTGAGAGCAAGGGGAAGATTCAGTCTCCTTTAGAATCAGTGTCAAGACTTGCAAACTGCATCAGGCCTGTATTTCTGCACTTGGAGAGCTTAGAATCATTTTGTTCCCTAAAGAACTTTTGGATTGGAGAGATGAAAGGGTTGGGGTTATTCTGAGTGTTTTGGTCTAGTCAATACATGCCAGAGGTTTTTTGGGTGGTGGTTGGGTTTCTTTAACAGCATTCAGAGGGCCATGCGTTTTTTTTTTTACAGGTTCTCGTGGACAGTTTCTCAATAGTGGAACCAAACATACCAAAGCCATTTTTAAGGAGATGTTTATTATTTGTGCCGCTACTTTTGCACACTCTTTCATTTAGTAGCTGCATAAGATCACATGGAAACTGTCTAATTCCTCTAGTGTAATTGTTTAAATACAATGTAATTTTGGGAGCAGGCTGAAGCAGAACTACGTAATCACACACTAACCCCACACCACCACCACAATTTTTACTAAGTATCACAGGTAACAAACCCAGGGTGAAACAAAGTTTGAATTTACTTAAGAGCACTAACAGAGACTAAGGAATAAGAAAAAAAAGTAAATGGCAAAGAATACTATTTTCATATCAAAACAGAGAAAAACATGCAGTCAAGAGACCATGAAAACTAATGATAAAATATACAAAAGTTCAGATATATCTTTAAAACTCTGCAAATACCAGACAATAAAATCCCTTCTTCCTTATTCCTTCATGGTAACCAGATTCACACAACACTTAACCCATCTCACAGACTTCCCTCCTGGTCTTATATTTCAAGACAGTGTCTGCTCTGTGTCTTCTGTGGGGTATATGGACACAGGGGGCTCTTGAGTTCCAGGTTCCCTAAACGCAGTCCTGCCTGGACCACTTTCACACTGAGAACAAACAAAACTTTTCCTCCACTGTCTTTCCTTCAGCTGACTTAGCCCTGGTCTACACTGTGGAGGGTCAACCTAAGATACGCAACTTCAGCTATGCGAATAGTGTAGCTGAAGTTGGTGTATCTGAGGTCGACTTACCTGGCCGTGAGGACGGGGGCAAGTCTGCCACTGCCGCTCCCCTGTCTACTCCGTTTCCGCCTCTCGCAAGCTGGAGTTCCAGAGTCGATGGGGAGTGCATTCAGGTATCGATTTATTGCGTCTAGGTGAGTTGCGATAAATCGATCCTCAAAAGATCGATCACTACCTGCTGATCCGGCGGGTAGTGAAGACCCCTGCCCTTACATACATCAATTTAAAGCTCAGCGTAATCTCTGACCTGCAGTCTGATCATTACTTTGTTAGCTCCATAATGCCATCATTTAGAATGCTGCAGGTCTGAAATATGAGGAATATCGGGGGTTAGGGAAACTGAGCCCGGGATGGGATGAACTGGGACTGGCTTGGCAAGAAGAATGGGAATGGACTGGGTGAGACTGGGACAAGGGAGACTGAGTGTTTGTGAAGCAAGGAGACTGGGACTGGGATAAGAAGCCTGAGTGGAGCCTCACTGGAGACTGCTAGTTGAGAAAACAGGACAGGAACGAGGAGCTGGGGTGGGAAGATACAAGACTGGGATGGTGACAGGACAAAAGGTCTCAAGACTTGGGGGGAAATGGCAGTAGCGTCTGTGTCCAGTAGAGCACAGAGTTCCTATGTGGTGATGGACGAGTCGGTTAAACCAAATTTTTCATGGGTGGTCGGTTCCTCATTTTCTGGGTGACTAACTTAAGACCCTGGGGTCTTATTTGCAGAATTCCAGAGCATTTGCATCTTAAACTGAAGTCAGTGGTGAGACTGCTCTGAACATACAGAATGCTATATAATGCTAGGAACGCTGAAAAATCAGGTCCTGAGTGTCTCAAACTGGGCACTCAAAATTCCTTTCCATCATACAGGCACTATAATAGGATTGACTGCTTATCAGATTCTGTCATTCAATTGTATTAGGGAGTATTGATTTACTTTTTATGTAGTTTTATTTCTTAAAAATCCTAAAAATATGAAATGTAAATCAATACTCTCTACTGTGATTGAAGGAGACTGGAAGAATATATGAACTTATTAAATATTCTAGGTGCCATCCAAGGTAGAAAAATTGTCTTCCAAAGCAAAATTGAACACTCATTCACTCACGCACAGACTGTATGTAGTGATAGCATCCTTGTCACCAAGGTCATTCTCAGAAGTATATTGATGCTTTGCCAAAGGATGACCAAATATATGTTTCTCTTTTTGTTTTAAATCCCTCCTTTATGACATAATTAAATTTTTATGTGACCCTCTACCACATAAAGTGTCTGGCAGTTTTCATGTAGAATTATATGACTGAGATATTGCACTATACTTCATAGGAGATGTCCCTTGCCTGAGGACTCTCCAAAATGTTCATGTGCAGCAGGGGGTCATACCTGAAAGGGTGCACATAAGAACTGAGGACAATCCATAACCAGCCATAAAAGCTAGTTGTATTTCTAGTAAGACAAAAGACGCTGAACTTTCTCTTGGTTTTTATTTCTCTCTCTCTCTCTCTCTCTCTCTTTTTTTTTTTTTTTTTTTTAGTTCACGTGCAAAACGTTCTCCCAAGCAGCGTCGGAGACATCAGATAAATGGAAGCCCTATTGATGCTGAGAAGGACAGGTTAATCACCACTGACAGTGATGGGACATACAAAAGACCACCAGGAGTCAATAATTCTGCATATATTGTATGTTTGTCTTTTAGATGACAGGAATACACTGATAGTTCTTACGATAACTGTGACTTAGGCGAATCTCCTATTTTCCTGGTATGCTCTGAATGGCTACTTTATATGCTAATTCCATTTGGATGAAACTGAGTGAGTCAAGAACCTCCTATGCAGAATGTATGGGTAAATAGTGAAAATCTGTCATTTTCCACTCGTGCTGGTATTGCTTGGTCTTCAAAACAGAAGCGCTGAAAAGCATTTTTATCAGTCCCAATAAACTATATAATGAGAATTGGAAATGGGGCCATTAGGGACAGTAATCATAGGAAATGCTATGAAATGAGAAAAGGATTCTCCAGTGAGCAACGTTAGAAACTAAAATATAAATCCTGGAAAAGACCCAGCAAATGAAAACATGTGCATGCTACAGGATCCTTTGAGCACAGTCAGTTCAGTACATTCTAATCTACCTTGCCAGTGATTAAATAATCCCAAATGTTATAGGAAATTTTATTCTAGTTTTTTAGGTAGTGAAAAACTGAGGTCCCTCAATGATAGATTTTCTTTTCTTTAAACATAGATAACAGTGCAGAAATAACTGAAATCATTTTCATACAGTATCTAGCAAATTAGCTATCTTTCCATGTTAAAAATAGAAACTAAGAACTTTTAAGTTTAATAATATCATGTAATAAACTGCACTTACTGTGCTTCCTGGACTGGTGCACCCGCACTCTGGCCACTAATCAGTCTTCACTCAGATGCTGCTAACATTCCAACCCTCTGGACAGTTTCAAACAGTTTCATTTTTTAAAATGTAGTGAAGGACCCTAATGTTTCTTTCTGTGGTCTTCATCGGCGTTCAAACATGCGCCATGATCATTTTAATGTCACCTGTATTGGAATGAATTCTAGTCCGTAGCTATTTAATTGAGACTTGTCACATTGCAAGCTCAGGCCTTTCGGCACCCATGGAGAGTTGGCCCTCAGCATTCTAAACTTCCAGTGACGTAGAGGGGTGTGGCTTGATAGGTGACACTGCAGCCGGCATGCAGTGGCAAGAAGGAGCTGACACAATAAGTCTGCTACTGCAAAGCTGCGTAATTTCCTGTTACTGAGGAGCAATATGCTCTTGAAGTAAGACCGTATGTAGTAATTGTGCTGGCTACATCGGGCACTGTTGTGAATCCCTTTAGGACAATGCACTTCAGTTCAGCTTCCTCACAGCTAACTGCTTAGCTGTTGAATAGCTCCTGTCTTGTATTGCTTAGGATAGCCGTAATTGTTTCACATTTCAGCTAACATGGTCAATTGTTACACAAAGACTCAACTCGCTCCGTAGAGCTGCAAAGGTTCAGAAAGACTTCATTTAGAGCAGGGGTGGGCAAACTACGGCTCAAGGGCCTCATCCAGCCCTTCAGGCGATTTTAATCCGTCCCTCAAGCTCCTGACGGGGAGCAGGGTCCGGGGCTTGCCCTGCTCCGCCCATGCTGGGGCTCCGCGTGGCTCCCAGAAGCAGCGGCATGTCCCCGCTCCAGCTCCTATGCATAGGGGCAGCTAGAGGGCTCCACATGCTGCCCCTGCCTCAAGCGCCACTCCCGCAGCTCTCATTGGCCGGGAACTATGAGCATTCATGGCCCGCCATCCAATTTCCACACCCAGGTTTGGCCTTCCGGCCAAAAGGTTTGCCCACCCCTGATTTAGAGAGAGAGAGCTCAGACTGTCATCTTCTAGATAAGCGTCAGCATTCACTATGTGATTTCAGATACATATACATTTACAAACCACATCATTCTAGTGCAGCTTGGTCTCTATCAGGTGGTACGCTGTTCCCCACCTAGTATCATAATGAGGAAGCTTAAATTGGCTGAAATAGTTGAACTAAAATGACTCTCTGGTAGAAGAACTGGGCCGGTTTTGTCTGACACTCACACAGATGCCTTAAATCTCAACTTGGTTTCAATGGTCATAGGATTTAAGGTTAGAAGGCACCACCAGATCATCTAGTCTGACCTCCTGTATGTCACAGGCCACCAACACCACCCCACATACTAAACCCAACAACCAAATTGAGACCAAAGTGTTACAGCACTCAGATTAGATTGTTATGCTGCAGGGAGAGAATAGGAGGGACTGAGGTTCACCAGTGCCTGAGACCCCCACAGTGGCAGGGAAATGATTAAGTGAGATGTACCCAGATAATCCTGGCAAGTGACCCACCCCCATATGCTGCAAAGTAAGGTGAAAAACCCCCTAGGTCACTGTAATCTGACCTTGGGGGAAATTCCTTTCTGACCGCATATATGACGATCAGTTAGACCCTGAACAGGTGAGCAAGAACCAGCCAGCAAGCACCTGAGAGACAGAATGCTCGATGCCACCTTAGAGCACTGGCCCACTCCATCCAGGGTCTCATCTATAGCTGTGTCCACCCCGGATGATGCTTTGGAGGAAGGAGACCAACCCCCGACCAAATTCTCGGGGGGGCGGAGGGAGGAAATCCCTTCCTGATTCCTGCAGGTGGCTGGCTGAAGCTCTGAAGCATGAGCTTTTACAAGACAAAAACCGGAAATGAGCCCCGGCACCTACCATCACCAGCAGTGCTATCGTAGAGTCGCATTGATCAATTTGTGCTGTTCTCTTGTGTTTGCCTGCACAACTCCTACTAGGAGGCAGTTCTAGAACCTGACTTCTCTGATGGTTAGAAGCCTTCTTCTGATTTCCAGCCTGCAATTGTTTGGAGTCAGTTCAACCCATTTGTTCTTCTGCCAACACTGTCCTGTAGCTTAAATAGCTCTTCACCCTCCCTGATATTTACCCCTCCCCCAATGTATTTATAGAGAGCAATCATATCCCCGATCAGCCTTTTTTTTGCTAGGATAAACAATCCAAGCTCTTCTGGTCTCCTCTCATAAGATAGGCTGTCCGTTCTCTCCTGATCATACTAGTAGCCCTTCTCTGCATCTGCTCCAGTTTGAGTTCATCTTTCTTGAACATGGGTGACCAAAATTGTACACAGTATTCCAGATGAAGTCTCACCAGTGCCTCGTACAGTGGCATTAACACTTCTCTATCTCTACTGGAAATTCCTTGTCTTTTTCACAACTGCGTCCCACTGGTGGCTAATAGTTATCCTGTGATTAATCCACACACCGAGGTCTCTCTCCTCTGTTGCTTCCAGTTTATTCTAATCCTTATTCAGAAGTTAAATGTCACTGACTTGAAACTGCGTATGTAAAAGTCTGTCTGACTCCTGGTTCCATTCTCTGTCTTCTCTGTAGTCTGATCCTGACCTGCCTGCCGAACCACAGACACCTTCTTCTCTTGATCTCGGGAAGTACCCAGGCTTGCCTCCCCACCCAGCCTCTCAGTACATCCCTCCACAGCCATCCATTGAAGAGGCCCGGCAGACCATGCATACTCTCTTGGATGATGCCTTTGCCCTGGTGGCTCCCAGTAGCCAAGCAGCCAGTTCCACTGCCATCACATCACCTGGGGTCTCTGCGGGACAGCCGGTAAACAACACTCCTGCTCGAGCAGGGAGGGGAACCACATGCCCCCAGTGGGGATCACCATATGGTCCAGCCCAGGCAGTAAACAACCCATTTAGTGTGAGTGATACATCTTGAAAGGCTTTTCTGGGTAGGGTGTTAGGACCAGTTGAGCCGTGGTCACTATTGTTATACCTTTTAGATCAGGGTTCATCACGGATATTGAGCAATTACTGGAACCAGGGATATCTGTGATGTGAACAGTTACCAGATGGGGGACTCACTGTTTAAACCATCCTGTGAACTTCTTTTCTCAGTCAGAGGCAGATAGCAGTTCTCTTTTAAGAGAACACTTTCCTGGTCCACTCAGTTGTGATCTTTCACAGATCAGTCTTGGTATTTAAATGAATAACATTTCTTTTCTAAAGTCTGTTTTACCTTAGCACCTATTTAGAGCCCACGAAGATAAAGTTCTAAGTATTTAGGCAGAGTTTTCCACCAGGACATTTGAGACTATGACATCCTGATTCCACCTCCCCTGCTCTAACCATTAGCTGATGCTCCTGTATGAAATTGTAAATAGAGTTGGAAGTCTGTTGTACAAAATAAATTATTTTAGGCAGGATAAATTAAGATCTAGCACTACCTGTGTGCCATTGGCTCCCCCCACTCTCACAAGGCAAAATAATAGCTTAATTTTTCTTAAAATTTATATTAAATACACATTAAAGGGGGCCTTGAGCTGCAAGTCAGAGAAGACATTTTTCAAAAGGTGGATAAGCCACATAAGGAGCATGGGCAAACAGAAGAACTGGTTGTCCTGTTGGAGCTGCACTTCCCAGGTCATCTTGTGCCATTTAACAAAAAATGTTTGTAAATCTTTGTCAGTAAACTTGCAGTCAGCTCACACGTAGGCCCGGCAATTGGGTCTCATTCAAGCTGTAAAAGACTGACTGAAATTTCCAATTTATTGATTTTATTTTTATTAATTTATTTCCAACAGAGATACGTGGAATTTGGAATGACTCCTCCAACAGCGCCAGGTCTGCTGCAGAGGTACCTTTCTGTTCATGGAATTATAATTATTATTTATATTACATTAGCTCCAAGAGACCCTACTCTGTTAGGTACTGTGCAAACTCAGGGTGTCAAACAGGTGGCCCACAGGCCAGATGCAACCTGCATAAAGTATTTATGTGGCCAACATGACATACTCGGATTATGTAGATTCCAAGCTTTAATTAAAAAACAATAAATTTCAAGCCTTCATGGCTGCGAAGATAACCTTCCAAATGTGAATGGAGCATACCATTGAGTGGCAGAGTCTGCAGAGAGCCTGAAACAATGACATCAACATGTGTAACATGTTAATCTCATTGGAATGGCATTTCTAAAGCCCAGTGATGAAGAAATATCATTTCAACATTAACTGTTCCATTGCTGAACATTTTAATAGACGGAACAGGAAAAAGGGTGGGAGCTGGGAGTTCCTGGGAGAAAAGTGCAGAAGAGAAAGACTTAAGAGAAGAGTGTGGGAGGGGAAGGAAGAAAAACACAGGGCAGGAGTAGCATCGGCCCAAAGGGGAGCTGATTATCTCAATGAACGATGCTGAATATGTCAAAAAGTTGCTGAATAAATAGCTAATAAATAAAAGTTTAGTTACTATATAGAGGCTGTCTGTATCTTTCCCTTAATCTCTGCGCAAACTTCTCTCACTGATGTCAGTGAGAGATGCACTGTGGATTGAGGAGAATATGAAGTTCTGAATTTATATCCTGACCATGGGCCGTAATTAAACATGTAATTAAACTCTTTCATCTGAGTAGATTTGACACTCTTGGTATAAACACGTATTAAGAGAGAGTCTCTGTCGCAATGAACTTACACTCTAAACAGACAAGACAGACAAAGGGTCTGAGGGCAAATGGAGCACAGAGGTGGAGCCCAGAATAGAGCTCAGGTGTCCTGCATACCAGTCCAGTGCACTCTCCTTTGCACTAAGCTGCTTCTCCTGTCTTTGTTTCATACATATAACATGAGTAAGCTGTATGCCAATGATAGAATGCTTTCTTTGTTGCTGGGCAGCCACTTTTGCAATGATTAAACATATGGAAACTCCATGCTTGTTAACTCTTTTTATTCTACTGCACAAATGGAGATCTAGGCCCCAGTCCTTTGAGAACTTCATGGATACACCCCTGCAGTTCTCATGCCAGAGATGGAAAGTTAGCCATATTCTGAGGACACATGCTTGAAGAGAAGTTTGGAAGGAACTGTATGATCCCTTCCATATCTCTCAGTGCTCTGCTCATGGTGCAGCGGAAGGCTATAGGAAGCTCATACTTTGCAGTCTCAGCTAGATGGAAAAGCACTGTGGTAGTTAGGGGAGATTAAGGTTTGTGCCAGATGCTGAATGAATAGCGGAACACTGCCCATGCTCAAATGTCAGATGTTAATAATAAAAAAAATTAAATTAACCAACCAGTAAATCAGAGCAACCAAATGTACTTCACTCCACCCAAAGACTCCTTCTTGCCCATTCCCTCTGCCCTCTTGAAAATCCCTGTAAATAAATGGTCTTCCCTGCATGATTTATAGATTAAGAGATTCAATTTATTTTGGTCCAAGTGGGGAGTAAATTCCAGAGCAAAGGGGCCTCTCAGAGAAGGCCTGGTAGCAAGCCCACCTTTATAAAATCAGTGGGGATCTATCTCGTAGGTTCTCCTGGCCCTGCTGTGGTACTCTCATATGAAGGAGGTGAGAACATCCCAATCTATGTAGATATATAAGGGAAACATTATTCCTTGTAGGTTTACAACTGGTAAATGCCTCCCTTCCCTCCCAACTCCAAATTTCTATTTGGCTTTCCCTTTAATTCCCATATAACCACAAATGTTCAATATACATTATCAGGTGGGAGCAAGTTACAGTCCCAAAAGCTTACCCCAGTAAAGGGAAGATCACCTACTAACCTCGGAGACAGATGTGTCAGAGCACAAATTCTCCTCAGGACAAAGCTCCAAGAGAAAGTCGGGGTCTGATTTATACATAGTGTATTACTTCCTTATTTTATTTATTTTAAAATGAATGTAGTTCTTGAAGAAGGGCTTGCTGATAGTTCTAGGCACTGAAAACCTCTATCTGCAGAATGAGAATGGACAGTTTTTCCCTGCCCATGGGACTGAGACTGAAAGGATCACTTCTAGAAGGGGAGAGGGGAATTTAGTCCCCATGCACATTTGCTCTTTGAGGTCTTGGCTTATACAGCCAATCATGACGTGAGAAGATGATTTTGTGATTGAGACACTAGCACATTAGAAACTGTACTGAGATCACCAGCTCACTGTATGTAGATCACCACTAGGCATCAATTATTAACAATTTTCATTCACCCTCAATCTGTCTCAGATTTAGAGAGGTGGCCTAATAGTGAAAGGCTCCGTAGCCAGTTATCAAATCTTTGAACAAGGCAGTACCTTCACTGTGCATTACTTTTTCAAAAGGCTATGAACCCCTTGATACCCACAGTTTGAATTTCCTTAAGTTAAACATTAATACCACAGTTGGTGGTAGTGGTGGAAACCCAGGACCTGCTAGTGCCACGGGGTTAAAGTAACAACCTGCAACTTCATTGACCTGCACAGGAAGGTTTCTTAAAGTCCGTATAAAATACCATGGCTTCTTCATTTACATCGTGATGGAGCAGGGAAGAAATGTATTGTATTCTAGTAAAGAAGGTTACACTCATTTCCTGAAGACAAAGATAATGAAACTGGTAGAAACAATGCAGAAACCTATAGAAATAGAAAGGGGAGTGTTTTGAAGTCACTACAGGTCGATATTATTAACGTCACAGATCAAAGGCTTAAATAGCCAATGCACAGAACAGTGATCGGGAAACCAGATTGTTCCCTTTTCTCTATACTAATGCAATCAACATATTTAATGGGCTGGAACCAACCTGGGCAGAAAGGCAAAACATATTAAGTTAGGTCACTTATTTACTGTGCTGATACTGGGGCTTGGCAGCCATTATCATGGTACGAATGTTGCATCATGCAATAGATGTACACTGATCTTGAGCATGCTGAGAAAGTCTAAATCTAAAAATTGATTTGCAAAGGGTTTTTTCCAATTAAATTGGATAGAAGTGAAACCTTTCCACTGAAACTAGAGAAGGCAGATGGAAGGCTGGTCTGGAAAATAGAAGCCAGGACTGGAAAGTCTGACTGATCCAAATTAGGACTAGCAATAGCGAGGTAATGATACAGATATCCATTTTGCATAATCTGTCATGGATCTCTGACTAGTGGTAAAGAGTAGTTAAAACCATCATTTATTATAATGGGAGGCTTGAGGAGAGCTGTTAAACATGAACTTCTTTCATCTACAGAAAGAGCAACAATAATGGAAATATTTGTGCCCTCAAAAAATAATTTTGCACAAAAATAATACCCTCAGCTGTAATCTTGGGAGGATATTTTCTTTGAAAGGAAACATCTAAAATGATTCTAATAGATTACTGATTGATTATAAGGTTCCAGTTTGGTGGTATAGGCATGAAATACCATATGGGCGCTTCTCTCACTGTTGCACTCTTACTGGTCCCCAGTTAACAACCCCAAATAGGCATCGTTAAACCCCTTTCAGACATTCATTTAATGTCCCATGATGCTTGGAAAGCTGGTTCCAAATCACTTCTCTGGATTGCTGAGTAGATAATTGGGAACAAGACCATGGGATATAGGGAGAATGTGGCTGTTCCAAACTAAAAATGTTTCTCTTCAACCCTTCAGAACTCTTTGTTAGGCTGTATCCTAAATGACTAATATATTGTATTTTAAATTACTGGTTTCTCTGTATTAGGTTCCATCTCCCATTACCAACTTTGAGTCATGCAGTCCTCTGAGCCTTTCTTATGTAGGTCACTAGTTCAAATGCTCCCCAGGTCAGTAGTGGCTTGAGTGAGATACAATCAGATGACTGTTTAGTGGTCTATGTTAATGAGTTGAATAAAAATCTAGGGAGAATAAATAGCCCAATTCCTAGGAAAAAGCTGCTCAGACACCAGGGTGATGAGCATAGTATAGAAACTTGGGTCCCAGTCCTGTAAAATGCTCAATCTGAGCACATGAGTTCCTGCAGAGCTGATTGCAGGATCGAGAGTATAGCTAAATGGGAGTCTATGTCACAGAGAGCACTCTCCCAATGAGCACTGATTGGCACCATGTTGACACACTCAGCAGAAAAACTGAGAGTTCGATAGACAGTGGAGATCAAGCTAATCCTTAAATGTGATGTCTCCAGCTCAGGGTGAGTCACATTGGTATAACAGTTCAGTGAATATGCTTTCCTCTCCAGTGCTGTCAATCTGACACATTTTATTAATGCTAAGTCACCTTAGACTACCCTTGGTAAGCAAACAATTGTGGAGTTAAGATTATCACCATTGGTGGAGACTGCCTTTGAATAATCGCACTGCAGGATGTAGGCATGTTAACGTATGTTTTCTTGACCTGTGTCTCGACACAACATGACATGGTGCGATGTATCATATATAATCAGAGGATGTTCGGAAATTTCTAGAGCTCAATGCAACAAATATTCATGACACTTAGGGAAGTAACCCATAAACCAAATGGTATCTCTGTTTGCCAAATACACGTTACATTTTGCACTTTCTTCCTGTTGATTTAGATCCAAGCCCCTGACTCAACAACATTTGTTAGTAGGGTTTTTGGGTCCCTAAATTAAGCAGGTGCATTTCTACTGAAGTCAGTGAAGTTAGATGAACCTGCTTACATTAGTAGTGAATTTGACTCTGTCCTGTTCCATGGTCGCTTTGAGGTAGTAGCGATGATGGTTTTCCTCAGCGAAAAAGTAAATCTTTCTTTTTTTTCAAACCCTTCTCAGTGCATTGAAGCCACCCCAATCCATGAAAATGCTTGTGTTTAAACTCCTGTGTTAGTCTTTGTACAAGCCTATTCTTAAGAAGTACATGTTATGAAAGAGGATTGTGGTAATGAAGTTTAATTCTTTTTGTAGCAGCTACAGTAAAAATATGCATGAGTGATCATAATGGGGTTAAGTATAAGGGACAAGTGTAAATATTTTCACAGTGGAAAGATCAATCAATGTGATCTTATGTTGCTCTGCCAACAGGCAAAGTTTTGGCCCGGGTTTCCTTCAGCCTCCAGAGTTAATGCACCCAGACCAACAACAATCTGATGTTCAGTATTCCTCCAGAGGGCTATACCCAGAAGAAATGCCATCGGTGGCACGGCCACGACCAGTTGGAAGCACTGCAGGTACTTTGGGTTTATACTGAACGTGCACTGAAATATTACATCTTTTTCCAATATGTTCTATATATAGTTATCCCTATTAAAAGTCATCATTTGCCATCAAGTGGTATTATGGTGACCAGATAGCACGTGTGAAAAATTGGGGAGGGGAGTGATAGGGTCTGGTGTAAGAGAAAGCCTCTGATATTGGGACAGGCCCTATAAAATCGGGACATCTGGTCACCGTAGATGGTATACTCCAAACTTAGGCTTTGTTTTCACTGCCAGCTAACTATTGATAGCTATCCCCCAGTGGAGACAGGGCACTGTAGTTTTTTACTGCTAGCTCGCAAGGCAAGATGATCATCATACCCAGGCCTGAGCCTCGCTGCCTCGTGGTAAAAACTACAGTGCCACTAGGATTTTTCAGTGGGATAGCTAATGTGTATTAGTTATCCTGTGGTTAAAAACACCTTTTTTTTTTTGTAGTGAAAAAGATAGCCTTAGAATAGGAAATAACTTCAGCATTTCAAAAACAGTTCAGTGAATGTTGACTTTTCACAGGTGACCGCAGTATTTCCTTTGTGGTAAGTTAAACGGTAACTGATGCCTTCTGGAGAAAATATTCTGTTCAGAAAAATTTTGCCTATTTATCCTGCAACTTTTTTTTCTTTTTTCTTACTAGGGACATTTGCATAAAAACAGTATCTGAAGAGTCTGTCTGTACCACATGAAATCATCTTCCTGACTGTGAGACAATTTCCATAGCAAACAAGGTTCTAACTTCACATTGGGTTTAAACGGCAGGAGCTGATAAACTCTTAAGAAACAAAGATTCTGTTCTCATGTAAATGTCTCTATTAACTTTCTTCCAAAAGAGAGGGAATTAAAATACTGAAAATATAGGAGTGCTCAAGAATTTCTAAATTAGACATGTCCATGTTGTAGTCCAGAGAATTAACTTTGACCTGCAGCTGTCCTCTCCCTATAATTGTGCAAAGTGATGGTGGTGAGGGGGTTCATTATTTCATAGATGATTTAATATATTATGTAAACTGTTCCTTAAGTTTCTATAGTTGATCAGCTGCGGGTTTTTGTTTCTGGTGAACTCAACTAACCAGTTTTTTATCCTTCAATTAAGGAAGATACAAGAACAACCAAATATCAGTTTTATAATTTTTTTAAAATTTATTTTAGGGAAAGAAGAGTAAAGTAAATATTACATGCAAGTTAGGCAACTTGTCTATGTGCCCACCCCCCCACAAAACACACAGTCACAAAGTATCAACAGCTCCTGTTTTTCAAAATTTTCAATGAGGTATCTGCGGATCTTCAAAGTTATTTCGCTCCTAATGTATTTACAGAAAATTTTTGGCCCATCATAAGAGAAAATATGGGGAAAAGTAAACTTGGCATGTTGCTAGATGTCTCTCTTGCAATTAATGATGATAGCTGTCCTGCCATTCAGCAGAAAGCAGTTGGAAAGGAGTGGACTTAGGTTCCAGGCTGAGTTAATAAAGGAAGTAAGCTGTGTACTGACCTTCCCGTTGGTTAATGTCAGTACTGTTTAATCTTTAAGCACAAACGAAAGCAGGAAAAACCATATACAGGGATAGCCAATCATGTTGTGGCTCTGAGGGATGGAACAGAGAACAGTGTGCAGACTTAGGGTCTTGCTGGTCTGTTGGTGCAATAGCAAATGTCTCCTCTTTGCTGCCAGATCACTAGCATTTAAAATTGTAAGGGCTTTCTATAGTCTTTGTTTCAATGACTGGCACACACCTGAGATGTACATTCAGTGTCTGATGTGCATGTATGTGTAATGTTTGTTATCAATGAAAGGTAATGAAAAATACCAAATTTTGAGTGAGCTGCACCAGAGTAAATGCATTTCCCTTCTCCAATCTGCATTGGTATTCTTCTGTCTGCTGATCCTGATTTGTGTGTTAAACAAAAACTAAACTTTTTTTTCTTCCTGCCTCTCCCAAAAAATTATATGTTAGCTTTTTGTCATTTGTCTGCCCTGCAAATTTACTGTATATAAAGATGAAAAAACAATATTTGCTTTTAAGGTTCTCAGATACAGCACCTCACTCAGGTGGGAATTGCTAGCAGAATTGGAGCCCAACATGTGGAGATTCCCTCAGTCAGAGCAGGGCATGGCCAGCCAGGGGGACCAGGGTGGCCCCAGTATCGTGGAGAGGATGAATGTGCTAGGAGAGATGCAGTGAGTACTGTGTTTCACATTTTTATAGTTTCTAAAGCAGTGATATGTTTAGATTTTGCCTTCGTTGCCGTTTGGAATTTCTTCCGATGATTCTTTCACTTGCTTTTCTGACGATCTCCGCTTGCTCTTCCAACCTTCACTAGCTCTTCTAATCTCTCTTGCTTGCTATTCTTTCACCTCTGCTTCTCTAACCTCTTTCACTCACTCTTCCCTAACCACTTCCTCACTCAAGGCCTTTAACTACTGTGTTCTGGTTACAGTTCACCACTTCTACCCCGGAGTTCCAGCAGAGGTCGAGTATGCTTTCCATGCACTTTTTTAATTTGAGATAATTGCCGATAGAAAGCACTGAAGTAAGTGGCCCAGGTTTTCTGCTGGCATGCATTGGCACAGCTCCATTACTTCTTTGGAGCTGCACCAGTTCATATAGGCAGAGAATCTGGGTACTGAATGTAGAATTAGATGTGTTGTGTACAGCAGTAGAGATTTCTGGACAAGGTGTTTTCCTTTCGCCTGTCAACAACATATCTGTTAGTTTACCTATACTACCGGACAGGCATCATGATTTGACGGAATACTGCTTCCAGAAGATGAAATTTCTGATTAAACTATAAGCGTTGTGATGTTTCAGCTACTGTATTGTCTTTCTCACGAAAGATGTGGATACCTGTCACCAGCATTTCATGCACTTGGTCTTTAAACCATTCCTCTACCCATACTGGCCTATGCCAGCTTCCTCGAGGTACCCTTTTGGAGATAACCCCTTTATGCTCTGGCTTTCTGCCCCATGCTCAAGTTGTCATCTCTGTTCAAATTCGTCCCCTCCCTGAGGAAGAGAATTTCCTCCCTTTGTGTATTTCCACCAGCATTTGTCCCCACTAGCAATCACCACAATCCATATTCCATGTTGTCTTAAAATAGGTTTAATAAAAATATTGAGAGGCTCAACAAAATTAAGCAGGATTGAGGCCTGATTCTCAAAGATGCAGAGCACTTCCTATTAACTTCAGTTTGAATTGTGGGCGCTCAACACCTCTGAAAATCAGACAGGATGTAAATATGACTCTCCTCATGCTATGCAAAACATAGCTAACAAGGCCAAAATGGTCTGTTTGTCTAATGTAGCTGGATATCTGTACTCCTGTTCCGTGCTTAGGAATGTGGTATCCAAGTAACTCATTCCATTCTGGTCAAGATAAGCATCAGAATGCTCATTTACACCTGGACTGGCACTCAGCAGAGAGATCTTACAGGCTCTGTTCCATGCCTCTTCCAGTGGTATCTCAGGGTCCGTGTTGGTTTGTCAGCTCTCATAATTTGTCCTTCAGCCCTTTCCCTAGGCAGCTCAAGTGCATTTAGTTTTATCGGTCTTCAGGGCTTTTTTCTCAAGTGCTTATGGACCATTATACCATTAATATTTTATTACTTGTATTACAGTATTGCTCAGACTCCAGTCAGGATCAGAGCCCCATTTTGCAAGATGCTAAGTAAACAGTTCTTTATTTCAGACGTCAATACCTATCATATACACTCTTCCAATGTTATCTCTATATTGTCATACATTTCATTAAATAATTTTTTCCTTGATAGACTCTTCATTTTCTCCCATCAGTTGTCTGGGTGGTTAGCGAGCATTTCAAAGCTTCTGGGCCCATTTCAAAGGATTTTATTGCCCTTATTTTCAGTTAGCAGCTTTTGTTACCATTGCTCTAATGTGGTTTCAGCAAACATCCTTTTCTTTAGTCAACTGTGGTAACATTAACCCTGCTCTTTTTCCTTTCTGATTGCTACAATTTGTATGCAGATCTTATGAGGTTTTATCAGTTTTCTTAAACAAAAAAGTGCAGATTATAACATTGACTAAAACCCTTGTGACAGGGTCAGGTCAGATGGCTACAGGAGAGTGATAGAAGGCACATATATTAGCCCCAGGTTAAGTAGGTCCTTTTTCCCTGGGTAAGGTAACGGGGAAGGTTCCAGAACAATCAGGAACTTTCTGGAAAAATTAAGGCAGACAGGCCGATTAGAACACCTGCAGCCAATCAAGAAGCTGCTGGAATCAATAAAGGCAGGCTAATCAGGGCACCTGGGCTTTAAAAAGGAGCTCACTTCAGTTTGTGGTGTGTGCGAGGAGTTGGGAGCAAGAGGCGCAAGGACCTGAGAGTGAGAGGGCGTGCTGCTGGTGGACTGAGGATAACACTATCTGGCATCAGGAGGAAGGTCCTGTGGTGAGAATAAAGAAGGTGTTGGGAGGAGGCCATGGGGAAGTAGCCCAGGGAGTTGTCACGGTCACGCAGCTGTTACAGGAGCCACTGTAGACAGCTGCAATCCACAGGTCCCTGGGCTGGAACCCAGAGTAGAGGGCAGGCCCGGGTTATCTCCCATCCCTCCATCCCCCCAGCTCCCTACTTGATACTGGAGGAGCTGAACTGAACTGTGGGTTCCACCACAGGGGAAGATCGCTGACCTGTTCCCCGATCCACTAGGTGGATCAGCAGAGACTGCGGGGATTGTTCTTCTTCCTTTCCCCATGCTGGCCAGTGATGAGGCTAACTGAGTGAACGGCAGCTTTGAGCCATGAAAGTGGCCACACTGAGGGCTGCTGTGAACCTCTGAGGTGAGAAAATCCACCAATGAGCGCAGGACCCACCAAGGCAGAGGAGGAACTTTGTCACACCCTACAGAACATCGGTTCTGTTGCTTGTCACAGAGCCCACCTGAATGCCTACTGTGCCCCTCCAGTGGAGCAGTCGTTCTTTCCCTCCTTCTTACAAAGTGTAATTAAATGGGAAAAGAGAAAAAAATGCTAAATCCGTGCCCTATCTGACAGTTCCCTGAAACAGAAAGGAAGTTTTTTTCTATTGTATCTTCACAGACTTTCTTTCGCTTGTTCAGATCTTTGCAATTCTCCTCTTTGGAAAGATGACATCTTTCAAAGTTTTCTTTGTTAACTATTGCATTCCTCAGGTGTCATGTTTGGTGGATGCTTGGGACCCTTTCACCAACATTCTTCCTGGTCTCTCGCTCGCTCACTCTGTCTCTCTCATATGAACACACATTTCTGACATTACCCTCCACAGTTAGGAACGTTAGAACTAGAATATTTCTTCCCTGGTTGACACAGGTGGGTTCTGATTCTTTCATGTTCCTGTGATGGATTCTATTACCTTACAGTATTCTTACCTCTGCTTCCCACAGTCTGCACTCTTGAAGATTTTCTCTGGAATATGCTAAGATATGATTCTTCAGTCTTGCTTCCTGACCCAAAATCAGCAAGCAGGTCACTACACTTCATCCTACTTTTCCACTAAGCTAATCCAAGAAGGCTTGATACAGACTCCTTTGAAGTCAGTGGGAGGCTTTCCATTGATTTCAGAGGTATTTGGATAGCTAGAACAAGTTATTATATTTCTTTTAGGAAACAGTAAAATACAGCCATCACTGGTACTCTTTCTGTGTCAAAATAGAGTGCATTATGAAGGAGGAAAGAATTCTCACTGAGAAAGTATCAGTGAAGTAGGGTAAACACTTAACAGCAGTACCTGTTACTTTGATACTTATCTGCATGGTAGAAAACATCTTTGTTTTGATAAGAAAAGGAAAATATAATAGACTAAAACTACTTGTACAAATCCTTGTGCCTTTTTACTGGTAGATCATCTTCAACTGGTTGTCTTAATCCATTTTATTGGTGGCATTGTGAGCTAGTGTGTCTCCATTTTTTTAGCCTCAGACTTGTTTACCAATCTGATTTCAGCTATTAGAGCCCAATAGTAGCCACTTGTGCTTTTAATAAGATATTAAAAAACATCTAGGCAACTTTAAAACCAAAATAATCAACAAACAGTCAGCAAACATTCTCTTTTAATTCCACCAAGAAACCATTCCTGCAGTATACTATTGACTGTTTTTACTAGATAAGAAGCTGAATCGTATAGTGACTTCTAATGTTAATATACTCTGAAAATAGCTTAATTTCCTGGTAAACCGTCAGTGTCAAATGGAGTTTGTTTGCTTTTTTCAATTGGGACCATAGAACCTGTCCCTCTTCAATATAGAATTAGACTACCTGTCAGGTCTGCTAACCAAAGACTGCAGGTAAGAATTATTTGAGTGCATTTGCCCAGGATGCCTCTATTTTGAAAAATCAAAGCAGCAATTCATTTATTTCCAATAACTGGAATTGTTTCTTTCTCACAAGCAGGATGGAATACCACTTACAACAGAAAAAAGTCCTACTTTATCCAGCATAAATCCTTTCATTTTCCTGTCAAAGCTCCTTTCCCCAAAAAAACCCAGCTGCACTATACATGAGCTGTGCAAGATAGCATCCTACATATTATGAGGATGACTGTGATTTCAAAATTGTCATTTTAACAAAAATCTCAAGCCTATTCTTTAGTTGTCGTCCATTACTAGTTTCAACAGCTTTGCCAGATTTCTCCATTCACAGTTTGAGAGCCATTAAAAGAGACTACCGAGAATTTATTGTTTTGCTTAATGAATACAATTTTCTTCACTAGGGTCCCCTCTTTTCCTCCCCCACTTAAACTAAGACCCTCTTTTGTTTCTTAAGCAAATAGCACTAGGGAACAAAAACAGGGTGTATTCCTTGTTAATTTGAGACAATTGAGCCTTACACCAAGGCAATGTTTCTGAATCTGTGTAGCTCAAACAACTCTAGAGAGTGGAAATATGAAATTTTTCTTGCTGAGTCTATCTTCTAGTTCTACTTTTACTAATATGGGACCCTATTGGTCTCAGCACTGACCAAACACATGGTGACAGTCCCTGCCCTGGAGATTGCACAGTCTGAATAGACAAGACAGAAATGAGTAGGGAAAGGGAAATACTAGTATCCCCATTTTACAGATATGGGGAACTGAAGCACAGAGAGATTAAGTGACTTGCCCAAGGGCCAACAGGAAGTTGATAGCAGAGTGAGGAATTAAACCAAGTCCAGTCCAGTGCCTTATCCACAAGACGGTCCTTCGTGACTTTCTCCCATCTTTTCTGTATTTAAACATCAGACATTAGAGAATGGCCAAATTTTTGTAAACCTTGGAAGAGAATATGAGAATTCCTGAACTTAGGACAATCCAGCAACTTATTTGTATTGTGCCTCACAAGCACAATCACCCTTTCAGGCAGTAGGGAACTAGCAGGGGTTAGACATATCTCCATGCTGCTTTTTCTCTCTCTCCTCTGCCTTTTGTCTTTCTCCTTTCTTCTCCTTTCTCAAGCTCACCTTATTTTGAATAGGAGGAACAATCACTTTTTTTTTTCATTTTGCAGACACATATATATGGACATCAAGAATATTCCTCCTCACCAGTGTTCCAGATGCAGAGGACTTCGGCCAGACAGCCCTCAGCACCACCTGCTCATCTTCCACACAGCAGCCTTCAGGGACAGGGGCTCTGCTACACCACCAGTTCCAATGAGGACCTCCAAACTGGTCACTCCTCAGCATCTCTCATAAAAGCAATTAGAGAGGAGCTTCTGCGACTCTCACAGAAACAGACAACAGTTCAGAACTTTCACAGCTGATTTGTCATGCTCTTGCAAATCTGCCAGGTATCTGCTTCCTATGGAAGCAAGACTCAAAGGAAATCAGCAACGTTTTTCTTCTGTCATCAGAGTAAACTTCCACAGCGTCAGAGATTACACTTCAGAAAAGAGCAGCAAAAGAAGGAGAGAGAGAGAGAGAGAGAGAGAGATTTGTGTGGAGGCAGGGAGAGGGAGGCCAAAGTGGTGTTGTCAGAGCTGGCTATCCTGCTTAATCTGTTAGCATTCTGTGCCCCTCTTTGGTTTGATCTAATGAACAAAATAAAATTTTAGGTCAAAAGCTAACCCTAAAAAAACACACACACGCACACAAAACCCCCACCAAGAATAGTAGACGGTGAGACATCTTGCTTAAAGAAGAAGGCAAAGCGTTCCTGTTACCAGCAAGATGGACTGAATTAACATTTGATGAGAGATTACAAGAATTCTAACCTCTCCAGTGTTTTTAGTGAAGTGGCTCGTGTTGCTGCTTTGAGGGATTATAAACTATATAGGATCGGAGACATTGAAGGTGTGATCCAGAATAGGAAATCACCTTAATGACAATAACAGTAAGACTACTTGGGGGGGAAAAAAAGGATTTCTGAGCTACTTGTAACAAACCAGAACAATAATTGTTAGAGCTCTGTGTTTTCAAATGGAGCTACTCTCTGCACTCCTCCTCGTTTTTCTTCTGGTGCTGAAGCTTCAAGTGTCCCTTCATCTTCATGTTTGCAAAGTAGAACCATGGCCTTTTTAAACCAAGAATATATCCGGAAACTCATTCAGAGTGGAAAAGCAAATTGTCCAAAAAGAAAAGGCTGGATATTTATTTTGTTAAAAATACATTGAAATCTAGTTGAGAATTCTTAGTCACAGTTGAATTTTGGAGCATAAGTATGTATGTTTGTCTTCTAAACATAAATACTCTCATACTATATGCTTTCACAAGACAAGGGATAAAATATACTAATCTGTCGTTTGCTGTGTGACCAGAAAGCAAGCCAGCCTGGGTGATGCAGGATCACCAGCACTAGTTATACATTTACCATAAACCACAGCTTACGTTGGGATCTCAGTCATATCTAGTAAAACTGAATCTTACAAAAGATAAAACTTGGGGCAAAGACATTTAGAATATTAACATAAGCTTAGATTTGTTGTTTGAGACAGTTATTTTATTTCTATCTGTTCCTACTGTCCCCATGGATGAAGGGGCACAGTAATGATGGTACATGTCTTGGAGTATCTGTCATTATTTTTCCAGTTTAATTTACAATTAGCTATGAGTTTACTAATATTTGGCCATTGCACAATTGTAACCTGCATAATACAAGTGAAAATTCTAACTAAATTTTGTTTTGTTGGAGTATTTTTATTTTTAACTTGCATCAAATTAAAGCTAAAATGGTGGCATAGAGAAAGTGTAGGTTAATATTGGTCAGGAGGCTTAGGAGTCTCTCACTGAGACAGTGATGTTCTTGACTACTTGATACTAGGAGTTGGGATTTTCAAACAGAACCAAAGGGTAGTAATGAATGGTCTGAACTATGGACCACAAAAGGGGTCACCAAGCAGGTGGCTTTGGGGTATGTCTGAGTCTGCCTCATATAGATACCTTATTTGGCTGATACTTGAGTCAGCATTGGTATAGTATGCATAGATAGCATTGCTATGGTAGGGTAACTATGAGGCTATGCACTTGCAGTCTAAGTGAAATTCTGAGGTTTATAATCAATCCCCCAGCCAGTGCTCCAAGCCTTCATGAGCCCAGATTGAATTTAATCCTGATGCCTGTATGGTTGTGACCAGCAGAACCATCAGGTCACTGAATTTTTATATTTTTTAAAATATATTAATGAGACATTCTTCAAGTTTTACCTGTTGACTTAGTGTATAACATGTCATTCCTGGTACAAACATAATGGATGAAACATTGGTTTCATACAATGGTTTGTAAAAGCAAACCCTATGGATGCTTTAAAGAGAGACTTTCACACTGAAGCAAATTTGAAAAACAAGAGCATTAGCAGCATGAGAAATGTACTTGGGACAGTATTTGTATGTTTTGATATTACTGAAGACTGTTTATTGGGTATTTCATTAAAAATTCTGTCCTTCACAGCCCAGATTCTCCTTCTAGAACCTGAAGTGAAGTCTAATTACTGCGCTTCTGACATCACTCTGCTTATGGTATCATTAATACATTGTGCTGTTAATACATGATCATTGGTACATTGTGCAATCATTCATATAGTGTTCTGAGTTCACTCCAGGAGAAAATGGGCTGTTGGGTGTAAAATCTTTATTAAATGCAAATACTGCAACCAGCAAACATAAGTAAGAATTATGGAAGAATAGCTCTGAAATGGATGGGAGAATAGGTGATTTATGCTATACCCTCACTGTAGCATGTGGAGAGAACATTGGAGTAAATCATCAGTTGTAGGGATGGGGAAACAAGCACTTTTTCTTCCCAGTTTAAACACTGTGAACAACTTGAGAAAGGTGAAGGATTTAAGTTAGTCTGTTAAGCTTTCTCTAGTATGAAAGTCCCTCTTTAAGACCTGAAGCGTTCAGAGAGAAGTACAATGGAAAACACATGTAACAGTTTTGAGCCCGAGTACCGCTCTCAGACCTGCTAGAGACCTTATTTGCTATTCACCATCTATATATGGTCCTCTGTCTCCCAATGCCATTTAAAACCCTCCATATAAGATGTCCAATGCTTCACTCAAAAGAATGGCCGTAACACAAAGGGGTTGTGTACAGACTTTCTGCAACTGCTGAATTGTTGAAGATTTAGGTGGTTCATGTGCTGCAAGAAAAGAGCACTGTCTGAAACATATGGGCCAAGATGTGTGTTTCCTCTTTAGAATCCAGGCAAATGATCCAGTACTAATCATGTATATGTTTACCAACCAATTGTAATGTTTTTAGTCACCTTTAAAGAGGAAACCTGAGAAGGAAAACAGAGTGAGTTTCAAGATGAGGGAGATTGGTTACCTAGGCCAACTAGGTGTCTGGTTTTGTCACTTGTCCTTTTTATTGTACTGTTGTATTACAGCTTTGTGGACAAACAAAGGGTAAAATATAAAGCATATGTTAATGAATCTCATCAATCCCATTGATCACTTGGCTAGTACGTACATGCAGAAGAAGCAGTGTTACCAATGCTTATATTTTAATTCCATGGTTACACCATTCTATTTTGTAGAAGCCTACACGCTCTCATAACCCTTCACAACTTTCCATGAATTATTATTTGTATAGTCAGTGGTTAATTTGGAATATACAGGTGAAAGAAAGAAACTGGCAAAATGAAAGCTAGATTTTTTTTTTGTCAAAGTGCTGACCTCTAGCCTGTTTGATACTTAGTTGTTGGAACTAACTGAAATATTTTAGACCTACGCTTTATGTAATTGATCGCATGGAGGTTGTCATGTGTTTCCCATGCCTCCCTATGATACAACATAATTCACAAGGAGATTATACTAATAGTCCAGTGATAGTTTCAAAGATAGTTTTGCTTAGGAAACACTGCATAGCTTCTGTGAGCGTGTGATTCAGAAAAGGGAACGTTGATGGACAGATAGGCTTCATAGCAGGAAGTATTTAAAATCTGGACTTCAGGGGAGAGGAGATATTTCAAAGACCAGTCCTCTTGCTCCAGTGTCAGGACAGTTCGCAGCAAGGATTCATATCCAGTGTTTGGAGGTTGGCAGCTTCACCCAGGGTGCTCACTTTTTACTTCTACATTCAGACCAAGACTTTTGAAATTAAGCCCCAGAAGTTCTGCTCCTATGTCCACACTTATTTAGGTGTCTAAGTATGGATAGAGGAGCATAAATTTAGGCTCCCATTTTTGAAAGTCTTGCCACCCCTGTGTCTTGGGCATCTTTTGCCTATTTCTAGTACTTTTTATACTAAATGTAAAGAGGAAAAGGAAATTTTGTACATTACTATCACCAGCCTCTTGATATTCACGTGTTCCAGTGTGGCTAGAGAGTAAAGCTTCAGGAAGGAAGGGGAAACCTAAATTTAGAAAGGAGAATTTTCAAAGCAGTTCTATGGTTCAGAAGCATGGAGAGGACTTGGCTGCTGGGTGCCTGGTCTCCCCTGTGCATGCAGAACATTCTTTGAAGTGCAGTTCATGTCAGAAAAATGACTGTAAAAATTCATGCTCAGCAAATCTGCTCCTCATGTACATTCAGTCAGATCTTCCTCTAGTGTCAGAAGTAAAAGTGTGTTTTATTTTTGTGTTACTTTTTACTTCTTGTAACTCTGTAGAACCAATACAGCTCTGGTAGAGTGAACTGGATTCTGCTGCTGCTCACATGTCAACAGAATCATTGAGTATAGCTATGCTACAAACAGAAAAGGTTTTTCAATCGATGTATTTAATCTGCTTCTACGAGAGGCAGTATGCAGGTCAACAGAAGAACTCCATCTACACCGGGAGTTCAGGTGACCTAGCTGTATTGGATAGGGCACAACATTTTCCAGGGCCCTTGGCAACATAGCTAGGTTGATCTAATTGTTAAGTGTAGCTCAGGCTTGAGTTCCAATAGTTGATCCATTTTCTATCCCCGTACACCAGTGCAACTCCTCTGAAAACCATTGTGTTGCAGAGATGTGAATGAGGGTTAAATTTGGCCCACAGATCTTTTGTTTCAGAGTAGCAGCCGTGTTAGTCTGTATTCGCAAAAAGAAAAGGAGTACTTGTGGCACCTTAGAGACTAACAAATTTATTTAAGCATAAGCTTTCATGAGCTACAGCTCACTTCATCGGATGCATGCAGTGGAAAATACAGTGGGGAGATTTATATACATAGAGAACATGAAACAATGGGTGTTACCATACACACTGTAACCAGAGTGATCACTTAAGGTGAGCTATTACCAGCAGGAGAGCGGGGGGTGAGGGGTGGGACTTTTGTAGTGATAATCAAGGTGGGCCATTTCCAGCAGTTGACAAGAATGTCTGAGGAACAGTGGGGGGGGGGTAAACATGGGGAAATAGTTTTACTTTGTGTAATGACACATCCGCTCCCAGTCTTTATTCAAGCCTAAATTAATTGTATCCAGTTTGCAAATTAATTCCAATTCAGCAGTCTCTCATTGGAGTCTGTTTTTGAAGTTTTTTTGTTGAAGAATTGCCACTTTTAGGTTTGTAATTGAGTGACCAAAGAGATAGTGTTCTCCGACTGGTTTTTGAATGTTATAATTCTTGACATCTGATTTGTGTCCATTTATTCTTTTACGTAGAGACTGTCCAGTTTGACCAGTGTACATGGCAGAGGGGCATTGCTGGCACATGATGTGCTAGCCGGAGAACATCCAGTCTGACTTTCAGATCCCAGGGTGAGTTTACAGGTATGTGGAATTGACTGAGGAACAGGAAACATGGAACCCAACAATTCCTTTTTAAAGAGTCACTCCCCAGAACAGAAGCTCAATTGAGAGTTCTGTTGAAGGCCAATGGACAGAAAAGTGACTTTAGGGCACTTACTCTAGAACAGCACGCTAAAGGTCTCTGCCTATGTAGCTTGCAGGGCTGCAGTATTTAGTTTTGGTTTTGTGTGTTGTTTACTGATGACTTATTTCACATTTAAAGCAAATATTTCTCTTGGAATTGCTAACCCTATTTAGTTTTCAGTAGTTCTTGCTCCATAACTGGATGTTTATGTTCAGACTACTCCTCCCTATTGCCTTGATCAGTATGTTTGAATGGATGAAGTGAAAGTTTTCTTCAGCTTATGTATGCTAAACTGCTATGAAAATGTAATGTGGGTTTTTTGGTTTCGTGTTATTTTAGCCTTGTGACTGCTGTTGGTAGTTACTTAGCAAAGTTTCAGTGAAATGAAAATCGAGAGGATGGAAAAGAGACTGAGGACTGAGAGTTGTCAGGTTTCCTGTGGAGCTATATTTGTGGCACTCCTGTGTCATGTTCCACTGGCCATTTCCTTAAGGTTTTTCCTGTCATTTCTGAGGCAAAGACAGAATTGGCTTCTCTGTCAGGCTGTTTATTTTTTAGTGTCCTGTGATGTGTGTAATTTGAGAGCAATAGCTAGATTTACCATAGACTGCGACCTTGCTTTTCCTTCTACTGGTATACAAAACAAAGTATCGTTATATACAGCAATACATTAACCTTGTTCTGGATTTAAAAGACAGACCTGGATGAAGTGTGGTTCTGTAGTTAAAAGAAAACATTGAAATAGTAATAAAGCAGGAAATTATTGAGCATTGGCAACAGGAAAACAGCAGATGGAGTTGTGAATTAAGCCACCATCTGTGGCAGTTTAAAAGATGTAGCTTTGTTGTCAAATCTTAAACCAATTAAAGGGTTATCAGCTATGAATGATTCTGGCACTTAAAATAGTGGAATAGCAAACAAACTTATGGATTGATTGGTATAGGATATATTAAACTGTGTGACCCTGATTAAAGTGACACCAGATAAGTTGGGAACAGATATTTATAGAGCACATTTTATCAAAAGTTCCCAAGTATTGTGACATTCATAAACCCATTTACAAACAGGGATAAGTTCTGTACTCATTGCAACATTTCCACTTCTGCGGTTGAAGGTGGGAACCTTTACACAACACATTACAACCATTCAGGATACAAAGTGAAGAATCCCCTGTTCAGTGCAAACTACAGGGGAGTTTCACCTAATTGGAATTTAGGCAGGATGCTGGTTCCAATCATCTTGCTCTGGTGAAAAGTGTAGTAGGATTTTTAGTGACCACAAGTGTTGAAGGATATTTGTCCCTTCAGAAAGAGAGCATCTCCAGCAACACAGTGCGCCCTAACACTATTCAAAGGTGTTGGTTCAGAATAGGTGGGGAGAGAAAAACATGCACTTCCTGAAATCACCATTACTACTTCCTGCTGCATTCTGAGGTGGGATTTCGGAAGCAGTCAGCACTGAAGCCAGTGGGAGTTTTAATATTGACTTCTATGGGAACAGAGTTGAGGCTAGTGTGCAGAGCACATTAGAAAATCCCACTTCTATTTGCCCATGAATATCTCATCCTTAGCATTGCTCAGCCTCAGGCCTGCTCAGCTTTTGAGATACGACAGAATGGCAGCCTGAGTGGTAAGGCTAACTTGAAATATTGCACTTACTAGAGCATTGGAGAGTCAACTGAATATTAAAAGGTTTCAGAGTAGCAGCCTTGTTAGTCTGTATTCGCAAAAAGAAAAGGAGTACTTGTGGCACCTTAGAGACTAACAAATTTATTACCTTACCCTTAAGTTTTTACTCTTATACACTTAATATAACGGGAGTTTTAATTATGCTACCCTGTCAGAGAAGATGAATCTCTGCTGATTGGCTCTGTTAGTTGATACCATATGCATGAACTTCAGTAAGTGAGAAAGGGGGGGAAGTGAGGCGATACAGTGAATAATGTAGTGGGTCCATTAGGGCTGATGTGTAGTAACCGCCATTAGTCAGCATTTTCAGCTGATTGCAGAACAATTAGAACTTAATGAATATGACAAATGGTTCCAAACTAATCAGCATGGTATTTGTAATGTAACATCTTTGGCTCAGACTGGGGGCCGTCCCAGTGCTATCAGTACTCTTGTACCTTCGCTATGGCCCTCATCCAACAGAAGACTTCAGTGGGCTTTGGGTCAGGCCTGCAGGGTGCTGAAGTGTCTCATAGCAGCAAATGAGAGTTATGTAGTGAACAGCATTTGAGTCTCTGCCATTTGGTTCTTGATTTTGAATTATAGCCTTGATGATGGTGGGAATAGGGCACCACTGCAGATTCCGACACAGTACAATGAAACTGCAGCCCTCTGCAACAAAATTTTCAAATGCAAGTCTCTTCAGTCAGGCACCTAAATAAGTGGTCTGGTTTTCAGAGTTGAAGATCCCTGAAAAGCCACTTGTGTTTAGCTACTTAAATGTGTATTTAGGTATAAATTTTATAAACCACCGTAGGGAAATTTTGTCCCTATTGCTTAGAACGAAGGTATGGGAGTTAGGAGGACCCTGTCTGTGCTGGCGAGTCACTACATGATCTAGTGATGTCTCAATCAGCTTACTGTGAACATTGACTAATAACTAAGTGCCTGGTTTGCCATTGCTTTGTACTTGTGTAGTCATTTATACCAGTGCAAGTCGGTTTAAGATGCTACCAGATCAGAGTGGTTGAGTTTTACATCTGCTTTTCACTGGTATAAATGACTGCACAAGGCATAGAGCAATAGAGAATCAGGCCCTAAACTCTGAGTGATGGCTCACTTTTGTAGGGCAAATAAGTACATTACAAACCCTGATTATCAGGAAGATACTGGAGCAAAAATGTAGCTGAGTGCCTATTCTGTCAGTTCTTCTAGAAAGGATTCTGAAGAAGGAGGTGCTACTGATGTGAGAGGCACGTAAGTCTTATTTCATACTGAAAGCTTTATTTCTTATCATTCAATCTACTACGAATTTCCGGCTGTAGAGAAAAGCCCCAGAAGACTCAAGTGCCAATGTTTTGTGTGTCTGCTCGCAATAAAATAACAACGCTTTTTAGCATTTATAAAGTGCTTTATATCTTCAGAGAGTTTACAAACATTAACAAAGGAAAATGAAATTTACTAACTTTGGTATTGATTTGAACTAGGGCACTCTGAGCATGCTGATGAAGAGAATATTTTCCTAACAGATCCTGGGAACTGTTGGGTACAATATATTACATTAGTGACACCCTATGAGTCAAGGGTTCTCAATAGATGTCTTTGTGTGGACCAAAACTAGACAGAGAGAGAGTGCCTCAAGCACACCTCCGTTCCTATTCACTGTCCTGTGGACTACCTCCACTTCCCGTTCATAATTGCCTGACATTCCTGTGTAACGTGGAAGTGTAATATTAAGAAAGTATTTGGCTGAATGTTTAACTGTTACTAATTTGATCTAATAACTAGAGACTATAGGGTGAACAGATGTCCCGATTTTATAGGGACAGTCTCAATTTTTTGATCTTTTTCTTATATAGGCTCCTATTACCCCTCACCCCCGTCCTGATTTTTCACACTTGCTGTCTGGTCAGCCTAAGAGACTAGGAAAGGCCAGCACCATGTGACCAACCAACTCTCCATACAATACCAATGGTTCATGGACTAAAGGTTGAGAATCAAATAATGTGGTGGGTTTATTTTAGACAAGGAAATTGGAAGTGCCTCTGACACCGAAGTATTTTATGGAAAAAAGCCAGTGGAGGGGAAAGAACTGTCATGTAAAGTGCACTCATCAGAGAAGAAAGATTAGTTTATGGCAAGATAAACTAGGGAGTGATTAAAATGTCATGTTTTTTCTCTAGGAAGCCAGGAGGGGAGGTTCACAGGACTTTTGGATTGTCACAACAAACACTGAATACACTTATAGGGTGGAGAACTATAGAAAAGGGTATAGAGCCTTGAAGTTTCAAAAAACACTACAAGATGTGGAGACGACCAAAGGGTTTGGAGGGTGAGGTGGTTATGGAGCATAGAAGCAAAAGGAAAGTGTTATGATGGGAACACAAGATTGAAGGTAGGATGAGGTATGTCTGTCTCTTAAAAATATAAATATAAATAATTAATAAATAAAAGCTCTATAATTCCTAAGTATTGGTGATTGATGTATCAATCAATATCACCAATACTTAGGAATTATAGAGCTTTTATGTGGTTAAAGTGCTGTGCAGATCTTATGTAGTGAATATGAAAGTGTTAAAGGGAAACCAAGATCAGAAGGGAGAGAGAGAGAAACAAGAGTGGTGACCAGAATAAAAAGGAAAAGGAAAAGAGAAAGTCATTGAGGAGTGTTGATATAATCTATCCATTGTTTCCAAAGGGTTAACTTCAAAATGCCCAGGCTGACTGCTTAAATAATTCTATTCTATTTTTGAAAAGAACCATATTGCAGTAGCATGTGAAAAGCCCATGTATTCTCTAGCAACTAGATCTAAATTATGTTGCGACCTGGTTTCTGGGGTTCTCTAGCGTGGCAAACTCAAGCTTCTGTGGCAACTTTGGTAAGTATAAAAACGGAGGCTTCTGACTAACTAATACAGTGTGTAGTGTGTTGTTGTTTTAGTTTATACTGCCCCTAAATTTTCAACGTACTGCAGATATTTGTATAGCAAAAACCTAATTGTATAGCTGATGTTGGCAGAGGGGGAAATTAGAGGTTTCCACAGTTGAGGAGGGGACAGTTGGAGCTTTCAGAGTGTGGGACAGCGAAGGGGACACTGAGTTTTGGCACTCTGGAAGCATTTTAGCTTTCGTGACATGTGGATGCATCTCTTCTTTTCCTCCCTCTTTGAGTCACCATATGTCTATGCTATAAATGCTGCAGCGCTGTCAAGACTGGGGCTTAGGTTGACTTAACTACATCTCTCAGAAGAATTGAATTTTTTACATCACTGTGTGACGTAGCTAGGATGACCTAACTTTTAGATATCAACCAAACCTTAGAGGTGACTTTAGGTTCTGAAGCAGAAATTGAATTCTTTTTTTTTCATACCAGCAACGTTTTGCAGCCCCTGCCCCAATATTTGCCATTGCATCCAACACAAATGAGTTAGCTGAATGTTTCTTTTACAGTGATCAACAGTGAAATGCTGATACTTAATTGCTAACAATTAAACTGACCTCCTTAGGGTTCAGAGTTGACATCCCACTTAGATGAAGGGGCAGTTCTATGGCTATTGTTTCAAGCTGTTTGCAGACTCAGGAAGACAGTACTGCATTGTTTACGCTCAGTCACATTTGGAAGGTTATCAGCGTGACATAAGGGCTGGAAACTTATTCTTTTTAAAGTAAACATTTAGATACCGGTTCACATCTGCAACAAGGAGTGAATTCTATGGCAGATGCTGAAACCTCTGAATCACGGAATACAGGAGGTCTTGAGCATATAGTTCTGAGCATAATTGTTGTGGCTTCCCATGAATGTCTGCTACTGTCCTTGGTTATAATGGGAGTAATTAAGTACACTAATTTAATGAAATCTATTAACTTCTTTGGCTTAAAAAACCCAGCTCTTAAAGTCCCAGTACAGACCATCTTTTCTTATTAAGTTAATCTCTGTCTTCACTCTGTACATTAGATGCATGCAGGAAGCTCTGGTGTTTTGCCAGCTTTCATCCCTCTGGTGAACTTGTAAAGTGCAATCATTGTAAAGTGCAATTGATTAATGTGTAGCCTATTCAGTAAAACCCCAAAGAACAGCCCCTTGATAGAAACAGTGAGTGAGTAGTGTGAGTAATTACCAGAACAGCGGTATCGAGAAAGATGAAGAGTCGCGCATGAAGTGCTAATAAGTTTAGCCTTGAGTTAAGGAATAAGGAAAAATCCTAGTCAGATATACAGTAGTTGGATTTACTGTATTTCAGAGCAAGTTAATGTATTTACATCAGAATCATTTGCTGCGACTAATGCTCATTTATTTCAATGGCACTTGTTGGTATTAGAAAAGCTGATCAGCTGCAAGCCTCCTGCTGCTCTATTCATTTTATTAGGTGCATAGAACTCTCGTTCTATTTAACCTAATGGCAACTTTATTGGATATTCCCTCCCTCTTTATAGGCACTACATCTCATGCCTGGAATTGGGAATCTTTGTTACCCTCGTCAAAAGCAAATATAAGTCTTCTGGTTTGACCAACAATAAGATTCACACTGGGGTTATTCAGTTTTGTTTATTTGTCTTGCCATCCAAATTCAACCCTTTTTGCCTTTTCTCTGTTCTAATGGCCAGGACAGGATTACATGGGTTAGAGATGGGGAAGGCATTTAGTCCATCTTCATGCCAGTGCAAAGCGGTTCTGTGCAGTGCACACTCCTGTGCTTTGACTTGTCAAGTTCTAAATGATTTGAGCATTGAAACTTCCATCGTCGCCTGTGGGAGGTATTCACAGTTTAATAGATCACTTGGTCAGTCCGTGTTCATTTTAACGTGCTTTGTCTTAGACATTTGGGTACCTAAAACATCTTAAACAATCCAATAACACCCGTACTGTATGTACTAGCTTAAGAGTTGTGAGGTTTATCGCAGATGAAAATGAAGCTTGCACATAAATTAGTTGGTCTTAATGTTCTGTACTGTGAAAGAGAGATTGGTTAGCTTTGCTAATTTGTAATGCCAAAACTAAAGGTTGGGACATCTGGGGTATATTGGTTTGCTCCACTGGAGGTCAATAAAACTATGCAGATTTACACCAGCTGAGGTTCTGGTCGGCTGTATTTATTATTAGCAGTGTAATTGTAGCAGACTAAATGCTTCATGGTTTTGTATAAAGAACACAGTTGTGAAAGGTGCTGTACTACTGAATCGTCTTTGGCTTACACAACAAATAAGATGTCCAGTTTTCATTTGTATTTTCACATTGATAAACTTTCTGTTGTGATTTTGTCAGTCAGAAAGAAGCTATTTAGCAGCTCCACAACATAAATACTACTGTGATGTGTTTTCCACCTCCAAAATACGCTAACAAATGTAGCTGCAAATCACAAATAAACTTTTGGTTGTACTTGGGTTCTGTGCACTGTTGTGCACCAGCTCTGAGGTACCCTGCTGTGCATATGACAGCTCATTAGTTATTTTTTATTTATCTTTAGAAGGCCCATTTCCAGAGTCTTTTGAATACAACCTTTTATTTTGCACTTTCTGCAACTGCTGTCTAATTCTTGAAATCCTGTTACTGGAAGACCAGTTGGCTATTTGCCTTTTGTGTGTGTGTGTGTACTTGTGCTTGTCTCTCACAACATGTGTCATCATTGCAAAAATATAATACATGCCTCGTTGACCATCTCTGTTCTTAGAAGAGTTTTAATTAAATCATAACTTACTGTGTATAAATGGGATTGTTAAATTGTTTGCACTGGTAGCCTAGGAGCTTTTTGGATACTGCCACCACTTCTAAGGACCCCAGAGCATATTGGTGATGGTAGTATTATACTCATGACATTCGTAAACAGGACTACATTTTCCTTAAGGGCCTGATGCAAAGCCCGCTGTAGTCAATGGAGTGAGTCCAACTGGAAGGCTATGGATCAAGTACCAAATGGGTATTTAAAATCATATGCTGTACTGTGTAGCTGTCTCTTAGTAATGTCAAATGCAAAGCTTGGAAACAAGCCCCTTGTTGTACTACATAAGAAATTTACACAGGAGTGGGGCTCTGGGATATATCCATTTAACAACAGAAATTCTAAATAATTAATTTAGTCAATATAATTCAGACCTGCCTCTTGTGAGAATGGGAGGCTGTTGCCTCAAGACACTGGTGTATAAAGTATGTTTTGTGGTGGAATTGCACCGTATCAAGAGCCATGATTCTTTTTCCAAACTTAGCTAGGGTAATGAAAGAACTATAGAAATCATAGCTAATCCGACTTCCAGCAGCCACTGATCTATTTCTAATCTGGAGAACAGTCTCCCTAAAACTGGCAAAGAATAGAAAGGGTTCTGCAGCAGGTAGACACTAGGCAATAAGTGGTGTTTTTGACAACATACATCATGTTGCAGTCAGACCAATACACAATTTTCCACCATTAAAATAATAGATCAGGACAAAACCATCGTGTGTGTATATAGCTATAAGATTTGTGATTCATCCGTAATTTACAGTGTTTAATTGTCAACTCACTGTTCTTTCAATAAATGACGACAAAATACAAATCCTTTGTTTCTGTAAGTTTGTAAATATACAAGTTTATATATATTTTTTTGTGAAAAGGAGTAGTTGGCGGGTCCAACACCAATATTTGTCAGGTGATTGTTGCTTTTGTTTAATTTTTGCATGTTGAAATGGTGAGGTTTTCTTGATGAGCGATGTTTTGTGATTGTTTCCTACTGGTATTTCTGCGCATGTTTAAAAAAAATCACAATAAAAAAGCCACAAAGAATAAAGTCCTTCCTTTTTCATGCTTCATTTCCTGATGTTAAAATTTCAGCTCAGCGTTTCTCTCCACAGAGGAGTTACCTTGTATTAAATGGTGTCTTGTTAGGGTATATACCCTACCCAGCCCTCTACACATCTGAGCAGTGCCTTGCAGGTCCCACTGCCTCCCCACTTTTCACTGCGCTGTGGAGCTACATGTCCCTACATGCCACCACCACAGGTGTAGACAAGGTCTTAAAGGTTGGTTTTTTAATGGACTTGAGCCTTGTCTAGACAGGAAAGTTGCACAGTTGGAACCTGAGGTGTGAATTTAAGCTGATTTAGTTAAAAGGGTGCAAACCTGTGTGTGGATGCACTTACTTTGGTTTAACGGTGGCTTCTTTGGATTTAGTTTAAGTTGATCTTGATTGTTAAAACAAAATAAATGCTCTCTCAAACCAAAGTGAGTCCAGATGGGTTCACTGTGGTTTAAATATATAATTTTTAAAATGGTTTAAATTAAACCGGTGCAATTTTGAACTGATTGAAGAGAATCCACTCACAGAAGTTGCACTAGCTGAACTAAATCAGTTCTAAATTAAGCCAGCACAATTATATTGTGTAGACAAGCCTTGAAGTCTAGACACAGAAGTCTGCACTAGTTTAAATAAATCAGTTTTAACTCACTTTTAATTTAACCAGTGCAACTTTTGTGTGAAGACAACTCCATAAAAGCAGTGGAGTTGCATCAATTCATACCAGCTGAGGATTTGGCCCAGGTTACACACTCTTAAGTATGGACTGCTAATGGTGGGTCTTTTATAAATAAAATTAGCTTCACTAACCTGTTGTCTGCTCGACAGTCAAAAGCTGTGTACTGAACTGTCCTCTGTAAGTGTTATGTTGGCTAGTGATAGGTGAATTGCAGGTGGCAAGCTCACAGCAGAGTACAGGTATCCAGGAAAGAGGGGGCATTTTGCATCATAGGACTAATTGTAAATTACTACAAGGGACTGGAATCCACTCCAGGTCTTGGTTGGCTCAAGCGGATCAGCTATAAAACCTCCCGGGGAAGGCACTGCCATGCCTCACTTGGATCAGGACCCATTTTTAGTATAAGATGCCTGACTGTCCTTTTCTTTCTTCAGCAAAGCAGTTCAATAGCTTCTTAACCCATCTGCTCTTCCTTGGATGACCGTGGTGGATGCTGGTTCTTGCTGGCTTGCCACATCTCATGCTTGCAAATACTTGGGTTCATCGGGACTGAGTTTCATGATCTTATCCATGCAGAGCAGGATGAGAGTCAGAAACCAGAGGCTCCAGCCAACAGCAGCTGCAATCCAGCCATATTCGTCTACCCCGAGCTGGCAGCAAGTGGCTACATCCGGGCAGAATTGCACATCTGATGGCACAGAAAGCAAAACGAGCCATCTAGGTCATTTTACACATAACAGGCTTCTCTTTGCCAGAGGGAAGGCGGGGGAATGACTTTTGCATGTACCTGATCCTGGCCTCTACATTCTGCGCTCTCCAACTCCTCATGCCCCAGTTTTACACTCTCTGGCCAACTGCCTTCATTTAGCTGAATGCATAGGGTGGTGGGGAACAGTATTAACCCTCCCATTCAAGAGCTGCTGCTCCCTCAAGGGAACATCGTTTGAAAACACCTAGTTCAGCATCTGTCCACTGATTGATTCCAGGGATGGACTAAGATAAAAGTAGCTGTTCCAGGAAAAAAAGCTAGGGGGGAGTGAAGGCAAATCTCATTTATGTGTGAGTGAGTGGGGGGTCATTCTGAACCAGGGAAAAGTCCGGTGGAGGTGCATGGCTCACAGAAATATTTGGCACCTGGGAAAGAGGATGAGATTGGAAGCACTGGAGCAGCTAGCAGCTGGAAGGAGGCTCTTGGATTAGTTAAACTCAGTGCATTAGGTAGTTTGGGGAGGGATTGGTAACTGGGGATTGTGGGGAGGGGACAATGGGCCCTTTAAGAAGGGGTTTTTTCACACCCTACAGACACGGCTGGTCTGGCTGGGAGGGAAGGGGCTCAAACCACTGGGTGCCTGAGAAAACGAAGGTCTGGTTTATGTGGAAAGGAATGTGGAACCAAATGCTGTGCAAACTGAATTAGTCCAGGCCCGTGAAAGTTGTAAACCTGGGCTGACTGGTCCCAGGAAGCACTAGGCCTCAAAAGCCACCCATATCAGGTGAATTTAGGATTCTAGTAAAATGTTTCACAGAACTTTACCCATAACCTGAGCTTTCGGTTAAGTGCATCATAGTACATAAATCCTACCCCCATAGCTGCCTTTCGATGCTTTTTTTGTCTAATCTCACCACTAAGCTTAGGAGCTGTAGTAATGAATCAAAGAAGTCTTACCGGGGCATGGCCATTGGCTCCCATTGCCCCCATGGTCTGTCAAGGAGACACTGGAGCTCATTTCGGCCTCTGGAAGGAAAAAGCACAGGAGAAAAGGTACCGTAGACTGAAAAGCAAAGACAGGAAATGGAGAAATGTCTTGGCCCGGCTGGATTCTGCTGACCACAGGCAATCTGATGATGATCCTCTTCTGCAAGAAGAACTGGGGAAAAGAGCTTTCTCCTGTGGCACAGGTAAAATGTCAGTGCATGGGGTTTTCTGCCAGGGCAGGTGCTGTCTCTGACAGTGCATGTTGTTCAGCTGATCTACAACTCTCACTAGTGTGGGAGGAGATTGCCCCTTGTCTGGCTGTTGTACATTGCCAGTGCTTCTACTGTTAAAGCCCACAGTTCCCAAATGTGTGTTTTAGGATGCTGCCTACTCTGGGTTCCCTTCCCCTCAGACCACCATTGTCAGCACTAGCTTAGAAAGAAGTGTCTCTTGTCACAAAAGACCTAAAGAATGCTTAATTTTTTTATCATGTCTCCGTTGTGTCCAGACACTCTACAAACAGGAAAAATCAGTCCTTGCCCCCAAAAGTTTATAGCCTAAATAGACAAGACAGCCAAATAGTGGGAGGGAAGGAGATACTATCTCGTTTGTACAACTTGGGAATTGATGCACAAGGAGATTAAAGCTGGGATTTCTAAAGGAGCCTAGGAGTTATCTTCCTTCCTTAGGCCCCTTTGAAAATCCCCACCTGAATGAATTGTCCAAGGTCACACAGGAAGGCTGACAGAGCTAAGAACTGAACACGGTCTCCTATGTCCCAGTCTAGTGTCTTAACCACAAAACCATCCTTCCTCCTTTGGTTAGGTTTTGTTTTTCAGGAATTTTGTTCCATATTTTCAGAAATGTAGAGCCACAAAACTTGAGGTTACAGGAAATACTAAAGAAATCTCCCCGCTCAGAATAACATTCTTGTGTGCCACCTTTGACTTTGGGTCAGTTGGCCTCAGGGTGTTGCAAATCCTGTCCTTTCATCCACACAGCTATATTGAGAGCAGCTTAGAGAAGGGCAGGAGCAGCCCAGATTTCCAGTTCCTTTTCCCACTTCTGCTACAACTTGCTGCATGACCTTGGACAACTCACTTCATCCATCTGTGTTTAGCTTTTCCACTCGTAAAACAGGGTTAATAACTACCTCAGTGGAATGTTGTGAAGCTTGTAAAATAATGTGCGATCTTTGGAAGAAAGGCACCAAGCAGCATTGTGGTTATAATCTCTACTTTTACAGTCTATCTCGGGGTGGCCAGCCTGAGAAGGAGCCAGAATTTACCAATGTACATTGCCAAAGAGACATAGTAATACGTCAGCAGCCCCCATCAGCTCCCATCCTCTGCTCCCAGTACCTTCCACCCACCGGCAGCCCTGCCAATCACTGCCTCCCCCTCCCTCCCCACACCTCCTGATCAGCTGTTTCGTGGCATGCAGGGGGCTCTGGGGGGAGGAGCGAGCGCATGGCAGGCTCAGGGGAGGGGGTGGGAAGGGGTGGAGTGGGGGCAGGGCCTGTGGCAGAGCCAGGGGTTGAGCAGTGAGCACCCCACCCCACCCCCGGCACATTGGAAAGTTGGAGCCTGTAGCTCCAGCTCCTGAGTTGGTGCCTATACAAGGAGTCGTTAAAATATTAACTTCTGAAGAACCGCATGTGGCTCTGGAGCCACAGGTTGGCCACCCCTGGTCAAGCTGAAAAAGAGTTACTGTGAAAGCAAACTAAGGGTAAAGCTACACTGCAATAAAAAGTCCATGGCACTGAGTTTCAGAGCCTGGGTCAGCTAACTCAGGATCATGAGGCTTGGGCTGCGGGGCTAAAAAATAGCAGCCTGAATGTTCAGACTCAGGCTGGGGCATGGTCTCTGACCCTTCCTCCTCGTGGGCTCCAGCCCAAGCCTGAAGGTGTATCCTGCAGCCAGACTCAGCTGAGCCAGCCAACCGCAGCAGTGCTGTGGGGCTTTCAGAGTAGTGTAGACGTACCCTAAGTAGCCCATCTTTAAAAATCTGCTAAAAGAGCTAGAGAAATTCTGACACCTAAATGGATGCAATATCCTGAGAGGAAAATACCTGCCCTGTTTTAAGCAGCCACTCCTCTCAAGACAGCAGCGAAAATCAGTTGTCTGGAATAATTAGCAGTTAAAGACTGAACCAAATTATACTGAAAAATGCTGGATACTTTAAAGTGGTTGCTTAACCCAGCAGGCTGAGTATGGAAGTCACATGTCTCTTCTGTAGCTGCTTCCATTACTTAACATCCTACAGAGCAAACTACAGCTGAATCAGCAGACTCAGTCTGTGGCATTGTTAAAGTACATACCTGGCAAAGGCACATGGGACTTTTGAAAAATTGCTGGATTTAATAACCTCAAATCTCTTCAGAACGATACTGTGAGTGCTCCCCTCAAGGAATCCTTTTGCAGTAACTATCACTAATTTTAACCAGCACCAGTTCTTTACACTTCTTAGCTAAGGGACAGAGGCTTGTTTCTTGCAAAAATCAAGAACAAAATCTTTGTTTAGTTCGTTAATCACCTGACTGCTGAGGTGCAAGGCAGTCAGATACCTAGGTGACAGCTGCAGTATAAGAACCTAAATAGAACAGAATTACCTGCTAAGTAAGAACTCCAAAGAATGATGGAGAGGAAGACGAGGATGATGGTAGTGCAGGGCACGATGGTAAAGAGCTTCATGCTGGAACCCTGGCCGAGCAGCTGTGCTAATCAATATGCAGTCAATGGCAGCTTTGAAGGTGATTTTGCAGGTCCTCGATAAAATTCAAGCCTAACGTTTAGGGGGAAGGGTGGAGCAAAGGAAATTCCTGTTGCCAGTACACCTTGAACTTTCCTATCAAGTACTGTACAGTGAAAGAGAAGGGCTTTAACCAAAACAAACGTCTGTGTGTTGGCAGCCTTCAGGGTAAGTTGATTACAAACAATGCAACTGGTAAAGGTTCCCTGAAGGTCAGGCCCCAGTTCCTTACAGGATCACTGTAGTAAGAGATAGGAAAGACCTATTAGAGTCAGGTTTCATCCGATGAAGTGAGCTGTAGCTCACGAAAGCTTATGCTCAAATAAATTTGTTAGTCTCTAAGGTGCCACAAGTCCTCCTTTTCTATTGGAGTCCGTACTTCTTGCAAAGGCCCCTGATCTGCTTACGTAAGTCTTTTGATATAAAAATTGTATTAAAGCTAATGTTAAAACTATCTAATACTCAAATAAGGAAAGAAAATAAACATAGTATATAATCTGCAATACCCCAAATTAAGGTTAATAAATTTAATAATACAGTTAAAATAGTAGCATCCAAATATTCGGGTACATCACTCATAAAAAGTTATATTAAGAGTAGCTTGTGGAAAGAAAATATAGCAATGGGTGTAGGTTGTTCCTCAGTAACTTAGAATTTAGGATAGTAAATACAATCCATCAGAGAAGTTTTTCAAAAAGGAAAAGGAGTACTTGTGGCATCTTAGAGACTAACAAATTTATTTGAGCATAAGCTTTGACCTTTATTTGAGCATCCGATGAAGTGAGCTGTAGCTCACAAAAGCTTATGCTCAAATAAATTTGTTAGTCTCTAAGGTGCCACAAGTACTCCTCTTCTTTTTTACGAATTCAGACTAACCCGGCTGCTACTCTGAAACCTGTTGTTATGCAAGGCACAGAAGTTTTTCAGTTACTTTCCTGACTTCACTTCTCAGTGCCGCTCCAGCTCCTGGTTTTGCTGATGTCCGGTGATGTGTTCTAAATAAATGTCCCTTGACCACTTAATGGCATCTGACATCATGAGTTGCCACATCAGCCGAGCATAGCACTGACCGTTTCCGCATTCGCGCAATGCTCACTTGTTACAGGGATCCCATGCACCCAGTGCTCCGACAATCAGCACATGTGTTTGAACCTCATAACCTCTAGCACTCAAGACATCAACCAGAGAGGTGTATTTCTCCACCTTTCGAGCTCAGGTCTTGCAGAAGGCCGGGGTCCTGTTTTCAAAGGCAACTGTGATGTTCACTATGATGATCTTCTTCAGTTCCTCATTAGCAATGACGATGTCCTGTTGCAGTTGACTGTCCGTTCCAGGGATAGCAGAGTCCACAGGTGGCGGGATGGCTTTCACTAGGCAATCTTGGATGGCATTGTGGTGCAGCTGCAGGCTCTGGAATGGGGCTTGCAGCTACATAAGTCATGATCTTTGATCTTAGCTAGATGGCTTAAGAACTGAAAAAGAAGATGATCAGTGGGGGGAACCTGTCTTACATTTTGGATCTAATATCCAAAGATTTCTGTATGCTGGTCTCCTTCCCCACATTGTGTAGCAGTTGTGCCTTAACTCTCTTCTGGAGGTGGTACTTCTAGGCATAAGAGAGTAATTCAGTCGTTAGGTTCACACAGTCTTTGGCAGTTTCAGTGCAGAGGGCAGTCAGTGTGTCAGTTGAGATTAGTACTTGTCCACTAAGAAAAGAGCTAAGACCAGTCCTTTTGTGTAGGCCATTCACAGCTGTCAGATGATGATGACTGGCTGTCACTAGTGATCTGGATTCTACCATGAATTAGAACTGATTACCTAAGGTACAGCTATGACAGACTCTGTACGCTATTACAGCTCCCAAGAGCCATTATCTCTGCCCATTTCTGTCTTCTACCCACCATGATGTCCTTACAAAAGAAACTTCAGAAGTTAAATCAGACAGAAAACCACCTGGATTCCAGCAGCACACAGATCATTGACATTTTTTTTGCCATAATTACAAATAACTTCAGGTGCACAAGTAAAATAAAAGCTATGCTGGGTCTGTGTAGTCAGCACAGAGATCTGTTGTGCTTTGTTTACTAAACTTGTGCTGCATGAAAACACTTGTTGGGAGAGCAAATCAAAAGGTGCCAAGCTGAATAAGTCCTTTGATTTATTCTTATAGACAGGTGCAGCACAGAGAATGGCAGGGAAAGCCTTGTCCTCTGCCTTGTCCCCAGCTACCTGGCCTCCACTCTCACTCCAGCTGGTTAAAGAATTGTCAGTATCAACTAAACATATTTCTGTCAAAAAATACTCCTTTCATCAACAGTGACATGTTTCACTGACATCTGGCAGAATGGGGAGTTGAAGCTGGGTCTCCCACATCCCAGGTTCGTGCTCCAGCCACCAAGCTGTTCACTATTCTGGGGGAGCGTGATTTCATGTTTTTTGTGAAAATTTTCACAAGACTTCCGTGTCATTCTGAGGCCAAAAAAAACAAATGTCAAAGCCTGTCTTTTGCGAAATGGAATTGTTTTCCAACCAGCCCTAACCCTGACCTGGTGAGCTGAATGGGTCGTTTACTGGCAGTGAAAGGTTCCGTATCGCTTTACTGATTCCCTTCAGAACACCCAGTCCTTGAAATAAAATATTTCCATGATGAAATACAACTTTTTCCACTTGAGATTTCCATGAGAAAAGACTGTAAATGAATAAAAAGACAAGACAGCTGAAATGGGAAAATTGACAGTTAGCTACCAGGCCCTGCCATTCCAGATCTGCTTTGTTTTATGGTTTTTAGATTGTCCACCACAGCAGATGAAGTTACAACTGCCTCTAGCCAGTCTGCAATGGCTTGTTCTTGTCGGAGTCTTCTGTACACACTGTAAATACTTTCTGTTGACAGTGGATCAATTATGGATGGAGTTTGCTTGTGTGACAACAGAACTGCGTGTATGATCAAACCATCAGACAGTGATACTGAAAGAAATAAGCCTTTCCATAACAGACAATACTTTAAAAAGTATCTGAGTGCCCGGATACAGAATGCCTTTGGAACTCATTGTATAAGATCTTCTTTGCTTCTGGCTAATGACAGTGTCCAGAGCTTTCATTAATACATGTTTTTTATTTTCATTTTCACCTGAGAATGAGCTTACCTGAAAAACAGAAATTGTTTACTGGGAAGAAAGCCAAGTGCTCTCCTTTCCATTCCACCCTTCCCTCCTTGAATTTCTCCTCTTTGGGTTTTGCTGGGAGGTTTTGCTGGGAGTTGATACGGAAATTCATTTCACAGACATGATCAAAATCAAAACCCACTTCACGCTACAAAATGTTTGAGAAAGAAAGAAACTTTGTTGTTTAGTGAATAATTTGTGATGAAGCATCTTTTCAATTGTAGCCATTATTCAAACTGCCTTTGTCAGATGGTATGTAAATACTTCCACCTCCAAGAGAGACTGATACTGCTTTCAGAGCATTTGCACAGCTAGAGAGCATTTGACATGCACAATGATCTGTTTCTTTACTTTAAAAAAACAAACAAACTGGTAGCTGAGCCAAAATCCACTGAAGTGAATGGAAAGACTCCCATTGACTACAATGGCTTTTGGATTGGTCTTGAAATGAGGGGATTATTGATGAGCAAATAAACTCTGTTAAAGGTTCTCCGCACACAACTCTGGCTTTATTTCAGTTCTGATCTGTAACACTGTAATGTTTCAGTGCTGCACCTCCCTTCAGCAGAAGCTGCTAATCATGCTAAATTGTGTGAAGAGACCCATCAAACCTTTTCTTAGCTGTTGATCTATCGCAGTATTTGAACTCTAGTCTCTAAAGGAGAAAGGGTAGTGCATGAATCACAGACATTAAAAATGGAAAAGATATAGGTCATTTTGGTCCTTCCCCTGCCAGGGATTGTTCTTTTATGGATTTTGCTGAATGCCTTGCCCAGTTTATTTTCAGATGACTCAACTAAGGGGGCTTTCCCCACTCCCCTTGGGAGGCTATTCCATAGTCTAATAGATCTGTTAGGCAATTTTTCATCATAATCTCAAATGTGGGATTAGCTACCATTTGAATGTATTTTTTGGTTTATAGTGACTGCTTCTAAGGTTTCTATGCTTAATTAAATGTTCTTTGCCCGCTGCCTGCAACTGTGTGACCCTCCGATTACTACCAATGATTATTTTTTACATTCTAAACAAAAGCTGATCTTTGCATCAGTGCAACTCTGCTGAAGAGAGTAGCAAAGAGTGCCGATTTCTGCATTCTAGAGCAAAAAATACCTAAATCAATACAACACACACTGCACTAGAGCAAAGAACATTGAGTACCTGGCACAACACTGTCAAGTAAAAAGAAAGCAAATCCCCTTGTTCAAATGAAGCATTTTGTAGTCAGTTACATCTTTGTTCCCTACTCTGTCTTCAGCATACCTGCCTACTGTTGTTTTTATTACTGCTGTGGAGGAGGGCAGCTTTGGTGTAAAGAAAAAGTACCTGTTCATATTTGTTGTAGCCATACCGAATATCTTTGTATGATAGAGCTGAGAACAAATGGAATCTGAGGCCCTGATCTTGCAAACACTTCGGTCTGTGTGTAACTTGACTCAGGACAGTGGGATGACACACAAGAGTAAAATTATACATGTGCTTGAGTGTTGATGTGATTGGGTCCTAGCTTAGTTTTGTTTATTGCAGTTCCCGGATTCTAACATTCAGAGCGTTACGAACAAAGATCCTGCTCATATGACAAAAGAGGACTGCAGAGCTAAATGCTCAATAAACATCTTCAGGTCCCTGATCCAGTCTTGATATCGATCATATGAGCCTCTATCTCTTTGCACCTTCCCTATGAGTAACTAAACCTCCAGGTCCACATTTAGAAAAGAGATTTGTGGGGGTGGCTGGGGCCGTTCAGTGGCTCCAAAGCCCCTTAGCCTCCCCTCCCCTTTAGTTTATCATATTTATATTTGGGGACTCGGCGCTTTCTGCGGTGGCCCCCTCACAGCTCCAATTCAAGAAGGTGTTTACACACATGCCTAACTTTCAGCATGTGAATAGCTGATTGTCTTTCATGGGTTTTCTGGATATTTTTGTTGAATTTGTAAAGCAAAAATGTTATCGATGTTATCAAAATGAACATTGGCTAACTTTTCTCAGTAACATTTTTGATGATGTATTCGCAAAAAGAAAAGGAGTACCCGTGGCACCTTAGAGACTAACAAATTGTCATTATGCAAGGCACTGAATTTAGCCGTATAGAGTGGAAATCTGTTAAATTTGTTAGTCTCTAAGGTGCCACGGGTACTCCTTTTCATTTTTGATGATGTGTCTGAGAACAAAAAAAATTGGGGGGAATTTGCAAAAGATATTGTGAGAATCTCTTAGCAAATTCAATGTAGTTCTGTTAAACGCTTCAGAACAAAATCAATTTCGAGGTTTTGAAATGGTTTGCAAAACTTTTGGGTTTGCCAGCCAGTGCTAGGTTTGTTACTTCGACTGGTCCACGATAGTGTGACCTTAATGTGCTTTCCTTTCTCTTCCCTTTGTGTCTCCAGCACCCTAGAAATTGTATAAGTTATTACTACACAGTTCCTTCTGGCTGAGTTAGAAAGAGGCTTCCTTTAATTCCACCTAGTACAGCGGCTGCATACAGACAATGGGTCTCCTGATTTGAGACCCAGATCCAGTACTAATTAGAACATGCTCACTACCAATCTAGGCACTGCATATGGGGGAGGGGCTCTTCTGAATAGAATTTACTCCTGAGTCTGGTCACCACCAGTGATAATCTGATCTTTAATAATATTCTTTTTAATAATGTTCTGCATTCAAAATGCCAAAGGAATGAAATGGATTATCCTTTCAGCTTCTATCATCAGTCTGTGAAGGTAATAAAAATGAGGATTCAGCTTTATTACTCCTCTCTATATTCACTCAGTCTCAACTAATTAGATTTAGTCTCCAATGTAGGAGGGATCTTAGCAGTGCTCAGCTGGTGATGTTTGCAAGTCTGGAAATACCAGGCCCCTCTCCCAGCTTCCTTCTAGGACAGTATTTGAATGTAATTCTGGGCCTGCCACTGAAATGTTGTGAATAAATATGGGAAGAGTTTGATAGTTTTGTTCCTAACCATTTAGTACAAACAAAGTTAGCATTAAAATAATATGATCTTGTTGGGAGGGAAGGTGATCTTGTGGTTAAGATACTAGACTTAACATGGGAGACCCTGAGTAGCCAGTTTATTTTATTGCATCAGTACACCTCAGCCAAGGAATGAATGATGATTTCATTCCTGGTTGAAACTATAATAAAGAATAATATTGTCAGACATATAAATGAACATAATTTGTTGAGGAAGAGTCAACATAGTTTTAGTAGAGAGAAATCATGCCTCACCAATCTGCTAGAATTTTTTGAGGGGGTCAACAAGAATGTGGACCAAGGGAATCCAGTGAATATAGTGTACTTAGATTTTCAGAAAGTCTTTAACAAGGTCCCTCACCAAAGGCTCTTAAGCAAAGTAAGCTGTCACGGGATAAAAGGGAAGATGGTCTCATGGATTGATAACTGGTTAAAAGTTAGGAAACAAATGGTAGGTATAAATGGTCAGTTTTCAGAATGGAGAGCGGTAAATAGTGGTGTCCCCCAGGGGTCTGTTCTGGGACCAGTCCTATTCAACATATTCATAAATGATCTGGAAAAAGGGGTAAACAGTGAGGTGGCAAAATCTGCAGATGATACAAAATTACTAAAGATAGTTAAGACCCAGACAGACTTCGAAGAGCTACAAAAGTATCTCTCAAAACTGGGCAACTGGGCAACAAAATGGCAGATGAAATTCAGTTTTGATAAATGCAAAGTAATGCACATTGGAAAGCATAATCCCAACTATACATATAAAATGATGGGTCTAAATTAGCTGTTACCACTCAATAAAGAGATTTTGGAGTCATTGTGGATAGTTCACTGAAAACATCCACTCAATGTACAGCAGCAGTCAAAAAAGCGAACAGAATGCTGGGAATAATTAAGAAAGGGATAGATAATAGGACAGAAAATATCATGTTGCCTCTCTATATATATACACGGTATGCCCACATCTTGAATACTGTGTGCAGATGTGTTGCCCCATCTCAAAAAAGATGTATTGGAATTGGAAAAGGTTCAGAAAAGGGCAACAAAAATGATTAGGGGTATGGAATGTCTTCCGTATGAGGAGAGATTAAAAAGACTGGGACTTTTCAGCTTGGAAAAGAGACGGCTAAGAGGAGATATGATTGAGGTCTATAAAATCATGACTGGTGTAGAGAAAGTAGATAAAAAAGTGTTGTTTACTACTTCTCATAACACAAGAACTAGGGGTCACCAAATGAAATTAATAGGCAGCAGGTTTAAAACAAATAAAAGGAAGCATTTCTTCACACAATGCACAGTCAACCTGTGGAACTCCTTGCCAGAGGATGCTGTGAAGGCCAAGACCATAACAGGGTTAAAAAAAGAACTACATATATTCATGGAGGATAGGTCCATCAATTTCTCTTAGCCAGGATCGGCAGGAATGGTGTCCCTAGCCTCTGTTTGCCAGAAGCTGGGTATGGGTGATGGGATAGATCACTTGATGATTACCTGTTCTGTTCATTCCCTCTGGGGCACCTGGCACTAGCCACTGTCGGAAGACAGGATACTGGTCTCACTGGACCTTTGGTCTGATCTATTAGGGCCATTCTTATGTTCTTACTTCGCTCCTGCCTCTGTCTCCTTGGAGGTCAGAAATGAGGTTTCTTCTCCTGACAGTAAGTACCTCAGTTCAACAGCTGTTGCCTCCAGTTCTGGCTAGTTTAAATGAAAAGCAGAGTTCACTGACACAGGGTAGAACACGAGGAGCAAATCACAAGCAAAACAAGCACGAAGTAGGCAAGTGCTGGGCCAAGCAGAGTTTCTAGGCTCTAAAGTCACTTGGAGGATGCCAGGTGAGCAAGATGAAAACCTTAGGCCTAAATTTCCAAGATAACCCCGGGTCTTAGATGCCTCAGCTTTCTGGGTACCCCAATTGGAGAAGGTGGGGGAGGTTCAGAAAGTGCAGAGCAACCTCCCTCTCAAGCTGAGCAACCAAAAACTGAGGCATCTGGAATCACTGGTCCCTGTTTGAAAATGCAGGCCTTACGTATTCACAAGCTTTTTGTTTCTGCCAGTGTGATTATCTACCCCACCTGGTCAAACTGTGGCTTTCCGCTTGTGAGCTCACTGTTGTGTGTCCAGGAATGTCTGGGTCTCAGAAAGTGTGTTGTTGTCTCTTTTAACAGTCCAGAGCCTGCACGTATTAGACAATACCCTATTTTACATAGTCACATACATTATCATTAGCCTTCATGATTTTGCTTTGAGACAGGCCTTTGTCCCTCCAGTGGATCCCAGTCCCCAGCTATAGAGGGGTATATATCTGTAGCTAGGCCAACCTTGGGAGCTGTTTGTCCAATCACACAAGTACAATTTAGTCATATAGTGCTCGATTGTGCTTTTGAGGGTATGTCTACATTACAGCTGGGAGCATGCTTCCCAGCATGAGTACACAGACGCACGAATTCTGCTTGAGCAAGCATGCTAAAAATACCGTGTCGCCAGGAGTAGCATGGACTGCAACTCGGGCTACCCACCTGAGTACAAACACATCCGGACCCCTGGGTGCATACTTGGGTGGCTAGGGTGAGTCGATGCCCATGCTACTCCCAGCCAGGGCCATCCCTGGGGGAGTGTGGGGCCCGGGACATAGACACCGAGTTTCTAAAGTACCAGGGAGTGCTTCCCCTTCCCCCCGCTCAGCCCAGGCACTGCCCCCACTCTATCCCTTCTCTCAAGGCCCCGCCCCTGCTTCTTCCCCGCCCAGTTCCACCCCTTCCCCCCCGAGCGTGCCACGCCCATGCTCCTCTCCCCCGCACCATGCCTCCTGTCGCTGTGACACATCTGATCGGCAGCGGGCGGTCGGCTCTGAGAGGGAGCGGGAGGTGCTGATTGGGGGGACCCGCCGGCGGGCAGGAGGCACTGTGGGGAGGGGGAAGTTCTCATAGGGGGGCTGCTTGTGGCCGCAGCTCACCTCCTCGCCCCCACCACCTGCCTGCCCACCACTCTCCTCCTTGCCGCCCGCCCGCCTGCCGCTCACCTCCCCGTTTGCTTCCTCACCCCACTCACCTGCCTGCCTCACCTCCCCACAATTTTACACAAGTGTGGGGCCTCCCAAAGCACAGAGCCCAGGGCGGTCACCCTGATTCGCCATACCCAAGGGAGGACTCTGCCCCCAGCTAACTTGAGCAGAACTAACACATCTGCCTACCTACACTGGGAAGGATGCTCCCAGCTGCAACGTAGAAGTACCCTTAGTCCACAGCCCTGAGGAAGGGGTAATGCATAAGAATCCCCACCTCAGGAGAGACCCTAGAAGGGACCATCCCTCTGAGACACCATTCCCTCCCTGCTTCCCCTTTGCTCGGCATGTTGAGGAGTAAAGGACTTCAAGTCTGTGGGGCTCACAATGTAGTAGCTTTCATGAGTACTAAAGTTCACTTAAATAGTGCAGTTTTCAAAAGGAAAAAAATAATGTTAAATCCCGACTCCCGTGAAATCAATGGGAGTTTTGCCATTGACTTCACTGGAGCCAGGATTTCACTGAGTCTTTTTTCTTTAGCATTTGAGGGGAAGGAATCTAAAGCATCCATTTCCCGTCACACAAACCAATAAAAATAAAGGTCCATAAAATCAGTATTCATGATCACTAACATAATGCTCCTCATAGAATCTCTTTTTGGTGTGTTAACATTCCACATTAACCTCATACCAATCTTTGGCTGGAAGAAAGTCATAAATCTCTCCTTGTTCCTATTTGATCTCCAGTATTGTATGTTTGCCTTAAAGTTGATAGAGATGTGTGAGAAACAGCTTGAAGGTTTTCTCTGTTTCCTGGGGATTGCTATTTCTATTACCAATATTTGAATGAGCTTTCATTGGTTTATACTTCTCAGAGTACAGCACTTTACAAAAGTTCATTTTCGTTTGAGAGCACCTTGGCTGTGCAAGGAGGCATGTCCGATTTGTTATTAATCACAACACTTTGCATGCTGACAAAACAGCCAACTCTTGTCACAGATCTGACATGAAAAATTCAGAATGAGCCAGACAGCTCCTGATCCATTTCACTCAGTGCTTGTTTTAGGACAAAAAGGATCTCTCTTCCCTGGTCTAGACCAGTTCAGCCCTTAAAAGAACTAGTTTCTATAGATATGTTAAAGAAAGAAAAGTTTACTTCAGTCCTTCATTTGCTGCTCAGTAGAATTGGAAGTAGTTCCAGAATTCTTCAGGCTCCATAAAGAGCAGGTGATCAAGGTAAGAACAGGCATTCATATTACCTAACACAAGAATTCTAGCTAGCTAAGCCAAAATGCAACATTTTCATTGTTGTAGAACTACTTTTAGAATTGTTAAGACTTGATGGGTGGTTCTCCTCTTACCCCTGCTAAGGAAGCAGTCTACATAAAGTTTTTTGGTCATTGACCTGATGACACATAATAATATTCTTTTTAAATCAACAACTAACTCTTACAGCTATATCTAAATGTGTGTACATTCTAACTATAACTTAGGAGATCACAAACGGAGTAACTGTGGATGATTGTTTAGCTATCCCTTTGTCAAACTGAAGAATTTTGAGGAAAAGAAAACTGACAGCAACTCAGATTGGGATTATATTCCATATTAAATTAATAGTGGCTAAAGTAAATGAGAAACTTCTACTATGCTCATTAGAGCTGGACAGGAAATAATTTTCCAGTCTGAAATCTTGAAAATTGTCACAAATCAAAAATCTGATTTTTTTTTTTTAAAAAAACCCTCACTTTGGATTGGGTCAATCAAAATGTTTCATTTTTTAAAAAAATGTTAATTTGAGAACTGATTTCAATCTTGATTATTTTTTTTTTACCTTTAAAGTATATAAATTACCTACAATTTCAAAATGAAAGATGAAGATTTTGTTTCATAAATGTTGAAATGGGCTATTTCAACAAATTTTAAATTTTTCTTTTCAAATCTTTTCAAATGGAGAGATTTGTTGAAACTGAATAATTTAGATTTTGATGAACTGTGTTTTCTGATGGAAAAAATGTTTTATTGTGAAATTCCCAACCAGCTGTATTGCTCACATCCTACCTCAGCCATGTGAAACTGACAGATGATATATTTTATTTAGCAAGTTATTAGTTATCAAATTTTCTGTTTTTCTATACCTTAAACTACTTAGTGAACTGGTACAGTGAGTGATGCAATGAAAGCTCAAAGGAAAAGGAAAAGGAGTACTTGTGGCACCTTAGAGCCTAACAAATTTATTAGAGCATAAGCTTTCGTGAGCTACAGCTCACTTCATCCGATGAAGTGAGCTGTAGCTCACGAAAGCTTATGCTCTAATAAATTTGTTAGTCTCTAAGGTGCCACAAGTACTCCTTTTCTTTTTGCGAATACAGACTAACACGGCTGCTACTCTGAAACAAAGGAAAAGGGATATGCATTGAATCTATATACAAATAATTGACTTAATTGAATCTCCATAAATCAGGCCATTTAACACATTTTGTAAAACTCATCTATTATTTTTAGGGTGTTTTTTTAATGTCCTTGATGCTTTAAATAAGAGGTGATTTGAACACATGCAGACCTAATAGGAATAAGCATTGCAAGATTGGGTTGAAAAAGAGAGCAGGTTAGGGACAGTTCCCTTCCCACCTTTGTTATTAGGTGGAAGAAATTCATAAAGGGATGCAGTTAGTAGTCGAAGTATAAAAATGTAGGTTTGGGTCTGATTTTTATTTTTAAATGCATGGAAATAATGTGTTCAATTGCATATTTCTTCTGGCCAAGTGATTGCTATGTTTGTGCATTGAAATTAGCTGATTACATGCATGAATGATCAGTGACATGATTATCTGCAGTTTGCATGTGCAGTTACCTAATGTAAATAGTGATAATAGCATGCACAAAACAAATGAAAAATTGCATGTGCATTTTGCATCATCACATGTGCCTTATTTTGAAAATAGGCCCTTTGTGAAAGAAAGAAAGAAAGAAAGAAAGAAAGAAAGAAATGTTGATTTAAATTTAAATGAAAATAGATTTCCCTTTTATGATGTAAACTGTCCCTTGCTGTGTTTGCAACCCAGACACCACATTGTGTTAGGAGTGAAACTGACACGAAACAGATCAGTCTCCCCTACCTATCTATATTCAAGATGAGTTTAATAGAACAAGATGTTAGGCCTCTTGGCTCATCACTTTTGTAGACAGTACTGGGAATTTCAGTTTCAGTATCCAAACATGTTAATCACCCACATTTGGGTGGTCTGAAGTGCCCAGATCCTACGCTGGGCACAGGGAGAAGAGGAGAGGGCAGGATTCACTCACCTGTTTAATGTAGAAGACCTACGAGACTCACCTCCCATGACAAGCATGCACGTCTCCCAACCCCATCGCTAACTTTCCATCCTGCCATAGGGTGACCAGATAGCAAGTGTGAAAAATTGGGACAGGGTGGGAGGTAATAGGCACCTATATAAGACAAAGCCCCGAATATCAGGACTGTCCCTATAAAATCGGGACATCTGGTCACCCTACCTTGCCATGATGATGACTCTGTGGGCAACATGACTACTGCCCTCACCAGAGTAAGAAACACTGTTGTGTTTGTTGTGCTACAGCACTTCTTCCTCCCCTGAAGGTTGTGCTGTGTAGAGAGCCATCTCCCTGCTGCTCTCCTCTCTCCAGGCCTGCTCCTTCCTCTCTTCCTCACTGCAGCTACCAGGAGGAGGAGAAGTGGAGGGACTGTGAGTAGACAGAGGATTAAAGGTGGAAAGGGTGACCAGACAGCAAGCGTGAAAAATCGGGACAGGGGTGGGGGGTAATAGGAGCCTATATAAGCAAAAGACCCCCAAATCGGGACTGTCCCTATAAAATAGGGACATCTGGTCACCTTAAAGGTGGGAGAGGTGGACAGGGCACCCTTTCTGGATTCTCTCTCTCTCTCACACCCTGATTTTCTGTTTGGAGAGTTGTGAGGTATAAATAGGGAGAAGCAAACTAGATGCCTAAAATTCATCCAGTCTCCCTAATGCGTTAGTATCTTGAACAAAGAGCATATATTGTTGTATACAGGGGTACTGCCCTTTGGCTGCATTCTGCCCCCTTTTATGCCACAGGAGGGCCATGAAAGTGATGGGGGAAGCAGCTGGATCCTCACGTGCCAGGAATCCCCCTACTGCTGTCATAAGGGGAGTCCTCCTGCTGTCATAACAGCCATACACCCCTTTCCCCCAAGCTGTGTCTGGGTGGGCAGGAGGGTGCATGGCTGGATGGCTCTTTGTTCTGGCTCCGGAATGACCTGGAGGTAGCGGTGGAAAGCAACTGTAAAGTTAGAGCAGCCCTTTGGAGATCTGGCTGGGATTCGGTCAGTGCCCTCTGCAGCTGGGCTGTGGCTGACAGGCTTTGTAACCCCTCACAGCTAAACCCAGTTCTATCATTGTCGTTAGCCAGATCATATCAAAACACCACTGTGCTCTGTACCTGTCACACTTTTACTGGGACTGTCAATTAATCACAGTTAACTCAAGTGATTAACTCCAAACAGATTAACTCGATTAAAAAAATGAATCATAATTAATCGCGGTTTCTTGCCATTAATCACGATTAATTTTTTATAATCGTTTGATATTCCCTAATTTTTACCAAAAGTGCAGATTTTCTGGATGCCCAGCATTTAGCTTTCATTGTATTGGCTTAATAAGCCAGCATTTATACTGTTCTTTACATTTTAAGATTTGTCACAAGGCAAACAAGGCAGCGTCACCACCTTAGTTCTCCCATCAACACTGGTGCAGAACAAGAGTGAGCGAGATGGCGTCGGTGTTCCGGAGTGAGGAGATGTGTCTGACGCAGCTGTTTCTCCAGGTGGAGGCTGCCTATTGCTGCATTGCAGAGCTTGGCGAGTTGGGTCTGGTCCAGTTCAGAGATGTAAGTAGTTATGAGAGGTTCTCGGGTGGGAATGTTGGGATCAGCTATTAAAGGGCCACTGTAAATGTGGTTGGTCCCAAAAGATGCTGGGACAGTAGATTAATCTGGAAGGCAGGGATGCTACAAAAGTTTTTATAGTGGGGATGCTGAGAACCCTTGAACCAAACTGTAATCCCTGACCATAATGGAAACCACTTCGAGCCAGGGGGTGTGGCAGACTCCCTGCATCTCTAGTTCCAGCACCTATGCTGGAAGGGCTTGGCATAAAGACTGTAAATACCTGCCTTGCTCTGGAAAGGAAGGAGGCTGTGGGCTTCAGGCAGTAGACTGGGAGATCCAGATTCAATTCCCAGCTCTGACACAGACTGCCTGCGTTACTTCGGTCCAGTCGCTTATTTTCACTGCCCCTTGGTTCCCCATTTGTAAAATGGGGATAAAAACATTTCCATTTATCTGTCTTGTCTACTTAGATTGTCAACTTGTGGAGGCAGAGACAGTCTGTGTATATACAGAGCACATTGGGACTCTGCTCTCACTTGGGCCTCTAGGCGCTACTCAAATACTAATACAGTAGAACTCAGAGTTACGAACACCTCGGGAATGGAAGTTGTTCATAACTCTGAACAAAACATTGTGGTGGTTCTTTCAAAAGTTTACAACTAAACATTGACTTAATGCAGCTTTGAAACTTTTCTGTGCAAAAGAAAAATGCTGCTTTTCCTTTTTTTTTTTTTAGTAGTTTACATTTAACACAGTACTGTACTATATTTGCCCCCCCCCTTTTTTTTTGGTCTCTGCTGCTGCCTGATTGCATACTCCAGTTCCAAATGAGGTGTGTGGTTGACTGGTTAGTTCATAACTCTGGTGTTCATAATTCTGAGGTTCTACTGTAACTGTAGCTCACGAAAGCTTATGCTCTAATAAATTTGTTAGTCTCTAAGGTGCCACAAGTACTCCTTTTCTTTTTGAGTTTACTGTTACACATAATACTCTTCCTATCATGACTTTACAGTTTGATCGGATTACCTGAACAGTGTCCCTGTCTGAAAATTGAAAGCAAAGGTTTATTTATATGTCTGTTTAAGGCCAGATACCATATGGTAAACAGAGCCACAGTCTGAATTGTCTACAGTAAAGGGGGTTTCTTCTGTGAGAATTATAATAAGTTGTAAGGGGAGTATTAGGAATTGCTGGAGTCCAAGGGTTTCTACTACCCTACAATGCAGTCTGTGGCCACCCTCACCCATAATTTAATATGGATATACGATCCACAGAAATTACATCCACAGAGCTCCATTATAATCAGAGCAGAGACATCTTGGCTCCAGATAGAGCATTGCTTGCTAGGTATTGTAGTCTCTATAGTAAAGATGAGCAAGGATGCAATGTCTCCATGGGATGCCAATTATGCATGATTGAAGTATATGCACAGTGTGGTGCTTCTGCAAAAATCTAAGCCCATCAAGGAAGATGCTGCTCCTCCAGTTCATCAGCTAAATCTGAGCCTGATGCCAGAAGTTAGATTCAGCTAAGAAAATATGAACCATTTCTTTGCATGCCAATTAGGCATCATTTGCATATCCTTAAGTCAATCCCCATCACCCCCCTAAATCACCTGGTTACCTTTGGTGGTTTTCCAAAGTGGGTATCTACAAGAACATTGTTTTTGGAGAGCAAAAACTGCAGCATGAGATTTATCTCTACAAAGAAGGGAGTATAAAGTATTTATACATGGCTTGAAACTGAGATTTATTGGTAACTGCCAGTAGTGAATGGCACAGCGACTGAAATATCCTTGGTGAATTAGCAGACCAAAAGACTCTGCTATGGGACATGGAAAATTCATGAGTATTTTTTCTGCCGTGGTGCTGTTGGTAGCCATGGTGGAAGCTGTACTGCAGACAGGAGGCAATGGTTAGTGTCTTCCACCGGTGGAGCTGCATCAGTACAGATAAATGTTTACTAATTTGCTTAGTGTAAACAAGGTGTATGGAATGTGCCTCACAAAATTACACCCCAAATAGTTACACTTGTGACATTGGCATGTACATCCCCAAACAGAGGTTTGGTTATTTAAAGAAATGAGAGGAAAGAGGATTCAGAGTCTTGTTCAGGAGAATATCAAGTCTCCCATTGCTAGGACCCCAGTTCATATCCAAGTGAGGTCAGCAGTGGCGGAGAATAATTGTCTGATGCCTGTTCAGTGGCGCTGGTGACACGAGTTCAGGGATCTTGGTTCAGTTCCTCGGTGGCAAGTGGGGAAGAACTCTCCTTTGTCAGGATAATGAGCAGGCTGTCTTGAGTGAATCACTGGCTGCATTCTGTGGTCCCTGTTATGCAGGAGGTCAGACCAGATGGTCCCAATGGTTCCTTCTGGCCTTAAAATCTATAAAATCCAAGAAGCCTTTTCTACCCCAGCTCAGACCTCTGGCAGCCAGAGAAGCCATGACTGAATGGGCCAAGGATACCAGTCAAGGTTGAGACACAGTGATTGTCTGAAGAAGTTTTGTATTCCCATTGTTTGTGTGGTGCCCGTTGTGTGGCTAGGAGGCTACAAGTTTCAGTCATAGGCAAAGGCAGCATATTTCACCCACGCTAATATACAGTTAAACGAAAAGTCTCCCAATTGGCAATGTACATTCAGCCCTGGGTTTGTTTGGATTTTTGTTTTGTTTTTTAATTTCTAGTTGAATGTGAATGTGAACAGTTTCCAGAGAAAGTTTGTGAATGAAGTCAGAAGATGTGAATCCTTGGAGAGGATCCTCCGTAAGTAGACAGTTGTACAATGCTACTGGCTCCAGAAGTGGTAATCTACTATTTCAAAAAGCAAACTAGCAAAATTGAATGGAATTTGTTCTAAAGATGGCAAAGCTTTCATTAGAAAGTCTTTGTACTTTTCATCTGAAGGCTTTGAAGTGGTTGCATGCACCAATTAAGTGCCACTATACTACTGGGGCTGGGGTGGGGGAGTGCACGTATCACACCTATTTTGCATATGGGTAAAGTCAGAAGAGAGGTTAAGTGTCCTGCCTAAAATCACATTTCCAGCAACTGGGCTGGAAACGGAACCCGGGGTCCTGACTCCTAGTCCCTGTATTCTAACCATTAGAACAAACTTCCTGCAGCAAAGCACACTGTCCCAGGAGAGATTTCTTTAAAAAGCCGGCAGGCAATAAAAATGGGGGGTTTTTTAAGCTGTTTTTTCTTAAAGTCATTATTTTTGTGGGGCTTGCTAGGAAATGGTACTGAGTGAAGTGTCCATAGGATCCTTAAAATGTCTGCTTTTCTACTGTGTGAGGGGGAAATAATTACACTCACTTAGCATTTATAGTGATAATCACCCATTGATCCTCACGTACCTTGCAAAGGTGGGTAAGCACTATTCTCTGCATTTTACAGGTGGCTATATTGAGGGCCAGAGAGGTTAAGTTTTGTGTCCAGTGTCTCACAGTGGGTCAATGGCACAGCTGGAGATAGACCATAGATCTCCTACCTTCCAGCCTTCAGCCCTATCCCTTTTGGAAGAGGGCCCTGGATACTTAAGACAAGTGCTGCTTGTTGGGGAGAGGAGGGTGAAAGCTGTTGTTGCCTGGGGACAGTTTTTCAGTTGGTGTTGCAGGGTCTGGATTTTGAAGGGGTGCAAACGAAAGTCAGTGGCCAAAGATATAGGGCTAGATTCACAAAAAGACATAGGTACCCTAACTGCTATTTTAGGCACCTAAATCCCAGAATCAGGCCCCACTGGGATTCACAAACCCACAGTCAGCTGCCACTGAATGCTGTAGGCAATGAAACTCATTTAGCAGCTACATTTTTGCATTAGAAGTTCCCTCTGCCCCGTCTTTCTTTCTCCGAGCACGTGCACTGCTGCCTCACTCTAGACATCCAGATGCCCAAGCCCCAGTGTGCTGCGTGAACTGCTGGAGGATCAGCCTTCCTCTGCCCAACTCACCTGTGGGGCCCAATCTGTTAAGCAGGCCCAGAACTCGCCTACCATATTGGGCCCCTGCAGGTGAACTCACACAAAGCAACTAGAGGGGAAGAGGGGGCGGGGAGGAGGAGCTCCCTCATAACTTTTAGCCCAGTGGCTAGGTTGGTCACCTGGAATGCATGAGACCCCTGGTTCAAGTCTCGCTCCAGCTGGGAGGAGATGGGATTTGAACAGGGATCTTCCATTTCTCGGGTGAGTGCCCTAACCGCTGGTCTATGGGATAGTCTGATATGGGGTTTCCGCCGTTTCTCCTGTTGAAGCTGTTCCACTTGGCCCCTAGCACCAAGAGAGAATCCCAAGAGAGGGTGGCACCTCTCTCCAGCTTGGATTTAGGCGGCGAACTCCCTGAGGGGGTGGGGCAAGGACTCACCCCTTGCTTTGGCATCTCCCATTAGCTAGCTCAGGTGAGGAGCTGCCTAGCATGCCATCTTTTGTGAATCCCATTCTCAGGTGCCTGTCTCATTCATTGTCCAGGAGCCTGGGCACCAAACCCAGACTTTGTGATATCAAAGCGAAGAGGTGCAATGTTCAAAGTGTCTAAATAAATCTCTTGTATGAAATGAAACACAGGAAAAATGTAGGCTGGATAGCAGGGAACCTTTGCTACCAGTGGGATCTATTCTATTGTGGTGTATTCTCCTGAGGTACTCTTGGGGGAATTCTGCACTACTGCACATGCGCATAATTAATGAGCCCTGCAGATTTCTAATTTTTTGTGCAGAAAAAAGCTTCTACCAAAATGTTGCTGCAGTTCCACCTTTTGCGCACCAGAGGGTGCTGTGGCAATAGAGCAAAGCTGTAGCTCTCCTCCAGCGAGGGAGGGAGAAAGCTGCCTTCTTCGCAGCAGGCCAGGTCAGGAGACAGGGCTATGGGGAGACAGACAACGTGGGATGCTGCGGGGTCAGACGGGTTCATAACAGCTAGTGGGGGAGGACAGACTGGGGCAGGGACTGAATGGGAGTTGAAGTGCAGGGCCACATGGGGATAGGGGGAGGGGTGCAGAGCTACATAGGGGCAGAGGAGTGGCTGGGTGGGGGAACAGAAACACATGGGGACAGGAGGAGGGGGTGCAGGGAGACAGGGACAATGGAGTGGCTGGGTGGAGGCACAGAGACACATGCTGATGGGGGGTGCAGAGTACATAGGGAAAGGGAGTGGCTCAGTGCAGGCACAGAGACACATGGGGAGGGGGTACAGGGACAGAGGGTGGTTGGGTGAGAGCACAAAGACACATGGGGACGGGCAGATGTGTCTGACGGAATGAGAAAGGCTAGGGGTCAACCAGGGTCTGCATGGGGAAAGCTCCCTAACAATCCCTCCGCTCCCCTGTTGCATACTTTTTCCACCCATACACAACAACCCTCTAAGTTCACACCCAGGCTCCTTCCCAGCAATGTACTTCCCTCTCCCTCAGCGCCTCTGTTAGCTCTGACTCCCCCAAACCTTTGCACTTTGCTTCTGAGGGTTGGGAAATATGGTTCTGTACTGTAGTTAAAATGAATTTTTACTCAGAGTTCTGTATTAATATGCTTAATAAGGAATCTATTTGTCAAAAAACATTTCCTTAATCTTTTTGTTATCTGTATTGTTACAGACATACTTGCTGACAGGCATTTTGAAATAAATGACCCAAAATAATTGAAACTGATGTGATTATATTGTGTTATTTTGACCAATAAAATATGCAGAATTTTGTAGAATTTTAAAATATTGTGCGCAGAATTTTTAATTTTTTGGTACAGAATTCCACCAGGAGTACTAAGGGAGGTTGGAGTAGCCACATCCTTTGAGGATTTGAAACTGTTCTGGAGAAACCACTGTATGCTGTATTGTAAGGAACAGCAGGCTGGAGAGCAGGCACAATGAACTGATGATCATTTTCCACTGCCGTGTCTATGATTAGGTTAGCTTTGTACTAAAGTCATGATTCCCAGTGTATACAATTATCTCCTCTAGAGAAGGAGCAGCTTCCTTATTGCTGAGGGAGGCTCGAGGGAGCCAGATTCTTGGGTGTCGAAGAGTTCCACAAATATTTGGTGAATCTCCTAGAATAAGTGTCGAATGACATTTGAATACTGTGATCATGTGTCATGATGTCACATGCGGGTCACCACCGCAGGCCATGTCAGACCCCAGGGAAAGCCGAACAGTGCCTTTTGTGTGGTTTCCTTTCAGGCTTTCTGGAAAATGAAATGGAAAATGAGATTGTGATCTTCAAACCTGAAAAGTATCCTGAGACCCCCCTGCCTCGAGAAATGATTGATCTGGAGGTACAGAATTCTGCCCTGCCTCGGGGGCATATGGAGCAAGATTGGGCAGGGGAGGAGTGAAATTACATATATACCCACATATTTAACATCTCAGGAAAACCATGTGGGTCCCAGAAGTGGAGGAAAGTGACTCACCAGTGACAGATTCTCATGGGTTAGCCATGTTATTCTGTAGTTGTGGCACAACCCTGTGTACTAGATTAATAATACTGCATTTATAAATCGCTGATTGGTTTTAATCAAGATTGACTGTCATTGTTTGTCTGGGAAGAGACCATGATCTCTCTTCACGTAGAATGATGGTCTGCTGGCTTGCCTAATTTAATGCCTAAATATAACTTTGAGTCACTGCATGTAACAGAGAAGGTGGCAGGGGGAAGGTCAGAGGTTTGATAGCTGTGTGCATATTCCTAAACAGCCAATGCATATTTTAAAATGTTCATTGCACAATCATACATGTCTGCCCATATTATTTTACAATCCTTTTGACAGGGATGTGGCAGCCTGTAAAAGGATAACTGGGCCTGTCTTGCATCTTTCCTGTTTTGTTTTGGTTGTAAACAGACGGTTCTGGAGAAACTGGAGAGTGAGCTGCAGGAAGCCAATCAGAATCAGCAAACCCTGAAACAGAACTTTCTAGAACTGACCGAACTAAAACATCTCCTGAAGAAAACTCAGGACTTCTTTGAGGTGAGAGTTCTTCAGATGTGTTACTATCTGTCCGCTTTGTCCTTCTTTCTTTTCGCAGAGGGGTTGACGAATTTTAGTTGTTTATGCTTTGACTTTATTTTTGAGGGGGGCTAAAAAGACTCCAGATTTCCTTTACTGCAGATTCGAGGTCAAATTTTCCAAAATGCCTTGGTAAGCCTAAGTCTCGTTGGGTCTCAGGCTTCTCAGTGCCTAAATCTCATGGGCTCCTAAGTCACTTAGACACTTGAAAATTTGGTCTAGACACTTGGTCTAGCTCTCTGTAAAAAACCGTCTTCAGACAAACAATAGCAACAGTAAAGATGTGACAACGTTTAAATCCATTGGAACATGTTAGTTTTTTTAAAATAATTTCAAAAGAAAATGATGATTTCTGCTTTCAGACAGAAACCAATCTGCCAGATGATTTCTTCAACGAAGACACTTCTGGTCTGTTGGAATTAAGAAGTACTCCTACTGCAGCGGCTGCAAAGCTGGGGTCAGTGTGATTATAGGCTTATAGCTTTAATAAGGCCAATGCAAATATACCCTTCCCTTTTACTTCCACCAGCATTAATAAGCTGGTTTCAGCACCATGACCCAGTCTTAGAGGTTTGCTGAATTCAGTTCCTATCTTCAGATAGCTTAGTACAGACTGCTTTTCAGTCTCTTAATTGTAACTCATTGATTAAAATGAAAGCAATATTAGTGTTTTGAAGGAGACAATAGATGATTAAAAACTGATCTTTATGGCTCAGACTATTGCTAAATGGGATCGACAGCCTTTCAGCTCCAGGTCACTGGTTCAAATGTGCCTAGTGACTGAAAATCACTGCCATCTGACAGCTGTTGAGTGGCCTCTGGGGAACTTAGTGAGGAAAATGGAAAGGAGCATATATTCTGATAAGTCAAGTGTTAAAGTGCAATTAGGCAGGCCAAATAAAGAATTTGAAAAGCTACTATCAAAAGATACAAAAAGTAATAGCAAAATTAATTTTAAGTACATTAGAAGCAGGTAGCCCGCAAAACAATCAGTAGGGCCACAGGATGATCAAGGTGCTAAAAGAGCACTCAAGAAAGTCAAGGCTGTTGCGGAGAAGCTAAATGAATTCTTCGCATCAGTCTTCACTCTGGGGGATGTGAGGGAGATTCCTGCACCTGAGCCACTCTCTTTGTGAGACAAATCTGAGGAACTGTCTCAGATTAAGGTGTCCTTAGAGGAGCTTTTGGAACAAATTGATAAATTAAACAGTAGTAAGTCACCAAGACCAGATGGTATTCACCCAAGAGTTCTGAAGAAACTAAATATGAAATTGCAGACCTGCTAACTGTGGTATGTAGCCTATCATTTAAATCAGCTTCTGTACCTGATGGCTGAAGGATAGCTAATGTAACACCGATTTTTTTAAAAGGCTTCAGAGGTGATCCCGGTAATTACAGGCCAGTAAATCTAACTCCAATACCAGGTAGATTGAAACTATAATAAAGAACAGAATTATCAGACACATAGATGAACATGATATATTAGGGAAGAGTCCAACACGGCTTTTGTAAAGGGAAATCATGCCTCACCAATCTATTAGAATTTTTTGAGGGGGTCAACAAGCATGTGGACAAGGCTGATTCGGTGGATATAGCATACTTGGACTTTGAGAAAACTTTTGACAAGGTCCCTTACCAAAGGCTCTTAAGGAAACTAAGTAGTCATGAGATAAGAGGGAAGGTCTTCTCATGGATCAGTAACTGGTTAAAAGATAGGAAACAAAGAGTAGGAATATATGGTCAGTTTTCACAGAGGAAAAAGGTAGATAGTGGGGGCCTTCAAGGAGCTGTACTGGGGCCAGTGCTATTCAACATATTCATAAAGTTCTGGAAAAAGGGGTAAACAGTGAAGTGGCAAAGTTTCAGACGATACAAAAGTATTCAAGATAGTTAAGTCAAAAACAGACTGCAAAGAGTTACAAAGGGATCTCACAAAACTGGGCGACTGGGCTACAAAATGGCATATGAAATTCAATGTTAATAATGCAAAGTAATGCACACTGACAATGCACACATAATCCAACTATACGGATATAATGATGGGGTCTACATTAGCTCTTATCACTCAAGAAAGAGATCTTGGAGTCATTTTGGATAGTTCTCTGAAAATAGCTGCTCAATATGCAGCGGTATTCAAAAAAACAAATAGAATGTTAGGAACCATTAAGAAAGGGATAAATAAGACAGAAAATACCATAATGCCACTCTATAAATCCATGCTACGCCCACACTTTGAATAATGACTGCAGTTCTGGTTGCCCCATCTCAAAAAAGATATATTAGAATTGGAAAAGGTACAGAGTAGGGCAATAAAAATGATTAAGGGTATGGAACAGCTTCCGTCTGAGAAGAGATTAATAAGAGTAGGACTGCTCATCTTAGAAAAGTGACAACTAAGGGGGGATATGATAGAAGTCTAGTTAAAAACATGACTGGTTTGGAGAAAGTAAATAAGGAAGTGTTATTTACCCTTTCATATAACACAAGTATCACGGCACTCCCAGTGAAATAATAGCCAGCAGGTTTAAAACAAACAAAAGGAAGTATTTCTTCACACAATGCACACTCAACCTTTGGAACTCATTGCCAGGGGATGTTGTGAAGACCAAAAGTATAATTGGGTTCCAAAAAGAATTAGATAAGTTCATGGAGGATAGATCCATCAATGGCTATTAGTCAAAATGGTCAGGGATGTAACCCCATACTCTGTGTCCCAAAGCCTCCAACTGTCAAAAGCTGAGACTAGATGACAGGGGATGGATCTACAATAAATTGCTCTGTTCTGTTCATTCCTTCCAAAGTGTCTGATACCAGCCACTGTTAGAATTTAGGATACTGCACTAGATGGACCATTGTTCTGTCCCAGTATGGCCATTATGTTCTTATGACAGATGTGCACATCACAGAAACCACCGTTGCAGTTTACACTCAGGGCTTGTCTACAGCAGAAAGCTGCAGTGAGTTTGAATGCAGTCGAGTCAGATGGCATGATGCTGACTGTGACTTTGCAGCAATGTTGGCCAAGACAAGTCACGTTCAGCACTGTGTTAGCTAGTCGTGGCTAAATCTCCATACAGTGGTGTTTTGTAAAGTAGGCAATTCTTCAGTGGCCTTCATGATGGCAAGATTGCCTTGGGTCAGGGCTTAGTTACTCCAGCCTTGCACTAGAGAAAGAGGGAGAGAAAGCCAGGAAACTGAACTCTGTTCTAAACCTTTGACCTCATCAGGTTGAGGCCGAGGTACATTGTTCGGTCAATATGGTGAAACTCACATGCCCTGCCTGTGCTGCACCGGCTGTGTGTATGGAGAGTATTTCAGTTTCCAGTACTGTCATCCAGGTGCCTTTCATCATCACTATATCCGCTTCACATATTTAAGAAGAGAATGAATAATTCTCTCCCTGTTCCTCTCCCTCCCTCCCCTAATCGTGAAACAGAGAGATGGGCTTATGGCTCCCTAAAAAGATAGAGAAAAGTGAATAGATTAAGAAGTAAGATCCATGCTTGAACTTCTCTTAATAAAGAGGCCTCACCTAACTACAGCCACACCTATGGCCAGGGTCCCAGGTTGGATTTGAATGTAAATACAGTCTATCATAGACTACGGCACCTTAATGATTATAAAACCCAGTGTGGTACATGTTCAAAAATATTTAAAGTATGCCTGCCATTTATCGGTCTTGTTAACACTGCCTAGATTCACAGCAGGGGTGATAAAAAGGGAAAGGATGGTGCCTTTTGAGCGTTTACTGTGGAGAGCCTGCAGGGGAAACATCTATTTGAAGTACACTGAAATGGACACTTCCCTGGAGGACCCTATTACGGTAGGTATACTCCTGCTTTACCTCCTTCCCATTTTATGTGCACACACACACGCACCTTTAGAGAAACCCAAACTCCTGCCATGATAACCCTCTGCCACTCTACTGTACCTGCCACCTAAGTTAAAACTGGGGTTCAAAGAGGCTAATCCATATAGTAAGAGAGGCGGGACAAATATGAGGCTGGGAGGCCCTCTTTAAAACACAACAGAGCTTTGTTTTCCCCATTTTCATTTGTTATGATCACTGTTGCCCATTTGGCCTGAGCAGCTTGCCAATAATCAGGGCCTTGTATGGCTGTTTTCAATAGGATGAGGACTCATTGTCAGGTACATTCTTGGTGTATTCTTGTTTATTTACGAAAGTGTACACAAAGTTCTGTGTCCCTGAACACAGTAGAAACAAACAACAGTTTTCTCTCTCAGAAATTTCCAAGTCTGTCCCTCCAGCAAGCTCTGTGCCCAAGAAGCCCTGCCCTTTGCTTCCTCTGAGGGTCACACTTATGACTCCTGCTGGCCTTCTGTCTCCAGTATACGTGGCCGGTCACAGATATTCTAGCCCTTGTGTCTGCAACCAGGGGAACCCCTCTGAACAGCATTTTGTGTTTTAATTATTGTTCCTAGAAAACTATTTTAAAAAATGCTATTGAAAAAGGGTGACTAAAATTTTTCCCTTTTCAGTACTCTGCCGTACTTTGTTATGAGCATTTTAAAATCTGCCTGCATTGCTTTTCAGAAGGAACAGATGAAAAAGAATGTGTTCATTATCTTCTATCAAGGAGAGCAGCTCAACCAAAAAATCAAGAAGATTTGTGATGGGTAAGGCAGGCTGTTGAGAAAGTAGCAATGACTCCTTCGGGGGTGTTTACTTGGCAGGATTGACAAAAGGAGCCTGGGAGTAGAGATTATTTCTCAGCACTCTGCTATCAGTTCTACCAATTTGCTTTATCCTGCTTTTCAATTCTGCTGTGTCTAATAATAAAAATATATATCACTTTGGCATTTTAAAATTAAGGTCCTCAGTTTTCCAAAGTGACTAGAGGTTTCAGGAGCCTCGATTTCTAGATTTCTGCGCTGATACCTTAATGGGCCTGTAATCGAATGACCAGAGAGATTGAAGGTCAGAAGGTTTCAGCACCCACTCTATGAAAATCAGGCCCGTATTAGGGTGTCAGAAGATGGGCAGTCCAAAACTGGGGATCCCTAAAATCTCTAGTCATGTTTGAAAATTTAGGACAAATTTTATTAAGCTTCTGTTTAGAGGATCTGGTACTATATTTTAAATAAACCTTTCTATATTGAATTAACTGCTGACCTCTGTGCTAGTCTCTTTAACTGAAATGAAAAAATGAAAAAGCAAAGAATAAAAATTAAAATAAAAATCTTAAACATTCCGTCTCATTCCAACCCTACGAAGCAAACTTTAAAAAAACGAATCAGGTCTGAATACGGCATTACTGTTTTATAGCACTCAGTACTGATGGGCTTTGTACTGTGCAAGTCAGATTTGATTAACTGTCACTGTCAGACATAACCCCCTCCTCTTTGGCGTGGTTAGCCAAAGTCTTAAGGCCGGCAGATTTTTGCAATGATGACTCCAAGAAAGAACCCTATGTGAGAACCAGAACTGACCATACCCGACACAGCCATCTGGTGGGTGGGTCTTTTCCTTGGTCCCTTGGCTCAGTCAGGACTGGATCAGGAAGGGGAATTTTCCTAGCAAAGATCTTTGACTGTGGAGCTCCAACTTGACAATCTGACCTTTAAGATCTGCTCCTGCATAATTACAGGTTTCAGAGTAGCAGCTGTGTTGGTCTGTATTCGCAAAAAGAAAAGGAGGACTTGTGGCACCTTAGAGACTAACAAATGTATTTGAGCATAAGCTTTCGTGAGCTACAGCTCACTTCATCAGATGCATTCAGTGGAAAATACAGTGGGGAGATTTATATACACAGAGAACATGAAACAATGAGTGTTACCATACATACTGTAATGAGAGTTATCACTTAAGGTGAGCTATTACCAGCAGGAGAGCGGGGGAGAAAAACCTTTTGTAGTGATAATCAAGGTGGGCCATTTCCAGGAGTTGACAAGAACGTTTGAGGAAGGGCGGGGAGGGGAGGGGGGAATAAACATGGGGAAATAGTTTTACTTTGTGTAATGACCCATCCACTCCCAGTCTTTATTCAAGCCTAAATTAATTGTATCCAGTTTGCAAATTAATTCTAATTCAGCAGTCTCTCATTGGAGTCTGTTTTTGAAGTTTTTTTGTTGATATATATCTATTCAGGGGACACCATCATAGGGCCTAATCACATCAGCCACACTATCAGAGGCTCGTTCACCTGCACATCTACCAATGTGATATATGCCATCATGTGCCAGCAATGCCCCTCTGCCATGTACATTGGTCAAACTGGACAGTAAAAGAATAAATGGACACAAATCAGACATCAAGAATTATAACATTCAAAAACCAGTCGGAGAACACTTCAATCTCTCTGGTCACTCAATTACAGACCTGAGTGTGGCTATCCTTCAACAAAAAAACTTCAAAAACAGATTCCAACGAGAGACTGCTGAATTGGAACTAATTTGCAAACTGGATACAATTAATTTAGGCTTGAATAGAGACTGGGAGTGGATGGGTCATTACACAAAGTAAAACTATTTTCCCATGTTTATTCCCCCCTCCCCCCCGCCCTTCCTCAGACTTCTTGTCAACTCCTGGAAATGGCCCACCTTGATTATCACTACAAAAGGTCCCCCCCACCCACTCTCCTGCTGGTAATAGCTCACCTTAAGTGATCACTCCGGTTACAGTGTGTATGGTAACACCCATTGTTTCATGTTCTATATGTATATAAATCTCCCCACTGTATTTTCCACTGAATGCATCCGATGAAGTGAGCTGTAGCTCATGAAAGCTTATGCTCAAATAAATTTGTTAGTCTCTAAGGTGCCACAAGTACTCCTTTTCTTCCTGCACAATTGATATCCATGTGAGTTTTGTCCTTCACTTCAGTGGGAGCAGGATCAGTCCCTTACTGGCTGCCTTTACAGTGTGCTGCAATAATCAACAACAAAAATTTCTCATGTATGTAACATGGTGACAACTATGCCTGAAGGCTTGTCTGCGCCAGGGCTCTCACCGGTGCCACCACCCAACCTGTTGTAGAACCAGCAGGAATTTTTCAGAAAACAATTTCAGTACATACAAGAACCATGATCATTTTGGTTGTCAGTGCAGATTGAACTCAGATCCCCAGAGCTAAAAGCGTGAACCTCTGCCCCTTGAATAAAAGGGCAGCAGCTGGGAGCCTAAGGGAGTTAGGTACTCAAATCCCATTTAAATTCAAAGGGAGTTAGGCACCAACACCTACACACTCTACCTGAGAGCTGCAGCAGACACCTTCCCTCCTTTGTGGGAAGCAGACACTGAGCAGTGGCCCTGTCAACATGCCTGTAGGTTCTCCTAATCCTGGTTAATTTAAAAGTAGAAATAAACTTGGTGGTGCCATTGTAGTCCCTAAAAAGCATTTGCTCACATCAGAAACCCAACTTCATCAGTGCACAATTAAGCACAACCATATTAACCACAATGGTTAATATTCTGCAGAACCCCTGGATTGAAATCGCAGGACTTTTACAGGTCAGAATAAGCTTTGATTGGGGGAACGGTATATGGAATGTTTGCACATCCCTCACTTGCAGTATGCTTGGGTTATCTAACTGATAACATTAGTCTGCCAATTTCATGAGCATTAATCCTATGCACAAATTTATTAAAGAGACGGTGGGGTTGGAGCAAGGAGATTTTCCCCTTTCTCTTAAGCTGGTAGCTGCCTAGATGCTAATGTGAATGCTAAAATGGGTTTATCAGTATAAGGGTTCCCTGCTGAATTCTCCTTCAGCTTTCATAGATGTCTGTCATGAAGGCAAAGGCGATATTTAATATGCAAAGGGGCTGTTAACCGATCAAAGTAGCATTGCTGTGATAATGTGCAAAATGTAGGAACTCTACAGCACGGTGGAATAAGCTTTCAAGTTTGATTAAAAATACCAATTAAAAGATGGGCTAAGAGCTCTGAAGCATAAGAAGCTGGAGATAATTAAGTGGGGCTAGTAACCCTGGGATTCTTTTGCAGGATGTTTTGTGGTTAGAGATCCTGTTCAGAGTGGGAGGCTAGGTAAAGAGATATTGTTGTGATTATAGAGGGCTCAAATACATGGCTGTGTGTTTTGTTAAGTTTACCACTGTTCTTCCTCATGCACAGGTTAGAACTGATTCTGGGAAACATACTGTAACATGCCTTGAGACCATAATGTGACACACATTTATAAATGTCACATGCTGTCTTTTAAAACAATCAATGGAATGGTCGCTTTACACCAGCTGATAATCTGACCACGTATCTTTGTGTAAAAAAGAAGCATTCTCTTCTAGGCGTTCTTTTTCAACTGTTTGATTCATGGAGCCATATCTCAATACTGCCTTTGTGACATCCCCTGAAGTGACAGTGATGGCACGAGCATTAGATAGTATGCCAACGCTGCATGAATCAAACAGCTAATGACTGAGAAATCTGTGTATAAGTAGAAGCTAATCTGTTACCTGGCACTCGTTTATTTTCTGTAGTTAAAAATGTTATCCACTGAGAGAGCCTCGTGAGATGTGTGTCTTGTTTGGTGAGGGTCCCAGTAGACAGCAGGCCAGAAAATCTGTCAGTGTACACTATATGAGTGTATCACAAACTACAGCCTGCTCTGTGTGTAATTTTTGTACTGCTATAACTATGTTAGGGGTGTGTGTGTTTGTTTTTTTTAACTGCTTTAGTTATACAAGTACAACCCCTACCATGGTTACAGTTATTCTGGAATAAAGGTGTTTTATGCCAATATTGCTTATTCCCCTTCCTGTACAGGAATAAGGCCAAATCTACACTATACGCTACAGTGATACAACTGCAGCCTAGCACTGTAATGTAGACCCTTCTTACGTTAATGGAAGGTGTTTTACAGTCTTTGTAGGTAATCTACCTCCCTGAGTTGCAGTAAGCAGGTTGATGGAAGAATGCTTCAGTCTACCTGGCTGAGTCTACACTGGGGGTTAGGTCGGCTTAACTGCAGCGCTCGGGGGCTTTTCACAGCCTTGAGCGATGTGGCTAGTTCAGTCTAAGTGTAGACCAGGCCTCAATTATATTGGTATAAGCACATTTACACTGGTATGGCTGAATCCAGATTGGGGGAGTGTAGACTTTTGTATGTAGACAAGGCCTTAGTAATGCAGATCGTGCATTAACTGTAACTATTCCTGTACAGTTAAATCAGCAAAACCCTCTCAGTGTGAACACAGGTTTATCAATATAAAAGTGCTTCTACTGGTGTTGACACTTTTAGATTGACATAATTGAGTCCACGCGCTAGGCCAGGTAAACTCTACAGACTTCTGCTGGCATAGCTGTGCCAGTCAGGAGTGTGAAGAAGTGTGGTTCCTGACCAACACAGCTGTGCAGGCAGAAGCTCCCTGTGTAGATGCAATTATAGCATCAAAACGACTTTCACCAGTATAGCTTGTTTCACACAGGGATGGTTTTATTATACAAATTGCAGTTTTGCTGCGATAGCTGCATTCATGCTAGGAGTGCTTTGCTGATGTAGTATATGACTATAGCTATCCCAGTATAGCACTGCTAGTGTGGGCCTGGCCTCAGTCTACACAATACTGTACATTCTCAATTTTAGTTGTTTACACTGGCAAATAAATATAGAAAACATATGTTATAGACTAACTGGGTTTTATTAAAATTTTCCTCAGTAAAGGCTCTTAAGCATCGTGTAACAGTTCACTGACTGGGGATATGCTGATTTTGCAATTGTGATGCAAAGAGAAAGCATCCTGTAACAGTTCACTGACTGGGGATATGCTGATTTTGCAATTGTGATGCAAAGAGAAAGGTGAATGGCAACTGTAAAGGCATGGTGCTACAGGGACATCTATTGGCTGCTCTGTTCAATGACTGACTTTTCAGAAACTGCATGAAATTCCCCAATAACAGTTAAGCAGGTGAAATGAGACAATCGCTATGCTCTTGAATGAACTCACATAACAAAATGATACCCCCTCCAAAAAAAGACAAAAACACCCTATTGCCTGTCGGTGAACAGTTTTTTCACAAAGCGATTGCTCTATATCTGACCTCTCAGTCCTCAGCCTCAAAGGGAGTCTGCACAACATCTTCAAAAGATGAGCCTGGGAGCTTAAATTCATGACTTTGCTAGACACTAAAAATCATGGCCTGAATAGAGACACAGGGTTTATGGCCTATTACAACAATCTGTAACCCACCAAAGTTAATAGGTCTCTTCACCTTGAATGTTCCCTTGAAATATGTGTTAACTACTTATGCTAAACAATCTGTTCCACTTTGCATTTAGCTGTGGCACTCTTGAGTACATTTCCCAGACCCAAAGAAGAGCTCTGAATAAGCTCGAAAGCTTGTCTCTCTCACCAACAGAAGTTGGTCCAATGAAAGATATTACCTCACCCACTTTGGCTTTGCAGAAAATGTTATTTTTGTCACTCTTTAAAATCCTTTCCACTAAGGTTAGGTCTACATGTCAGCCTATGTCGGCAAAATGTATGTTGATCAGGGGTGTGAATATTCCACATGAGTTACCCCAACGTAAGTGTTTCTGTGCACACCGCTGTGTTGGCGCGAGAGCTTCTCCTGCCAACATAGCTTATGCCACTCACGGAGATGGGTATTTTATGCTGACTGGAGAGCACTTTCCTGTCAGTATAGGGAGCATCTTCACCAGATGTGCTTCAGTGACACAGCTGTATCCATTCAGTTGCCCCACTGCAGAGCTGTACAGATAGACATGGCCTAAGGAAAATCAGGTACCTTAACTCACAGCACGAATGGGAGGCCTGTTGTCTGAGCAGCCACATTTGAATGAGAGTCTCATTTACTGTTGGATTGAAGGAGGTTCCTATGTATAACTGCACCTCAGTTGCAGTGCCAGTGCATCTCAATGCATGAAGTGGAGATGGGGACCAGTTTTCAACTAAAAAGAGTGTGCAGATAGCCTTACAGATGACTTTAAATAGTGACAGTAAGTATGACTAGGTCTTTTTCCCCTTCTTCATACTAGGTTTCGTGCTACAGTATATACCTGTCCAGAGTCTGCTACTGAACGTCGAGAAATGGCTGATGGTGTGAACACAAGGATTGAGGATTTAAATGCAGTAAGTGACACTAGCTTTATTTAGGCCCCGATCCTGTGACTGACTGCGTGTAGACAGACTAGCTCCTATGGTCCTGGACAGCCCAGCTGACAACGGCAGGGATCCACACACAAATGGGGCTCTGGCCATGTACAGTCAGTTGCAGAATTGGGGACAGGCTCCAGGAATAGCTAATCATGGAATCATAGAACTGTAGGTCTGGAAGGGACCTTGAGAAGTCACCTAACCCAGCGACTTGCATTGAGGGAGGCCCAAGTAAATTTAGACCAGTCCTGATAGGTGTTTGTCCAACCTTTTTCTCAAAATCCTCCCATAATGGGGATACCAGAACCTCCCTGGGAAGTCTTTTCCAGAACTTAACTACCCTTATAGTTAGAAAATTTTTCCTAATTGTTTCTAACCTACATCTTCCTTGCTGCAGATTAAGATCATTACTTATTTTTCTACCTTCGACAGACATGGAGAACAATTAATCCCAGTCCTCTTTGTAACAGCCCTTCACATATTGGAAGACTGTTACCAGCTGCTCCCTCAGTCTTCTTTTCACAAGACTTAATGTGCCCAGTTTTTTAACCTTTCCTAATAGCTCAGGGTTTCTAAACTTTAGCATTTTTGTTGCTCTCCTGTGGACTCTCTCCAGTTTGTCCACATCTTTCCTGAAATATGCTGCCCCAAACTGGACACAATACTCCAGCTGAATCCTCACCAATGCCAAGTAGCGTGGGACAGTTACCTCCAATGTCTTACATTCGGCACTCCTGTTATTACAGCCAAGAATGACATTAGCCTTTTTTGCAACTGCATCATATTGTTGACTCGTATTCAATTTGTGATCCCCAGATCCTTTTTCTGCAGTGCTACCGCCTAGCCAGTTATTTCCCATTTTGTAGGTGTGGGTTTGATTTTTTTCCTTCCTAAATGTAGTAATTTGCACTTGTCTTTTTTTTAATTTCATCTGGTTGATTTCAGACCAGTCTGCAATTTGTCAGCTGGGGCAGAGCCTTGTTTTTATGCACAGGATTGTAGTTGTGCATTTTCCATTAGCTATATGGAGAGTTATGCAGGAAAGTCCCCACACGTTAAAAGCTAAGGGGGCATAGTGGTAGGTGATCAAAGTATAAAAGTAGGACTTTCTCAGAAAAGGTTGTTGATTGCTGCATGACTTATACTCTACATCTCTGATATCTAGGGAATACATGATGGTATGGTATGATATGAACTAAAGGTTTTAGTAGCCTGAATATGGAACAGCTGAATTACAGGTCATCCAAGACAAAATAATAATAATACTCTTACAGTACTTTTTAGCAGTCGATCTCAAAGTGCTTCAGAAAGAATGTGTCATTGTCCTTGTTTTACCAGTAGGGAAACTGAGGCAAAGAGAAGGCTTGCCCAACTTCTCCGATCAGGCCCATGGCAGAGCTGGAATAGAACTCAAGTCTTGTACATCCCAATCTAGTGGTCTAACCACTAGGCAACACTGCTTCCCCTCAAGAGGTGCTGGTAAAATATTTGTACCACATTGCATCATCATGTATGTGCCACATATGTGACAGAAAATTTTTTTTACAAATGTTTTAGAGAGCTTTACACATTTTTATTGGAACTATTTTGTTTTGTGCAATAGCTTTAGCAGAGGATGGGGACCTCAACTCTTGTATACAAACACTTACTTTACCACCTGGTCCAACTGTATAGGGATCAGAGGGCACCATAAAGCCCTTTAAAAATACCTGAAATAGCTTTACTTTACCTAAAATGGCTGATCTCTCAGGCCCTTGGTGTAGTAACAAGTCCTGAACCACTCTGGAAAGCCAGAGATCTCCCTTTTCCAGTGGTATCCATCTCCTGTTTCTAACTTTGAAATCTCAATCCTTAAATCTGTGACAGCGGCAGACCTGAAAATTACCCATCTTTAGCCTCAGAGGTGTATAATTTTGTGGGGAAAATTCCACATTTGAGGGGAAAGAAGGAAAAGTTTCTTTAGTAGGTTCCTTTGGGGAAAAAAAAAACAGTGGCAGTTGAATGAAGAGGCTCTGAGGCTTGTAGCAGTCATCTAGTGAAGCTGGCTGAGCAGCTGAGTTGGCTAAAGGCACATGATAAATTGCATAACCATGTGATATATTAAAAATCCATGTGTTTGTGAGATAATTTATCCCACACGTGACCTTTGCTCTTAAAGGGCCTTATTGAACTCAAATTGCAGTCTGTGGAAAGTTGCCCATTGGTTTGGATTGGGCGTTTAATCTATTTATTTGAGTGGTTAGTTGGCACTGATAATGTCCTAAATGATCCATGAATTCTGCTGCCTTTGAATCACGCTGAGCTTTCCAAAACTCATTTGTTTGGATTGCTTTGACTTTTGTCACCCAGCCTCTATTTAGACCCACATTAACTTGTAAGGCAGGAGGGTGGCATAGTAAGGATGTGGGGTAAGAACTGTGTAAGTGCTGTGGCCCCTGCTCCACTTTGTGAGTAGTTTGCAGAAGTCAGGATGGGGCCCTGAAAGAGTACAATAGTTAAAATAAAATGCTCCAGCCCATTTATAAAGACATGGATTTTCCTCTATTTGAAAATGAGACTGATGCATTCGGTGCGGAGCTTTGGCTTGTTATGTTGTGCAAACTTTCTGTAATGCTGCTCAGTGCAACACAGTGGGCAGCCCTCATTCTCTGTCCTTGTTCCAAACCGTCCCAGCTAGCAGTTGGAGACGCAGACGTTTATTTGACATGATATCATCCCCTTTCTAAATGCTCATGTCAGACTGACCCCCTGATGGTCTCACTGCTGACTAGCCAGCTGGTCAGGATTTTGCTTTTAATTCTGCATGCCTCAGCCAGCCAGACTCCTCTCTCTGCTTGTTAGCTGTGGAGGCCTTCTTAAGAGAGACTGAACTAGGGCCTGATCCTACAATTGTTGCCCAGGAACTCCTGAAGGTGTCATCAGTGTTGAAGATGCTCAATATCTGCAAGAAATATCTTAGCCCCTTTCAAGACCAAGCTCGCAATGAGCAGAGTTTTAAATTTCTGATGTCAGGAAAATGTGCCTTACAGTATCAGCTACTGAGCCACTTCCCTGGAAAATTTCTTAATAGGATTGAAGCTGCGATAAATCTCCCCCGTTCCTCCCCCCCAGTATTTCAGCTTTCCAGAGATTGGCAAATTGCGTCCATATTCAGACATCTTTGAATCCATTATCAGGTGTTTGGCCGACTCATACTAAACACCTGCAATCCTTCCCCAGGCTTCCCTAAAATGCAGCTGAAGGGCACCACGCCAAATAAGTCCCCGTTGCTTCACTATTGCTTCTGTTTTGCTTGCAGGTGATAACCCAAACGGAATCGCACCGCCAGCGGCTGCTGTGCAAGGCGGCTGCGAACTTGTGGACCTGGGGGATCAAGGTGAAGAAAATCAAAGCCATCTACCACATCCTGAATTGCTGTAACATTGACGTCACCCAGCAGTGCGTCATCGCTGAGATCTGGTTCCCAATGGCTGACTCCAGCAGGATAAAAAGGGCTCTCCAGCTGGGAATGGTGAGGAGCTAAGTGGCGCTTCCCAACCACTTTGTATTGGAGCCTCCTTCTTGCTTTGGAATGGACTCCCAGGACCCACCAGAGCTTCTTTTTCCTCTGCCAGTTTTTTTCATCTGCCCCTCTCTTTTGTCTCTCTCCTGTCCTTTTCCTTGTCTGTTCTTATTTTTGGCTCTCCCAGCTCTGGTGACTCCTGTCCTCATTCCCTGACAGAGAGATACTCGCAGTTCAGGCTGGGTGGGGACGTCCCTGGGTGCATCTGGAGTTGGCCACATGTGCTGTCGTGGCTGAGCTGAGCTCTGCGTTGAGTTGCTCTGAGCACCCAGCAGCAGTAGGCCCACTCAGAGAAAGGAGGAGAGGTGGGCAGCCATCATGGAGCTGCCTGCCCCTTCACTTGCGGCTGTGGGAGCACATTTGCCTCAGGGAAGTGATTACAGTATAGGAATACGCTGTTTTGCCCAACGCCACTGTGCCCTGAATCTGCTGGGGCTAGTCTGTCTATCCCGTCTCCTGAGGGGACCTGCTTCCAAGGTTGGGAGACAGTGGGCTAAAGGGGTGTATAATGCAGACCTGTTGGGCAGGGTTCACTAGCCAAATAATATTGCATGGGCGAGGTTTCTTGGCAAAACCACGAGGTGACTAGTAAAAATGGGCTACTGTCCATTCTTGTCACCTGTTTGCAGGAACGTAGTGGCTCTACCATCTCCCCTATCCTGACTGCAGTACAGTCTAAGATGGCCCCACCCACCTTCAACAGAACCAACAAGTTCACTGCAGGCTTTCAGAACATTGTGGATGCTTATGGTGTGGGGAGCTACAGGGAGATGAATCCAGGTAAAAAGACATGTGCTTTGCTGCAGCCTGAAGATGAGATCCTGCCAAGGGCGTGGGTCAAAGGGGAAGGCCTCCGGTCTCTGACCACACTTTGTGATCCAAAACCACGTATGTCATAACTGAACTAAATTCTCTGCTGGTGCAAATTAGTTCAGCTCCACTGACTTCAGTGAAACTGCACCCCTTTACACGTGGCATAGAATCTGGCCTTCTGATCCTAGCGATTGATTTAAAAAGCTGATTCCTGTTGAGGTCTTTCAGTTAAACTGAGCTCCTGTCTGTCTCCTTCCGCCAGCTCCATACACTATCATTACCTTCCCCTTTTTGTTCGCGGTGATGTTTGGAGATTGTGGCCACGGGGCTGTTATGCTGGGCTTCGCCCTCTGGATGGTCGCTAACGAGAAGACACTTTTGGCCCAGAAAAGCAATAACGAGGTGAGTTTCCGAGGGTTGAATACATCCTGTCAGCCTTGCAATGGGTTCCAAAACCCTTACTCAATACTGAAGGAATCTAAACCCCAAAATATTAAATGAATTTTCTTCTGTAAAACTCAGAGGAGCTAAGAGACCTTGCTGTTTGGCAAGTAGTTCCTCTGCCTAATAATAACACAAAGGGCCAGATCGCCCCAAACACGCTCTAACTTTGCACCTACGGTTTCACGCACCCACGTATATGTCTGTACAAAACTGCAGCTGGCATTTGTATGTACAAATTGGGGCTCAGTTTTCAGAAGTCGGACACTAACGTCAGGCTCTTAAATCCACCTTTAGGGGTCTAAGTAATTGGCCTGATTTTCAAAAATGTTGAGTAACCAGCAGCTCCCATTAAAATTGTTGGGTGTTCAGCACTTTTGAAATTAGGCCATTTCTGTAGGAACATCTTATCTAAGCATGAACATCTGGAAATACAGGGAGTGAGTGAATGACTCTGTAAAAGAATTCCTCTCTCGAGGCATGCTGCACAATGCGAGCATTGTTTTGTTGTGTGATGGTTGCTTACTCTCCCTGAATTCTTCCCTTGCAGATTTGGAACACCTTCTTTGGTGGGCGCTACCTGATCCTGCTCATGGGCATATTCTCCATTTATACTGGCTTTATCTACAATGACTGCTTCTCCAAATCTTTCAACATCTTTGGTTCTTCCTGGCATACTCGCCCCATGTTTAGAAACAACACGTGGAAGTAAGTGGTAAATGATGTAAAAACAAAAAGCAAGACGACGTTTAATGGAATAATATTTTGTTCCGTGGGGATTAAAAGAAAGACCTGCTGAGGATGCATGTGGGGCTGGGCTCAATCCCTGGGTGAATTCATGTGTGAGTGGACCAGGCTGTATGACTGAATTCACATTTGGACAAATCTCATCTCAAAATCAAGGTGTATTTTAACAGATACTTAAAATAGCTGCTGACTTGGGGAGGGGCCATCAGAAGCGTAGTGGACTACATCACCCTGGCACATGGGAGTATGACTTGGCTTTCCCGTTCCTCACCTCTCTCTTTCATTCCACTTGCCTCCCACTCACCTTTCCCAGCCCCCTTTTACTCCTGGAGCCTGCCCTGCCCACTTCCTTTCCTCCCCTGTCTGTACACAGCCCCATATCACTATAACAGGTTAAAAAAAGAACTAGATAAATTCATGGAGGATAGGTCCATCCATGGCTATTAGCCAGAATGGGCAGGGATGGTGTCTCTAGCCTCTGTGTGCCAGAAGCTGGAATGGGCGACAAGGAATGGATCACTTGATGATTACCTGTTCTGTTCATTCCCTCTGAGGCACCTGGCATTGGCCACTGTCAGAAGACAGGATACTGGGGTAGGTGGACTTTTGGTCTGACACAGTATGACCATTCTTGTATTCATGATCCGGCTTCATTGTCAGTATTCAAGAGATTCCAAGGTCCAATAAATTCCTGGACTGAGATTCTTTGATGTACCAGAACTCTCGTGCTCCGGGAGCTTGGGAAGCTCCTGACATAACTTAAAATGTGTTGGGGGCCTGTCAAAATTATTGCAGCCTCCCCTGGGTTGCCCTATGGGCCGCAGTACTGCCTGGAACCTCTGCAGAACTGTGTGATAAGGCCCATTCCCACCCCCAGTCCCACCACTGACATGGTCCTTATGATGCTAGCAAGGGGGGTCTTGGAAGGTTATGGCAGTTTTCCTCAGTTCCTGTTCTGGGGAACCCCCACTCCTGTCCATCTTACAGGGCTTTTTGAGCCCTTTACACTGCTCCCTCCAGCCCTTTTACCAGGTGTGAAGAGGCTGGAATGAGGGTGAGGATCTAGCCCCTAGTATCCAACACATCAGGGAGAAGTGGATTTGTGACATTCCTTCAGATTTTTCAATGACAAAGTGAGCAATCAAAATGCTGGAGAGCAATTGCCTAGATGTTCCGGAATTGTTCAGATGCTACCTTGATGTGTTTCCTCCCAAACTCATTGTAGCTGGAATAGGAGTGTCAGGCCTTGTATATCCAACATAGACACGTATGTGTGTACACACAAACACACACACACGCACATATATATGTATTGCATATGCACACGCACAATGCCACTGTAGGCCTTGGGTATATGACATTTTTAATTTTGTAGTACTTAGCACTCTTGATAGAGGAAAAACCTCAGGTTGAGGCAGTAAGAAACTGCCCCTTCTCTTTTCTTTTGTAGTCCACATGTTCTTGAAGAAAATCAACTATTGCAGTTGGATCCAGCGATCCCTGGAGTCTACTCAGGAAATCCATATCCATTTGGAATTGATCCGGTAATAAAGTTCAGTTGGTCCAAGATCTTTAGTTATATTCCCTCCCCATGTCTCCAGATCTAGTACATCAGCAGCTTTTGTATAGCCTTCAAATATGCAAGCAGTCCCTCCCGAAGCCACATTGGCCACTTCCTGCTCTTTGCAAGTCCATTACACCTTAATTATGGAGTCTTTTAGGATGCTCATCTTCAGCCGTCAAGATTTTAGTACAATATTTCTTCCCCTCGTGCCATGACCAATAGATAGAGGCTGTGTGGTCTGCAGGCTTGTGCACAGATTTGGGACTTGGGAAATTCTGAGTCTAATCCTTGCTCTGCCTGTGAGTCAGTGGATTTAATTTACCCAACTGCATAAGGATAATGATAACATGTACCTATCTATCTCATTATTTTGATTTGAGGATTAACTTCTTAATGTGTGTACAGTGATTTGAACATTTAAAGCACTAAATAAATGTAAGGATTATTAATGTCTCCAAATTTGAGGTATTGAAATCTAATACCCCATCATTGCAATTTTGTGTGAACCCTTTTCCTTCATGCTGTGTATGAAATTCAGTTAGCACCAAGTGGTCACTAGCACCAACCTCCCTTTCATCTCATCCAGCACGCCCCTGTTCATAAGAGAGCTAGATGTGATTTCATTGTCAAAAAACAAGGCAAAGAAACCCTCAGTTAGTTCATAGCTGCACAGTAACATGTTAATGTCCTGGGCCCAGACCTGGCAGTGTAGCTGAGAAGCATTCACTGCAATGCAAGAAGTGACCTTAAAGTGGGTTTAAGCCAGCTGTATGTTCCCTCCCCCACTCCTGGGACCATCTGTGTCCCCTCGCTGGTGTAAATTAGAACAGCCGTACGTTTTTATTTACTCTGGCTGCTAATTCTCCCAGTGGGCTATTCTGGCATCCAAGGATGTGGGGGGAGGAGGGCAAAAGTGGACCATGGGCATATTCCACTGGCTGTGCATAGAAGACATTACAGTGGCTCTATGTATGCCATCTGAGGATTCCTCGGCACTCTGGTAATCCACCAGTGGCTGGGTCAGCTAGCTTTAGGGCAGGACATGGGCTTTGCTGCATAATTATTATTAGTTAATTGGATTTTATTGAAACAAAACAATTATCCCAGCTGTGTCATTTAACTGGAATGTAGATGTGCAGCATACAGCAACACGAAAGCAGACAAGAATAACTGTGATGAGCCCAGCAGGCCACTAGATGGCAGCTTTTCTCTCCAGAACTGCACAGGTTCTAACAGTAATCCTAACAATGAAGCAGGCTGTAAGAAAATGGACAGTGCTGCACATTTCTTGGTGTGTTTGCAGGGTTGTTGTAGCTGCGTCGGTCCCAGGATATGGGAGAAACAAGGTGGGTGAGGTAATATCTTTTATTGGACCAACTTCTGTTGGTGAGCTTGAAAGTTTCTCTCACCTCAGCAACAGAAGATGGTCCAATAAAAGATATTACCTCACCCATCTTGTCTCTACTTTTTTAATATGAACATTTCTATGGGATTTAACCAGTTCACTCATTATAAAGGCCTGGCTTGTTTCTTTTGTTGAGAATACTTTTGTGCGGGTTTAGTAGGATGGTATGATGCCTTTATACCTTGAAGAGAAATAGTCACCCTAGACTGAGATCTGACTATTTTGGGGTCTCCTTCAAAATGATAGTATATCCTACTCTAAAGCATGTGTAGAAGCTCGTATGTTACTAGTTAAATAAATAAATAACTAGTACTTTCCCAGCAAACCTCCCTTCCCATCCAGACTCCCTCCCCCCCAAACCCCGCTCCCCAGCTCCTTTTTATACTGTATCTCACAAGTATTGCCTGAAGAGAAAAGTAGGTATCTACTCAACATCCTCCACAGTGAAAAATGAGGCAAATAAACTATTTGAATTACATGCAAGGTACTTTTCATCCTTAATTTCTCCCTCAGCTTCAGATAGTCCAATGAACCCTCTGATTCTCTTACAGGCTTTCCTGCCTTCGGATCTGTTTCAATGGTGAGCTGTAGCTCACGAAAGCTTATGCTCAAATAAATTTGTTAGTCTCTAAGGTGCCACAAGTACTCCTTTTCTTTTAACCATAATGGTTCAGCTGCTCCTTTAAGTGACTAGAGCTGTCTCTCAGTTTCATGCATGAGAATAGTCTTTCTTGAGTTAAAATGAGCACGTATTCTACAGATCACTTTTTCCTCCAGCGAACATGGAGACCTTTTTTATAGTGGATGAAGGCAGGAAGGATATTCTCATTGTTATCCACCTCTGCTGTCGAGAGAGACATCACAGTCCAGTGGTGCTGGAACAATTTTTATAATGAGGGTGCTGAGGGTGGAAACTATGTATTTGCGTTGTTATTACTGCTTCAAGCCAGGGGGTGCGGCAGCACCTGTAGTTCCAGCATCTATGGCACAGTCTAGTGGCTAGTGCATGACACTGGAGAGATCAGGGTTGTATTAACAGCTCTTCCACTGGCCTGCCATGTGCATGATCTTGGGTCACGTCAGCACTCCGGGCCTCAGTTTCCTCATCTGTTTAAAAACAGGATAATAATTATCTTGGAAATCTTTGGGTGAAAAGCTTTATATAAATCCAGTGTATTATGAGTTAAACTTAGATTTCAGTCATTTGGGACCGTTCAAAGTAGAACTACCAAAAGGAGTTTGATGGCATTTGAAATTAATGGTCTCATGTTTTTTCACCTATCGTTATCAAAAGCATTCCCCCAAATCCTGCTGTTTCCATCCATTTCTCCCTTCGCTTTTCTGAAGGTCTGGAACATTGCTGCGAACAAGCTGACGTTCTTAAACTCCTACAAAATGAAGATGTCTGTCATCATGGGGATTACGCAGATGGTCTTTGGGGTCACACTCAGTCTTTTCAACCACATGTAAGTGTAACGGTTTCGCGCACGCCTTTTAAAGGTTAGCCTGTGTTGCTGCTCTGGGTTACTGGGCTAGAGGCATGGACTCTAGGCCTGTTGCTGCTGCTCATGAATAGCTTCGCTGCTTTAACTCCTTCTCTGAAGCCTGGGCACCGCACCCTCGTCTGGTGCAGTGGAAAATCCTGATAAGGATCAAGTGTTGGCCAGAATATTTTATCCTTATCAGCAAGTGATTCTTATGTAATTATGTTTTATGTATTTTCCATGGCCTTAGCTTCCGCTGAAGGAGATTTGCATTCCTGGCCTTCAGCCTTGCAGAAAATTCTCCCCAGCCCAACATTCCCTGTGCCGTTCACTTTTCTACCACAGCTATTGCTGAGTCAGGGGTCCCGGTAACCGCACACTTGTCCCTCAGCCTACTTGCAACGTGTTTTAGTGCAGAGGGGACCTAGCGATGTCCCTGTAAGTAGGTGAAAGCCTTGGACTATTGTTTGTATCACAGCCTCTACTTAGTGTAGACAGGGCTTGAGAGAAAATAAGGCCCAGAAGCCTGTAGGAAAACAGGTTGGAAGTAAGGTACGTCTGCACTTGACAGCTGAGTAAGAGGACCCATTTACAATATGGTTACAGTTTGCAGTGCCAATGGGACCTTAGCTGGTGTTCATATATCATGACGAGCACAGTATGGGCTTGGCTACACGTACATTTTATAGCGCTCTAACTTGCTGGCTCAGGGATGTGAAAAACCACCCCCCCTCCAAGCGCAGCAAGTCAGAGCGCTTTAAAGCGCTAGTGTAAACAGGCTCCGAGCTAATCCCCTCATGGAGGTGGGTTACCAGGAGCGCTGGGAGAGCTCTCTCCCAGTGTTCGTGCGCGACCACACTCGCACTTCAAAGCGCTGCCACAGAGCGCTCCCACGACAGTGCTCTGAAGTTTCCAGTGTAGCCATGCCCTATGAAAACCTAGCTAGGTGAGGAGATAGACCTGTGATGGGACACAGGTCTACCGCTCATAAGATAGGGTAGTAGCCAGAGGAGGGCTGTGCATAGGGTGACCATAGGTCCCGTTTTGGCTGGGATAGTCCTCTTTTTAAGCTCTATCCTGACTGTCCTGACTTTTTTGACAAAAACGGGCATTTGTCCTGTTTGCTGTTCCCAGCTGATCAGGTGGCAAGAGCAAATGAACGAATGCCCAGTTTAGCAAAAAGCTCGGGTGCACGCCCCCAAGGGGGTGCAGAGGAATGTTGTGGGGGGGGCAGTAATGCAAGGTGCTGGGCAGCAGGACTTACGGGGTCAGCCCCAGCAGCCCGGGGCTCGGGTGCTCATACTCCAGTGGCATGGGGTAGGGAGTTCTGGTGGGGGGGTCAGCCTCAGCCCATAGTGATGCGGCGCTCGGGGGAGTCAGCTGCTGCGCGGCATGGGGCTCAGGTGCTCAGCCCCAGCCACAGGTGACATAGGGTTCAGGGAGGTGGGGGTCATCCCCAGTCATGGGCAGCACGGGGCACAGAACTTGGGGGTTCAGCCCCAGCCCTGGGCGGCGCGCAGCTCGGGGAGTGAGCCCCAGCCCTGGGTGGCATGGGGCATGGAGATCAGGGGAGGGGAGATCAGCCATGGACAGCAGGGGTGTGGTCAGTTCTGGTGAGCCCTATGGGCAGGGGGACGAGCGGCTCTGGCGAGCCCAATGGGCACGGGGGGAGGTCAGCTTGATTGAGCCCCATGCCATCCTGTTTTTACTTTAGGAAATATGGTCACCCTAGCCATGCAGCAATCCTGCACTTCACCCACACCTGCACTTTACCCACATAGAGACTGATTCTTTGGTTTACTGCAGGTGAAGCGAATTTTCCCTCTAATGCAGATGGACAAGCCCTGTGCGTTGATGCACATCACCACTCCAATTCATTGCTGAAACCGAACCAAGTGCAATAGGTCACCAATTTTCACAATCTCTTCTTGATTAGGGTTGTGGCTTTTCTGCTGAGTGATCTGTGTGTGTGTGTGTGTGTGTGTGTGTGTTCTTGATTTCACAAAATATTTTTCAGAGATATAGAAGTGCAGTTAATTTTAAATGTAGAATCTATAGCTTTTTTGGCTAAAATCTCTCTCTCGCTGGGCCTGATCCAGAGCCCACTATAGTTAATGGAAGTTTTTCCATTGACTTCAGTGGGCTTCAGATCAAGCCTTATATGTACAATACATCCACAAAACCCAGACTCTGTTCTGGGATCTAATGGAGGTTGTGTAGTGGATGAGGCTGTCTATAGGACCCTCGTTTGCTGAAAAGTCGGAAGGTGCATAGTGAATGAAGCAGGGAACTGCAGGAAGAGGAAGGCTGGTCTCATAGTTAAGGCAGTTGAACCCTCCCCTGGAGAACTGGATTCTATCCCTGCCTCTGCCATAGAGTTCCTTTGTAATGCTGGGCAAGTCCCTTAAACCAAACTTTTCCCAGGTGGCCCCTAACTGTGTATTCCTCATTTTCGGAGTGTCCAACTTGAGACCCTGGGTCTGATCTACAGAGGTGCTTAGCACTCACAGCTGTAACTGCAGTCAATGGGAGCTGTGCTTTGAACACAGTGTTATATAAAGCTAAGCACTGTGAAAAGTCAGGCCCTGTATGCCTCAAATTGGGCACCCAAAATTACTGGGCACTTTTGACTTTAATCTGTATGCCTCAATTCCCCATCTGTAAAATGGGGCTAAAAACCTCTTGCCTCAGAAGGGTGCTGTGAAGATAAATTCACCAGTGCTTGTTAGGAACTAACATAATATGATGAGAGCACCATAGAAAAGCCCATAAGGAAATTAATAATTCTGCATTCAGTGCAGGGTGTGGATGGTATGCAATAAATAAGGCCTGGGGTCACACAGGGAGGAGAAAACAAAACATTGAATAACTGCTCATTCAGCAAGCACCATCCATCCTGTGCACTGACTGAGGTAGGGATCCTATAGAAAAATAGTATGTGATCATGTAACTAAAGACTGTATCATGCACACACACGCGGGGGGGTGTGAATTAGGGCTGCACGGGCAATCTTAATTCTGGCATTTCCTAATTACTACTTTAATATTCTTTTAATGTACTTTTTTAATGTAATAATCTATAGAGATGCTCAGATACCATAGTGATGGGCAAAGTGTAAGACCTGAATAGAATATGTGTAAAATAATAATTATATCTTAATAGTACCTTTAATCCCTAAATTTGCCAAAGTCACACATTTCTCCCTTGTCTATCCATAGCTATACAATGCTAGTTTCATTTTTCGGAGACTACATTATGTGCTCCACAGCCCTAACCCAGTAACCTTGTCCCAGGTGTGCCGTACCAATCCCTTTGGTGGGGTTCTGTCTTTCCAGCTACTTCAAGAAAACCATAAACATCGTCCTGCAGTTCATTCCAGAGATGATCTTTATCCTCTGCCTGTTTGGTTACCTGGTCTTCATGATTATTTTCAAATGGTGCCACTTCGATGTCCATGTATCCCAAAAAGCACCGAGCATTCTCATCCACTTCATCAACATGTTTCTGTTTAATTACAATGATCCTACAAACAGCCCCTTATATCCACACCAGGTATGGACTCGAGTATTTTTATACCTAGTTTTACCCAAAGTTTAGAGAGCCATTTCAGCCAGCTTCATTAACTGGTGTGTGTGGGCCCCAAGCTATGTTAGTTTGAAAATTAGACAGGCACTGGTACAATAAGCAGGTTAGACTGGTCCTACCTTTCAAACAGTTCAAGACTGTTGAGAAAATTTCTATGGGTCAAACATACAGCTATGGGTAGCATAAAATCCCTCCTTAATCTGTAAGGGGTTAAGAAGCTCAAATAACCTGGTTGGCATCTGACCAAAAGGACCAATAAGGGAAGAAGATACTTTCAAATCTGTGCGGGAGAGGTTTTGTTTGTTCTCTCTTGGACAGAGAGGGACCAGGGCAGGAAAAAAAAATCTCCTAAAACCCTACCTGAAATAAGCATCTAAGATTACAAAAATTGTAAGTAATAGCAAGGAAATGCATTAGATTATCTTTTGTTTTAGCTTGTGAATTTTCCCTATGCTAAGAGGGAGGTTTATTCCTGTTTTTGTAACTTTGAAGTTGAATCTAGAGGAGAATCCTCTGTGTTTTAAATCTTTTTATTTCCCTGTAAAATTACCTTCCTTCCTGATTTTACAGCGGTGCTCCTTTTACTTTTTTCTTTATTATAAAGTTCTTCTTTTAAGAACCTGATTGATTTTAGTGTCCTAAAGAAAGGGTCTGATCTGTATTTTTATTAAAGGCTATTGGTTGGTATATTATTCTCAAGCCTCCCCAGGAAAGGGGGTGAAAGGGCTTGGGGGGATATTTTGGGGAAATAGGAACTCCAAGTGGTCCTTTTCCTGAACCTTTGTCTAAATCACATGGTGGTGGCAGCAATACCGTCCAAGGACAAGGAAAGGATTTGTGCCTTGGGGAAGTTTTAACCTAAACTGGTAGAAATAAGCTTAGGGGATCTTTCTGGCGGGTCCCCACATCTGTACCCCAAAGTTCAGAGAGGGGAGGAAACCCTGACAGGGTCAAATTCTGCCCTCCATCACACCTCCGTGTGTGGTGGGTTGTGTAGGGTGGAATTTGGTTCTAGTGAAAGCAATATCTCCTCTTAATGTCTAACCCTGCTGTCTTTTTGTTGAGAGGCAAATCCTGTCTCCAGGCAGCAAAATCAATGTTGTTATTGGGGAGGCGCACAAGGGCTCAACTGCCAGATGCCAGGCTGGGGTGCGTTGTTTTCCTGGAATTCAGGTTGCTCCAGTAGTGAGGAAATCAGTCTAATTGCTGACCTCAGTGGTGACATGCCCAAGACTGGGAGAGTGACTGTGGAAGCAAAGCTGTGGTGCTCTATTGTCTCATGGTGACTCCGTTTTTAGGGCTGCTCATAAATTTTCTGGCGAAACTATTTTTGACATAAAACCAGGTTTCTGACAAAACAAAATTTTTTTCCAAAAATGTCTACTTTCCTCTAGAATTTCTGATTTTTTCATTGGAAAAGCTGAAAACTCGACATTTTTGGCTGAAAACTGAAATGTATTTGTTTTCAGACAATTTTTGATCAAAAATTATTTGGTTTGGAGGTTCTTTACTTTTAATGAAAAGTCAAAATCTTACACCAAAAGAAAACTGTTTTCCTACCAGCTCTGTCCATTGGGTCAGATAATACATGAGAAGATGTTTTTTCTAACTGCCAGCCCTGCAAACTCATGCTGGTTTCAGAAAGTCCAGCTGTGTTCTTTCTGGCTCATACATACTTAATCTCTAATAAGGAAGGTTCTGCTGGACAAATTCTGCCCTTAGTCACATCTGTGTAACCCTACAGCATTCTGAGGTCAGATTTCTGTCCTGCAGTTTGGACTCAGTTACCAAGACTGTTGTTGACACCTAAGATGGAATAGACTCGCTCTCCAATAGCTGTGTAGGATCTGCAATGTTAACAGGAGTGCAAAGGAGAATATGTGCTTATTTTTGTCACCAAGCAAGCAGATGACACTCTGAAGGCACACAGGGAGCAGATTGGTTGAGTGAGAAGGGGCCATTTTTACTGAATCACTTTTCTGACCATAATTTTTAAAAAAGCTTTTGCAATGTCCCTTTAACAGATTTTTTCCCCCCCCCTTGGTCCCTTGTAGGAAGAAGTCCAGAGCTTTCTGGTCATATTTGCCCTGATAGCTGTTCCCTGGATGCTTCTATTTAAACCTTTCATCCTCCGAGCCAATCACCGGAAAGCTCAGCGTATGGTAAGGGCACAAGTCCATTGCTGCATTCAGAAGTTGCAGACAGCTCTGTTTTCAGTAGAATGGGGCCAGAGCTGAAGATTAGAGGTGGGATTTTCCAAAGCACTCAGCATAGGACCTAACTCTGCTTCCCTTGAAGTTAACGGGAGTTATTTACCAGCAATGTTCCCTCTAATTTTTGACAGGCCGAGTGCACAAAAAATTTCTTCTGTGCAAACTGTTGTGCTTCTGTGCAAATAGTTGTGCGTGTGGTGTTTTGCCGTGTGTGCGGGGTTTAAGATCTGTGTGTGCACGCGTACACATGCGCACAGCTTAGTGGGAACAGTGTTTACCAGTGACTTTGATTGGAGCAGAGTTAGGCCAACACTGAGCGTTTTTTAGAAACTATATCCTAGGTCAGAAGCAGTTAGAAAAAAGTAATTGTGAGGCCAGTGGTCTGGTGATTGCCTCAGTTCCCTGCTGTGCTCAGTTCACAATCACTGTTATGACTGATTGCTTGCTCCATATAAAGGGGAGCAGGGTAGAAATGGTGCTCTCAGGGAACGTATACAGTACCTGGGGAAATGCCTGATTTAAAAGTGATTGACCACTTTTAAATAATGCTTTCCTCCTTAAATGATAGAACTCATCTGAGCAAGTTTTAAAGCCCCTGGTTCTACTCTGTTTCACATAACAGTCAAAGCTGCTTGTGAATTCTGTTCTTTATCACATTTGTTTCTAATTTACTTTATTGGTAGTTAGATGTAGTGACTAGAGTATCTTTTATATGGCACAGATGTTTTCATTTAAAAAGAGATCAGCTAGTTATGCTAAGTGACCTCTTCCAGTCCAGTAGCTCATAACCTATCATTTGTCCTATAACTTCTTACTGCGTAACTCTTCTGGGATTTTCAGGCAAGTTTTACATTGTTGACTCCAGCTTCTGCTTTACGCAAATAACGTTTGATATCTTTCCTCCTCTTTCCATCTTTCTCCCCTATTCCAGCCAATGATTTTCATATGTCAGCTGCCTGATGAGATCTTAGATTTGGCCAGATTCATACAGCTCCAACAAAAGGCGCTCTTTGTATGATATTCAAGACAACTCTAAGATAAGCGGGTATCACAGAGATTACTGGTGCAACAGAACAAAACACATTATTATGAGACCTTTTCTACAAAACATGTTGGAAGCATTTAAGAATGCCAGGATCCGTCCTAAAAAGCTGCTATATCAGTACTAGAATGAGACTTTTATTGTGCCCTATCTTATGTTTGCTATAGGATTCTTCACATACTCGTTTATGGTCTTTGGAGGCATGGATCAAGTCATCCTGTGTGTATTATAATGCTATGCATTTTGATGATGCTCCACAAATACTGATTATGGAAAGAGAGTGGATAGTCTTGAGATTGTCACCGGATATAGATCAGGAGATCTGGATTCTATTCCCAAATCTCTCTCTGACTTACTGTGTGACATTGAGCAAATCATTCAGTCTCTGTGAGCCTGATTCTCTCCTCTTGCTTGTAACAGTGTGACTCCATTGGCTACAACTATTCTTGATTTGCATCCGTGTGATTGCAAGGAGCAAATCAGGCTTTCAGTGCCACAGTATCCTCATCTGCCCAATGCAGATGGTATCCCCCTGCCTCACAGAGGGGTTGCGAGGCTGAAGGTAGTGCATGTAAATTATGTTGCAATCCTTGGCTGGAAGATGTTCTAGAAATTAAAGAATTTATTTATTCCTAGTGATGGAGGCAGCAATACACTCTTTCTCTAGTCTAATAAATGTCTGACTGTTGCTGAAATCACCAATATGTCACACATATTCTGTGCTATAAATATATAGGGAGTTATGTACCATATACGTATAGGTATAGTTACATAGTGCATCTATTGACATGTATGACCACTAAGACAATTTGAATAATACACACCTCGCCTCTCTCTTTTCCTTTTTGAAAGCTCCAGTCACCAGCCATTTCAGAAAACCCTGCTGGTGACATTGAAGTGGAGATCATTGACTCCAATCACGCCAAGAAAGCTAGTCAGGAAGACCATAGTGGTGGCCATGCGGGACATGACCATGATGAAGAGGTAGGGAAATCAGAACACGGGACAGGGGGAAGAGCAGCCCTCAAGAATCCTACCTGCAAGTAGGTCAGACTGGAATGTGGATGATCTTCTGCAAGGCCAAACTGAGGTCTTGGAATTTGCCTGCGGCCTTTTCGATAGTTTCAGGGAAAGCTCTTGAACCCATTCCTTGTAAGAGAAGAGCCCCCTGAACCTTAACCCAATCCTCTGACCAAATCTGAACCTAAACTTTGTTGAGATTCAGACAAGTATAATGCCCCATCCCCTTTCACTCCCCATCTATTATTGTTTATTTTCATGCCTCACTGGGTTTATAGCTGGCAAAATAACGCCAGCGTGTAGCATATAATAATGTACTTCCTGTGGGAGAACCTGTTCTTTTGTATCTTCTCACCCAGTTCTGTGAACCCATGAGGTTCAGATTTTGAGGCTAAGCATCAGAGGTTTTGGGTGTGAACCTAACTATAGGAACTTCCAGACTGGATCAGACTTCAGGCCCAACCAGTCCCGTACCCTGTCTCTGATATTGGCCAGTACCAGCCGCTTCAGAGGAAGGTGTAAGGACTTTGCAGAAGGCAGATGTAGAACAATCTGCTCCCCATAGAAGTCTCATCCTGCTTTCTAATTATTAGAGTTGGCTTAAGCCCATAAACCCAAGGTTTAACATCTCCCGCTGTCTTCTGAGGTTTTGCCTGTCACAAAGGTCTTGTTTACACTACAAACTTCTATTGGCATAACTATGTTGCACAGGGGTACAAAAAATCCACACCCCTCAGTGATGTAGTTATACCGACCTAACCCCTATGTAGACAGCACTTTGTCAGCAGGAAAGCTTCTCCCGCTGACATAGCTACCGCTCTAGGGAAGTTGGATTAACTACACCGATGGAGAGCTCTCTTCTGTCGGTTTAGAGCATCTTCATTAAAGTGCTACAGCAGAACAGCTGCATCGGTGCAATGTTTTAAATGTAGACTTGCCCGAAGGAAAAGCAGTTGTCCTGGTGGAAAAAGCACAGGAATGTTCGGCATTAAAAGAACCTGAAATCTGGAGAGGAAGGTGAGAGCAACTAAGATAGTGACAGAAGTTGGGTGTTATTCTCACCTGAACGTACTGATCCAACACCCACTGAAGACAATAGAAAGACTCTCGTTGATTACAGTAGTGTTGGATCAGCCCCTTTGTGCTCCACATGTATTTCAGTGTTGCACCCTTGCAGCCTGTAACGTGTGTGTGTGTGGGGGGGGAGGGATTAGGCCTGATTCATTTGAACTGGGGGAACCCAGGATGTGGGCCTCTGGCAGCAGACACTCTGCCTGGAATGGGGTTCACAGCGGTCCCAGATGCTTCAGGGGGAGGTGGTTCAGTCTCAGCCGGCAGTTCGGGAAGTGGGATTGGTTGGCTGAGGAGGGAGATTGCTCTTAGGAAATGCACTGATTCGGCGTATGTCCCCAGAAGCATCTGCCACCAGGTTTCCTGTGCAGCTCCACCCATAAATTAAAGCTTCAGTCCTTAGGGGAGCCCAAGGAGGACAGTGGTAATCTCACTGCCATCCCCCACCAGGGGTAAATAGTAGGGATAGTAAAGCGTAGTTCTTTAGCAGTTGCCTCAAGTTGCTTTTCTTCTGGGACTGGTGGGCTGGGAAAATAAAGGAGAAGGAACAATTTTCAAACCTTTCCTTTTGACCTGTGAAGTACCCATGTGTTGCTCCCACTGTCATGAAGAGGAGAAAGGAGACCAATGTGCAGCACATTAAGGCAGCACTGCACTGTTAACAAGCAGCACTAAATGAGCGTAAGTAAAGCAGCTTCATTTTTACATCATTCCAGTTCAATTTTGGTGATACGTTTGTCCATCAAGCTATCCACACTATTGAATACTGCCTGGGCTGCATCTCCAACACAGCATCCTACCTCCGGCTCTGGGCACTCAGCTTGGCTCATGCACGTGAGTTATCGCTCTGTGTTCATTATTCTTCAGGTAGTGACTGTGAAGGGCTGCTACAAAAAAGGATTTTATTAGAGCTGGTTGGGAATTTTTTGTCAAAAAGTTTCCTGTGGAAAATTTTGGTTTCCCCAAAAATCAACATTTGCACACAAAAAATTTTGATTTGTCAAAATTTTTCAATTTTCCATCAGGAAAATCAAACCAAATGTCAATCCAAATAAACATATTTTGGTTTGTTGAACGAAATCAAAATGTTTTGTGGCAGTTCAATCTGTTCACCTAAACTGCCGCAGCGTGGGGCATGGGGTCACTTGCAAGTTTAAACTAGTGTAAATGGTGGATTATCTGTAATTTAAAGTCTTTAAACCATGATTTGAGGACATCAGTAACTCAGACAGAGGTTATGGGCCTACTACAGGAGTGAGTGGGTGTGGTTCCATGGCCTGCGATGTGCAGGAGCTCAGACTAGATGATCATTATGGTCCTTTTTGGCCTTAAAGTCCGAGTCCCTCTGGTGTCTGTAATTGTGGTGCCTCATGTCCACGCTGTTGCTTTGGCTCTCTGGCTGAACTACATTTCCCATGGTGCGCTGAATGAACCATCATGGGAAGAGGTAGCACATCCGGGGAGCCCAGCCCATAAAGGAGAATGAGAGCATGAGGCACCAGAATTGCAACTCCCCATGAGGCATCGGGGCAGCTCAGGCAGACACAGATTAATGTCAAACTGACATGAAAAATATTTTGATTATGTGCAGCAAATAAAAATGAAACATTTTGATGTGGGAATAGCTAAACTTTTCATTTTGATCTGAAATTTTCCAGTCAAAATTTTTTAGAACTCTCCATTTCATGAAAAATTTCAATATGTCAACTTTTCATCCTGATTTGGGATGAAACAAGTGTTAAAATATCAGAATTCCCCATAGGACAGAATTTCTGATTTTTTTTGACCAACTCAAAGTATTATTATATATTTATTATTTATATTTTTGTGGCACGCAGGAGTCCTAGTCATGTACTCAGGACCCCACTGTGCTAAATGCTGTCCAACACAGCACCAGACAGTCACTGCCCCCAAAGAGTTTACAATCTAGAAATGGGCAACTACAGAAGGAAGGAGTGCAGAGATCCCTGGATTGGAAGGGGTGAGCTGCACTTCCCCTTATAACAGCCTTCTTGACACATAAGTGCGTCTAATAGGACTTAATTAGAAGCCAAGTCACACTAGCCTTATCCTGGAGATAAAGTGATAAAAAGTATAAGAAGTTTGAGTAAAAGGGTGACATGCACTTAAATGTACATGTTATGAACATCTGAACACCTATTTTTCTTGGGAGGTTTAGCAGAGGTGTTCGTTACAACTATTGGCACCTAAGATGATACCCCATTCATCTGGACTCTTACATCAAAATATAGTCTAAAGATCTTTCTGTACTGTCCAAGGAGATAGAAGAAGGATGATCCAATGGTTAGGGTGCCAGCATGGACTGTAGGAGAGCTGAGTTCAATTCCTTGCTTTGCCACAGACTTACCATGTGACCTTGGCAAGTCACTTAGCATCTGTTCCCCATCTGTAAAATGGGGATAGTAGCACAGAGGTGTTGTGGGGAGAAATACAAAGAAGATTATTAGGTGCCTAGATACTATAGTCAAGAGGGACATGTAAAAACTAGGGCTGTCGATTAATCACAGTTAACTCACGCGATTAACTCAAAAAAATTAATCATGATTAAAAAGATTAATTGCAGTTTTAATCGCACTGTTAAACAATGGAATACCAGTTGAAATTTATTAATATTTGTGGGTGTTTTTCTACATTTTCAAATATATTGATTTCAATTACAACACAGAATACGAAGTGCTCACTTTATATTATTATTTTTATTACAAATATTAGCACTGGAAAAATGATAAACAAAAGAAATAGTATTTTTCAGTTCACCTCATACAAGAACTGTAGTCCAATGTCTTTATCGTGAAAATGCAGCTTACAAATGTAGATTATTTTTGGTTACATAACTGCATGCAAAACCAAAACATTGTAAAACTTTAGTGCCCACAAGTCCACGCAGTCCTACCTCTTGTTCAGCCAATCGCTCAGACAAACAAGTTTGTTTACATTTACAGGAGATAATGCTGCCCTCTTCTTATTTACAATGTCACCTGAAAGTGAGAACAGGCATTCGCAAGGAACTTTTGTAGCCGGCGTTGCAAGGCAAAATCATAGGATAGAATGATCAGAGAAATAATTTTGAACCCCGAGAGAACCCATCTTTTACACAGGCACCTATTGCCTGTGATCACAGATCTTAACATTAGCTGGAGATCAAGTAGACACTCAGTGGTAAGAAAGGGAACTGATTTTGGCAGTAAGGATGAAATGCAAAACCATGAAGGACATTCCTGGCATCCCACTGTCTGAGGGACCAGAACTACTACAATGGCACAGACTATTATAACTCTGATAGAAACAAATGAGAGATCTCAGGAGAAAGCAGCCCGGATTTCTCTAAAGATCTCTGGTAGGTGCAGTCACACACACAGCTCCGCAAAAGGACATAGAGCCAGATCCTCAGCTAGTGTAAACTGGCAGTGCTCCACTGAAGTCAATGGGGCTCTACGGAGCACCAGGATGTTATACCTCAGCTTCACTATATACCACTTCCCATTCATTCTGCACACAGCTTCCCTTTAGGGAAGGCATTGTGAATGATGGAGCACAGAACAAATGGATTGTTCCATCCAGCGAATGGGATGGGTGTTTAGATTTTACCATTGTGACGGTTGAACTATTCTTGCTCTTCCCCCCTGCTTGCTTTGCAGAGTTATCAGAGGTCCTCTGGACCATGGTGATGAACATCGGACTGAAGAACAGCGGCTGGGGAGGACTTATTGGGGTCTTCATCATCTTTGCCATCTTTGCAGTTCTGACTGTAGCTATTCTGCTTGTCATGGAGGGCCTCTCTGCCTTTCTGCATGCACTGCGCCTTCACTGGTACGTATTTTGTCCCTCTTCAAGCTATGGAAGACTTTTCTAGTGCAGAGACAAGGGCACACATTTTACTGCAGAGAGTCCATGATGACGGGCGTGGGGAAGGGCACGGGGTGAGGGCATGTAAATACCTAATTAGAAAGTGAGACTGTATGCCTTGGTAGATGCTCATATTTGTTGCAGGATGTTTTCTATTCCCAGCCGTTTATTGTACCTCAGGCTTATGCCATAACACTGCTCGAGATTGCACTTTCCTGTTTGAAGATGGGCAAGCATGCAAAAATATGTAAACGCTTAGGTGAACTGGCCTAATTGAGACCTCCAGACTCATGTCTGTTGGGGAGTAGCTCATGTTTCTTCTCGAGTGCTTGTTCACGTCCATTCCACATTAGGTGTGCGCGCGCTGCGTGCATGAGCATCAGAAGCTTTTTCCCTTAGCGGCTGCCGGCGGGCCCCCCCGAGCGGCACCGCTGTGCCGTGCATATATACCCCTGCCAGCCTGACCCCCTCCAGTTCCTTCTTACCATCTGTGGCGGCGTTGGAACAACCTCTCTCTCTCTCTCTCTCGTAGAAGTGCAGTCTCTTAGCCTTTAGAGTAGCTGTCATCAGTTCATTTACAAACAGATTGTGGACATGTAAGTCATTAGGTGCTTGGAGGCCTCCAGCACCTGCCGCGGGGTGTGCCGCAAACCTATGCCAATTAGTGACCCCCCCACGACTCGTGTCTACGTTGTCTGGGGGACGGACATCAAACTGAGTGGTGTAGGATTTACAAGGCATTTAAGCCAAGGACAAGGAAAGAAAGAGACTTTCGCCTAAAGCAACTGTTGATGGAGGCTGCATTGCAGCCGCCAGGCCTGGAGCGCCCGATGCCAGCTCAGGCTTCCTCGGTGCGTAGTGCCCCAGAGCCGTCGAGAGACCCGGCATTGGCTAAGCACCGTAAACTGTTGGCCCCGGAGCGCCAAGCTAGGCCCCGGCACCGATTGTCCTCCCTGGTGTGGCCCCCGGCACAGCCGAAAGGAAGGCGCGGTCGTTCCCCGCACAGGAGGCCGGCGCGTCCCAAGGCCCCGAGCGCCAATAAGAGCGGGAAGGCCGCAGTACTGGCGCTGACACCGACGGTCCCGGCAGCACAAGCCCCACCGAGCCCAGACCTAAGGGAGCTCAGTGCGGACGATGGGCTCGAGGGCATAACAGATCAGCCTTCTACGCCCGGGACCTTTGAGGCTGCAAAGGACCTCATTGAGCTGTCGGCGGCGAGTCCCCTCCTGTATGGGGAGAACCCTCCAGCACCCATGCCTCGGGTGCTGTCATGGGGTAAGCCGGCAATGGTGTGCTGCTCGAGGACACAGTCCCGCAACCACTCCCAGAGTTGGTCCCAGTTGAGCTCCGACTCTGCAGACTCACACTTGCCAGCGGCGCAGAAGGAGGTTGCGGCACCGGCAGTGGGTCGACATGAAGAAGCACCAGAAAGGGCACGCCGCTCTCTGGCACTGCCCAGAGACTGGCACCGGGAGGAGTTGAGATGGCCCTCGCCAGAGGTCTCCCACAGATGGTCCCGGTCCAGGGAGCGCTGGCACCAATCCCGGTCCCGGTCCTGGGGATACCGGTACCGATCCCAGTCCTTCTCAGCCAGGAACCGTTCGTTCTCCTGCAGATCATTGGCACCGCCATGGCCTTCGCAATTGGCATCGCCGCAGTCTGGCGCTGGCTCCAGCTGCTATAGCTACCCGCACCGGGGCCCAGAAAGCAGGGACCTTCAGGGGAGCTGGCAAACTCAATGGGGGCCGCCAGGCCATTGGCCCTTCTGGCCTATCAGGAGCGCCAAGGGGCCCCATCCAGGGCAAGTTACTCGGTGCAGTGGTCCCGGTCTCTGCACCGACACCAGACGGTGCCAGAGGCAACAGTATCCAGGCCTCCGGCATCCCCCCAGCATAGACTGGAGAGTCCGGCACCGAGCCCAGTGCCGTCCCATGGACTCCCACCCCGGCCTGAGAAGGAGGCCCCTACCACGGGAGATGGGGAGCAGGAGGACCAACCAGAAAGGGTCGAGCAGCAGCTAACCTCCTCGTCTTCCCACAATAAGGCGGTGGCGGGTACAGAGGTGTCTGGCCCTCCGCCAATAGACCATAGAGCCCACCAGGAACTGCTGTTCAGTCACCCAAAATTTGGGGTTGCAGGCCGAGGAGACAGTTGAGCAGGAGGACCCCATGGTGGACATTTTGAGCCCCGAAGGTCCAGCCAGAATAGCGCTCCCGCTCATTAAGACCATTCAGTCCAACTATAAGACTATATTGCAGACCCTGGCCTCCAGCGCTCCAACAGCTAAAGGAGTGGAGCGTAAATACTTTGCCCCATCTAAGGGCTATGAGTTCCTGTTGTGCCACCTGAGTCCATGCTCCCTAGTGGTTTCGGCGGTGAACGAAAGGGAGCACCATGGTCAGCAGGCCCCGGCCCTTAAGGCCAGGGAGGTGAAACGCCTGGACCTTTTTGGTAGAAAGGTGTACTCATCTGGGGGCCTTCAGTTGAGGATTGCTAACCAGCAGGCCATCCTCAACAGGCACAATTTCAACTCCTGGGTGGCGGTGGGGAAGTTTAAGGATAACCTCCCGCAAGGTTCCCAACAGGAGTTCACGGCCCTGTTGGACGAGGGCAAGGCAGTAGCCAAGACCTCTCTCCAGGCCTCCCTGGATTCGGCAGATGCAACGGCTAGAAAATCGCGTCGGGGTGGTCATGAGGTGCTCGGCGTGGCTCCAGGAGTCAGGTCTGCCTCCCGAGGTCCAGAATACACTCCAGGACCTCCCCTTCGAAGTGTCCGGGCTCTTCTCTCACCAGACAGACGCGAGGCTGCATAGCCTCAAGGACTCGCGAGCTTCACTCAAGTCGCTGGGTATGCACACCCCGGCGACCCAGAGGAAGCCCTTTAAGCCGCAGCCTCCCCCTCAATGCCAGTACCAGCCTCGCCATAGGCATGAGCCTTACCATAGGAGAGGCAGGGATAACAGGAGACCGTGCAATAACAATAATGCGCTGTGCCAGAACCAAGGCCAGCACAAACCCCAGCTGTGCACTAAGCCAGGCTTTTGAAGGTGCACTCGAGGACAGCGTACCAGACCAGTCACCAGATCTGTCCCTTTGTTTCCTGAACCGCCTGTCCTGTTTCTCCCATGCGTGGTCCACCATTACGTCAGACAGTTGGGTCTTACGCATGGTGCAGAACGGGTACTCACTGCAGTTCGCCTCCCTCCCCCCCAACCCCCTTCCCTGCCTCTCTTCAGGGACCCCTCTCATGAGCATCTCCTAGAGGAGGAAGTCCGCTCGCTGCTAGAGGCACGGACGGTAGAGACAGTACCTCACGGCCTAAGGGGAAAAGGTTCTACTCCCGGTACTTCCTCATCCCCAAGGCCAAAGGAGGCCTTCGCCCAATCCTAGACCTGCACAGGCTCAACAAATTCCTGATCAAGGCCCGGTTCCGCATGGTCTCTCTGGGCACCATCATCCCTTCCCTGGATTCAGGGGACTAGTACGCTGCCCTTGACATGAAGGACGCGTACTTTCATGTCGCCATCTTCCCAGCACATCGGCGGTTCCTATGCTTCACCGTGGGCTGAGAACATTACTAGTTTGCGGTTCTTCCGTTCAGTCTAGCCGCAGCCCCAAGGGTGTTCACGAAGTGCATGGCGGTGGGTGGCGGCCTTCTTATGGAGGCAGAGAATCTGGGTGTACCCGTACCTCGATGACAGGCTCCTGGCGGGCCGATCCAAGGTGGAAGTGCGGGGCCACGTGGAGGTGGCCCTGAGATTGTTCCACGAACTGGGGCTCCTTGTTAACATCCCCAAATCCATGATCGTACCCACGCAGAGAGTGGAATTCATAGGGGCGGTCCTGGATGCAGTGCAGGCCAGGGCAAGCGTTCCGGTATCCCAATTCCGGGCTATCCAACAAGCAGTGGCCTCCCTGCGCTAGTTTCCAACGATAACGGCCAGGTGCTGCCTGTTTTATATAAACAAGCAGGGTGGGGTTCATTCCTTGCCACTCTGCCGTGTGGCTCTCCTCCTCTGGGACCTTTGCATAGCCCATGCAATTCACCTCGACACATCCTATTTCCCGGGGGTGCGGAACGAGCTCAGCAGGTCATACCGCATGCACAAGTGGAGGCTTAGGGTGGATGTCGTGCTTTCTCTCTTCCGCAGGTGGGGGTTTCCCCAGGTAGATCTGTTTGCCACTCGGGCCAATGCCCAGTGCCCGTGGTTCTGCTCGTTCCAGGGCCGCAGCCCGGGCTCACTCATGGAGGCGTTTGCAATCCCGTGGAGAGGGGGCTTGATGTATGCCTTCTCCCCATTCCCCTTGGTGCACAAGGTCCTGCTCAAGGTGTGCAGGGACAGGGCGGTGGTGATCCTCATCGCCCCAGCCTGGGCCCGCCAACACTGGTACACATCGCTCCTAGAGCTGTCAGTGGAGGCCCCAGTAGTCCTGCCCCTACACCGGGACCTGCAGTCACTGCACCTGATGGCGTGGAGGCTCTGTGGCTAAACACCCCGGAGAGCCAGTACTCCCTTCCTGTGCAGCAGATTCTGCTTGGCAGTAGAAAGCCCTCTACCAGGGCAGCCTATATGGCCAAGTGGAAAAGGTTCTCATGTTGGTGTGAACCCTGAAAGGTGCACCCAGGCCAGACCCCAGTGCAGGCCATTCTGGAGTACCTCCTGCACCTCAAGCAGCAAGGGCTAGTCCCATCCTCACTCAGAGTGCACCTGGCGGCCATCTACGCCTTCCATCTGGGGTTCTTGGGGTGCTCAGTGTTTTCCCACCCAATGGTGGGACAGTTCCTTAAGGCGTTGGAGAGGGTGTTCCCGTAGTCCCACCCCTCAGTCCCTCCATGGAACCTTAACCTGGTCCTTTCTAGACTCATGGGAGCCCCTTTCGAGCCCCTTGCTACCTGTTCTCTCCTCCACCTTTCCTGGAAGGTGGCATTTCTGGTTGCCATTACCTCGGCCAGAAGGGTGTCCGAATTGAGGGCCCTCACCTCTGAGCCACTGTACGCAGTATTTCACAAGGACAAGGTGCAGCTCCGGCCGCACCCCAAGTTCCTCCCTAAGGTGGTCTCCCAATTCCATCTGGGCCAGGACATTTGTTTGCCGGTGTTCGACCAAGAAGGTGGTGCAAGGCTGGTTTCCAACCTCCTGCAAGGGAAAGAATAAGACTGGGTGTGAGCAAGGTCCCGTGCTGGGCAACTCTTCACCCATGTCAGGATCTTGGGCCCACGCTCCTGTGGAGCGATGTAGCCCAATCTGCTCCCCGCCACCTACCTTGGATAGTGGCAGAGGCTTCCATCAGATCCGGGTGCCGTCCATGCCAGAGGCTCTGCAGGCGGTGCAGGAGATCATGTCCCTCCCGGTGCCGCCCACACCGGCTCCTGCGGTTCCCTGGTCACAGGGTAAACCCGTGTTCGGACCACCACGGTCCCCACCTCAGCGGGCACCATTCCCCATCGTGGGGGGACAACTCGCCAGCACTCGCCCTCCCATAGCCACCACGCATCTAACCGCAAAAGGCAGACACCGCGCAGCACCTTTTGGTCCATGGCCCACGGCCACAGGCAGAAAGGCTCGAGGCGTAGTTCGCCGGTCATCGGGTGCAGACCTTTGGAGGCACGTGCACCCCGGCAGGAATACTGATCCTGGCACCCGGTATCTCCGAGACCGCAGTACCGCTCCAGGGACCAGTCGAGGGATCACCGTCACCATTCCTTGGACCGTGGCCGATCCCTTAAGATGGCATCACTGCATGCGGGTGCTTCCTGGCATTGGGCCCACTCTGACTCCTGGTCCCGCTCCTTTCATTGGAGCAGTGTTCAACTCTACCCATGCCAGGGCATTCCTGCCGCTGGAGCGATTCAGGGCCAAGACCCAAGGTATGTGGTCCCAGAGGAAACGACACTACACATAAACGTCAAAATGCTTAGGGCAGTGCGCAGAGCTTGTGCAATCTTCCTACCTCACCTGTCAGGCAAAGTGGTCAGAGTCCTGATGGACAACACAGCCTCGATGTTCTACATCAACAGACAAGGAGGAGCATGATCCTCTGCCAAGAGGCACTCCATCTTTGAGACTTCTGCCTCGACCATGGAATCCATCTAGAAGCGTGTCACCTTCTGGGTGCCAAGAACATGCTAGCGGAACACCTAAGCAGGGACTCCTCCTCTCACGATGAGTGAGTGGGTGCTCCACCTGGAGGTAGCCAGCGTGATCTTCCAGAGATGGGGAACTCCCCAAGTGGGGAACTCCTCTGTTCAGAAGGGGTCCAGAAGGTCTTCCTCGAGAGTAGAAAGCTCTCGACTAGACAGACTTACCCAGCAAAGTGGATGAGGTTCTCCCACTGTGTGGCCAAACGGGGCATCTCCCCTTCGCATTCTTCAGTGCAGTCGATCTTGGACTACCTGCTTCAGTTGAGGAACCAGGGTCTGGCACGCTCCTCTATCAGGGTGCATCTGGCAGCCATTTCCGCCTTTCATCCACCCATCCAAGGGCAGACGGTGTTCTCCCATGACATGATGATCAGGTTCCTCAGAGGTCTCGAGAGACTTTTTCCTCGAGTTTGGTCCCCGGTCCCTTGGTGGGATCTTCAGTTTGGTTCTGTCCAGGCTCATGGGCCTGCCCTTTGAACCTTTGGCCTCCTGCTCCCTGTCTCACCTATCGTGGAAGGTAGATTTCCTGATGGCGGTGATGTTGGCAAGGAGAGTCTCCAAGCTGCGAGCGCTGACCTCAGAACCGCTTTACATGGTCTTCTATAAGGATGAGTTTCAGCGCCAGCCCCACCCAGCCTTCCTTCCCAAGATGTATCCATTTTCCACATGAGCCAGGACATTTTCCTTCCGGTCTTCCACCCGAAGCCCCATGAGACTAGCAAAGAGAGGTGCCTTCACGCTTTGGACGTAAGAAGGGCTCTGGCTTTCTACCTAGATCGGACAAAGCCTTTCTGTAAATCGACTCAGCTTTTCATCTCCACAGCTAATAGGATGAAGGGCCTCCCAGTGTCCATGCAGGATTTCTAACTGGATCACCTCTTGCATTTGGACCTGCTAAGTTGGGAGTCCTTCCACCGCCGATCGTCAGAGCCCGCTCGACTAGAGTGCAGGCATCTTCGGTGGCCTTCCTGGCACACTTCCCAATCCAGGACATCTGTCGAGCCATGGTCCTCGGTGCACATGTTCATAGCCCACTACGCCATCATGCAGCAGGCCAGGGACGACGCTGGGTTTGGCAGAGCGGTGTTGCAATCAACACATCCGTGAACTCCTACCCACTTCCAAGGGTACTGCTGGGAGACATCTAAGTTGAATGGACATGAGCAAGCAGTTGAAGAAGAAAAGATAGTTACCTTTTCTGTAACTGGTGTTCTTCAAGATGTGTTATTCATGGCCATTCCACAACCCACCCTCCTTCCCCACTGTCGAAGTTTCCGGCAAGAAGGAACTGAGGGTGGGGGGAACCGGCGGTGCCCTATATACCGCATGTGTGTACCACTCCAGGGGGCGCCGAAGCCGGTCCGCTACAGATAGTGGTGAGGGAAAAACTCCTGACACCAGTGCATGTGGCAAGCACACACACCTAAGTTGAATGGACATGAGCAGCACATCTCGAAGAACACCTGTTACGGAAAAGGTAACTCTCTTTTGTAAACTTCTTCCTGGTGGTGGAAGATTTAGTGTTAACTCACTGTTCCTCCTGCACTTAGGAGTTCAGACACTTTTCTAAGATCTTATAAGAACCCAGACTGACGTGTAAAACAAATTCAATGCAAGGAAAAAAAAAGAACTCGTCGGCCCTGGAGTTCTCTTGGAGGGCTTGTGGTGTTTACTTTGCATCACGTGACATTCCATACCTGACCACACAATACAGTGAGCAAAAACCAGCTTGTAAAGCTTGGAATTACTTGATATGGGGTTGGAGGGCCTGAGAAGTTTTCTAGCTCTCGGATTCCATTGTACTGCACAAAGGAGTGAACTTGGCTGCCCCGGTGGTTATCAAAGCTCTCTCAGATATTAGGTTTAGTGTAGGAACAAGGGCCTAGTTTTCACTGCTTCCAAGATACTGGTGATTGTCCCCTCACTGGCAGTGTTTTCAGACTGATGTATGAAAGGGGCTGTAATGGTCAGTGGCTCTTCTGAATTCCTTTTTCCGCCACAGCCGTTACTTTCTTTCAGACACTTTACTTTCCGCCTTGTACCCCCAACCCAAGGAAGGTGGGAACCAAATATGTCAAGGGTGGTTCTTCTTCCTTTGAAATGTAATTGCCAATGGTGCTGTTGCTGATCCTGCCCCTTTCCATTGTGTCAGAGCAGCCCTCAGGAAACCCTAGCTCAGCCACCAGTCCAGACCATATGCACATCACAAAGCTGTGGAGATTCCTGGAAACTTGTGCATGTTTCTGACACCCACCCTCCATTGTTAGTTAAGCTGCCGGTCTCTCTCTTCCTGGAGCTGCTATTTTTCTACCTCACTGCTTGACTTTTAAATGTTCCTTTCTTCCCTCTCTCCCCACCCCCCTATCTTCTCTTGCAAACTCACGTAACACATTACGGTGCCTCTTAAACTTCTCTTTGTGTTTATTTTGCCCCTATCAGGGTGGAGTTCCAGAACAAGTTCTACGTGGGGACAGGTTATAAGTTTTCTCCATTCTGCTTTAAGTCTATCATAGATGGAACTGCAGAAGACTAGAGACAACTCATTGCAAAAACCCTTTATTCCCTGGACCAAATTTTTCATTCCTTGAAACAGATTACTCTGTGGAGTACAGAATCCTCTTCAAGTGAGCTTCATATTCTATGTAGTTAAATGGAATTGTTGCGCTGGCCTAGTACTAGATACAAACCAGACACTACTCTCATTGAAGGGTTAACCGTCTGTCATAATTTGGCAAAAATTTTAATCTAAAAGGTGACCATTTTTACCTATACAATGCTAAACTGTAAATCAGTGGAGCAACAAAACACAGAGACAACACCCAGCATGTTGGCCAGATCCTCAGCTGGTGTACACGTGCCTCTCTCCGTTGATGTCAATGCTACGTATCTGGCCCGATTTGTAGGAGTCATCTGTCTACTTTTTGGGTTAAAAACAGAGGAAGTGTACTGCTTTGAAATAAATTAATAATCAACTCTCACGTGTTTTCCCCCTTTGCTGTCCTGCTTTGTGGTTTTTGTTTTTTAAGAAAACATTTAAGGATTGATTTAGATGAATTCCTTGGGTGATCAGAAAACAACTGCATGTGATGAATCCCTGTACAAGATTACATTTCTTAATATAGCACACAAATACAATTCAAAGTAACTTGAGAAAAATGCTTGCTTTTAAGATATCCTTTACTACGACAAACTGCTTATTATCTTATTTGTTCCAGGGCTTAACATCGCTGGATTATAGGCTTTCTCACACATTGTCACTTTAGAAAAGCATTAAATTTGAATCACAAAATACAAGGACACACCAGCTGCAGATCAGCAATGCAGGCCTTTGGGGTTTCTAGTTTATGGTGTGTACCTATCGTGGCTGAGCTCAGTAAAGCTGATCATTATTTACTAGCAGGTCTTAGCAACAAATCCTGAAATCCTTGCTCATTCTGTACTCAGTGCTGACCACACGCACAACTCCCATGGGAGACATGGGGAATTTTGACTGAGTAAGGACTTCACAGGATATACATCTGGGAATAAGTTCTCAAAAGCCTGAGGCTCTACAGATATCTGGGTGCCTCTTGGGGTGATATAACAAAGTCCTCTTGCGATGTGCAGACAGGCACAGGAGTAGCTACCATTGCACGAGTTCAAACCTTGTTAAAACAGTAAAGAGAGGTCCTCTCTCTGAGATCGTGGTCGCTAAGAATTGCCGGGTCCAAGGCTAGCAGCCTACAAAATAATCCTCACCTAGCACATGGGGGTAGCGCTGTATGATCTGAGCTTGGCAAGAAATTGTTGCCTGTGTATCCAGGCTTATGTACATCCCATTGATTTGGATGGTGTTTGTTTGAAATAGCGAGGTGATGTGAGCTACACAGTATCATGAGGTGGTTAACCAAAAAAAAAAAAAAATCTCAGCACCTCCTGACATTTTCCACGGTAACTGTTATCTCCTGTCAGTGCTGTAGCGCATGGTTCCTGAGATCCACACAGAGCAGAGGAAATGCCAAGCCTCAGGAAGTCTGGTTCAAATCAGCATCCCAAAGTGAGGCAGTTAAAACCTCTTTCCTCTCCAGAAGTGATCCCGCTAGCACGAAGTTAAAACACGTCAATGGCAAATCTGGATGTGCTTCTGCCCACACTGTACATCTCATGTAGGGAAACAGCCTGGAACGTTGGCAATCTAGCACCCTCCGCCAACTTCGTAAAACCACTTCAAAAAACGAATGCTAGAAAATACTTCTGGCAATTCCATTGGGAACCACAGGCTGCCAGCTGCATTTGTTCCTTTGCAGTTCGTTACTGAAAAAAGCCTTGTGGCTGGCACATCATTGCTAACTTCACCATCTTTTATTTCCAGAGTACACTCAGACTGGCGTGGCATGATGCAGACCCTCCTGCGCTCTGACACAGTGCCCCTTTCTGTTACCACATTCCTTAACACTGGGTGTTATACTGAAGCCTTGATTACATTAATGGATGAACCCGTAGCCATCCAGACCACTGCCATCCAAGTGTTCATTCTCGCATCACTGACACAATCATGCACATCACTGGATTGAA